>NC_140950.1:92925436-94276686 GCF_014529385.1 Adiantum capillus-veneris
GAGAGAGAGAGAGAGAGAGAGAGAGAGAGAGAGAGAGAGAGATAATAAGAGGTTGATTCCAAGACGAGGGGTGGAGGAAAGCGTTGAAGGCAAGAAAAATCAAAGCGGAAGACAAGCGAACCCAAGCTGGGGTGTGCCAATCTGAAGAATCCAAAGCGATGGAATAGGTGGGAAAAAGGCAAGCAAACCCACGTCGGTGTGCACAAATCCGAAGTGGAACAAGCAAATCCGAGGTAGAAAAGACGGAACAAGGAGAAAAATCGTGATGATATTTGAAGGATTTTACCCTGAATTTCTCTAGGATTTGTGCTAAGCTTGGGTTTTTTTCTCGCCTTCCAAGTATAATTTATGGCTGTTTCAAAATTGATTGGTAGGATTACACTAAACTTTGAGCAATCGCATACAATACAATGCTCTTTTCACAAAAGTTTAAAAACCGACATATAGAAAAATTTGTGGCAAATCACACGAGCAAAATCAATGTGAAAGACAAGTGTTTTTGCTAGGGAACCCAAGGCTGCATGCACAAATCCGACGTGACGAAAAAATTTGAGATGGCAAAAAGGGGGAGCGAACCCAAGCAGCATGCACGAATCTGAAGTGGCACGAGCAAAATCGAGGTGGCAAAGGCAAGAGGCAGAGAAAATTTACACTAAATTTCTTTAAGCTTTGTGTTAAGCTTGGTTTTTTTTCTTGCCTTCAAGTTAGAATTTTGTTGCTAAATCTATATTAGCTTCAAAAGAATACAATCCCATCACGTTAATATAAATTCTCTCACTCACAATTGTGAGTTCAGCAAAAAAAAAAAGAATTTATGGCTAAATCTCAAAATTTAGAGGTAATCCTAAGTGTACTTTGAGCATTTGCACACAATACAATGTTTTTTTCAAAAAAGTTTAAACCGACTTATTGAAAAATTAAAGGCAATTTTGCTATGTTTCATCACTGATTTTTTCCTAAAATTTGTAGGTTTTCTCATCTTCAAAACTAGAATTTAGAGGTGGATTTCAAATTTTCATATGTGAAAATACACAAAACTTGTGTTTTTCTTTCAAGCAATCTGATAGCCACTCATACACACAATGCTTCTGCTGAGACACTTGGTAAACATGCATATGAAAAATTTTAGACGCAATCTACTTCTACTATATGAGCATTGGAAGCTTTGTATTTGAAAACAAATCCGAGGTTTAACGTTAAACACAAGCAAAACCGAGGGAGAAGGTGAGTGAACCCTAGGCGGCGTCACCGAATCCAAAGCAGCACGAGGAATCTAAGGTGGGAGGGCAGATTTAGATGTGAATCTCAAAATTTATATGTGGAATTATGGTAAAATCAGGGTTTCTTCTCACCTTCAATTAGCATTTAGAGGTAAATCTCAAAATTTGTACGTAGGATTACACTAAATCTAGATTTTCTTTGAGCATTCACATGCAACTTCTATACTATATATAGTGGAGCTTAAAATTTTTGAGGAAGGCCTAGAGCATCCACATAAACTATTAGGTGACCTTATTTTGCTTTCATTTCTATAACATTTGAAGGTGCCAATGGTGCATAAGTGTACACAAACAAATAGTGTACACGTACTAACCTACTTATGCATCGTTATGATCTGATGAACATTATTACCATACTTGTGCACAAAACATAGATAGAGATGCAAGCAAGTGTGGCATCTGTAGAGAAACATAGACGGAAGGGCCAATCACGTTCTTGATATTAAAATAAAGTCAACTCATCTCTTTGAAACTTGAAGCTCTCTTGCTACATTGGAAACTATGAGCTCTAATAATTTTTTCACAACTCCACTCTTAGACATGAAAAGTTTTATAATTACACATTATACCAGTTATGGGAACTCATATTTCAAAACTTGCTTACTTACTAAGTTTGTACTTTTGCATTTGGTAGCACTTCTATCAACCTTAGGTAGACCAAGGGAAAAACGTCCTTTCTACTATATAGTAGGTTATGATGTGCACTATTGCCATGCCTTGCTCTCACAAGAAAAACTCAAGGATAGAAGCAAGTAAGAGAGTGGAGTCAAAACATTGAATCCAATTGTGTTCCCATTGTTGAAACCAATTATATTGAACCCACTCCATCGTTGAAACGAATTCTATAGAATCCAATCCATTTTCAAACAAAGTTTTATGATCACATTGAATTCTCTTAGCTTTGAAATATTTCACACCATGCTAACTTATCTAAGCTATATAATCAAACTTCGTACCATTGCTAGATCCAGTCACACAAAAAGGAGGACTCTCTCTCTCTCTCTCTCTCTCTCTCTCTCTCTCTCTCTCTAACCTATTAGAAGTTTATTAAACAAGGGCTAACAACTCACAAAAAATAATTTCTTTGAGCCTAACTCCCAATCTTGGTATTAAAAAATGATTTGCAGCTACTTGTATGTATTCATATTTGTTAGAATTTGTCAAGAGGTTGTGTCATGCATCACTTTTAAAAATACAACAGACTACACATGTAGAAAGAGAGTATTGATGGTGTTCCATTGGGAGGAAAAGATAGCCCTATGAGAATAGTGGCCATGTTTCTTTGGTCGCAGCAACGCGCGGGTCACATACTAGTGTGGTATTAATCGGCAAGCTTTTTCCAATGGTCCAAATTTACACCCAAAAATCTACCCTTTACTAAGGAGTACTTATGCAGTCCAAAAATTACTACCTTTACCTTGAAAATTTTCTTGCCATACGGTGTACATAGTTCCATAGAGGTGTGGTCTTATGGTGTAGATAGTTTTATAGTTGTGTGGTCCTGAATTGATAACACAATTTTTGCTTTGTTCTTCCCAATCTCATCTCATTTTTCTCACTCTTGGAGGCAAAAATGTAGGAGTACTCGTCCTGCCTTGACTCCTACTACCAAAGTGAAGTGATGGACATCAAAAAGATACATAGATGCAAGCACAAAATATAAAAGGGTGGGTTTGTGGCTGTTAGTTGAAGACTTTTCAAATCCATAGATGTGATGTTTGAATGTTGGTGGTGACATACAACTTAAGTATCTAAGAATATGGTCATGCAGCACCATTTATATGAAGATGTAATTGATGTTAGTATGGGCCAAATTTAGCATAGTTGCAAAAGGACTTCCACAGTTTTACATACGACAAATACTTGGCGCACATGGGACAATGCATGACCCATAGTTATTCAACAAATTGATCGATAACTACGCTTTGTGTCATTATTGCTTAATTGCATCTATCATTGAATAACAAGGACTTTGCAATGGGTGCCAAGTTTGAGTCATGGTCTCGAGGAATTGGTAGCACTTTAGTTTCAAGAGGCATTTTCATACATGCATCAATTGATTCCACCCCTAATAGTGGAGAAGCTCTTAGTAACTTATTCCAACCTTATTGAACTAGTTGTGCATCCAAGGTTGAAACACAATGATGAGGCTTGCAGCATTTGAATTGGGATTTTCATAATAAAAGTTTCTCAACTACCTCCTCAATCACTTGCCCTTGTTTGTCAAGCCAAAAACCAATGGTCAGCCCTCGAGTAAGCCATCCTTTGTAGGAATGTGGGGTATGATAGATAGCTTCCACCTTTGAAAAAGGGTCTTTGCATCACATTGGGAATGGTAAATGTATGACTTTTGAGAAGGATATTGGAAGCCCCTCTTTTCTTTTACGCAAAACTCACAAAGTCAGTGTATTAAATATCAAAACTAAGCAATTACAAATTTTTGCCATGCTCATGGTGAGCCATGACAGCTCCAAGGGGTCGAGGTTTCGTTGGTTTTTGATAGGGGAGCCAACCCCATAATTGAGAATGAGCCCACAACTTTACCCATGCAAGCCAGTCAATGAAGTGTCCAAGGACCTTTTCCACTCATCAGACTTCATCTGTTTCCCTATGGTGATGATTCCCCCTCGTCTTTCTTGGATAATCGCAACGAACTTAGTTGTTTCCATGGTATTCTTGAAGCTTCGACACTTCCTTGCCTTTTGAATGTGTTTAACAAAACCTCACAATTTATGAATAATAAGCATCACTTGGATCTTGAACACCTTCCGTCCCAAGAAGAGATCGTCTTTTGAATCCATTTATAGATCTTACCTGCTAGTCCACAGATCACCAAGCATGCCTTGAACATGGGAGTTCTTTTCTAGCTGTTTTTCATTGCGAGCATTTATTCAGACCAATTTCCCCAATGAAAATCTTAATCCCAATTGGCAACGCTCCCCATAAAACCTTTCATATGAACACCTCAATCCCATGAGGCCAATGAAGGCGCATATGTTCTTTACGACCACCTCCCATCTTGACTCCGGCCAGTTGACTCCGGCCAATGCTCACCCCATTGCTTGTTGAGTGGAAAGAACCAATCCTTTGAGTGCATTAGTGTGAAGTACACTTCCTTTGTTTGAGGTTTAAGAAATTTCTGTTCTTAGTCCAATGCCAAGCTTTCCATTCAAACTTGGATTCACAGTTTGGGAAATACCACCTATCAGCTGTTCAAGGGCTCTGCTAACCAAAAGTCTTTTAGTCCCACTGAGGTTAAACTAGCGATTAAGTGGGTCAAATTCCTTTCCAACAGCCATTGATGTAGTCCCAAAGTTGGCCTATACATTTAGCACCATTATTATTGATCTTTCTAGCAACTTCCCTCCAAAAAGGGAATAGAAAGATGCTTCTAACCTTCAAAAACCAAGGGGAACAACGAGATATGAACTTGTGAAAATACCTTGAAAACTCTCCTTATTCTAAGGACTCTGTGGACCTGTTGCTTTTTTGGATGAGCTCACCAATCGAACGCCCAAGTTTCAAGATAGAACATCGAGGGGCAAGAAGCTTATCATGCACCTGAAGTCCTTTCCACTGGCCACATCTCAAGGATAAGTGTTGTCCCTCATAGCCTTAGCCATAACAACCCAAGCATGTTCTTGCTTTGCAAGTGCAACCACAAACTTGGTGCATTGGGCCTCGCATGAGTGCCAGGGTTAAGAATCCCAAGACCACCTAGTTCCACCAGTCTCCCAACTATCTCCCATTTGGCCCACTACCAGGGCGTTGAATCTTTAGTGTTGTTTTTCCATAGGAATCTCTTCATTGATTTCAAAACCTCTTTACAGTTGCATTTGGAAAGCTTAAGTAACAGACCATTGAACGCTATGTAAGGGATTTCTCTTCATTGATTTAAAACTCTTTATAGCTACATCTGGAAAGCTTAAGTAATGGACCATTGTAGGCTATGTAAGGGAGCTTAAAGGAACTGATTACCTTCACTCTGCTCGAGAAGGAGCACTTACTCCCACCTTCTCATCTTGGATCTAACCTTCTTGATGACCCATATAATTTTTTCCTTGTGGATCACGTCCACCCCCAAAGGGGCTCCCAGGTGCCAAAGTTTTTTCCCTTTTTGCCACTGTCTCCCTTGTCTAGATTGATGGATCAAATGAGTCATTCCCGGAGAGAGAGATCAATCTTGATTTTTCAATACTACACTTTGACCCTAATACTAAGGCATACATTTGCACAATTTCAAGAGCCTTCTTGATGACTTGAGGGCACGCTTTGAGAAAAAACAATGAATTGTCTACAAAGAGCTTAACCAGAACTTGGTTGTTGCTAGGTAGAGTAAGTCCTTGAATCTCCCCTTTAGCATCACTATCTTTGAGTAATGCGACCATAGGATGGGATCCAATGGAAACTATTAGAGGAGAAAGAGAGTAGCCCTATTTAAGTAATCTTTTGACCTCAAAGACACCTATAATTATTTCATTGAAGAGGAGCTCTGATTGGCTATGAGCACAGAGGGTGCTAACCACTCGGCACATCCGTGGTCCAAAACCTAGGGACTTCATGACGTCTTCAATAAAAAGACCATGTAATCCTATCATAGGCCTTATTCACATCTAACTATAGCAATATACACTCTTGCTTTGTGAAAGCAACATATTTGATGGCAACCATTTGATAAATCCATGCTCCTGAGGGATGAGAACTTTGTCTAATAGGGTGGAGGGCCTAAGGGAAATAGTTTTGGCTATAATTTTATAGGGAATTGACATCATCGTTATGGGGTGTCAACGCTTGAGATGGGAGCAACAGACTTGTTTGGGGATAGGCTTAGTGAGACATCTTTTAATGCTCAAGTCCAAGAATCCATCCACAATGGCTTGGTTGGCCATCCAAGTGATTGGGGACTTAAAATCATCCCAAAATTATTTGAAGAACTCAGTAGTCGACCATCCCAACTCGGGGACCTCTCTTGGCCTTGAACTAGTAGCATGAGAGAGCATTCATCCTCAATGAATGCCTTCTCTAGAAGGTTGGATTAATGCTCCCAAGGAGGGTAGACCTAGCAAAATCCACAAGGGATTGATCCTTAAGATGACCCCTAATCAATTGTAGGTGTTTTAGCATTAACTAGGCCATTTATCCGGATCCTTAAGATCATTTCCATCCCCATCTGTGAGCGAGTGAACCAAGACCTGATTTCTTTTGACTTTGAGGGCATTGGGCCTTGAAGAAGTGTGCATGGTTGGCCTCCTTCGAATGGAGAAAGGTTTCTCTTGAAAAGTTTCTAGCCTTCGTTACCTCCTCTAGCTTGTGATCTATTAAGTCCATTTTAGCTTGATGTGGGACGGGTGTCTAACCTCACTCCTATCTTATTGCAAACATAGCAAGAACCACAAATATAATTGTCAATCCATGGGACGAAGCTCACTCGACTAGTGCATAGAGGCTACAAGAGGTTGTCAATCTCTTGAAAAGCAACAAACAACTCGCATCTAACTCAAACTACACTCAAATGACAAAAAATCACCAAAAGCCAGTTGCTTTTTATCGGCAAACAAATCATAGTTGTTACAGCATCAAACGATATCCAAACATAATGAAACTTCTAGGACATGTTTATTAGGCCTAAGCACACATGCTTATGGTCTTAAGTCTCACTTTAGGTCAAGTGCAAAAATCTCAATCATTAAACGCAATGAGTTTTTGACCTAGTCGTTTTCTACCCAAAATGCATCTAAATGCTTAGCAATGATGCCCCAATATCCCGTCTATACTTATTTTATGAGTTTGAAGCTTAAATTCCTACTTATGATGAAATTAGGCCGTGGGTCGGTGACGCCAAAAGCTCTAAATTACCATAAAATTCTTACGTCAATGCGTAGAGCTCTTACCTGCGGTTGCAACACAACAGACAACACTACAACGTGACAACCGAGAAGGGAGTAGGAAGCGTGAGAAGGAGAGAAGTGAGTGCCGTTAGCTCACGCTGTGTTTCTATTATCCAAAACTTATAGAATACTTACAAAAATTGGCTTTTATACCTTAGCCAAGGTTTTATGGTCAAAACGAATAATCTAGGAGCTCTAACTAAAGATAGGTTGATACAATCTGGAAGCTTGTAGCCCTGGCTCATCAATTACACTGTTTATCTAAAAAGTAGGAGTTACAACATTCCCAATTCATCAAAATATTAGTTTTTTTACAATAAAAGCTCCGAAAAATGTTATTCGAGTTAGCTTGCTGCTAACACTTCCCCCCTCTTTACCTGTGTTGTCCCTTGACACAGCTTCATGGACTGAAGTAGTCTTCGGGTTGACGGCTGGCGAGGGCGATCTTTAAGTGCATGTAGTGATTTTTCATATCTGAGTCGTATTTCTTTGTCATGAACTTGCAAGAACTGCATGGTGACTCTGTTTTGAAGTTCAATGGCTGAATAGCCAACAAATCTTGATGTAAGGTTACTTATCATTGGCCCAGATATCTTCGTTCGCGAACTGAAGAAACCTGTATAGAATGCTTCTTCAAACGCCAACATATTGCTAGAGGGCAGGAACATGCATCTGGCATAGAAACCGTAAAGGAATTCTTTTGAAGGCTATCCACTTAAGTTATAACTTTAGATCTTTATTGTAACATTTAATAGCCTAATAACTTATGTGTAGCGGAAATTAGCATGAACATAGTGGGCATTTCATTAGAATAGATTCCTAATGAGAATTACAAGAGTGCTTGGGTGGAGAGAGAGCAACAAAAAGCATAACACCTAGTTAGATAGCATCGACAATACTTTCAAAAGAGAGAGAAATTAAGCTATTGACAACAATTGAGGACCAGATTTGCATGGAGCCGGTCCCCCCTCCAAAAGGCTTTGTATTATGGTTTCTCCCATCAAGAGAGACATTGTACAATACAATTCTTTGTGTTCCTTCAAGACTAGCTAGTGCAATTAAGATGGAAACTTCATGCACTAAGCAAAACACTTAACAAACACAACTTGAATTATCCCCGTTCTCAGACCCAAGACCTCACACACCTTCGAAGATGGTGAGAGCTAGCAGGGTATGAGAGTAGATTGAGAGGAAGAAGGAGTATCTTACGAGAAAGATGTACATCTCCTCACATAATCACTCATATTAGCATAGCTGAGCTTAGTAATTAGCTTGGTAGAGGAGATGAGCATGCATTGAAGCTTGGCCCTTGGTTGGATTTGCATCCACATGCCAAGAGAGTGTTGATGTAGGCTTCTATCTCACAAGCTTGGAGTAGGTGATGAGTTCTCCATTAAAGCTTGGGAAGAGATAGTCTTCTCTTTCTTCACACATGACCTTGTGTGAGTGTGTGTGTGTGTGTGTGTGATAATCCTTGCAAAAATCAGCCCCCTCTCTCTCTTGGGTGAGCCCTCTTGCTAATTGCTCTTCCTGAAGCCTCATTGGCCCTCCCCAAGTCAAGCCAATTACAATTAAGCAGCATAAGCGATAGCCTTCTGACATGTGTCCCCCTTTCCCATTTTGTGAGAGCTTTAGGTAATTAAAAAATTAAACTAAACTCTCATTGGACCCCTTTGCCTCCTGGCCAATAGGAATCAGGCAAGCCATGGGGCTCCTGAATGCTCATTGGACCCCTTCGGAGACTACCCAATAGTCTTCTCTCATCCCCTACCTTTAGGGCTCGCCCCCTCCCATGTAGGGATGTGCAAAGACTTTTATGGCACACACAAAGCATCCAATTTTCCCTAGGGTTGACCTTTGGACACAACCTTTGAATTTTGGAACCTTAGCATTTTGGAAGTCTTAATGGGCTGAACCTTAAGGTATTTTTAGCCCATTGTTGCACATGGATCTTTTGCATATGGACCCCCCTTTGGATCCCTATTTTTCCTCCTTTGGATCCCTACTGTGGCCAGTCTGCTAGCTTAACCAATATTCTAGCTTTTTCTCCCCTGGCACTTCCCCACATTAAATGATCAGTTTAATATGAGAAAATCATTTAGGAGAATTAGATATTGATTATTATGACATTACCTCTCTCTTGAAATCATAGTCGTCCTCGACTATGGTGTAGAGAAGATAAAGCATATTCATGAGTCCTTTTCTTAGTGGATAGAGGATCCCTATGTTACCCTACGACATCATTCCACAATGGATGACTAGTCCATTTGGCGCTTGAGATCCTGAGGCTGCCGCAAGCATGTCTACAGATTAGTCCTATCAGTCTTCCATAGTAGAGTGACAAGCTCTACTTGGTGTTTGGGAGACGTCGTCTCCACAAACTTGATCTAAGCATGCATACTACTTCATTTTTGTGCACAAATAAAGAAAAAGAGAGTCTTATAAGACAAAAACTTTGTTCATTTTTAACATTTTGTACATTTTCTTACTCTTGGGAAGCATTGTAATCATTGACAAGGTTTAGGTTATCCTTTAATTGTATGCCTTGCATCCATCTAGCATCTTCAAAAGGATAATTCTTAAACTTAATAAGATATCGTCGGATAGTCTTACCGCCTCTTAATACCTTGTCTTCATGTCGGAGAATGGACTCGGGCTGCAGCACCTCCTCTTGGTCCTCGATCTCCGGTGGGTCTTCAATAGTTAGTTCTTGAGGTGGCTCTCCTTTGTAAGGCTTTAATAGGCTCACATGGAAAGCATTGTGTATGAGCCAATGACTGGGCAACTTGAGTTGATAGGCCATCTCATTGATTGGCCTAAGAATCTGAAAGGGACCATAGTACCTTTTTGCTAGTTTAGCATAGTACTTTTGGTGGCCCGTAGGATTCTTGCCCGTTGTGTGCCTTAATCGAGCCTTGGGAAACTTTAACAAGACCCAATCGTTTTCTTTAAAGGCTTGGGCTCTTTTGTGCTTGTCAGCAGCAGCCTTTTGCCTATTCTGTGAGATAGAGATAGCATCCTTAATCTTTTGAAAAGATTCTTGTAGGTCTCGGCTATACTCATCTGCAGCGAAGATCTTCCCATGTACCTTAAGTAGCGAGGGACTTTTTTATCTTCCCTCAATTACCTCGAAAGGTGCTTTTCCCGTGGAAGTATGTACAGTGTTATTGTAAGCATACTCCACTAAGGGTAAGTACTTCTCCCATTGGGATCTTTGATCTACTTCCGTTACATAGGCTTTTAGTAGATCGAGAATGGTTAGGTTAGCTATTTCACTTTGGCCATCCGTTTGTGGATGATAGGCCGAAGAGAAGTTTAGCCTTGTCCCTAAATTCTCAAAGAGACCCTTCCAGAAATTACTGGTCATTCTACGATCTCTATCCGACACTATGGACATTGGCAAGCCATGGTACTTGAAAATTTGTGAAATGAAGAGGGTTGCCATTTGATGGGCTTTGATAGTGTTTTTGACAGGTATAAAATGAGCTTGTTTACTAAACCTGTCTACTATCGTCCAGATTCCCGTATTCCCATGGATAGACTTAGGCAATCCAAAGATAAAATCCATGGATATGCTCTCCCATGGTGAATTAGGGATTGGCAAGGGTTGAAGCAATCCAAGTTGCTTCCCTCTATCAAATTTTGTCTTTTGGCATACCACACATTTGGAAACATACTCTTGTATGTTCACTTTCATGGTAGGCCAATAGAAATATGTTTCAATTTCCTTTAAGGTAGACTAAATCCCTCTATGCCCCGCATAAGGTGGAGCATGAGATTCATACATTACTTTCTCACGTAGTGAGTTAGTAACGCATAGTCTATTGCCATAGAGAAGATAACCATCTTGTAAAGTAAATGGTTCTTCTTTCTTCCCTAATGCAAGGGCTGAAATCACATCTCTAAAATCGGGATCAATAGCATACTCATCTATCATTGAAGATAGATCATTGTGAGTTGCTATGGAAACCGCATTCACTCTTGGCCGTCTTGAGAGTGCATGAGCTACTTGATTATGCTTGCCAGCAATGTGAGCAATATGAAAATGAAATTGCGAAAGGAAATTTGCCCACCTCATTTGTTTGTCGGAGAGCTTGGTCTGCGTCATGAAGTACTTAAGACTTTAGTGATCCGTTCGCAGAATGAAAGGAGTCCCCAATAAATAGTGCTTCCATGAGTCTAAGGCATGTAGAACTGCAAGGAGTTCTTTTTCGTATATGCCTAGAGCTTGCTCAACAGGGTCGAGCCTTCGACTCTCATAGCCTATGGCATGCCCTTCTTGGAGCAAAATAGCTCCAAGGCAATCACTACAAGCATCACATTGGACCTCAAATGGTTTTGAGAGGTCCGATAGTGTAAGCACAGGTTGAGAGATAAGCTTTTCGAAAGCATTGTTCTCCTTAGCAGACCATGTATACCTAACGCTTTTCTTTGTTAGGTCATGTAATGGTCCCGCAATTTGTGAGAACTTTTCTATGAAGCGTCTATAGTATGCACACATACCTATAAAGCTTCTTAGTTCATGAAGATTCCCCATCCTTTTATTACCTCTAACTTGGATGGATCCATTTGGATGCCATCTTGAGAGATAATATGACCTAAATATTGAATCTCTTGCAAGAAAAATTCACTTTTCTTTCAATTAACATAAAGTTTATTCTCTCTCAAAACTTGAAATATTACCTGGAGATGTTGCTTGTGTTCCTCCAATGAATTAGAGTAGATGATAATATCATCAAAGAACACTCCAGTGAAGGTTCGATGAGGCCTGAACAGCTTCTCCATCAAGCGGTTGAATGTGGTTGGTGCATTGGTCAAGCCAAAAGGCATGACAATGTATTCGTAAAGACCAAATGTGGTGCGAAATGCGGTCTTTACAATGTCTTGATCAACTATCCTTATTTGATGATAGCCACTTTTTAGGCCAATCCTACTGAAGTAGGTCGATCCTTGTAGCTTATCAAATAGGTCTTCTACCCATGGAACGGGAAACCTATTCTTGATAGTGATCCTATTTAGTGCTCTATAGTCGATACACATGCGATATGTGCCGTCTTTCTTTTGCACTAATAGCACAAGTTAGCAAAATGGAGATGACCTTGGCCTAACCATACCCTTCTCAACTAACTCATGCACTTGCCGCATAATCTCCTCTTGTTGAGCTTGAGAAACTCTACAAGGAGGTTTGTTAGGCGGTGAACTTCCTGGAAGAAGTTCAATTGCATGGTCATCATTACCTCGTTTAGGAGGTAGCTCACAAGGGATGTCGTCAATAAAAACATCTTGAAACCCCTTGAGAAAATTGGATAACTCTAATTCCTTTTGGTTGCTTTTATTTTCTTTTGCTAAAGCATTAGGTTCATTTTGAGAATCTTTAACAAAAATCATGTACACAGAAGTAGAGCTCTTTATTGACTTGTTGAAAGCTGGAGTATGTACAATGGGGATGGTGTTACCCATTTCCTTAGCATCTATATACATGTCTTTTTCCCTGAACTTAAAGGAGATTCTCCTTTCAGGAAATTTAACATCGGCAGCCAGGCGGTCAAACCATGGTGCCCCTAGGATTACATCCTCATGCTTGAGAGGAGAGATAAAGAAGTCCTCTTTGTCCACATAGCCTTGGACATGAAGCCTCAATTTCCCAATTAAGGGAGTGACTGAAGCTTCTTGCCCCTTGAACGCACTTTCTGCGGGTAGGACATCTCCCATCTCGTAGGATTGTATGCCTAGCTTGGTGGCCAACTCTATAGATATAAAATTTCGAGTAGAACCAGGGTCAAAGAGAATAAAAGCATCATGTTATCTTACCTTTCCCCAAGCATGGCATAGAGGAGATCCTTTGTGATGAGTTTGGTGAGTTTCCTCCTCTTGGATTTCAACCAAGGAAGCTCTAGGAGGATCTTGGCGGTTGTTCTTTTGGGGATAAGCGCGGTACGCATGCCCTTGTTTGCCGCACTTGAAACATCGGTTATCCTTACGATAACGCTCAAGCTCTTCAGGAGAGAGTTTATTCTTACCTTTGTAAACTCCCTTCTCTTTAGCTTTGTTGGAGTTGCCCTTAGGAGACTTTTGGACATTGTCCTTCCCCTTAGGCTCATTGGAACCCTTGTTTTCTGGGGGCTTATTATTTCTTTTTGCCCCCGTTTGGAATTTAATTCGAGAGGCCACCATAGTGTGGTGTATTACCGCCGATATGGTACGTGGCGTTTGGGAGTTGACATACTCCGCCATTTCTTCGGTTAAGCCCACACAAAATTGTTGCTTTTTCTCTCCAAAATCCAACTTTTTGAAGACAGTGGCTTTGAGTTTTAGGTCCCAAAACTTGTCTACATATTTGTGGATGGATTCATTGGGAGAGAGCTTTAAGCTTCGCCATTCGGTGAGTACTTTGTCTTTGGCATCGGTGGCCAAAAACTGCTTCATAATGGAAGCTCTTAAAGCTTTCCATGTTCGTGGAGCTTCACCGTTGGCTCGTAGGCTAGACCACCATTGTCTGGTGGACTTTTGAAAGTGCATAGCTACATGGCGTAGCTTAGAGGACTTCGTGAAGCCCTCATCTCAAAACGCCGCATCGAACTGTTGGATAAAGGCCAAGACTTTGTCCGTGGTACCAAAGGTACCATAATAGGTAAGGAAAGAGATGCTCTTCCCTCCCTCTTTGAATTTCTTCAGCTTGAACGACCTCTTCCATGCGGCATAGGATTTCCTATGGCCTCTTCGTTTTGATGGTTCAAAAGTTGCACCATCACTTTCTTCAGAAGGTGAAGAATTTGAAGAAGGTGGAGAAGAGGGTGACCTCTTTCTCGCCTTTTTCTTTTCCTGATCTTTGTCGTCTTTACCATAGCTTTCATAAGAGGAAGAGGATAAAGAAGATGGAGAAGAGGGTGTCCTCTTTCTCGCCTTTTTCTTCTCTTGCTTTTTATCATCCCTCTTCGAATTGTGGTGAGGAGAAGAATACGATGGTCTTCTCCGCTTTGGTGGTGATGGAGAGCGTTTAGCCCGCCGTCTTCGTGGAGCCATCTCCGCCGAGGTGGCGGGAGACTCGTTCCTTCGGTGGAGGCTCTTGAGTTCTCCTTTGGGAAGGAGATGCATCATCAAGAAGTAAATTCTTAAGCCCTTCATAAGGATTCTCTTCTTCTTCCCTAATTGGAGAGAGACCTCTTTTGGTAGTCTCACAGGGAGGCTTCCTAGGTGTTCTCTCGTCATGGTGATTAGCTTGAAGAATCCCGTGAGCACGGAGCTGCCGTTGCACTTCACTTTGGAGAGATGGATTGCCCATGGCTTTTTGAAGCCTAGAAACAAGATAGTTAACAAGCATTGAAGCATCATTAGTAGCTTGCTCATGAGCAAAATCAAAGTTATCAACATTAATTTCACTCTTTTTACTATTGTCAGCCATTCTAACAACTTTTAGGTGTAAACGTTTTAGGTGTACTTTGGCACTTCAAGCCCTAGTTGCTACTCCTCTTTACCCATTTAGAAAAAGCACTCAAGCTACTGTTCCCGCGGCTCAAATACCATTAATTGCAAGGAATAGAAGAGAGGGTCTTTCAACACCAAAACAGCACCGGCTCCTGTCAAGCTTCTAATAGCTCAATAGTGGTTAAGCCGTAGGCAAGCCCCGTAGGACTCCACTATTAAGACCATAGCTCTCGACGGTGATGCCTCGTTAACTGCACAAAGGCAGGCGCACTGCAAGGCTGAAAAATTCCTATTCTACTTACTCACAGGCAATTAATAATACCAACCATTTGTAGCTAACTTGAGGACCTCCCTTCTTGAGCAAGAAAAGAGAAACCTTGAGCTCTGATACCAATGTAACATTTAATGGCCTAATAACTTATGTGTAGCGGAAATTAGAATGAACATAGTGGGCATTTCATTAGAATAGATTCCTAATGATAATTACAAGAGTGCTTGGGTGGAGAGAGAGCAACAAAAAGCATAACACCTAGTTAGATAGCATCGACAATACTTTCAAAAGAGAGAGAAATTAAGCTATTGACAACAGTTGAGGACCGGATTTGCATGGAGCCAATCCCCCCTCCAAAAGGCTTTGTATTATGGTTTCTCCCATCAAGAGAGACATTGTACAATACAATTCTTTGTGTTCCTTCAAGACTAGCTAGTGCAATTAAGATGGAAACTTCATGCACTAAGCAAAACACTTAACAAACACAACTTGAATTATCCCCGTTCTCAGACCCAAGACCTCACACACCTTCGAAGATGGTGAGAGCTAGCAGGGTATGAGAGTAGATAGATGTACATCTCCTCACATAATCACTCATATTAGCATAGCTTAGCTTAGTAATTAGCTTGGTAAAGGAGATGAGCATGCATTGAAGCTTGGCTCTTGGTTGGATTTGCATCCACATGCCAAGAGAGTGTTGATGTAGGCTTCTATCTCACAAGCTTGGAGTAGGTGATGAGTTCTCCATTAAAGCTTGGGAAGAGATAGTCTTCTCTTTCTTCACACATGACCTTGTGTGAGTGTGTGTGTGATAATGCCTTGCAAAAATCAGCCCCCTCTCTCTCTTGGGCGAGCCCTCTTGCTATTTGCTCTTGCAAAGCCCTCATTGGCTCTCCCCAAGTCAAGCCAATGACTATTAACAGCATAAGTGATAGCCTTCTGACATGTGTCCCCCTTTCCCCTTTTGTGAGAGCTTTAGGTAATTAAATAATTAAACTAAACTCTCATTGGACCCCTTTGCCTCCTGGCCAATAGGAATCAGGCAAGCCATGGGGTTCCTGAATGCTCATTGGACCCCTTCGGAGACTACCCAATAGTCTTCTAGGAGACTTAATTCTCATTGGTTTCTTTTATTAAATGTTTTTAAATTAATTAAACTAGATTTACTCTAGCTTAATTCTCATTGTTCCACTTCAAGGGTCATCCAATAGAAATTGGGCACACCTTGTGGGCATCTGGCCTAGGGAGCTGACATGTGTCCCTCATTCCCTTTGTGTAAAGGGAGCCTGTGTGTGTGTGTGGCTTTCTCTCTCATCCCCTACCTTTAGGGCTCGCCCCCTCCCATGTAGGGATGTGCAAAGACTTTTAGGGCACACACAAAGCATCCAATTTTCCCTAGGGTTGACCTTTGGACACAACCTTTGAATTTTGGAACCTTAGCATTTTGGAAGTCTTAATGGGCTGAACCTTAAGGTATTTTTAGCCCATTGTTGCACATGGATCTTTTGCAGATGGCCCCCCCTTTGGATCCCTATTTTTCCTCCTTTGGATCCCTACTGTGGCCGGTCTGCTAGCTTAACCAATATTCAAGCTTTTTCTCCCTTGGCACTTCCCCACATTAAATGATTAGTTTAATATGAGAAAATCATTTAGGAGAATTAGATATTGATTATTATGACATTTATTGCCTTCAAGAAAAGACATCCATGGTGCTCCTACTTGCTGAAGCTCGTGAAAATTTTGAATGCAGGTGAGCAACATTCTGCAAATCTTACACAACATTTCATAGGAGAGGTTAGGGAGGCTCTTGAAGAAGTTAATGGTGCATGTTAGGGTTTTCACCATGTATTCTTCCATTGCTGGTTGTTGCTCTGGAGCTGGTAGGCATGGGTAATTCAGCCATGTCGGCCTCTTTTTCTTCATTGCATTGTACACATACCATGTCCTTACTCTTGGGACAGGACAGAATGTAGGATCCTTCTGTAGGGCTGCAGGTGATCTTCTGAACAGAATTAGATACCTCGAATTCTTGTTCAATTAGTTCTTTCACCACTTGGGGTGGATATCCTCTGAGCCTTCTGCTTGCATATGCTTGTATAATCTTTCCTTTACCTGTAGTAGCTCAACTTTGATCAATGGGTATGGTAGTGATTGATGCCACTAAGCATTGATTTGGTTGGAAGTGAGTTGAGTTACATTTACTGAGTGGAGTGTAAGAAATGCGGAATACAATAAGGATCTAGTAGCAAGGAGAGTAGAGAGAGATACGATGCAAAGTAGATTAGTGGCAAATAAAAAACTTTAGATTAGCACACTATTACAACGTGATGGCATCATCCACCCATGCGCTCTCAAGGTAGAGCTTAGATGACAATTTAGACAACTAGAGAAAGTAGGAATACAAGGGACTAAAAATCCTTACACAAGGATGTGTTGTGTGTGTCAAGTGTGCACACCATTCTACCGAATTACTCATGAGAAGACCTACTTATATAGATGTTAGGGAGCCTCTAAACGCCCATGTGTAGCCTATTTTGGGTAGACAAATCATCCTAGAAATCGGCCACCGGCCAAGGAAATCCGCCACCGGCCAAAGACCACTGACCGCCGATCACCAGCCACCGGACAGCCATTTTCCGATTGTCTTTCAGCCGTCGTCCGACCAAGATATTCTGGTGAAAAGGAATATTTTGGCGAAGGGGAAAAAAAGTCTCGGAGGCTTCTGCCCCTAAGGCCCCCAAAGTTGCCCCTGAATTTGCTCCGTACCATCCACGATCACAAATAGAGATCTCATCAGCATGCAAAGCTGGAATCCACCAAATATATGTGCACCATTGGGTTCTCCTCATATGGGGGCCTTACAAACTCTGCAACATATATTGTGGTGGAAAAACTGAGAGAGGTGGGCATTGCAAGTATACCAACACCCCCCCTCAATGAACACTCAAAGATGCTCTATGTTGGCCGTGTGCCAACTCCAAGTTGATGAAGATGTCGAAGTAGCTGGTTTTTTCCTAGAGCTTTGGTGAAGATATCTGCACAATTATCTTTAGTAGGACAATACTCTAGCTCCACAATTTCAACCTCAATTAGCTCTCGAACGTAATGATACTGAACCTCACTATGCTTTGTGCGTGCATGGAAGACAGGGTTCTTGGCAATCGCCATGCAATTCTGGTTTTCGCATTGAGGTGTTGTTGCTGAATGAAGAAAAACTTTTGGGAAGCTTAATTTTCTTGTGCAACACTAGGCCGGATACTTCTTTTGCACTAGGTGTTTAACGCAGGTTTTCCAACCAACCAAGAGAATCTCATTGGAAGGCAGGTATGTGAGTTCTTAAGTACATCAAAGTTACTTTGGGCCATGGCATTTCCTATGGCATTGACACAAATACTCTTAGTGGGTATTGTGACTCCGATTGGGCAGGAGATTATGACTCTAGAAAGTCAGTTTCTGGATTTTGTTTCTCACTTGGTTCTGGAGTGTTTTCTTGGATCAACAAGAAGCAGTCAACCGTCACTCTTTCTTCAACGGAAGCAGAGTATAAAGCTGCTTGTGAAGCAGTTTGGCTAAGGCGAGTCCTCTGTTACATAATTTTGTTGAGAGATGATGAGGATTTCCAAACCTCAATCCCCAAACAATAATGCAACAAACCTAAGTCTGTCATTTTGAATTCAGAATTCAAACTCTCACGAGTTTGTTGGATGAGCTCTTTGTGGTCACCTGTGATTATCAATTCATCGACATACAAGATAATAATGACTTGTTTTCCATTCTCTCGAAGAACATATAAATTCGCTTCAGAAGCACTTCTTCCAAGGCCAAGTTTTTTAAAAAACTTATCAATTCTGACATACCATGCTCTTGGAGACTATTTCAGTCCATATAAAGCCTTCTTCAAGCTGCAAACCTTTTGTTTTGAATGGGGCATCTCAAACCCTGGTGGTTGCTCAATATACACCTCCTCCTTGAGAATTCCATTAAAAAATGCAGACACAACATCCATTTGGTAAACAACCCATAAATAGATAGCAGCAAGAGCAAGCACAAGAGGAATAGTTGTCATTCGAGCTGTGGGAGTGAAGGTGTCACTAACATCAAACCCTTCGACTTGAGAGAACCCTTGTGCTACTAACCTAGCTTTGTACTTTTGTAAAGAGCCATCGGCTTTATGCTTGAGCTTGTACACCCATTTTGTGCCAATGACTTTCTTCTTTGGAGGCCGATCCACTACTTCCCAAGTGTCATTCTTTGTGATGTTGTCGTATTCATACTACATCACTTCCTTCCACTTTGGATCATCCATTGCCTCGTTGACGGAGGCTGGCTCCTTCATAGAGCCCACAATTTTTGTCATGAGAGCCATGTTGACGATATGTTCCGAGGCTCTCCTTTGCTCCTCTATTCTTTTTGACCGTCGCAAACCCCCCTCGTCTTCATGAGGGTTGTGAACTTGAGGGTTTTGAGCATCAAAAAGCTGTTGAGCCCACTTTGGTAGTGGCTTTTCCTGTGATGCTGCAACAGCTTGGTTAAATTTATTTGAGTCATCATCAGACAACTCCTCCTCTTGATTTTTTTTACCTGACTTTGGTCTGGCACATGGTGAGTTATTTCTTTATTTGATGAGAAAGTGGACGAACCTGGTTTCTCCACCGTATGTGGCCCTTCTTCAAATACCACGTCCCGACTGGTGAGTATTTTCTTTGCCTCTGGATCATAGAGTCTATAAGCCTTAGACTCTTATTGTATCTGAGAAATACACACTTCTTGCTTTTGGATTCTACTTTGTTCTTTGTGAATCAGGAACCTATGTATAATAGAAACACCCAAATGTTTTTAAATGCAAGACTGATGGTTTCTTACCAAAATAGGATTCTTGAGGCATTTTCCCTTTCAAAGCCTTTGTGTAGCTTCAATTGAGAATGTACACTGCTGTACTTACTGCTTCGGCCCAAAAGAAATCTGGCATACCCTAAGCTTTGAGCATACACCTTGCCATTTCTACCACCATCCGATTGTGATGCTCCACAACTCCATTTTGTTATGGTGTGTGTAGTAAGGTGTCAATTTATGCCATGCTTGTTGCAGTAATTGTTGAATTCATTTAAGATGAATTCTCCTCCTCGATCTGTACGAAGCTTCTTCACCTTCTTTCCTGTTTCATTTTCTACAAGCTTTTGCCACATTTTAAACTTTCCAAAAGCTTCAGACTTCTCATGAATGAAATACACCCACATCTTGCTACTAAAAGTCATCGACTAACAGCAAAAAGTAGAAAGATCCACCCAAAGCAGATGTAGAAATTTTTCCATAGAGATCTGCGTGTACCAACTCTAGAGGAGACTGAGCTTGATTACTACTCTCTTGTGGAAATGCCTTTCTCTGTTTCTTGCCCATCATGCAAGCTTCACAAACTTCATTCATATTTGAGATTTGAGGCATGTGTGCCACCATCCCAGATTTTTGCATCTCTTTTAGCACAGCAATGCTTAAGTGACCAAATCTCTCATGCCATAATTGAGTTGTACCTTTTTTGTAGTGACCGTAACTGCAGAAAGTTCGTAGAGGTTGTTGCGCCTTACACCCTTTCCCACTGTGTTGCCTTTAGAATGCAAGATTTTTGCTCCATTTTTCTTGAAACGGACTTCAAGATCATGATTAGTGATTGCACCAATGGATAACAAGTTCTTCTTGATTTGAGGCACGTACAACACATTAGAGAGCTCTTTAGTTTCACCTGTAGAGTTGCTAAAAAAGAAATTGTCCCAGACCCTTCGGCTGGACATTTGGCATTATTCTCAACAATTACATTTATGGGTTCCTATAGAGGCTTCCAAGAACTATACCAGTCTTTCTTACTAGTCATATGTCGGGATGCACCACTATCTAGAATCCAAGAACCATCAACAAGCGGCGTTTGTCCTGATGAGCATACCTCTTCTATGACGGCCCATAGTTCAAGGTCTATTTCAGCATTTTTGGTGGATTCTCTTTCCTTCCAGGAAGCTTTCATGGTGCCATTCTTCTCGTCTGCTTTCTTCTTTCTGTAGTCTTTAACAGCATGACCCTTCTTGTCAAAGTAAAAACAGCTACCTGAAAATTCTCTTCTTGGGCTTCTTCTTAGAAATATTTGACTAGTCTCCTTGCCTTTTGCATTGGTTGTCAAGGAAGCATCACCTCCACCATCCTTGGTTCTGAGTCGCAGCTCCTCTTCAAGCAACATTATACTGAGTTCTTCAAACATAAGAGGGGTTGGATAAACCTAAGTGTTGAGTGATGTAACGAGACCATCATATCTCGTCGGAAGTATGCGCATGCAGCGCCAAGCTAAATCTTCCGGAGAAATAGCCACACCAACGGCAGCTAATTGATCTTGGAGGTCCTTAATCCGCTTGAAAAACGCCTCCACTTTCTCTCCATCAGCAAGTTTCTCAGCAGCAAGCTGATTTTCTACATTTGAATTCTAGTGTGATTGTGCGCCTCATATTGGCGAGCCAATATGTTCCAAGCTTCATGTGCTTTAGTGGTATGTTGAATCAAAGTGAGGATAGAATCACTTACACACATGACAATGGCACATAATGCATATGCATTCCTTCTTTTACAGGCACATAGAAGAGTAGCATCCGGGGGAATTACAATGCTTGGATTTGCCGGATCATTTGTTGCAGTGGGCTCCAAGTCTGTACCATTTGGCCCCAAAACCGTATCCAACAATTCATATGAATACAGAATTGCAAGAATTTTGAATTTCCACAATGTGTAGTTGGTGTCATCAAGCTTTCCTTCGGTGAATGCTGGTGGACGAATGCGAAGCGGAGTATCACTAGAAATAGCACTTGAAGACGCCGACATAATTGATTTTACAAAGTAATACAAGTACTTCTCGTACTTTCTTAGCTACGAGCACCTCGTGCTCTGATACCATGTAAGAAATGCGGAATACAATAAGGATCTAGTAGCAAGGAGAGTAGAGAGAGATACGATGCAAAGTAGATTAGTGGCAAATCAAAAACTTTAGATTAGCACACTATTACAAAGTGATGGCATCATCCACC
This sequence comes from Adiantum capillus-veneris, assembly GCF_014529385.1. NCBI lineage: Eukaryota > Viridiplantae > Streptophyta > Polypodiopsida > Polypodiales > Pteridaceae > Adiantum > Adiantum capillus-veneris. The sequence goes on from NC_140950.1 coordinate 92,947,359, forward strand.
CATGGGCTCTCAAGGTAGAGCTTAGTGTTGGAATTAGGTTTGCAAAGAAACGCACACAGCTTGGAGAAGACAAAGGAAGCTCAAGGCACACAATAAAGAGTGTTTAACTTAGTGTGCAATGGAAAGATAGATAGCCCTAGAGTGATGGGCGTATATACAATGCTCGGGGGGGAAAATCTCCTAAAGAGGGAAAAAATGCCCCCGCGGTCCTAGCGTGTTCACACACATCACTACCACATGTATATGATAACAAATCCCCCTTGGAGTGATGCGGTGAACGAGAGCTGGCACATGAGTAAAGGGAAGTGCCATGCCCTAAGGACATGATCAGTCCACAAAGGGGAGTAAGCCCAAATCTTTGCGGAAAGCTTCAAGCTTCTCACGAGACAATGCCTTTGTGAAAAGATCTGCAAGGTTGTCCTGTGTTGGCATATAAGCCAAGCTGATCTCTTCTGCAGCGAGCCTCTCCCTGACATAGTGGTAATGCACCTCAATGTGCTTTGTGCGCGCATGAAAAACTGGGTTCCTCGCAACTGCCAATGCCCTCTAATTATCAATGTGGATAGTGTTGGCAGTGTCCTATCCAACACCCAAATCAGCCATAAGGCGTCTGAGCCATACACACTCAACCGTAGCTGTGAAGACTTCCCTGTACTCAGCCTCACAACTTGAAGTGGCCACAGTAGGTTGCTTCTTGCTCAACCATGATATACATGAACTGCCAAGCATGAAACAAAAACCACTTGTGGACACTCTCGTGTCAAAACAACCAGCCCAATCTGAGTCCGAAAAAGCATGTAAGTCTGGTGGCAATGATCCCCCCTTGGGATAAAACAAGCCAAGATGTAAAGTGCCACTAAGGCAGCGGAAAATCCTCTTGACATCCTGCCAATGCTTAGACCCTGGGCTATGCATAAATCTGCTGACCAGTGAGACTGCAAACTGAATATTTGGTCTCGTGTTGTATACATAAATGAGGCAGCCAACAATAGTTTTGTAAAGAGTGACATCAGCAGGATCGCCAGCATCATGTAGACTCAACTTCAAACCTGTTTCCATGGGAGTGGCAATAGGTTTGCAATCCTCAAGTCCAAACTTACATAGCAATGTCTCTATGTAACTTTTCTGACACAAGGCAATACCACCATCACACTGCTTAAACTGTATACCCAAGTAATGATGCAACAGCCCCAAATCTTTCATCTTGAAGTAGCATTCAAATCATCCTTAAATTCAGCAATATGTCTCTCATTTGGTCCAGTGATCAGCAAATCATCAACATAAAGAACCACAATGAGAAGTACATCACCCTCACGCTTTACATACAATGTGCTTTCTATTGGAGTGTTACGAAAGCCTTGTTTGACCAAATGAGTGTCAGCTTTCTCATACCAAGCACGAGGAGATTGCTTCAACCCATACAAAGCCTTGTTACATTTGCACACTTTGTCCTCTTGTCCTTTTATGACAAAACCGCGAGGCTGTGTTACATAAACTTCCTCAAATATGTCACCATTCAAGAAAGTAGTAACAATGTCTGATTGATGTACATCCCAACCAAAATGAGCTGCCAATGCACATAGAAAACGTACAGTAGTCATACGACAAGTGGGAGCAAAAATCTCTTCATAATCTATGCCTTTTTTATGTGCATAACCCTTTGCAACAAGTCGAGCCTTATGGCAATCAATCTCACAATCCGGCTTGCGTTTCAACTTGTAAACCCACTTCCTGCCAATGGCCCTTTTTCCAGGAGGCAAATCACATAAAGTCCATGTGTCATTTTCTATGAGTGCATCATATTCTGATTGCATGGCAGCCATCCAATTTTCTGAATTATGTGCTTCATCAAAAGACAGAGGCTCCTCAACATCATGTAAGCTAGACACAACCAAATCATAACAATCTGATGCATAAGATGCATGGCGAGAGCCTGAACAAGTACAACTACACAAAGGTGCATCCAATTTACTGTCATGCAAAGTGTGCACCAGCCATTTTGGCATACCTCTAGCCTGCTCATTTTCAGCACTTTCCTGATCAAGTACATCATGTACATCTGCATCAGTAATAGGCTGATTTAGAACATTTTCAGAAACCCCCATAGGCTGTACATTTGCCTCATTGGAACTTACATTCGTATTTCCACCACCGAAAAGAGGCAACAAAGTGTCATAAATGTCCTATGAGCTTACATTATTGTCTCTAGTACATGACAACAAGGGCTGAACAGAATCTTCCACAAACACTACATCTTGAGAATACGTTTTGTTTGCGGATGATACAACCTGTAACCTTTGCTTTCAGCACTATAAGCAACAAAAATACATTTGACAGCCTTGCCCATAGTATATTTCGAGACATTTTCAGCCAAAGCCAGAAATTGTTTGAAGCACATAAAAATTTCAGACTTCGCTTTAAGTGGAAATACCCATGCATGCCTGGAGTAATCATCAATGAAAGTCAGGAAGTACAGGTAATTGCCCAAGGACGGAGTTTGCATGGGCCCACAAACATCACTATGCACAAGCTGCAAACTGCATGTGGCCCGAACTGAACCATCCTTTGGAAATTTAGAATGCTGCATTTTACCCAAAATACAGCCTTCACAAACATGTTTGACAGGTGCTTCAAGAGGCGGTAAAGAAGAAACCATATCAGATTTCTGCATACGCATACGCAGCAAACTGACAAAATTCAGATGACCAAAACGTGCATGCCAAAGTTTTGCATCTGAAATAGCCCTTGAATCTGCAACAACATTTGCAAAATTTTTCCCACACTTGTCATACAAAGTGAGCTTATACAGCCCATGGCACAAAAGGCCAGATGCAACAATTTCATCACCAAAACTGAGATCATGAACTGTACATCGGTCATCCACAAATTCGACTATAAGTCCAAGTCTAGCAAGTGCGGATACACACAAGAGATTCTTCTTGATCTCAGGTACATAAAGTGCATCAACAAGTGTGAAAGAACTGCCATTAGCAGCAGTAAGAACAATTTTTCCAACTCCCTAAACTGGATAAGAGGCATTGTTGGCACAAGTGACTGAATTCCCATGAGGGACAGACTCGAGAGAGGTAAACTATTCACGATGTGAGGTAATGTGCTTTGTAGCACCACTGTCTAAATACCACACATGTGAATCTATAGCAACTGACAAGCATGCATCATGGACAGTAGGATTGTAAGTGCACTCTGCGCTAAAAGCCCATTTTGCATCAACATCAGGATCACAATCTCCTTTCACAAAAGACTCAACAATGGCTGCATTTGTAGTGGAACCAGCATTTGCAGTGGAACCACCCTCTTTCTTCTTAGCCTCTTTGGCCTTCAACTTAGGACATGACTTGATCAAGTGATCATTAGACTTGCAATAATGGCAACGCATCTTCTTTTTTACCTTATCACTAGAATTTCCAGAAGAAGTGCTGCCAGCAGAAGCATTAGGAACAAAAGTTTTGCCACTCGCAGCAGAACCATAAGAAGTGGCTGCATTGTTGTTACCACCCTTTCTTTGAGAAGCAATAAAAGCCTGTCTAGTCCTATTTTTTCTGGAAAGCGGCTCTTGCAGCAGCAATGTGCATAATGCATCAAACTTGACAACTTCTGGCTTTCCTTGGGTCATAAGTCTCCAAGTACTAGCAAAAGTCTGGTAAGAATCTGGTAAGGCATCAAGAACAGTCTGCACAAGGGAACTATCTAAAATGACTTCACCTGCAGAAATAAGCTGCTCATTGATATCCTTGACACTAGCAAGGAAAGTGTCCATGCCATCTTCCTCATGCATAATCTTTGACTCCAGCTCTTTACGCAGCAAAGCAATTTTAGCCTCATTGCGACTTGCATAAAGACCAGCCAAAATATCCCAAGCCTATTTTGCAGATTTTGCTGAACGGATGTGAGGAACAATGGTGCGCTTCACAGACAACGCAATCAATGCATGAGCCTGCGCATCCTTTACATCCCAATGAGCTTGTTCTGCCGTAGGCAAAACAACTCTAACAACAACAATCCTTGCAGCAAGACCTGCAACATCCTCACCATCGCCTACATCCTCAGAACCAGGACGTACATCAATGCCCTACACAATGTTCCAAACGCCCTTTGACACAAGAACATGTTGCATCATATAGCCCACATAGGGTAACTGTCCCCATCCAACCTGTCCTCAGCAGCAAACATCTTGAACACATCTGTGTTGTTGTTGTCAGCCATGGTAAATGTTGCACCTGATGTGAAAACTGCCAGAAAATAGGAGAAATCGAGCGGGAACAACACGTGATATATAGCACAAACCTTAGAAGACTATAAGGCACGTGTTATGCAAAAAACAGCACTGACAAAAATTCAACACAAAATGACAAAATTGCATGTGCAGACCTTCTTGTAGTGGAAACGGAGGCCGAAATGAGCCCAAATCAAAAATCTAAGCAGACTGAGTTCTACGAATTCTCCCGAAGTATTTGTCGACTTGCAAATGCTCGCCAAAGCTCACTGAAATCAGAGAAAGTGAGCAGGCGTGTACTGGAGCAGCTGGCGACTAAGCTCGGGAGGACGCAACCTGCTCTGATAACAATTGTTGGAATTAGGGTTGCAGAGAAACGCACACAGCTTGGAGAAGACGAAGGAAGCTCAAGGCACACAATAGAGAGTGTTTAACTTAGTGTGCAATGGAAAGATAGATAGCCCTAGAGTGATGGGCGTATATACAATGCTCGGGGAAAAACCTCCTAACGAGGGAAAAAATGCCCCGGCGGTCCTAGTGTGTTCACACACATCACTACGACATGTATATGGTTACACTTAGATGGCGATTTAGACAACTAGAGCAAGTAGGAATACAAGGGACTAACAATCCTTACACAAGGATGTGTTGTGTGCGTCAAGTGTGCACACCATTCTACCGAATTACTCATGACAAGGTCTCCTTATATAGATGTAAGGGAGCCTCTAAACGCCCATGTGCAGCCACCCTTAGATAGCCAAGTCCAAGTAGGACTCTCCCATGCGCCCATGTGTAGCCACTTTTGGGTAGACAAGTCCTCCTAGAAATTGGCCACCGGCCAAGGAAATCCGGCCACCGGCCAAAGACCACAGACCACCAGCCATCGGCCACTGGACGACCATTTTTCGATTGTCTTCAGCCGTCGTCCGACCAAGATATTCTGACAAAAAGGAATATTCAGGCGAAGCGGAAAAAAGTCTTAGAGGCTTCCGCCCCCGAGGCCCCCAAAGTTGCCCCTGAATGTGCTCCGTACCATCCACGATCACAATATAGAGATCTCATCAGTGTGCAAAGCTAGAATCCACCAAATATATGTGCACCATTGGATTCTCCTCATATGGGGGCCTTACAAACTGTGCAACATATATTGTGGTGGCAAAACTGAGAGAGGTGGGCATTGCAAGTATATCAACATGGAGGACTCTCAACTCCCATCCATTACTAATATCCATTCAGGATCTGTTTCTTGAACAATCTTCTCTTTTAGTGCATCTTCCTCGGCTTTATACTTTATCTGTACCTTTGATTGAGGCGACAACAGGGTTTTCTCTTATCTGTCTTCAAAATGCTGCTTGATCATCGATCCGTTACTCAGAGTACTGCAAAGAAGCATTAGCTACATCAAGCTGCACTTGGATCTTTTGTACTGACAGAGTAGTGGTTAATAATTCATTGGTTACTTTTGTCAATTGTTGGCCTTTACTTCTGTAGGCATCAGATAATTTAGTCAAAAGCTCTCCCAGCTCTTCCATCTCTTTTTGCTGCTTCTCCTTTGCAACATGGTGTTGTTCTGCTTCACTTTTCAGCTCTTTGATCTGTCTTTGGAGATCTGCAATAATGTTCATCCGGTCATCCAGCTCTCCTTGTAGAGAATCAATGACTAGTTCCAGCTCCTTAGCCTTAGCACTGCAGCTAAGTGCTCCTGTTTGTATCTTATCTGTCATCAACTGCATTTTCTTGGCATATCCATTGACTTGCATGATGACTTCATCATTTGTTTCCCAATCTTCAAGCTCTACCTCGGGCTGTCTAGAGGTTTGATCCGTTTCAATTGTGGCTCTTTGGTTTGTGCTGTGGTTTCTGCTTGTGGTTGTGGAGGGGGTTCTACTTCTCCTCGTTGAGGCGTTGTGGTTTCCTCACGTGCGTCTGCTTCTTGAGGCTTCATGCATGCCTCGATTGATTCTGGTTGGGTTGTTGTAGAAGGTACTGCTGCAGTCATTTTTGTTCCCTTTGGCTGTTCAAATCTAGCCACTTCCTGTTGTGCGGGCTCTTTTCCCTTTGCTTCCTCGCCTTCATTGGGTTTAGCAGTTGGTGAAGGGCTTGGGCTTGGCATTGAATGGTCTTCTTGCTCCATAGTGGGTGAAGTGGGTCTTGGACACATATCTTCATGGTCACGGTGTGACTCACTTTGTTCAGCAGCTTCCCCTTGTCTCTGTTGCTCGTGTTAGGAAATATGACGTAGCAAAATAGATGTTTGAGTAGATTACTTAATGGAGAGAGATAGATTTCACACACAAGAGATTATAGAGTAGAGAGAGAGAGAGAGAGAGAGAGAGTACACACGATATACGTGGTTCACACAATGTGGGCTACATCTACGAGAAAGGCCACTCAATGGCTTTATTACTTCAAAACAAGAAGTAGTTTACAAAGGGATTATACCCTTAATAGAGCTTTCGCCTTGCTTCACTCTCATAGCCTCACACCCACCTTGTTGCATCAACTTCACACTATGAAATGTGTGTAGAAATGGCCTCCTTTTATAGGCCAAAAGGGTTGCCCTCTTTCATGAGAGGCAGCCATGTGTAGCTGCCCTTGTGTAGATAAGTCCAAATCGAACCCTCCAATCCGCCCATGTGTGGCTGCCCTTGAGAAGACAAGTCCGCTTTTGAATTCGGCCACCGGCCATTGACTACCGGCCACTTTTCTGCCGTCGTCCGACCATAATATTCCGGCAAAAAGGAATATTTTGGCGAAGCCAATCTCGAGTGGCTGTGACAATTTTGGTTTCCGGTGAGTGATTTTTATTTCCGACGAGTGATTTTCCTTCACGCACAATGGCTTCTCCTCATAATGGGGGCCTTACAAATGTGCATTTTTACCACAGAAAATTACGTAAATCAGGCTCCATACTTAACAGCTCGGCCGCTTCTTCCTTTGCTTTCCTTTGAGATTCTTGAGCTTCCTTCAGCTTTAAGGCTTTTGCTTCCGCATACATGTGCTCAAGAAAATCCTTGGGATCCTCTGCTCTTTTCCTTACAGGGTTCTTGGTTCTTGGTCCCGTTATATCTCTTAGACCCCATCTTTCAGGGTCCTCACCTGCATCTTGGCGGCTCCTTTTATATGTCTGCTTTTCTCTTTCAAATCTCGCCTTCTTCTACTGCAGTTCCTCTTGGTGTGCTGCTACTGTTTTCTTTTCATTTCTTCAATTCTTGCTCTTCTTTCTTTGTTGTCCGAGATTGGCCGTGAAAATTTTGGTTTTCGGCGAGTGATTTTCCTTCACGCACAATGGCTTCTCCTCATAATGGTGGCCTTACAAATGTGCGTTTTTACCATAGAAAATTATGTAAATCAGGCTCCATACTTAACAATCTCCCACTTGGAGACTAATCTCCAAACCAAACCTGTGACTGCTTTCCATCCTAGCCTCTTATCCTTGAATGCCGATTGAAGATGAGAAAAAGCTCAACTTTTCCTTGTTGACCACCTTTGTAAACATGTCTGCAGGATTTTCACTTGTATGCACCTTTCCTAGCTTTAGCTGTCCCTCTTCCAAAAGAGTACGTATGAAGTGATATTTCACCTCAATGTGCTTTGCCCTTGAATGAAAGGCTGAGTTCTTCGCAAGATGGATAGCGCTTTGGCCATCATTGTACAAGACATAATTGTCTTGTTTGAATCCAAGCTGTTCTAAGAATCTGTGAAGCCACATAATTTCTTTGCTTGACTCCGTCCTTGCTAGATACTCTACTTCCGTGGTAGAAAGTGAGACCACTTTCTGCATCTTTGAAGCCCAGCTAACTGATGTGCCTCCAACCATGAAGATATAGCCAGTAGTGATCCTTCGAGTATCTTTGTCACCTGCCATATCTGCATCAGCATACACTTCTAGAAAAATATCAGTTCCTCCAAAATACAAAACATTTGTTGTTGTCTCTTTTAGATACCTAAGTATCCACTTCACAGCTTGCACAACTCACAAATCCCACTGCATGTGCAATATCTAGCCTTGTCCAGACCATAGCATACATTAGAGAACCTACCGCTGGAGCATATGGAACTTTAGACATATAGGCTATCTCCTCTTGTGTCTTTGGACACATATCCTTTGTTAGTTTAAAGTGACCAGCCAAAGGTGTAGAAGCTGGTTTTGCATTTTGCATTGCAAACCTTTTTAGTACCTTCTTGATGTAATCCTCTTGAGATAGCTTTATTGTCTTCTTCGTCCCGTCCCTTGATATTTTCATACCAACTATCCTCTTTGCAGCACCTAAATCTTCCATTGAAAAATTTTTAGATAGCTCCTCTTTTAGGTCTTTGATGTCCCTCATGTTAGCACTTGCCGTCAGCATGTCAGCAACATACAACATTAGGATGATGAACTTCCCATTTCCCAAATTCTTCGTGTAGACGCAATGATCTGAGTTGCATCTTTTGAATCCATGATATAACATCTATCAATTGAACTTCAAGTACCATTGTCTTGATGCTTGCTTTAATCCATACAAGCTTTTATTTAATCTGCAAACCATTTTCTCCTTACCTTTTACTTCATACCCCTTTGGTTGAAGCATGTAGTATTTACATCCATTTGCTCAAGATTTAGATCTTGAGCAGCCACAAGGCTTAAGACAAGCCTAATTGAGTTCATTTTTACAACAGGAGAAAATATTTTATTGAAGTCAATACCTTTCTTTTGAGAAAACCCCTTTACCACAAGCCTAGACTTGTACCTTTTCTTCCCACCTTCTTCTTCCTTCAACTTGTACACCCATTTGTTTTGAAGTTCCCGCTTACCTTTAGGCAGCTCAACCAACTCCCATGTTTGGTTGCGATGTAGTGAGTCCATCTCCACTTACATGCTTTTTGTCCATTCTTCTTTGGATTCGTGTTGCATAGCTTCTTTGTATGATTTCGGCTCTCCAGAATCTGAGATCAAGAGATGGTTGAAGGAAGGAACAAACCTTTCTGGAGGTCTACTTGCTCTTCTAGATCTTTGGGGAATAGGTTGAGGCTCCTCATTTCGTTGACGTTGCACATTGTCACCGTTTGCAGTCCTTGAGTCTTCACCGTCCTCAAGCTCCATGTGCTCATCACCTGTTTCTTTTGTTTGTTTTCTTTCCAAGTAATCTTTGTACATATTTTGTTCGTTAAAGATTACATCCCTACTCCTTAAGATTTTACCATCGTCAGGATTGCACATGTCATGACATGCATTTTAACACATGGTTCACATGCATGGTGACACATAGCATAGGAGTATGCCACATGGATGTTGACATAAGTAATGGTATAGCTGATGATGCAAAAAATATTTTAGAAGCTTCTAATACAAGCTTCTAAAATCTTATAGGATCTTCCTTCTAGAACCTTCCACTTTTTTTTTGGAAGCTTGCATCCGTGATAGTATTCCCTCCTCTAGCGATGAGTTCCACGAGGAGTGGTTTTGCCTTGTGATCTTGGGACAGGATTCAATGGATGTTGCTGATGAAACTCGCAAACTTTGGCCGGTGCTTGATGGATGTTAGATGTGATCTCCCATGTTTGTTTACTTCCATCATAACCTTTCCAATAGACAAGGTACTAAAGTATTCAACAAGAGATTCTAGAGTAAGGGGTTTTCTCAACTTCATATTCTTCATGACCAACAATTTCCATGGATGGTGGTAGCTGTGAGCATATTGTAGTAATCTTGGAGTAATGACAAGGCTTCAACACTAAAACATGGAAGACTGGATGAATCTTCATAGACTATGGTAACTGGAGATCACATGTGATTGGGTTTAATTGACCAGTTATCTTGAAGGGTCCAAGTATTTGATAATCTAGCTTTTGGGAAGGGTGAGATGAATGTAGAAATGTTAAAGAAGCTACATTCAATCCCTAATCTTGTATGGTGTATGTTGCACTCGATGTTTGTCTGCATTACTTTCATACCTTGCTTGAGACTTTTTAGAATTCCTTGTCAATCTTTATGTATGCTTTGTAGATATGTGCCTAAATCTGTGGAAAATGGGTTCTTCACTTGTTTATTTATGTGGACATCCATCCTTGGTCTTGACCATAATTGGCAAAGTATGGGGTATGCCGAGTATAAGCATGAATAGTGTTGTTGTAAGAAAACTCGGGTAGGGCCAGCAATTCTACCCAATTTTCTTGACGCTAGAGTTATATTTGATTGTTGCTAGAAGAGGGGCTACTCTCATAGATACAAGATCCCAAAATTTTAGAAGATTATAGAAGGAAAATCCTAGAAAGTTCTAGAATCTTCTAAAGGATATTTTCATAATCACTTATGTCAACATCCTTGTGTATCATTCCTCTTAAGTCATGTGTCACCATGTATGTGCACTATTTCTTGGAATGCATATCATGACATGTGTCACACTCTTGTACTGAGATGTGTCCCTCTTAGAAACAACCCCCTCAGTCTTGCCAACACCACTTGTGAGGCTCCTTTCAGGCAAGTCCTCTTTTAGTTGTTGTCTTGTTATCAAGCATTGTTCTTGTACTAAAGTTTTTTTAACAAGAATGAAGTCTTTCGATTAAGATTAAGTTATTAATCAAGTCTCAGGTTCTTCTTAATTGTGAGCACCTCCTCTCCCTCTTCCCTAGCTCAAGACATGCTCATAATTTGGCATCATGTAAAGTACTTTATCTCTCTTGCTAGAATTTGAAATGGATGTCACAAGTTGAGAAGGAAGGTAGAGACATATGAGGCCAGTCTAGTTACTACAAAGATCTTGAACTACTTTAGCTACATTTGAAGTTTCTTTTCCATTTGTTGCCTCGTTCACATTTGAAGTTTCTTTTTCTTGCTACATTTGAAGAGTTAGTGACTCAGTCTTTCATGCAATGTGCCACTCCATGTCTTCTCACCATGACTTGGACTATGTGTCCCTTGCGGCCCACTCAAAACCTGTGACTACGCACCTGTATTTTTTGCACCCACATTTTCTCTTACATCAGCCCCTAAATCACCCTTTACATCAGCATACCAGCTTGCAATTTAAAAAACAACATCCTTGCTCACCCTCACTTTACATGTGATAGGTTTTAATAATTATACCCTTTGTGCTGAACGGAATAGCCGATGAACACACATTTTTCTTCGTTTAGATGAAGCTTATTCTCACTTCATCCAACACATGCACATAATCAAAACACTTTAAAATGTAGTACATCCGGGCTTTTACCATTGAATTACTCTTTAGGTGTTATTTCATGCACTGAAGTAGTAGGAGTCTTGTTCATAATGTAAACATTTGTAGCAACAACCTCGGCCCAATAACAATGAGGCATGTTCTTCTCATTCATCAACATCGTAGCAAATTTTCCTATGTACCAATTCTTCTGCTTAGCAACACTGTTTTGGTACAAAGTATGCTTGCATGAAAACCGCCTCTAAATTCATGCTTTCTCAAAAAACTATTGAGCTCATTGGACAAGTATTCTCCTCCTCCATCTAACCTCGGGCATAACCTCGGGCATTTTACTAGTCTGTTTTTCAACCATAACCTTCAAAGTTTGAAAATGCATAAACACCTCGCTTTTTTGCATCTTGAAATAGACCCACATCTTCCTTGTATGATCATCAATGAAGCTCGCATAGTACCTACATCCACCCATAGATGCAATCTTTGTCGGACCCCATGTTGGGAATAAAGGGCATTGTACATGTACCCTACATGCGTGTGAATATACCCTTTACAAGTACTGAACTATTCTTGATATATCTATTTGAAAAACCAAAAAAGAGTGTTAACCCTCATGGCTCACGGACACCCTATCACCTACGAGACGGACGTTGTAACCTACGGTGGACATTGTATTATTTATTTGATAGAATCAGGTATCGGGCTTGTCGGTCCAATAGGAAAAGGGTAAGAGTGATCGCCGATGAGAGGCACACTCTAATTGGGACATTCAAGGGATTAGTTGGCTAAGCATGGACGCCCAAGTGTGAATGGGGTGAGCTCATATAAAAGCCAACTAAACCTCAAATTCACTCATTCTCTCATTTGTGCAATAGAAGAGTGCTCTTGCTCCATCTCCATCTCCATCTTCTTCTTCTTCACCTCCTTGTGTGTGTGTGTGTGTGTGTGTGTGTGTGTGTGTGTGTGTGTGTGTGTGTGTGTGTGTGTGTGTGTGTGTGTGTGTGTGTGAGAGAGAGAGAGAGAGAGAGAGTGTGTGTGATCGAGCATTGCGGCGGCACGACGGTGGTGAAGCGGTTGAGTGCGACGTAGTGGCGTCTCCTTCTTCTTCGCAGCGAGGAATCCTCCACGGCAGGAGCATAGAGCGGTGAGTGACACACCATTGCCCTCTTTTGAGCTTACTAGTTAAGCTAGTTGTGTGCTTGGAGCCGTCTGTGGCTCGCACACAGTGTTAGGCAAGTCCCTTGCTTCAACAGTGCGGCAAGGAGCGCACATTTTTGGCACCGTTTCCGGGGAATTGCCCTGCACTAAGCCCAAGAGACACTTTGTGCTTCTCCTATGAGTTTTTTGTAGTAGGAAAGAAGAGGAAGAGGAAGAGGAATGAGTTATTTTTCTACAAGTTGTTAATTTCTGTATTGTCTGCAAGTTCTGTGATTTCTACATAATGTTGTGTTTTCTGTTTGCACACAGTCTTTGCACAATTAGTAGTCGTTAGCTTGTTCGCAGTGAATGAATAAGTAGGTAGACAGTTAGCAATTTCTGTTTGCACACAGTCTGTACACAGTTTTCTGTCAAGGTTTGCCTGCACACAGTCTTTGCACAGTAAGGTAGTGAGAGAGGAAGTAGGTGGACAGTTAGCTCACTGTCAGTAAGCAGTTAGCAGAGTGGTTAACAGATTAGTTAGTAGAGTAGTTAGTGGTTAGCAGCACTGTTAGTAAGTAGATAAGGTAGTGAGCTGTCTGTGAGCTGTTGACAGAGAGGTTAGGTAGGTGTAGACAGTGTGTGTGGCCAAGAAAGGGTCACCTAAACCGCGCGCAGTCGTCGCCTCAATATATATATATATATATATATATATAATCTTATTTAAAAAAAACCAAAAATATTTAAGCGTGAGTGACTGGGGGGCTACACTAAAATTTTGATCGAGATCGGGATCATTTCCCCAGGCCCAGGCCCAGGCCGCAGTCCTATGATATATACTGGACTCATTCTTATATATATACCCTACCCCCTCAAGAGGAAATGAGAGCATGTGGGGCAAGTCCTCCACTCTCCTCCCTTCTCTTCCCACTTGCACCCTTCGACTTTCTAATTTGGGCCTAGTTCCCTACTAGAAATTGACGGTTTTAGGGATTCCGAGGGCATAACGTGACCAAACGGAGGGCTGTAAAGCACGGCACGTCTCTCTGACCGAGACGCTTGTTTTGAGCTATCATACGTTCTATTCTATAGCTGGCCAAAAAGTCAAAAAATAAATAAATAAGAAAAGACTTGGGTTGCAAAACACCCAAAATTACTAGGTGAGCAGCCTTCACGGGCACTCACTGACACTTCTAGGGAATCCAAGTCATATGAACCTACGCTCTGGACGAGTGTTAGAGCAGGAGCATATTGGTAGTGCCTCCATTTATGCGGGCACCCATTATTCCTCCACCCTAGGTTCTGGACCTTCGGCCGAAACTCAAGGTAGCGCGACCCAAGATCCTCATATCGCGTCTAGTGATTCTTCCTCTGACTACGAAGTCATGGAGAGGTATCCTACACCAAACCCTGATAGTTCAAGTCAAGACATGCATGCCATGGGCCCACGGCCCGGGTCCAACGTGTTTAGCCGCTTAAAAGAGACCCTTAGTAGAGCTACTCGCTCCGAACATGCGGTTAATGAAATAAATGAAGGGAGTGGGGAAGTAAATTCGTCATTCATGCCTAAAATAGACCCTATGCTTCTTGAGAGTGTGCATGTGAATGTTCCATCCACTGCACCTCCTGATCCTTTAGGACTATCTCCCTCTGAGGTTTTACTACCCGATGGTAGGAGTCTTGCCGAAGTACAAGAGATCGAACGCTATATGCAAGCAACAAGGGAGAGGGAAATTGAGAACCTACGAAGGCTAGAACAGAGTCGAGCCCTGAAAGCAAAGGCTCCTATGACAACAATCGTGCCAGCTGAGCAACCGAGTGCTCCCAAGGTAGCAGTCACGGAGGGGCAAGTGATGGGGAGCAATAATGCTTCCACTTCGAGGGAAACCTCCAGCACGCCAAGCCTAGATGGGATATTCCTAAACGAAAATTGGGAGTATGAACTACAAGTAGAGGCTTTAACTGATCGGTACACAGGACACACCTATCATGTGGGTTGGTTAGATGTTCTACAATCCACATCGGGTGCTACTAGCATAGATGAGCAACAACAGAAAGTCTGTGATGTCCTCCATAGGATTGTCGAGTTAGAAAGACAGAACACAGGGATCAACATGCCTTTAACAAGCCTAATGAGATTCTTGGATACAGGAAAGGCCAACCAACCAACCCTATCACAAATGGAGACTCCCTCAGTGAGCCCCATTGATCCTCCATATGTTGTTTCGCCAGGAGCCTCAGTACAATCTGAGCCCACAAGTGGCAGCTTTACCTTCCCAGATCTAGCTCATCTTTCTCTTAATGACACTACGTCTACCATGCATATCCCAGTGGTGAGCATGACAAGAAGTACACCATGGAGTTCATTTGTTAACACTGCGCCAATGCCTAGTAGCACAGTGCCCCCAACTATACCTACATGTATGTATCAATCATGTGCACCTGTCGTGCCTCAGCCTCATGTAGCTCCTACACCTCCGATTATTCTAAGAGCTTACAATCCACAATGGCATTATCCAAGCTCTTATACAAGTGGAGCCATTCCATTTAATAATATCATGCCATATCAGGCACCCCCTATGCCTAGGGCCACGCCTGTAAACTTTGGACCACCGTCTGGTACACCACCATACGAAATATGGGACCCAAGAGCCGCGCGTATGCCAAGGCCAAGGCCAACTCCCATCTCACATGTGGTTCCAGGAGCACATACACCCATTATACCTGCTCAAATAGGAGATTTGGCAGCATTTGCTCAAACTATCGGTCGCTCTATTGCGGAAAACATGCGTAGTGCACCTGATAGAGAGCCTAGGAGCAAGGCAGTTCAAGTAGCTAAGCTCACACAAAAATTCAGTGGAGACGGAGATGCTAGAAAGCATATGGAAGTCTTTGAACATGTGTGCGATTCCTTGGAAGAGCACAATGAGCTACATAAGCGTAAGGCTTTGAGTTTGACCCTAAGCGGAAAGGCTGGAGATTGGTATAGAACCTTAAGAGTAGAAGAGAAAACAATCTACTCTACTCTTAGGAGACTGTTCTTAAAAGAATACATACGAGAGGGAGTACTTTGGGGTGTAGCCTCTCAGCTCCAGAAAGCCCAACGAGAAGAAGGTGAATCCGTGAGAGACTTCATTAGTCGCCTAAAGAATTTGAATTCTCCATGCAATCCAAACGAGCGATTGAACAACAACCAATTTCTCGATAGATTCATTAGGGGACTACGACATGAAAGTATCTATAATGGCCTAGTCATTAGAGATATCACTACTTGGGAAGCAGTCACCATGAATGCAATCCAATTGGAGGATAATTTAATGATTGCAGGAGAAAGAGTGTCCGTCGAGCCGAAGTCTAGTAGCTCGCAAGCGTCAGGGCATGATCCAATGAAGATAAAGCCAATCGTGAAAGAGCAAACGATATCTGAGATGACTTTGGCAGATCTCACCAAGGCCATCCAAGAAAGCCTTAGGGGTAATCGTGCTCCACAAAACACTCATATGTATCCAAGAAGGGAGCAACAATGGTGCTCAATTTGCTTGGGCCCACATACTACGAGTGAATTCCCTACTTTCAGAGTAAAGTTTAACGGGACTTGTAACGCGTGTGGTAGGTATGGCCATCAAGCGAAGGATTGCCTAATGCTTAAACGCATCATGGAAAATAGACCACCTATAGCTTGGGCAGACTCACCTCGAGTTCCTGCATTGTTGCCTACCCCACCCATGGAGCAACAGTTGCCATTACAGCACATGGTCCCTAGAACCCAAAATGTGGTCCAAACCACACCGTTGCCACCTCCAGTGCTAGGACCGCAACCCCCTCATCCAAGAGTTACACCTATGAACCAAATAGGTTGCGAGTCATCTAGTACTTATGTAGATTGCGAAGGAGTCGACATGCTTGAGGAGTGTCCCATGTACTATATGGAAGACCATTGGGGACAAATCAAACCGGTATATCAAGCTACTACGCTAGCAAGAGGCCAAAACATTAATAGTTTTGCCAGGAGACCACCTCTTCAGTGCTACGAATGTGGTGGACCACATCGAGTAGTTGAGTGCCCCATTAGAATGCAAAATAATGTTGCACTAATGCAAACAAGTCAAGGGAGTGCATTGGCAATGCCAATACTCACTTGTAATCGTTGTGGCATAGATCATTTGATCGCACAGTTTCCTAACAATCCAAATGCACCGAAAATCACACCATTGAACTTAATAGAGATTGTTGATGGGACACCACCAACTATAAACATAGCACCAGTGAATGCACTCACACGGTCGATGCTCCAAAAGCAAAATTACATCCTCGAAGAGAGAGATGCTGCATCCATTGGCCAAGCGAGAAAGAAGAAAACACAAAGAACGAAATCCCTTAATGCTTCTAGCTCAAAACCTAGTTCAAAGACTAACATAGGGACAGGAGAGGATCCCGTGTATATGAATGACCCTGAGGATGACTCAGATTCGATAGAGACCACGAAGACCAAAACTGTTACTACAAAGGAAAAAGCCAGTGAGGAGGATCACGAGAGGGAATTACGACGAACACCAAAAGAGTATTCAAAGTTAAACCACCGAGTTGCGAACCCCCAAGATAAGCCACGAGAAACAAAAAATGAGGATTGCAAGAGAAAGATTGGAACCTATCCAAACCCAACAGTGGAAATTGAACGAGTCCAACAACTGAGGGGTTTGGTGGAAGAAACTCAACGAACATTAGAACCTGAACCCAAACATATCCGGATGTCGGACACAGTGTTTCCCACACAAGTTCAACCTCACAAGAACTACAGGCCATTAGCTATACCCAGTATCATTCGGGAAGAGAGTGAGGGTAGGACATCTGAAAGTGGACACACACCTTTCCTACTAGAGAGAATGTTTGGTGAGGGAATGCCCGACCCCCTTGAGGAAGTGGAGATTCAATCTTCACCATTCTCTTGTCAGGGTCCTACGTCCCACAAGATGCCATTAAATGTTGCCAAATTGATGGATTTCATGTCTTCAGAAGTTAGAACCACCATCATGTCCAAACTATATAAAGACCCCGAGCTAGTCTCAGCTCTTTGAGCCTTCCTCAATAAAGAATTACAGGCCGGATTACAACAGTTTGCACATATGAACAAACCTAACTCGGTAATGAATGATGAGGAACATTTAGCACCACCATCTGACCTAGCGGGACATGAATCTGTAATTGAAATACCCGTTAACAAGTTGGGGCAATACTTTGAAGGTGATGAATCTAATGCTACTCTACCAATCACTACTAAAGGATTAACTGTAAAGGGGGTCCTTGAAGGTGGTGCGGGAGTCAGCATAGTGACAAAGAGTTGTTGGGAGTCTATGGGGAGACCTCACCTTGAAGCCACAAGCGTAGTGGTAAAAATGGCTAATGGATCTATTGTTACGCCTATTGGAATGCTAAAGGATCTCAGGATCAAGGTCTTGGGACACAAGGTAAGGCAGACTTTCATTGTTATGGATTTTTCCAAGCATCCTATGTCATTTGAGATGATCTTAGGGCGTCCATTCATGAGGGAAGCAAAAATGGTGCATGACTGGTCCAAAAACCACGTCTACTTACAGTTCCAAGACTCTGTCATTTGAGTTGATCTTTTAAGTGGTCAAACGCATCCTCTAGGAAATAAATTCATCATTGATAATCGATCAGACACAACAATTCACTCAGCTCCATTACAGTATTGTTACACGTGTAACGAAGACACGAATATTGGGGAGAACTCTCCTTATATGGATATCCTACCCGGAATGGCTGAGTCAGACAATGTCGATTGGGTGCACCTAGCGGAAACTATAGATACATGGGGAGCTAGAGGAACAACTTGGGTAACACCAGATGGGGAAGAGATACCACACATTGCACCAGTAAACATATTAGGTGTAGTGCATGTAACATCCGATGATAAGAAAGAGGCACACCTACCTGAGAGTGAAACCGATGATTCCTCAAAGGCTTCAGGCCAATACACATCAGAAACGGAATCTCAGGGAGAAATGGATTCAGAACCTGAGGAAACATCGAGTGAACCAAGTATAGAAACTGAACACTCAAGGCCTAGTACGACCATCTATGGTAATTTATATGAGAGTGAAGAAGATACAAGCGAAGACCTATCAGGCGAGTCGAGTTCAAACATTTACCAAAATCAAAACCTTAACAAGAAACAAAGGTCATATAAGAGACGACGATATCAAGCAAATGTGAGAGCTAGGATAAACAAGGAAAGATCTACTGCAGAATGGCTTAGCTATCTAGGGGCATGTGATGCTCATCGAAAGCTAGTAGACAATTGGGGTGAACATCTCCAGAGTGTCATGTGGTGCAGCCAGCGACCCATTGACCTCGCTCAATTGGAGGTTACAGAGCCGAAATTGAGTCGAACTATAAGAAGACATCAAAACCGAGAGTTAGCACAACAACAAAAGGAGGCAGAACTAAAAGAAAGGTCTCCGTCAGGACAAGAGCCTGTTGACTTACATACGGCTCCTGAACATTTTAAATCTTATACCACAGGGGAGCGAAAGGTTGTGTATGCCAAAGCCCAACGAATACCTACCAATGGAAGCAGTGGAGTCTATGATGGTCCAGCGGTAGTTAAAGAGATAGAATTAGCAGAACCAGGTGAGGAGTCTAAACCTGTCTTTATTGCTCAAGACCTTACCGAAACTGAAGAGGCTGTACTTAAGGAGCTCCTCAAGGAATACAAGGATATCTTTGCTTGAACATATCATGACATGAAGGGCGTTCCACCTTCTGTGGTGCAAAATACAATTCCCATGATCAACATTGCTAAACCCGTCCAGCAACGACCCTATCCAATGAATCCTAAGTACACCAAAATTGTACAAGAGGAGATTGAAAAACTTATCCAATGTGGATTCATATACCCTATTGAGCACTCAGAATGGGTTTCTCCAATAGTCATTGTGCCAAAAAAGAATCGGAAAATAAGAGTGTGTGTGGACCTCAAGAAAGTTAATGCAGCCACTAGGAGAGATCATTATCCCTTGCCATATTCAGAACATGTGCTTGAAAGAGTTGCAGGCAAGGAAGCTTATAGCTTTTTAGATGGGTACTTTGGTTACAATCAAATCACAATTGCATTAGAGGACCAAGCTAAAACTTCTTTTATCACAGAGTTTGGAGTGTTTGCATTTCGAGTTATGGCTTTTGGCTTAACAAATGCCCCTGCTACATTCCAACGATTAATAAACACTGCGTTTAAAGAATTTCTAAGGGAGTTTTGTGAAGCTTTCCTAGACGACCTTTGTGTTTATTCTTCTTGGAAGAAGAATTTGTTATATCTACAAAAAATATTTGAAAGGTGCAGATTTTATCGCATCTCATTGAACCCTTTCAAATGTCAATTTTGGGTTAAGCATGGAGTCATTCTAGGGCATATAGTGTCCAAGAACGGGATATCCACAGATGAGAGTAAGATTAAAGCCATTGCCGATTTGCCACCACCTACTAACTATAAAGGAGTTCAAAGATTTATGGGCCATGTTGGTTATTATCGAAGGTTTATTTTAAACTTTGCCGAGATAGCGCGTCCATTGTACAAGCTTCTTATCGAGTTTCACTGGACGGAAGAATGCCATCAATCTTATGAGTTATTAAAGAAGGCCCTAAAAAGTGCTCCAATCCTGCGAACACTTGATTGGAATGTACCTTTTCATGTGCATATTGATGCATCAAATTTTGCTATTGGGTGTGTTCTAACTCAACCAGGAGAACATAAATTGGACTACCCCATTAGCTTTGCAAGTCGCCAATTAAATGATGCCGAGATGAACTACACTACTACAGAGTGCGAAGGTCTAGCTATGATTTACGCAGTAAAGAAATTTCGCTATTACCTTCTTGCTACCAAGTTTGTGTTTTATGTTGATCATCAAGCATTGCTATATTTGGTAAACAAGCCATGTTCCACAGGTCGAATTACACGATGGTTGTTAATTCTTCTTGAGTTTGACTTCACCGTTGTTGTGAGGCCTGGGAGGAAACATGTCATGGCGGATCATTTATCTCGTATCCCTAATGGCGAAGCTCTTACGGGGGTTGATGATGAATTGTTTGATACTCCTTTGTTCATTGTTGAGACAATGCCTGAATGGAGTGAAAAGATTGTTAACTTCTTAGTTAATGGTTTTCCACCCAAAGAGCTGCGAAAAGATATAGCTCGAAAATTAATCAAGGAATGCGAACCCTATTGCTTACTAGCTGGAACTCTCTATAAGAGAGGAAAAGATGATGTTCTTAGACGCTGTGCCCGCGAGGATGAGTATTTATATATTCTACAAGAGGCACACATGGGCGTAGCTGGTGGTCACTTTTCAGGAAACTTGACTGCCCGAAAGATCTTACAGTCAGGCTATTGGTGGCCCACTCTGTTTAAGGATGCATCACTTTTTGCAAAGGGATGTGATGAATTCCAACTCTTCAAGAAGCCACAAAGAGGGGATAGGATGCCTCTACATCCCATCAAGGTAACCCAACCATTTGAAAAGTGGGGCTTAGACTTTGTAGGACCGATTAGTCCGGCTGCACGTAACACGCAATCATGATATATCATTGTGGCTACCGACTATGTAACCAAATGGGCTGAAGCAAAAGCAACACGAAAGGCGGATGCAAAAACAACAACTAAGTTCCTCTTTGAGAACATTATCACACGTTTTGGATGCCCCTTTGAACTTGTGAGTGACAATGGAACTCATTTTATAAATGAAGTAATAAAAGAACTCACATCAAACTTCATGATATCTCACCACAAGTCTAGACCCTATTATCCCCAAGCAAATGGCCAAGCTGAGAGTACCAACAAAACTCTCATCTCCATTTTGACAAAGACAGTTGAGGCTCATCACACTGATTGGGACCTAAAGCTTACATCAGCTTTATGGGCTTATTGTACTGCGTATAAAGTTGCTATTAATTGCACACCGTTTAAGATGGTGTATGGCCAAGAAGCAGTTATGCCATGGGAGTTTGTCATTCCTAGTCTTCGAGTAGCTTCTCAAGAAGGTTGGGATGGTAACCCCTTAGTGGAGCAATTATATATCCTGGAAAGGCTAGATGAAGAAAGGCAATTAGCTGTGTGAAATGCTCTAGTGGAGAAGGATAAAGACATCAAGGTTGGTGATAAAGTTCTTATGTACGGGGTACGTAATGAAAAGAAGAAATTGAAATACGCTGGTAAGGGACCATATCGAGTGTGTGAAATTACCCCGCAAGGTACCATTCGTGTGGAGACTCTAGATGGAGTTGAAACCATTGGATTCCTTAATGGGAGTAAATTCAAAAGATATTATGATCCTTTAAGCCAGGAAGAGTTGCAAGCCACCCATCAAAAGAAGGCTGCCAAGGAACAAGCAGAGCTTTAAAAAATCCAAGCAAGAGTTGAGGCTCGAGAACGACAACAACGTCTTAGACGCCAACGAGAGGCTAATCTGGGAATCACGCAAGCATTTTTCGAGGACACAGATGACGACTCATTAGAATCTGAGCCACCCCTACGATACCCAATTGAGCTAAATAGCCCCTATGGGAAAGTACTATACAATGCCTTATTAGATACGCGAGCTAAGCACAATTTGTTGTCCTATGGAGTTTGGTGTCAATTAGGGAAACCGACCCTATCCCCGAGTACGATGCAAGTCAAGGGCATTAATAAAAAGAAAAATGCTATTCTTGGAGTCCTTCAGACCCCTATTGTCTATGAAAATGGAAGCATAGTGCAGAGGTTTCTAGTCATGCCCCCGGGAGCTATGGAAGGCAACGTAAACCTGGGACGCACGTGGATGTTGGCAACCAAATGCACTATTGATTGGGATACTGGTAGTGTCACGACGCGACCACCGACTCTTACCCCTATCATTCAAGCAAAGTCACCTACGTTGCAAACTCTAGCAAAGTTGAAGGATAGCCAACATTCACAAGCCAAGGTGGTTAACTCATCTTTGTCGGCTACCCATGAACCTAGCACTTCAACACTTGTAGTTGCAGCAAGCAGTAATATTGCAAGTACTCAACCTGCACGACCTAAGAGTACATATCAATGGGTCCCCAAGGCCTTACTTCCAACTACCTCAACCCTCCCATCCATTCCAAGAAAAAATTCCCCTGGAAAACCAAGAGCGCGCTCTAGGAGAGTCAAGACCAAATCACGATGGATTCCAAAACGACTATTAGAAGCCCAAGGCTACTATGATGGAAATGAGCAAATTTGGGTACCTAAACGTAAAATCTGTCCTTCCCTATCGACAACAAATCCATATGAGTCAAACAGTGTAATGCTAAAGCCAATGGCAGACCGTGGGAAGGGAAAGATCACAGAATGCTACACACCTAGTCCAGAGCTAGTTTGGGCTCCAAGGACAAACCAATTTATTCCACCTAGCTCAGGAAGGGGGGAGTTCCATGAAGCTTCTAGCTCCTCATGTAATACATCCATAGAGGTGAAAGCTTATACACGGCCTCCACCTACAATAGTGAACCTCCATGAAGCTACAAAGGAATCCACGCCTTCCAGTGTTCAAGAATCACCTGATGAACCACTTCAAGTTCGATCCTAAGAGAGTACCTTACCACCCTTGCAACTCGACGAGGCACCTAAGGTAATAGAAAACTACTGGCAAAAATCTTCACCTATAACAACTTGGAACAACTGGTTTCAAAGGGTGACGACATCATTTCAAACGGTATGATCTACCCAAGGAAGGGGGGAGTGTTTGTGGACATCCATTATTCACTTGCTTCCCTCTCAACCTTTCTCCCTGACCTCTTAATCTCCAATCTTAGGGAATGTATATATAAAGCCTTATACTCACAAAAACGAGATAAAAAAGTAAAAGAGCAAGAGCCATAACACAAAATCATAAAAACAAATTATGCACAAGAACACGACCCTTGTAATATTTGCACTCTAACCATCATCTATTTGCGTGTACAGATATGGCTAGTACGCTAGAGTCATCCACTCCTGCCTTGGGTGAGAGGTACCCTCGTTACTTTTCACAAATATTTCACATGGTCTTTCCAGTGCTTGCATGTGAATGGGATTTGATAGGTACGCTAGCATGTGAGAGGAATTTTGAGGAGTTAGAATGGCCGATACGTCTCTTGACCACGTCTTATCCATACTTAGTAGAGAGCGTTTCTCCCATTGCACAAGCCTACCCTTTTGACCAAGATGACTATAGGCGTCTAGTGACCTTCTTAGTAAACATGGGCACCTATGATGAAGAAGAAAATTTACAGGACTACACGGATGGCACATATGGTCTCATGGATGATGACTTTGTTTATCTCGACGACGAGGATAGGGGTTTAGCCTTAGGGTTTCCCCCCAACCTCTACAATATCCTATTCCCTTGACTCTCTAGGAGGAGTGCAAATAATTAGGTTAGGGTTCCTTATGTTTTTTGTTGTGTTCAATAAGTGTTGGTACCTTTTCCCACTAATGTGCCTCCTGGAGGTATTCTTTTTGTTTCCTAGTGTGTACAAGAGCGTGTTGCTATTGATAGGATTTGGACCTTCATGGAATCTTTATCTCGACTCACTCTTCAAATCAAGCGCGACCATCGACACAAACAGGTGTTTCTTGTCCATTAGCATTGCCCCTTATCTTTTTTGCAATCTATGATTGTCTGTTTTAATTGTGATTGGTAGCCTAATATTCACCGCATTAGCTTAGTATCAAACATTTAATTCAATGTAATTTTTTGTCATAATCACTTGTCTAGGTTTAAAAATCAAGCAGTCCGACTAAGCTAGTTTGACCAAGTTAGGTGTTAGAGATCTTCTCTTAATACCATGGGGAATGCCTTCCTAATAATCAATGGTTACTTAGGTTCTTAATCCGATTTAGGCAGCATTGTGTGAAATGGACTAGGGCTTTCTAGTGGGCTTGACCCTATTGACCTTTAGCTTAAGTATTATAAAGGGAGTTTACTAGTGTGATGAGCCTGGGGAGGTGTATCAGTGTTATATGACCCCCCAAAGTTACAAAATTAAAATGTTGAAAATGAACAAACAAAAATGCCACAATGTAAAATCTTAAGCTGGAAGAGAAATCTCAGCTTGATTTGGTACTTCACTCACATGTATTGCCTATGGTACTAGAGCCCTAGAGGTTCCCAGTGTGGGCGCTTTTCCTTGAAAAGAAAAAAACCCAAGGCATACAAAATAAGCACACACATCAAATTGAATCACTGTGAAAAGACTTTGGGGGGTCAAAGAAAAGGTAATCAGTCAGGCGATGATTTCATGAGAAATTCCTTTTATCGTAGCTTAACTACAAGGTCCTCTAGGTATAGCCTCTAGTCAGCCCTCGAACATGAAATACTTGGCTCTCGCGATTAAACAACTTAATTAACCAGAGAAAATTAAGAAGCTTACCCATGGTATTAATAGTCAATCTCTAGTGCCTTTCGATCGTTAAATTAGCGACCCCAGACTTGTTTAATTTTTTACCTTTACATTTGTTTATGCATTTGATTACATTGAAATTTAATGCTTATTGCTGACAAATTGGTTAAAATTCTGTTACCAATCAATTGTCTGCCTAAAATTGCATATGCTTTTTAATCACTTATGAGAATGCAATTACTGTGCAATGTTGTTTGATTTTGCAGTGACTAATGAAGGCTAAGGACATTCATCTCAAATGCTCTTCCACCTCGACCAACGAGCTTCAAGTCAATAGCTTCCGAGGACGGAATCTACATCAGGAAGGGAGGCATGTTAACCCTCACGGCTCACGGACACCCTATCACCTACGAGACGGATGTCGTAACCTACGGTGGACATTGTATTATTTATTTGGTAGAGTCAGGTACCGGGCTTGTCGGTCCAATAGGAAAAGGGTAAGAGTGATCGCCGATGAGAGGCGCACTCTAACTGGGACATTCAAGGGATTAGTTGGCTAAGCATGGGCGTCCAAGTGTGAATGGGGTGAGCTCATATAAAAGCCAACTAAACCTAAAATTCACTCATTCTCTCATTTGTGCAATAGAAGAGTGCTCTTGCTCCATCTCCATCTCCATCTTCTTCTTCTTTACCTCCTTGTGTGTGTGTGTATGTGTGTGTGTGTGTGTGTGTGTGTGTGTGTGTGTGTGTGTGTGTGTGTGTGTGAGAGAGAGAGAGAGAGAGAGAGAGTGCGATCGAGCATTGCGGCGGCACGACGGCGGTGAAGCGGTTGAGTGCAACGTAGTGACATCTCCTTCTTCTTCGCGGCGAGGAATCCTCCACGGTGAGTGACACACCATTGCCCTCTTTTGAGCTTACTAGTTAAGCTAGTTGTGTGCTTGGAGCCGTCTGTGGCTCGCACACAGTGTTAGGCAAGTCCCTTGCTTCGACAGTGCGGCAAGGAGCACACAAAGAGATTCAACATATTGTACCCACACATGTTGTGTCTACTCTTGTATCTCTTAACGTGCATCTTCACAGGAGCATAAAGGAAGCTTCATCTCATGTCATGAGATACTTCAAACTAATATCAGATTAAAGTGCGGAAGACTAGGGGTAGAAGGTTGATCGAAGGCTACACGAGGTCTACGTTATCCCTCCACTAGCATGAGAGGCAGATCTTCGTCGCTCCATTGTTGGACTGCACACCCCCCCCCCCCCCCCTTCAAGGACAATAGAACACGTGCCCCTATGAGGAGATTTCATGCCTCCACTCCAAGCTTGGATACAGGTGCACCATAGAATGTGAAGAATCTTTGAACCTATCCGCCGCCACTTCCCCTCCATCCGAGAACCCAGCCCATATCTCTCCACTTTTGAGGATTATAGGCAACAATTGATACACCGGCGTTGGACTTGAAGACTCTCTAAAGAAAATGACTTGATTTTCTAGCTGAAGGATTCAATTCACTTGCTTCAATTAGTTGTCCCCATTAGGCACTCCATCTTTGCTTCACCTTCAAGATATCTATGTGTCCTGAGGATTCTCTTTGTTGGCTAAAGGATTTACATCGCTCACTTCAATCAGTTGTCCTCCCGATTCACTTCATCTTGGCTCTGCCTTCAAGAGGCAACAGGCTGTGAAATAGGGCATCCCCCTTCCCGTATCATTGATGCTTCATGCTTAGTGGTGATGCATACATGATGCCTATACATGCTTGGTTGATGCCTATACATTTGGGGATGTTTTCCTATTGATTAAAGATCATTTTGGAGCTGATTTGAGCACAATTCTTGCTCAATTCTACTTCCATTTTACTAGGCTTTAATGAGAAATCAAAATGAGCAAGTCTTAATGCATTCTAGAGGGATTATCCTTGTACCTATTGCTTAGGTATGACTCAAGTGCTCTACATGATGTGTTGATGGATACCGTTGATGCTAAGCTCTCCAAAATGATCATGGGGATGTTTTGAGCTTGGATTTGAGCTTGCCACATGTAACATTTAATGGCCTAATAACTTGTGTGTAGCGGAAATGAGCATGAACATAGTGGGCATTTCATTAGAATAGATTCCTAATGAGAATTACAAGAGTGCTTGGGTGGAGAGAGCAACAAAAAGCATAACACCTAGTTAGATAGCATCGACAATACTTTCAAAAGAGAGAGAAATTAAGCTAATGACAACAGTTGAGGACTGGATTTGCATGGAGCCGGTCCCCCCTCCAAAAGGCTTTGTATTATGGTTTCTCCCATCAAGAGAGACATTGTACAATACAATTCTTTGTGTTCCTTCAAGACTAGCTAGTGCAATGAAGATCAAAGCTTCATGCACTAAGCAAAACACTTAGCAAACACAACTTGAATTATCCCCGTTCTCAGACCCAAGACCTCACACACCTTCGAAGATGGTGATAGCTAGCAGGGTATGAGAGTAGATTGAGAGGAAGAAGGAGTATCTTACGAGCAAGATGTACATCTCCTCACATAATCACTCGTATTAGCATAGCTTAGATTAGTAATTAGCTTGGTAGAGGAGATGAGCATGCATTGAAGCTTGGCTCTTGGTTGGATTTGCATCCACATGCCAAGAGTGTGTTGATGTAGGCTTATATCTCACAAGCTTGGAGTAGGTGATGAGCTCTCCATTAAAGCTTGGGAAGAGATAGTTTTCTCTTTCTTCACACATGAGATTGCGTGAGTGTGTGTGTGATAATGCCTTGCAAAAATCAGCCCCCTCTCTCTCTTGGGCGAGCCCTCTTGCTATTTGCTCTTGCAAAGCCCTCATTGGCTCTCCCCAAGTCAAGCCAATGACTATTAACAGCATAAGTGATAGCCTTCTGACATGTGTCCCCCTTTCCCCTTTTGTGAGAGCTTTAGGTAATTAAATAATTAAACTAAACTCTAATTGGACCCCTTTGCCTCCTGGCCAATAGGAATCAGGC
Organism: Adiantum capillus-veneris; assembly: GCF_014529385.1. Classification (NCBI taxonomy): domain Eukaryota; kingdom Viridiplantae; phylum Streptophyta; class Polypodiopsida; order Polypodiales; family Pteridaceae; genus Adiantum; species Adiantum capillus-veneris. The sequence continues at coordinate 92,975,274 of NC_140950.1, forward strand.
AAGCCATTGGGCTCCTGAATGCTCATTGGACCCCTTGTGAGACTGCCCAATAGTCTTCTAGGAGACTTAATTCTCATTGGTTTCTTTTATTAAATGTTTTTAAATTAATTAAACTAGATTTAATCTAGCTTAATTCTCATTCGTCCACTTCAAGGGTCATCCAATAGAAACTGGGCACACCTTGTGGGCATCTGGCCTAGGGAACTGACATGTGTCCCTCATTCCCTTTGTGTAGAGGGAGCATGTGTGTGTGTGTGTGTGTGTGTGGCTTTCTCTCTCATCCCCTAGAAGAAGGGCTCGCCCCCTCCCATGTAGGGATATGTGTTGACTTTACAAAGCACACAAAGCATCCAATTCCCCCTAAGCTTTAACCCTTTGGACATAACCTTTGAATTTTGGAACCTTAGCATTTTGGAAGTCTTAATGGGCTGAACCTTAGGGTCTTTTTAGCCCATTGTTGCACATGGATCTTTTGCTTATGGCCCCCCCTTTGGATCCCTATTTTCCCTCCTTTGGATCCCTACTGTGGCCGGTCTGCTAGCTTAACCAATATTCTAGCCTTTTCTCCCCTGGCACTTCCCCACATTAAATCATCGGTTTAATATGAGAAAATCATTTAGGAGAATTAGATATTGATTATTATGACATTACCTCTCTCTTGAAATCATAGTCGTCCTCGACTATGGTGTAGAGAAGATAAAGCATATTCATGAGTTCTTTTATTAGAGGGTAGAGGATCCCTATGTTACCCTACGACATCATTCCACAATGGATAACTAGTCCATTTGGCGCTTGAGAGCCTTAGGCTGCCGCAAGCATGTCTGCACATTAGTCCTATCAGTCTTCCATAATAGAGTGACAAGCTCTACTTGGTGTTTGGGAGACGTCGTCTCCGCAAACTTGATCTAAGCATGCATACTACTTCATTTTTGTGCACAATAAAGAAAAAGAAAGTCTTATAAGACAAAAAATTTGTTCATTTTTAACATTTTGTACATTTGCTTACTCATTGGGAAGCATTGTAAGCATTGACAAGGTTTAGGTTATCCTTTAATTGTATGCCTTGCATCCATCTAGCATCTTCAAAAGGATAATTATTAAACTTAATAAGATATCGTCGGATAGTCTTACCGCCTCTTAGTACCTTGTCTTCATGTCGCAGAATGGACTCGGGCTGCAGCACCTCCTCTTGGTCCTCGATCTCGGGCAGGTCTTCAATAGTTGGTTCTTGAGGTGGCTCTCCTTTGTAAGGCTTTAATAGTCTCACATGGAAAGCATTGTGTATGAGCCAAAGATTGGGCAACTTGAGTTGATAGGCCATCTCATTGATTGGCCTAAGAATCTGAAAGGGACCATAGTACCTTTTTGCTAGTTTAGCATAGTACTTTTGGTGGCCCGAAGGATTCTTGCCCGTCGTGTGCCTTAATCGAGCCTTGGGAAACTTTAACAAGACCCAATCGTTTTCTTTAAAGGCTTGGGCTCTTCTGTGCTTGTCAGCAGCAGCCTTTTGCCTTTGCTGTGAGATAGAGATAGCATCCTTAATCTTTTGGAAGGATTCTTGTAGGTCTCGGCTATACTCATCTGCAGTGAAGATCTTCCCATGTACCTTAAGTAGCAAGGGACTTTTTGATCTTCCCTCAATTACCTCGAAAGGTGCTTTTCCCGTGCAAGTATGTACAGTGTTATTGTAAGCATACTCCACTACGGGTAAGTACTTTTCCCATTGGGATCTTTGATCTACTTCCATTACATAGGCTTTTAGTAGATCGAGAATGGTTAGGTTAGCTATTTCACTTTGGCCATCCGTTTGTGGATGATAGGCCGAAGAGAAGTTTAGCCTTGTCCCTAAATTCTCAAAGAGACCCTTCCAAAAATTACTGGTCATTCTAGGATCTCTATCTGACACTATGGACATTGGCAAGCCATGGTACTTGAAAATTTGTGAAATGAAGAGGGTTGCCATTTGATGGGCTTTGATAGTCTTTTTGACAGGTATAAAATGAGCTTGTTTACTGAACCTATCTACTATCGTCCATATTCCCGTATTCCCATGGATAGACTTAGGCAATCCAAAGATAAAATCCATGGATATGCTCTCCCATGGTGAATTAGGGATTGGCAAGGGTTGAAGCAATCCAAGTTGCTTCCCTCTATAAAATTTTGTCTTTTGGCATACCACACATTTAGAAACATACTCTTGTATGTTCACTTTCATGGTAGGCCAATAGAAATATGTTTCAATTCCCTTTAAGGAATACTGAATCCCTCTATGCCCCGCATAAGGTGGAGCATGAGATTCATACATTACTTTCTTACGTAGTGAGTTAGTAACGCATAGTCTATTGCCATAGAGAAGATAACCATCTTGTAAGGTAAATGGTTCTTCTTTCTTCCCTAATGCAAGGGCTGAAATCACATCTCTAAAATCGGGATCAATAGCGTACTCATCTATCATTGAAGATAGATCATTGTGAGTTGCTATGGAAACCGCATTCACTCTCGGCCGTCTTGAGAGTGCATCAGCTACTTGATTATGCTTGCCAGCAATGTGAGCAATATGAAAATGAAATTGCGAAAGGAAATTTGCCCACCTCATTTGTTTGTCGGAGAGCTTGGTCTACGTCATGAAGTACTTAAGACTTTGGTGATCCGTTCGCAGAATGAAAGGAGTCCCCAATAAATAGTGCTTCCATGAGTCTAAGGCTTGTAGAACTGCAAGGAGTTCCTTTTCATATATGCCTAGAGCTTGCTCAACAAGGTCGATTCTTCGACTCTCATAGCCTATGGCATGCCCTTCTTGGAGTAAAACAGCTCCAAGGCAATCACCACAGGCATCACATTGGACCTCAAATGGTTTTGAGCAATCCGGTAGTGTACGCACAGGTTGAGAGATAAGCTTTTCGAAAGCATTGTTCTCCTTAGCAGACCATGTATACCTAACGCTTTTCTTTGTTAGGTCATGTAATGGTCCCGCAATTTGTGAGAACTTCTCTATGAAGCGTCTATAGTATGCACACATACCTATATAGCTTCTTAGTTCATGAAGATTCCTTGGTTTAGGCCATCCTTTTATTACCTCTAACTTAGATGGATCCATTTGGATGCCATCTTGAGAGATAATATGACCTAAATACTGAATCTCTTGCAATAAAAATTCACTTTTCTTTTGATTAACATAAAGTTTATTCTCTCTTAAAAGTTTATTCTCTCTTAAAACTTGAAATATTACCTGGAGGTGTTGCTTGTGTTCCTCCAATGAATTAGAGTAGATGATAATATCATCAAAGAACACTCCAGTGAAGGTTCAATGAGGCCTGAACAGCTTCTCCATCAAGCGGTTGAATGTGGTTGGTGCATTGGTCAAGCCAAAAGGCATGACAATGTATTCGTAAAGACCAAATGTGGTGCGAAATGCGGTCTTTACAATGTCTTGATCAACTATCCTTATTTGATGATAGCCACTTTTTAGGTCAATCCTACTGAAGTAGGTCGATCCTTGTAGCTTATCAAATAGGTCTTCTACCCGTGGAACGGGAAACCTATTCTTGATAGTGATCCTATTTAGTGCTCTATAGTCGACACACATACGATATGTGCCGTCTTTCTTTTGCACTAATAGCACAGGTGAGCAAAATGGAGATGACCTTGGCCTAACCATACCCTTCTCAACTAACTCATGCACTTGCCGCATAATCTCCTCTTGTTGAGCTTGAGAAACTCTATAAGGAGGTTTGTTAGGCGGTGAACTTCCTGGAAGAAGTTCGATTGCATGGTCATCATTACCTCGTTTAGGAGGTAGCTCACAAGGGATGTCGTCAATAAAAACATCTTGAAACCCCTTGAGAAAATTGGATAACTCTAATTCCTTTTGGTTGCTTTTAATTTCTTTTGCTAAACCATTAGGTTCATTTCGAGAGTCTTTAACAAAAATCATGTACACGGAAATAGAGCTCTTCATTGACTTGTTGAAAGCTGGTGTATGTACAATGGGGATAGTGCTACCCATTTCCTTAGCATCTATATACATGTCTTTTTCCCTGAACTTAAAGGAGATTCTCCTTTCAGGAAATTTAACATCGGCAGCCAGGCGGTCAAACCATGGTGCCCCTAGGATTACATCCTCATGCTTGAGAGGAGAGATAAAGAAGTCCTCTTTGTCCACATAGCCTTGGACATGAAGCCTCAATTTCCCAATTAAGGTAGTGACTGAAGCTTCTTGCCCCTTGAACGCACTGTCTGCGGGTCGGACATCTCCCATCTTGTAGGATTGTATGCCTAGCTTGGTGGCTAACTCCATAAATATAAAATTGTGAGTAGAACCAGGGTCAAAGAGAATAAAAGCATCATGTTCTCTTACCTTTCCCCAAGCATGGCATAGAGGAGATCCTTTGTGGTGAGTTTGGTGAGTCTCCTCCTCTTGTATTTCAACCAAGGAAGCTCTAGGAGGATCTTGGCGGTTGTTCTTTTGGGGACAAGCGCGGTACGCATGCCCTTGTTCGCCGCACTTGAAACACCGGTTATCCTTACGATATAACTCAAGCTCTTCAAGAGAGAGTTTATTCTTACATTTGTAAACTCCCTTCTCGTTAGCTTTGTTGGCGTTTCCCTTGGGAGACTTTTGGACATTGTCCTTCCCCTTAGGCTCATTGGAACCCTTGTTTTCCGGGGGCTTATTATTTCTTTTAGCCCCCGTTTGGAAATTGATTCGAGAGGCCACCATCGTATGGTGTATTACCGCCGATATGGTACGTGGCCTTTGGGAGTTGACATACTCCGCCATTTCTTCGGTTAAGCCCGCACAAAATTGTTGCTTTTGCTCTCCAAAATCCAACTTTTTGAAGACAGTGGCTTTGAGTTGTAGGTCCCAAAACTTGTCTACATATTTGTGGATGGATTCATTGGGAGAGAGCTTTAAGCTTCGCCATTCGGTGAGTACTTTGTCTTTGGCATCGGTGGCCAAAAACTGCTTCATAATGGAAGCTCTTAAAGCTTTCCATGTTCGTGGAGCTTCACCGTTGGCTCGTAGGCTAGACCACCATTGCCTGGCAGACTTTTGAAAGTGCATAGCTACATGGTGTAGCTTAGAGGACTCCGTGAAGCCCTCATCTCCAAACGCCCCATCGAGCTGTTGGATAAAGGCCAAGACTTTGTCTGTAGCACCAAAGGTACCATCATAGGTAACGAAAGAGATGCTCTTCCCTCCCTCTTTGAATTTCTTCAGCTTGGACGACCTCTTCCATGCGGCATAGGATTTCCTATGGCCTCTTCTTTTTTATGACCTCTTTCTCGCCTTTTTCTTGTCTTGATCTTTGTCGTCTTCACCATCGCTTTCATAAGAGGAAGATGATGAAGAAGATGGAGAAGAGGGTGTCCTCTTTCTCGCCTTTTTCTTCTCTTGCTTTTTATCATCCCTCTTTGAATTGTGGTGAGGAGAAGCATACGATGGTCTTCTCCACTTTGGTGGTGATGGAGAGCGTTTAGCCCGCCGTCTTCGTAGAGCCATCTCCGCCGAGGTGGTGGGAGACTCGCTTCTTTTTTGTTCCTTCGGTGGAGGCTCTTGAGTTCTCCTTTGGGAAGGAGATGCATCATCAAGAAGTAAATTCTTGAGCCTTTCATATGGATTCTCTTCTTCTTCCTGAATCGGAGAGAGACCTCTTTTGGTAGTCTCACAAAGAGGCTTCCTAGGTGTTCTCTCGTCATGGTGATGAGCTTGGAGAATCCTGTGAGCACGGAGCTGCCATTGCACTTCACTTTGGAGAGATGGATTGCCCATGGCTTGTTGAAGCCTAGAAACAAGATAGTTAACAAGCATTGAAGCATCATTAGTAGCTTGCTCATGAGCAAAATCAAAGTTATCAACATTAATTTCACTCTCTTTACTATTGTCAGCCATTCTAACAACTTTTAGGTGTAAATTTTTTTTTTTTAGGTGTACTTTGGCACTTCAAGCCCTAGTTTCTACTCCTCTTTACCCCTTTAGAAAAAGCACTCAAGCTACTGTACCCGCGGCTCGAATACCATTAATTGCAAGGAATAGAAGAGAGGGTCTTTCAACACCAAAACAGCACCGGCTCCTGTCGAGCTTCTAATAGCTCAATAATGGTTAAGCCGTAGGCAAGCCCCGTAGGACTCCACTATTAAGACCATAGCTCTCGACGGTGATGCCCCGTTAACTGCACAAAGGCAGGCGCACTGCAAGGCTGAAAAATCCCTATTCTACTTACTCACAGGCAATTAATAATACCAACCATTTGTAGCTATCTTGAGAACCTCCCTTCTTGAGCAAGAAAAGAGAAACCTTGTGCTCTAATACCAATGTAACATTTAATGGCCTAATAACTTGTGTGTAGCGGAAATGAGCATGAACATAGTGGGCATTTCATTAGAATAGATTCCTAATGAGAATTACAAGAGTGCTTGGGTGGAGAGAGCAACAAAAAGCATAACACCTAGTTAGATAGCATCGACAATACTTTCAAAAGAGAGAGAAATTAAGCTAATGACAACAGTTGAGGACCGGATTTGCATGGAGCCGGTCCCCCCTCCAAAAGGCTTTGTATTATGGTTTCTCCCATCAAGAGAGACATTTTACGATACAATTCTTTGTGTTCCTTCAAGACTAGCTAGTGTAATGAAGATGAAAGCTTCATGCACTAAGCAAAACACTTAGCAAACACAACTTGAATTATCCCCGTTCTCAGACCCAAGACCTCATACACCTTCGAAGATGGTGATAGCTAGCAGGGTATGAGAGTAGATTGAGAGGAAGAAGGAGTATCTTACGAGAAAGATGTACATCTCCTCACATAATCACTCATATTAGCATAGCTTAGCTTAGTAATTAGCTTGGTAGAGGAGATGAGCATGCATTGAAGCTTGGCTCTTGGTTGGATTTGCATCCACATGCCAAGAGTGTGTTGATGTAGGCTTATATCTCACAAGCTTGGAGTAGGTGATGAGCTCTCCATTAAAGCTTGGAAAGAGATAGTCTTCTCTTTCTTCACACATGAGATTGTGTGAGTGTGTGTGTGATAATGCCTTGCAAAAATCAGCCCCCTCTCTCTCTTGGGCGAGCCCTCTTGCTATTTGCTCTTGCAAAGCCCTCATTGGCTCTCCCCAAGTCAAGCCAATGACTATTAACAGCATAAGTGATAGCCTTCTGACATGTGTCCCCCTTTCCTCTTTTGTGAGAGCTTTAGGTAATTAAATAATTAAACTAAACTCTCATTGGACCCCTTTGCCTCCTGGCCAATAGGAATCTGGCAAGCCATTGGGCTCCTGAATGCTCATTGGACCCCTTGTGAGACTGCCCAATAGTCTTCTAGGAGACTTAATTCTCATTGGTTTCTTTTATTAAATGTTTTTAAATTAATTAAACTAGATTTACTCTAGCTTAATTCTCATTGGTCCACTTCAAGGGTCATCCAATAGAAACTGGGCACACCTTGTGGGCATCTGGCCTAGGGAACTGACATGTGTCCCTCATTCCCTTTGTGTAGAGGGAGCCTATGTGTGAGTGTGTGGCTTTCTCTCTCATCCTCTAGAAGAAGGGCTCGCCCCCTCCCATGTAGGGATATGTGTTGTCTTTGGAGAGCACACAAAGCATCCAATTCCCCCTAAGCTTTAACCCTTTGGACATAACCTTTGAATTTTGGAACCTTAGCATTTTGGAAGTCTTAATGGGCTGAACCTTAGGGTCTTTTTAGCCCATTGTTGCACATGGCTCTTTTGCAGATGGCCCCCCCTTTGGATCCCTATTTTCCCTTCTTTGGATCCCTACTGTGGCCGGTCTGCTAGCTTAACCAATATTCTAGCCTTTTCTCCCCTGGCACTTTCCCACATTAAATGATCAATTTAATATGAGAAAATCATTTAGGAGAATTAGATATTGATTATTATGACACCACCATTGTCATTGGCTATAATAATGTTAACCCACATGGCTCACGGACACCCTATCACCTACGACGGACGTTGTATTATTTACTTGGTAGAGTCAGGTACCGGGCTTGTCAGTCCAATAGGAAAAGGGTAAGAGTGATCGCCGATGAGAGGCGCACTCTAACTGGAACATTCAAGGGATTAGTTGGCTCATATAAAAGTCAACTAAACCTAGAATTCACTCATTCTCTCATTTGTGGAATTGAAGAGTGCTCTTGCTCCATCTCCATCTTCTTCTTCTTCATCTCCTTGTGTGTGTGTGTATGTGAGAGAGAGAGAGAGTGTGTGTGCGATCAAGCATTGCGGCGGCACGACGGTGGCAAGGCGGTTGAGTGCGGCGTAGCAGTGTCTCCCTCTTCTTCACGGCGAGGAATCCTCCACGACAGGAAGCGTAGAGCGGTGAGTGACACACCAACGCCATCTTTGAGCTTACTAGTTTAGGCTTGTTGTGTGCTTGGAGCCATTTGTGGCTCGCACACAGTGTATTGGCAAGTTCCTTGCATTGACACGTGCGACATACGCACACATTTTTGGCACCGTTGCCGGGGAATTCCATACACTAAGCTTGAATGGCACTCTGTGCTTCTTTTGTGGTGCAATTTCTATTGTAGGAAAGGTAAGGAAGGAGGGTGTGTGTGTTGAGAAGAAGGATTTTGTGTTATACTGTGTTTGTTTCTTTTTATTCATGGAGTTTTCAAAGGTACTGTGTTTTTTCTCTGTGTAAGGTGTTAGTATTAAGGTTGTTAGTTCTGTGTAATGTAATGTACATTAAGTAGAAGTAGATCTGTGAGAGCTAAAGAGTGTGTTAGTGTGTAACAGTAGGTGTATTAGTTGGAAGTAAGTAGGTAGAGTGTGTGTGTACTCTCGCGCAAGCCGCGGCGACCTTATCCTTTTAAAAATAAATATAAATTAAATAATTAAATAATTAAAAAATAAAAAAATAAAAAAATAAAAAATAAAATTTTTAAAGGTAGGACCGGGATCAGGACCGGGATCAGGAATATCTCCCAGACCCAAGCCCAAGCTCACGCTCAGGCTTAAGCATCTATCGCCTTTTAAAATTACGAATTTTAGCTTCACACGTAGCTAAAAATCGATTTTTTGAGGACCAACGGAACTTCAGATGCCCGAAAATTGTGTTGTAAATCACACCGTGACCCTCTGAGTGATACGCTCGTTTTGAGCTATCACACACTTTAATCAAAAAATCAATCATTCAAAAATATTAAAAAACATAAAAAAACACGAGTAAAAACGGACGCCTAAAAACGTAAGCGGTTAACCTTCGAGGTTAATCGCCGACGCTTGTTGGTTGTCAAAGGCACATGCATCTGTGCTCTGGTCGTGTGCTAGAGACGAAGCAACTAGAGAGAATTTCAACTTACGCGAGTTCTCATTATCCACCTACCTTAGGTTTCGGGCCCTCGACGGGGACCCAAGGCAGTACAAACCAAGACCCGAACATAGCGGCTAGTGACTCTTCCTCTGACTACGACGTCATGGAGGGTTTCCCAATGCCTAAACCCGATAGCTCAAGCCAATACATGCATGCCATGGGTCCACGGTCTGGGCCGAGCGTGCTTAGCCGCTTGAAGGAAACCTTTAGTAGAGCCACTCGCTCCAAACATGGAGCTAATGATGTAAATGAGGGGGGTTGGGAAGTAAATTCTCCATTCATGACCAACGTAGACCCTATACCCTTAGAGAATGTGCACGTGAATACTTCATTCACTGCACCTCCTGACTCTTCAAAGTTATTTCCCTCCGAGGTCATATTACCCGATGGTAGAAGTCTTGCCGAAGTGCAAGGGGTTGAGCGATATATCCTTGCAGCAAGGGAAAAGGAAGTTGAGAGCTTACGCAAGGCGGAGCAACGAAGAGAGTTAAAATCAAAAACCCCTATGTCACTATCCTTGCTAGGAGAGCAATCGAGTGCTCCTAACTTAGCAGCCGCTAAGGGCCAACCCCTAGAAAGCAACATTGCATCTAGCTCAAAGGACACCCCTAGCACCTCAATCCTAGATGGAGTGTTCTTAAATGAGAACTGGGAGTACGAACTACAAACAAAAACTCTAACCGATCTATACACAAGTCACACCTATCACATGGGTTGGTTAGATGTCCTACAATCCACAATGGGCGCTACTAGTATGGAGGATCAACAACAAAGTGTTTGTGAGGTCATCCATAGGGTCATTGAGTTAGAGAGACAGAACAAGGGGATCAACATGCCTTCAACGGGTCTCATGAGATTCTTAGATACAGAAAAGGCTAAACAACCGACCTTATCGCAAATGGAGACTCCCTCGATAAGTCCGATGGATCCTCAATATGTTGTTTCTCCAGGGGTCTTAGTGCAATCTGAGCCCACAAGTGATAGCTTCACCTTTCCAAGTCTAGCTCATCTTTCCCTTGATGACACCACGGCTACCATGCCTACCCTAATGATGGGCATGCCAAGAAACATGCCATAGACCTCACTTGTTAGTAAAGCACCGCTACATGGTAGCTCAATGCCTACAATAGTACCTACAAGTGTGTACCAATCGTATACACCCATGGGTCCTCGTACTCATGTAGTCCTTACCCCTCCCATTGTTTCAACTACCTATGCTCCACAACCACAAAACCCAAGTTCTTATTTACATGGGACTATACCGGCTAGCATTAGCATGTTACATCCAACGTCTGCTATGCCTAGGGCCACACCTATGAACTATGGACCGCCACATGGCACAACCCCATACCAAATGTGGAACCCAAGGGCTTCCTATGCACCAAGCCCAATGCCAATATGCGATTCTCTAGGAGAACAAATATGCGATTCTCTAGGAGAACACAATGACCTACATAAGAGTAATGCTTTAAGCCTAACCTTAAGTGGAAAGGCAGGGGATTGGTATAGAAACCTAAGGGTGGAAGAAAAAACGATTTACCCTACTCTTAGGAGACTGTTCTTGAAAGAATACATACGAGAGGGAGTGCTTTGGGGTGTAGCCTCTCAGCTCCAGAAAGCCCAACGAGAGGAAGGAGAGTCGGTGAGAGACTTTATTAGTCGCTTGATCCAAATGAGCGCTTCAATAAGAATCAATTGCTTGACATATTTATTAGGGGATTACGACATGAGGATATCTACAATGGCCTAGTCATTAGAGATATCACCACTTGGGAAGCAGTCACCACCAATGCGATCCAATTGGAGGATAATTTAATGGTTCAAGCAGAAAGAGTGTCTGTTAAGCCTAAATCTATCAGCTCGCAAGCATCAGGGCATCAGCCAATGACCCTAAAGCCTATTGCTAAGGAGCCAAAGATATCTGAGATGACTTTAGCAGATCTCACCAAGGCTATTCAAGAGAGTCATAGAGATAATCGTGCCCCGCAAAACAATCATATGTATCCAAGAAGGGAGCAACAATGGTGCTCAATATGCTATGGACTGCATAGTACCAGTGAATGCCCTACTTTTAGAGTAAAATTCAATGGGAACTGCAATGTATGTGGAAGGTATGGTCATCAAGCTAAGTATTGCATAGTATTTAAGCGTGCGATGGCCAATAGACCAACCTTAGCATGGACAGACACACCTCGAGTGCCTGCATTGATGCCGGCCCCACCTCAAACAGCACAACACATGGTCCCTAGGTCCCAAAATGTTGTTCTAACAACACCCTTACCACCTCCAGTGCTAGGACCACAACCACCACATCCGAGAATCACTTCTGTGAATCAAGTGGGTTGTGAGTCATCTATTGCTTGTTTGGAAGGCTGTGAGGAAGATATAGATCCTAATATTGCCTATGGGATGGATGTGCTTCAAGAAAGTCCACAATACTACATGAAAGACTATTGGGGATAAGTCAAACCTATATATCAAGTAGCTGCTCTTGCGGCAAGAGGTCAAAATATCAACTGCACTGCTAAGAGACCACCTCTTCAATGCTATCAGTGTGGAGGTCCGCATAGTGTAGCCGAGTGTCCTATTAGGCTACAAAAGAATGCCACACTAATGCAAACCAATCAAGCGAGCATGTCTACAATGCTGATACTCATGTGTAATCGATGTGGCATAGATCATTTGGTTGCCCAATGTCCAAATAATCCAAATGCACCAAAGATCACGCCATTAAACTTGATTGAAGTTACCGAGGAGCCATCACAAATCTTCCTTCGCGTTTTCTTCTTTTTCTGAGATTGGGCAATTGATGCCGTGTCTCTTTCCTCAAGAATATAATTTTGTTTTTGGAGCATCGATCGTGTGAGTACAAATAAATTACAACATTTAAGAGATAATTTTTTTCTTTTTATGCTTCTTGATGAAGTCTTTGGGTACTGATTTGGTGTTGAATCATTGGCATATGCTTGGACAATGATTGCACATTCTTTGTGCCTCATTTTTGGGCTGAAAGCAAACATTTCAATGTTGTACATTGTGAATAGCAGGTCTTGTATATAGTTTAATCAAATGCTATTTGGTAATGCGTTGATGTATGATACTAAGCCTATATGTCCAGTATTGCTTGATCATGATCAATAAGTGGTACTGAGCCAAATATTTTGGAAATTTCTTATTGGTTGGTACTTGGTTAGTACCAGGTCAATTGTTTAACAGTTGGGGCCTACCCTTGTTGTTGTTTTAGTCATCTTTGGGTTATAATCATGGCTAATAGCAGTGATAGGAGCAACCTATCACTGCTATTAAGAAGCTTGAGGGTGCACATAATGTTTCCATATGGCAAAAGCAGTGCTACAATGTCATGGTGCAAAAGAAGCAAGTGAAGCCCATAAAGATAAAGGGGGTACAACTGCTACAAACGGAAGGCGTGGTTTCCCTGCAAAATACGTAAATAACATGTTGCAATCCATGAAAGCACGAATCGGTATACCTGGCACAAACCCATAGCATGTATGCAACGTCGTACTCGAATAGATAGAGAGACATAGAGCGGTAGAGAGAGAAAAGAAGCCTGCAAGCGCACCTCCTAAAGTGGAGTGCTACACCGGCACGGCGAGAGATAAGAGAAGAGGAGAGAAGAGCAGACACGAGCACTGGGTGCAATCTCCCCCCGTGCAAGAGTGACCATTTCCCTCTTGCACGTATTTCATTTATAGATTTCTTGAATGGTCAAATTGAATACAAACTTGCCGGCCGGACATAATTGGCCAAAGCTTACAAGGAGCACTTGAATAATCAAATATACATAAAATGTAACATCCTTCTGCATAATCCATTATCTGCTAATGCTTTTGCCACCTGTCAGCTGTAATAAATGGATAAATATCAATTCCATAACATACCCCTCCGTTGGAAAGCAACTGTCCTCAGTTGAGAAGATAAAAATCTGCAAACAATACTTGTCAAAAACAATGATTAGAAATCTGTATCAAATAGTGTTTTAAAAAAAAATCCATAAAATTAAACAACATTGCTTATGCCTGCCGTCATCCACATACTACCTATTCTAGTGTCCCATACCACTAGAATAAGCAGTATATGCCATACCCTGATGAATCAGGATATCATTGGTCACACTCATCATCAATCTCATAATGTCAAGTCTCATCACATAAACACTGCCGTGATAAAAGAATCATCAAGTATCAAATCCGAATCCAATTCCAATTCCACAATATAAGACCAAATCCAAATCACTTTCATGATGTACCCGGGTAACAAAATCATATCAGTTACAGTGGTGGCCAGCCACTGCAGCATGATTTCGTGATTGGTGTTGCCTAAATCGGCGAATCTACACCAATAAAACGTGCTTCCGAGATCGACGAATCTGCACTAATGCTGCCTATATCGGCGGATCTGCATTTACAATTGTGAATTTGCAAGTTGTCAGTGTGCCACCTAAATCGGCGGATCTGCACAGATGACTGGTGTTGCCTAAATCGGTGAATCTACACCAAGGTGAGCATTTACACACTGCCTAAATCGGCGGATCTGCACCAGGATGAGTATCTACACACTGCCTAAATCGGCGAATCTGTGTGGTTGTGACCAATGGACTAGGCTAGGCATATAACATTTAGCACATGTGTGAGACAAATTTGGAGGATACTTACAAACTGTTGTTCACTGTCCTAGAGCACCTTAGCTCACATGAGTAGTTGTATAGCTTAATGAGAAATGATCATAATGAAAAATCCTTTAAATTAATGAGAAATAAAAAGCCGAAGCAGTGTGTGTGTGCATAGAGAGCTATAATTGAAAGAATGACCATTCGGATTAGGGGGTCGCACAAAAATAGAATGCTCGTACAAGCTAGAGAGGGTTGTAACTGTGTTGTTCTCTTTTGGAATGGGGGCAGTAGACTCATCCAGAGTTGTAGACAAGAGAGTTAGCATACTTAACAACGTAAAATTATGTACCTGGAGGCGGTTTGAAGAAGTGACTAGTATCCAAATCGTCAAATGCCTAAACAAATTCTTGAAAATAAAGGTCAACAACAAAATTCATCATTTGAGTAATGTTATGCAAGTTAGAACAAACTAAAGTACAGATGCCATAAAGTTCAAGTCATACAGATGGGTGTCAGATATCGGTGAGGTGGATTGTATATGTGAGTAAGTTTTCAAACCATTGATTATTGTCACAAGAAAATTAGAAGCTAGTAAAATTTCATCCGTGTTATTGAAACTAGCTAAAATATCAAAACAACGGCTAGATTCCATGATTTCCTTCAAGTAAATCGGCAAAGTTTTACAAGTTTTAGTGTGAATACGTGAAAATCTTTGAATTTTGACCTAAAAACAAAGGAGCTTTAGGTGTGCCCGCATTGTCTTCAGTTAGGAAAATTGTTTTTAGTAGGCCCTAACTCGATCAACAAACATTGCTATGAGTACTCTGATCTAAAGAGAATTTCTCGTGAAAAAATTCGTAGGAACTACTTTCGATGGTCATCTTTGAATGGATACAAAAAATAGTAAAATACCAGGAGACATAGTAGTGCTTTTCGCCACCTTAAATATAGACACACAAATCTCGCACTGCGTAGCCACGAACAAAATTATGTATGAAAACAGACTGGTACAATCCTTTTGTATCTATTCCAATGCCTGGGTAAAGGGGGGGAAAATTTTAAAATTAAAATAAAAGAAAGTGAAAGATTGGAACAAAAAGTCTAAAAGCATGGGAGTAAACCATCATATCATCGTCACTGGTCGACATTGCCAGAGAAAGGATTGCACTGCTCGCTGAAGAATTTCATCAATGTTCGCCGTTGTAAGTAGCGATATTCAGAAGGGAAAGAGTAAGAGCAAGATGAAGTAAAATCTTATATTACTGGTCTTCAAAAGGCCATGGGGATCAAGCTCTTGTGGATCTACGATAATATCTGGGTACAAAAATGAAGTACAATAAAATACTAAAAATAAATAAAGAGAAATCGTCAGCATCACCGTCGTCGATGCTAGAGGATGGTCGACAGTAGGTCTTGTAGGAGAAAGTATTGTAGTATTCACTGAAGAGTGTCGCCATGACCAAGTAGGTTGTCAGTTGTAGTGTGGCAGTTGCGAAGCAAATGTTGTCAACCGAGAAATTTCCACTAGTCATTAATTCGGTGTCTGGCTACATGTTATGACTGTCCAAGCCATCCATATTTGAATCTTGCCTTCCCTGACTGCGGTCAGTTACGAGGCAGAGAAGAAAACGAATGGTAGTTGTGGCAACAATGTAGTCATGGTCTTGAGAGGATTTCTCTCGGTGGGAATCACCTCTGTGTTTGATTTTTTTTTCTTTAAAAAGAAAAATGATGCAGGGGTTTTCTTTGAGTCGCCTGGAAACATGGCGAGCATGGGAAGCGAGGGATCAGAGGTTTGTACTGGAAGCCTCGTGCTGGGAAGGGAAAAAAAGGAAAAAAGAAAGGTGCAGTGTTGAGGGGGGCAATGGAGGGGAGCTTGCAGCTTGCAGGTGGGAAAAGAAGAGCCAAATGCTCTCATAACGCTGGAGAAGGGCTTCGCCACAGCGTCGTCAATGCATGCAAGTTGGTGTCGATGTGTGCACAACTGTTCTGCAACAACGAGGGGCAGAGAGAGAGAGAGCGAGAAAGAGAGAGAGTTTTACTCGGGTGGACATTGTTTGCATGTTACAGACGATCAAGGGGAGAGAGAAGGATTGCGAAGGGTTGCCACTCGTTGATTGCATGAGTACTGGGAGTCGAAAAAGGCTGCGGCTAGTGGTGGGCGAAGAGGTTGGTGCACGACCGGCTGTTCGTGGATGAGAGTTGCAACCCACTCAACTTCAAGGTAGGAGTGGTTGTCAGTTTGCATGGTGTGTGGTGTAGGGAGGCTTGGCAGAAAGTCGGGTTGTGTGTGGCATCGATATCAGGGCAGTCGACGTAAGGTGGTGAGGTTGCATGGAAGCGTCTGAGTGAAGGTGGGTGGCAGGGAAAGGTCGCCACCGGCACTGACTATGTGTGTGTGTGGGTCTTGTGAGAGCATGTGGCAGGGAAAGGTTGGTTGCCACCGGCAATGACTGTGTGTGTGTGTGTGGGTCTTGTGAGAGCATGTGGCCGCCAGCCGCGAAGGTTAGAGGGGTTGTGGGAAAGTGTTGCCATGCAGCCATTGGTGGTCATCCTTATTGTTGGCGGTCAGTGAGCGCAGAGGGGAGATCTGAACGGCCTGACAAATGAGCACATGCTTGGGGACGACAGTAGGTAAGTGGCTACGACTGACAGATGACGGCAAGGAGCTTGCCGTAAACTAGCATGAGGGTGGCGCATGATATGCACCCGAGTTGGTGGAGCGTCAGCTGACGAAAGAGGGAGCACGAAACTCATCGATTGCCTGTCAGGAAAAATGTTGTGTCGATTCCATCACTATTATGTCGTCATTTTATGTTGGTTAGAGCGTTTATGAACCGAAGATTGCAGGTGCGAGCCCCGCAGGGAGTATGCTTTCTAAATCAAAGAGGTCATTTGTTTGTGGGATGTCAATCGAAGAGCGTCTTGGTTTAAAGTGTACATGAAACTTAACCCTCTACCGTATTTTGTGATTTGATGTTGGTATAGTAACATTATGCAAAGGTATCGGTCGAGTGAATAGCAATACGATTTGCCCCTAAAGAAAAAAAAAAAAAACACTAGGATCTCCACTACATCCTCATGCTTACATCTCTCTTTCTATTTCACCAATTACAAAAAAAGAAAACATTTCACTCAGCTGTTCCTTATTTGTCTTCTTTAAGCCGTACTTATACATGCAATACATACATCTATGTCGCAATGTATTAGGTATATTGTATGCATCTCATTCAATTGGGCATGGTAGCCAAATACACCACAAGCACTCTTACCGCTCTCACAAAATTAGTAATAATCGTTTCTTCACAATGCTGAATAACAAAATTTAAGTCCAAGGTAAGCATAACTTATCGTTAATATTGTAAGTCTCCATAGTCACGCTCGCTGCAAGCCCAAGAGCATAGTCCGCGCTCTGATACCACTGCTACAAACGGAAGGCGTGGTTGCCCTGCAAAATACGTAAATAACATGTTGCAATTCATGAAAGCACGAATCGGTATACCTGGCACAAACCCATAGCATGTATGCAACGCCGTACTCGAATAGATAGAGAGACATAGAGCGGTAGAGAGAGAAAAGAAGCCTGCAGGCGCACCTCCTAAAGTGGAGTGCTACACCGGCACAGCGAGAGATAAGAGAAGAGGAGAGAAGAGCAGACACAAGCACTGGGTGCAATCTCCCCCCGTGCAAGAGTGACCATTTCCCTCTTGCACGTATTTCATTTATAGATTTCTTGAATGGTCAAATTGAATACAAACTTGCCGGCCGGACATAATTGGCCAAAGCTTACAAGGAGCACTTGAATAATCAAATATACATAAAATGTAACATCCTTCTGCATAATCCATTATCTCCTAATGCTTTTGCCACCTGTCAGCTGTAATAAATGGATAAATATCAATTCCATAACAACAACCAATAGACATAGAGCAAGAAGATTGGGAAGATCTTGATGAGCTTGCATGCTCTACAATTGAGCTTTCATTTATAGATTCTCTGTTTTTTAACATAGAGAAGTTGAATTCTGCCTATGCTATGTGGACAAGACTTGACGATTTGTTTGCTTAGAAGAATGATGCTAGCAAGGTCTATTGGCTAAAGAAGTTGATGGATCTTTGCATAAGGGAAAATACAGCCATGTTTGTACATGTCAATGAGTTCCACTCAATATTTTTGCCATCCAATTTCTTTGAAGTTTAACATTGAGGATGAGTTCAAGGCCAATTTCTTGCTATACTCTTTGTGTCAAAGTTGGGATACATTCAGGATAGCCATGAGAATCTCCAATGTTATGCTGATGTACTCCAATGTCGAGAGCTCTTTGCTCATGGAAGAGCTCAATTGATGGAATAATGCAGCCAACAAGTCTTCTAGTGCATTTCATACTAGAGGTAGATCCTAGCAGAAGAGAAATTTGAAAATAAAGGATGTAGCAAGTCTCATGGGGAAAGATGTATAGTGTCATCATTGTGGCGAGGAAGGACACTTTAAGCGTGACTGCTATAAGTGGAAGAAAGAGAAAATCAAGGATAAAAAGACTCATGATAGAAAGGATGAGAAGAAGAACAACCAGCTTGCAAAGAAGAACAATGTCAAGTTAGAGGAAGTCATGAGAGTGACAATACCTCGGGCACATTTACATCCAAAGTAGACATTCTACCATTTTCTTTCCCTGCACAACCAACCTTCCATGAGGTGTCTAGATATGAAATGATTGCTTACGCATGTTTCTATAAAATAAGCATGATGAGATTCTTTTGAGATATCAAAGTATACTTTCCTTTGATCAAGACAATCATGAGATTGAAGTAGTTCTCTCTAAGTTGAGCATGTTAAAAGCTTTATAAAAAGACATCATAATGAGATAGATTCTACCATACTTCCTCTTAGGTTCTTTTAGAAATTAAATTCGTAGCATATTCTTTTGGTATGCTAGTGCCATAGTCCTTAGTGTTTGGTTGGTTTTTGGCTAGTTCAATTAAATCTTAGAGGAAAGAACATGAAAAGTCGTTCATCTCCTAGTGCTTGACATGTGCCTCTCAAGTGGAGTTTCACACAATAAGATATGAAGGAAGTCATTTCATTTCTTGGAAATGTGGGGTCTTCACTTTAAGAGCTTCCTCAATTTAGAATTGTATTATAAGTCCGCATCCAAGGAACTCCTAGAATGAATGCTTTGTTGATCTCTGTATTTGCCATCACATGAAATTGATGTGGTCATTGATGGTCGTCAATGTTGATTGACAGATTGGCTTGGCCTAAACTGAGCATCTTTCCTCGATTTGTAGCCTTGAGCTCTAATTAATTTATCGTTAATGGTACATCGATCATCTTTATGTATGTAGAGTACTTGAGGACATTGGCTCGAGCTCCAATGTCTGCAAGTGCTCGCTCTATCGATCCATCTGGAAGTTGTATTCGGATTCATATGTCCATGCCTCCAAGCCAATTTTGCTCTATCTGAATTGCTTCGATTTGAGGAGGTGCCATTGCAGGTTGTGGTAGAATTTGTACGTTGTTCTGTCGATCCTTGCGCTTTAAAATATGCAACTTAGCTTCCTCTTGGGCTTGTGCTTGGTTAGCATGGGCTTGCTTTTTCTTTCCAGCTGCTTCTTGGATATTTTCCAACATTTTCGTGGGCTAGTCTGGTGGATGATACTTCTTCAATCTGCAGACACTAATCTAGTTGGGCATCTCTTCTCCCTCTAAAGTTACAAGTTTTATTGCTCCACTTGAAGATATGTCGTGAATCACAAATGGGCCATTTTCTCGCTTCTTTAATTTCTTGGAGTGTTGCTTTGAGGTGTAGGTTAGTACATAGTCACCCTTTTTGAACTCCTTGTTTATTACATGTTGATGTGAAACTCCCTCATGCGTCTTTTTTGTGCATAGATGCCTGCCAACTCGTAAGCGTATCTCGTCACAGTGAATTCGAGGAAGATCTCTTTCTATACTCGTGAGCATAGTGAGAACCATTAATCCTCAAGCTACTTTCTCCATTCATTTTCTCACACTAATGGATATGATTCTAGCATGATGGTGTTAGTAGATTGCACCTTCCTACCCCATTTTATCAAAAGCACTCTCACCCAAGGCAAAGAGTTAGGAATATCCCAATCACCATCGATTCTTCTAACACCAACCTAGTTTCACGAGACACATGACAAACTTTGCTTCTCTGTAGAAGACAAAAGAAACTATTTATGCTTTTCTATTGTTCTTTTCAAGAATTTTCGATCAATTTCCCACATACAAAAGGAAAGCTTGTAAGTTGTGTTGCCACCACTTTGTCTACGAAAGAGAGGATAGCTTCATGTGTACAACTACCTTTCCCAAGTCATTATCTTTCACTCAATCAAGCATTTAGACTCAATAAAAATTCTTAGTTATGACAATTAACCCAATTACGTGTCTTTTTTATGTTTTTTCCAAACAACATAGAGTTAAATATATATAGTAAATAGCATTTCGCAGGTTGGCACTAAAGTACCAACCTTCGAACGTGTTCACAAAGCCTTCACACCTAAGAAATGTGTGCTCGTGCAAAGAGCTAGAGAAAACAAGAAACATATTTGATATGCATTCAATTTGAACAAATGAATAGGGAGAAGACTCGAATGAGATACTTATGAAAAGAAATACATTTGCTATGTGGATGTTATTAACTCTCAGATGAAAACACAATGGAAGCTTTCCACAACCATTTGGAGAGTTTTGGCCTAAAAGTAGGCCTCAGTAATGTTGCCTCATAGGCATTTGAACTATAATTTTGATACCCCCACATAGAGGCGGGTACTCATAAAAGAGAGAGGGATGGGATTGATGTTAGCTGCTTTGTGCCACACACACACACACACACACACACGCGCGCGAGTGGGTGGGGGTAAGACCTTTGTTTGACAATTGCACCTCTTTGAGGTGCAGTTAGTGGGTGGAGGGAGGGAGGGAGGGAGGGAGTTATTTAGCGTTCGAGCATTGTTGTTTTGGCAAAAAGGAAAAATTGTGATTCTTGAACCCGTGAGAACGAAGATTATGCGGCAACTCACATGGGACATCGATTGTTGCGAGCATATTGGCCACTTGTTATGAACTATTTAAGTTCCCCTGGGTAATTTGTCAAAATTTGTTATGCACTAATTGTGACTAGTTGCAAGCTCGTTCCACCCCTGGGAGGTGGAACACCACGGGAACCGTGGAGTCGAAAAACATTCGACAGTCAAAATGATGGCTAAAAGGCTTGGCATCTTCTATGTTGGGTCGCATGTGGAGATATGCATATGCAAATTCATAGTTGACGTGTAAGGTTGCAAGTAGGGAGGAAAAAGTGACAGATGGAAAGTCCTTGGAAAAAAGATTTGGCACTTCATGTGAACATGCATGGTCCTAGATGTAGATTGCCAAGAAGTTGGCAAACCCCCCACACATGAACTGGCTCTATGTTGTCAAGAAACAAGATCAAAGATGCACAAATTTGGTACTGATGTACCTGAGTGGTGTAGTATGAAGTTAAAAGGGAGCTTGTGTGGTGGGCAAATCTTAGAAGCCTTCTAGATGATACATGTATTCAAATGTGATACCTCCTGTAGAGTAGATCCAAGGAAGGGAGGACTCAGAAAAGGAGTCAAAAGGAATAGTATCATACTAGAAAACGTATGAAGGATTACGGGTACAATAAAATAAGAGAGTTGGAGGTCATAAATAGATATAATGCAAGATGCCAAAGCAGGAGTGATGGGAGCCAATGTGGTAGTGCCAAGTAAGGCTCTTTTACTCGTTTGGTTACGGGTGCGGGATCATGAGGTCACCTGGCGCATCATGCTGCTGCGTTTCTTGTGCCCGAGATCGGCAAGGACTAGCCTACAGTGTACACGCAGGCTTTTCTCTCTCTCTCTCTCTCTCTCTCTCTCTCTCTCTCTCTCTCTCTCCCCATCTCTCTCTAATACACATTAGACTGTAGAGAGTGTCGACAAACACAAGGTTGCTGCGCAGTGCGCGCGACCCCCACTTTCCCGATCTTCTCTTTTATCCTTTCCATTTGGGCGCTCTACCCTCTCTCTGTCTCTCTCCGCACTTGGGCGATTTTCTCTTCTGTATTTGCGCCGCATCCTCATCCCCGGCTTCTAATTGCCTGCGGTTTCATCGCCCGGCTCATTTTCTACCGTCTTCGGGTTTTCTCCGGCTTATGGGCGATTTCCGTTTCAGCAATTTCGGTGTTTCGCACTTGGACGATCTTTTTTAGTGCAATTTTCTGCCATTTTCGCGGCTTTTCTCCCCAATTTGCACCAATTGTGCAGCTGCCCAGTTTCAATTTTCTGTTAGCTTTTCGCCATAGCCAGGGCCTCCTTCAAATTTCTGCTGGGCCTCAGGTGATATATTCTATCCTTCAAACCCCCTACATGCAGCGACGATGATCTCTGAGGGTCAGATCATTTTATGCGATGAGAAGCGGGCCTTCCATTCATGAAGGCAATTTTTCTACCTTGTTGCAGAAAAATCGCTTTCTGAGAGAAGAAGTTAGAGCACAGATCAGAGGGTGAAACAGCTATTGAAAGCATCTCTTTGTCCTCTTCTTGATCTGTTTTTGCACAGAAGCCATCAATATGAAGGAGTGCTAGTTTTTGATGCAGAGGAGACAAGATCTGTTTGCTACAGCCATGGTAAATCGAAGATTAATTGAACTCTTTGAAGTTTTTGGTCACAATAACTGTGTCCACCACTGCCATTGAGGGCTTCCCCACCTCTTTGCACCATCAAAACTGGCTCTTGTTTTTTGCTGCTGGCTTTTGCTTCTCTTTGCCATTTTTAGTGATGCCTTGAGCAGAGGCGATTCTGCGTTTTTTGTTTTCTGGTGTTTCTCCCAGTCTATAAAAACTAGCAGGGATGACAATGAATTTGAACTGCATGAGCGAGTGGGACCGCTGCCTTCCGAGGCCCGACGAGCTGACCCCCCTCTCTCAGGGGCTTATTCCCCATGACTTGGCATGTGCATTCAATATTCCTCCTTCCTCCTCAGCGTCCACGTGTACAGTCACAACACCATCGTCCGATGTGCTAAACACCTCCCCCCATTCGGCATTTGAGTCATTCCTCCGAATGCGCAGCGTCCTCTTGCCTTCTATAGAGTCTGAGCAGAAAGGCGTAGCAGAGACGGCCGTCCCTTTGTATCAAAGCAATTTTAATGAGCCTAGAGATGTTATGAAGCCAGTAAAAGAGACAAGTGATCAGAGTCTTGATGGTATGCAATTAAATCAAGCAGGACGTGTCGGAGGAGTTTTAATGGCAGGGGCATATTCATCATCTGCACCAGATAATGATTATGGGAGTGTGCTCGGTCCGGGAATGACCAACGGGCTGTCTCGACTCATGTCTAATTCATCATATGCTCATATAACAGAAAGTTCAGTTGTTGATGTAAACCATCCCAAAGCATTGCTTGAAGAGGCAAGAGGCGGATGTGGTCGAACGACTGGATCGATGCTTGAAGGCACAAATTTTATGCACCTTAAAGTGGATCCAAGTGAAGAAGTTGATTCAGCACCATCATCCATGGATACCTTCCAAGGCAACTCTGTTGCTATTTCAAATGAAGAACAGTCCGCCCGGACCCTAAAAAAGCCTCGGCTTGTGTGGACTCCACAACTTCACAAGCGCTTCGTTGATGCAGTGGCTCATCTTGGGATCAAGCATGCGGTGCCAAAGACGATCATGCAGCTTATGAATGTAGATGGGCTGACAAGAGAGAATGTTGCCAGTCACCTACAAAAGTATCGCTTGTATCTCAAGCGCATGCAGGGTTTGTCAAACGAGGGACCCTCTTCTTCAGATCACCTCTTCGCGTCAACCCCTGTACCTCCAAGCCTCGCTGCATCAGCTCATTTCCTAGTTTCACACCATAGCCAGCATCTTGACCACCCCTATGGGCCAGTGCAAAATTCAAATCTACCAGCCATACTAGGCCATACTGCCCACCACCTCGCGCCACATATTTCCTCTCAAGCGCCATCGTTTTCAAGTTTCAATACGCGGCCTGCATTTTCATCCCTAACAAGAGCACCTGCTCCACCTTTGATGAGTTCAGATCTTATGAGAGAAGGCCACATGCAGCAATCAAGCTCTGCACCTGGTCAAGTACTCACGCTTTTTCCAACTAGTCACAACTGAGTGCATGCTGATAAGGATGCCGCGACATGGAGCGCGCTGTACTTTGTGGTGATCAGTACGACGCACATGGATGCCATTTGCCGCTTTCAGGGTTCGTGAAATATGGATGAGATCATACTCTATTTGTGGGAGATGGTGCATAGGTGTTGCTCTTTGCAGGCCAGCGAGAGGCAGAAGCCTCAGAAAAGCAGATGTATTTGGAATATGTTAACTTTCTCTGCTATGTCTGTCTGTCTGTCTTTGATTGTACATGACCCAACCTATGAGGTGTAACTTTTTCTTGGTGAAGATGTCATAACATTACAGAACAAAATCGTGGTTTCTTGTTTTCAGATGTTCTGATATAAATGCCCCATTGTCGTGCTGTTGCCTGCTCTTAAGTGTAGGTGCCATTTTTGTTTTACCTGTAAGATTATGCAGAGAAAAAGGCAGGGCAAACTTACGCAAAAGCATGAATCTAGACCAGTATTGACATCCACTTAATGAAGTATATGCATGGATTTGAATGAGCAAAGATGTGCGAAGTATTGAAATGCAGAAGGCGTTGAAGATCTGCTCATTGCAAATTGGGCTTTGCATTAGGTCTGATGGAACTTGGGACCTTTTTCTTTGTCAGCTTGGCATCTGGGTCGTCTGATGAGTGTCGACACACGCTTGGTTGTCCCCCATCTAGTGGATGTATTATCGATACTTTGGTTTCCCTCTCCTTCAGGTGTTGTGTATATTGCTTTCTGAAGATACCCTTTACATATAAAGTGGTTGTTTAGTCTCATTTTTTCTAGTTCTGCAAGGCTGTTGCTAGTTTTGTAGCGTACTAGCATGCTGAAAATTGTGTTACAGCCGAATTTCCAGCCCCTCGCAGGTGTGGTTTTTGGGTGGACAGCAGGGAGGAAGTTCGCCTTTCTGCATTGGGTTGTCGAAAGACTTTGTGAGGGGATGACATCTACGCCATGTTGCTAGGCGTCTTGCAATGCAAGGCCTCACTTTTGATTTCTCAGGAAGGCCCTTGACGACCTATTTTGAGGGTAAAGGCACCTTGTTGGGAAAGATATTGACTTCCTCATTGAAAGAGTGGCACAACGTTGTATAAAATTTGGTCTGCTACATGAAAGTGCATACATTCTGGCTATGTCAAGGTTTGAGGTGAACAGTACCTTGAACTAACATCAGTACATTTGAGACCTGCCTTTGTAAGGTTCATAGCAAGAGGGGACAGGCTACATTCTCACTAGAGAAATTTGGGAGTCCATTTTTGGGTAAAGAATTTTGCTATTTTACGATTGCCCGGGGGTGCAATTTTTATTCATAAATTTTCTGTTACATTTTCTTTTCTTACATAAGGAATTTTTTAATTGGGAAAAAGAAAAAAGAAAAAAAACCGGCAAGTTCAACAAGAATAAGAGTTTATTCTATTACATACAAGGTTCTTTTAATACCAATTGAATGCAAGTGATATACGTTGGAATGGACTTTGTGGAACGCAACATGCATCATACGTGGATCTTATATCTGCCTTTCAAAAGTACAATTGCCTTGTTTGATTTTCATTACGCTTTGTTTGCTCACTCGCTAATTCCATGCCTCAATACCAGAAGTTTTGAACAAATTCCCACAATATTCCCACATTGTGACTTACCTCAACATCATGAGCGTCTGTGAGGGAGGCGCCGCATACCTAGCTAGGTACAATTGGGGGCAGGGGACCGTCGGCCCCGTGGGCCCCCTTATGGGGCCGGCGGTTCCCTACCCCCAATCGTACCTAGCTAGATATGCGGTGCCCCTCGAGCAGAAGTTCATGATGTTATGCATTGTATGAAAAACACTGAAAAAAGACTCCATTTTCCTTCAAGAGAAAATTTCTATCATCCAATTATCAACATGCATGCTGCAAATTATTGAATGCAAGAAAGCTACCAAGATAATTCAGTCTACCCAATTCGCCCAAACCCATGAAGGAAAGATTATGAAGACTTCTACAGCAACTCGTGTCAAGAGTTTGCGCATTTGTAGGTGCCCTTCCTTTTATTTTTGCTAATGAAGTCGGAGAATTCATTGGCAACTTTCACCTTTAGGTGCAATAATGTATTCTAGTGGCTGCATTATGACACCATTTTCTCCAAAGCAAGGGATCCAATTGGGGGTAACCGCCTCATACAAGTTGCAAAGGTATTCTTCCCAAGCTTTATGTACTCATTGAAATGATGAGTGTAGTGAAGTGTAAGCAGGGTTGTGTGCACAAGGGTGAACAAATTTGGGAGTGGAGATCGGGCCACATCTTCTTGTTAAAATCTTTTAACCATTATTTTAGCAAGGCTACCATTTTCTGAATGAAGGGCATGTCTCATGCTGCCTGTGTATGTCACGTATCATGATGCTATTTCCTGATTAACGTCAACCACATTGTAATACTTATACCAAGCTTGCAAGGTCACGTTCTAATTCACTACACAGAATATTAAAAGGGAAAATTGTGACAGCTATCAAATCTTATAGCACCGGTAAGGAGCAAGAGAAAAAGGAATTAATTTCGCATAAAATTTAAGAAAAATATTGGTAAAATGTATCAAATTCGTCAAACTTTCCTTATCGAAAAAGTATAAAGAGGAGACATCCGTGGTTACGACTACTTGTGCCTTGTTGTTAACAGATGGAATGCCTAGGACGGGGGAAAATCTTGGCCATCAGTAAATAAAAGATCTCAGAAGAAGGACAAGATTATGGACCTTCTGTGCCAAGGAGGGGGCGGGTTGGTAGGGGTGGCTGCCCTGATAGCCGATGTAATTATAGTCCCTGGATGATGTCATGGCTCAACAAGAGCATGACAAGACCTTGTAATTTTTTGGGATGTTCAATATAATTCACTCACAATTGTGAGTTTTGCTAAAAAAAGAGAGAACGATTTTTGCCGAACATTGAAAGGGGGGGACCACCCATACTCTTCCAAAGAAGAAAGATGGAACTCTTCGACTCCGCATCAACTATAGAGGAGAGTAACCATGTGTAATTTTAAACTCATTATAATATCATCATAAATTATTGCCCACACGTTATAATATCATTATAAACTACTGCCCACACGTTACAAACGGTATATAGCCGCATTCAATGCACCAGAGTATGCCTGATTGCATCCAAAAGCACAAGAACTATGCCTTTTGTATCATCCAATCAGTACAAATTCTTTATAATCATGTTGGCATGGATGATTGTAGACCTGCTTTCATTTGACCATATCCTCAATTATTGTAAAAAATCAAATTCATAATAATCATTACAAGGCAACCATATTATGTACATAAACGAGTATTTGGAAGACAAGACGTGGACCCTTTCACACCAGGAAATTTCATCAGCCTTGGATTAGCATTGAAGTCTTTGCTGCTAGCCGGGTGAGTGTGCGTTTGTGGTACAAGTAGCGCATTTTCCGATAGCTTTGTAAAAAATCACTCACACTAATCTCCTCAGAAAGTAGCTGCTTGAAAAGGCCTTCTGATTCATCATCTATTTTTGACGCGGCATCTGTACCATGCACATGCAAAATATGAGGAAGTAACAGGGTTTATATACCTAGATGAATCCAGGATAAGCCCAGATTCACCCTTAAAGGTTGTCTACAGTAGACGAAGGCACTTCCTTTGATTGAGTAATCTCTCTCTCTCTCTCTCTCTCTCTCTCTCTCTCTCTCTCTCTCTCTCTCTCTCTCTCTCATGCGGACCTAAAAAAAATTTTATGTTGTTCACTACACGCTTAAAATAGTAGCTCTATGTATGTACTTCACAAAGGCTTCATACACCACATTTTAATTGGAGACCCCTATGAACATGCACAGAAAAAAGCACGACATAGTCCTTGCCTGCTCAAGACCCACTCGAAACGCACCTTGAAGACGTTCTATAAGCACTGCAGGAGAGAACAGTGCTTTAATATCCGTTTCCTTCTTGCGGACCTCGTTGAATCTCTCTTGAGCTGCTGCAAGCTCCGTGGTACGAATGATGGTGCACTGCAATGAGAAAGAAATGTCCCAATTATTTTACATGTAATGAAAATAGCACGACACAGGTAAAATTAAAATGTTCCATTACATTCTTCAAATGACACTGCAGTACGAAAAACCTGTTGCACAAAAGGTTAGCATGATGTTCTGTGGAAACCTGCCCCTTCATTGCAGAAGGGTTATCTGCCTAAATTGTTGAGTTCAAGATCAAAACTTTCCCTGTCTGCTTCATTATCATAAACAAAAACTTCTCCACAAAGGAGAAACAGAGTGGACACGCACGATCACGTACCATTAATACACGTAGAAAATGTTTGGTACTAATCGCACTACAAAAGTTATAGCCTACTGTAGATGTTACATACGATAAAAAATAAAAGTCTATTTATTAATAGCCTAGAGTCTAATCTTTAATCTTTAAACACTCATACAGTACATACTGGAAGAATATTAAAAAAAATCATTACTGTGAAAGATTCCCCCGCTTTGCGCATCCCTCCCCCTCCCCCACCTGTGCATACCCCTATCTCACCATGCTCTCTATTCCCTACCTCCCCCGCCAACACCTTGCGGCTTCTTCTGTCGTCTGCCTCTCTTATCAACATTTGTCTTCTACATAATTATGCGCCAGATCTGCAAGCCCCCCTCCCCCATCTTCCTCTCTCTTATGCGACCTACGAGAGACAGGGAGAGAATGGTCATGGGCCTGCACATGAGAGAGAATAGGATGGGCTCGTGACCAGCTGAGAGAGAGAGAGAGAGAGAGAGAGAGAGAGAGAGAGAGAGATCTAGATCCTTGCTCTTTGCTGCAAAAGAACGCGTAGAGGGAGAGGGAGAGGGAGAGAGGTGTGCTATGCCACTTCTCTTTATGCATGGTGGCGCACTTTTCCTAAAAACGGAAGGAACATAAGGAGTGTAAACAGCCAGCTGCACCTTATATGACCTTTGTGATTGCAAGCATCTAAACAGATACTTCCTGTTTTGGAATAAATCCCAGCCATACCTCCCTACTGGAATAAAGGGCCAAAAAGGCTAGAGCCGAAACACATGGAAAAGGGTCAAAAATGCAGTCCACCATGTCCAAAAAAGAGGCCATAATTGCAGGTCACAACATTGACCTGAAAACTGTCGAACAAGTCATGAACAAAGCGCACTAATTCATGGTAGAGAACATAACATACAAATTGTCCCGTACGTCAAGCGTGAACTACCTTAGAGAGATTGAGTACTTCCCAGGAAAGCAGATGCTTTCCCGTAAAGGAGTCTATGTTCGCATTGCATCTGTGCATGAGACTACATCCAGGGATGCCTGGTTGTGATTGTGTAAGCATAGTTCTCAGCTTATAAGGTTTTATTGAGTTTTGAGCAGGTTCAAACCGTTTTTAAACACTCATTCATCTACAATATTACGGCCAAAAAGCTGGCGCCCACATCTTTCTGGCTATAACTGGCAGCATGTGACTTCTCTCTCTCTCTCTCGCTCTTTATGGCGTGGGCAGCAAGCCAACAGCTTCTCCTCTCTTCAGGCGCCCCCTTGCTCCTCTATTTTTGCTGACCCACCTTCCTCTATTCTTGTCAGACCCTGGTGGCCATAAAAGCATGCTGGCACCCTAGTTCCAGGGGGCAGATTTGCAGGAGGAAAAGCAAAACTCCAAGGATTCCTCATGCTGCTGCAGATTTCCGCCGGGCCAGATGATGATGCTAACGACCACTAGGGCTGTCCTAAGTGTTCCATTGTCACCAAGCCCAAGTAGACGAGTTGCATCGCGAAGAAGTACCTTTGGAAACTGTTTCCATCACGACAAGCTGCTGTTTTTCTCTGTTTTCAGCCTATAAACGTCGTGGACAGGGCTAATTTACTAGAAGGAAACTTGAGAACACACCTCTCTTGTGTGTATGATTGGAAGAGAGAGTTCTCTGCATAGAGATCGCTTCCGAATAGTTGCTTTCTAAGATCCGAGTAGAGTTCCAGGTCTTCACATTTCATGTTTTGATCTAGGAGTGTTTGTTTGCAGGTGCACTTCCTCTTCATGAGGAAGTAGGAGCAGAGGAAGGTACGAGCCTCTGCAGAAGAAAAGCGCTTTGTGTATACAAAGCCAGATCAGCCCAAGGATTTCATACCCTAGGTTTGGGAGTAGATTCACAGATCTGAGAGTGGTAGACTCTCGAGTTGGGATCAGGAGTAGAGAATTCTTGAGAAGGGACTTCGTGTCCAAGATAGCAAAGTTGATCCTAAGATTTCTACTCTAGGAATACAATCGACATAGAGGTATAGGGATGTCATGCCCTAAAACTGGAAGATGAGTTCCAAAGGTGAGAACCTTGTTTCTCGAGGATTTTGAGCAAGGAACCAGGGTTCCTAGGATTAAGGTTTTGCCTTGAGATTAGGAAGTTGAGGCTTCCGAGTACCATCAAGTCTGAGATCTAGAATGGACGTGATAATAAGTTCGGTTCAAGTGCTCTCCCCAATAATAAAGATACTCTTTACAATGGGGACCAACCCATCTTCTGCTCCCCAATACTATGTCAATCTTCTTTCTCTCTCTTTCTCTCTCTATCAATTGGCTTCATTATCAAGTGATAAAGTCTATTTATCAGAGTATATTTGATATTGTTATGCCCTCTCCTTTGTGACACCATTCGGACAATTTTTGCCCTTGCTGCCTTTTTTGGGTGGCCCGTTCATCATATGGATGTCGTCTCGGCTTTTCTGAACGACGACTTAGAGAAGGAGGTGTATGTGAAGCAACCTCTAGGGTTCTTGGATCCAGATTTTAGTGACATGGTTTACAAGTTGTGGAAGGCTCTCTATGGCTTGACAAGCCTCTTGAGCATGGTACCAGAAGATAGACTCCTTACGGCACTCCTTTAGTTGTTCTTCTGCAGATACAGATTTATATATTTTCAGAGAGGGAGGATTGGTGACTATTATTATCCTCTATGTGGATGATCTTGTGGTCATAGGTAGCCATGTTGAGCATATCCATAGTACTGTGTAGTATGGAGAGGCTAAGGAGTTTAAGATTACAAATCTCGGCTTGGATTAAAGATAGGAGGGCATCTTTCTCTCTCATTATGTCCAAGAGGAAGCATTTGGTATGACTCAGTGTAACCCTATCTCATCTCCTATGGATCCCAACCAGAAGTTGTCGCAGTATGACCCCTCAAATGCAGCAAATGCTACAAGTTATCAAAAACTAGTCGGTTCTCCTATTTGGGTGCTCAACACCCGGTTTGATGTCAGTTTCCTCATGGGACTTCTCAGCTCTTTCATTCGAAGACCCGCCACGTCATAAATGGAGCAGGCTCTTCAGACTGTGCAGCATTTGAAGCGGTCAAAGTCGTTAGGCATTTTCTATGCGGCTGGAGGTAAGGACTCCAATATCATTCTTCAAGGATGGAGTGATTCAGGCTGGAGTAGAGATCCAAATGGATACACGTTACACCTTTTCTTTTGGCTCAAAGCAATAAGAAACAGCCTACAGTTGCCTTATAATCCATAGAGGTGGAGTATAGGGTTGTTTGCAATGCGACATATGAGTCAATGTGGTTACGGAGGCTACTTTCCGAGATTGGCTTGCCACAATAGACCACCACAATTTTACTCTAACAACCAGAGTTGTATAGCCACTGCGAGGAACCCGGTTTTTCATGCCCAAACCAAGCATAAAGAGATAGCTCTATTTGACTAGAGTATGTTCTGACATTCGACAACCCTCTTGATATCTTCACCAAACCTCTACCATAGGCGACAATCTCCTCTCATGCTAGCTGCCTTGGATTGGTTCCCCATCGAGGAGCTGAGAGGGGGTGTTAAGAGTTTCAGTAGATTCCTGTCAAGATTTCATGTCCGATGGTGGCTCCAATATCTCCGAAGTGCAGATCAGGAAGTGATGGTTGTTTTGTGGCTGTGCACAACCGTACCTGAGATAGACGTACTTTCTCGACGGTGCATTCTGTTGTCTTGCCCACCGGATAGGCTGTCATGAGGCAAGACCCCTATTCCTAGGGTTTCTCGGGGTAAGAGTCTCCAATGTTTTGCAGTTTTTCTTATAAATATGGGCAATATATCAACTATAGTGACTTTTACACATTTATTGGTTGTTTGGTCCATTTTTACCAAGTCATGGGGGTATGGCTGTAGGTAGGGCCTATGTAAGTTTTCCCTATATATTCAGACCCTCTCCTTGTACTTTTGGCATATTAGTTTAGCAGAGCTTGCAAACATTTGGGTCCAATACACTCTATAGCATTTTCTCTCTCTAGCGTTTATGCTATCTGTCAATTTCTCTCTCATCGCGTTTTTCATTCACAAGCGTTTTTCGACTCTAGCGTTTTTGCCGGCAACACCTCTTTCTCTCTCTAGTGCTCCCTATTTCCTCCGTCTTGACACCCTCTGTTGCACGCTTGCTTACAGATCTGCTACCCATAATTGTTCGGTGGGCGGTACGCGATAGGACGACGTTTCCAAGGAAATCTGTCATGATATATTTGAGATTCATTGGCTGGCCGATCCCGAGAGAAGGTTTGCTCGCGGTTGCAAACAAGATCCTCACTCAATTCACCCTTTTCTGTTGCTCCTTTGACCCGAGAAGCCCTAGGAATAGGAGTCCTGCCTCATACCAACCTATCAGGTGGGGACTGTCACCAGCGTGTGACTACTATCTATCCTTTTTGTTGATTTCTTTCTTATTATCTATTTACTTTCACTTTTTGGAAACACCCCTCGGGAAATCTAACTGCCCTGCATTGCATAGCTAGTGTGGAACTGTCCAGAGGGAGTCCAGGCCCGAGGGCAAGAGAGCACTAAGGTTGGACAAGGACTATGGTTAGCCAAAGTGGGGTCATTGACTAGCCAAAGTGGAATCCTTTGCTACAGAGGCTACATTTCAGTTTTGGATGTGGCCGCAGTGTACAAAGAGGGTCGGATGACCTAGAAAGATACAATGGCAGCATCTCCTAAAATTTAGGGAACTGCTATTTTGGGACCTGAAAATGTGTTGGCGTCATTACCTCCGGAATGACAAAGGGAACATTTTCTTACTCTGCCGTGAAGTCAACTGGGCAACCGGTTGGGATATTTTTAGGCGGCAACCCCGAAACGGGAAAATGCTTCTAAATGTGCCAAGTGGCACATTCTGGTGCACTTGCCTTATGCAACAAGAAGTGGCGCTGAATTTGAAGAGGGGAGAGCCTCATTTTCAGATTTTGTCACAGGTTAAGAGCTATGGAGTGCTTGCTTTCCCTCTTATGCACAGTGCGGTGCCAGGAGTGATGCCCTGCACGCTACGCACTGCCCTCTCTCTCCCCTTTGGCAGTATGTTATGCCCCTCTAGTGGGCTCTTCATTTGACCAATGTACAGTTGTGTGGGTTCATGCGCGATTGCCGAGGCAAGAGCCTCTTGCACAGGTACTGGATTAGCTAGCGGCTAATCCCCCCGCAGGTACAGGTGAATTCGGAGAGGTTTCACGCCAGAAATCTCGTCCGATTCAAAGGGCAAGTAGCCCTACAGGTGCGGGAGCTCGAGGACTTGCTAGGGATGCGACCGGCACGCGAAACGGAGCCCGAAACAGCGAATTACAGCCTGCTGTGTATTTTTGCAGGTTTAGGGTTTTGGCCCTAAACGGACCCTAATACCCCCAGGAGGTTCGGGGACGCAAGGGGACCGCTGTACAGGCGATCTGGCGCATTTTCAGGGCTGAAAACAGAGAATTCAGCGTGCTGCAGTTTCTCGCCAGGTTTTGCAAAGTGCCCGTATGCGTCGGGAAAGTCAGTCAATGCGTGGGAATACTGACCGTGAAGGGTTCTAGTACAGTTATGCTGCCGAAATCGGGCTGGAACAGTGGAAATTCAGCCGAGTTTGTGCAGGGCAGCTTGTAGGGAACCACAGCGTTTATTCCCTCTTTTTAACAATAAAGAAATACCGAAAGGGGCGCCTAAGTTAGGGGCCAATCTGGTGTCCGTCTACTCATACAGGTGCAATCTAGCAGCCTGTATCCCTCTCCCCTTTGTTGTGTCTTGAAAGTACAGGTAAAATAGACGACTAATAATGGGTGAAAGCTAAATCAAGGTTTAAAGTAAAGTCTACCGCCCTTTTTGGATTGAACAGGCCGGTTTCATGGTTCCATCGACGGGATTAAATCACTTTTTCCCATAGAAGTGAGCCTTGGTCAGTTTTGGGCTTGAAGACACAGGGGATCATAGACCAGACACAGGGAATTGCAATTATAGCTGACAGACCAGATGATGTGACTGAAGAGGGTTCCTCTTCACAGAGTCAACAGACACATGAAGTGGGTGAGTCCTCAAGACCACCACAGACAGATGACGATATATTCAGGACCCAGTTGGCTACTGCTATGGCTATGTTCACACAAGTAATGCAGAATCCGAGGTTTTTAGCCTTTCTGCAACCTCCTGTTCCGTCTCAGCAAGTTGGGTCATTGGATCATATTCAAAAGCCTGTTAAGGCTCGAGCACAGGTGATTCATACCGCACAGTCAATGGAAACACCTGTACACTTGACGGAGAACATGCGGTCTCCACAACCTATGCCTAAGGTGCAAGAACAGGTGACTGAGATGCCAGCTTTTCCGGCTGTACCAGTTCAGCCCGCCACCTTTCAGCAGCCTATAGCTGGTTCTAATGGGCAGGGAAGCAACCTACAAGCTATGCAACAGGTCTTGCCACCACCTTCAGTACACTCTGGCTATTTTGGAGGTGGATCGGTATTCCAGAGCATGGCTGGTCATGCACCTGGAAATCAGTTTTACACTCCAGGAACAGTGTTTGGCGGTGCTCAAACGATGATGCCTAACCCCATGTATGGTGTCACGGGCATGCTACCAGGTTTTCAGAGCACTCAGGGCCAATTTGGGATGCCACAGGCAAATTTTGGTATGGCTGGAATTACAAATCAGCAGCCAAATATGGCATTTCCAGGTCAAGTTAATAGCGGCCAAGGAACACAGATGAACCTTAATAGTGTTCCCATGTTTCAGTCACTTCCATATGACAATTTAACGCCGCTGGAGAGGCCAACTCCGTACAAAGAAGGTGGCAAAGGTGTGTCATTCACGACCTTTACAGGGTTTGATGACAGGAAGAAGGCTCTTTCATTCCTCCAGCAGTTTGATAAGGCCTATGCAGGGGGAAACTTTACAGAGGCTTCAAAGGTCCGCAAGGCAGCCACTTTCTTGACAGGGAATGCGGGACAATGGTGGACAACTTTATTACTTCAAGGGCAAGCTCCGTCCACATGGATTTACTTCAAGCAGATTTTTGCAGCAGCATGGTTATCTGATGACTTTGAAGCAGATGTCATGACAGAATGGCACCAGCTAAATGCTGCCACTTGCAGAAATCTGGATGATTACAATCGGAAGTTTTGGAAAGCTCTACTTCCAGTAACTTCCTATAGGTTTGTGCCATTGACAGAACAGATTGAAAAATACTGTTGTGGCCTACCTAAAGGATTGAGAAAATACTGCACGAAGACAAAAGTCACTACTTTGACGCAGCTCATTGAGGTAGCAAACACTGGCAATGGTTTGCTCAAGGGAGAAGATTGTGAATTTAACACTGGCGTCAAGGCAGGATCAGGCAAGAAAAATTCAGCCAAGAAGCACGTTCCCAATGAGGCTCCTAAAGGGACTCAGGAGTCAGCCAACGCAGGGAAAGATAAAGCTACGGCTGAATCAGAAAAAGGACCAGCAAAGAAATGGAAAAGACGTTTTCCTCGCAAGTCAGAAGAGCAAAAGAAGGTCCTGAGGACAGAGAACAAATGCTTTATATGTGAGCAGCCTGGCCACATTGCTTACAATTGTCCTACAAAGAAAAGGCCAGCTGATTCTGAAGACAAGGAGGACAGGAAAGGAAAGAAGCCCATGGCTGGTCTAGTGCCAGATATGGTGGGCGATAAGCCAAATTCAGATGCAAGTGAGCTTTGCAGAGCATGGGGAAAGGTTAGGGATCAAACAGTGCTTATCTTCTTTGATCCAGGTGCCAAAGCCAACTTCATTTCCCCAGAATTGGCTTCAAAGTTGGGAATCAGACCTGAAGAGATGGGGTATACAGCAGAGGCAGGTTTGGCATGTCCTGGCCATACAGAGGCTGTGACACCCATCATTGGAAAGTTGCGTCTACATATCCAGTCCTATGTAGATGCTGAAGAATTTTACATCATGCCACTGGACGGATGTGATGTGTTGTTAGGTATTCCTTGGTTGTTTCGTGTACAAGGAATCATGGATGCCTACAACAAAAAGATCACTGTACAGAGCAAGGGAAAGACTCACATTCTGGATGTAAAGCTTAAAGGGGAGTCTATTCCTACTATATCAGCTTCTGCTATTACTTCTGTAATGAAAAAGCATCTTTCTGCGTACTTGGTTTTTGCACGTGAAGTGTCAGATTGTGATGAATCAAATTTATCTGTGCTAGATAAAGAAAGGTCAATGTTTTTACAACAGTATAGTGACTGTTTTTCCGATTCATTACCGTCTCAATTACCGCCAGAGAGACCCGAGGACCATGCGATAGATTTGGTGCCAGGCTGTAGCCCACCAAATAAGCCTCCGTACAGGGTTAGTGCGGCTCAGCAGAAAGAGATAATGGGCCAAGTACAGGAGTTGTTAGAAAAGGGGCTGATTCAGCCCAGTTCATCTCCATTCTGTTCTCCAGTGTTGTTAGTGCAGAAAAAAGATGGCTCATGGCGTATGTGCATCAACTACCGTGCACTGAACAAGAATACCATCAAGAATAGGTTCCCTATACCTAGAATTGATGATATTATGGACAAATTAGAAGGAGCAGCTATGTTTAGCAGGATAGATCTAAAGAGTGGGTATCATCAGATCCGCATTAGATCAGAGGATGTGCACAAGACTGCTTTTAGAACGACGTTTGGCCTTTACGAATTTTTAGTGATGCCCTTTGGTCTCACAAATGCTCCTGCTACGTTTAATAGGATGATGGACAGAATTTTCCGTCCACACCAGCAGTTTGTTGGTACATTCTTTGATGACATGATAGTCTACTCAAAGAATGAAGAGGAGCATAGGCATCACTTGGCCATTGTGTTCAAAGAGCTACGCAGTCATAGGTTGCTCATCAATGCAAAGAAAAGTGAGTTTTTTCTGGAAGAGATTCACTTTCTGGGACACATAGTCTCAAAGGATGGTGTCAGAATGGATCCTGCAAAAGTCGAAGCGATCAAGTCATGGCCAAATTTGAAGACGGTGCATGATGTCCGAAGCTTTTTGGGACTATGCTCCTATTACAGAAGGTTTATCCGAAATTTCGCTGAGATTGCTTCACCTTTACATGCTCTTCAAAAGAAGGCAGTCACCTTCAGATGGACACAGAAAGAGATTTCAGCTTTTAATCTCTTAAAGGAAAAGATGACTTCAAATCCAGTCATTGTGTTGCCAGATCTTAGGAAGTCATTTGTGGTCCAGTGCGACGCCTGCGGTAGTAGCATTGGTGCTGTGCTAATGCAAGATGGCAGGGTAGTAGCCTATGAGAGCAGAATTTTGCAAGGGCCAGAGATGACCATGCAGGTCTATGAGAAAGAATTACTGGCTGTGATTCATGCGCTCTTAAGTTGGAAACACTACCTGCTAGGTGCAGATTTCGTTGTCCAAACGGATCATCAGACCTTGCGATACTTCTTGACACAGACAAAGTTATCTGAGAAGCATATGCGATGGGCAAATATCTTGTCCATGTTCCATTTTCAGATTGTGCATGTGGAAGGCAAGAAGAACGTTGTGGCTGATGCCTTGTCAAGGAAGCCACAAATTTCAGCTGTGTCGATTCCTTATCATCATGAACTTGATGATATGAGAGAACAGTATACAAATGATGAAGATTTTGCAAGGGTCTTCGAGCAGCTAATGGATAGACAACGTCATGAACACTATCTTCTTAAAGACGGGTTCATGATGATGCATGGAAGATTGTGTGTCACAAAACCATTGCGACGCAAAGTTATGGAAGAGAGTCATGTCCCACCGTAGGGCTGAAAACAGAGAATTCAGCGTGCTGCAGTTTCTCGCCAGGTTTTGCAAAGGTCTTCGAGCAGGGCATCGTGGTATCGATGCTACAGTTAAAGCGGTTGAGACATTCTTCTATTGGCCTACATTGAGAAGAGATGTGGATGCCTTTGTGCGAGAATGCCTAATATGCCAAAAGGTCAAGTTTGACAGGCAAAAGGCACCAGGGTTATTGCAACCACTACCTATTCCAGATAAACCATGGGAAAGTATTGCTATGGATTTTATCTTTGATCTTCCGAGAACGCAGACAGGAAATGATGGTATTTGGACCATTATTTGCAGATTCAGCAAACAGACTCATTTTATTCCTGTCAGGAAGAAGATAAAGCCAGATCAGATGGCACGCTTGTTTATGAGCAATATTTTCAAGTATCATGGCATGCCACAGTCGATTGTCAGCGACCGTGATCCACGCATGACAAGTTTGTTCTGGAGAGGCTTGTTTGAGAATATGGGCACCACGCTCAAATTCTCTTCGTCATTTCATCCTCAAACAGATGGGCAGTCAGAAGAGGCAAATTCTACTGTCCTAGATCTGTTGAAGTGCTATGTGTCAGAGCATAAAGGAAAGTGGGAGCAGTATTTGCCATTGGTGGAGTATGCATACAATAATACAGTGCATTCATCAACTGGCAAGGCACCTTTTGAGATAGTTGAAGGTGGCAAGAAAGTTCCTCCCATACTGCATACAAAGGACAAGATATTTGAAGCAGATAAGTATGTTCAGGACATGGATGAAATGTACAAGAAGGTCAAAGTGGCCTTAGAAAGGACTCAGGCAAAGCAAAAGAAAGCAGCTGATCGTCACCGCCGTGAAGTGGTATATTCACTTGGTGATTGGGTGCTTTTACGCTTTGAAAAGGCAAGGTTAAAGAAGATGAAGGGCAAGGAAAGACTGTTTCCAAAGCTCAGCATGCATTAAAATAGATAATAAGAAAGAAATCAACAAAAAGGATAGATAGTAGTCACACGCTGGTGACATACCCCCCTCTTGAAATCTCAAACGTCCTCGTTTGCATCTATGTCGTACATGCTTACTGTCAACACTGATGTATTCAACACCTGTCGACACATATACGACACATACATGCTCATTGTCAACCCTGGTGTATTCAACACCTCGTCGACTCATGTATTGCCTGCGTGTGAACCCTGTCCCAATGACATAGTGGTAGCTGCGCACTCTGCCATTGCTTTGAGTCACGAACTTTCCAATGACAAAATGGTAGCTGCACATTTTGCCACTGTCTTATAGTACACGTTGGATCCCGTAACACTTTCGAGCATACCCAAACCGACAATTTAAGAATGCAGTTACACATGTACTCTTCAATAGAAGCAATCACTGTATCCTTGACAAACTGACAAGAAATACTCACTTCTATAGCACTAATCAAACTTTTGGACATTCCATAAGAGCAATTGCCAAACTGACAATCTGTACAGCTCTAACATTCATGTAACAGGTATTTGATTTGAGCTTACTTTAAATACCATGTACATCATTTGTTTCAGAAGCCATTGTCACACTGACAATCCATGTAGCTTTGAAACTCAAGGGGTCAAGGTAGGTTGCAAATCGAAGGCTTCCAGGTAAAGTGATAACACAGTTGGTGACTCTGCAAGTTCACCTTCTTCCATCCACTTAGCATCCATTGGTGGATAGTTTCTGAACTTTACCAAGTAACGCCTAGCAACCTTGCCTTTCACTTTCCTTTCTTTGTGTGCCAAAATCTGTTCAGGGACCAAGATCTCGTCAAGTTCCTCGACTTCCGGCTGATCTTCAGCTGGCATATCTTCTGGCACATCACCCACATAGGGTCTGAGAAGACTCACATGAAACGCATTGTGAATCTTCCAACTGTCAGGCAATTTCAGCCTATATGCAACATCACTGATTATGTCGCATACTTGAAAAGGCCCATACTTTCACTTTTTGGAAACACCCCTCGGGAAATCTAACTGCCTTGCATTGCATAGCTAGTGTGGAACTGTCCAGAGGGAGTCCAGGCCCGAGGGCAAGAGAGCACTAAGGTTGGACAAGGACTATGGTTAGCCAAAGTGGGGTCATTGACTAGCCAAAGTGGAATCCTTTGCTACAGAGGCTACATTTCAGTTTTGGATGTGGCCGCAGTGTACAAAGAGGGTCGGATGACCTAGAAAGATACAATGGCAGCATCTCCTAAAATTTAGGGAACTGCTATTTTGGGACCTGAAAATGTGTTGGCGTCATTACCTCCGGAATGACAAAGGGAACATTTTCTTACTCTGCCGTGAAGTCAACTGGGCAACCGGTTGGGATATTTTTAGGCGGCAACCCCGAAACGGGAAAATGCTTCTAAATGTGCCAAGTGGCACATTCTGGTGCACTTGCCTTATGCAACAAGAAGTGGCGCTGAATTTGAAGAGGGGAGAGCCTCATTTTCAGATTTTGTCACAGGTTAAGAGCTATGGAGTGCTTGCTTTCCCTCTTATGCACAGTGCGGTGCCAGGAGTGATGCCCTGCACGCTACGCACTGCCCTCTCTCTCCCCTTTGGCAGTATGTTATGCCCCTCTAGTGGGCTCTTCATTTGACCAATGTACAGTTGTGTGGGTTCATGCGCGATTGCCGAGGCAAGAGCCTCTTGCACAGGTACTGGATTAGCTAGCGGCTAATCCCCCCGCAGGTACAGGTGAATTCGGAGAGGTTTCACGCCAGAAATCTCGTCCGATTCAAAGGGCAAGTAGCCCTACAGGTGCGGGAGCTCGAGGACTTGCTAGGGATGCGACCGGCACGCGAAACGGAGCCCGAAACAGCGAATTACAGCCTGCTGTGTATTTTTGCAGGTTTAGGGTTTTGGCCCTAAACGGACCCTAATACCCCCAGGAGGTTCGGGGACGCAAGGGGACCGCTGTACAGGCGATCTGGCGCATTTTCAGGGCTGAAAACAGAGAATTCAGCGTGCTGCAGTTTCTCGCCAGGTTTTGCAAAGTGCCCGTATGCGTCGGGAAAGTCAGTCAATGCGTGGGAATACTGACCGTGAAGGGTTCTAGTACAGTTATGCTGCCGAAATCGGGCTGGAACAGTGGAAATTCAGCCGAGTTTGTGCAGGGCAGCTTGTAGGGAACCACAGCGTTTATTCCCTCTTTTGAACAATAAAGAAATACCGAAAGGGGCGCCTAAGTTAGGGGCCAATCTGGTGTCTGTCTACTCATACAGGTGCAATCTAGCAGCCTGTATCCCTCTCCCCTTTGTTGTGTCTTGAAAGTACAGGTAAAATAGACGACTAATAATGGGTGAAAGCTAAATCAAGGTTTAAAGTAAAGTCTACCGCCCTTTTTGGATTGAACAGGCCGGTTTCATGGTTCCATCACGTGTCTATCACCGCCGTGAAGGTACGTCTACCTAAGGTATGGTCGGGCACAACCATAAAACAGCATTAACTCCCTACTTTGCTCCTTGGAAATATCGAACCACCATTGAACAAGAAGACGTAGTTTTAACGCCCCCTCTCAGCTTCAGGAAAGGGAACCAATCCAAGGGAGCTGGCATGAAGGGATAATGTTGCCTACGGTAAAGGTTTAGTGAAGATATAAGCAAGTTTATCTCACGTAGAACAATAGTTGAATAGAGCCGTCAATGGTCTTCTCACGAACAAAATGGTATTGTATCTCTATATGCTGGGTCCAGGCACTTAGTTCCACTATACAATTATGGTTGTCATAGTAGATCGTGGTTGTCTACTGCGGCAAGTCTCGTAACCACACTGACTTGCATGTAGCATTACAAACAGCCCTATACTCGGCCTCTATGGATGATAACGCAACTGTAGGCTGCTTCTTGCTGCTCCATGAAATCGCTCCTAAGCCAAATGAAAAGGTGTAACCTTTAGTCGGATTTCGACACTCCAAGTCGAGAATCTACCACAACACACTTGAGCAAACCAAAAGAACTAAACGAAACTAAGAGAGAGATGACACGACACGGCATGGCGCAGTTCCACGCCCAGAGAGATTGGCCCCCAAGATTGGTACCCCTTTCGGTATTTCTTTATTATTAATGCTTCTCAAAGTACATCGCCCGAGGGTCCTTGTCTCAACAGGAGCCTATCTACCTGAAATTGAGGACCTGGCACTTTATTTATATGCATTGGGCCTTCGAAAAGCAGTATACATGAAAAGCTTCAAGTCTAAAAGCATCTCGGCCCCAAAAGCTAGCGCTAGGGCTACCAGTGCGTTTTACGGAAATCTGTATAGGTGCCAAGCCAGCAGTGCAGTTCGTGGAGGTCCGTACGGTTTGCCACACCAGCAACGTGATTTGCAGGTTCGTACAGCTGCCACGTCATCAACCCTTCCGTGCATTTCTTTTAGCCTTTGTCCCTTGGGCCCCATCAAACAGGACCCCATAAGTTAGCACAACTTATAAAATTGGTTGTCCTTTCATTTTTGGCTTCTCGGATCAGTTCTACAAGTTAGTACAACTTCTACGTCTTTCAACAGGAGCTCTGTCCCTTCTCTGTCCGGAGTCTGTCCTTTAGGTCATGCCACGTCACCACTTTGAGACATACCCCCCTCTTGAAAGAAATGTAATCGCCCTCGATTACGCCTGCAAAACCATCATAAAGCAGAAACCAATCAATAGACACTGACTTTAAGTAAGATCTTTGATGAGAATCATGATCATTGAAACGTATTTAGCAATCACATCCAGATCTCACCGATCTCTATCGAATGTTCAGATTGAGTAAATCTTGTTACTATCATATCCACATCACCCCTCACGTGAACAAGACCGAAATGTTGCAGTTGTTTCGTCTTTCAAACATGCACTCAAACACAACACACATGAGAGAGTGCATATATAAAATTCATTTAAAAATTTCCCATTTTAAAGTACTTCTTTTCATAAAGTCATACAACAGCATACTGTCATCCGATCAGTACCCCTGAAATCTCAAAAGAGATTAGTAACTTTCATCCATCTGGGTAATCTTTGCCAAAGGAGTGGAATAATTCCCCTCTTGTGCAGTCCGCACCACACCAGGTTCAACCCGCTAATCATCGGTAACTCTTGGAATAGTCGAAGCAAGACCAAAAGCCGCAAGGTAAAGCTCTAAAACCCGAGGAGTATCTGCTAGGTCCTCCTCCATCCATCCATTTCGCATTCCAATGTCGGATAGTTCTTAAACTTGACTAAAT
Organism: Adiantum capillus-veneris; assembly: GCF_014529385.1. NCBI lineage: Eukaryota > Viridiplantae > Streptophyta > Polypodiopsida > Polypodiales > Pteridaceae > Adiantum > Adiantum capillus-veneris. The sequence goes on from NC_140950.1 coordinate 93,018,637, forward strand.
ACCGGCGTACCAGCTTACCTTTCACTTTCCTTTCCTTGTGAGTCAGTATCTGTTCTAGAACGAGAATCTTCTCGGTCTCTTCCACTTCAGGTTGCTCCTCTGGCTCCCTATCCATTGGCACCTCACTTTTGAAAGGTTTCTGTCACATCACACATCCAACCCTATGTGTCCGTGGACAAGCTACAGCATAACAGGGTTCAGTCAGTCCAGTCAATCTAGATTTAGAAGTGATCTGGCACTTTCGTGAGTCTATTCGTAGACAGTGCATGCCCAATCACTTAGTGTAGATGCATATCCTTTGGTTGCACACAGCATGATCATCAGAATCCATTAGAATCAGTTAGGGGATTTTTCCAGTGCATTTAGCCTATTTTCCCTATTTTTGACATTTTTCACTTATTATTTTTAAGTGACTTTCCAACAAAAGTAGGTAGGGCAATTTTGCTAAGTTAATATATAAGCAAACCCACTTAAGTTAGCACTAAATGGCAGAAGAGGCAGCAGGAGCTTCCCGCTCAACAGGCATCTTCTCAGCAAGAACCCTGCATTACCCCTAGCCTTGGCGACTTCAGCCATAGCGTTTCTGGACATCTTCAGCACCTCCCCTCACTTGGCGTTTTCAGCATTGCTTGGTCGCCACAGACATCCTACAACCTAGCGTTCCAGATCAAGCAAAACGCAGCAGTACCATTAGCGTTTTTCAGCATAAAAACGCAGCAGCAGATGTACCAGCGTTTTCAGCAGCAGTTGAGCTTGCGTTTTCAGCAACAGGCAGATCTGTGTTTTCAGCCCTAAAGCACTGCAGACAGCAGCGTTTTTGGTCAAGAAGTTTCAGCCCTAAAAACGCAGCCACACCTGCGTTTTCAGCCGCACAAAACAGCCCCAAAGTTCCCGCAGATTTCAGCCCTAAAGTCGTCGTCGTCGTCACCGACATAGTCCCAGGTTGCATCAGTCCATTGCATCGTCATTGTACCACTTTGTGCAATCATAAGTAGACCACTCTCGCCGACGAGACTGGGGCCTTCGGAGGAGGGTTTTACATCTCTCTTTTCTCTCTATCTCTCGGTCTCTTACACTTGCACGCACAGTGTCCATTCACTTTGTTTGTGATCATAGCACTTTCCATTAAGAACGGAAGGCTCTCCCTTCCATAAGAACTAAAAGGAACCTTGAGCACAGTTGAACATAAGCTCCAGACCACCCGGCTCGCTGCTGCTGTTCGACCTCGCTGCGCCATCGCGCCCCCCCCCCCCCCCCCCCCCCCCCCCCCCCCCCCCAGCGTTGCCCCCCGCGCCCGTGTGTGTTGTTTTTTCTTCACCCCGTCAACTCCCTGCAATTGGCCCCCTTCAGCACTGAGTTAATCCTTGGGGCAGTGCTCTGCGCGCCTAATTGCAGCGTCCTTCCGTCGCCCTCTTCTTACGCCACAGCAGTAGACACAGATGGAGGCTCCAGCTTCGCCACAGAGGGACTCACCAGAAGCCCCCTCGCCCGACCCCGTTGAGCCCACCATTCGACTTGCTCTCTCGCCGACAGAGCAAGCGAGCCTTGCCGCAGAGGTAGAGCGATTACAAGCGACTTCGGTCATCTGCAAGATTCTCGGATCCCGACCTAGCAGAGGGGAGCTGCGAGACCTTCTCTAGGCCCGCCTTCTCGCAGAGGTGGGCAAGATCCTAGATGTCCAGATTCTCGGACGGGGTTACTATCAGATCGAGTTTGAGACCTCCGAGATGGCATCCAAGGTCATAGCTATGAGTCCACTGGCCATCCGAGCATCACGTGCCCACTTTCGACAGTGTTGACACGGCTTCGGATGTTCTAGTAGAGGAGGTAGACATCCCCATCTCAGTCTGCTTCCCGGGTTTACGGAGGGAGTACTTACCACTTCTCTCTAGGATCGGCTCCGCCATTGGGACTGTCCTGGAGACACCTCATACGGCAGCATCAGTAGCTGCCAAGGCAGCTCGCATTCCCTCAGTTCGAGTTTTGGTCAGAGATACCCACACGCTCCCGAAGGTTATCCTTTTGCCTCGGGTGAGTGGGGGTTGGTTTAGATAGAGTGTGGAGTACTCGGGCCTCCCGAAGCAGTGCTTCATTTTTCGACAGATGGGCCATCTAGCGAAGGCCTGTCCACGGAGGAGGCCGCGACCTGCACCACAGCCTCAGCCCCAACCTGCCAGGGCTGACCCGCAGCCACAGTCAGTGGCACAGCGCACACATGCCGAGCCACCCTCCGAGCCTGGGGCTCCAACGGAGGAGGGGTGGCAGCAGGCCTGTGGTCAACGACGACAGGGGCCACAGCGTCAGTCTGGCACTCAGAGTGGCCCTCAAGCGCCTACTCAACAATAGTGGGTTCCCACGGGGAACCGCTTTGGTCCTGTTGAGCAGGAGGAGATCCCTGCGCCAGCCCCCACCTCCGGTTCACCCTCGACAGCCTCCCCCCCCCAGAGTTCCCCCCCTCTTCCTCATCCTCCCCCCCGCCTTCTGCTCCCGTCGCCTCTCCACCTCGCCCCTCTACCTCTGTTGCCCCATCCCGCCCCTCTTCTCCACCGCTCCCCCAGCTCCTTCTCCCCCCTCTCCTACTCCAATTCCACAGTCGACCGAGGGGGCAGGGCCTTCTCCGGCAGCTAGGAGATCTCTTGACAGCGCCTTTGCCACGAGTCACCTAGCGAGAGAGGGTCAGCCTTTCTTACGGCCCTCTGTGCAGATTCAGACATCTTCCCTTGCAGCTATCCCTCGTGGTCTAACGAGCATTGACATCCGGCGCCGCTGGGACTTCTTCGACTACGGCTTCACTCGTTTTCTCGGTGATTCCGCAGCAGACCATGAGGCAGCCTGCTTCAAGGTCCATGCTTTGTTCCTTGCCGCTAGGGGGACAAAGGCCTTGGACTCGGCAGTTGGTTTCTCCTTCCCCCTCTGTGGCAGGGCTGAGACAGAGTGGACCCTCAACTCAGTGTTGGGATGGTTGCATACACAGATCCTAGAGTTCTCTCACCACATGGGAGAACTTGGAGTTTTAGATATGCTGCAGACTTCGTGGCCATTGGCCAAGTTTGCGGTGACACCCCTAGACTCAGCAGGATGTAGGCACATTGTGGTGTACTTCTTTGCTGATACGCAGTGTTTGCCTTGCTATGTATACATTCATGAGGACTCCTGGACAGAGAAGGTTGCTTTACGCACGGCTCGCTCTGCTTGGGCTTGGGCTAGACACTCACTGCAGTCACGCCTATCTAGAGGACGCTCGGATGCGGATTACTCCCCATCCAAGCCAGCCTCGAAGATAGCCCGTTTAGTTGCTGCGGCAGCATCTGTTCTCTCTCGCTCCCCATGAGGATCGTCTCATGGAACGTGCAGGGACTAGGTGGGCCCCAGTTTCAGCGTCAGCGGGGCCGATTGCGTCAGGAGCTTCAGCGTTGCCTTGTGGGAGGAGAGATTGGTCTCCTTATGCTTCAGGAGCACCATCTGTGTGAGAGCCGCATTCGGCGATGTGGTCAGATTTTGCTTGGACGATATGATACCTTTTGGTCAGTTGCTTTTGGACCTGGAGGCATCCAGGGTGGGGTATGTATGACTATTGCGGACTCATTGCAGCAAGCCATTGTGGGCAGAGGGATTATTGTGCCAAGCAGGGCTCAGTGGATTACTATGCAGGTTCAGGGTGGCCTTGTGGGTTTCCTGAACATCTATGCGCTCAATGTGGCGAGTGCTCGTGTAAATTTTTGGTCACTGATTGTTGAGTCTGTGCCGTAGACAGATCCTTGGTGCATAGGAGGGGACTTCAACATGTTGGAGGACCCTTCTGACAGGATTGGTGGCAGCCATGCTACTGTGCATGGAGTCGAGTTGGCAACTTGGGAGAGGTTATGTATGACTTTGAGGGTCTCAGATACATGGCAGCACTCTGGTTTTGTGAGGCCCCCAGACAGTGTTGCCTTCTCTAGATCGAACCGCAGAGTGGGAGGAGTGAATCTATCACGGATAGATCGCTTCTACACTAGTGACCACTTCAGTGACTTGGGAGGATCAGTGGGCATCTTGGCCGGGACCTCCTTCTCGAACCATGCACCAGTGATCCTGGCAGACAGACAGAGGAGTGGGAGCACGATGCTCCGCATCCCAGAGAGGGTCTTGTTGGACTCAGCACTCAGAGAGAGGGTAGAGGCTCTCTGGACAGAGGGCATGGACAGACAGGATTCTCCTACAGACAGAGTGGCCTCAGGCCTAGCTCAGATTAGCCACTTTTTTCTTCAAGAGTCTCTTGCTCGCCGGGCTGCAGCGAGAGAGATGGAGCAGCGTCTCAGACGGGGCATTGCTTCATTACAGAGGATGCAGGAGCAGCATCCAGGCAGTCCATGGTTGGAGGAGCAGTTACAACAGGCTCGACAGGAGCTTGCTAGCACAGAGGAGAGACGTCATGAGTTTGCTTTCCCCCAACAGGCATCTCAGTGGACTCAGGTGAGTGACAGAGTGACTGGTGCTTTTTTTGAGACAGTGGGACCTCGGCACTCGCATGCCAAGGTCAGTCAGTTGAGGAGGCCCGATGGGTCAGTTGCTTGTGAGCCCAAGGATATGCGTGCAGTTGCTACTGACTTCTACCGTGAGTTACTGTCTGTTGAGCCCCAATCAAAGCGGCAGGATGTATGCAGGGAGCAGGTTTGGGCACAGATGCCATGTCTTGTGACTGAGGAGATGCGTCAGAGGCTTGAGATGCCACTTCAGCTTGAGGAGCTGCACACGGCTCTTAGGGACCTCCCCCGTGGTAGCTGTCCAGGTGAGGATAGGTTGACTCCCAGCTTTTTCTTGGAGTACTAGGACCTGCTTGGCCCAGATCTCTGTAGTGCTTTTCAGTACATTTTGCACACAGGAGTGATGCCTGACAGCATGAGTGAGGGCCTGATCTACCTCATTCCCAAGGAGGGTGGCTCCTTGGATGAGATTCGACAGTGGCGCCCCATCACCACCCTCAACTCAGCCTACAAAATTCTTGCCAAGGCTCTAAGTTTGAGGATTCAGCCACTTTTAGAGAGCCTTATACATGGGACTCAGACAGGTTTTGTCAAGGAACGCAGTATCCTTGACAACATCTTTACTTTCTGGGAGGCTTCTGCCCTGGCACGGCTCCGTGGTGAGGACCTTGTGATTCTTCTTCTCGATTTTGAGAAGGCATATGACAGAGTTGACTGGGACTTTCTAGAGGGCACTCTACGCAGGATGGGCTTCTCAAATGCTTGGATCATAGGGGTGTCAGCCTTGTACAGACAGGCTCACAGTCAGGTGCTTTTGGCAGGAGGTAGAGGCGATCGCTTCAGACAGGGCTGTCCTCTTGCCCCCTTTCTCTTTCTGTTCTATGCGAAGGCGATGAGCAGATTTTTGGCGTCACAGTAGGTTGGTCTACGGGGCTTGGTCTACGGGGCTTAGTACTCCCTATTCGGGGAGATGAGCTACTGGACGCTGAGTTTGCCGATGACTCAGCCTTGTACTTAGATGGCCAGGAGGCCAATCTTCACAGATGTGAGCAGGCTTTGGAGACCTTCTGTTGTGCATCGGGCGCACTGATCAACTGGAGAAAGACAGTGGCTTTCTCGGTTGGTAGTGCTCCTGTGCCAGATTGGATGCCAGGAGAGGGTTTCAGGTGGATTCCCCCAGGGACTGCAGTTCGGTACTTGGGTTGTCAGGTTGGTTTGGACTTGTCTCCCGAGCAGCAGATTGCTCCCCTTCTCCTGTCCATCAGGAGAAAGTTGTTACATTGGAGCTTAGCACGACTTTCTCTGGTTGGCAGAGTAGTAGTTGCCAACCAGGTGTTGTTGGCGACTATGTGGTACATCACTTCCTGCTGGATCTTCTCGAGTTCTTGTATCAGCCAGGTAGAGAGGCTGATCAGGAACTTCCTTTGGTCAGGACGTGACACTCAGATAGCCCGAGCCAAGGTGGCTCGGCAGGTCATCACGCTTCCTTGTTCTCAGGGAGGGCTTAGGATCATTGATCCAGCACAGCAGAGCAGAGCCCTTCTTGGAAAGTTCATAGTCAGAGGACTTCTTCCAGGTGAGGAGCCCTCGAAGGAGTTTTTGCTGCACAGGCTTTGTGCCAGGGTGCCTCAGTCGGGAGGCCCTTGGCAACCTTCGACCACATGGATCTTTACAGATGCGCACAGTTGGCTTGAGCAGGAGACTGGAGGACCGCTTCGCTGTGAGTTTGCTTCGATCTTGGGAGCTCTTATGGCGTGACCTGGAGTAGAGACAGCCGACGTGCACGGAGGAGTGCCTACGACAGCCCAACGTCTGGAACCCCATGGTTAGCACTCAGAGAGGCCACTTGGTTGGTAGTCGGCCTCATGTTTCCTGGGGTCCCATGGCAGCAGGTCCAGCGTGCTCTCTAGGTGACTGGCTAGAGTTCACAGGTTTGTCAGAGGAGGTGTAGGGTTTCCAACTACAGGGCATGAGAGGTGTGCAGAGCATGTGTCAGGACATCTCAGAGTCAGTTCCAGCTGAGTGGCTCATGCCTCTCGAGCCAGTAGCACCCCGGTGGATGGGAGCCTTCACACGACTGGAGGTTCTCATCTCAGTCAGGGCCTGCTCAGAGACTGTCCTAGCCCTGTTCTTCGAGCTTCAAGGTGGGGGACGACTGCAGCGAGTTACAGTAGAGGCTTTGCAGGTAGCACAGTGTTGTTTCCAGAGGATCCGAGTAGTGGGCATCTTTGGGAGGACTTGCGTCATAGACCCTGACCCAGCAGCTCTTGAGACTGGACACTGGAGGCTATGGGCTTGGGAGTGTTGTCCACTGGCACGAGTACACTGGGATCCTGGTGAATGGCTATGAAGGGACCCCTTCTCTTCTGTAGACCACCCAGGAGTCCCTTTCTTTCAGTACACTGTTCGGCTTGGACGTCATATACTTGCAGCACAGAGAGAGGCCCGCCCCGCTGCAGCACGTCATTGGCAGGAGGAGGGTCTCACAGTCGAGTTCTTGGCAGCCTTTTGGGAGAGGCTGTGGGACTCCAGACAGCCGAGGCGCGTCACCTTGTTCCAGTGGTGGCTGGTCGCACACAGAGCTACAGCAGTAGGGAGCTGACTAGTGCATAGTGGTCTCTCGACCGCATGTACAGCCTGTGACCATTTGGTGGACAGTCACCGTCACTGTCTTTGGGACTGTCCCTCGGCTCAGTAGGTGTGGCAACGAGTTCTTCGGCAGATGCCTACTCTCTCCACGGCTCGACGGTACACTTGGGGGGCAGCAGCTTGGTCCACTCTCACGGACCCGGCTCTTTAGTTTGAGCTATCTTCCACCAACAGGATGATAGTGATACAGGGGGGCCGACCTACACTCCAGCCTGCTACAGAGCTTACTCCACAGGAGTGGTGCAGTGAGAGAGAGGAGTGTTAGGAGCTCTTCAGTGGGCTGACACTGTGGTTCATCTGGCGGGCCCACTGTTTCCGCATCTTTGAGGCTTGCCCTGTGCCACCAGCAAAGACTGTTCGTGACTTTTGGCTAAAGCTGATCCATACTCTCAAAGGACAGCTTGAGGGACTACAGGGCAGCTCCGACCGCATGCGGGAGCGCCGCGAGGCTTTCCTCCAACTCTAGTGCCCTGGGCCTTTGTACACCATTGTCCAGGGTGTGCTCAGATGGCACTACCGTCCACCTGTGTGGCTCTTCCCTCCTCCCATCTCTTGATTTAGCCTCATTGTATATATGCTGTTTTTTCATTGGGAGAGTCTCCCCATCATGCTTGTTGTAGGCCTCTCTTGCAAAGGTGGTTGTAGCTGAAACCGGACTGTTCAATTCAAAAAGGGCGGTAGACTTTACTTTAAACCTTGATTTAGCTTTCACCCATTATTAGTCGTCTATTTTACCTGTACTTTCAAGACACAACAAAGGGGAGAGGGATACAGGCTGCTAGATTGCACCTGTATGAGTAGACGGACACCAGATTGGCCCCTAACTTAGGCGCCCCTTTCGGTATTTCTTTATTGTTAAAAAGAGGGAATAAATGCTGAGGTTCCCTACAAGCTGCCCCACACAAACTCGGCTGAATTTCCACTGTTCCAGCCCGATTTCGGCAGCATAACTGTACTAGAACCCTTCACGGTCAGTATTCCCACCCATTGGCTGACTTTCCCGACGCATACGGGCACTTTGCAAAACCTGGCGAGAATCTGCAGCCCGCTGAATTCTCTGTTTTCAGCCCCGAAAATGCGCCAGATCACCTGTACAGCGGTCCCCTTGCGTCCCCGAACCTCCTGGGGGTATTAGGGTCCGTTTAGGGCCAAAACCCTAAACCTGCAAAAATACACAGCAGGCTGTAATTTACTGTTTCGGGCTCCGTTTCGCGTGCCGGTCGCATCCGTAGCAAGTCCTCGAGCTCCCGCACCTGTAGGGCTACTTGCCCTTTGAATCGGACGAGATTTCTGGCGTGAAACCTCTCCGAATTCACCTGTACCTGCGGGGGATTAGCCGCTAGCTAATTCAGTACCTGTGCAAGAGGCTCTTGCCTCGGCAATCGCGCATGAACCCACACAACTGTACATTGGTCAAATGAAGAGCCCACTAGAGGGGCATAACATACTGCCAAAGGGGGGAGAGAGGGCAGTGCGTAGCGTGCAGGGCATCACTCCTGGCACCGCACTGTACATAAGAGGGAAAGCAAGCACTCCATAGCTCTTAACCTGTGACAAAATCTGAAAATGAGGCTCTCCCCTCTTCAAATTCAGCGCCACTTCTTGTTGCATGAGGCAAGTGCACCAGAATGTGCCACTTGGCACATTTACAAGCATTTTCCCGTTTCGGGGTTGCTGCCTAAAAATATCCCAACCGGTTGCCCAGTTGACTTCACAGCAGAGTAAGAAAATGTTCCCTTTGTCATTCCGGAGGTAATGACGCCAACACATTTTCAGGTCCCAAAATAGCAGTTCCCTAAATTTTAGGAGATGCTGCCATTGTATCTTTCTAGGTCATCCGACCCTCTTTGTACACTGCGGCCACATCCAGAACTGAAATGTAGCCTCTGTAGCAAAGGATTCCACTTTGGCTAGTCAATGACCCCACTTGGCTAACCATAGTCCTTGTCCAACCTTAGTGCTCTCTTGCCCTCAGGCCTGGACTCCCTCTGGACAGTTCCACACTAGTTATGCAATGCAGGGCAGTTAGATTTCCCGAGGGGTGTTTCCAAAAAGTGAAAGTAAATAGATAATAAGAAAGAAATCAACAAAAAGGATAGATAGTAGTCACACGCTGGTGACATACCCCCCTCTTGAAATCTCAAACGTCCTCGTTTGCATCTATGTCGTTCATGCTCCTAGTCAACACTGATGTATTCAACACCTGTCGACACATGTACGACACATACATGCTCATTGTCAAACCTGGTGTATTTAACACCTCGTCGACTCATGTATTGCCTGCGTGTGAACCCTGTCCCAATGACATAGTGGTAGCTGCGCACTCTGCCATTGCTTTGAGTCACTAACTTTCCAATGACAAAATGGTAGCTGCACATTTTGCCACTGTCTTATAGTACACGTTGGATCCCGTAACACTTTCGAGCATACCCAAACCGACAGTTTAAGAATGCAGTGACACATGTACTCTTGAATAGAAGCAATCACTGTATCCTTGACAAACTGACAAGAAATACTCACTTCTATAGCACTAACCAAACTTTTGGACCTTCCATAAGAGCAATTGCCAAACTGACAATCTGTAGAGCTCTAACATTCATGTAACAGGTATTTCATTTAAGCTCACTTTAAATACCATGTACATCATTTGTTTCAGAAGCCATTGTCACACTGACAATCCATTTAGCTTTGAAACTCAAGGGGTCAAGGTAGGTTGCAAATCGAAGGCTTCCAGGTAAAGTGATAACACAGTTGGTGACTCTGCAAGTTCACCTTCTTCCATCCACTTAGCATCCATTGGTGGATAGTTTCTGAACTTTACCAAGTAACGCCTAGCAACCTTGCCTTTCACTTTCCTTTCTTTGTGTGCCAAAATCTGTTCAGGGACCAAGATCTCGTCAAGTTCCTCGACTTCTGGCTAATCTTCAGCTGGCATATCTTCTGGCACATCACCCACATAGGGTCTGAGAAGACTCACATGAAATGCATTGTGAATCTTCCAACTATCAGGCAATTTCAGCCTATATGCAACATCACTGATTATGTCGCATACTTGAAAAGGCCCATAGTAACGCATGCTGAGCTTTGGAAACAGTCTTTCCTTGCCCTTCATCTTCTTTAACCTTGCCTTTTCAAAGCGTAAAAGCACCCAATCACCAAGTGAATATACCACTTCACGACGGTGACGATCAGCTGCTTTCTTTTGCTTTGCCTGAGTCCTTTCTAAGGCCACTTTAACCTTCTTGTACATTTCATCCATGTCCTGAACATACTTATCTGCTTCAAATATCTTGTCCTTTGTATGCAGTATGGGAGGAACTTTCTTGCCACCTTCAACTATCTCAAAGGGTGCCTTGCCAGTTGATGAATGCACTGTATTATTGTATGCATACTCCACCAATGGCAAATACTGCTCCCACTTTCCTTTATGCTCTGACACATAACACGTCAGCAGATCTAGGACAGTAGAATTTGCCTCTTCTGACTGCCCATCTGTTTGAGGATGAAATGACGAAGAGAATTTGAGCGTGGTGCCCATATTCTCAAACAAGCCTCTCCAGAACAAACTTGTCATGCGTGGATCACGGTCGCTAACAATCGACTGTGGCATGCCATGATACTTGAAAATATTGCTCATAAACAAGCGTGCCATCTGATCTGGCTTTATCTTCTTCCTGACAGGAATAAAATGAGCCTGTTTGCTGAATCTGCAAATAATGGTCCAAATACCATCGTTTCCTGTCTTCGTTCTCGGAAGATCAAAGATAAAATCCATAGCAATACTTTCCCATGGTTTATCTAGAATAGGTAGTGGTAGCAATAACCCTGGTGCCTTTTGCCTGTCAAACTTGACCTTTTGGCATATTAGGCATTCTCGCACAAAGGCATCCACATCCCTTCTCAATGTAGGCCAATAGAAGAATGTCTCAACCGCTTTAACTGTAGCATCAATACCACGATGCCCTGCATACGGTGGGACATGACTCTCTTCCATAACTTTGCGTCGCAATGGCTTTGTGACACAATCTGCCATGCATCATCATGAACCCGTCTTTAAGAAGATAGTGTTCATGACGTTGTCCATCCATTAGTTGCTCGAAGACCCTTGCAAAATCTTCATCATTTGCATACTGTTCTCTCATATCATCAAGTTCATGATGATAAGGAATCGACACAGCTGAAATTTGTGGCTTCCTAGACAAGGCATCAGCCACAACGTTCTTCTTGCCTTCTACATGCACAATCTGAAAATGGAACATGGACAAGATATTTGCCCATCGCATATGCTTCTCAGATAACTTTGTTTGTGTCAAGAAGTATCGCAAGGTCTGATGATCTGTTTGGACAACGAAATCTGCACCTAGCAAGTAGTGTTTCCAACTTAAGAGCGCATGAATCACAGCCAATAACTCTTTCTCATAGACCTGCATGGTCATCTCTGGCCCTTGCAAAATTCTGCTCTCATAGGCTACTACCCTGCCATCTTGCATTAGCACTGCAGCAATGCTACTACCGCAGGCATCACACTGGACCACAAATGACTTCCTAAGATCTGGCAACACAATGACTGGATCTGAAGTCATCTTTTCCTTTAAGAGATTAAAAGCTGAAATCTCTTTCTGTGTCCATCTAAAGGTAACTGCCTTCTTTTGAAGAGCATGTAAAGGTGAAGAAATCTCAGCGACATTTTGGATAAACCTTCTGTAATAGGAGCATAATCCCAAAAAGCTTCGGACATCATGCACCGTCTTCAAATTTGGCCATGACTTGATCGCTTCCACTTTTGCAGGATCCATTCTGACACCATCCTTTGAGACAATGTGTCCCAGAAAGTGAATCTCTTCCAGAAAAAACTCACTTTTCTTTGCATTGATGAGCAACCTATGACTGCGTAACTCTTTGAACACAATGGCCAAGTGATGCCTATGCTCCTCTTCATTCTTTGAATAGACTATCATGTCATCAAAGAATGTACCAACAAACTGCTGGTGTGGACGGAAAATTCTGTCCATCATCCTATTGAACGTAGCAGGAGCATTTGTGAGACCAAAGGGCATCACTAAAAATTCGTAAAGGCCAAACGTTGTTCTAAAAGCAGTCTTCTGCACATCCTCTGATCTAATGCGGATTTGATGGTACCCACTCTTTAGATCTATCCTGCTAAACATAGCTGCTCCTTATAATTTGTCCATAATATCATCAATTCTAGGTATAGGGAACCTATTCTTGATGGTATTCTTGTTCAGTGCACGGTAGTCGATGCACATACGCCATGAGCCATCCTTTTTCTTCACCAACAACACTGGAGAACAGAATGGAGATGAACTGGGCTGAATCAGCCCCTTTTCTAACAACTCCTGTACTTGGCCCATTATCTCTTTCTGCTGAGCCGCACTAACCCTGTACGGAGGCTTATTTGGTGGGCTACTGCCTGGCACCAAATCTATCGCATGGTCCTCGGGTCTCTCTGGCGGTAATTGAGACGGTAATGAATCGGAAAAACAGTCACTATACTGTTGTAAAAACATTGACCTTTCTTTATCTAGCACAGATAAATTTGATTCATCACAATCTGACACTTCACGTGCAAAAACCAAGTACGCAAAAAGATGCTTTTTCATTACAGAAGTAATAGCAGAAGCTGATACAGTAGGAATAGACTCCCCTTTAAGCTTTACATCCAGAATGTGAGTCTTTCCCCTGCTCTTTACAGTGATCTTTTTGTTGTAGGCATACAGGATTCCCTGTACACGAAACAACCAAGGAATACCTAACAACACATCACATCCGTCCAGTGGCATGATGTAAAATTCTTCAGCATCTACATAGGACTGGATATGTAGACGCAACTTTCCAATGATGGGTGTCACAGCCTCTGTATGGCCAGCACATGCCAAACCTGCCTCTGCTGTATACCCCATCTCTTCAGGTCTGATTCCCAACTTTGAAGCCAATTCTGGGGAAATAAAGTTGGCTTTCGCACCTGGATCAAAGAAGATAAGCATTGTTTGATCCCTGACCTTTCCCCATGCTCTGCAAAGCTCACTTGCATCTGAATTTGGCTTGTCGCCCACCATATCTGGCACTAGACCAGCCATGGGCTTCTTTCCTTTCCTGTCTTCCTTGTCATCAGAATCAGCTGGCCTTTTCTTTGTAGGACAATTGTAAGCAATGTGGCCAGGCTGCTCACATATAAAGCATTTGTTCTCTGTCCTCAGGACCTTCTTTTGCTCTTCTGACTTGCGAGGAAAAAGTCTTTTCCATTTCTTTGCTGGTCCTTTTTCTGATTCAGCCGTAGCTTTATCTTTCCCTGCGTTGGCTGACTCCTGAGTCCCTTTAGGAGCCTCATTGGGAACGTGCTTCTTGGCTGAATTTTTCTTGCTTGATCCTGCCTTGACGCCAGTGTTAAATTCACAATCTTCTCCCTTGAGCAAACCATTGCCAGTGTTTGCTACCTCGATGAGCTGCGTCAAAGTAGTGACTTTTGTCTTCGTGCAGTACTTTCTCAATCCTTTAGGTAGGCCACAACAGTATTTTTCAATCTGTTTTGTCAATGGCACAAACCTATAGGAAGTTACTGGAAGTAGAGCTTTCCAAAACTTCCGATTGTAATCATCCAGATTTCTGCAAGTGGCAGCATTTAGCTGGTGCCATTCTGTCATGACATCTGCTTCAAAGTCATCAGATAACCATGTTGCTGCAAAAATCTGCTTGAAGTAAATCCATGTGGACGGAGCTTGCCCTTGAAGCAATAAAGTTGTCCACCATTGTCCCGCATTCCCTGTCAAGAAAGTGGCTGCCTTGCGGACCTTTGAAGCCTCTGTAAAGTTTCCCCCTGCATAGGCCTTGTCAAACTGCTGGAGGAATGAAAGAGCCTTCTTCCTGTCATCAAACCCTGTAAAGGTCGTGAATGTCACACCTTTGCCACCTTCTTTGTACGGAGTTGGCCTCTCCAGCGGCGTTAAATTGTCATATGGAAGTGACTGAAACATGGGAACACTATTAGGGTTCATCTGTGTTCCTTGGCCGCTATTAACTTGACCTGGAAATGCCATATTTGGCTGCTGATTTGTAATTCCAGCCATACCAAAATTTGCCTGTGGCATCCCAAATTGGCCCTGAGTGCTCTGAAAACCTGGTAGCATGCCCGTGACACCATACATGGGGTTAGGCATCATCGTTTGAGCACCGCCAAACACTGTTCCTGGAGTGTAAAACTGATTTCCAGGTGCATGACCACCCATGCTCTGGAATACCGATCCACCTCCAAAATAGCCAGAGTGTACTGAAGGTGGTGGCAAGACCTGTTGCATAGCTTGTAGGTTGCTTCCCTGCCCATTAGAACCAGCTATAGGCTGCTGAAAGGTGGCGGGCTGAACTGGTACAGCCTGAAAAGCTGGCATCTCAGTCACCTGTTCTTGCACCTTAGGCATAGGTTGTGGAGACCGCATGTTCTCCGTCAAGTGTACAGGTGTTTCCATTGACTGTGCGGTATGAATCACCTGTGCTCGAGCCTTAACAGGCTTTTGAATATGATCCAATGACCCAACTTGCTGAGACGGAACAGGAGGTTGCAGAAAGGCTAAAAACCTCGGATTCTGCATTACTTGTGTGAACATAGCCATAGCAGTAGCCAACTGGGTCCTGAATATATCGTCATCTGTCTGTGGTGGTCTTGAGGACTCACCCACTTCATGTGTCTGTTGACTCTGTGAAGAGGAACCCTCTTCAGTCACATCATCTGGTCTGTCAGCTATAATTGCAATTCCCTGTGTCTGGTCTATGATCCCCTGTGTCTTCAAGCCCAAAACTGACCAAGGCTCACTTCTATGGGAAAAAGTGATTTAATCCCGTCGATGGAACCATGAAACCGGCCTGTTCAATCCAAAAAGGGCGGTAGACTTTACTTTAAACCTTGATTTAGCTTTCACCCATTATTAGTCGTCTATTTTACCTGTACTTTCAAGACACAACAAAGGGGAGAGGGATACAGGCTGCTAGATTGCACCTGTATGAGTAGACGGACACCAGATTGGCCCCTAACTTAGGCGCCCCTTTCGGTATTTCTTTATTGTTAAAAAGAGGGAATAAATGCTGAGGTTCCCTACAAGCTGCCCCGCAAAAACTCGGCTGAATTTCCACTGTTCCAGCCCGATTTCGGCAGCATAACTGTACTAGAACCCTTCACGGTCAGTATTCCCACGCATTGGCTGACTTTCCCGACGCATACGGGCACTTTGCAAAACCTGGCGAGAATCTGCAGCCCGCTGAATTCTCTGTTTTCAGCCCCGAAAATGCGCCAGATCACCTGTACAGCGGTCCCCTTGCGTCCCCGAACCTCCTGCGGGTATTAGGGTCCGTTTAGGGCCAAAACCCTAAACCTGCAAAAATACACAGCAGGCTGTAATTTACTGTTTCGGGCTCCGTTTCGCGTGCCGGTCGCATCCGTAGCAAGTCCTCGAGCTCCTGCACCTGTAGGGCTACTTGCCCTTTGAATCGGATGAGATTTCTGGCGTGAAACCTCTCCGAATTCACCTGTACGTGTGGGGGATTAGCCGCTAGCTAATCCAGTACCTGTGCAAGAGGCTCTTGCCTCGGCAATCGCGCATGAACCCACACGACTGTACATTGGTCAAATGAAGAGCCCACTAGAGGGGCATAACATACTGCCAAAGGGGAGAGAGAGGGCAGTGCGTAGCGTGCAGGGCATCACTCCTGGCACCGCACTGTACATAAGAGGGAAAGCAAGCACTCCATAGCTCTTAACCTGTGACAAAATCTGAAAATGAGGCTCTCCCTTCTTCAAATTCAGCGCCACTTCTTGTTGCATGAGGCAAGTGCACCAGAATGTGCCACTTGGCACATTTACAAGCATTTTCCCGTTTCGGGGTTGCCGCCTAAAAATATCCCAACCGGTTGCCCAGTTTACTTCACGGCAGAGTAAGAAAATGTTCCCTTTGTCATTCCGGAGGTAATGACGCCAACACATTTTCAGGTCCCAAAATAGCAGTTCCCTAAATTTTAGGAGATGCTGCCATTGTATCTTTCTAGGTCATCCGACCCTCTTTGTACACTGCGGCCACATCCAAAACTGAAATGTAGCCTCTGTAGCAAAGGATTCCACTTTGGCTAGTCAATGACCCCACTTGGCTAACCATAGTCCTTGTCCAACCTTAGTGCTCTCTTGCCCTCAGGCCTGGACTCCCTCTGGACAGTTCCACACTAGCTATGCAATGCAGGGCAGTTAGATTTCCTGAGGGGTGTTTCCAAAAAGTGAAAGTAAATAGATAATAAGAAAGAAATCAACAAAAAGGATAGATAGTAGTCACACGCTGGTGACAGTAGCCCTATGGGCAGTTTTCATTAACTAATAGAAGGATCTTTTTCTCGGAAAGAAAAAAGCCTTGAGCACAGTTCGGAGCACTCATCTTGAGCAAAGCACAAACAATCATTCCGCTGCACCTAACATTGGTATCAGAGCTTTGACAGTGTTCTGTATCACTCAAGGAAAGAAGCACAAGAATCACAAGAATTTTTTTTGCTTGTTGCGATCGCACGAACCCATGTTCGCTTGGGCGTGTCGATTCCTAATCGTGTTTTTGAAGAGTGACAGGAATCCTAGGAAAGAAGGGCTTGTCCAGCCTCCCCTTGTGCCTCTTTTCACTCATTGAGAGCGGACCGTGCACTTAGCGGCCGGCCACTCGACGTGAGGTGGGAAAAAGCAACCTTGGTGTGAGAGCAAGGCCGCCAAGGGGTGCGCCCGCAGAAAGGAGTAGAACTCGGGTGAAGAGAAGATCCTTCTCAACACGGTTTGCAAGCGAAAGAAAACCTCAAGATCCTCAAGAACCCAAGAACCTCAAGACCCTCAAGAACCCAAGTTCCTCGTGGACTTAAGGACCAAAGATCATAGTGCATGGTCATCACCCGAAGTGGAATGGATACTTCGCATACAGGTGATGAGCATGAGAGAGGCGACGAAGAATTTTCCCCACCAGGAGATTTTTTCGACCCTCCGCATTCGCCATCTACGCCACCAAGTGTACCAAAGCCTATGGAGGCAATGGTCAAGCAGATGATGGATGCCTTGCTTTAGAACGCGAGTGTGACGCACGCAAAGAAAGAAAACGACAAAGAAAGGCGGAAGAGGCAGCACGAAGCGCAGCCTTGGAGATCGAGCGAGAGGCTCAAAGAGGACTACGAACTCAAGAATTGGTTCGACAGGTACTCGCCGCGAAGATCGAACCACCCAAAGATCGTGGGAGTTCCTCAAGTGGTGCAAGCCACGATGCGGATTCCAACCATCCAGTCACAGAGAAGTTGACTTTCAGTAAGTATGACGGTAAGATGGATGCTACGGTTATTCATTCTTGGTTGCATCAATTTAATGCTTATTTTGCGACAAAACTAAGAAGACGGGAAATAGCAAAGTTTTGACGGCAGCTATGTACCTTGCCGGTGATGCCATTAATTGGTACCACGCATGGCAAGAGGCACAGTTAGCCGCGCACCTAGAGGAAGTCGACGAATTCACGCCCCTTTCCTTCAATTGGGCTGATTTCCAAGACAAGCTCAAGGCGCGGTTTATGCCACCTCAGTACCTTGCACGATTGAAGGACGATTGGCGCGCTCTCAAGCAAAATGGTATGCCAGTCATGTCTTTTTCTAATCGTGTTTTGCAGCTAGGCACTCAATTACGCAAATCGGATGATGATCGCAAAGAGGCTTTTCTCTTTGGATCGGACGAGTATATCAAGTACGATGTCGAGGTGCTCGATCCAATCGATCTCAATAAGGCGGTAGCGATTGCTCTCGCACAGGAGATAAAGCACAACAAGGGAAAGCCCAAGGAAAACAAGACTTCCACAAGTACCTTGCAGACTTCTCAGAACCCTCAGAACGGTAAGAATGGTAAGAATGGTAGCTCTTCTAACCAATCTTCCAACAGTCTCTCAGAAAAGAATTCTTCCAATGAATCTAAGGGTAAGGCTAACACAATTGCTAAACCTAAGCTTACTCCAGATGAAAAGGTAGCACAAGGAATTGTAGGAGGATACATCACGTCGGAAGAGCAAAGCACTTATTCTAAGGAAGGTCGTCGTTTTCATTGTCACATTAAGGGTCACATAAAAAGAACATGTCATAAGCTTGAATCGAATGAATCTAAAGAATCCACAGAACCCACTTCCTCTGTCAATGAATTTAATGATAACACGAGTGTGCCCAAGTTTCTCATGACCCTCCCATTGATGATTCTCTCATTAAATGTTATGGTCGTACGTCGGGGTAACGTTTTGTCATATTGTTTGACCCAGGTAGTATGCATGATGTGATCAGTTCCTCTCTTGTTGAGAGAGCCCGCCTCGAAGTTAGTCCGAGATCTCCTATCAAGGTCTCTGGCTTTGTTCCTGGACGCTCTCATCACGGAGGAGTGCCTTGATGTCTTGTTTGCAATTCAACAAGCTGCCTTCACTAGAAGATTTGTTGTTTCTCCTCTCTCAGGATGTGATATGATTTGGGGCATTCGATGGTTTCGTGACAATAACGCTCTCATTGATTTTGAGGCTAACACTTAACTCTCAATGCCAAAAGTGATTCTCCTATTGTCATTCATGGAGAGGACATTGTTCATTCTCCATCTCTCATTGCTAATATGCAAGACAAGATTGAAAGGATTCAGGAGAAGGAGACTCTCTCAGTCTCTTTTTCTCCAGAGCATGACACACAGAATTTGCATGATTATGAGAAGCATGATCATTTGAATGATAATGATGAGCATGATGACAAGCATGATGATTTGCATGATCAAGATGTGACTTCTCACGAGCATGATGAGTTGCATGAAGATGATGTGATTGTTCATAAGGATGATGTGTTAGTGGATGCTTTTTCTAGCGAAACTAACCTCGTTGTAGATTCAATCAATCACGAAGAACCGATCTTGGCTTTCGAGTAGAGATCCAAAGATCCCCCACAAGACGATTCGATCATTCAGGAAGAAGCGATCTTGGCTCTCGAGCCTAGGTCCAAAGAACCCTCACACGAAGTATTATGTGTTCGCATGATTGATACGCACGCATTGTTCGAATGTTTCATTCGTGACCGTTTCCTGTATTTTAGTCGGCATCTTTATGTGATCCCTTTTCCTAAGCATGACATATTGTATGATGAGCACGCTTCTCTCATGGATGAGCACGAATGTATGCGGATATGCGGATTTTTCATGAAAAGCAAAAAAGTATGTATGTAAGGAAGTCACATTCCATGTCTCTTCCTTGGCATGACACAGTTTCCGAACGAGCACATAAAAGTATGAGCACCAAGCATGGGCATTTCCGTTGTGAATTGCCACAGTTGATTGCTTTAAATCAAAAGAGAAAGGTTCGACCTCATTGTTTGTGTGTATGTGGTGAACGGTTTGGCACTCCATCTATTCGTTCATCTACATTGCATGCACAGTCTTTGAGGAAGACGAGATTTTTTCCACTCACTTTACATGGTATGGGTATGTTCATGGTTTTGTGTTGGAAATGGTTTCAAGAATTTTCAGTCATGGAGATTCTTGAAGAAGAACGAAGCACAACTCTAGACGAAGTTGAAGCATCGAAGGAGCCACAGAAGAGTTTGTCGCTTTCGGCGCGGCCCAGACAAGCAAGCGTTGCAAACCTTTATGAAGTTCAAGTACCGCACGACCCACACATCAGAGTGGGACGGCGAAGAGTCCCTTCCAAGATTCCGGATGCTATTGGCGATCTCCCTCGACGCCATACAGTTCGGTACCAGTACCTCACTTTGAAAAGGAGGGGATGTCACGTGACACATCCAACCCAATGTGTCCGTGGACAAGCTACAGCATAACAGGGTTCAGTCAGTCTAGATTTAGAAGTGATCTGGCACTTTTGTGAGTCTATTCGTAGACCGTGCATGCCTAGTCACTTAGTGTAGATGCATATCCTCTGGTTGCACACAGCATGATCATCAATATTCCCATCTGAATCCATTTGAATCAGTTAGGGGAGTTTTCCAGTGCATTTAGCCTATTTTCCCTATTTTTGACATTTTTCACTTATTATTTTTAATTGACTTTCCCACAAAAGTAGGTAGGGCAATTTTGCTAAGTTAATATATAAGCAAACCCAAGTTAGCACTAAATGGCAGAAGAGGTAGCAGGAGCTTCCCGCTCAACAGGCATCTTCTCAGCAAGAAACCCGCAATACCCCTAGCCTTGGCGATTTCAGCCATAGCGTTTTTGGACATCTTCAGCACCTCCCCTCACTTGGCATTTTCAGCATTGCTTGGTCACCACAGACATCCTACAACCTAGCGTTCCAGATCAGCCAAAACGCAGCAGTACCATTAGCGTTTTTCAGCATAAAAACGCAGCAGCAGATGTACCAGCGTTTTCATCAGGCACAGCAGCGTTTTCAGCAGCAATTGAGCTTGCATTTTCAGCAACAGGCAGATCTGTGTTTTCAGCCCTAAAGCACTGCAGACAGCAACGTTTATGGTCAAGAAGTTTCAGCCCTAAAAACGCAGCCACACCTGCGTTTTCAGCCGCACAAAACAGCCCCAAAGTTCCCGCAGATTTCAGCCCTAAAGTCGTCGTCGTCATCCCCATCGTCGTCACCGACATAGTCCCAGTTTGCATCAGTCCATTGCATCGTCATTGTACCACTTTGTGCAATCATAAGTAGACCACTCTCGCCGACGAGAGTGGGGCCTTTGGAGGAGGGTTTTACAACATCTCTGGTGTCGTATCTCTCTTCTCTCTCTATCTCTCAGTCTCATACACTTGCACGCACAGTGTCCATTCACTTTGTTTGTGATCATCGCACTTTCCATTAAGAACGGAAGGCTCTTTCTTCCATAAGAACTAAAAGGAACCTTGAGCACAGTTCGGAGCACCCATCTTGAGCAAAGCGCAAACAATCATTCCGCTGCACCTAACAGTTTCAATAGATTCACATGAAATGCAATGTGAATCTTCCAAGTATCTGGTAACTTCAATCTGAAGGATACGTCATTCATCTTTTCCTAAATCTAGAAAAGGCCATAGTAGCACATACTCAACCTTGGAAAAAGTCGCTCCCTACCCTTTCGTTTCCATAGGCGTGCCTTCTCAAACTGTAGAAGCACCCAATCATCGTCCTTCAACTGCAAGTCACGTTGATGCTTGTCCGTTGCCTTCTTATGCCTTGCTTGAGACTTTTCAAGAGCCTCGCGCACCTTTGCAAAAGCACTCTCCAGATCCTGAACATACTGATTTGCTTAAAAAATCTTATCCTTGGTGCTTAGAATAGGTGGAACCTTCTTAGCACCCTCGATGATCTGAAATGGCACCTCCCCATAGACGTATGCATGTTGTTGTTGTAGGCATCAGAAGTCATTTCTTTAACTAAGGCTCTCATTTTAAATGGGAGGGAATGTCACGATTGTGACTATGTTACATTATTACATCTAGTCCTGGTTGCAGATACATAAGTGGCATGTCAAGGAGGACCCCTACACTTGGATGGTCACGACCTTTTGCTCTAGAGACATGCCTCTCGCCAAAAGCCAAACTCCTTCAACGATTGGTCACACCCTTTCACCCGATGGTTGCAGCTCTTCGTCCAAAGAATGTGTCTTTACGTCTACAGTCATGTCTCTTCACCATGAGACATGTCTTTTCATTTGTGACTCTTCGCCTCCTAAATAAGAAGCCTATTGTACTCAATTTCATGCAATCAATCAAACACACAGTCTCTTAGTCTCTTGTTAGAGTTATCTTTTCGAGTTCTAATCAGAAATATAGTAAATAACTATGAAGTACTAGAATTAGGACACAGATCTTCACACTCCAATTGCATACAAAATGCCTAACGACTTTGACTACTTCAAATACCACAAGACCTAAAGAGCATGCTCCATGTGCGACCGCCGACTTGGCACGTCTCTGCATAAATGAACTGAGACGTTCCATCGAGACGACGTTGATATCAAACCAAGTGTTCAGCACCCAAATAAGAGAACCGACCAGCTTCCTATACTTTTGTAGCATCTGCTACATTTGAGGGGTCATATTCTCGCAGGAATCCATACGAGAAGAGATAAATTTGCACTCGGTCATACCAAATGCTTCCAAAAACTCTTGGACATAGAACTGCTCAGAGAGAAAGATGCCCCCCGTTGTCTGCCATATCTCCAATCCAATGAAGCAAGCCAAGATCTGTCATCTCAAAATCCTTTGTCAAACTCTCCATGGTACTGCATATGTGTTGCTCGCAACTCATGGCTACCTGTGATCACAAGGTCGTCCACATAAGAGGATAACAAGAGTCACCAATCCTCCCTCGCTCACAATATACAAATTTGGGCCCGCAGAAGAACGACTGAAACGAATGTCATAGGAAGAAAAAATCTATCGTCTAGTACCACGCTTGAGAGGCTTGCTTTGGGCCATAGAGGTCCTTCCACAACCTGTAAACCATGTCGCTGAATTCTAGATCTAAGAACCCTGGAGGTTGCTCACATACACCTCCTCTACTAGATCACCGTTGAGAAATGACTACACAACATCCATCTCATCCAAAATGGGTTGCAATACCAAGTACTCTCTAAATAGTCGCCATCCTCGCAGTCAGTGCAAAGGTCTCGTCATAGTCCACACCCAGTCTCTAGGAAAAGCCCTTCGCAAACGAGTAGTGCCTTGTGCATATCCAAAGATCCATCTGATTTGTACTTGGTTTTTTAGACCCACTTGACACAAATGACCTTCCGCTTTGTTGGCAACGGAACCAACTCCCATGCGTTATTCTTCTTCATGGAATCAAGCTCTGCTTGCATGGCCTTTTTCAACTTCACTTGAGAAAAGGCCTCCTCAACTATAAGAGGTACTTTGTCCTTTCATCGCTAAGAACATCAGAGCATAGTTTACATATAATAAAGTCTCATCTATCTCAACATTCTAAAGTTGTTGAGACCGTTACATAGTACCCACATCACGCCAACCTAGTGGAAAATATGAAGTAGCTGCGTCACGCAAAGTCCCTAATAGCCACTTCGATAACTTGTCGGGTTTTCCCCCCTAAAGAGGGAGCCATTGGTACATCCTCCTCAACATTAGCACCATGGTGAGAACCGCTATCGACTGCATCATCATGGATTGATGCATTCTCCTCCAGAGCTTGACGAACAGAAATTGAAGAGCATTTGTAACAGGCGTGGACACTCCAAGCGAGAAATCAATAGCAACCACATGTGAGAACCTGCAACAACGGAACTTGAAATAGAGAGAGAGAGAGAGAGAGAGAGTCAATACAAAGCAATGGAGTTTCCGCTTCCAGATGCACGAGCCCCAAATTCTAGCCCCCTTTCAGTATTTCTTTCTTTATTGCTCGATCACAAGAGCACAACTCCCGAGGGTCCAACTCTTCACAGGCTCTCACGACTTCTGTATGCAAGAGAGGAGCCCTAGGCACACTTATAAACAGTACATGAGAAGGCTTAGAAGCCTCCAAAAGCACTAGTTCCCAGAAGCTCTTACCCGAAAAAGCTTGTGCATTTTCAGGGCCGTCCCGTACAACAAGCCACGTCAGCAGCTCTACGTTTTGCAACCTGAGTGCCACGTCAACAGCAACATAATTTCCGGGCATGTAGTACTATCAGGTGCAATGGAAGTGTAAGGATTTAGCTTGAATCTAGTACTCCGCACAAACACAAGGGACACTTTACTTCACTTGAAAGAACTGAACTGAATGAGAGAGAGAGAGAGAGAGAGAGAGAGGAGAGCCGACACCGATTGTCGGGTCCCAAACCCTCAAGGGCCCCCTTGCTCTGTTGCCAAAGCAAGTACTTTCTTTATTCTTGCACAATGCTGATACACTGACTAAATGCTGAGATGTTGATGCTAATGGGTACTGAGGTACTGAGGGGTTCTATGTCGACGACGACGAGGTATTGATGGGGTCTATGTCGACGATGATGACGACGACGACGAGGTACTGATGAGATTGACGACGATGACGACAACGACGAGGTAGTGATGGTGTTGATAGCCGATTTTCGAAAATCAAGAAAAAGAAAGAAAAAGGTTCATCTTTCCTCTGCCCGAAGCACGACAACACCAACGAAGGCTCGACAAATCCCCGGTCAATTGGTGAGCCACAAATTCTCTCTCTTTTTCCTGCCACCGCCACAGCCCATGCGGCCCAGCTCTGGAGGCACCCCTGGCCATGGCCCATCACTATCCCTCATTAGCCCCGGCTTTCAAAACCACGGCCGCAAGAACCAACCCCAAGTAGGGGAGAGCACATTACCAAGAAAAACGATAAAAAGTTGTTTTTTTAACATTCACCACCCCCTCTATACTTAACCACCGACGGGCTGCCACCAATTTGGCCACACCTCTCTCCAATATCAACAAAAGACAGGGGTCTCTCTCTCTCCTGCTCGGCTCCGCCAATCCACCACCATCTCTCTTATCCCTCTTCCTGTGTCACCTAGCCCCGCGGGCGCATAAACCAAGTTGCCACTGTCATATTCCACTGGCGGGCCGCCATGCATGGACAGAGTTCTCTCTCTCTCTTGCATTATTTATACACACACACTTTCACATTTTTTTAACCTCTCTCTCTTACCTCTTGCTCGTCCATACTACACCGGCGGGCCGCCATACCTCACCCCTCCCTCTTCCCTCTCGTCCACACTCCCTCGACCTCACTCTCCCCTCCCTCTCTCTGTAACTAAGTCAGACTTTGTAAATAATTAATTTATTTACGAGAACAGAATCATCTAATTAGTTGTGTGCACACCAGAATAGACCTAGCAGTTCTAAGGCCTCGGGTGAGCCTAAATGCGGGCCACAACACCTCAGAGGGACCTTAGCAGAAATTACCCTGAAGCCCTAGTGATTGGGAAATCGGGTCTTCAGAAAGGGGTAAGCAGTAGCCTCAAATTTTAGGCTCAGGAAAAATACGCGCGTCAGTACAAGCACATGAATGTGATGGGGTCCTTAGAACAGTGACCCTAAGGCGAATAAAGCTAATAAAGCCTTAGGGTAAGTTTCGTTAAATTAAATTTAACGGTCCGTGCTCGGACAGGCGGCCGGACAAGTGTGAACAGGTAAAGGCAGTGCAGTGCAAGTGCGGCAGTTTTTAAAGTCAAAAGTTGAATGGTTTTTAAGTTTTTAAAGTAAGTGTGCCAAGTGGCACACTTACCAATGCAAACTAACTCTCTCTCTCACTCTCACCCTCTCTCTCTTCCTAGCGCCCCCTCTCCCTGATGGCTATTTAGGAGCCCCCCTCCCCCATTTTCAGGGCTCGCAGTGCACCTACCCCCCCTAATGTGAGCGTGCTCTACGCGGTGGAGCCCTCTATTGAAGCTTGAGAGCAGCCCCTTGCGACATATGTGGTAGCCTTGTGCTCCCATTGTCAAGAACAAGGGATCTCACAGTCATAGACACCTTCTGGTGAAGTTTCATCGCGAGAAGCTGCCGTAGACGCTCTCTTAGCAGAGTGCAGCTGCTGTAATTCTCTGTTTTCAGCCCCTAATCACCTCGATTAGGACTGTTTTCAGCAGATCAGCCATAGAAATTCTCTTCTCTCTCCTTATCCTAAGTCTACATCAAGTTTGGCGCGATTCCATCGCGAAGAAGACCTCTGTTTCGACGTAGGGGTGTGCACAGGTAAGAATTTCAGGTTATGTGCAGAAAATTACAGCAAGCATGTGCGTGTGCATTTTGCTTGTTTCTCTTTTGTGTTCGATGCATGAATGAATGAGCATGAAGGCAACACATAAGGGAAGATGGACTCTCCTCTGTGAGAGCTTCCGATGAGCTGTTTTGGAAGATAGACTCTCTTTTCGAGAGCTTCCAACCAGTCTCGCAGAAGAGGGAAATCCCCTAAGCAGAAAGAAAGTGGAAACACTTTCTCAGTCAATAGTCAGAACAGAACAGAAGAAAGAATAGAGGACGGGCGTATGCCCCGTTCCTGTGCTTGTAAAGATTCTCCCTTAGTAATAAAGATATTCTCTTTATGGGGGGGGACCAGCCCATCTTCTGGTCCCCAATGGAGTGTCAAGTTTTCTCTCTCCCTCTAATTCTCTTGAGTATTTGAAGTGCAATTAAACGTCAGTTTACGCTTCCGTATTTTTGTGACAGTGGTATCAAAGCAAGGTCCTCTCTCTCTTCTTGAAGGGATTGACGACTCTTGGCAGACTGCAGAAATGGGAGGACGCGAGATAGAGTTCTCTCTCCTTCAACAGCAGGTGGAAGAGTTGGAGAAAGCTCTCTCCCATCCAGAAGTCCAAAAGATTCTCCATACTCTTGAAAAAGGGAAGGAGAAAATGCAGATGGGGTCGAGAGAAATTCCGCAGAACCCAAAGGCGCCACAACCAAGAAAAGATCCTTTGATTGGAACTTCCCGCATGCACGAGAGACAGAAGAAATCTCCGGAACGTCATGTGCGGTTTAATCCAAAAGTTCAAGAGCAGGATCCCCCTGATTCCCCTCAGTTCTCTTTCATGAAGGATCTGGAAGACATAGTTTCTCAGGAAGACATGTTTCTCGACGATCCGTCGCAGCAAGAAGTATATTCAAGGGAAAGGACTCCTGTCCCCAAGGAGTCTAAGCATAGAAAGAAGGAGCACCATAAGAAGAAGCACCACAGGCAGAAAACATTCAAGTCGGGAGATAGAGATGTGAAATTCGACACCTACAATGGACGGCGTGATAATGACAGCTTTGGCTTTCATCCGCCAATTTGAAGTTGCATTTGCTGAAGGGAATTTTAAAGAAAGATCCAAGCTTCGCCATGTTAGTTTGTACCTGAAAGGTACCACTGTCACCAGCGTGTGACTACTATCTATCCTTTTTGTTGATTTCTTTCTTATTATCTATTTACTTTCACTTTTTGGAAACACCCCTCGGGAAATCTAACTGCCCTGCATTGCATAGCTAGTGTGGAACTGTCCAGAGGGAGTCCGGGCCTGAGGGCAAGAGAGCACTAAGGTTGGACAAGGACTATGGTTAGCCAAGTGGGGTCATTGACTAGCCAAAGTGGAATCCTTTGCTACAGAGGCTACATTTCAGTTCTGGATGTGGCCGCAGTGTACAAAGAGGGTCGGATGACCTAGAAAGATACAATGGCAGCATCTCCTAAAATTTAGGGAACTGCTATTTTGGGACCTGAAAATGTCTTCGCGTCATTACGTGCAGTTTGACATGGGGATCATTTTGTTACTCTGTGGCCAAGTCAACAGAGGCTGCAGGTGAGATATTTTTAGACCCGAGGGTCTAAAGCGGGAAAATGCACAAATGAGTGACACTTGGCACTTTGAGGCCAGTTTACTACTTATAGAGAAGGCAAAAACGTGATTTATAGTTGGGAGGCTCATTTTGCAAGTCTCTGTCACAGGTTAAGAGCTATGGAGTGCTTGCTTTCCCTCTTATGCACAGTGCGGTGCCAGGAGTGATGCCCTGCACGCTACGCACTGCCCTCTCTCTCCCCTTTGGCAGTATGTTATGCCCCTCTAGTGGGCTCTTCATTTGACCAATGTACAGTTGTGTGGGTTCATGCGCGATTGCCGAGGCAAGAGCCTCTTGCACAGGTACTGGATTAGCTAGCGGCTAATCCCCCCGCAGGTACAGGTGAATTCGGAGAGGTTTCACGCCAGAAATCTCGTCCGATTCAAAGGGCAAGTAGCCCTACAGGTGCGGGAGCTCGAGGACTTGCTAGGGATGCGACCGGCACGCGGAACGGAGCCCGAAACAGTGAATTACAGCCTGCTGTGTATTTTTGCAGGTTTAGGGTTTTGGCCCTAAACGGACCCTAATACCCCCAGGAGGTTCGGGGACGCAAGGGGACCGCTGTACAGGCGATCTGGCGCATTTTCAGGGCTGAAAACAGAGAATTCAGCGTGCTGCAGATTCTCGCCAGGTTTTGCAAAGTGCCCGTATGCGTCGGGAAAGTCGGTCAATGCGTGGGAATACTGACCGTGAAGGGTTCTAGTACAGTTATGCTGCCGAAATCGGGCTGGAACAGTGGAAATTCAGCCGAGTTTGTGCGGGGCAGCTTGTAGGAACCACAGCGTTTATTCCCTCTTTTGAATAATAAAGAAATACCGAAAGGGGCGCCTAAGTTAGGGGCCAATCTGGTGTCTGTCCACTCATACAGGTGCAATCTAGCAGCTTGTATCCCTCTCCCCTTTGTTGTGTCTTGAAAGTACTGGTAAAATAGACGACTAATAATGGGTGAAAGCTAAATCAAGGTTTAAAGTAAAGTCTACCGCCCTTTTTGGATTGAACAGGCCGGTTTCAACCACCAACAATTGGTGGTTAACCCTTATCCTGGAAGATCGCAAACCCCAAGATTGAACCGCTTTCAAGAAGGAGTTCTACGCACAGTTCCTTCCTCCAGACTATGAGGAAGAGGTAAAGAAAGAATGGGATCGACTTTCACAGTCAGAGAACGAAACTGTTCCACGCTATGTGGATAGGTTTTGGGACGTTCTCTTGAAAGTCACTCCATTCAAGAAGATTGACGATTCGGAGAAGATGCGCAAGTTTGAAGCAGGTTTGCATGAAGCCTTGCAAAAGGCTATGAAGCTTTACCCTCGAGGTAACTTGCAGATACTTATGGAATCAGCCCGCATAGTTGATGGAATACATGACGAGGGTACTCCCAGGAAGATGGAGCAAAGCACTTACCATGCTAAGCAGAAGGCTCTCCATGAGCAGCCTACCTCTTCTACTTCTTCTCAAAAGAAGAAAAGAACCGCCTCCGAAGCAGAAGCAAAGCCAAATCAGCCCAAGAAAGGGAGATATCTCTCTCCTGCTGAGTTGCGAACATACATTAGTGAAGGAAGATGCTTCAAGTGCGGACAAGTTGGTCATATGAAGGGTGACTGTCCTACCAAACCTCCACAACCACCCTCTTCCAATGCAGTCCCAGATATACAGGGAAATACAACCAAGGATGGAAAAGAAAGAGCTCTTCTCAAAGCATGGGGTAGTATCAACAACCAGCGGGCTCTTATTTTGTTTGACCCTGGTAGTACAGACAACTTCATCTCTACCAAGCTAGCTGACGACCTGAACTTGCAGCCCAATCGTTTTGGAGTCTCTATTCAAGCACAATCTGCTTTTAAAGGGCAGAACTCAAACTCTACTCCAATCATAGGGAAGTTGAATCTAAAGGTCGACGACTACAAGGATCAAGAGTCTTTCTTACTAGCTTCACTTGAAGGATGCGATGTTATCTTGGGAATGCCTTGGCACTACAAGATGCATCCCATTCCTGACTATGTTCAGAAAACCTTATCTTTTGCTCATAAAGGAAAGGAGTATCTTGTACTTGCAGATGCAGGTGATTGGCGTATTCATCTCGGCAATCACATTGCCATCAAGAAAGAAATGAAAAAGTGTGTTTCAGCGTACTTGATTTTTGCAAGAGAGAGAGAGGTGTCTGTTTCACAACTTTCTTCCTCTTTAGAGCAAAAAAGACTTAAGTTAATAGAAAGATATAAAGATTGTTTTGCAGATGAACTTCCAAATGAACTCCCACCTTCGCGACCTGAGGATCATACAATTGATTTGATCCCAGGAAGTTCTCCTCCAAATCAGCCCCCTTATCGAGTTAGTCTAATGCAGCAAGAGGAAATTCTCAAGCAGGTTAACGAACTTTTGGAGAAGGGCTTAATAAGGCCTAGTACTTCTCCATATTGTTCACCTGTCTTGCTAGTACAGAAAAAGGATGGCACATTCCGCATGTGCATAGACTATAGATCTCTAAACAAGATCACAATCAAGAATCGATTTCCAATCCCTCGGATTGACGACATTCTTGATAAGTTACAAGGAGCCAGTGTCTTTAGTCGTATAGACTTGAAGAGCGATTATCATCAAATCCGCATAGCTCCTCAGGATGTGCATAAGACTTCATTTAGAACAACCTTCGGGTTGTATGAATTTCTAGCGATGCCTTTTGGGCTCACTAATGCACCAGCTACATTCAACAGAATGATGGATAGAATCTTCCACTCATACAGAAGCTTTACAGGCGTTTTCTTTGATGACGTTTTAATCTTCTCAGAGACGGAAGACGAACACTATAAGCATCTCGCCTTAGTGTTTGAAGAATTACGCAAACACAAATTATTTGTGAATGCTAAGAAGAGTGAGTTTTTTCTAAAAGAAATCCACTATTTGGGCCATATAGTATCTCACAACCAGGTGAGAATGGACCCTGATAAGATTCAAGCAGTTGTAGAATGGCCTACGCCAACTACAGTACATGATGTACGAAGTTTCCTTGGCCTCTGTTCTTATTATCGGCGTTTCATTCGAGCTTTTGTCGCGATAGCAGGTCCCCTCCATGACCTAACAAAGAAGCGAATTCCATTCCATTGGGGGTCTGGACAAAAACAAGCTTTCGAAAAGCTTAAGTATCTACTCAGTCACGGACCTATTCTCACCGTCCCTGATCTTCGCAAACCTTCGAGGTATACTGCGATGCATCTGAAGATTGTGTAGGAGCAGTTTTGAACCAAGAGGGTCACGCGATAGCCTATGAAAGTCGGCGCCTTAAAGATGCAGAGTTGCATGCCTCCATATACGAAAAAGAGCTAATGGCAGTAATTCATGCTCTTTCCATTTGGAAACACTATCTATTAGGAGCTGATTTTATTATCAAGACAGATCATCAAAGTCTTCGCTACTTTCTCACACAGAGAAAGTTATCAGAAAAGCAGATGAGATGGGCCAACTTTCTTTCAATGTTTCATTTTCAGATTTTACACACTTCTGGAACAAAGAATGCAGTTGCAGATGCTCTCTCCAAGCGTCCAAAGATCAATGCACTAACAACAATTTATCATGAGGAACTAGAATCTCTCAGCGAGATGTATCCTCAAGATCCAGACTTCGCCACAATTTGGGCAGATCTTCAAGCTGGTCACTCAAAGCCACCTTATTCTATCAGGGATAATACACTCTATCGTCAACAAGCAATATGCATAGCTCAGCCCTTACGACAAAAGGTGATCGATGAAGCACAAAATTCTCCTTATGCCGGGCATCGGGGAATTGCTTCCACCACTAGTGCCCTCGAAAGGTATTTCTTTTGGCCAACACTCCGTGCGGACATTGAAAAATATGTACGTGAGTGTTTAGTCTGCCAAAAGGTAAAATATGACAGACATAAAGTTTATGGCAAGCTTCAGCCGCTCCCGGTGCCTAACACGCCATGGGAAAGTATTGCCATGGATTTTATTACGGATCTTCCTCGATCCAAGAATGGAAATGATGCAATCTGGACTATAGTAGACAGATTCAGTAAGCAAGCCCATTTTCTTCCAGTAAAGAAGACGATCAAAGCTGATCACATGGCTAGAATATTTCTAGCTCAGATTTTTAAACACCATGGATTGCCAAAGACTATTGTAAGCGATAGAGATCCCCGCATGACTAGTCTATTTTGGCAAGCATTGTTTGAAAACTTGGGAACTAAGCTTGATTTTTCATCAGCTTATCACCCTCAAACAGATGGTCAAAGCGAAATCACTAATGCCACTGTTTTAGATCTCCTCAAGTGCTATGTTTCGGAACGACAATCCGAATGGGAACAGTACTTACCAAAGTTGAGTTTGCGTATAATAATACCATACATTCCTCAACCGGTAAAGCCCCCTTCGAAATTATTTAAGGGAAGCCACACTTACTTCCTATTATGGTGACCAAAGAAAACATCTTCGCCGCAGATGAATTTGTGCGCAATATTGATATTGCCCATCAACAAGTAAAGCAAGCGATTCTTCGTACTCAAGAGCAACAGAAGAGAAAAGCAGACAAGCACAGAAGGAATCTCAATCTTGAAAAAGGACAATATGTCCTGCTTCTGTTTGAGAAAGCTAGATTGAAAAAGCGGGTCGGCAAAGGAAAAGTTGTCAAACTTTCCCATAGATTCTACGGCCCTTTCAAAATTACAGATAAAGTCAATGATGTGACTTTCAGATTGGATTTGCCTTCTAACTGGCGCATCCACAATGCTTTTCATGTCAATCTCCTCCGACCATATGTTGGACCTCCTCCAATGGCGCCCGTACAAGAAGATCCTCCAGAAGTCGAAGAGATTGAGGAAATCCTTCAACCTCAACAGATAATACACCACTCGGAGAGACAACTCAAGTCGGGGAGTCTACATCGAAAGTATTTAGTCAAGTTCAAGAATTACACTCCTTTAGATGCAAAGTGGATGACTGAGTCCGATCTTAAGGACTACCCTGACATCTTGCACAGTTATGTTGACGCTCCACAGTTGAGGTCAACTGTTTAGAACCAAGAGGGATGTAACTAAGTAAGACTTTGTAAATAATTAATTTATTTACGAGAACAGAATCATCTAATTAGTTGTGTGCACACCAGAATAGACCTAGCAGTTCTAAGGCCTCAGGTGAGCCTAAATGCGGGCCACAACACCTCAGAGGGACCTTAGCAGAAATTACCCTGAAGCCCTAGTGATTGGGAAATCGGGTCTTCAGAAAGGGGTAAGCAGTAGCCTCAAATTTTAGGCTCAGGAAAAATACGCGCGTCAGTACAAGCATATGAATGAGATGGGGTCCTTAGAACAGTGACCCTAAGGCTAATAAAGCTAATAAAGCCTTAGGGTAAGTTTCGTTAAATTAAATTTAACGGTCCGTGCTCGGGCAGGCGGCCGGACAAGTGTGAACAGGTAAAGGCGGTGAAGTGCAAGTGCGGCATTGCGCCGGCAGACCTTTGGTGTTCTCATAAAAGAATCATTGGTAGCATTTGTTAGTTAGTTGCACATTTTTAATTAATGAGCTAGAAGTTTTTAAAGTCAAAAGTTGAATGGTTTTTAAGTTTTTAAAGTAAGTGTGCCAAGTGGCACACTTACCAATGCAAACTAACTCTCTCTCACTCTCACTCTCACCCTCTCTCTCTTCCTAGCGCCCCCTCTCCCTGATGGCTATTTAGGAGCCCCCCTCCCCCATTTTCAGGGCTGGCAATGCACCTACCCCCCCTAATGTGAGCGTGCTCTACGCGGTGGAGCCCTCCATTGAAGCTTGAGAGCAGCCCCTTGCGACATATGTGGTAGCCTTGTGCTCCCATTGTCAAGAACAAGGGATCTCACAGTCATAGACACCTTCTGGTGAAGTTTCATCGCGAGAAGCTGCCGTAGACGCTCTCTTAGCAGAGTGCGGCTGTTGTAATTCTCTGTTTTCAGCCCCTAATCACCTCGATTAGGGCTGTTTTCAGCAGATCAGCCATAGAAATTCTCTTCTCTCTCCTTATCCTAAGTCTACATCAAGTTTGGCACGATTCCATCGCGAAGAAGACCTCTGTTTCGGCGTAGGGGTGTGCACAGGTAAGAATTTCAGGTTATGTGCAGAAAATTACAGCAAGCATGTGCGTGTGCATTTTGCTTGTTTCTCTTTTGTGTTCGATGCATGAATGAATGAGCATGAAGGCAACACATAAGGGAAGATGGACTCTCCTCTGTGAGAGCTTCCGATGAGCTGTTTTGGAAGATAGACTCTCTTTTCGAGAGCTTCCAACCAGTCTCGCAGAAGAGGGAAATCCCCTAAGCAGAAAGAAAGTGGAAACACTTTCTCAGTCAGTAGTCAGAACAGAACAGAAGAAAGAATAGAGGACGGACGTATGCCCCGTTCCTGTGCTTGTAAAGATTCTCCCTTAGTAATAAAGATATTCTCTTTATGGGGGGGGACCAGCCCATCTTCTGGTCCCCAATGGAGTGTCAAGTTTTCTCTCTCCCTCTAATTCTCTTGAGTATTTGAAGTGCAATTAAACGTCAGTTTACGCTTCCGTATTTTTGTGACACTCTCTCCTCTTGTTTTCCTCCCACCGGCGGGCCACCGCGCACCCAAGCACAATAATATTCTCTCTCTTCTTTCTCTTTTTTTTTGGAAAAAGTCAAGGCTGTATATTACTGAGTACAAAATAATCCCAGCGGATGCCAAAATAGCCTATCACGTGGGGTGTACAAGCTGAATGAAAGGAGGAGAGCCACTATAGTGACTACTGGACTAGAACAATCTCATGGTGGTCAGTGTTCTCTCTCTTCTTCCTCTCTCTCTCTTCTTTCTTTCTCTCTCTCTCTCTCTCTCTCTCTCTCTCTCTCTCTCTCTCTCTCTCTCTCTCGCAAAAGGTCTAAGAAGGGTAGCACCAAGAAGAAATGGTTTGACATGGAATGTAGTCAAGCCCGAAAACACTTGCTAAGATTGGATGCAATCAAAGACAAGGAAGTTTACTTGGAATGTTCACACACATACAAAGCACTTGTTCAAAAGAAGAGGAGAAGGTGGGAAGTCGAAAAACAACTTCTTTTAGCACAAGAGAAAGCACATGCATGTGGCAAGTTTTGGCAAAATCTAAAAGGCAAGCGCGTTGAGAGCTTTGGTGACTTGACTCTTGAGGATATGTATATGCATTGTAAGAACCTCTATGAGCAACCCAATGTTGATAAGATGGAGGGTTGTAGCTCCCTTCCATTTATGTCTCCCTTCTTTACCATTGAAGATGTATGCCGCGCGCTTGAGAAACTTGCTACTCGCAAGGCAGGTGACCTTCAAGGTGTCAAGGCTGAAATGATTAAATGGACAAGCAAGAAAACACGATATTGGATATGCGATATGTTTAACCTTGCACTTCAGTATGGCATGCCTCATGATTGGAGTGCAAATTGGATCAAACCTTTGCACAAAGGAGGAGATGTAAACAATGTGAACAACTATCGCACTATAATGGTTGGTTCTTTGATGGCAAAGTTATTTGGATGTATCATGGAGATGAAGATAAGTGAATGGGCTGAAAAGAATGGCAAACGTGCGCTTGGCCAAGCAGGTTTTCGAAAGCATCATAGCACTATTGATCACCTTGTCACTCTTCGAGTTCTTATGGAAGCGTCTCGATTGAAAGGAAAAAAGTTGTATTGTTGCTTTGTGGATTTCAAGAAAGCTTTTGACATGGTACCGCGAGGAAATCTTTGTAGACGTATGCAAAGCCTTCAAGTGCCGAGAGAATTTATGCATGCAGTCTTTCGCATCTACCAAAAAGTGATATGTCGATTACGTATGGGAGATGGAATTTCAGAATTTTTTGCAAGCACTATTGGTGTCAAACAAAGATGCCCACTTTCCCCAACCCTCTTTGGGCTACTCATTGATGAATTGGAATACATGGTTCTTGATTTTATGCAGCAAGAAGGCATAGAAGAGGTTAAGATTGGAAATGCGGTGATCATGCTTTTGCTTTATGCCGATGATGTAGTGCTCTTGGCACATACCTTAGAAGATGCACAAAAGCTTACGAGTGTCTTGGAACGCTTTTGCCTACATAGCGGGCTGATCGTGAATGGATCCAAAACCAAGGTTACGCTTGTAAAGACCCTCAATGACGAAAATCCATGCATTGTATACAACAATGAGAAACTTGAAGTGGTAGATCACTTCAAGTACCTTGGCCTTGAGGTTCCATCCAATCATAAATGGAAGGATTGTGCAATGCGTCGCTTGGAAGCCGGAAAGAGGGCTTATTATGCATTTGAGAACATGTGCAATGCAGGAGAGATCAAGTGTTGGGCTCTCAAAAAGTACCTCTTTGACACATTGGTGACACCGGTGCTTCTTTATGGAGTGGAGGTGTGGGGTGGAAGCATCGGGAAGTCTACTTGGAAAGAGTTTGAGAATGTCCAAAAGCGTTTTCTCACCAACTTTCTCCAAGTCAAGACACAAACACCCTACATGCTCTTACTTCTTGAGTCCGGATCGCTTCCCATTGAGGTCTTGGGCATGGAAAGGGTTGTGGAGTACATGCGTAAGACACAACGTAGCCCTTTAAATCGACTTCCTAGAATCGCATATGAAGCAAGTCAAAAGGTTCAAAAGACATGCAAGAGCAAAATACTAAGTTCGGGGTGGATGCTTGATATCAAGAAATGGTTTGGAAGATGGGATGCATGTCACTTGGTCAAGGATGCGTCGATCGACTCCCAAGTTAATGAGGCCTTCTTACAACGCCAATGTATCATGGCTTGGGAGAAATCCAGAGGTTCTCGCTTCAGCCATTACACCACACACGTTGCCCCAAACTACAAATCTCTCTTCTTCTCGGAACGAGGTAACCGAACCCATTCCTACATCCTTGAGCCCATCCCGTTGAGTGCGATCCGCACCATTGCCTCCATTCGTCTTAGCTCCCATTCTCTACGCTGCGAGACAGGACGTTGGGGCACTGGCGAGGAGTGTCATCGACTTTGCACCTTATGCCCTTGTCAAGTGCGAGAGAGTGAGTACCACACACTACTTGAGTGCTCAGCTTTTGACCACATTAGGTCCTCTTTTCCCCATATATTCAGCCATGAGCTCTCCCTACATACCTTCCTCTCCCAACCACGATGTGGACTCTCTATTGCGACGCTCATTTCAGCCATTTTTGAGCATCGAGAGTCACTTATGAACTCCACTCACACCACGTGACATGTTCATTTGGTCCCATAGGTCATATTTGACCTCCCAGGACGATAATAGAACTATCTATCTATCTATCTATCTCTCTCTCTCTCTCTCTCTCTCTCTCTCTCTCTCTCTCTCTCTCTCTCTCTCTCTCTCTCTCTCTCTCTCTCTCTCTCTCTCATCGATTTACTCTCTCTCTTGCTCTCTATGTCAAGGAGCCCGAAGGCGCATAATAATATTCTCTCTCTCTCTCATAACCCAACACCCCCTACTCTCCCCACCCGTTGACCTTACCCCCCCCCCCCCCCCCCCCCCCTCGCTCTCTGTCGGCTTGGCCACACGGGCTCGCTCGCCATCTCGCCCTCTCTCTCGCAGGCCCGTGCGGGCGCAGCGCAGCTCAAAGCGTTCTCTCTCTCTCTCTCTCTTATTCACACCACACACACACACTCCCTCTATAGCTCGCTACCCGATCTCTCCCACTCCCTCTCACTTTCTGTGTAGCCGCCGGCAGCAGCACAGAGCCATTCCCTCTCTCTCTTATTACGAACGCGCACACGCTTACACACCCACACACACACACACGCTCCCCAGCCACACAGTCCCCCATCACCCGCTCTCACACTCTCTTACCATCTCTCTCCCCCTAGTTCTCTGCAGTCGGCGTAGAAACACCATTAAAGAAAAAAATATATATATATAAATAACTATGTATTCCTCCGTTCCCACACGCACACACTCACGTATACACACACACACATTCACCTACACACATATACTCATCCACACCCCCTCATCTCACGCTCTCTCACCATCTCTCTCCCAACTCAGTAATTGACCTCTCTCTCTTACCATACACAAACACATACACCCACACATTACTCGCGCACTCACATACATAAGCACACGCTTACACGCACGAACATAAACACAATCAAACACGCACGCCATAGGCACACATCAAAGAAAGCAAGAAAACCGAAGGAGTCGACGTCAGCAACAAAAAAAGAAGAAGAGGCTAAGTCGCGCGCCGTCGACACCGAAATAAGAAAAGACGCCGAAGGCATGCCCCGACCGACCCCGAAAATGACGAAGCCGGCATCTCATCCACGACGCCCTCTTCAGTAAATCCGTAGGTTGTCATCAATTTTTCCCAGTTCTAAACCAAATCTTGTAAAAACCCCAATTTGTAAATTATCACCTCTGTAGGTGATGGCCACAAAGGCCCAAATTATCACCTCTGTAGGTGATGGCCACAAAGGCCCACCTAGGAGTTTTCATTTTTTTAAATTCCCAAGAGAAAGCAAGGGTCAACCATCTAGGACCCACCGCCTTGCTTTGTCCCCCCTGATTAGGACCCTAAATCTAATCAGATTACCCTAACCTAAAGCAGTCAACACCTATAAAAAGACACTGAGAGGTCACTATCAGGGCGGGGCAATTTCATCAGAGGTGAGCACTTGGTAGTATTTGGTGGGAGGGATTGGCAACACTTGCATCACGAGAGAGGGAATTTAGTGTAGCAGTTTTGGGAATTTGCATTATGTAAAGAAGCTATGTCTACATCTTGAATCCAATGATCACCACACACACACTCATGCTAGCAAAGTCTCCGTGTTTGTGAGTCACCTCTAGAGAACGCACTATTAGGCTCACTATCTCTCCCTCTATCTCTCTATCACCATGGTTGCCACCTCGTCGGAAATAAAGTTGTTGTAAATATTGCATGAAAATAGTTTTCCCTCACACCCCGAGGGTTTTCATCACTTGCGTCATTCTCTCTCTCTCTCTCTCTCTCTCTCTCTCTCTCTCTCTCTCTCTCTCTCTCTCTCTGTGTGTGTGTGTGTGTGTGTGTGTGTGTGTGTGTGTGTGTAGAGTTTGTGTTATTTCCAATCACCGTTGTCCGCGTCCTAGCCGCTCAAAGCTAGGTGGTCCCCCCCCCCCCCCCCCGATCGCTTCACCGTGGCCGGCTCGACGTGCATCGGCTCCTAGCGTTTTGAGGCCGTCGGGGTCTGTGTCGCGCTTTGCGCTCGTCAGTGTCTATGTCGACGACGATGACAATGACAACGACGACGAGATACTGATGGGCTCTATGTCGATGACGATGACGAGGACGACGAGGTACTGCTAGGGTCTATGTTGACGACAAGGTACTGATGGGTCTTCGTCGGCGACGACGACGACCTTTTGATGGGGTCTATGTCGACGACGACAACGAGGTTCTGATGGGGTCTATGGATCCTTATGCCAAGCCAAGGCACAAGGAGTACTAGGTGTTGGGTATCTGTGTCAATGACAACGACGACGACGCTAAGGGCTGAAATCTAATGCGATCATGCTGGCTGAAAACGCTGATCATGCTGGCTGAAAACGCTAATCATGCTGGGCTGAAAACGCTGATGGAGAACTGTTGGTTCCTATGGCACTTGGTACGGCTTGGTTCTTGAGAGGCTCCTTCACTGCTCCTCTACCTTCTACCGGTGCCCAAAGGATTTCTTTTATAGGTCCTTTAGCCATTTGCCCTACAACAAGGGTATATGAAAAGTCACTTATTAATAAAATGCACTTTAAGAGGTGGTTCACGTGCAGTAAATGCCCAAGTGCTAAAATGCGGTACTGTGCAAGAGAGGGTATGCAACTATGACCGGCTTGGACATGCACGTCCTACTAGAGGCACACAAAGTGCCAGGCTAGGTCCTAAGCTAAGACTCATGCTAGACTGTAGCAGAAGCATGTCCACGTAGCGCAAGTGAAGTGCCCAGGTGACATCCCCCCCTGTTAAAGGTGAGGCACAACTGTCGAACTTCTATCTTGGATACTTTTATGTACTCATGTTGACCGCTTCTGATCTTGTGGATGCATAACCGACGAAGATTCCTCCAAACGCGTGGATACTGCGGAGCTAGGTCTGGTGCGATGTAACCACCGACCATACGAGTTGCTAGGTAGCCGTACTCCTATCGCAGAATACCAGCCTTGGTGCTCACTCTGCCTTGCAAGCAACTACTACCACTCGAATAGTCCTGTCGTGAAAACATTGCGGGTGCTCGGAGGTATTTCCAAGGGTTTCTTGTCGATGGAAGTGGATCCACACTACATGTGAATGCGAATGCAAAAGAGGGTTAGGATCCTGTCCTTAACTCCTTCCATATCGGCATAGGAAGCAAGTAGATCATGGTACTCAAGATCTAGGTTTTCGTGTATCCAATGTCGATCTTCCTTCAAAGATGTCACATGACACATCCCAAGCCTATGTGTTCGTGGACAAGCTACACCACAGCAGGGTTCAGTCAGTTCAGTCAAGTCTAGATTAGCAGTATTCTGGCACTTTTGTGAGTCTATTCGTAGACCGTGCATGCCCAATCACTTAGCATAGATGCATATCCTCCGGTTGCGCACAGCATGATCATCGGAATTCCCATTAGAATCCATTAGAATCAGTTAGGGGAATTTTCCAGTGCATTTAGCCTATTTTCCTATTTATTGGGATTTTCACTTATTATTTTTAAGTGACTTTCCGACAAAAGTAGGTAGGGCAATTTTGCTAAGTTAATATGTAAGCAAACCCAAGTTAGCACTTTCAGGCAGAAGAGGCAGCAGGAGCTTCCCGCTCAACAGGCAACTTCTCAGTAGTACCCCCTCAGCATCAAGACCCATCGCCGACCATCTTCCCCCATCTGGCATTGTCCTCCACAGCAGTCAGCTATCGCCATCAGGATCATCTCTTGGCGTTTTTCCCTAGAGTCTAGCATCGCCATCAACCCTTGTGGGCTGGTGTTTTTGGAACTCGGGCAATTCAGCCCATCAGCGTTTTGCTCACAACAGCCATGCCTATGCAGCGTTTTCACTAACGCTAGGCTCTGCACCAGATCAGCCAATTTCAGCCCAGCCTTTCCAGCGTTTTCAGCCCAATCCACTAACGCAAGAAAGTCTGCAGTTCAGCCTCGTAGAAACGCAATTGTCAGCAGTTAACAAAGTAGCAGATTCCCCCCAAGAAGGTTGCAGATGGTTCCCCAAGTTTAGCCCAAGAAAACGCAGCCAAAACAGTCATTTTCAGCCACCAAAAAGTTCCCGAAATCAGCGATTAAAAGATCCCAGATTTCAGCCATCAAGCCGTCGTCGTCATCGGCATAGTCCCATTGCATCAGTCCATTGCATACACATTGTACACCTTTGTGCAATCAAAGTAGACCACTCTCGCCGACGAGAGTGGGGCCTTCGGAGGAGGGTTTTACAACCTCTCGGTGTCGTAACTCCTCTCTCTCCTTCTCTCAGTCTCATTCACTTGCACGCACAATATCCACTCACTTTGTTTGTGACCACAGCACTCTACAAGACGGAAAGCTCTCTCTTTCCCTAAGAACTAAAAGGAACCTTGAGCAGTAAAGATCACTAATCTTGAGAAAATACAACATTCATTCCGCTACACCTAACATTGGTATCAGAGCTTTGGAAGTGTTCTGCATTACTCAAGGAAAGACCCACAAGAACCACAAGAATTTTTTTGCTTCTTGTGATCGCACGAACCCAAGTTTACTTGGGCGTGGCGATTCCTAATCGTGTTTTGTTGAAGAGTGACAGAAATCCCAAGAAAGAAGGGCTTGTCCAGCCTCCCCTTGTGTCTCTTTTCACTCATTGAGAGCGGACGGTGCACTTAGCGGCCGGCCAATCGACGTGAGGTGGGAAAAAGCAACCTTGGTGTGAGCGCAAGGCCGCCAAGGGGTGCGCCCGCAGAAAGGAGTAGAATCGGGTGAAGAGAAGATCCTTCTCCAACGCAATTTGCGAGCAAAAGAAAACCTCAAGAACCCAGGATTCTCACGAATCAAGGACCTCAAGAACCTCAAGACCCTCAAGAACCTCAAGACCCTCAAGAACCCAAGTTCCTCGTGGACTTAAGAACCCAAGACCCCAAGAACCCACGATTGCAGAATGGTCGTCACTCGAAGCGGAATGGATACTTCGCTTGGAGGTGATGAGCATGAGAGAGGTGAAGAAGAATTTCCCCACCAGGAGGCTTTTCCGACCCTTCCCCATCTACGACAAAGATTGCACTAACTCCTGTGGAGGAGTTGGACCAAGGAAGAGAAGCAGAAAGAAAAGACTACGAAGAAGATATGGCAGCCATCGAGCGTAAGTACCAAGACAGAATGGCAGCCATAGCGCGTGAGACCAAAGCACTACAAGAACAGAGCGACCGACAATACAAAGAGTTCTTGCGACTTTTTTCTCAAGTACAGGCATACTTTGCACAGAATCACGGAAAGGAAACTGTCTCAGTCTCTTCTTCTCCAAAGCAGGATACACAGGATTTGCATGATTGTGTGAAGCATGATGAATTGAATGATAATGACTTGCATGATGATTTGAAGCACAATGATGAGCATGATGATTTGGATGCCAATGATTTGCATAATGATTTGGATGACAATGACAAGCATGA
The DNA here is from genome assembly GCF_014529385.1 of Adiantum capillus-veneris. Taxonomy (NCBI): domain Eukaryota; kingdom Viridiplantae; phylum Streptophyta; class Polypodiopsida; order Polypodiales; family Pteridaceae; genus Adiantum; species Adiantum capillus-veneris. The sequence continues at coordinate 93,060,652 of NC_140950.1, forward strand.
TGATTTGCATGATCAAGATGTGATTGCTCACAAGCATGATGAGTTGCATGAAGAAGATGTGATTGTTCACAAGGATGATGTGTTAGTTGATGCTTTTTCTAGCGAAGCTAACCTCGTTGTAGATTCGATCAATCACGAAGATCCGATCTTGGCTTTCGAGTCGAGGTCCAAAGAACCCCCACAAGACGATTCGATCATTTAAGAAGAACCGATCTTGGCTCTCGAGCCTTGGTCCAGAGAGCCATCACAGGAAGTATTATGTGTTCGCATGATTGATACGCACGCATTGTTCGAGTGTTTCATTCGTGAAGGTTTCCTGTATTTTAGTCAGCATCGTTATGTGATCCCTTTTCCTAGGCATGACATATTGTATGTTGAGCACGTTTCTCTCATGGATGAGCACGAATGTATGCGGATTGTTCATTGTATTTCAAGAAGTCACATTCCATGTCTCTTCTTTGGCATGACACAGTTTCTGAACGAGCACATGATTGTATGAGCACCAAGCATGGGCATTTCCATTGTGATTTGCCACAATTAATTGATTTTGATCAAACAAAAAAGATTCGAGCGCATTGTTTGCATGTGTTTGATGAACGGGTTGTCACTCCGTCTCTATGTTCATCGACATTGCATACACAGTCTTTAGAGAAAACCAGATTTTTTTCCTTCCCTTTACATGGAATGGGTATGATCATGGTTTTGTGTTAGAGATGGTTTCAGGAATTTTCAGCCATGGAGATTCTTGAAGACGAAAGAAGCAGGACTCTAGACAAAGTTGAAGCAAGAAAGGAGATTCAGAAGACTGTCGCTTTCGGCGCGGCCCAAAGAAGCAAGCGTTGCAGACCTTTATGAAGTTCAAATACCGCTCGACCCACACATCAGAGTGGGCCGGCGAAAAGTCCCTTCCAGGATTCCGGATGCTGTTGGCGATCTCCCTCAACGCCATACAGTTCGGTACCAGTACCTCACTTTGAAAAGGAGGGGATGTCACGTGACACATCCCAACCCTATGTGTCCGTGGACAAGCTACACCACAGCAGGGTTCAGTCAGTTCAGTCAAGTCTAGATTAGCAATGATATGGCACTTTTGTGAGTCTATTCGTAGACCGTGCATGCCCAATCACTTAGCATAGATGCATATCCTCCGGTTGCACACAGCATGATCATCGGAATTCCCATTAGAATCAGTTAGGGGAATTTTCCAGTGCATTTAGCCTATTTTCCTATTTATTGGGATTTTCACTTATTATTTTTAAGCGACTTTCCAACAAAAGTAGGTAGGGCAATTTTGCTAAGTTAATATATAAGCAAACCCAAGTTAGCACTTTCTGGCAGAAGAGACAAGAGGAGCTTCCCGCTCAACAGGCAACTTCTCAGCAGTACCCCCTCATCATCAAGACCCATCGCCGACCATCTTCCCCCATCTGGCGTTGTCCTCCACAGCAGTCAGCTATCGCCATCAGGATCATCTCTTGGCGTTTCCCTAGAGTCTAGCATCGCCATCAACCCTTGTGGGCTGGCGTTTTTGAAACTCAGGCAATTCAGCCCATCAGCGTTTTGCTCACAACAGCCATGCCTATGCAACGTTTTCACTAACGCTAGGCTCTGCACCAGATTAGCCAATTTCAGCCCAGCCTTTCCAGCGTTTTCAGCCCAATCCACTAACGCCAGAAAGTCTGCAGTTCAGCCTCGTAGAAACACAGTTGTCAGCAGTTAACAAAGTAGCAGATTCCCCCCAAGAAGGTTGCAGATGGTTCCCCAAGTTTAGCCCAAGAAAACGCAGCCAAAACAGTCATTTTCAGCCACCAAAAAGTTCCCGAAATCAGCGATTAAAAGATCCCAGATTTCAACCATCAAGTCGTCGTCGTCATCGGCATAGTCCCATTGCATCAGTCCATTGCATACGCATTGTACACCTTTGTGCAATCAAAGTAGATCACTCTCGCCAACGAAAGTGGGGCCTTCGGAGGAGGGTTTTACAACCTCTCGGTGTCGTATCTCTTCTCTCTCCTTCTCTCAGTCTCATTCACTTGCACGCACAATATCCACTCACTTTGTTTGTGACCACAGTACTCTACAAGACGGAAAGCTCTCTCTTTCCCTAAGAACTAAAAGGAACCTTGAGCAGTAAAGATCACTAATCTTGAGAAAATACAACATTCATTCTACTGCACCTTACAAAAGACATGGCAATGAAGATGGGGGCTGGTACTGGATGCATGATACTGAGGGTGCTGAGAGGCTAACAAGTCCGGGGTAGGGGCGTAAAGCTTCTTTAAGGAAAAAAAACCGGGGGAGGTGTCACAAATTGCTGACGTGTCAAGTCACTAAAGCGCAGAGCCAACCTTCGGATCACGGCCGAGGGGCCTAAACCCTCAGTGAAGAAGCAAAAGCAACAGATTGTACGAACGCCCGCAATTCGCACTGACATGCTGACGTGACAGTTGTACGGAATTCCGGATTTTCTGCTCACTGATGACGTGGCAAACTGTACGGATTTTCGCGTTTTGCGTTGACTTCTTGCGTGGCAGTTGTACGGATTTCCGTGATTTACGCTGGCAGCTTTTGGGCATTGCTTTTGGGCCAGTTGCTTTTGAGTTTGAAGGCTTTTCATGTAAAACTGCTGTTGGGACCCAAGGCCTTTAAATTTGAGGCCATGGGCTCATTCTCTGTCACGTGACACATCCAACCCTATGTGTCCATGGACAAGCTACAGCATGATCAGGGTTCAGTTCAGTCAAGTCAGTCTAGAATAGGAAGTGATCTGGCACTTTTGTGAGTCTGTTCGCAAACCGTGCATGTCCAGACACTTAGATTAGATGCATATCTTCTAGTTGCACACAGCATGACTATCAGATTCCAGTCAGATCCCATCAGTAGCATTTTTACAGTGCATAGGCCTATTTTCCCTATTTTTGACATTTTTCACTTATTAGTTTTAAGTGACTTTTGTTGGAAAGTAGGTAGGGCAATTTTGCTAAGTTAATATATAAGCAAACCAAAGTTAGCACTTTCTGGCAGAAGAGGCAGCAGGAGCACCTTGCTCAACAGGCAACTTCTCAGCAAGACCAACCCCCGCAACAACTCTCGCGTTTTCTCTCAACAGAAGGCCTAGCGTTTTTGCACCAGATCAGCCAACGTTTTGCACTTGCAGATTCCCGGCGACAGTAGACAGCAGATCAGCCCCAACGTTAGCAGACTCCCACAGAAACACAGCGGATTTCCTAGCGTTAGTAGATCTCCCCACAAGGTCAGTTTTCAACCCTAGCGTTTTTGGTTTGCAGATCAACCTCAGCGTTTTTGCAGATCATCGCGACAGAATCAGCCATAAGACCAGCGTTTTCAGTTTTCAACCTTTAGACACCGCTGATCAAGTCCCAAACCTCGCAGATCTCACCTCGCCGCAACAGATCCTCGCTGCACGGTCAGATCCAGCAAAGTTCACAGTTTCAACCCGGAAAACGCAGATTTCAGCATCTGCGTTTTCAACGCGTCGTCGTCGCATCGTCACCATCGACATCGTCACCGACATAGAGTCAGAATTCAGCAGATAAAGATTTGCACATTTCAGCCCTTAGCAGTTTCAGATTTCAGCCGTCTTGTTGTCGTCCTCATCGTCGTCGACATCGTCGGCAAGTCCAAGCATTGTAGAGATTTGTGCAATCATAAGTAGACCGCTCTAGCCATAGAGAGTGGGGCCTTCGGAGGAGGGTTTTACGTCTCCGGTGTCGTATTCTCTTTTCTATCTCTCAATCTCATACACTTTCACGCACAGTGTCCATTCACTTTGTTTGTGTTCGTTGCACTCTCTCATTAAGAACGGAAGGCTCTCCCTTCCATAAGAACAAAAGGAACCTTGAGCAAAGTTCGGAGCACTCATCTTGAGCAAAGTTCAACATTCATTCCGCTGCACCTTACATTCTCTAGCCTGCTTCTGGACGAAGGTGCAAAGAATGGAGTACCGGCTTGTACTCAGTTGTTGAGATATAAAGAAATACCGCAAGGAGCACCAAGGTTTAGGGCCAATACTCTCTGGGGTGGAATTCTGCCATTCCGTGTCGCGTGTCGTCTCTCTCTTTCAGTTCAGTTATTATTGAAGTGCTAAAAGTCTATTCAGTCTGTTCTTTTCTATTGTCACGTGGTGCCCGTCTTGTGACAAGAGGTTCCTTGGGTTCTTGGTTCTGCTTGGGTTCTTTGGGTTCTTGGTTCTTCCCTTGAGTTCGCGAAGCTGAAGCACGCACAGAGCTTTGATACCATGTCAGGTGTAGCGGAAGTGTTTAAGGATTTAGCTCGGAACTAGTACTCCGCACAAACACAAGAGACACTTTACTTTACTTGAAAGAACTGAACTGAACTGAATGACAGAGAGAGACACAAGAGAGAGAGAGAGAGACGACACCGAATGTCGAGTCCCAAACCCTCAAGGACCCCCTTGCTCCGTCGACAGAGCAAGTACTTTCTTTATTCTTCCACAATGCTGATACAATGACTAAATGCTGAGTTGTTGATGCTAATGGGTATTGAGGTACTAATGGGTTCTATGTCGACGATGATGACGACGACGACGACGACGACGAGCTACTAATGAGGTCTTTGTTGACGATGATGACGACGACAACGAGCTACTAATGGGGTCTTTGACGACGACAACGACGACGAGGTACTGATGGGGTCTATGTCGACGACAATGACCACGACGACGAGGTACTGATGGGTCCTATGTCGACGACAACGAGGTACTGCTAGGATCTATGTCGACGACGAGGTACTGACGGACGGGTCCATGTCGACGACGACGACGAGGTTCTGATGGGGTTTGTGGATCCTTATGTCGAGCCAAGGCACAAGGGGTCTATGTTGACGACGATGACGACAACGACGACGACGACGCTAAGGCTGAATGCCGAAATCTGCTAGCGATGTCAATGGCTAAGGATCTACAACCACGACGAGGCTAGGGCTGAAATCTGATGTGATCATGCTGGCTGAAAACGCTGATCATGCTAGGCTGGAAACGCTGATGGAGAACTACTAGTTCCTGTGGCACTTGGTACAGCTTGGTTCTTGAGAGGCTCCTTCACTGCTCCTTTGCCTTCTATTGGTGCCCAAAGGATTTCTTTTATAGGTCCTTTAGCCATTTGCCCTACAACAAGGGTAAATGAAAAGTCACTTATTAATAAAATGCACTTTAAGAGGTGGTTCACGTGCAGTAAATGCCGAAGTGCTAAAATGCGTTACTGTGCAAGAGAGGTATGCAACTATGACCGGCTTGGACATGCACGTCCTGCTAGAGGCTCACAAAGTGCCAAGCTAGGTCCTAAGCTAAGACTTATTCTAATGAGACCTTGCTCCACAATGCCCCCTCTGACCTCTTTGCCAGAGCGTGGATCTTGTATGGACATTGCATCCTCTATAAAGGCCACCTCTAGGCCTAACTTGCACACTTTGTGCACAAACATGAGATGGAAACCCAGCTTTGGAGCATAAAGAACTTGGAGGTATACATACCCCCTCTGCTGTCTGGAATCCATTCGATGATACCCTTGCTGTGAACACGAATCTTTGATTTGTTGCCAATGAAAATGGAGCCACAAAGTCACCGGAAGTTGGATAACAGATCCTTCAAAAGTGTTGTGTCATGAAGCATCACTATCAAGGATCCAATTCAAAGCATCACGGATTGCAAGAGCAGTCTCAACCTCCGATGTCCCTAGAGAAGTCTCTATAGGTAGCATCTCCAAATGAACAAAGGTTGGGGATTGCACCGCAATCGAAGAAGTAGAAGCCTCGTAATGGCTTTTTCTCCACAATGATTGCAATGCAGATCAGCTTTGAAAGCATCCTTTTCAGCATCCGTCTTCTTGGTATTGTTGGTGCACTTCTGCTTACCCTTCTGCTTCTTCTTGTAGTTGGAAGAACCAGCCAAGGCTGGCTTCTCCCGCGCATTAAATTGCTCCTCTTGGTCCAATACCATTGGACCAGTTTCATCCTCCATTTTTAGAAACTCGAAACATCCCTACAAGCAGGTTGAGCCATTTACATCCACAAAAGCAAGTCCACCTTCAAGAGAGCTCAAAGGAGACGGAAAGACAGCTAGCCCATTCTTTTAAACTTTGGCGGGAAACTGATTCCACACCACAGGTTTCGGTGATTCACAATGCAGGCAAACTATATGCTTTTTCCTCATCCTAGTGAACTTTCTATGCTTAGGACTCGTACTGAGAAGAGGGGCTGTGGCATGTGTTCAGCCATGTTCCCTCCAATATACTTCAGAACCTCCCTGCCTTTGAGCTGATTTGTTTCGTCAGTGGTGAGGGTTTTATTGCAGAAAGTTGAAACAAGATCTCATTTCATGTGCAAACCTCCAGAATCTTGTATAGCCTGCTTTGATACGATTTTTAATTCTGAGTTCTAACCAGAACTCTCAATGACTAACAGCAACTTTTACTCTACCCAAATAATTCTTTCAGTGTGAACAAAAGGAGAGCAAAGACATCAAGTGCTTTGAAGGTGTCACAATATGCAAAGAAAGTACCTGATTCTTTAGCTGAAAAAGGTCAGATTCCTTCTCTAAATTTTGTTCTGCAACATATACTGCACATTAGCTCAACAAGCTACTAGAAAAAGATGTGATGCTTAAGCAAAAATAGCGCCAGATTCTTACTTGCAAGTTCAACATTCCTATTCACCATCTCCTTCCAAACCTAACAGAAACAGGAAAAGAACATTCTTAAACCTCTTGTCGATCATTAATCATTAATCACAGGCAAAAAGAGGACAAGGAACATCCCCTTACAGATTCGATTTGTTTAACTGCATCTGAAGAATGAAGAAATGCATTGTATGCATCCTGATCTGACAAAAATCTTTGAAGCTCCTCCGTGCTGAGAAACACAACTCTCTCTCTCTCTCTCTCTCTCTCTCTCTCTCTCTCTCTCTCTCTCTCTCTCTCTGAAAGAGGCTGATTCTATTACTTGAAAACCCCCCCGAAGTTTGACGCCCGAATGGTGCCTATTATGAGGGCAAGTACATCAAAAAGAAAATTGGAAAGCGAGATGCAATTAGGCACATTCTTGATGTTCTTGATGGTGCAGACTGTTCTTGATGCTTTGCCACATTCTTACTAGACTTTTGCTAGTACTTGGAGACTTATGACCCAAGGAAATCCTAAAAGTTGTCAAGTTTGATGCATTATGCACATTGTTGTTGCAAGTCGCTTTCCAAAAAAAACAGGGCTAAATAGCATGCAAATGAACAGGCCTTTATTGCTGCTCAAAGAAAAAGTGGTAACAACAATGTAGCCACTTCTCATGGTTCTTCTACGAGTGGAAAGACACCTTGTTCCTAATGCTTCTGCTGGCAGCCATAGTTACAAGTTCAGGTCCCCGTTCCCGGTTCCCATCCTAGTTTCCTGTCCCAGATTCCCGTTCCGTGTTTCAAATGTGAGCATCCTAAACACGGAATGGCATTTCATGCATGTTGCCGTTCCTTGTTCCCCGTTTTGATTTCCCATTCCGGGTAACTATGCTGGCAGCACTTCGTCTGAAAATTCTGGTGAAAAGGGTAAAAAGAAGATGCGTTGCCATTATTGTAAAGCTAATGATCACTTGATCATGTCCGAAACTGAAGTGTCCGAAACTGAAGCAAAAGAGGCTAGAAGAACGAGGCCAATTCCACTACAAGTGCAGCTATCGTAGAGTCTTCTGTGAAAGGAGATTGTGATGTTGATGTAGATGCAAAATGGGATTTTAGTGCAGAGTGTACTTATGATCCTTCTGTCCATGATGCATGTATGTCAGTTGTTGCAGATGCTCATGTGTGGCACTTCGACAGTGGTGCTACAAAGCACATTACCTCTCATCGTGACTTGTTCACCTCTCTCGAGGATGTCCCTCGCGGGAATACAGTCACTTGTGCAAACAATGCCTCTTATCCGGTCAAGGGAGTTGGAAAGATTGTGTTTGCTAGGCTTGGTCTTGTTGTGAAATTTGTGGATGACAGATGTACAATTCATGATCTCAATTTTGGTGATGAGATTGTTGCACCAGCATTTTATGTCGTGGGTTGTATAAGCTCACTTTGTATAACAGGTGTGGGCAGAGTTTTGCAAATGCAGTTGTGGATTCAAAGGTTGTTTCAAATGCAAAACTTTGGCATGCATGTATTGGGCATCTGAATTTTGTCAGTTTGCAGCGTTTGCAAAAATCTGATATGGTTGCTTCTTTGCCGCCTCTTGAAGCACCTGTAAAGCATGTTTGTGAGGGCTATATTTTGGGCAAAATGCAACATTCAAAGTTTCCAAAGGATGGTTCAGTAAGGGCTACATGCAGCTTGCAGCTTGTGTATAGTGATGTTTGTGGGCCCATGCAAACTCCGTCCTTGGGCAATTACCTTTACTCGTGACTTTCATTGATGATTACTCCAGGCATGCATAGGTGTATCCGCTTAAAGCAAAGTCGGAAGTGTTTATGTGCTTCAAGCCTAAATGTACTATGGGCACCCTCCATTCCGATCGAGGGGGGAGTATATGTCTCATGAATTTAGTGCATTTCTGGCTAGTCGTGGGATAAAACACCAATGTACAGTGCGTATACACCTCAGCAAAATGGTGTTGCTCATAGGAAAAACAAGTCACTTACGAAAATGGCACGATATATGGTCAAAAGTCAAGCTTTGCCACATTCGTTTTGGCTTGAGGCAATCATGTGTACTACTTATGTACTTAACAGGTACCCTACGAAAGCTTTGTAGTCTATGACTCCATATGAAGCATGACATGATAGAAAGCCATCTATTGATCACATGCGCGTTTTTGGCTCTTTGGCTTATGCTTTAGTGCCACAAACACAGCGCAGAAAATTGGATGATAAGGCTGTCAAATTCTTTAAATTTTTTTCCGAAAAAGAGATCCTTCTATTAGTTAATGAAACTGCCCATAGGGCTACAACCACCTCTACTAGAGAGGGCTACAACAAACATAAGGGGAGACTCTCCCAATGAAAAAACAGCATATGTACAATGAGGCTAAATCAAGAGATGGGAGGAGGGAAAAGCCACAAGGTGGACGGTAGTGCCATCTGAGCACACCTTGGACCATGGTGAAGAAAGGACCAGGGCGCAAGAGTCAAAGGAACGCCTCTCTACGCTCCCGCATGTGGCTCGGAGTCTCTCGAACTTTCCCCTGAGAGTATGGATCAGCTCTAGCCAAAAATCTCAAACAGTCTTTGCTGGTGGCACAAGGCGAGCCTCAAAGATGTTGAAGCAACGAGCCCGCCAGATGAACCAGAGTGTCAAGCCACAGATGAGCTCCCAACACTCCTCTCTCTCACTGCACCACTCCTATGGAGTAAACTCTATAGCAGGCTGGAGTGTAGGTCGACTCCCCTGTATCACTATCATCCTGCTAGTGGAGGATAGCTCAAACTGTAATGCCGGGCTCGTGAGAGTGGACCAGCAGTTGCCCCCCAAGTGTACTGTCGTGCTGTGGAAAGAGCTGGCATCAACCGAAGGACCCAAAGTCAAACCTGTTGTGCCCTAGGGTAGTCCCAAAGACAGTGACGCAGACTCTCCAAAGGATGGTCACAAGCTGCACATGCTACCGAGAGGCCACTATGTACAAGCAAGCTCCCTACTGCTGTAGCTCTATGTGCAACCAGCCACTGGAACAACGTGACTCGCCGCGATTGTCTGGCGTCCCACAACCTCGCCCAAAAAACTAGCAAGAACTCAACTGTGAGACCCTCCTCCTGCCAATGAGGTGCTGCAGCACGACGAGCCTCTCTCCGTGCTGCCAGTATGTGAAGTCCCAGTCGAACAGTGTACTGAAAGAAAGGGACACCTGGATGGTCAGCTGAGGAGAAAGGGTCCCTCCAAAACCACTCTCCAGCATCCCATTGCACTCGTGCCAGTGGACAGCTCTCCCAAGCCCACAACCTCCAGTGGCCTGTCTCAAGAGCTGTTGGGTCAGGATCTATAACACAAGTACTCCACAGATGCCCACAACTCGGATCCTCTGAAAACAACACTCTGCAACCTATGGGGCCCTACTGAGACTCTGTGTAAACGACCCTCACCCTGTAACTCGAAAAACATGGAGGGTACAGTCTGTGAGCAAGCCCGAACTGCAATGAGGACCTCCAATCGCATGAAGGCCCCCATCCATCTGGGCACTGCTAACTTGAGAGGTGTAAGCCACTCAACGGGTACTGCCTCTGTGATGTCTTGGCACATGCTCTGCACCCCTCTCATGCCCTGTAATTGGATGCTCTGAAGCTCCTCTGATAAAACCTAAGAAATGTAGCCAATCACCTAAAGTGCGTGTTGGACCCTTTGCCATGGGACCCCAAGAAACATGAGGCCTACTACCAACCAAGTGGCCTCTCTAAGTGTTGACCATGGGGTTCCAAACGAGTGGCTGTCTCAGGCGCTCCTCCGTGCAAGTAGGCTAGTGTTGCTCCAGGCCTCTCTGCAGACAGCTGCTCCCAAGATCGAAGGAGGCTCACAACAAACCGGTCCTCTAGTCTCCTGCTCAGGCCCACTCTGCGCATCTCTGTGAAAATCCACCTGGTGTAAGGTCTCCAAGGGCCTCCAGCCTGAGGCACTCTAGCTCTAAGCCGCTGAAGCAAAACTCCTTCCAGGGCTCCTCCCTTGGAAGCAGTCCTCTGACAACAAACTTCCCAAGAAGGGCTCTGCTCTGTTGTGCTGGGTCTATGATCCCCAACCCCCCATGAGAACAAGGTAGAGTGATGACCTACAAGGCCACTTTGGCCCGGGCTATCTGAGTATTGCGCCCTAACCAAAGGAAATTCCTGATCAGCCTCTCTACCTGGCTGATGCAGGAGCTTGAAAAGATCCAACAAGATGTAATGTACCACATAGTAGCCAACAACACCTGGTTGGCCACTACAACTCTCCCTGCCAAAGAAAGTCGTGTCGAACTCCAATGTAACAGCTTCCTCCTGATGGACAGGAGGAGGGGAGTAATCTACTGCTCAAGAGACAAGTCCAACCCACCCTGACAGCCCAAGTAACGAACTGCGTCCCTGGGGGGATCCATCAGAAACCCTCACCTGGCAGCCAATCAGGCGTAGGAGCACTGCCAACCGAGAAAGCCACTATCTTCCTCCAATTGATCAGTGCACCTGATGCACAACAAAAGGTCTCAAGAGCCTGCTCACACCTGTGTAGGTTGGCCTCCTGGCCCTCCAAGTACAAAGTTGAGTGGTCTGCAAACTCAGCATCCAGTAGCTTATCGCCCCGAATAGGAAGCGCTAAGCCACGTAAACCAACATGTTGTGAAACCAAAAATTTGCTCATCGCCTCAGCATAGAACAGAAAGAGGAAGGGGGCAAGAGGGCAGCCTTGTCCGACCGAACATGTGAGCATGAACCGATCTCCTCTATCTCCTGCCACAAGCACCTGACTATGTGCACGTTTGTAAAGAGCTGACACACCTCTAATCCACGCATCTAAGAACCCCATCCTGCGAAGATTGCCCTCCGAAAAGTCCCAGTCAACCCTATCGTAGGCCTTCTCAAAATCGAGAAGAAGTATCACCAAATCCTCACCACGAAGGCGCGCGAGGGCAGATGCCTCCCAAAAAGTAAAGATGTTGTCAAGGATACTGCGCTCCTTGACAAAACCTGTATGGATCCCATGTATAATGCTCTCTAGAAGTGGCTAAATCCTCAAACTCAGAGCCTTGGCAAGAATTTTGTAGGCTTAGTTTAGGATGGTGATCGGTCGCCTCTGTCGAATCTCATCAAGGAGCCACCCTCCTTGAGAATGAGGTAAATCAAGCCCTCAAATCATGTTGTCAGGCATCTCTCCTGTGTGTAAGATGTACTGAAAAGCGTTGCAGAGGTCTGAGCCAAACAAGTCCCAGTACTCAAGAAAAAACTAGGAGTCACACCATCCTCACCTGGACAGCTACCACGGGGAAGTGCTCTGAGGGCCACGTGGAGCTCCTCTAGCTGAAGAGGCACCTCAAGCCTCTGGCGCATCTCCTCAGTCACAAGACAAGGCACCTGTGCCCAAACCTGCTCTCTGCATGCATTCTGACGCTCTGACTAAGGCTCTGCTGCTGACAACAGGTCACGGTAAAAGTCAGTAGCAACTCCACGCATGTCCTCTTGCTCTGAAGCAACTGACCCGTCAGGCCTCCTCAACTGGCTGATACTGGCGTGCGAGTGCCGGGGTCCCACTGTCTCAAAGAACGCCCCGTAACTCTATCACCCACCTGAATCCACTGAGATGCCTGTAGATGGAAAGCAAACCCATGACTCCTCTGTGATAGCACGCTCCTCACGAGCCTGGTGCAACTGCTCCTCCAACCATGGACTGTCTGGGTGCTGCACCTGCATCCTCTGCAAGGAGGCAACACCTCGTCGAAGACACTACTCCTCCTCTCTAGCTGCAGCCAGGCGGGCCGTAGACTCTTTAAGAAAGAACCTACTAAGTTGAGCAAGTCCAGAGGCCACCTGTCAGCACGAGTCCTAGGTGTCCAAGCCCTCTGTCCAAAGAGCCACCACTCGCTCTCTGAGCTCAGAGTCCAACAAGATCCACTCAGGGATGCATAGCATCGTGCTATCTTTCCTCTGTCTATCTGTCATTGTGAGGATCACCGATGCATGGTCCGAAAAGGATGTCCCAGCCAGGATGCAAATTGACCCATCCAAGTCACAAATGAAGTCCCTAGCATAGAAGCGATCTATCCTAGATAGATTCACTTCTCCAACTCTGCGATCAGACGAGAGAAAACCAAGCTGTCAGGGGGTCTTACAAAACCTGAGTGCTGCCAAACATCAGAAACCCTCATAGTCATACAAAACCGCTCCCAAGCTGCCAGCTCAACCCCTGCACCGTGACATGGCCACCTCCAATCCGGTCAGAGGGGTCCTCCAACATGTTGAAGGCCCCCCCAACACACCACTACTCTGCATGCGACAAAGACTCCACAACCTGAGACCAGAACTCTGCCCGTGCACTTGCCACATTGGGCGCATAAATGTTCAGGAAACCCATGAGGCAACCCTGAATCTGCATAGTAATCAACTGAGCTCTGCTTGGTACAATAATACCTCTGCCCACAATGGCCTGCTGCTGCTGCAAAGAATCCACAATAGTCATACATACCCCTCCCTTGATGCCTCCAGGTCCAAATGCAACTGATCAAAACCTCTCATAGCGATCACGCAAAATCTAACCACACCGTCTAAGGCGGCTCTCACACAGATGATGCTCCTGTAGCATAAGAATGTCAATCTCACCACCCACAGGGCATCGCTGAAGCTCCTGACGAAACCAGCCCCTCTGACACTGAAATTGGGGCCCTCCTATCCCTGCACATTCCATGAGATGATCCTCATGGAGTCACTGAGAGAAAACAGACGCTGCAATAGCAGCCAACCTCGCTATCTTTGAGGCCGGTTTGGATGGGGAGTAATCCGCATCTGAACGACCTCTAGACAAGCGCGTATGGAGTGACTGTTCCGCCCAGGCCCAAGCCGAGCGTGCAGCTCGCAGGGCTACATCCTCTGTCCAAGAATCCTCATGTACAAATACATAGCAAGGAGGGCTTTTGAGTGTCGGCAAACAGATGCACAACAATGTGTCTGCAATCCGCTGCATCCGGTGGCGTCACGCTAAACTTGGCAAGAGGCCTAAGTGTCTGTACGAAATCTGTCACCCCTAAGTCCCCCGTGTGGTGTGAGAACTCAGTAGCCTGAATCTGGAGCCAGTCAAGAACTGTGTGCAGGGTCCACTCTGTAGGATCCCTACCGCACAACGGGAAGGAGAAACCAACCGCTGTGTCCAAAGCCTCAATGCCTCGCGCAACAAGAAAGAGGACGTGGACTCGAAAGCAAGCCTCCTCCAGGTCAAGAGAAGAGTCACCCACGAACCGTGTGAAGCTATAGTCGAAGAAGTCCCAGCGTCTGCAAATGTCAAAGCTAGTCAAACCTCTTGGGATTGCTGCAAAAGAAGAAGTCTGCACCAGAAAAGGCGGCCTCGGATGGGGCTAACCCTCCCGAGCCACACGGCTCGTAGCGAAAGCACTACCAAGAGATCGCCTCGCGGCAGACGCGCGTCCAATCCCTTGTGTCTGAGGAGGAGTGGAGGGGTCGGGAGATGAGGCTGTGGGCCCAACTGGGAGAGAGGAGGAACGGGAGACGGGGTGGAGGTGCAGGAGGGGGAGGAGGCGAGGGAGGCGGAGCCGCAGCGTCTGAAGGAGGAGGAGGTGGAGGCGGAGGAACTAAAGTGGACGGGGCCTCCTCAGACGGGTCCTGTTGTCACAAACTGCTGACGTGTCAAAGCCCTGAAGAATAAAGCCACCTTGCAGATGTCGGCCGAGGGGCCTAAACCCTAAGAAGAACAAGTAACAGAAGAAGAAGTCCTACCAACTTATGGGGACCCAAGTGACATAAAGGATTCAAATAAAGCTCGACTCTCACACACAAAAGACTTGAACATTGATGACGTGGCAGATTTCTGAAAATTGCGTTGACATGATGACGTGGCAGGCTGTACAGATTTCCACGTTTTGCGTTGACTGCTTGTCAGGTGCAGCGGAGTTAAAATGGTGAAGATCTAGTTTTATACTTCCACAAAATCCTTTCCTTCTTTCCTTGCGTTAGTGAATGCTTTGTACTTCAATGAATGTTCCTTTTATGTTCCCCTGAAGAGAGGGGTTGAGAGAATGCAATAGAGATGTGTAGAGGGAGAGAAAAAGAGAGAAGAAGAGAGCGACACCCGATGGGGTCCCAACCAACCCTCTCAAGGGCCCCCCACACCGTTACCGATGTGGTATTTGCTTTAGATTGCGTAAATGGAATGTATACACAATGCAATACCTCAATGCAGACTCTAATGACTTGACGACGACAAATCACCGCGGTAACTCCTCGGGAAGAGGCACCTCCGGGGCTGCACCTTTGGATCCTTCTCGATGTGGGATTTGCGGATGGCCACCAAGGGTAGATTTGGGGCTGATTTGCGCTCCCAATGTGAGAGGAATGAAGGGCTGAATGATGGCTGCAAAAACGCAGATCTGCGACGAAAAACGCAGCTGATCTCTCGCGTAGAGCAGGGCTGAAACGCAGATCTCGATGACGGAGATGATGGGCAGCAATGTGAGCACTCAATGCCGGCGAGGGAATGGCCGAGAGGAGGCTCAATGGGCTGCCAAAGTACCGGACCGCAACGGGAATAGGCAGCGTTAGCAGATCTCGCACCTTTCGCGACGGAATGGGCTGAAAACTGAAAACGCTGGCTGATCTGCAAGGCTAAGGCTGGCGCAAGGGCTGGAATCTGGCTGGAATCTGCAAACGCTGGGACTTCTTGCCAAAAACGCCAGGGCTGATTTGATGTGAAAACGCTAGGCTGATCTGTAGTCTCCTGCTAGCGCTTACACAATCTTCTGCAACTTGTCTCCAAATGGGAGCTCTCCTGCTCCCTTTATAGGTGAGGCATAGGCCTTATGAATTAGTTTAGGTTGAGGTAGGGCAAGTGTCCACCAGTTTTCCCAACAAATAAATCATAAAATGATTTATTACAAATTGGTCCAAACTTGGTGAGATTGTCGCACATCTGCCCACCTGGGAATCCGATCGACGCGCAGTCTGGCACGTCGGATTCCTCTAACCTAGAACTACATGCTCGTCATGCCAGATGCCCACCGTAGTGTAATAACATTTGTCAAAACGCATATACATACCATTTATGCAATAGGGTTCCAAACTGGAAATCCTAATCTAATGGATTTGTCCGGACATGCAGGTCCTACGAACAGGCTCACAAAATTGCCGATACTAATCCTCCTAAGATTCTAGACATCCCTATCTAGGAAGAAGGGCAAAACTGGCTCTGGAAGTCGATGAAGTATGTCCACGTGGCACACAGAGCCATGTGTATGTGACACTACTCTACGGATTTCCGTGATTTACGCTGGCAGCTTTTTGGCATTGCTTTTGGACCAGAAGCTTTTGAGATTGAGGGCTTTTCATGTAAAACTGCTTTTGGGGCCTAGGGCCTTTAAATATGAGGCTAGGGCTCATTCTTTAGCATGCTTCCTGGAGAAGGTGCAGAGTCTCGAGTACCAGCTTGTATTGTGTTGATGCAATACAAAGAAATACCGAAAGGGGCGCCAAGGTTTGGGGACAATACTCTCTGGGATGGAATTCCGCCACTCCGTGTCGTGTGTCGTCTCTCTCTTTCAGTTCAGTTGTTATTGAAGTGCTAAAAGTCTGTTCAATCTGTTCTTTTCTATTTGGCACGTGGTTCCCTTTTTGTGACAGTGGTATCAGAGCATCAGGCGTGTGCTTTTCTGAAAGCATACCGGTCCTACCAAGGAGCAGACAGAGTAAGATTGCACTTTCAAAAGTTCATTGGAAATTTTAGCTCCGACCCCGGACTTATTAGCCACTCATTAGCCACTCCTACCGTTACTTCATCGCGCATCGGGCGCACTCCCGTCTTCACCGCTCATTCTTGGGCATAAGCCATAAAGATCACTTACAAGAGCAGGATCCAAGATTTGTTTCGAGTTGCTGTTTTTCTCAGAGGCAGTGCCATGCAGATGTTGATAGCTACCAAGCAGCATACTCCAAGTACTTGGAAAGCTTTCAAGAAAATTTTTGCCCGAAGTTATTCGGTTTCTGATATCTTCCTTCGAAGTGCAACTTCTGGCAAAGTGGGGTATCCTGAATGTTAGGGAATAAAGGCCTAAGTGCCTTGTACTTATAGCTTATAAGTTAAAAGGACTTATAAGTGAGGGGGCCCAAGTGTGAATGGCCCCTAGTCACTTACTCATATACTCAAATATGAAGCCCAAAAATACACCAGCGTGGCTTCTCCCAAAATTCTACGAGCCCTCTCTCTCTCTCTCACGTTCTTTCTCTGCGCAAGCTCCTTGTGCGCCAATCTCCTCTTCTCCTTCACTCTCATTGCATAGAACAGCAAGTGGGCTCTCTCTCCTGCTCCCCCACACTGAAATGCTTGCCATTAGCAGATTATAACTTCTTTACATCTCTCAGCACGTGCTTCTTGTTGATAACCTCGGAGGTCCAGTGTGACTGCTATGACTTGGGACTACCATCGCCGCCAGAGGAACATTGTCTATCCAAGAGCTGATGGACCATGCTGTGCTCGGCTGAAGTCGCGGAGCTTAGATCGACACACACACACACACACACACACACACACACACACACAGCTTACACAGTACGCAGAGAATTCGTTGAAGGGTTATCTCTCAAATCTTATTATTCACAAAAGTATAAGTGAGTATATACAAAGAGTTAGTGATAAGCGAGTTAGGTGGGCGATCGGCCATATCCGTATAAGAGGCCACTTGGGCTTTAATCCCAACAACCTCCCACTTAAAGTCCAATGTGGCACTTTAAGTAACTGTAAATCTATGAACATAAATGTACAAAGATTTACATGGCTACCATCTATCCAATGCCCAATAGCTCACGACAATGCACAAAGCCCTCTCCTGGAAGTCCCTTTGTGAGTAGATCAGCAAGATTGTCCTTGGTGTGGATCTTCAGCAGTTGTATCTACTTGTCTTCAAGTACTTCCCTAATGAAGTGATATTTCACATCAATATGCTTAGTCTTTGAATGGAACATTGGATTCTTTGCCAATTGTATAGCACTTTGACTATCACAATATAACTCTGGCATATCTACTTTGATTCCCAAGTCTGCTGCCAATCTACCAAGCCAAATAGCTTCTTTGCATGCCTCATTTGCTGCAACATACTCAGCTTCTGTAGTAGACTGCATAATACAATCTTGGAATCGAGATCGCCATGATATGGCACCTCCAACCAATGTAAAGACATAGCCTGATGTAGATCTCCTCTTATCCAAGTCTCCTGCATAATCTGAGTCAGTGTATCCTCTGACACTCAGATCCTGACTACCATAGCATATGCGCATACTCTTTGTATGTTTTAAGTATCTCATGATACCTTTCACTGCCTCCCAATGTTTCTTGCCGGGATTTGACATATATCTGCTAACCACTCCCACTGCAAATGCAATATCCGGACGTGTAGCAATCATTGCATACATCAAACTCCCACATGCAGACGAATACGGCACCGTATCCATTTCAACCTTTTCCACCTCAGGCTGTGGGCAATCTTAGTTGCTTAGTTTCACATATGACGGCAATGGTGTCATCAATGCCTTTCCCCTGTCCATATGGAAACGTTGCAACACCTTGTCAATATACTCTTCCTGAGATAAGTAAAGCATCTTCTCGTTGGATACGCATACCCAGTGTGAGGTGGATTGGAAGGAATCTAACCCTAATTTTTGGTACAAGTTTCAGGATGGGAAGTTAGTCGACTTTTCGAGCTCGGCTGATGTCGAGATTGCTTTTTAAGTTTGAAATCTGTTTGAGAACTTGTTTGGTGATCCTGTTTGAAATTTGTTTGAAATGGATGGTATCTATTTTGAGTCTGTCTTGGTGCCGATTTGAACTGTTAGACTCTGGTTTTAATACTGGTTTCATTGAATGGTGATTGTACTCCCGGGTGGAGAAGTAAGAAATATTGTATTGTTTGAACCTCGGAACGACGTACGCCAATGCTTGGGGAGCATTCCGTTGTATGCTAGAAAACCTCCGAACGACGCAAGCCGATGCCTGGGGAGCGTTTGGTTGTATGCTTGAACCTCCAAGCGACACAGACTACGGTCTGGGAGCGTTTGGTTGTACAGTCCTCTGAGCTCATGGCCCGGACCTTTTTAGGTTATTTGCAGGGGGAGTGACGAGGTAGTCATTGAGTAGCTTCATAACGCAGACCGTTTGTCTCGGGCGAGTGCTCAGCGGCGCTATTTGTTGTGTCTTGTAACATGCATATGTAAGCATTTGTGTTGTATTGTGATGTGCTAACTACTAAATATTCCTAATTGGATGAGATTGTCTGGGTATGTAACTTTAGTGCATCAAGACACCCGTGGAAGATCATTATGGTCGGGGTGTGATGGCTAACTTTACTACGCCGGAATATCAAGAGTTCCGATCTGGACGAAAGGAGAAGCTAACTCCTTGATCAAAAGAGCCGAAAGGAGAAGCTAACTCCTTAACAAAAAGAGCAAACTCATTGTCCCTCGGAATGACCCTTCGAAATTTTTGAGCTAACTTGAGTTGTTCTGCAGATATGCTGTAATCATGGACGATTACTCTCTTTCAAGAAGGGGAGATGTCGCAAACTGCTGACGTGTCAAAGCCCTGAAGCATAAAGCCAACTTGCAAATGTCGGCTTTGGGGCCCCAAGTGACATAAAGGATTCAAATAAAGCTGGACTCTCACACACACAAAAGACTTGCGCAAACTGATGACGTGGCAGATTTTCGAAAATTGCGTTGACATGATGACGTGGCAGGTTGTACGGATTTTCGCATTTTGTGTTGACTGCTCTACGGATTTCCGTGATTTACGCTGACAGCTTTTTGGCATTGCTTTTGGACCAGAAGCTTTTGAGATTGAAGGCTTTTCATGTAAAACTGCTTTTGGGGCCTAGGGCCTTTAAATATGAGGCTAGGGCTCATTTTTTGGCATGCTTCCTAGAGAAGGTGCAGAGTTTCGAGTACCGGCTTGTACTGTATTGATGCAATATAAAGAAATACCGAAAGGGGCGCCAAGGTTTGGGGCCAATACTCTCTGGGGTGGAATTCCGCCACTCCATGTCGCATGTCGTCTCTCTTTCAGTTTAATTGTTATTGAAGTGCTAAAAGTCTATTCAATCTGTTCTTTTCTATTGACACGTGGTGCCCATCTTGTGACACCTATTGAAGGGGGTCAAAACGATTCCCTATCGGAACCCAGTGCTGCTAAGCTGCAAGAGGTCGGCCACCAGGGGGAGCAGTGGGGCAAGCCCGCCCTTGTCGGCGGCGGCCAGGCACCTGCTGCCAACCGTCAGTTGTCTAATCGTTGGTCTCTATCGAGGTACCAGCCTGTGCGTCCTCTGTATCTGGTTGCTGGGTATGCTCAGCCTTGGGAGGCTGTTCATGCGCTATGGGCGAGGTCTCCTACGAAGACAGGCCTTTGCCAAATGGCCCATCTGTCTGCAAATGAAGCATTGATTCGGGAGACCCGAATACTCTACACTCTGTCTGATCCAACTATCAAATTCTTTTTTGTTGGTTATAGTACTAAAAGCAAAGGTTACAGGTTATACAATCCGCAAACAAAGCGTATCTCGGTTTCAGGGAATGTTGTGTTTGTGGAAAATTTGAATGTAAATTCGAATGAGGCAAATGTAGCCTATGGGGGTTTCTAAAAATATTACAGATCAGCCAATTTCTGGTGCAGATGTATATGATGTATTTGATGAGGAAAGGGCTGAGAATGAGCAGGCTAGAGGTATACCAAAATGGATGGTGCATACTTTGCGTGACAGTAAAACTGGATGCACCTTTGTCTAGTCGTACTCGTTCAGGTTCTAGCTTATGTGATGTAGAGGAACCTCTATCTTTTGATGAAGCACAAAGTTCAAAAAATTGGATGGCTGCCATGCAATCAGACTATGATGCACTTCTAGAAAATGACACATGGACTTTATGCGATTTGCCTCCTAGCAAAGCAGCCATTGGTACGAAGTGGGTTTACAAGTTGAAACGCAAGGCGGATGGTGAGATTGATCGCTATAAGGCTCAGCTTGTTGCAAAGGGTTATGCACAACAGAAAGGCATAGATTATGAAGAGACTTTTGCTCCCACTTGTCGTATGACTACTGTGCGTTTTCTATGTGCATTGGCATCTCATTTTGGTTGGGATGTACATCAATCAAGCATTGTTATTGCTTTCTTGAATGGTGACATATTTGAGGAAGTTTATGTAACGCAGCCTAGCGGTTTTGTCAAGAAAGGACGAGAGGATAAAGTGTGCAAATGTAAGAAAGCTTTGTATGGGTTGAAGCAATCTACTCATGCTTGGTATGAGAAAGCTAACACTCATTTGGTTAAACGAGGCTTTCGTAACAGTCCAACAGAAAGCACTTTGTATGTGAAGCGTGAGGGTGATGTACTTCTCATTGTTGTTCTATATGTGGATGATTTGTTGATCACTGGTCCGAATGAGACACACATTGCTGAATATAAGGCTGATTTGAATGAGACACACATTGCTGAAGCTTTCGTAACAATCCAACAGAAAGCACTTTGTATGTGAAGCGTGAGGGTGATGTACTTCTCATTGTTGTTCTATATGTGGATGATTTGTTGATCACTGGTCCGAATGAGACACACATTGCTGAATATAAGGCTGATTTGAATGCTACTTTAAGATGAAAGATTTGGGGCTATTGCATCTTCAACATTTTGATCACTTCAGGTTCGGTTTCTTTTGCAAACACCAAGTAACTGCAAATAGAGCTTTTCATTGCTTTCTTGATACATGACCCACAAGAGGAATGGAGTTACCTCGAACCCCTACGTCAATCACAAGATTCTTGCCTTTATGTGTGAGCTTAAGTTTGTCTGCATCTTTGTCATAAATAGGAATTGCCTTGACTTTGCGCATCCAAGGCATGCCTAGCATTACATCGCAGCCTTGAGTAGGACCTATTAGAAAGTCCACATGATCCAAATATCCCCCAATGTGAATTCTTAATGGATCCTTTATAGATGCGACTTGTGCTTGCTGTCCAAAGAGAGTGTCAACAATTGTTAGCATACCTTTGTCTTCATTAGTGAGACCAATAGATCTGCTGCTTCCTCAGAGATAAAATTATGAGTTGATCGAGAGTCGATCATAATTACAACAGGTAGATCTCTCAACTTTCCAAAAGATTTCCATAGTTGCCTTACTTTAACATCAGTACTGCATTCAGGGGCTTGGACGTCTGTAATGGTAGCAACCTTAGGTTTGGTTGGCTCTTCTATAATTTTCTTGTCACCATTCTTCTTCTTGCACTTTGATGCCATGTGTCCTTTGCCGCCGCATTTGAAACGCCTTCCTTCCTTGAGTCATCTCTTCATTTCTTCCTTTGACATCTTCTTGTAGGTTGGTCTTTCTTGCTTGAGCTCATCTTTAGAACTTGATGGTTTAGAAGATGCTAAAGACTTCTTTCCTTGATTCTCGTGAGTCTTTGCTCTCTTTAATGACCCTTCATTTGTTGAAGAACTTTTTCTCTTCAACATCCACTTCATATCACGAGCTTCTGCATTCAATGTTGATTCCATGCAATCCTTCAAATGTCCTTTTTAGAGACATGCATAAGAGGCTTCAAAAGTGGATGTAGGCCGCCTTCAAACTTGCGGATAACTTCACCGTCACTTACATTGATATATTGGGAGCCTTGAGGTATGTATCCCAAAAGCGATCAATATACCCTTGCACATTATCCTCTTTTTTATCAAGCTTATCCCAATCTGTGCATATGTCCTTCTTGAAGTTTGTAGGCAGAAATTGAGATGTAAATATCTCTTTAAATTCCTCCCAAGTTTTAGGATTTGTGTTCCTGGTTACATGGGTTAGATACCAATTACTAGCAACTTCTTTAAGATGCACACATACCTGATGAAGCATAGATTCTTCAGAAGAAGTTACAATTTTTGAAGGCTAAATCAAATTCTCCGATGAAGGCAAGCGCCTTTGCAATGTCCATGCCCTTTCCATCAAAGTAAGTAAGTTTTACACTCTTGTCTCCCAGCTTGCAAGTTTACTTCTTCTTTCTCTCATTTTCTGTTTCGAATATCTCCTTTGTACGTAGCTCCATTGATGAATGATGACAAGAGGCTATTGCATAGGGCTCCAAGGAAACAGCATTTCTAGAGGAGTCCGGACCGATGATGCCCTTCCTTAATAGATATTTCTTGGCAAACACAATTGGGTCTCCAAAATCAGAACTTTTAATAAAATCTTCAAAGTGAGATACCTTTGAATTTGTGATTGCCTTCCTAGCGACCACCAATTGCACATCAAGATCTGACAACAAATCCTCCATCTCTTTTATACGTTGAAGAAGCTTCTTTTCAAGCTTTGTCGATCCATCTTCTCTATGGCTATGAGCATGAGATGATGATGGGGTCTTTTCTCTATGTCGGCTCATTGATTTCCTATGGCTGCTACTCTTGAAGGAAGATTCTCTTTTTGAGGAAGAGGAATCCTTCGAACGACTATAATGCGTCATTGACTTCGATCTCTCTCTATGGCTTGACATCTTCTTGGTAGCAAAAGTCTTGAAATCCAAGACCTCCTTCAATTACCTAGATGGTAAGGAAGGTTACTCCGCTCTGATACCAATGAAACTCAGGACCTCATTACACCACAGGCTTATTACTGCCAATTCACACTTTGAACATAGGATAAATATCAATCTCTAATTAAAGCTTGAGAGAGAGGGACATATATATGTTGAGATATGGAAAATTTGAAAGACTGAGACAGATTAGATAACGAGAGAAGATTGACAGTGACACACTGTTGACCCGAAAGGCTGGGCCCCCTTCATAGGAATTATTTATTCCTCCAAAAAATTACAAGTGTATAGGCTGAAAATTCAGCATGGAATCACCATGCATTCTTCTTCGTGCAATCCTTCGGCAACACTTCCTTCGATGCCTTCCTTCCTCTTCATAAGCTTGCATGAGAGAGAGCAGAGAGAGAGCATGTAGGACTTATGGAAAGGAGAAGTAGCATGTAGAGAGCAATGGTGTAGAGGCTTCTTGGAGTGACGTTGGGCTGAACTTCAGCAAATGGAAATGTGTTCAAGTGAAGGAAAAGGCATGTATTTATAAGAGAGGTGGTCTCCCTTGGAAACCTTCTTTGAAATTTGAGACCTTTGAAATTTGAGTCCTCCTTTGAAATTTGAGGCCTTCTTTGAAAATTTGGGCCTTCTCGAAACCTAGTAAAGCAACCCCAACATGAAGAAAGGGGAAAACCACAAGAGAAATTGGCACGTAAGCATTGCACTTGAGCTACGTGGACAAGCTACTACTAGAGGTCAGCATCAATCTTAGTCAGCTTAGTATCTAGTCTGGCAACTTTGTGAGCCTCTAGAAGGGCGTGCATAATCAAGCAGGTCATAGTTGCAAACCCTCACTTACACAATACACTCACTTAAGCATATAGATATATGATCAATCACTTAATCATTTAGTAATAAGTGACTTTGACATGACATTTATAAAAAGTAGGTAGGGGAAATGGCTAAAAGAACCTAAAAAAAAGTCACTTCGCCTTCAGTTTCTAGGATATCAAGACCCACTACCCTCAGGGGCATCCAACGCCCACAATACCTCAGCACCTAGCGTTTTCATCACCAGGACCCCGGCATCATCAGCGTTTTTGCAATCGGTTCACCCTAGCATTTTTGCATCGGATCAACATCAGCATGAAGCATTTAGTATTCAGCATTTTCAACATTGTATCAACATTTTGTGCAAGTAATTAGAACAAGTACTTGCTCTGGCAATGTCAGGTGCAACAGAATTAAAATGGTGATAAGATCTAGACTTTACACTTCCACAAATCCTTTCTTCTTTCCTTGCTTGGATGTGTGCTACTTAGTACGAATGATAGTTCCTTTTAGAGAGAGAATGAGAGGTATAGAGAGAGAGAGAGAGAGAGAGAGAGAAGGAGAACGACACCTAATGAGGTCCCAACCAACCCTCTCAAAGGCCCCCCACACCGTTGCCGACGTGGTATTTGCTTTTGATTGCGTAAATGGAATGTACAGACATGCAATACCTCAAATGCAAACTCTACTAACTCGAATGGGGAATGTCGTCATGGTAACTCTTCCAAATGAAGCGCCTTTGGGGCTGACTGGATGCACCTTTGGATCCGTCTCGATGTGGGGTTGCTAATGGCCACCAAGGGATATATATGGGGCTGATTTGCGATCCCAGTGTGAGAGGAATGAAGCACTGAAAACGTAGATGATGATGGAGCCGATAATGGACAGCAATGGGAGCACTCGATGAGGCCAGGGAATGGCCAAGAAGAGGCTCAATGGGTTGCCGAAGACCGGTTGTCAGCAGGGAGAGTAGCATTAGCAAATCCACCACATTTCCGACAAAGGGAAGGGGCTGAAAACTGAAAACGATAAACTGCTAGCTGAGATTTGGTGATGGAAAACCAAAACGCTAGCGCTAAAAATGTGAAATGCTGGTTGATCTGCAAAATGCTAGGGCTGATTGCTAGCGCTGGCTCTGAATGCTGGAAATGCTGGGTCTCATGCTCCTTTTATAGGGTAGGTATATTGCTTAAGAACCCCTTAAGACTTAGGTAGGGCAAACTTGGAAGACAAATTTAATGATAAACTTGACTAGGCAAAGTTTCTGAGAAAACTGTCGCACATCTGCCAACCTCAGAATCCTATTGACACGAAGAATGGCTCCTTGGATTCCTCTAGCCTAAACTACATGCATATCATGTCAAATGCTCACCGTAGTGTAAGAACATTTGTCAAAACGCTTGTACAAACCATTTATGCAAGAGGGTTCCAAAACTAGAAAACCTAATCTAATGGACTCGTTCGTCGGACATGCGCGTCCTGCAAACAGACTCACAAATTGCCGATACTAATCCTCCTAGCATTCAAGACACTCCCATCTAGGGATAGGTACAAAATTGGCTCCGGTAGTCGATGAAGCATGTCAACATGGCACACAGAGCCATGTTCACGTGATAGGCAACAGAGTAAGGGGTCCATCAACGGTGGTTGGGACCCGACATGCGGTGTCGTCTCAAATATTTAAACCCTTCCGCTGCACCTAACAAAAATGATATGAAGTAGGATGTGGTAGCATTAGTGTCTCCACTTGGAAAGAGATTGAAAATTTTCAAATTTTAGATGCAACTGAATTGAGAGAATAGGTAAAATCAAGCTTTCAAAATTCCATAATCCTTTGTTCGTTCCTTGCATTAATGAATGCAACTTTGCGTTGCTTTTAGTCAAAGAGATGAGGTAGAGATATAGAGATATAGAAACTCAGCTCGTTGGTTTAATAGAGTACATTCAAAGCATGAATGACCTCTATACAAACCTGCACCTACTCTTGGGCACTCACGACATGAGTAGGGATGTCTTAGGTGTTGCCCAAGCTATGCATAATAAAGGTGATAATCTTAATCTTCCTTTTTGGAAAAGCAGCGAAGTTGAGGTCGCATATTGTCAAGTTTGAATCTTTGTCCTTTGGTTATTTTCAGCCTCTTCTTCATAGCTTTGTAGTAGTATTCATTTCTAGTATTTAGCTCACGTTAGGTCTTAAGAATTTGTTCCTTTAGAAGTTGTTGTGTGGAGTCTGATTTCTAGGATTAAGTCTATCTTATCCTTTTTAGTTTAAAGTTGAGTACTTGTTTCGAGTTTTAACCAAGTAAGCTGCTTCAACTTATTTTGCATATATGCATTTTCTAAAAACATTTTCAACTAAATAATGGTTTGTTTTATCTTGTTTTGTTTGATTTAATTTATTTTTTCTTATATCCCTTGCTTTTGTAGTTTTATGAGTGTTTTATCCCCTCTTATAATTCATGAGTTCAAACTATTCTAAACTAATGAAGGTATATATATAGAGATATAGAGAGAGGGAAGAAAGACGCACCAATGGGGTCCCAACCAACTCTCTCAAGGGGCCCCCATAGCATTACCAATGTAACATTTGCTTTAAATTGCTTGAATGGAACTACACAATTCAATACCTCAATGCAAGACTCGACTCGACTCGTATGGATGATGTAGCTAGGTAACTCTTCGAGATGAAGCACCTACGGGACTTATTGATGCACCTACGGATTCTGACTCGGTGTGGGTTGTGGAAGGCCACCCAAAGGAAGCTCTCGGACTAATTTGCACACCCAATGTGAGAGGAAACAAGGGGCTGAAAAATTGCAGATCCGAGACGCAAGACACGCCACCAAACTTTGCGTACAATCAGGATGAACAGGCACCCGAAGATGGTAAAGATGATGGACAGCAAAGGGCACCGAATTCGAGGTCGATGGGGTCCGGGAGCAAGGAGTGAAAGATGGTTGCCGGAGACGCCAAGAAACTGTACGAGAAGGGAGCACTAGCCTGAAACATTGGCAAAAGTAGAGGCACTGATTTTTCCCAAAACGCTAGAGAGAGGGAGCCCTAGTTTTCTAAGCTTTCATATTCTTTTTACGTAGAGTCTTTTGTTGTCTTCACTTTGGAATGCCATATTGGCCTTAAGTCAATTATAAGGCCTAGGTTTGGCAGGTGACTTTGACATAGCTTATTAATAAATGACAAATCGCCTATTAATAAGTTTATATCACAAGGGTAGTTTCTAGGTGAAATTGTCGCACCTCCCAACCCAGGAATCCGATTGCCGTAGGGAGTGAAAGATGGCTGCCAGAGACGCCAGGAAACTGCATGAGAAGGGGGCACTAGCCTGAAACGTTGGCAAAAGTAGAGGCAGTGATTTTTTCCAAAACGCTAGAGAGAGGGAGCCCTAGTTTTCTACGATTGTTTTTACGTAGAGTCTTTTGTTGTCTTCACTTTGGAATGCCACTTTGACCTTAAGTCAATTATAAGGCCTAGGTCTGGCAAGTGACTTTGATATAGCTTATTAATAAATGATAAATCACCTATTAATAAGTTTATATCACAAGGGTAGTTTTTAGGTGAAACTGTTGCACATCTCCCCAACCAAGGAATCCAATTCTCGCAAGGATTGGCATGTTGGATTCCCTTAACCTAAATCTACAAGCTCGTATTGCCAGATGCCCACCGAAGTATAATAACATCAAAATGTGTGTCCAAATCATTTATGCAAGATGGTTCGAAAACTAGAAAGCCTCATCAAATGGACTTGTCCGAGCATGCACGTCCTACAAACAAGCTCACAACTTTGCTAGTGCTAGATCCCCTAAGTTCTAAAACATTGCTATTTACAAGATTGGCTCTGAAAGTCAACATAGCATCTCCACATGGCATATTGTGCATGTGACATCGAAGGCGTTGGCATTCAAACTTTCTCCAAGTGAAGATGTGAACACCTTACATGCTCCTTCTCCTTGATTCAAGATCACTTTCCATTAAGGGTATGGGCATGGAGAGGGTTTTGGAGTACATGATAAAGATGTTCCAAAGCTCTCCACATCGGCTTCATATAGGTTAGGATTCCAAGAAGTGGTTTGGAAGATGGAATTAGCACACTTGCTTTAGGCTACATAACTAAACTCACAATGATTGAGGATTTTTTACAATGCAAATACATCATGACATGGAAAAAAATCTAGAGGCTTTGGATTAAGCCACCTGCATTTCCCCTACTTATAAAAGCATGTTCTTCTCTTACAAAGGACACGGTAATCACCCACACATACTTAAGCATGTTCCCTAAACCGCAATCCACACCATAGCAGCAATCCACTCATACATACATACATACTTGAGCATGTTCCCCTTACCTTCCACTCCTTCGATGTGAGACAAGGCGCTGGGGTACAGGGAAGAGTCGCTAGAGTCGCTTCAAGCACACTAATGCCCCTTGCAAGTTCAAGTGCTCTACTTTGGATCACATTGAAACTTGCTTTCCTCACATTGTCAGCCTAGCCCATTCCCCACATACCTCTATCTCCTAGGCCCAGCCACTCGTAAACTCTCAATTGCCACCTCATATCCACAATCTTCAAGCATCGAGTCTCGACATAGAGCATGTGACATGTTTCATTTGGTCCATAGGTCATACTTTGAGGACGATACCCCTCTCTCTCTCTCTCTCTCTCTCTCTCTCTCTCTCTCTCTCTCTCTCTCTCTCTCTCCACTACCTACATTCAGTTCAGTTTTGTATCAGTTTTGTTTCATTTGTCTTTCCGATAGACGGATGACATACACACCATGTACATCTGTTTTGTCTCATAGGCCGATTTCGGCCTGACATAGACGTTAAAAATCTTTCTTTCTCTCTCTCTCTCTCTCTCTCTCTCTCTCTCTCTCTCTCTCTCTCTCTCTCTCTCTCTCTCTCTCTCTCTCTCTCTCTCTCTCTCTCTCACACACACACACAGGCACGCACACATGCGACAACTTTTTGCAAAGTCTATGCTTGATGGCTATTAAAAACATGCAAGTATAAACACCAAAGCATGTACACCCATGAGCAAATGCTGGACTCAACAACATTCTAAACTACTATGAGCCTGTAAGAATATATTCTCGAAGATATAATACCTCTTATTCCTAAGAGCTAGGAAAACATCAGAGGAAGATGATCCCGTTGGAGGTTGCGAGGAAAATGGTCTGAATTCATTGATCTGTGGCGATGATGAGTTACCTCCAGCTGAGGTAGGTTCTGGTACGTACTGTGGTGTAGGATACCATGACTGTTGTGGATAAGAACCGTTTCTGAAAATTGCAAAAAAAGCTGTATAAGGGTTTGGCCATTACCAAACGTACATTAGCAAACTGATACGGCCTTTCACATCTCAAAATGCTCTCTAAGTAGGGACTATGAGACAGAGATGTTAAATTATTCCCACTTTTTCTGTGCAAATCGATTAATGCAAAGTGGCGAGTCCTACTAGGTGTAGAAATGCATGGGTTGTGTGTTAATTCAAGCAGGAACATGATGAGAAACAGCATTCGAGCACATATGATTTGGCAAGTGGGATCACAGATAAAATGACGATAAACCCAGATCCCTCCATGGAGATCAGACAAAAGAGCCGAGAAAATTGCGAAAGACAAGAGCACTTACGAGTAGGGCCACATAGTTCAAGGCGCTAGTCCACGAAGCTGCGTTGGGGTATGTATGAAGGAGTGTCCTAGAGAGCCAAACTGAACTCCCTGCACACAGTCAATACCTGCTCGCAAGCAAGACAGCGTAGGAGGGAACGTTTTAGTGAAAAGCACCGCGGCGTGTCGCGATCGACCCCGATCAGGAAAAGCACGACTGATCGACCCCCAAATTAACGTTCGGCCATCCACCAATCCAATGGCCTTGAACGTGTCACATGACACGACAAGGAAGGAACTAGTCTTGTAATGTTTAATACAATTCAAGTTTTTGGGGAACATTATGTTTAACTAGTGTGGCAGGCGGGCCTCTCTCTCTCTCTCTCTCTCTCTCTCTCTCTCTCTCTCTCTCAATTCTGTCGCCGGATTTGTTGGGCACACAAGCCGGATCATCGGGATGTTTAATACAATCCAGTAGACACAAAATAGAGGACATTATAATGACAAAAATTTAATAGACATGAAATCAACGGCATTATAACTCATGTGTATCAGAAGTAGTATATGCATGCTACCATGATAATAAGGAACGGAAGTTGTGCCTTGCTGTGTAGTCTTTATGTGTTGTCCAAGAAAACACATAGGCATGGAGGTTTGGATCTAGATTATGAACCTTGCAATTTCATCGAGGTGGAACCATGCTTGTCCATTTGAACATCCACTGCTGTGAATATATATGGTTCCTGTGGCACACATCACAAGTTGTAAAATAGATGCAAAAGACATAGAATATAAACCTAACTTAATGAAGAGGAGAGTATTTTATAGATGAGAACATGAATCGAAATAAATTAGGAGTATTTTTAAGAGAATTGGAAGTGCAACCAACGTTTAACAGATTAAGTTTAATTATTTAGTGGCAAAGTCTCAACTTGTTTCCAATGCATCAGTATATAGCTCCAATAATCTTGATCTCTCTCACATGACTTGCTTGAGGATTGGCTATTGCATGCCATGTAGCTTTCAATTCACCTTTCTGTAATGGCCTGATAGGGAGTTTCAAAGCGCTTAGGGGGATTTTTTTTTATGGTTGAAAACACACACACACACAGGCATGCGCACACAGACAATACATACTTCTCTTCTGTCATCCCTGATCGTCATCTGGCTTTCCTTCCTCTCTTTCTCTCTCTCTCTCTCTCACGTCTACTGAGTGCTACTAATTATACAATGAGAACGTACCTCTATCGTATGATGGTGTCTTCTCTTCCAAGTAATATTGTCTCCTCACTTGCCTTGAGCCTCCATCTGTAAAATATTGAAAAGCGTCATTTGAAGAACATTGAAAAGCATCCCAAGGTCAAATTAGCCCCTAGATTTTATGGTCCCTTCAAGATCACCAAAATCATTAACCCAATGCATACAAGCTTGACATTCCACATCATTGGCGCATCCACAACTCTTTTCATGTTAGTTTGTTGCACAAATTTAAAGGTACCCCACCTATTGCACCTATTTTTGATGACCCACCCTTACTCGAAGATGATGAAGAATTACTAATTTTAGAATCGATTATTGATCATGACTTCACTACTACACGCACTGATACACAATATCATAGATATCTTGTTAAATATAAGCATCACTCTGTCAAAGAATGTCAATGGCTTCCTAAAGCCACTTTAAGTCCCATGTACCAGCACTTGATTTCTGCATACCACAATCACAGTAATGCATTTAGGCATGATGAGGCACCTTTAGGCAATGCATACCATCAACTTTGGTGGAATGGTTTGATCATCCCTAAATGGAATGGAATACAATGACTGAACTTGATTGGTACATTGGTTGGTTTTTATGGAATCAATTCAAACACATGCTAGAGTTCCTACACCTTTGATAGGCAGGTCTCTCTGTTATGCAAGTGATATGGAAATTGTTGTTGTTATCTACATGTGTGTTAGAGTTCCTACTCCTAGTGAGACACGACTCTCCGTGATATTTACATGTGGAACTGATCCACCACATATTACTTTGCTACTGTTATGAACAACTGAGGTCAATTGCTTTTGTTACCCCGGGGTATGTTATGGAATGGATTCTGAGAAGTTGGACACTAACACCTATGGTCATGTGTGCGTGATGTAGCAAGTCAAGGTAGCTGAGTCATGGGCAGGTGCCTGACAGTAGATAGCAGGACATGGAATAAGCCAATAAGAATTAGGGTTTTTAGTTATTTTAATAAAGTCTGTATCCCCAAAGTGGAATGTAAATAGCCTCATTTATGAGATGTCCCTTTTTGGAATGAGTATAAATACATGCCTACAGGAAGCCAATTCACTCTAGGTATGGGAGGATGATTGTACCCAATGCTCTCTTCTCTCTCTCTCTCTCTCTCTCTCTCTCTCTCTCTCTCTCTCTCTCTATATATATATATATATATATATATATATATATATATATATATATATATATATATATATATATATATATATATATATATATATATATATATGGTTGTTAGCCATAAAACTCTCTACGTGTGATGGCTAAAGTCAAAAGTCAACATCAATAGCCTTCAATAGTACCAAAGTAACTTAGTTATCCAAGACAGCTTCAATCGACCTTAATTGGCAAGACATACATAATCTCATTGAATGTCAGGAGTCTAACTTAGATTATATGATTAATGCTTATAGCACCATTGCTAACCTCAACAAACTGGCAACATCTACCAATGCCATACACAACCGAGTTGGCTTATTTAAAAAAGCAGTCATTATCTCATCCACCCTCAGGTTGCACACAAGGTGACATTCCTCCCTCAATATTGCAACAACAACAACTCTCAAAGTTACATATATGACAACCCCATGATTGATGACATCTCCACATAATCGGCTCGCTCTCACTCTTGGTCCATTTGGTAGCTATGTCACTCTCAAGCTAGAGAGCACTAGCTGAGTGTCAACTTGCAATAGAGATGTGCACACTTGACATTCTCTCAACACCATCGCCCTCACTATTGCTATGGAGTTGTTGCATCACTGGCGAGAACTTTTCAAAAGGAGCATATTCTGCCAAGCTTCCATGCTCTCACAATGGAATTTTTAAAAGGACATTTATATATGTGTGTGTATATATATATATATATATATATAAGATTCTCAAGTGAAGTAAACACCAATTTGAGACTCAATGTTCAAACATGCATTCATATTGGCAAGATTCTCAGCTTGACACAATTCCAAGGCCAATCTACTTTTATTTCATGGAATCCTTCACGGCATGTTCAAGATATTGTCGTGGTCAAAGCTATCATTATTTGTTCTCTTATCCTCACCATTCAAAACATTTTGGGCTATGGTCATCAACAACAATGGCCATCCAATATTTATGGGCATTGCCAAAGTTTCCAAGCTCATTTGGGCACATCCAAAAATTTGATCAAGGGGAGAAAGAATCGACATCGACGGTTCTTCATTTTGGAAGATGCGACCAAGGTGGGAGGAACCACACAGATTAGATAGAGACACATTAATGTTACCATATACATGTGGTAGTGATGTGTGTGAACACACTTAGGACCACCGGGGCATTTTTCCCTCTTGAGGAGGTTTTTTCTCCCGTGCATTGTATATACGCCCATCACTCTAGGGCTATCTATCTTTCCATTGCACACTAAGCAATACACTCTCTATGGTGTGCCTTGAGATTCCTTCATCTTCTCCAAGCTGTGTGTGTTTTACTGCAACCCTAATTCCAACAATTGGTATCACAGCAGGTCACGTCCTTTGGGGCTTAGTCGCAAGCAGCTCCAACACACGCCTGCTCACTTTCTCCAATTCCAGTGAGCTTTGGCGGGCGTTCGTAGGTCGACAAGAATTTTGGGGAGGCTTGTAGAGTTTAGTCTGCTCAGATTTCTGCTTCGAGCTCATTTTGACCTCCGTTTCCACTACAACTAGGTCTGCATAGTCAATTTTGTCATTTTGTGCAGAACTTTTGTTAGTGCCAATTATTGCATAACAGGTCCCATACATTCTACTATGGGTTGTTCTATATAGCACATGCTGGTCTCACTCAATTTCTCCTCATTTCGGCAGTTTTCAGATCAGGTGCAGGCATTTTCCATGGCTGACAACAACACATATGTGTTCAAGATGTTTGCTGTTGAGGACGGATTGGGTGGGGACAATTACCCTATGTGGGCTTACATGATGCAACATGTTCTTGTGCCAAAGGGCGTCTAGAATATTGTGCAGGGCATTGATGTACGTCCTGGTTCTAAGGATGTAGGTGATGTTGAGGATGTGGTAGGTCTTGCTGCAAGGATTGCTGCTCTTAGAGTTGTTTTGCCTAGGGCAAAACAAGCTCGTAGGGATGTAAAGGATGCGCAAGCTCATGGGTTGATTGTGTTGTCTGTGAAGCACACCATTACTCCTCACATTCGTTCTACGAAATCTACAAAATAGGCTTGGGATATTCTGGCTGGTCTTTATGCAAGCCGCAATGAGGCAAAAATTGCATTGCTATGTAAAGAGTTGGAGTCAAACATTATGTATGAGGAAGATGATATGGACACTTTCCTTGCTGGTGTCAAGGATATCAATGAGAAACTTATTTCTGTAGGTGAAGTCATTTCAGATAGTTCCCTTGTGCAAACTGTTCTTGATGCCTTGCCAGACTCTTACTAGACTTTT
The DNA here is from genome assembly GCF_014529385.1 of Adiantum capillus-veneris. NCBI lineage: Eukaryota > Viridiplantae > Streptophyta > Polypodiopsida > Polypodiales > Pteridaceae > Adiantum > Adiantum capillus-veneris. Next base: position 93,095,014 of record NC_140950.1, read on the forward strand.
GCGGGTACTTGGAGACTTATGACCCAACGAAATCATGAGGTTGTCAAGTTTGATGCATTGTGCACATTGCTGTTGCAAGAGTCACTTTCCAAAGAAAACAGGACTAGACAGCGTGCAGTTGAACAGGCTTTTATTGCTTCTCAAAGAAAGGGTGGTAACATCAATGTAGCCACTTCTTATGGTTCTTCTGTGAGTGGAAATCACATGTTCCTATGCTTTTGCTAGCAACAATTCGTCTGAAAATTCAGGTGATAAGGGCAAAAAGAAGATGCATTGCCATTATTGTAAAGCTAATGATCACTTGATCAAGCAGTGTCCTAAGTTGAAGGCCAAAGAGGCAAAGAAGAAAGAGGGTGATTCCATTGTAAATGCTGGTTCCACTACAAATACAGCTATTGTTGAGTCTTATGTGAAAGGAGACTGTGATGCTGATGTTATGTAGAATGGGCTTTTAGTGCAGAGTGTACCTATAATCCTATTTTCCATGATGCATGCATGTCAGTTGCTGTAGATTCACATGTGTGGTATTTTGGTAGTGGTGCTACAAATCACATTACCTCACATCGTGACTTGTTCACCTCTCTCGAGTCTCTGTCCCTCATGGGAATTCAGCCACTTGTGCCAACAATGCCTCTTATCCGGTTCAAGGAGTTGGAAAGATTGTGATTACTGCTGCAAGTGGCAGTTCTTTCACACTTCTTGATGCACTTTATGTACCTGGGATCAAGAAGAATCTTTTGTTTGTATCTGCACTTGCTAGACTTGTACTTGTAGTTAAATTTGTGGATGACAGATGTACAGTTCATGATCTCAATTTTGGTGATGAAATTGTTGTATCTGGCCTTTTGTGCCGTGGTCTATATAAGCTCACTTCGTATGAGAAGCGTGGACAAAATTTTACAAATGCAGTTGTAGATTCAAGGGCTGTTTCAGATGCAAAACTGTGGCATGCACATTTTGGGCATCTAAATTTTGCCAATTTATTGCGTTTGTAGAAATCTGATATGGTTGCTTCTTTGCCGCCTCTTGAAGCACCTGTCAAACATGTTTGTGAAGGCTGTATTTGGGTAAAATGCAGCATGCTAAGTTTCCAAAGGATGGGTCATTTCGTGCTACATGCAGGTTGCAACTTGTGCATAATGATGTTTGTGGGCCTATCTGAAAGGCCTAGGAGACTGAAATGTCGGATCCACCACCCTACCACCCTAAATATAGGCTAGCTCCTAGCCCTAGCCACAATATGGATACCTAGTCCACACTGTTCCAGTCCAAGCCCCTGGCTCAAGTCTCTGACCCCCTAGGTCGAGCCTTGCTCCTTAGGATCCTTGTCCTGACATTACTCCCCCCTTGGAGAAGTGTTTGCGTCCTTGAAAACAAGAGTGGTGATACACTAATATTGTCCACAGTGGCATCCTTCATGGATCCAACTGTATGCTTGACCGGAACACGGTTCAATAGGAGGTTCAATGAAACCAAGAGTAACATCTTGCTTTTCCATATTGTAGTCCATTTGTAACCATGTTGTGTTACCGGTTCCCATCCAATCATAGTTGGTAGACACCATTTAGAACGCACATGAGCATGCTAAACGAGTTATCACAACAAAGATGTACCCAAAAGAGTACCTCCTTTCACTTTCCATGAAAGTAACTTGATGACATAACTCATCAGCCAAGTTTAAGTCCCTGACTTGTTCTCAAATTTCATCAGTAAACAACCCCACCATAGCTAGTGTTCCAGGTTGATAATCTGACTTATACATGAAGAGACTAAACCTAGTCACAAACATGCTTTAACTTATGGTAAGCAAACTCCAAGTAGAGCAATAAATGCTTATTAATTGGATTGCTTGGTGCTAATGTACGCACTTTGCATATCCTTTAGCACAAGATTACCCTTTGTAATCTGCCTATCCCCTTGGATAATTGATACTACTGAGGTGTTTTTCCCCACGGTTTACAGACAGTCTTCCCAGATGACTGGTAAACGGGGATCACTATATCATACAACATTACTGAGCAAACATGTCATAAAATCTAATATCTAACCAAATCAAATGATTTTCTCATATTAAATTGATCATTTAATGTGGGAGAATAAATGGAACAAGGGTTAAGATATAGACATGTGCTTATAGATCTATCTCAACATGGGGCCAATGGTAAAGGGGCCCAAATGAGAGATGGTCTATTAAAGAGTAGGGCTAACCAATGGATCATAAGACCTTAGGGTTAGCTTCATTGAAGACCTCCAATAGTTAGTGTAAAATTCCTTTGACCTTAGGTAAGCTAGGTGCTTGTGGATAACTGAGGTGCTTGAGATGCTCGAGGTGCTTGATGATTGAGATGCTTGAGGTGCTTCATATGCTTGAGATGCTAGGGCTGTACTTGAGGTGAGAACCCAGTCCAAGCTTAAAGTGCTTAAGGGCCAAGCTTGTAGTGGGAACTGGGCCTAAGCTTGAGGGGCTTGAGGTGTCAAAAGTCAAAGATCCAATCCCTACAAGGAGGGGGCGATCCCTACATGAGGGGGGATGAGAGAGAACACCCACACACACACACACACACACAAGGCATACTTGGTACAAAGAAAGCATAAGGGACACTTGTCAAGTTCCTCCTCATGTTGCCCTCATGGTATGCCTGAATCCTATTGGTTGGCCACCCAAGGGGTCCAATGATAATTTAGGAGATTTAATTAATTGTCTTTGCATTTATCAAGTCCTCTCTCTCAAAGGGGAAAGGGGGACACTTGTCCGAAGGCTACCCTTGTTGCTTGCAATGCCTCTTGCTTGTGATTGGCTAGGCCTGGAGGGGTCCAATGAGCTTTAAGCATGAGTTGCAAGGGGGGGTCAACCAAAGCAAGCTAGGGGGTTGCTTAGGGGGTATTCTCCCACACACTCTCTCATTAGGGGGTATACTCTCCCACACACACTCACACGCACTCTCATTGTGCATCGTGCAAAGTGCAAGAGCTCTCTCTCCTTCTCCCAGCAAGTAGAGGTAGAGAGCCTACACCAACACTCTTGGCTATGGAGTGCAAATCCAACCAAGAGCCATGCTTCAATTCTTAAGCTTGCCATCTCCTCCATCTTCATTACTATGATATTATGTATGCTAGCAAGAAGAGTTATGATAAGTGAGGAGTTAATTCTTTCTTCTATGAAACGTTTCTTCTTCCTCTTCCCTACCCTCATTCCCTGCTAGCATACTCAAAAGTACTCTCATTAATTTCCGCTACTCTCAAGTTAATAAGCCAATTCCATTACAAAACAACAATGTCCTGAATAACCATCTTGGTTAACGTGAAAAATCCACAAGCACCCAAACCAAGCCATGACCTCTATTGGTGATTGGTAGACCCCAAAAGGAATCTCATAGAGATACTGCACTTAGAGTGCAAAAATGCTTCATAAGCAACTGATGTGATGAATATGCATGCTGCTCCAAATCAGCGTTTGCTAAACACTAGGGCCCATAACACATAGTGTGTATGCATTCAGCACGAAACAAATATGAACCTGTATATCCATGATCATCCTTGCCAAAACTTATGGCAAATGTGATGCTCCTAGCACAAATTAAAGAGGAATGTTGATAGTTTTGAAAAGAAACTAAATACTTTCAGCTGCAATCATTTGCAAGCCTTGCTGAAACGTTTGAACCATAATAGAAGGTGAAACAGTAATCACTTCTAGGTACAAACAATGAAACCTTTTCATTAACAACTCATAGCTTTGCTATATGCATAAAGAACCATCTGTAATGTTGTTTAGTTGCACTTGTACCTTAACAAGTCATTCTAAGTATCCAACAATTTCTAGCCACCAAAATTGCTCCTGATATGTCGTGCTAAAAATAGTCTAGAAAACAGAGTTGACTAGCACCTAGGAACTTTGTCGTGACATAGAATTAAAATAGTGGGCGCTATGTCAGTCCCAGAGACTCATATTCTCCACACGTGGAATATGTCTCATGTAAGGGTGTCTGAAAAAAGAACATCCTTCAAGTACGAGATGTACTTGAGCGTGGGGGTAACAACAAACACTCTAACGGGAGTGAGAGGGACCCTCATTAGCCTTGCTTCACACTGGCTAAACCAAACTCCTTGAGTTCCTATACCATGTTGTATCTCATGTGACAACATGTGCCAAATAAAATCCTACAAGTGGGTCCAGATCTGCGTAATGCATCAATTTATTTATTTCTGGGCTCTTACCTGACCTTGTCATCTTGCTGAAGAGAAAACATGGATGAAAACATAGAAGTTTATGCATCCTAGTTGGAAAAGGAAACAAAAAGCGTAAAACCAAATCAGACGCGTACCTAGGGGGTGAACATAGTGTTCATTTATTCGTAGTGAAAGGCATCTGTCCAAATTTCCCACCTGCAAAGGCCTAGGAACACTGATTGAAAATTAATGAAATGCAAGTAGTATTGCACATGTAACCTTGGGTGTTGCCTTTGCAATCTAGACCCCTTGGTTAAAACAACATTGTCAAACCCCTTGATGAAACATTGCATGAAAACTGCTCAACTAGCAGCCGATAGTATCTTAATTTAAGTTTGGAAGTTGAAATTTTCCTCGAGCTTTTGGCACCTTTTGGACTTTTTTCCTTGAAAGTGTAAGTGTGAAGATTCCAGGAATTGACCATCACACTTAATAAGTGATTTAATAATCACAATCTGGGTCTTACCCGAAAAGTGGACTCATATAGACACTCTAGTGCTAGAGATAAAATAGGAGATCCACTGAAGTTGGAATTGTATTTACAACTAGATCTTTTCCGGACCCAAAACTTCATAATCTTGGTTTTTTGTGAACATCCATGCTGTTTGAAATGCTGGCGTCATCTATACACCTTGGTAGAGATAAGCCTTATGAGTTTAAGTCGTTTAAGAACTCAAATCGATTTTCACACTCAAAGTGTGTAGTGCTAAAATATGCCCAAAAAATCACTAATGGCAAGACTCTTGCTTTTCCATTATTGTTAGTCATTGTCGTCCACTTCTACTAGTCATGGGCCGGGCTTGTCGGTCCAATAGGAAAAGGGTAAGAGTGATCGCTGATGAGAGGCGCACTCTAACAGGAACATTCAAGGGTTAGTTGGCTAAGTATGGGCGCCCAAGTGTGAATAGGGCGAGCTCATATAAAAGTCACCTAAACCTAAAAATCACTTATAATTCTCTCATTTGTGCAATTGAAGAGTGCTCTTGCTCCATCTCCATCTTCTTCTTCTTCATCTCCTTGTGTGTGTGTGTGTGTGTGTGTGTGTGTGTGTGTGTGAGAGAGAGAGAGAGATAGACACAGAGAGAGAGAGTGATTGAGCATTGCGATGACGGCACGGCGGTAGCTCCTTCTTCTTCGCGACGAGGAATCCTCCACGAAGGCGAGTGAGTGACACACCCTTGCTCTCTTGAGCTTGCTAGATTAGTCTAGTTGTGTGCTTGGAGCCATTTGTGGCTTGCACACAGTGTATCGGCAAGTCCCTTGCATTGACCCGTGCGACAGACGTGCCCATTTTTGGCGCCGCTATCGGGGAAATGCCCTGCACTAATCTCAAGAGGCACTCTGTACTGCGTTGTGGTGCAATTTTGAAATGTAGGAAAGGTAGAGAAGGAAGGTGTGTGTGTTGAGAAGGAGTTTGTTTTGCTGATGTGTATTGTTTTATTAATAAGGTGTTGAAAGGTACAGTGTTCTTTTTGTTAATAAGGTGTTGAAAGGTACTGTGTTTTCTTTGTGATAAGGTATTAGAATTAGGGTAGTAGATCCATAATGTTAGTTCTGTGTAAAGTACAGTAAGTAGTTCTGTTAGCTAATGAGTTGCTGTAGTAGTGTGTTAGTGTCTAACAGTAGCTCTATTAGTTGTAAGTAGGTAGGTTAGGTGTGTGTGTGTACTCGTGCGCACAGCGCGGCCGTGGCGACCTTATCCCAAAACACAAAAAACACAAAAAAAAATCTTTTTTAAATTTTTTTAAAAAAATTTAAATTTAAAAATTTTAAAGGTAGGATCGGGCTCGGGAATATTTTCCAGGCCCAAGCCCAAGTCCAAGCCTAAGCCCACGCTCAGGCTCCAGGCCTCAGTCCCCCTTTAAAATTACGTATTTTAGTCTCATGCGTGGGTAAAAATCGACATTTTTGAGAGCCAACGGAGCTTCGAGTAACCGAACACTGTGCCGTAAAGCACGCCACGACTCTCTAAGCGATACACTCGTTTGGAGCTATCACACGCTCTAATCCACAAACCGTTCATTAAAAAACATTAAAAAACATCAAAAAACAAGTGAAAACGAACTCCTTAAAAAAAAGTGGTTAATCTTCGAGGTCATTCGCGACGCTTACAGGGTGCCAAAGGCACATGCATCTGCGCTCTGGTCGTGTGCTAGAGGCCGAGCAACTAGAGGGCATTTCGACTTACGCGAGTTCTCAATATCCACCTACCTTAGGTTCCGGGCCCTCGATGGAAACCCAAGGTAGTACCACTCAGGACCCGCATACATCGTTTAGTGACTCTTTCTCTGACTACGACGTCATGGAGGCTTACCCAATGCCTAATTCCGATAGCTCAAGCCAAGACATGCATGCCATGGGTCCACGATCCGGGCTGAGTGTGCTTAGCTGCTTGAAGGAAACCTTTAGTAGAGCCACTCGCTCCCAACATGGAGCTAATGACGTAAATGAGGGGGTTGGGAAGTAAATTCGCCATTCATGACCAATGTAGACCCAATGCTCTAAGAGAGTGTGCACGCGAATGCTTCATTCACTGCACCCCCTGACTCTTCAGAGCTATTCCCCTCTGAGGTCATATTACCTGATGGTAGAAGCATTGCCGAAGTGCAAGAGGTTGAGCGATATATCATTGCGGCTATGGAAAAGGAAATCGAGAACTTACGCAAGGCAGAGCAGCGAAGAGAATTAAAAGAAAAAGCTCCTATGTCAATATCATTGCTAGGAGAGCAATTGAGTGCTCTGAATTAGCGACCACTAATGGTCAACCCATAGAGAGCCACATTGCATCCAGTTCAAAGGACACCCCTAACACCTCAATCCTAGATGGAGCGTTCTTAAATGAGAACTGGGAGTACGAACTACAAACGGAAACTCTAACCGACCTATACACAGGTCACACCTATCACGTGGGTTGGTTAGATGTCCTACAATCCACAACGGGTGCTACTATGTGTAGGATCAACAACAAAGAGTTTGTGAGGTCATCCATAGAGTCATTGAGCTAGAGAGACAGAACAAGGGGACCCACATGCCTTCAACGGGTCTCATGAGATTCTTGGATACAAGGAAAGCTAAACAACCAACCTTATCGCAAATGGAGACTCCCTGAGTAAGTCCGATGGATCCTCCATATGTGGATTCGCCAGGGATCTTTGTGCAATCTGAGCCTACAAGTGATAGATTTACTTTTCCAAGTCTAGCTCATCTTTCCCTTGATGACACCACGGCTACCATGCCTACCCCAATGATAGGCATACCAAGAAATATGTCATGGACCTCATTTGTTAGTAAAGCACCGCTACATGGTAGCTCAATGCCGACAACGGCCCCTACAAGTGTGTACCAATCGTATGCACCTATGGGTCCTAGTACTCATGTAGTCCCTACCCCTCCCATTGTTTCAACAACCCATGCTCCACAACCACAACACCCAAGCTCTTATTTCCATGGGACCATACCGGCTAGCATTAGCATGTCACATCTGACGTTTGCTATGCCTAGGGCCAGACATATGAACTTTGGGCCGCCACATGGCACTACACCATACCAAACGTGGAACCCAAGGGCTTCCTACGCGCCAAGTCCAATGACAATACCTACTCCACATGTAGTCTCTGGAGCACCTTCACTCACGGTGCATGCTCACTTAGGTGACTTGGCAACTGAGAATATGCGTAACACGCCTGATAGAGAACCTAGAAGTAAGGCAGTACAAATAGCCAAGCTCACACAAAAATTTAGTGGAGACGGGGATGTGAGAAAGCATATCAAAGTGTTTGAACAAATTTGTGATTCTCTAGGAGAACACAATGACCTGCATAAGAGTAATGCTTTAAGCCTAACCTTAAGTGGGAAGGCTGGGGATTGGTATCGAACCCTAAGGGTGGAAGAAAAAACGATTTACCCTACTCTTAGGACATTGTTCTTAGAAGAATACATACGAGCGGGAGTACTTTGGGGTGTAGCCTCTCAGCTCCAGAAAGCCCAACGAGAGGAAGGAGAGTCGGTGAGAGACTTTATTAGTCGCTTGAAGCATTTGAATTCTTGTTGTAATCCAAATGAGTGCTTCAATAATAACCAATTGCTTGATAGATTCATTAGGGGATTACGACATGAGGATATCTGTTGGAATTAGGGTTGCAGAGAAACGCACACAGCTTGGAGAAGACGAAGGAAGCTCAAGGCACACAATAGAGAGTGTGTTACTTAGTGTGCAATGGAAAGATAGATAGCCCTAGAGTGATGGGCGTATATATAATGCTCGGGGGAAAAAACCTCCTAAAGAGGGAAAAAATGCCCCGACGGTCCTAGTGTGTTCACACACATCACTACCACATGTTTATGGTAACAAATCCCCCCTGGAGTGATGCGGTGAATGAGAACTGGCACATGAGTAAAGGGAAGTGCCATGCCCTGAGGACATGATCAGTCCACAAAGGGGAGTAAGCCCAAAGCTTTGCGGAAAGCTTCAAGCTTCTCACGAGACAATGCCTTTGTGAAAAGATCTGCAAGGTTGTCCTATGTTGGCACATAAGCCAAGCTGATCTCTCCTACTGAGAGCCTCTCCCTGACATAGTGGTAATGCACCTCAATGTGCTTTGTGCAAGCATGAAAAACTCGGTTCCTTGCAACTGCCAAAGCGCTCTGACTGTCAGTGTAGATAGTGTTGGCAGTGTCCTGTCCAACACCCAAATCAGCCATAAGACGTCTGAGCCATATACACTCAACCATAGCTATGAAGACTGCCCTGTACTACTCAGCCTCAAAACTCAAAGTGGCCACAGTAGGTTGCTTCTTGCTCAACCATGATATACATGAATTGCCAAGCATGAAACAAAAACCACTTGTGGACACTCGCGTGTCAAAACGACCAGCCCAATCTGAGTTCGAAAAAGCATGTAAGTCTGGCGGCAATGATCCCCCCTTGGGATAAAACAAGCCAAGATGTAAAGTGCCACTAAGGTAGCGGAAAATCCTCTTGACAGCCTGCCAATGCTTAGACCATGGGCTATGCATAAATCTGCTGACCTGTGAGACTGCAAACTGAATATTTGGCCTCGTGTTGCATACATAAATGAGGCAGCCAACAGTAGTTTGGTAAAGAGTGACATCAGCAGGATCGCCAGCATCATGTAGACTCAACTTCAAACCTGTTTCCATGGGAGTGGCAATAGGTTTGCAATCCTCAAGTCGAAACTTACATAGCAATGTCTCTATGTAACTTTTCTGATACAAGGCAATACCACCATCACACTGCTTAAACTGTATACCCAAATAATGATGCAACAGCCCCAAATCTTTCATCTTGAAAGTAGCATTCGAATCAGCCTTAAATTCAGCAATATGTCTCTCATTTGGTCCAGTGATCAGCAAATCATTGACATAAAGAACCACAATGAGAAGTACATCATCCTCACGCTTTACATACAATGTGCTTTCTATTGGGCTGTTACGAAAGCTTCGTTTAACCAAATGAGTGTCAGCTTTCTCATACCAAGCACGAGGAGATTGCTTCAACCCATACAAAGCCTTGTTACATTTGCACACTTTGTCCTCTTGTCCTTTTATCACAAAACCGCGAGGCTCCGTTACATAAACTTCCTCAAATATGTCACCATTCAAGAAAGAAATAACAATGTCTGATTGATGTACATCCCAACCAAAATGAGCTGCCAATGCACATAGAAAACGCACAGTAGTCATACGACAAGTGGGAGCAAAAGTCTCTTCATAATCTATGCCTTTTTGCATAACCCTTTGCAACAAGTCAAGCCTTATGGCGATCGATCTCACCATCCAGCTTACATTTCAACTTGTAAACCCACTTCGTACCAATGGCCTTTTTGCTAGGAGGCGAATCACATAAAGTCCATGTGTCATTTTCTTATAAGTGCATCATATTCTGATTGCATGGTAGCCATCCAATTTTCTGAATTCTGTGCTTCATCAAAAGACAGAGGCTCCTCAACATCATGTAAGCTAGACACAGCCAAAGCATAACAATCTGATGCATAAGATGCATGGCGACAGCCTGAACGAGTACGACTAGACAAAGGTGCATCCAATTTACTATCACGCAAAGTGTGCACCAGCCATTTTGGCATACCTCTAGCCTGCTCATTTTCAGCCCTTTCCTCATCAAGTACATCATGTACATCTGCATCAATAATAGGATGATCTGTAATATTTTCAGAAACCCCCATAGGCTGTACATTTGCCTCATTGGAACTTACATTCGTATTTCCATCACTGAAAAGAGGCAACAAAGTGTCATAAATGTCCTGTGAGCTTACATTACTGTCTCTAGTACATGACAACAAGGGCTGAACAGAATCTTCCACAAACACTACATCTGGAGAAACCAGAATACGTTTTGTTTGCGGATAATACAACCTATAACCTTTGCTTTTAGCACTATAACCAACAAAAATACATTTGACAGCCTTATCATCCAATTTTTTGCGCTGCACTTGTGGCACCAAAGCATATGCCAAACAGCCAAAAACATGCATGTGCTCAATAGAAGGCTTTCTATCATGCCATGCTTCATATGGAGTAATAGACTGCAAAGCTTTCGTAGGACACCTGTTAAGTACATAAGTGGCACACATGATGACCTCAAGCCAAAAAGAATGCGGCAAAGCTTGACTTTTGACCATACATCGTGCCATTTCCGTCAGTGACCTGTTTTTCCTCTCAGCAACACCATTTTGCTGAGGTGTATAAGGCATTGTACATTGGTGTTTTATCCCACGACTAGCCAGAAATGCATTGAATTCATGAGACATATACTCCCCCCCTCGATTGGAATGAAGGGTGCCCATAGTACATTCGAGACATTTTCAGCCATAGCCAGAAATTTTTTGAAGCACATAAAAACTTCGGACTTCGCTTTAAGTGGAAATACCCATGCATGCATGAAGTAATCATCAATGAAAGTCACGAAGTATAGGTTATTGTCCAAGGACGTAGTTTGCATGGGCCCACAACATCACTATGCACAAGCTGCAACCTGCATGTGGCCCGAATTGAACCATCCTTTGGAAACTTAGAACACTGCATCTTACCCAAAATACAACCTTCACAAACATGTTTGACACGTGCTTCAAGAGGCGGCAAAGAAGCAACCATATCAGATTTCTGCAAACGCAGCAAACTGGCAAAATTCAAATGACCAAAACGTGCATGCCAAAGTTTTTCATCTGAAATAGCCCTTGAATCTGCAACAACATTTGCAAAATTTTGTGCACACTTGTCATACAAAGTGAGCTTATACAGCCCACGGCACAAAAGGCCAGATGCCACAATTTCATCACCAAAACTGAGATCATGAACTGTACATCTGTCATCCACAAATTTGACTACAAGTCCAAGTCTAGCAAGTGCGGATACAGACAAGAGATTCTTCTTGATCCCAGGTACATAAAGTGCATCAACAAGTGTGAAGGAACTGCCATTTGCAGCAGCAGTAAGCACAATCTTCCAACTCCCTGAACTAGATAAGAGGCATTGTTGGCACAAGTGACAGAATTCCCATGAGGGACAGACTCGAGAGAGGTAAACAATTCACGATGTAAAGTAATGTGCTTTGTAGCACCACTGTCGAAATACCACACATGTGAATCTGCAGCAACTAACAAGCATGCATCATGGACAGCAGGATTGTAAGTGCACTCTGTGCTAAAAGCCCATTCTGCATCAACATCAGCATTACAGTCTCCTTTTACAGAAGACTCAACAATGGTTGCATTTGTAGTGGAACCAGCATTTGCAGTGTAACCACCCTCTTTCTTCTTAGCCTCTTTGGCCTTCAACTTAGGACACGACTTGATCAAGTGATCATTAGCTTTACAATAATGGCAACGCATCTTCTTTTTGCCCTTGTCACCAGAATTGCCCGACGAATTGCTGCCAGCAGAAGCATTAGGAACAGAAGTTTTGCCACTCGCAGCAGAACCATAAGAAGTGGCTGCATTGCTGTTACCACCCTTTCTTTGAGAAGCAATAAAAGCCTGTTCAATTGCACGCTGTCTAGTCCTGTTTTTTCTGGAAAGTGACTCTTGCAACAGCAATGTGCATAATGCATCAAACTTGACTTCTGGATTTCCTTGGGTCATATGTCTCCAAGTACTAGCAAAAGTCTGGTAAGAATCTGGCAAGGCATCAAGAACAGTCTGCACAAGGGAACTGTTCAAAATGACTTCTCATGCAGAAATAAGTTGCTTATTGATATCCTTGACACTAGCAAGGAAAGTGTCCATATCATCTTCCTCATGCATAATCTTCGACTCCAGCTCTTTACGCAGCAAAGCAATTTTAGCCTCATTGTGGCTTGCATAAAGACCAGCCAAAATATCCCAAGCCTGTTTTGCAGATTTTGCTGAACGGATGTGAGGAACAATGGTGCACTTCACAGACAACGCAATCAATGCATGAGGTTGCGCATCCTTAACATCCCAATGAGCTTGTTCTGCCGTAGGCAAAACAACTCTAACATCAGCAATCCTTGCAGCAAGAGCTGCAACATCCTCAACATCGCCTACATCCTCAGAACCAGGACGTACATCAATGCACTGCACAATATTCCATACGCCCTTTGACACAAGAACGTGTTGCATCATATAAGCCCACATAGGGTAATTGTCCCCATCCAACCTGTCCTTAGCAGCAAATATCTTGAACACATCTGTGTTGTTGTTGTCAGCCATGGTAAATGCTGCACCTGATATGAAAATTGCCCAAAAATAGGAGAAACGGAGCGTGAACAACACGTGCTATATAGCACAACCCATAGAAGACTGTAAGGCACCTGTTATGCAGAAAACGGCACTAACAGAAACTCTGCACAAAATGAGGAAATAGCTTGTGCAATACTGCATGTAGTGGAAACGGAGGCCGAAATGAGCCCGAATCCAAAATCTGAGGAGACCTGCGAACGCTCGCCAATCCTCACTGTAATCGAAGAAAGTGAGCAGGCGTATGCTGGAGTGCTGGGACCGCAGCCACCACATCCGAGAATCACTTCTATGAATCAAGTGGGTTGTGAGTCATCTATTGCTTGTTTGGAAGGCTGTGAGGAAGATATAGACCCTAATATTGCCTATGGGATGGATGCGCTTGAAGAAAGTACACATACTACATGGAGGACTGTTGGGGACAAGTCAAACCTGCCTATCAAGTAGCTACTCTTGCTACAAGAGGCAAAAATATCAATTACACTACTAAGAGACCACCTCTTCAATGCTATGAGTGTGGAGGTCCACATCGTGTGGCCGAGAGTCCTATTAGGCTACAAAAGAACTCCACAATAATGCAAACCAATCAAGTGAGCATGTCTACAATGCCAATACTCATGTGTAATCAATGTGGCATAGATCATTTGATTGCCCAATTTCCAAATAATCCAAATGCACCAAAGATCACACCATTAAACTTGATTGAGGTTATCGAGGAGCCATCACAAAGTACACCTGTGGTACCATTAAACGTACTCACACAATCGATGCTTTAAAAACAAAATTATATTCTTGAGGAAAGAGACACAACATCAATTGCCCAATCTCAAAAAAAGAAGAAAACACGAAGGAACAGATCGCAAAAAGCAGTGAAGTCAGACTCTAGTTCAAAGACCAACATAGGGACAAGTGACGACCCCGTATATATGACTCTGATTCAGGTGAAACCATGGAGACCGAAACGACCACTAAGATAGAAACCAACAAGGAAGATCTTCATGAGCCACAATGGCCAGGATCCAAGAAGAAGATAGGAACTTATCCAAACCCTATAGAGGAGATCGAGCGAGTCAAGCAATTAAGGAGTTTGGTAGAAGATACCCAAAGAGATCTAGAACCAACACCTAGGTAGATCCAGATTATAGACACCGTGTTCCTTACACAACAGCAACCTCACCAAGTCCATAGACCTTGAGCCATACCTAGTGTCATCCAAGAAGAAAGTGACTTAAAGTCATGGGAAAGTGGGCGTACTCACTTCTTGATGGAAAGAATGTTTACAGAGCGACTACCTGATCCTATCGAAGAAATGGAGATCACATCTTCCCTATGTCAAGGGGCTAAAGCCCAAAAGGTGCTGTTAAACATTGCCAAATTGATGGATTTCATGTCTTCAGAAGTTAGAACCACCATCATGTCCAAACTATATAAAGACCATGAGCTAGTCTCAGCTCTTTGAGCTTTCCTCAATGGAGAACTGAAGTTTGGGCTACCACAATTTGCACAGATGGATGGAGCTGGGGAGATGCCAATATAGGAGGAACACTTAGATCCAAAATCCAACCTAGATGAGAACCTTGTTGTCAAAATACCTGTTAACAAGTTGGGACAATACTTTGAGGGAGATGAATCCAATGCAACCATACCAATCACTACCAAGGGATTAACTGTGAAGGGAATCCTTGATGGTGGTGCTAGCATTAGCATTGTGACTAAAAATTGTTGGGAAACTATGGGAAGACCTCACCTTGGAACCACAACCATAGTAGTAAAGATGGTTAATGGGTCTATTGTTAAACCTATTGGGATGCTAGAAGATCTCAAGATCAAGGTGTTTGGACATAAAATAAGAATTACCTTCATTGTTATGGATTTCTCCAAGCACACTATGGCATCTGAGATGATCTTAGGACGTCCTTTCATGAGGGAAGCAAAAATGGTGCATGACTGGTCTAAAAACCATGTCTACTTGCAGTTCCAAGATTCTGTCATTCGAGTGGATCTTGTAACTGGTCGAGCACATCCCTAGGAAATAGATTTATAATTGATCATAGATCTGACACCACAGTTCACTTGGCCCCATTGCAGTATTATTACACGTGTAAAGGGGACACTGATGGTGGGGAAGATTCTCCTTATATGGATGTACTACCGAGGATGACTGAGTCAGACAATGTGGATTGGGTCCACCTAGCAGCAACCATAGACACTTGGGGAAACAGGGGGATGACCTAGGTAACACCTGAGGGGGATGAAATGCCCGTACCCTTAAATATGCTACAAGCAATGCATATAGCTTCTCACAATACTCATCCTAATATAATGAAGAAAACATACAAGTGGGTCCCTAAAGCTTCTTTAGCGACCATAGCTAGTGCTAAAGAACAGAAGCCTTGTAAGAAACGTCCCATTGGCCCCAAAAAATGTAAGGAAACGTGGTGGTGGATTCCTAAACGACTATTAGAAGCCCAAGGATACTATCAAGAAAATGATCAAATCTGGGTGCCAAAACGTAGATTGTGTTCTTACTTGTCACCTGACCCATGTGAGCCTAATCCCGTAGTTCCAAAATGAATCAACAATCACGGAAAGAAAAAAATCACAGAATGCTACACAGCCGCTCCAGAGCTAGTTTGGGTATCAAAGAAAGAACGATTTGTTCCACCTAGCTCAAGAAGGGGGAAGTCCCATGAAGCTTCTAGCTCCTCCTGTAATGCATCCATAGAGGTAAAATCTTCTCCATAGACTCCACCTACAATAGTGGACCTCCATGAAGCTACATAGGAATCCACACCTCCCAGTGTTCAAGAATCACCCGATGAACCACTTCAAGTTTGATCCTGGGAGAGTACCTTACTACCTTGCAACTCGACGAGGCACCTAAGGTAATAGAAAACTACTGGCAAAAATCCTCACCTAGTACCAACTAGAACAATTGATTTCAAAGGGTGACGAGCACATTTCAAACGGTATGATCTACCCAAGGAAGGGGGGAGTGTTTGCTGACAGTCATCATTCACTCACTCCCCTCTCAACCTTCCTCCCTGACCTCTCAATCTCCCAATCTTAGGGATTGTATATATAAAGTCTGATACTCACAAAAAACAAAAATAGTAAAGAGTAAGAGCAATTAGCAAACGAGTATGCACAATAAAAGTCAAAACATTCACCAGACCTACACATTCACATCCGGTACACTGAAACAGAATCTTATGTCATCAAACACCTTTGATCCTCATCACTTGAGTGATGGAGTGTAGGTAGGATTAGTACAATATGAGTGTTTCTGTTTTAGAGTTTAGTGATTAGCAAAGTTCTTTTTTCATCACTGATGTGCCTCCTAGAGGTATTCTTGTGTTTCATAGTGTGTACAGGAACGTGTTGTTGTGGTTAGGATTTGGACCTTCATGGAATCTTTCTCTAATTCACTCTTCAAACCAAGCATGATCATCAACACACACAGGTGTTTTTTGTCCATTAGCATTGTCCCTTATCTTTTTTGCATCTATGTTTGTCTGCTTTAATTGTGATTGGTAGCATAATATTCAATGCATTTGCTTAGTATCAAACATTAAATCAATGTAATTTTTTGTCATAAGCACTTATCTAGGTTTAAAAATCAAGCAGTCCGACTCGGCTAGTTCGACCAAGTTAGGCGTTAGGGATCTTCTCTTAATACCATGGGAAATGCCTTCCTAATAATCAATGGTTACTTAGGTTCTTAATCCGATTTACACAGCATTGTGTGCAATGTACTAGGGCTTTCTAGTGGGCTTAGTCCCTATTGACCTTTAGCTTAAGTATGATAAAGGGAGTTTACTAGTGTGATGAGCCTGGGGAGGGTAACAATGTTATATGACCCCCCAAAGTTACAAAATTAAAATGCTGAAAACGAAAAAAAAAAAGAAATCAAAGTGCCACAATGTAAAATCTTAAGCTGGAAGAGAAATCTCAGTTTGATTTGGTACTCCACTCACATGTATCGCCTATGGTACTAGAGCCTTAGAGGTTCCTTGTGTGGGTGCTTTTCCTTGAAAAGCAAACAACCCAAGGCATAAAAAATAAGCACACACATCAAAATTGAATCACTATTAAAAGACTTTGAGGGCTCAAAGAAAAGGTAATTAGTCAGGCGATGATTTCATGAGAAATTCCTTTTATCGTAGCTTAACTACAAGGCCTTCTAGGTATAGCCTCTAGTCAGCCCTCGGACATGAAATACTTAGCTCTCGCGATTAAACAACTTAATTGACCAAAGAAAATTGAGAATCTTGCCTATGGTATTAATAGTCGATCTCTAGTGCCTTTCAATCGTTAAATTAGTGACCCCAGTCTTGTTTAGTTTTTGACCTTCACAATTGTTTATGCGTTTGATTATATTACAATTTAATGTTTATTGCTGACAAATGGTTTAAAATTCTGTTACCAATCAATTTGTTTGTCTACAACTACATATGCTTTTTAAATGTATATGAGAATGCAATTACTGTGCCAATGTTGTTTGATTTTGTAGTGACTAAACAAGGCTAAGGACATTCATGTCAAATGCGCTTCCACCTCGACGAACGAGCTTCAACTCAATAGCTTCCGAGGACAGAATCTACATCAGGAAGGGGGGCATGTTAACCCTCACGCACATTCCTGTCACCTACGACAGAAGTCGTATTATTTATTTGGTAGAGTTAGGTACTGGGCTTGTCAGTCCAATAGGAAAAGGGTAAGAGTGATCGTCGATGAGAGGTGCACTTTAACTGGAACATTCATGGGTTAGTTGGCTAAGCATGGGTGCCCAAGTGTGAATGGGCGAGCTCATATAAAAGTCACTTAAACCTAAAAAACACTCATTCTCTCATTTGTGCAATTAGAGTGATCTTGCTCCATCTCCATCTTCTTCTTCTTCATCTCCTTGTGTGTGTATGTATGCATGAGAGAGAGAGAGAGAGAGAGAGAGAGAGAGAGAGAGAGAGAGAGAGAGAGAGAGAGAGAGAGAGATTGAGCATTGCGACGACGGCACGGTGATGGCAAGGCGGTTGAGCGCGGAAGGCGGTAGCTCCTTCTTCTTCGCGATGAGGAATCCTCCACGAAGGTGAGCGTAGGGCGGTGAGTGACACACCCTTGCTCTCTTGAGCTTGCTAGATTAGTCTAGTTGTATTCTTGGAGCCATTTGTGGCTGGCACACAGTGTATCGAAAAGTCCGTTGCATTGACACATACGATAGACGCACACAATTATAACCGATGGGTACTTAACTGGATAGAAGTGTTTGATCTTGAAATCAATCACTGATGGACTACAAACAGAGGGCGCTTAGCCATGCCAATGCTCTTAGCCATGCCAAAATAGGTGTCAAGAGATGGCGCTTAGCCCTTCCTGTTACCGTATTGACATAAAATGATTGCTATAAAATCATGCCTAGTTTCACCTTTCCCACATAGAAATTGGAAAGAGAGAGAGAGAGAGAGAGAGAGAGAGAGAGAGAGAGAGAGAGAGAGAGAGAGAGAGAGAATGCTGAGCTGAGGAGATCCCCCTCATTCTAATGTGTTGTATGCCCTTTGTAAATGCTCCAGGGCAGACCATGTCTGTGTCGTAGCTTATCCTACAAGCGTACATCGGTGTAGTTGTACCATGCCCTCGAGAGTAGTTTTACATCGGTGTAGTTGTACCATGTCCTTGACAGAGTAGCTAGTGCTATAGCGGAAGCATATGCAATGATGGATATTGTACGTCCATCATACTAGTATGCCATGCATACATATCAAAAAATAGAATGATAAGCCCTTGGCTTCAATGACAATCTCAACCATGTGAGCCGCTGGTATACGTGCCTTGCACGATTGCGCTGGCATGGAAACATCATAGTGCACCGTTGCGTAAACTATGAGCTTATATCCACATAGTGCCAAAGATGTGTGCCATTATCATTCATCCAAAGTCAATCGATAATACTATGGCACATAAGAGAAGTCGTGCTTCACATGAAGACAGGCAAAGCACTTTGCTTTGTACAGTTGCTTCGTATGGAGTCTGCCCAAGCACTTTGCTTTGCACAACAGAGAAATATTTTCCAAAATGAAAAGTAAAACACAGGCAAGAACAAACATAACTTGAAATGTACTAACCTTGTCGCCCACTTGTGCCAAAGTTGTTGGTAGTGCGCTCGAATCTGCTCGAGTGAGTGAGCGTATGTATCAGATACACTCGCATGGGATGTAAAAACCTGTAACATCTCGGCAAGTTTTTCCAAGTTCGTGTGCTAATGGCATATTCCAAACTGTGAAAACCGGGTTGCCAAATGGCAAAAAGGAAGCCTTGCTCATAAGTACTTATGGAGTTTTGGTGCTCATAGCGAACAGATCCTCTTGCCAAAGAAAATCAACCGTGTCCAGCAGTCACAAATAGTCGACCTTGTCAAATTGTGCAATGGGTTGAAACATAGAAAAATACTTGTAAGAGATGTACCTGTGCTTGGCTTAATTACTATTATCATGAGGATAAGACGAAGCCTTGCCCCTGGAATTGCAGTTAAGGAGTGGCCTTGTCACATAATGGAATCTTATAAGTCACAGGCCCTGCTTGGCTTGCCGGTGTGTCTAGGCAACCTTGCCTATACGCAATAGCTATAATTGAGGAATTAAAATAAAAGAAACTAAAAAATTACCTCATCCTGAATTCAAAGCTCGTAGCCCACAACCTTGTCGACTTGCTCCAGAACATTGGTCATGAATTCTACTCATCATGTATGTTGAGCGATTGGCGGTCCTTGATTCCTATAGATTCTGCTTGATTGAGGGAAGCTCAATTTGCCATGCCTTTGCATGATACAGCTCAATAGACCAACGTTGGATGTTTGGCTACCCACAAAAACTTATCGAACAGAGGCACCCTGTGCTTGTTGTGTGATTATTATGGTAATGTATGTTGCAACACTTAAGGAAATTTCCTTCCTGAGGACACAATCCTCATCAAACTGCCTATAGTGGTCATTGTAATGACCCTTGCAATATCAATCGGATGCCATGAACATGCACTGTGAAATGTTCAATAGTAAGCCATGCAAGCCTTGCTCAAGGGATATGACTTTGGGGGTTTTTTTCTGTTAGACTCTTTGGGAATTGTACATTACTCTACAATTTCATTGCCCTGTGTGACACTTCACCATGCAGCCATGGACCCCCCTTGCAAAGGCCTTTGCATGAGCATGTAGCCGTGCATGATTGCATGCACCCATCTTCACGAGCCCCTGCAAGCCCAAGGCATGGGACCTACTCCTTGTAATGGAAAGGGCCAATAGAGGCCGTCCAAAGTTAAAAAAAGAGAAAAAATAGTCTAAAACTTGCATCGGCACACCTACGGGTACTGCACGAGGGAGAAGATCCCTTCGAGAACTCTATGTGATGCTAGCCTAGCATGCTCCATGTGACGAGAACTCCTCTACAGGCTCTAGAGAACCCAACAAGCCCACCCTCGCCCCATTTTGTCATGGTGTCAAGCTTCCATCTTCTCCTGTAAGCGGACATGCCCGCGGCTTTGTCGACTTCCTTTAGCTCTACAGGAGCCCTTTCCCATGGGTCATCGAAAAGAGGAAAATGAGAGCGAGATTGAGAAGGAGATATTATCCATGCAAGCAGATTGAGAAGGATGCAACTTCCCCCCTTCCTCCATGGATGCATGCTCCGTCTCCCCAACCCCCTGAGCTCTGATACCAGTGAAAGGCCTAGGAGACTGAGATGCCATATCCACCACCCTACTACCCTAAATATAGGATGGTTGCTAGCCCTAGCCACAATATGGATACCCAGTCCACACTGGTCTAGTCGGAGCCCCTGGCTCAGGTCCCTGACCCCTTAGGTCCAGCCTTGCTCCATAGGATCCTTGTCTTGACACTATACAAACTCCATCCTTGGAAAATTACTTGTACTTCGTGACTTTCATTGATGACTACTCCAGGGATGCATGGGTATATCCGTTTAAAGCTAAGTCCGAAGTTTTCATGTGCTTCAAGCAATTTCTTGCTATGGCTGAAAATGTCTCGAAATTTACTATGGGCACCCTCTGTTCCAATCGAGGGGGGGAGTATATGTCTCATGAATTTAATGCATTCTGGCTAGTCGTGGGATAAAACGCCAATATATAGTGCCATATATGCCTCATCAAAATGGTGTTGTTGAGAGGAAAAATAGGTCTCTTATGGAAATGGCAAGATGTATGGTCAAGAGTTAAGCTTTACCACATTCGTTTTGGCTCGAAGCTGTCATGTGTGCCACTTATGTACTCAACTGGTGTCCTACGAAAGCCTTGCAGTCTATGACTCCATATGAAGCATGGCATGATAGAAAGCCATCTATTGAGCACATGCGTGTTTTTGGATGTTTGGTTTATGGTTTAGTGCCAAAAGCGCAGCGCAAAAACTTGAATGATAAGGCTCTCAAATGTATTTTTGTTGGTTATAGTGTTGAAATCAAAGGTTACAGGTTGTACCATCCGCAAACAAAGCGTATTTTGGTTTCATGTGATGTTGTGTTTGTGGAAGATTTTGTTCAGCCTTTGCTGTCATATACTAGAGATAGTAATGTAAGCTCAAAGGACATTTATGACACTTTGTTGCCTCTTTTAGTGGTGGAAGTACGAATGTAAATTCCAATGAGTCAAATGTACAACCTATGGGGGTTTCTGAAAATGTTACAAATAAACCTATTACTGATGCAGATGTACATGATGTACTTGATGAGGAAAAGGCTGAAAATGAGCAGGCTAGAGGTATGCCAAAATGGCTGGTGCACACTTTGTGTGACAGTAAATTGGATGCACCTTTGTCTGTTTGTACTCATTCAGATTCTCGCCATGCCTTTTATGCATCAGATTGTTATGCTTTGGCTGTGTCTAGCTTACATGATGTTGAGGAACCTTTGTTTTTTGGATGAAGCACATAGTGGCTGCCATGCAATCAGAATATGATGCACTTATAGAAAATGACACATGGACTTTATGTGATTTTCCTCCTAGCAAAAAGGCCATTGGTACAAAGTGGGTTTACAAGTTGAAACTCAAGCCGGATGGTGAGGCTGATCGCCATAAGGCTCGACTTGTTGCAAAAGGCTATGTGCAACAGAAAGGCATAGATTATGAAGAAAATTTTTCTCCCACTTGTCGTATGACTATTGTTCATTTTCAATGTGCATTGGCAACTCACTTTGGTTGGGATGTAGATCAATCAGACATTGTTACTACTTTCTTGAATGGTGACATATTTGAGGACGTTTTTGTAACACAGCCTCGCAGTTTAAGGTGTGAAAATGTAACAAAGCTTTGTATGGGTTGAAGCAATCTCCTCGTGCTTGGTATGAGAATGCTTACACTCATTTGGTCAAACGCTTATGTGGATGATTTGTTGATCACTGGTCCCAATGAGGCACATATTGCTGAATTTAAGGTTGATTTAAATGCTACTTTCAAGATGAAAGATTTGGGGCTATTGCATCATTACTTGGGCATACAATTTAAGCAATGTGATGGTGGTATTGCCTTGTGTTAGAAAAGTTACATAGAGACATTGCTATGTAAGTTTGGACTTGAGGATTGCAAACCTATTGCCACTCCCATGAAAACAGGTTTGAAGTTGAGTCTACATGATGTTGGTGATCTTGTTAGTGTCACTCTTTACCAAACTACTGTTGGCTGCTTCATTTATGTATACAACACCAGGTCAAATATTCAATTTGCAGTCTCAGATGTCAGCAAATTTAAGCATAGCCCAGGGTCTAAGCATTGGTAGGCTGTCAAGAGGATTTTCTGCTACTTGAGTGGCACTTTACATCTTGGCTTGTTTTATCCCAAGGGGGGAGCATTGCCGTTAGACTTACATGCTTTTTCAGACTCAGATTGGGCTGGTTGTTTTGACACGCGAGTGTCCACAAGTAGTGTTTGTTTCATGCTTGACAGTTCATGTATATCATGATTGAGCAAGAGGCAACCTACTGTGGCCACTTTGAGTTGTGAGGCTAAGTACAGGGCAGTCTTCACAGCTACGGTTGAGTGTGTATGACTGAGATGCCTTATGGCTGATTTAGGTGTTGGACAGAACACTGCCAACACTATCTACAATAATAGTCAGAGCGCATTGGCAATTGTGAGGAACCCAATTTTTCATGCTTGCACAAAGAACATTGAGGTGCATTACCACTATGTCAGGGAGGAGCTCTGAGTAGGAGAGATCAGCTTGGCTTATGTGCCAAAACAGGACAACCTTGTTGATCTTTTGAGAAGTCCACAAAGGCATTGTCTCGTGAGAAGTTCGAAGATTTCCACAGAGCTTTGGGCTTACTCCCCTTTGTGGACTGATCATGTCCTCAGAGCGTGGCACTTCCCTTTGCTCATGTGCCATAGCTGTCGTTCACCGCATCACTCCAGGGGGGTTTGTTACCATATACATATGGTAGTGATGTGTGTGAACATACTTAGGACCACCGGGGTATTGTTCCCCTCTTTAGGAGGTTTTTTTATATACGCCCATCACTCTAGGGCTATCTATCTTTCCATTTCACACTAAGTAATACACTCTCTATTGTGTGCCTTGAGCTTCCTTCATCTTCTCCAACCTGTGTGTGTTTTCCTGCAACCCTAATTCCAACAATTAATCAGTGGGTGACATGCCAATCAAATGGAGACACATGGAGCGGATAACTCTTAATGTTTGCCCTGTCCAGGCAAACTTGTTGAGATTTCCAAAGCTCAATAATTTTAAAAATCATAAAAATTTTCACTTTTTGTATTGCATTACACTAATAAACCTCAAGTTTCTTTTCCTATGGGTTTTCTTTTGACCTCTTCATATCATTTTTATCCGGGTTTAGACATTGCCCATGTCTCTTACATGTGATAAGACCACTCATCACCATTTCCCTTGCATTAACCTTCGGTTCATTTCATAGGCTACACTTCTGAGACCACCCTTTTCTTTGCTCATTTGTAAAGGATTTGGAATGGGGGGTCTGTTTGGCCTCTAAGTCATATGGAGAACTGTGGGATTCAACCTCTAAACCAAGGAACTCATGCCTTTGAGCCACATTGTCTCTAAGTCATGCATCAAAGGTTGATTTAGTGTCCTATTGATGTATTTTCCATCGTTGAGTCTAGGATGAACATGTTGTCTCTTAACCATTTTACGTGGCACCAATCACCTTTTAAGATTGGTGTCATATCTCATCATTTAAGTCCACCAATGAATTGAAGGGGGGTTTGTTAGCTCTATGGGATACCTCTCTAGCATAGTTCTCTCTTTCTGACACAATAGATTAGGTCACTATTCACTAACCCATTTAGTGATATCACATGCACATCATTAGGACTATACAACCCACACCTATGTACATTTTCATGGTTCCATCTAGTCATTATCATTGTGTGTTGCTGGAATGAGTTGGTCACTCTTAGTCAGTTATTCTAGGTTGGTATTTACAGTTAGTTTAGATCAAATAGTAGACTTTAGACCATATCAGGCATAGACACAACTGGGACTAGAAACAACACTGGAACTCGAAACGACATTGAAACTGGAATTGAAAACTAAACTTAGAGACTAGAACTGGAATTGTATATTAAGAACAGTAAACCATTACAATGGGTAAACTCAATGGTGAGAGTTGGATTATATAAGTACAATAGCTCTGAGTACAAGAGTTTGGGCTCTAGAATGATACAATGTAAATGGAATAGAATCCAATAGACCCTCAAAATGAAGTAATGGGTCCTATTTATAGTCTTCCCAACTGGGTTTTGACTAGTTGCAGAGTGTATCAGCTATCATGGTAGCTATCTGTAGATACTGCATTTGGAAGCCTCTACTCCATCCATCCACCATCCTCCTACTAAGGACCGTTCCTGCCATTTACATTCCTCCTGCCCTTTCTTGAATTTTTTAATGAACCAAAATTTCCAAAAGTTAGCTGATTTCATCCATCTGACCTTCTTGTTATTTGGTGACTTCTTCTTAGGGGGTTTGTGTAGTACCTTGAAAGGCTCTGGAGTGATGGAACTAGCATTATCCTTCTAAATTAACTTGTATATGGATTTTTGCACCAGCTAGTCTTTCCTGGCCATCTTCATCTTGAATTCATATGGTGTCAATGAATTTTAGGTTTTGGTATCAGGGTCATACAATGTGCGTTTTTCCCTGGTAAGCATGGACCTAGCCAACTTACGGCAATAGGATGCAATATGCATCCATCGGGCTTCGAACAATATTTTAGCCATCTCTTTGAGCTGAGGTTTAGAGGATGCTTCGTTAGCTAGGCCCTTCTCAGGTATCTTCAAGGCTTCTACGGTTAGTTGAAGGAGTTGATTTGTTATTTTCATGAGGCGCATGAGCTGTACCTTCCATTGACCCATCCTTAGCTGAAAATTTTGAAGGTCTTCAATTAGCTCATTGGCCCGATTCTGCTTCAAAGCCTCTTGCAAAACATGGTTCCAAGCCATCCATACAGTAGTGGCTTACTCATATTTTTCTTTGAGACCATTCACTATGTTGATGTAATGTTGTTGACCTGTTGGCTCGGTGTGTGGGGGATAGATCACTCAAAAGAAACGAGGCAGCTTCACTTCTTTTGCAGGAATGACATAGAGCACTGCTAAGGAGTCTAGGAAAAATTCCAAAAATTTTCATAATCAGTTTGTAAGGACAAGGATCCTAAGGACCAAGGCTCGACCTAGGGGGTTAGGGACCTGAGCCAGGGGCTCGGGCTGGACCAGTGTGGACTGGGGATCCGTATTATGGTTAGGGCTAGGAGGCGGCCTATATATATAAGGTGATAGGGTGGTGGATCCAGGATCTCAGTCTCCTAGGTCTTACATTGGTATCAGAGCTCAGGGGAGGGGAAGCTATGGAGGGGGAAAGGAGAAGGATGTGAGTCTTTGCATGGATGCATGATCTCTCTCTCTCTCTCTCTCTCTCTCTCTCTCTGTCTCTCTCTCTCTCTGTCTCTCTCTCTCTCTCTCTCTCTCTCTCTCTCTCTCTCTCTCTCTCTCTCTCTCTCTCTCTCTCTCTCTCTCTCTCTCTCTCTCCATGGAAACTTTGACATATGTTACCTTGATCGTTGTCACTTTAGTGAGGAAGGCAAGGTCGTGGACTCGGAAAAACCAGACAAGGTCGTGGGAAGCATGGCTTCCACTGACCAAGGGAAGAGATCTCAGAGTTCGATGGCCGTGTCAACAGCCGCTTATGAAGTAGGAGGGACATGGGTGACCTGCACAAATTTGACATAGGTTTAGGTCTGTAGCATCACACTGCTGAGAGCTTTATTGTTCGACTCTGGCATGGCCCCCATGGTGCGGCAAAACGCCCTCCTTGTCATCACCTCCTTTGGTGCTGCAGACACAATTCACCACGTTGTCGTTCTTTGTTGGCCAAGGGCCGATTCTCATGCACAAAGGTGCAATCAAGGATAGTCCACATTGATAAAGAAGCCAAGAACATGTTCTCTTGCACAAAAGTGCAGCCGAGGACAGTCAACATCGATAAGGAAACT
This sequence comes from Adiantum capillus-veneris, assembly GCF_014529385.1. Classification (NCBI taxonomy): domain Eukaryota; kingdom Viridiplantae; phylum Streptophyta; class Polypodiopsida; order Polypodiales; family Pteridaceae; genus Adiantum; species Adiantum capillus-veneris. Next base: position 93,121,496 of record NC_140950.1, read on the forward strand.
AAGGATAGAGCCTGCCAAGGAGAAGGCTTGATCACACAAATCATGCAAGGCATGCCAAGTGGGGAGCAAAAAAATTGAAATCAAGCAAAGAGCCTCGACATGAATCAAGATCGGCCAAGGTAAGGCCAAAATCAACAAAGATATCGAGGATCGAGGGAAGGCAACATTACAAGCATCCACTTTGTCATGCGGAAAAGTATTACAAAGCTATTTTTGAATGCATGCAAGGCATGCAAGCAGAGGCAACAACATATGACATCGAGGTTTTCTCGATTTTCTTCTTTCTTCGATTAGTATGACGGTAAGACCGGGCAGCAGGAACACTTACTGAGCACTGCACTCAAGGCACAAGCAAGGCTTGTGAGCATTAACCAAAGTATGATATTTTTGTTTTTGAACACATGGTGTGCAACAACCACTCATAGTCAAGCAAGGCTTGAGTGAGAAATGATTTCATTTACAAGCAAGGATTCTTCCCCTACATGGCAAAGGTCATGGCATGGTAGTGCTTGAAAATATCATGACGATCGGCACGGTCTGTTGCTCGCCTTGAAGGAGCTACAGGTACTCAGCAATGTCGACCCTTAACTGCAAGGCCGACCCTTAACTGCAGTTCCAAGAAGCTGTCAAGAAAGTTGCTCGAGCTTGACTTCTAGGCCAGTTGTCTGTCATTAAAGCAATCAGACAACGACAGGATCCACCAATTGTCGACAAGCGTGATCCGATGATTTTTTCAAGACATCATTGGCGCAAGGCTCCGTCTACATAATCAAGTTAAGCAGGTACGAGGCACATATGCAAGGTTGTCCTATGTTGGCACATAAGCCAAGTTGATCTCTCCTGCTGAGAGCCTCTCCCTGACATAGTGGTAATGCACCTCAATGTGCTTTGTGCGAGCATGAAACTGGGTTCCTTGCAATTGCCAATGCGCTCTGACTGTCAGTGTAGATAGTGTTGGTAGTGTCCTATCCAACACCCAAATCAGCCATAAGGCATCTGAGCCATACACACTCAACCTAGTTGTGAAGATTGCCCTATACTTAGCCTCACAACTCGAAGTGGCCACAGTTGGTTGCTTCTTGCTCAACCATGATATACATGAATTACCAAGCAGGAAATAAAAACCACTTGTGGACACTTGCATGTCGAAATATCCAGCCCAATTTGAGTTTGAAAAAGCATGTAAGTCTGGTAGCAATGATCTCCCCTTGGGATAAAACAAGCCAAGATGTAAAGTGCCACTCAAGTTGTGAAAAATCCTCTTGACAGCCTACCAATGCTTAGACCCTGGGCTATGCATAAATCTACTAACCTGTGAGACTGCAAACTGAATATCTCGCCTTGTGTTGCATACATAAATGAGGTAGCCAACAGTAGTTTGGTAAAGAGTGACATCAACAAGAACACCAACATCATGTAGACTCAACTTCAAACCTATTTCCATGGGAGTGGCAATAGGTTTGCAATCCTCAAGTCGAAACTTACATAGCAATGTCTCTATGTAACTTTTCTGACACAAGGCAATACCACCATCACATTGCTTAAACTGTATGCCCAAGTAATGATGCAATAGCCCAAATCTTTCATCTTGAAAGTAGCATTCAAATCAGCCTTAAATTCAGCAATGTGTGCCTCATTGGGACCAGTGATCAGCAAATCATCCACATAAAGAACAACAATGAGAAGTACATCACCCTCATGCTTGACATACAATGTGCTTTCTATTGGACTGTTACGAAAGCCTTGTTAGACCAAATGAGTGTCAGCTTTCTCATACCAAGCACAAGGAGATTGCTTCAACCGATACAAAGCCTTCTTACATCTGCACACTTTGTTCTCTTGTCCTTTCTTGACAAAACCACCAGGCTATGTTACATAGAATTCCTTAAAAATGTCACCATTCAAGAAAGCAGTAACAATATCAGATTGATGTACATCCCAACAAAAATGATCTGCCAATGCCCAAACAAAACAAACAGTAGTCATACGGCAAGTTGGAGCAAAAGTTTCTTCATAATCTATACCTTTTTGTTGCGCATAGCCTTTTGCAAACAAGTCGAGCCTTATGGCGATCAACTTCACCATCTGGCTTGCGTTCCAACTTGTAAACCCACTTTGTACCAATGGCCTTTTCACCAAGAGGTAGATCACATAAAGTGCTTGGGTCATTTTCTATAAATGCATCATATTCTAATTGCATGGCAGCCATCCAATTTTTTGAATTATGTGCTTCATCAAAAGACAGAGGTTCCTCAACATCATGTAAGCTAGACACAACCAAAGCATAACAATCTGATGCATAAGAGGCATGGAGAAAACCTGAATGAGTACTTAGACAAAGGTGCATCCAATTTATTGTCACACAAAGTGTGCACCAGCCATTTTGGCATACCTCTAGCCTGCTCATTTTCAACTCTTTCCTCATCAAGTACATCATGTACATCTGCATTAGTAACAGGTTGATCTGTAACATTTCAAAAACCCCCATAGGTTGTACATTTGCCTGATTGGATTTTACAATTGTACTTCCACCACTGAAAAGAGGCAACAAAGTGTCATAAATGTCCTGTGAGCTTACATTACTGTCTCTAGTACATGACAGCAAAGGCTGAACACAATCTTCCACAAATACAACATCACAAGAGACCAAAATACGCTTTGTTTGTGGATGGTACAACCTGTAACCTTTGCTTTCAGCACTATAACCAACAAAAATACATTTGACAACCTTATCATTCAATTTTTTGTGTTGTACTTGTGGCAATAAACCATAAGCCAAACAACCAAAAACACTCATGTGCTCAATAGATGGCTTTCCATCATGCCATGCTTCATATGGAGTCATAGACTACAACGCTTTTGTAGGACACCTGTTGAGTACATAAGTGGCACACATGACAGCCTCGAGCCAAAACGAATGTGGTAAAGCTTGACTCTTGACCATATATCTTGCCATTTCCGTAAGAGACCTGTTTTTCCTCTCAGCAACACCATTTTGATGAGGCGTATACGGCACTGTACATTCGTGTTTTATCCCACGACTAGCCAGAAATGCATTAAATTCATGAGACATATACTCCCCCCTCGATCAGAATGGAGGGTGCCAACAGTAAATTTCAAACATTTTCACCCATAGCAATAAATTGCTTGAAGCACATGAACACTTCGGACTTAGCTTTCAACAGATATACCCATGCATGCCTGGAGTAATCATCAATGAAAGTCACAAAGTACAAGTAATTTCCCAAGGACGGAGTTTGCATAGGCCCAATACATCACTATGACCAAGTTGCAATCTGCATGTAGCACGAACTGACCCATCCTTTGGAATATTAGCACGCTTTTACCCAAAATACAGCCTTCACAAACAAGTTTGACAGATGCTTCAAGAGGCGGCAAAGAAACAACCATATCAAATTTTTGTAAACGTAGCAAACTTGAAAAATTCAGATGCCCAGAAAGTGCATGCCACAGTTTTGCATCAGTAATAGCCCATGAACTGCAACTGCATTTGCAAATTTTTTTCCACACTTGCCATACAAAGTGAGCTTATACAGCCCACGGCACAAAACGTGAGATGCAACAATTGCGATCATGAACTTTACATCTGACATCCACAAATTTGACTACAAGTCCAAGTCTAGCAAGTGCAGATATAGACAAAAGATTCTTCTTGATCCAGGTACATAGAGTGCATCAACAAGTATGAAAGAATTGCCATTTGCAGCAGTAAGCACAATCTTTCCAACTCCGTGAACCAGATAAGAGCCATTGTTGGCACAAGTGACTGAATTCCCATGAGGGACAGACTCGAGAGAGGTGAACAATTCATGATGTGAGGTAATGTGCTTTGTAGCACCACTATCGAAATACCACACATATGAATCTGCAGCAGCTGACATGCATGCATCATGGACAACACGATTGTAAGTGCACTCTGCACTAAAAGCCCATTCTGCATCAACATCAACATCACAGTCTCCTTTCACAGAAGACATGAATCTGCAGCAGTTGACATGCATGCATCATGGACAACACGATTGTAAGTGCACTCTGCACTAAAAGCCCATTCTGCATCAACATCAACATCATAGTCTCCTTTCACAGAAGACTCAACAATGGCTGCATTTGTAGTGGAACCAGCATTTGCAGTGGAGTCACCCTCTTTCTTTTTAGCCTCTTTGGCCTTCAACTTAGGACACTTCTTGATCAAGTGATCATTAGCTTTACAATAATGGCAATGCATCTTCTTTTTTCCCTTATCACCAGAATTTCCAGACAAATTATTGCAAGTAGAAGCATTAGAAACATGTGATTTTCCACTCGTAGAAGAACCATAAGAAGTGGATGCATTGTTGTTACCACCCTTTCTTTGAGAAGCAATAAAAGCCTGATCAACTGCACGTTGTCTAGTCTTGTCTTTTCTGGAAAGTGACTCTTGCAACAGCAATGTGCACAATGCATCAACTTGACAACTTCAGGATTTCCTTGGGTCATAAGTCTCCAAGTACGGTAAGGCATAAAGAACAGTCTGCACAAGGGAACTCTCTGAAATGACTTCACCTGCAAAAATAAGTTGCTTATTGATATCCTTGACACCAGTAAGGAAAGTGTCCATATCATCTTCTTCATGCATAATCTTCGACTCAGCTCTTTATGCAGCAATGCAATTTTTACCTCATTGTGGCTTGCATAAAGACCAGCTAGAATATCCCAAGCCTATTTTGCAGATTTCACTGAATGAATGTGAAGAGTAATGGTACACTTTACAGACAATGCAATCAACGCATGAGCCTACTCATCCTTTACATCCCAACTAGCTTGTTCTGCTGTAGGCAAAACAACTCTAACATCAACAATCCTTGCAGCAATCCTGCCACATCCTCAACATCGCCTAGATCCTCAGAACCAGGACGTACATCAATGCCCCGCACAATATTCTAGACACCCTTTGACACAATAGCATGTTGCATAATGTAAGCCCACATAGGGTAATTGTCCCCATCCAATCTGTCCTTCGCAGCAAAACATCTTGAACACATTTGTGTTGTCGTCAGCCATGGAAAATGCCTACACTTGATGTGTAAACTACCCAAAATGAGGAGAAACTACGTGAGACAAGCACGTGCTATATAGCACAACCCACAGTAGACTGTATGGGACCTGTTATGCAGTAATTGGTGTTGACAAAATTTTGCACAAAATGACGAAATTGTCTGTGCAGACTTGGCTGTAGTGGAAACGGAGGTGAAAATGAGCCCGAATCAGAACTCTGAGCAGACTAAGCTCTAGAGCTCACCCAAAACTTTTGTCTACCTATGAACACTCGCCAAAGCTCATTGAAATCGAAGAAAGTGAGCAGGCACGTGCTGGAGCAGCTGGCGACTAAGCCCGGGAGGATGCAACTTGCTCTGATATCAATTGTTGGAATTAGGGTTGCAGGAAAACACACACAACTTGGAGAAGATGAAGGAAGCTCAAGGAACACAATAGAGAGTGTATTACTTAGTGTGCAATGGAAAGATAGATAGCCCTAGAGTGATGGGCGTATATACAATGCATGGGGGAAAAAACCTCCTAAAGAGGGAAAAAATGCCCCGGTGGTCCTAAGTGTGTTCACACACATCACTACCACATGTATATGGTAACAATCACTTATTAAATGTTGATGGTCAATTCTTGGAACCTTCAGACTTGAAGTCCACAAACTGCCAAGGGTAGTAGAAAATTTCAACTTACAAGTTAATAAAGGAAAACCCAAGGGGGTCATGGACACAAGCTAAGGGTCGACTGCTAGTTGAGTAGTTTCCCTACAAAAGTCTAACCAAGGGGTCTGACAATGTCGATTTTAACCAAGGGGTTTGGATTGCAAAGGCAACACCCAAGGTTATATGTGCAATACTACTTGCATTTCACTAATTTTCAATTATTGTTCCCAAGCCTTTGCATGCAGAAAATTTGGATAGGTGCCTTTCACTATGGATAAGTGAACACTATGTTCAACCTCTAGGTACGCACTTGATTTGGTGTTGTCTCATTTACTATGTTTTTGTTTATATTTCCAAGTAGGATGCATAAACTTCTATGTTTTCATCCATTTTTGCTCTTAAGAGAGATGACAAGGTCATGTAAGAGCCAATAATTTTGGGCTGTCATGTCCAAACTAAGTTTTTGTATTACGCAGTTATAGACCCACTTGTAGGGTTTGATTTGGTACATGTTGTCACATGGGATACAACATGGTTTAGGAACTCAAGGAGTTCAGTTTATCCAGTGTGGAGTAAGGATAATGAGGATCCCTCTCACTCATGTCGCAGATTTTTGCAGTTATCTCCACACACAAGTACATCCCGTACTTGAAGGATGTTCTTTTTTCAGACATCCTTACATGAGGCATATTCCACATGTGGAGAATATGAGTCTCTATGAGACTGATATTGGCGTCCACTATTTCAATTATGTGTCGTGACAAAGTTCCTAGGTGCTATTCAAATCTGTTTTCTAGACCATTTTCAGCACAACGTATCAGAACAATTTCAATGGCCAAAAATTGTCGGATACTTAGGACGACTTGTTAAGGTACAAGTGCTACTAAACAACATTAATGGATGGTTGTTTATGCATATAGCAAGGCTATGAGTTCTTAATGAAAAGGTTTCATTGTTTGTACCTAGAAGTGACTTATGTTTCACATTCTATTATGGTTCAAACGTTTCAACAAGGCTTGCAAATGATTGCCGTAGAAATTATTTAGTTTCTTTTTAGAACTATGTACACTCCTCTTTCATGTGTCCTAGGAGCATCACATTCACCATAAGTATTGGTAAGTATGATCATGGATATGCACGTTCGGATCCGTTTTTGCTAAATGCATGCACACTAGGTGTTATGGGTCCTAGTGTATGGCAAAGACTTATTTGGAGCGGCATGCATATTCATCACAGTAGTTGCTTATGAAGTATTTTTCACTTCATGTGAAGTATCTCTATGAGATTACTTTTGGATCTATCAATCACCAATAGAGGTCATGGCTCGGTTTGGGTGCTTGTGGATCTTTCAAGTTAACCAAGATGGTTATTCAACACGACATTGTCGATTCCTCAACAATGCTGTATGACATTGTGATCCCCATTTACCAATCATTTGGAAAGACTGTCTATAAACCGTGGGGAAACACACCTCAGTACTGTCAATTAATTAAAGAGGATATCCAGATTACAAAGTGTAATCTTGTGCTATAGGATATGCGAAGTGTGTACATTAACACCAAGCAATTCAATTAGAAGCATGTATCACTCCAGTTGGAGTTTGCTTACCTTAAGTTAAAGCATGTTTGCGACTAGGTTTAGTCTCTTCATGTATAATTCAGGTTCTCAACCTTGAACACTAGTTATGGTGGGTTGTTTACCGATGAAATTGAGAACAAGTCAAGGACTTATATTTTGCTGATAAGTTACATTAGTCGGTTACTTTCATGTAAAGTGAAAAGAGGTACTCTTTTGGGTACATCTTTGTTGTGATAACTCGTTTAGCATGCTCGTATGTGTTCTAAATGGAGTCTACACACTATGTAAGATAGGAGCCGGTAACACATGACAATTGCAAATGGACAACAATGTGGAAAATCAAGATGTTACTCTTGATTTCATTTAACCTCCTATTGAACCGTGTTCTGGTCAACCAAACAGTTGGATCCATGAAGAAGGATGCCACGGTGGAAAACATTAGTGTATCACCACTCTTGTTTTTGAGGACAAAAATGCTTCTCCAAGGGGGGAGTAATGTTAGGACAAGGATCCTAAGGAGCAAGGCTCGACCTAGGGGGTCAGGGACCTGAGCCAGGGGCTCGGACTGGACCAGTGTGGACTGGGGATCCGTATTATGGCTAGGGCTAGGAGCCGGCCTATATATATAGGGTGGTAGGGCAGTGGATCCGGGATCTCAGTCTCCTAAGTCTTACACATCTGGTTCTCTTGCTGCATCATCTTCCTTGTAAGCCAAACCAAATGAAATAGACTCTTGTTATTCAGCTCTTAGTCCTTGAAAGTCATCCAAGTCTTTGGTCCTCGATTGCTAGTCGCATTATTTTTTAGTAAGGCTTTGACTCTTTGGTCCAAAAATCCTCTGGCACTCTGCATCTGAATCAACATGTCTTTGATTTGAATGTGTATGTCCTTCATACATTGGTAGGTCAGTTTTGTGCCTAATAACATCTCTACTTGTAAACTGAAGGACTTGAGGTCGTTAATGGTTAAATCCTTTATAACTGGGTTTACTGCTTTGTCATTAGTGGTTAGGCACTATTCTGGGACCCTCTCCAACACTTGGACATAGATTGCATGTGGGGGAAGTATTAGACTGTTTGATTGTGGTAGCTGATATATTTCTAGTCCACCACCATCCATCTAGCTCCCACATATTACAACTCAGATCTGAGTTAACGGTTTCATCATACTACTGAATTTGGAGATGCTTTTGCTTCCGTAGGGCTTTATTGAGCATGAGAAATGTAGTGGAATGGTTCTAGTCAGAGTTAGACTCAATTGTGATGGTCTTACCCTTACTAATCTTTTGCTGACTTTGAGATGCATGTTGCCCGATTTGCTGGTCAGTCGGAGGGTTTTGCTGTTGAGATTCTTCAACCAGTGGCGCTTGACCATCATGATGCCCATCCTTGGCCTGATTTGGATCCTGACTCCTAGTAGGTGATAACCTACCTGCAGCTGACCCTGGGGTGTCATCATCATCATAATCATCATCGTTGTTTTTGGGTGGCTGTTGGTTCCTTGGTTCCTCATCCTGGTCATCCTTTTCATAATCATCATCATCATTAATTTTTTTATTATCCAACTCAGTGAATTTGTCTTGTGAATCTGACTAGATGAATTCGATTACATTTTCTAGATTACTCAGATTCAATGTCAAATTATTGCCACCCTTGTCCATTATCTTTACTAAGGAATGATAAATGTATTTCTCCATGATGGCTGCTTTCATCACATGATGCTTTTGGTGGAGCTTATTATAATCTGAATGTTTTGCATTCAACATTGATTTGAATTGTTTAGCTGTTTATTGAGAAATTACTTTCTCCTCCTTTATGCATTCAGCTGCTTGCTGAGCAATCCTTTTCCCTTCCTAACCGTGTTTGCATTGATTAGTTTTTCTATGTTCTTCTGAGAATGTCCACTTCTTTGTTGTGCTATTGTTGCTGAACTTGTGAAGTCAGAATCTATTTTTCCCATTCAACACGTTCCCTTTTTAACAATTCCATCTCATCTTTGGTTTGCTGCAGTTCTTCCTTGAGGTTGTCCAATTCAATACTAGAAATGGATGTCTACGCTTCTATCATCCGGCCTATTGAATTTACAATTGTATTCCAGCCAGACTGGATAGCTGCAACACATCCTTATGTAATGAATTCTGAATCCGCCTCATATATTGTCATGGGAAAAGCATAGGGTAGTGAGGCTCTATTTGGCTTTTTCACGACCAGTATCCCTTTAAGCGATTGTTTTTGAAGGCATTGGAGCCTATCCAATTTTACTATTGGCATATGATTAGTGTTTGGGGTGGGTTCTGAATCACTGCCCAATTCCTGGTTCCTTTCTTCTTCAAGCCTGGCACTGGTTTGATCCTGTTCAGTGCTTGTATCTTAATTAGTAGTATTCTTCAGTTCTTGCTACCCACTGGTCTGTCCTTGCATTGTGTCTACTGGTGGCACATCAATGCTCACTTACTTTTGTATTCTAGCTTGAAATCCCTTCAATAGATCTGTTGTTTTTCTCCCATTGGCCTATCCTTGCATTGTGTGTACTGGTGGCTCATCAATGCTCACTTGATTTTATATTCTTGATGCCCACTGGCCTGTCCTTGCATTGTGTCTACTGGTGGCTCATTAATGCTCACTTGCTTTTGTATTCTAGTATGAAATCCTTTCGACAGATCTATTGTGTAAGACCTAGGGTAATTGAACCTGGGATCCTCCTCCCTACCGCCCCTTATATAGGCTAGATCCTAGCACTTGCCCTAAGCGGATCCCCAGTCCGCACTGGTCCAGCCGGCCCTTGGCCTAGGTCCCTGACCCCCTAGGTTGGGCCTTGCCCCGTAGGACCCTTGTCCTGACATTACTCCCCCCTTAAGGAAGAGTTTTCGTCCTCGAAAACACAAGTAGTAATATCTTCTTAAGAATACTGATGTTCTCTTTATTGACGTCCCATAAGTGAGCCAGTTGTCTGTATGACCGATAATTGGTGCAGTGAGGAGGTTCAATGAACCAAGAGCAATATCTTGATTTTCAACATTGTTGTCCATTTGCAACCACTTGGGTCTAAATGGTAACTCCATTTATAACTCACTTGAATGCTGTAAAGGAGTAACCACAACTAAGAGTCACTTGGTTTTAAATGGTAACTCCATTTATAACTCACTTGAGTACTGTAAAGGACTAACCACAACTAAGAGTTGTCCAAAGGCATAACCAGTTTTCAGATCTTCTGAAGGTACTAGAATAATGCAAGGAAACCTTGGAATAACTTTCCATGCAGCTGTGAGCCAGATTTACTACTCGCCTGAGTATCTTGAGAAGTCCGTAGATAGGGAATGTCCTCGTGTTAGAATTCTGAATAGTTTGGAACACAAAGAACTACATGTTCATCCCTAATGAAGGTTACTGGCCAACATACTTTGTCATCACACCTGGTAAGTCCTTGACGTATGAAAGTATTGACACAATCTCCAACCCCACCACAAGAGGTGTTCAAGGTCGAAAATCGTACTTAAGAAAATTCTAGAATAGGAAGAAAATCATCTATTCAGGAATGCGTTGTGCTAACGTATGCTCTTAGCAGATCCTTTAGCACAAGATTACTCTTTGTAATCTGCCTATCCCCTTGGATAACTGACAGTACTGAGGTGTGTTTTCCTCACGGTTTACAGACAGTCATCCTAAATGACTGGTAAACGGGGAATCACAGTAGTGTTTAACATTGGTGAAGAATTAACAATGTTTGAAATAACCATCGTGGTTAACTTGAAAAAAAAAAATCCACAAACGCCCAAACCGAGCCATGACATCTATTGGTGATTAGTGGATCCAAAAGTAATCTCATAGGGATAGTGCACATAGAGTGCAAAATGCTTCATAAGCAACAACCTGAGGAATATGCATGCCGTTCCAAATCAGCCTTTGCTAAACACTAGGGCCCATAACACCTAGTGTGCATGCATTTAGCAAAAACTAACCCGAACTTGTATATCCATAATGATCCTTGCCAATACTTAGGGCAAAAGGTCATGCGCCTAGCAAACATTAAAAGGAATGTAAATAGTTCTGAAAAGAAACTAAATACTTTTAGTTGCAATCTTTTGCAAGCCTTGCTGAAACGTCTGAATCACGTAGAAGGTGAAACATTGATCACTTCTAAGTACAGACAATGATTCATTAACAACTTATAGCCTTGCTATATGTATAAACAACCATCTGTAATGTTGTTTAGCAGTTCTTGTACCTTAACAAGTCATTCTAAGTATCCGACAATTTGTGGCCACGAAATTGCTCCTGATACGTCGTGCTAAAAGTGGTCTATAAAATAGATGTGACCAGCAACTAGGGACTTTGTCGTGACACATAATTGTAATAATGGCGCCAGTGTCAGTCCAGAGACTCATATTATCCACATGTGGAATATGTCTCATGTAAGGATGTGTAAAAAAAGAACATCCTTCAAGTACAAGATGCACTTGTGTGTGGAGGAACTGCAAAACACTCCGCGACAAGAGTGAGAGGGACCCTCATTATCTTGCTCCACACTGGCTAAACCGAACTCCTTGAGTTCCTAGACCATGTTGTATCTCATGTGAAAACATGTGCCAAATTGAACCCTACGAGTGGGTTCGTAACAGCATAAGACAGAAAGATAGATTGGACGCTTGGCCCAAAATACTTTGTGCCGACATGCCCTTGGCATGGCTCTGTAATAGTCAAGCGTACTGAGACGTTTTGAAAAACCAAGCAAAGCATACTAAAAATGGAATAACACCAAATCAATAGATGCGTACCTGGAGATTTGAACTTAATGTACAGATACTTGTATTCAAATGGAGAGGAGCATGTCCCCTACCTGAAAGAAAACAAACAGCATTGCACTGGGAACCCTACGCGTTGCCTTTGCAATCCAAGCCCTTTGATTAGAATCTACGTAGTCAAACCCCTTGGTAAGACTCTTTGTAGAATCTGCTCAACTAGATAACGGAAACAACATAGTCAACCATGTGGTAAATTGCGGAATTCTTGCCATGAAAGTATAACTGGGAGAGATCATCTGTGATCCTCAATGCAGATCAACTTGTGATCCCTAATGCCTATGGGGTGATGTAATAATCACCCGCTGGGTCTTACCCCAAAACAGTATGTCCATAGACACGCCGTAGTGCTATAGATAGAGCAGGAAATCCACAAAAGTGAACTGCTGAGCTCTTACGGACAGCCCTGCTGTCACAACTGATTGCTGCATCTATACTTTCTTCTAGAGAACAACTGCTGTGAGTTGAAGATTAGTAAAAACTCAACTTGAGTGTCGTACTGAAAACATGTAGTGCAAAAATGACACCCTAAACATTCGTAATGACAAGACTCTTCCTTGTCAATTAACGTCAATGTGTACTCCATTGGGTAGAGCTGTTCGAGCTTGAGAACAATCATCCAAGGAATACCAATAGGTGGGTCTTACCCTTGGCCTGACAGCGGCTGCATTGACAGGTCAACCTTTCAACAACGCTTCCACAAAGATTCCTCAAAGATTCTCTAAAGATTCCAAATAAAGATGCTGATGAAGTGATGAAGATGAAGATGGATGTTGTAATGTGAAGATACAAGCTCATGGACATCATCGAATATCCCGTTATTATTATTTTGAGCCATTACGGCCACTTTTGTAATGTTTACGGGAACTTCATATTTTAAGTCGGCAATTGTATTTAGGCCACAAATGCTTGTTGGATGAGCAAAGCCAGCTCACGGTGTTGTAATTAAGCTCTATAGAAGCCTAGGGACAAATAAGGTCATTTTGGTCGGACATTAGGTTTTCTAAGGCTTAGTATATAAGCCAAAACCTAAAGCTTTGTAAAAGGACTTCTAATAATCTGATCTTCTGTGTCGTTGGGAGACTGCGAGAGAGTGAGAGTGAGAGTGTGTGTGTGCTACAGGAGCTACGGTAGTTGGAATCGCAAACGGAGAGCAGCAGTGTGTTGCCCACGAGGAGAGCTACACATTGATGCTTACATCACACGCGTTCGTCTATGTTTTGGCAGATTCACGCGCGAGTTACTTTTGGAGTTTCGGTGAGTAACTGTTGTCCGTTTTTGCATTTCAGCATATCCACGCGATCAGAGCGAGTAGAGCTACACATTAGGCACTTTAGTTTTTGGAAACGTCAACCTGCAAAAACCGGCCAGACATCCTACACGTTTTCTGCACGGAGGATATTGGGTAGGTTTTTTTGGTCACGGACCTTAGGGAGAGTGCCCTATTGGTGTTGATAGGATATCCCTCAAGTTTCGTAACGTTTCGAGAACGTCTAATGGGATTTTGGCTTGCGGTAGCATCAGGAGACTCTCGCATTCACAGAACCGATGGCATGTAGATTTGATATCTCTGTAGGAAGTAGTCATTAGTCGGTCGAGTAGAGGTTGAAACCCTTTGCTTGCTTCCACGCGCCTGCGGGTCGAGCTCCGTCCTCAGTTGACATTATATGTTAGGTGAGTTCTCGCTATGTTGACGTCCGTCGCGGCGTATCCGTCCAACATTGGCGCCGCTGTCGGGACGAGGGGCCTAAGTAGATGACCGAGACTAGTCCTTGAGGATAGAGGTCCCTCTGGCTTGCCATAGTATATTCATTCTTTTAGATAGGATCAGAGGGTGGTGGACTCTTTAGGTCTTAGGAGGAGTCTAGGGAGCGTGTGTCTAGTCTGGATCTTCCGTCTTAGGTAGTATTAGGTAGTAGTAGGTTGTGGCGTAGAGAGTAGGAGTTGGAGTGGTAGATGTGGTGTTAGGTTGACTTGAGAGTCCGTGTGAGGCTAGGAAGCAACCAAGACATCAAAATCACCATCTCACATTGATGAGTAGGAGTAGGGTAAGTAGGATATCTTGATTGCTGATCTAGAGTACTTTATGCATGTCTTATTTGCTATTAGGCTCATCAGAGAAGTGGAAAACGCTAAGTAGGAAAGATGCTAAATTGTGTTTGGAAGCTGATTTGAAGTCCAAAAGTTTATGTGAATATTGCTGAGAGCTCTACAGAGCATAGAGAGTACTACTACCAGAAAAAATTTGCATTTTAAGACAGTAGACATCCTACGTGTAGGATGTCTCCAGGGCACTTTTTGCAGGGAATTTGGGGAAACTGAGGTTACCAGTGGGTTTAGAGGGTAGGTTTTACCCTAGTAGGATATTGACTGGAGTGTTTTTCCCTATTTTTGTTGACTAAAAGCCAAAAGGCGGAGTCAGAAAACGTAAAATTTCAGAAAAGGCTTAAATTGAGTGATTTTTGCATGTTTTTGCAATTGTGAAGCATACTTGCACTTGTTGAGAGCATAAGGAAGCATCAGGGACACTTCAGTCTCAAAAAATCGGCAGTAGACATCCTACGCATAGGATGTCTACAGGGTGATCTGGGCATTTTTTGGAAAATCTGAGGTTACCAGTGTGTTTAGAAGGTAGGTTCTACCCTATTTTCACCTAGAAAGTGGAAATTTGACCAAATTTTGACAGATTAAAGCCAAAAGACGAGAATTGCAAGACATCCTACCCAAATTGTGTCCAAGGTCTAATTTTGAGACCAAACCATAGGATGACTCCAAAGGCATGTTCTAAATGTTGTATTGAGTGCATGTGATAAATTTCATCTCATTTGGGTCAGTGAAAGGAAGATTGAATAGACTTTAGCATTTTTGACTGAAAAAGACAAGGATAGCTAGTTTTGGGGTCTTTTGACATCCAAACTCAAATCTAAGTATACCAGTGGGTTGTTGAAGACTAGGGGAATCTTTGGTCCAAGTTCGGGTTCATTCTGAGCAAAAAGACATCCTACGCATAGGATGTCTCCTACATAATTCTAAAACCAAAATTGTACTGTGACCATACCATGCTGTCATATAGCCTTAGATAAGCCTCCTAGGCAAATTTGGTCCAATTTGGAGTTGATTTGACTTGGAAATTCATCAGAACAGACATCAGGCTTTTGGAACAGATTCTTGATCATTTGACCAACCTATAGGTGTCAGAATAAAAAAGTAAAAGTAGTTGTGGGTTTAGCACATCAAGGGGAAGCTACAGTGCAAGTTTGAGCTGAAACAGAGCAAAAAGACATCCTACGTGTAGGATGTCTCCAGGGTCATAAAGTGGTCAAAATTCTACTTTGGCCATATAGGGAGGTTCCCAGTGTCTCAAGGATTCCAGAACTTTTTTCAAAAGTGAATTTGGACCTTGTTTGGCCTATTTACCAAGCAAAGACAAGAATTGCCAGACATCCTACTCTTGGAGTGCACTAGAAGCTTATGCAGCCCAAATCTTGACCTATTGGCATCCAAATTCAAATCTAAGCATACCATTGGGTTGTTGAGCACTAGGAGAATCTTGGGATCAAGTTTGGACAAAATCTGAGCAGTTAGACATCCTACGCGTAGGATGTCTCCAGCTTGATTTAGGACTCCAAACCAACCTATGAGCACACCACTGTGATTAGCACATCAAGGAGAAGCTGGGGTGAAAATTTCAAGTCATTCTGAGCAAAAAGACATTCTACGCGTAGGATGTCTCAAGGCCATTTTTAGGTCCAAATAAAATTCTGAGCATACCATTGTGTTGCTGGACTCAAGGGGAGTCTCTGGACCAAATTTTGTTCAATTTTGAGCATATAATGTAGTTTTGACCATACAAGAGTGTTCACAGTGTCACAGAGATCCCAAATCTTCTTTCAAAATTGAATTCGGATTCATTTTGACCATTCTAAACTGCATTTCACTATTTTGGCCATAACTTTCACAAACGGTATCGGATCGGAAAAGTTTTTATATCAAAACGTAGTGTGAGAGTGACTCTACAGAGCTTAGAGCAAAACTTGAACTAAATGTATGCCAGCGGCAACCATGTAGTTCAACTTTGAGAAAAACATCGTTTAAGGCCTCAAAATGCATCCGGAAGTCAGGAGTGTCTAAAACCGATAGTTCGAAAGAATTGTGAGAAAATGGTCACGGTTTTTGAAGACTACTAAGTTAACATATTGAAATTATCTTTTGGGAAAACCATTGGTCACCCGCGGGAAGGTGTAAAAGTTAACTACGGCCTAGTGTAAAATTTGAGCGTCCATACACAAATCTGGTAGCAGTAAGACCATACACAAGGACTCTTGATTTTGCAACAACAGTCGCAAGTTTTGGAGAACTTTAACACAATATTTTTTCTAGCAAATCACTGCGACTTGTGCATAATTCTCTTGTGCTAGCTTAAGTTTAGTTCAACTAAAAGCAAACTTGAAAGTCACTTCCGAGCTCAAGGAACAAGTGTGGCCGTCAAAGGCACATCAAGAATTTTTGCATTCATTGTGAAAAAGTTTGCTAGCTAAATAGAATTTTGAGATTGTGTGCTAAAGTGAACACAGGTTAGCTCGACTCAAGAATCGCTACAGA
Organism: Adiantum capillus-veneris; assembly: GCF_014529385.1. NCBI lineage: Eukaryota > Viridiplantae > Streptophyta > Polypodiopsida > Polypodiales > Pteridaceae > Adiantum > Adiantum capillus-veneris. The sequence goes on from NC_140950.1 coordinate 93,138,182, forward strand.
GGAAACTCGGACATCTCAATATGTGGAAGTTGAAACAGCGAAGAATGTACTTACACCCACATCCAGATTTCATGGAAGACTGTCTGGGATCAATTTACATGAGGCACGGAAAATACATCGACAATGAGATAGAAATGTTGTACAAGGATAAGCTTATAGAACTCTACGCATATCCTCCAAGTATTTTTCTGTACAAAGCACAAGATGGAAAACGGAAAATTGGTACCCTCTATGGAGACGAAGACGGTCGATACTACAGGGCTATCACAAGTCAAGAAGTTCCTGTAGAAAACAATCATTATTTTGTAGCAGAAGCGTTTGGCTCAAGAGGAGAAGACTACATGTCTAAAGGTGGTAATGTATACCATCTCGTCATGGGTTTAGCTCTAACTACGCACCTGGAAGAATTGACACCGACAACTGTCAATGTAGAACTGAGTGACACACCACATGACACACGACAAGGCACAACACAAGACACAACATGGAAAGACACAACACAAGTCTCGTCCACCGCACCAACACAAGAAGTACCCGCTATGAAGATAGCACAACTTCAAAAAGAACTAGCTCAGTCTCAAGAGCTACTTAACAGAGCACAACAAGTCATATCATCAGGCATTGAACAGATGCCAACATCAGATATGAAACCCTCTTGGATGGGGGGAGTTCAAACTCAACAAAGAGACCCTATATCTTCAAGAGTGGGATTAAGAAGTCCAGTTTTACAAGAAGCAGTGTCCTTTTCAGGAGCCCAAGTGGAATTTCAAGAAGCATTGGAAGATGCCGAGCCGGAGGAGAGACCATTGGAAATTCATTGTGCCCAATGTAAAAGGTTAGGTCAAGATGTCATTGTGGTCGACAAATACGATAGACACTATGAAATAGATGATGTGAAAAATATGGATGAGTTTAGAAATTGTGGGCAACCTGTAAGTCACATACTTGGACCTCGTCCAAAAGCACCATCAAGGAAAACGGAAAACAAAGATTGGGTTCAATCTTCACCTTCGGTGTAGAACTCGTCAAAATCAACTCGGAAACATAGCCCTAAGGCTATGCAGAAGCCCCACGTCAAAGACCATATACTGATGGAAGAATTAGCATTACGACTGCTAGAAAGCATGGATAGTGATTTGATTTTGTATGCAAGCAATAATGGAAGCTATTTTCAGCTTCTCAAGGACAAGACGATGAAGGATAAAGAGACGAAGCCAGTGGATACACCTAAGTCAGTCGTAATCTATAGGTTCATGCATGCAAAGAAGAGGTCATATCTGTATCTAGATACCACAGGAAACCATTATTAGCAGTATTATGGAGAGCTGCATCGTCCAAAGGGTGCACATGTTGAGATAACAACATATTGCAACCAATGTGCCATTGGTCAATTAGTGAAGGACTGCCCAGCAAAGCTCTACATGGAAAAGAAGAAGCAACAAGCCAAAAGCAAAGTTCAGACAGTGACAACAAGGGAACGGAAGCAAGAATCCTCAACAAGATCTCCAGACAGTGACAACAAGAAAAGAAGCAGAGCACAAAGATAGGCTCAAGACACAGTTTCTTGAAGTCAAGGGTGTCAACGACATTATCATAGAGAATCAAGCTTTCAAAAAAGATCAATTGAATCAGCTGATTCAAGATCGTTTAAGGAACCTCAGTGAGGACAAGTCAAAGCATCCACAAGGTGATGAAGATGAAGCTCGTAGTTCAAGGTTCGAGAGCAAAAGAAGCCAAGATTCTGACGATAGTGAGCCAACACAAGAAGAGGTGGTAGAGGTAACAAAAAATCTTAGTGCCACATCACAAGTGGAAGACATGCAAATAGAATCCATGGATGAAGCTGAAAGTCTACCAAATCAATTCTCTAATGTGGACTCTTCATTGGTGATTGAACAAATCAAAGAGTATGTGAAGCTAAAAGAAGATGTAACTGAAGACATAGAATGCACAGAAGAACAGGAAATGACTGAGTCCAAGATTGACTACCAAGGACAAGCAATATAGGATATGAATGAATATTTTCGAGAAGAGACTCTACAAAAACCCATGGATGGAAACCAAAGGCCACGGCGACCAGTGCATCAGAAGAAGAGAGTCAACCTCAACATCCTGCTACACAAGCTTCAAAACATTTCCAAGAAGAAAAGTCACCATTGAATGACCTTCAAGTGCTAGAAGAAGTAAATAGTGACAGAGAGCTTTTGAAATCAAGAATCAAGGTGTCACACTCAGAAACTAGCAATGAACACCAACAAGCAGCTACAGCAGAAGATAGTAAGCACTTGGGACATGCTACAACCAGTCAAATGACAAAGAAGTTCAACATACAAGAGGATGACAAAGCCTTCAAGGCACAAAAGTCCAAGAAAAGTATCGAAAGCAACGAGGACATCAGCTACTTGGCAGCCAACAAGAAGATTAAATTCTCGTTGGATGTGCATGAGAAATTGAAATTCAATTTTATAGCAGAGATAGATTGCACTGCCACGACTAATGTCATGTCTTATGGGCTGTGGTTACTTCTAGGTAAGCCATAACTGTATAAAATTCAGGTACATGTTCCTATATCACATGGAATAGCTGTCACAAGTTTAGGGATTGCAGAAGCTATCCTTAAACTACGGTCAAAGGTAATCAAAGATAGATTCCTAGTGGTGGATTCATCGAAAATGAGTACACATTTGATTTTGTCAAAGAATGGGCAAAGGCAGTTGAAGAAGATCCTGGATTTTCAACAATGGTCATCACGACTAGCTCTCAAGAAAGCCAGCCTACGATCGCTCCAAGATTATCGGCTACTGACAAAGGAAAAGCTAAAGTTAGCACACAAATGTCCTACCAACACACGCATCCTCTTCAATCAAAGTCTTCAATCCAACCCAGAAAAGTTCAAGACAATGCTTCTACATCAACTGACCACATGCTTCCACATGAAAGGCAGACTCCAAAGAATTTTTTTCAACCAAAATACCCTACACTGCGAGATCACAGCCGCCAAAGGTTTTCAACGGTCTACATTAAAACTGAAGAAATAAAGGTCAAGGACTCAATATGGGTAAATGAGCCTAGCCAATTGACGAAAGGTAAACACATGGGATGGATAGCCTCCCACTACAGCTTAGCAGAGCAAGGCTATTATGAGGGTCATCATCTCTAGCTCTCAAGAAATGTCAAGACATGATGGACAAAGTGTTACAGAGAATGGAGCGAGCCAATATTCTCAACCAAGGGACCAACAACAACAAAAAGAAATTTTGACAACCAAGGTCACCCAGGTATGGCAAAAGAAACCAATATTGCCACTATGGTCCTTTACAAATCCTCTCTTCGAGGATGGGAGTTTTGAATTTCAAAACCTATTCTCGGTCGAAAGCTCACGAGAGTAAGTCAAGTCGCCATAAAAATCATGGCATAAGAGTCAAGAGTCGGGCAGCTGAGCCACTAAATAAGCAAGCGTCAGACCCAAGCTTCATGTCTTAATATTTTTTGTGGTCTATGAGTCTAGATATTTAGATTATAGCTCAAGCTGGAAGAGTTGAGCATATTGTAAAATGGGGTCGCTCATGCTGGATAGGTGAGCATAAGAGTCGAAGTCTACTATTTTAAATGGTGGAGTGGCAGAGTAGTCTAGAAAACACTCACGCACATGAACACAGTGAGGAGAGTGGAAAAAACCTCGTCGACAAAAGCCCTTCTTGTGAGTAACGGCAGCTCTTGAAGTCAAATATATTTTTGCTTCTCTAGCTACGTTCACTCGTGGAAGCACCCATTCAAACTCCTCTCGCACCGCATATTGTTTCCCATGCATCTATCTATGCAAGCATATATAATGTCCCATCATTGGACATTTGCATTTGACACGATTTGTGTTCCACCCATGCACTTACACAACAAAATGACGATGGTGACGAAGTGGTAACAGGTTTCATAAGCATTTGCTCAACAACAACGACTCTCACTTCAAGCTACTAACACTTATCCAATGTATATCCAGTCAATAATAGTAGCCATACGGCCATAAGTACTTTAACTCAACAAAACTCGCTTACATCAAAACATAAGTACATATAGCCTCACATTTAATGGTGACTAAAAGCATTTTTTTCCCACTGGGTTTTTCCCTTTAGTCCTATCCAGGTATCCAAGACCTTCATTTTGTAATATACGCCACATTTTATTTTTACTATTTTATTTTTCTTATAAAAACACAAAATCGCAGACCAATGACATCCCCAAACAACTACATGCTCATAAGCTAGAAAATAAAAGGGGAGCGGCCTAGAAAAAATTCAAAAAGGCTTCAAGTTTACAGGTACACATGCAGGATGACACCCAAAGAACAAACAATACAGAGCTGCCAAGATAAAGACTTGCTGCAACAACAAACTTATTCACGCTACAACAACCAATCGAAGGGAGAGAGCTATGGCTTCAACTACACTACATGTACAAGAAAAAGGTACCTCTACAACATACAAAGCATCTGGTAGAAGTAACCGCAACAACAAAAGCTTCAACCAACACCAAAACATGAAGTACTCGTCAAGGCACTGCAGACATAGGGTCTTGTCAGGGACGACAAGACTTCGGAGGGGGAGAGTGTTGACAGGTCAACCTTTCAACAACGCTTCCACAAAGATTCCATAAAGATTTCTCAAAGATTCTCTAAAGATTCCAAATAAAGATGCTGATGAAGACGAAGATAGATGCTGTAATGTGAAGATACAAGCTCATGGAAATCATCGAATATCCCATTATTATTATTTTGAGCCATTACGGCCACTTTTGTAATGTTTACGGGAACTTCATATTTTAAGTCGGCAATTGTATTTAGGCCACAGATGCTTGTTGGATGAGCAAAGCCAACTCACGGTGTTGTAATTAAGCTCTATAGAAGCCTAGGGACAAATAAGGTCATTTTGGTCGGACATTAGGTTTTCTAAGGCTTAGTATATAAGCCAAAACCTAAAGATTTGTAAAAGGACTTTTAATAATCTGATCTTCTGTGTCGTTGGGAGACTGCGAGAGAGTGTGTAAGAAACTAGGCAACTAGGCTCTACTGGATCCTCCTCCCAACCTCCCTTTATAGGTGGGCTCCTAGCCCCTTGCCCTAGCCGGATCCCCTGTCCACATTGCCTAGCCCGGCCCTTGGCCGTAGTCCTTGCCTAGCCTAGTCCTTAGGGTACAGGACCCGTGTCCTGACATTACTTCCCCCTTAAGGAAGAGTTTTCGTCCTCGAAAACACAAGTAGTAACATCTTCTTAAGAATACTGGTGTTCTCTTTATTGACGTCCCATAAGTGAGCCAGTTGTCTGTATGACCGATAATTGGTGCAGTGAGGAGGTTCAATGAAACCAAGAGGAATATCTTGATTTTCAACATTGTTGTCTGTTTGCAACCACTTTGGTCTAAATGGTACTCCATATATAACTCACTTGAGTGCTGTAAAGGAGGAACCACAACTAAGAGTCACTTGGTTTTAAATGGTAACTCCATTTATAACTCACTTGCTTTGCTGAAATGTCTGAATGGCCATAGAAGGTGAAACATTGATCACTTCTAGGTACAGACAATGAAACTTTTTCATTAACAACTTATAGCCTTGCGATATATATAAACAACCATCTGTAATGTTGTTTAGCAGTACTTGTACCTTAACAAGTCATTCTAAGTATCTGACAATGTCTGGCCCCACTGAAATTGCTCTTGATACGTCGTGCTAAAAATGGTCCAAAAAACAGATGTGACCAGCACCCCGTAGGACTTTGTCGTGATACATGATTGAAATAATGGCACCAGTGAGAGTCCAGAAACTCATATTCTCCACATGTGGAATATGTCTCATGTGAGGATGTATAACAAAGAACATTCGTCAAGTACAAGATGTACTTGTGTGTGGAGGTAACACTAAATACTCTACAATAAGAGAGAGGGACCCTCATTATCTTGCTCCACACTGGCTAAACCGAACTCCTTGAGTTCCTAGACCATGTTGCATCCCATGTGACAACATGTGCCAAATTGAACCCTACAAGTAGGTTCGTAACAGCATAAGGCAGAAAAATAGATTGGACACTTGGCCCAAAATACTTTGTGCCAATATGCCCTTGGCATGGTTCTGTAACATTCAAGCGTACTTATACGTCTTGAAAAACCAAGCAAAGCATACTAAAAATAGAATAACACCAAATCAATAGATGCGTACCTGGAGATTTGAACGTAATGTTCACTTACCCGTATTCCAACGGAGAGAAGCACGTCTCCTACCTGAAAAGAGAAACAACATTGCACTGGGAACCATGGGTGTTGCCCTTGGAATCCAACCCCTTAAAATCTACATAGGCAAACCCTTTGGTAAGACCCTTTGTAGAAGCTGCTCAACTAGTAGGCAACAGTAACCAACATAGTTAACCGTGAACATAATGATTGAAATCAACTTGAAAAGTTGAACTTGTCCGCTACCGCGTGGTAGATTGCAGAATTCTTTCCTTGAAAGTCTAACTGGGAGAGATCAAATTGTGATCCTCAATGCAGATCAAACTGTGATCCTTAATGCTTATGGGGTGATGTAACAATCACCCGCCGGGTCGTACCTGAAAAAGTATATCCATAGATACGCTATAGTGCTATAGTGAGAGCAAGAAATCCACATAAGTTAGATGTCTAGCTCCTATTAACAGCCATGCTGTCTCAACTATGTGCTGTCTCTAGACTCCATGGTATAGATCAACTGATGTAAGTGCAAGAGTATCAAAAACTCAACTTGAGCATCGCACTAGAAACCTGTAGTGCAAAAATGACACCCTAAATATCCGTAATGACAAGACTCTTGCTTGTCCATTAACGTCGATGTGTACTTCCTTGGGTATATCTTGAGAACAATCACCCAAAGAATGCCAATAGTTGGGTCTTGCCCGTGTCCTGACATCGGCTCTTAGCCTGTTTGGCTCATAGCCCTTATGCAAAATAGTGTTCAATCAACGAACCGATGACGACTAATTCGAGTAGCATCTTAACCATGTGCTAGCTGTGAGTTAGAGCACCTTGGATCAAGCTGGTAGTTGTTGCTGCAACCAGTTGTCATGAGATTCCAAAGGCAAAGCTCGCGTGAAGATGGCTCATAGCCGAATCTGCCGTGCGAGAGAAACTTGTCGCATATTATGGATATACGCCCTCTTGTATCATATACATCCGTCGTGTACGAAATGAAATAATCTGTAAACAGTTGGCTAAAGCCTTCCCAAGTTTGTATGCTCATAGCATATGCCAAACGTGGTGAGTCACTATGCAAGATGCATAAAGAGAAGCCTTGCTTCACCTAAATCGGGTAGTGCTAATAGCCAACTGATGTGGATGCCAATAGCATGACAAAACTAATCGACCTTGTCGAGAAATTTCAAGTGAAATTAACCAGTATTCTGTGGCAAGCATCCTATGTCGGCTTGTAGAAATAGTGACAAGGAGTTGGCCATGCCGAGCAACTTGTTGCCCTCAACAAATCCAGTAATAGGCCAAGCGTGTCACCTTGAGATACTGAAAAACCGGCCCTTGGCCCTGCCTTAAGGTACTCAGGAGAAGCCATGCTTCAGATAACTATGTCTGGCCTCATTGCCAACACATACTATTGACGACAGATGTCATCGTGAAGAGAGTCAATTGTGTCGATCATGCATAGACAATGGACCTTGTCCAATTGTACTTTTTATTGAAGAGTAGAAAAATACTTATATGCATACCTGCGGAACTTGATTATTGAAAGCAAAGAGACTCCTATTTGTGTTGCAGGCTGTGATAAATGGTTGGCCATGCCGAGCACTTTTGCCTGCTGCGCCAATGAAAGATAGGCGAGAAAGAATTTTCATGACAAACTATAGGCCTTGCCTATACTTGCCGCACCGTAACTAGAAATCGTCCTATGCACCTCCATGAAATGGTCATACCATACAATTGTAAAAATGGTCCCCAATGAATATGCTCCTAGCATACTCCAAATGCTAGCAGGACAAAAATGAAAGCCTTGTAAGTATATACATGCCATGCATGATAAAAAGTCGCAAGGGTTAACTCTAGAGTGGTGTACTCACCACCACAGTGGTGTATGCACATAATGAGCCTTGCTCAATGATCAGAACAACATGTTGAAGACCAAGTGAGCCGTGCTCAAGCATACAAGGAATAGCTGCACACTGAGAATGAATCAAACAAGAAAAGTGCAACAAATCGTCATACCTTTTCTTTGAACGTCAGCGACGAATATTATTCATGTCGTCATCGTTGCAGCTTCTTGAATGTAGGAGAGATCAAAAAGTATAATTATCAGTCGGCCTTGCCAAATACCGTAATCGAATATGTTAGAGACTCTACTTGAATTGCCTTTGTAGCAACAATCAACCTCTGACGCGCGTGTGGGGTCAAGGAATTGTGTACCCAAGCCATGCTTGATTTTGATCTTCAACCGAAACATTAATGTTGTGCAAACAAAATATGCCGCAAAATTTAGTGCGTACCTGCTGAATCACATGAATCGACTTGCTATGTTGTTAAACTCCTGCATGATGCATGAGCACGCATGCCATGCTTTTCGTATCATGGTGGTGTATAGCTTCCATCAAAGTGCTAAAGAGCCTCGAATCAGCATCCGCTAGTGATGTCGGGCATTCGTTTGGCAATCCATGGTGAAGGTAGAAACCGTGTTTCCATAGCCTCATGGTGAACTGGAAGCCTTGCTTCCCTAGCACTTCTGCATGCATGCCTTGGAAAAACCACCGTTGCCTCTCTTCGAGACACTCATGCATCGTAGCAAACCGGTCAGTTAGTCCGTGAATGGCCCTTACGGAGCATTGCGTGCAGCCATGGATCCTTGAATCGTTGCATGCAACCTTGGGTGGCCCGCCTTCTCCGGGACCCCTTTGGCACCCCATGTGTGGGACAAGGCCCTAGGAGTGCCCCATGGGCACCCTAGGCGCCCACACCATGGCCAACCCCTAAACAAAGTAAAAAAAATAAACTTAAAGAAATAACCTTCAGCGATGGCGGCTCTATAAACTGCCCAGGGAAAAACTCCAACATGCCGATCCATGCGCTGCTCCAGCCACCTCCATCATGTGACGAAAAACCCCCCTCAGACCAGGGCGAAGCTGCAGAAAGCATGCAGGTCCGATTTCATGCATGTTGAACATCTCGACTTTGTGCATAGAAGCGGTCTATCCCACGTGGAGTTCGGTCCCGAGCTCTGTGTAGATCTCCGATCACAAGAATGAGAGAGAGAGAGAGAGAGAGAGAGAGAGAGAGAGAGAGAGAGAGAGAGAGAGAGAGAGAGAGAGCATCCATAAAGGCATGCAAAGCCATGCATTGACATGCACAATCACCATCTCCGTCTGCTTTGCTGGCCCTTCCTCTCCACCTTGCTTTGATACCAATGTAAGAAACTAGGCAACTAGGCTCTACTGGATCCTCCTCCCAACCTCCCTTTATAGGTGGGCTCCTAGCCCCTTGCCCTAGCCGGATCCCCTGTCCACACTGCCTAGCCCGGCCCTTGGCCGTAGTCCTTGCCTAGCCTAGTCCTTAGGGTACAGGACCCGTGTCTTGATAGAGCGAGAGAGAGAGAGTGTGTGTGTGCTACAGAAGCTATAGTGGTCGGAATCGCAAACGAAGAGCAGCAGTGTGTTGCCCACGAGGAGAGCTACGCGTTGATGCTTACATCATGCGTGCTCGTTTGTGTTTTGGCAGATTCACTCGCGAGCTACCGCGAGCTACTTTTGGAGTTTCGGTGAGTAACTGTTGTCCGTTTTTTCATTTCAGCATATCACGCAATTAGAGCGAGTAGAGCTACACATTAGGCACTTTAGTTTCAGAAACGTCGACCTGCAAAAATCGGCCAGACATCCTACACGATTTCTACACGGAGGGTATTGGGTAGGTTTTTTTGGTCACGGACCTTAGGGAGAGTGGCCTATTGGTGTTGATAGGATATCCCTCAAGTTTCGTAATGTTTCGAGAACGTCTAATGGGCTTTTGGCTTGCGGTAGCATCATAGGAGACTCTCGCATTCATAGAACCGATGGCATGTAGATTTGATATCTTTGTAGGAAGTAGTCATTAGTCGGTCGAGTAGAGGTTGACACCCTTTGCTTGCTTCCACGCGCCTGCGGGTTGAGCTCTGTCCTCAGTTGACATTATATGTTAGGTGATTTCTCGCTATGCTGACGTCCGTCGCGGCGTATCCGTCCAATAGGCTCTTAGCCTGTTTGGCTCATAGTCCTTATGCAAAATAGTGTTCAATCGACGAACCAATGAAGACTAATTTGAGTAGCATCTTAGCCATGTGGTAGGTGTGAGTTAGAGCACCTTGGCTCAAGCTGACTCACGAGCAAAACATGTATCAAAAGCTTCTTAGAAGATTTTCATTTTTTCCTTAAAGAGAGAGATAGAGAGTATGCTGGGCTGAGGAACTTTCCTTAAGTTACTGCCTTGTATGTACTGCGCCCATGCTTGTGTGCATCTTATGCGTAGCGTGCAGCTTATTCAATAAGTGTGCCACAATGTGACTGGATAACGCTCGCATCGCGAGAGGTAACACAAGTCACATCTTGCCTCACCTATCGTGTAGGGGATTGTGACTGTACGAAAATGACTTAACAATGGCTTGTTTCCTGTGAGTGAAGTCTTAAGTCTTAGATTTGGATTCCTTGTAGTGTTGTTGTGTGTTGACAACAACCAAAAAGCATGTCGAAAGACTCCAGAAGTTCCCTCGTCTTTGACATAGTATCTGGTGTTATAGCGGAAGCGTAATTTATGAGGCAGTGGAGTTGAGTCAACTTGACCAACATGCCTTGCATGCAAAATTGTAAGCCCTTGGCTACTATGATAGCCTCAAGCATGAGAGCCGAAGCTGTAAGTGCAGTGCACCGTTTGCATTGGTAGTGATGCATCATAACCGTGATGTCGATGGTGTCAAAGAACTTTGCGTTACACCATCGACAATATTTTCCAAATGAAATGTGTAAACATGAAAAAAGAAACAAAACTGAAAGTGGTCTAACCTGGCCATCCTGCCGTAACCAGTTGCCTAGAGATGTCGGAAGAAAAACTCACTCCAAAACGTCTCATAGCCATATCTGTACAGATGACTTTGTATGTCCTATACCCCTGTCCGGTACGTGATGAAATAACCTACAATATGAATTAACCTGCAAACACATTGCCTATGTCTTCGCAATTTTGTATGCTCATAGCATATGCCAAACGCGCGAAGTCGCCACATACCCAAGCTTCACACATGAACCAACTCTCCAACATAAGGAGTAAGAGACATAGCGCCTAGCCTAGTCTCATATTGGACAAGCCTTATGTGTCTAACCTGAGTCATGCCCTGCACAAGTAGGTAGCACAATCTAGTGTGCTTGCATCAAACATGCCATGCATGTGATGCATGCTTTGACGCCTTGCATACCTCAAGCTTTGCTTGATAACTGCCTTTGAAACATGTGTGTATGCCTTGCACACCTTCATGATCTCCTAGGCATGCATACTGCTGCGTAGGCAAACATGGTGCCTGCTAGGCACACTTTTTCTGCCTCCAAGACATAGGGATTACGTCGAGGATGGCCCTATCACCGGTTATGCATAAGGGGTAAGCAATTCAACAACACACTCTACAGATATGACACATGCATTGATCGAGTAGACTAGAGTATATGCAACTACTAAGGACATCCCCGCATCATGCTACCAAAGCCATACCCTCCTCAAGAACACATGGTTATGCCCCCTCCACGGGAGCCATGTCCATGTCTGACATGTAGGGTAGAAGCCGTGACACACATGCAGTGTATTCCGAAGGAATGTGACACACACATCCATCTACTACGACCCAACCAAGTGTTCTACCGTAAGCATACCATATCAAGCATACAAGGTCGTATGCCTTCTCTAAGGGCATTCCATGTCGTGCATGATATCAAAACATCTAATGTACACTGTACTTGCAGTCTTGTGCAAAGTTTGTGTACCCCAAGCAACACATAACCGTCTCTACGACTACTCAAGCATAACTGCTTAGTCAAATGCATACGAGCAAGAAGAAAACATAACTTTAAAAATTTACCTTGGCTTCTAGTCCCTCAGCCTCAGGTTTCCTCCTGCAATCAAGCATGTCGGAGCGTGTGTATATGAGCTCCGCAGACCTGTGCCACCTTTGGATGCTGCCATTGCCCCATGCATGCATCTATGCATAGCAATATCCTTGACGTTCCATATGTGCATGCGACATCTTGGCATGTGAGCTCGTCCCGCAATCCAAACAGTCCGCTCGAAGAGCCTACGACGTCTCCCGGCCCCGTTCCCAGAGCCTGCAAGTCCTCGGATGCTTGCCTCTAGTCCTCCGGTGCTTAGCGTTGGGCCTTGCCCGTGTGTGACCGCCCTTGCATGGCCAAGTTTAGGGATTAAATAAAAATAACATGTAGCTTGCATGGCGAGTATAGCGGTAGTAGACTGCGCGTTCCAAAAAACCGACGGGGCCGTCGATACAGACCATACCCGGGCACGTCCCTGTGACGAAAGTTACCCCCCACGGCAAGGCAAAGCCATCCCCATCCTCTGCGTTCAGATCCGAGCAGGTCGACTTCAGCTTCGTCTTGTGTGCAAGGGTCGCTTCGCGCGGCCTGCATGTCGGCTCCACTTCTTCGGCTTGTGTACCCAAGCGGCCATGCCCATGGCAGTCGAGATCTCCTCCATCCCCTGCTTAGGGCGGCTGCACATGTCAGTCTACACCTCTCTTGGCAGAGGTTTTGTCCACGACCTCAGAGAGAGGGAGAGAAAGAGATTCCGGGAGAGAGAGAGAGAGAGAGAGAGAGAGAGAGAGAGAGAGAGAGAGAGAGAGAGAGAGAGAGAGAGAGAGAGAGAGAGAGAGAGAGAGAGAGAGAGAGAGAGAGAGAGAGAGAGAGAGAGAGAGAGAGAGAGAGAGAGAGAGACCATTCAACCTCATGCAAGAGCAAGCACTAGGCTTCCGTCTTCTCCTTCCTCCATGGCTCCACCTTCCCCCTTCCTCTCCACCTTGCTGTGATACCAGTGTAAGACCTAGGGTAACTGAACCTGGGATCCTCCTCCCTACCGCCCCTTATATAGGCTAGCTCCTAGCACTTGCCTTAAGCGGATCCCAAGTCTGCACTGGTCCAGCCGGCCCTTGGCCTAGGTCCTTGACCCCCTAGGTTGGGCCTTGCCCCGTAGGACCCTTGTCTTGACATATTGTTTTTTGCTTTTTTCTAGAAGACCCGGCCTCTGCTTGGGTTGATGGTCACTTTACCCCAGTTTGCACTGCCTCTTTTCCTTTTCCTTCAATAGGTTGCTTTGTTGCAGTGTCTTTTGTTTGGTCTCCTCTGTTCTTACTAGCCTCCCAAGTTTTAGTGTCGTCACAAGAAATTATTGTGATTTTTGGCACCCTCTCCTTTGCACCTTGTCCCAAGCATTATGAACATTGACGTGGATTGGAGAAAAATCCACTACCACCGTTCCAAGATGTGATCAGTAATGGGGAGAGGATAATTGTCATGGATAGTAGCTACATTCACTTTTTTGAGGTTTACACAAACTCTCAACTTACCATTCTTCTTAGGTACTTCAACAATTGGAGATACCCCATCTGTGTGCTCAATTTCATTAATTTCCTTTAGCTTATCAATCTCTTCCTTGATCTTCTTAGCAAAGGTTTCATTGTAAGTATATGGGTGTTTCCTACTTGGCTTAGCATCAAGCTTTAGGGGAATTGTGTGCTATGAAAAGTTGTAGAATCAACCCCCTCCAAGTCCTTATAAGACTAGGCAACAAACACATCCTTATGCTCCTTGAGTGTCTTAATCAATAACTCCTCCTCATCAGGAGATAGATTAATAGCAATATAAGCAGGTTTCGGCTCTTCCCTTGGCTCTGCTAGATCTATCCTTTTAGCATCCTCAGGTACATCATTAGATTTTCTTGGTTCGGAGTTCCCTCTAATTGTCTGCTCAACAATAATCTTGCGATCTTGAATAGCGTACTTTTTGCAATGGGATGGTACACTGAATCCATCCTTTTTTGCCTCTTCTTTGTTTTGTTTTCACTTTTCATCTCCATCGTCCACACCTCTTCAATGTCTGTTTCAACTCTTTATATTTTCTTTTCCATTCAACTTTTGTCCATGGAGGCTCACTAGCGTCATCAACCTTCTAGGAGGTTTAGCTAGTTGTCATTTCTTTTTTGTCTTTGAATAGTTTTGTTAGGAGGTGTTGATAACTTTTTAGCTAGTTGGGAGGTTTAGCTAGTTGTCATTTTTTTTTTTTTGTCTTTGAATAGTTTTGCTAGGAGGTGTTGATAACTTTTTGGTTACCTTGTCTTTTATGCAATCATGATCTCCTATCAACATCAAATATGATTTTTTTCCTTCTGTGTGTGGCATTGGGTGGTCTCTCACCCCAGTTTTGGTTTGTTTGTTCTTGTATCACTATTGTCATTGGGGTTTTTGATTTGGGAAATCAAAGAATTCCTCAATTTTTGTTTCTAATTGACTTATGTGACCTTATGATCTTTCATCATCCGCCAAAAGTCTAAATTTATGTGAGTGTCTATGGTGTCATAGTAACACTCATTACTTGGCTCCTTGTTCTTGTTTAGGATGTCATTTTCTATGGTAAGATCTCAAATAGAAATCTCATCATGGATACGCAACCTTTGCACACCAACCTCTAAGCCTCATGTCACATCATTATCGGTGGTTCTTTCCTGATTGTCTTGTTCTTTGGTCACATTTACCATGCAAAATGGAACCAAGTCTAGACCATTCTTGTCGCAAAACTAGTAGGTGTGATCTCATTGACACACACGTTGGTGCAACCAACATTGGTCAATGCTATGAAGTGTACAATGTAGTGCTAAGGCTGCAGACAGGTGCAAGTTGGAGAGCTAAAGCAAGTATGAAGGCCTTGGGCAAGTAGGTCATGGTGGGAATGTATGCCTAAGGTGGTTTTATAGGCTAGGAAGGCTCCAGAAGAGGCCACTTGAGATGGTAGGTCAAAGTGTTCAAGATGCTCTAGAAGCTGGTCCAGACGACTCCTCAAACGGAGCCTTGACATGCGAGATATGGATGTCTAAAGATGGAATGCATTGCAAATTTTCGACGGACAAGGCAAGTATGGATAGGTAGCCAGAGCTGGAGTGAGTGGATAGGATTGAAATTCTTGAGTGTGGAGCATGCTAGTCCTTTTGGATCGTCAATCGGATCTTGGGGGAGCAAGTTATGGCCAGGAGAAGATTTGCAGGGGGTCGGTTCTGAGCCAGCTTGGTCGCTTTGATAGACGTGCTATCGGAAGGTTTTTTGGGTTCAACTAGGTTCTAGAGGGTGGTATCATCACGTGAAATTAGCAAGGATTGATGGCTGTTTGATCGAGTTTCTAGGCGGCAAGATGTGCCAAATTGAAACACAATGTAGTTGGCATTAGGAAATTTCAGAGGTCATTTGGAGGGCCATATGAAGAGAGAGAATAATAGAGCGCGTCCAATGAGAACGAAGGCTACGTTACGTAGGAAAGTACGTGGAAAGACTCAAAAAATAGGAAAATAACATAAAACTTTCACGAATCTAGGATTGTAGCATCGTAATTTCGTTCCTTTTACCGAGCTTTTAGGTGCTTGCATGTGGTCCCACTTCTGATATTCTCTTATGGTGATTAACGTACTGGAGGGTGACCATTAAGGCCGCACAAGATATTGGAATTCTAAAACACTTTCCCTCCATTAGAATGCTTTCAAAGTGAATCTCCCTCCACTAAAGCTTTTCTCTGAGAGCTATGGCTTCCACGTCTTCTCGCCCAAGAAGCTCCAAGTGTTTACTGTCTCTCACACCAACAACCAACATCTGCACTTTGCCTAGAAGGCCAAGTAGTAGCATATCCTCAATTACAATATCAACTTCAATAAGTGCAGAGAACCAATGGGTTGGACAAAGGATAAACAAAGGTTCATGGGTCCTCATGCAACCAAGAAGACCCAAGAGGTCTAGTGGTATCAACGTTTACCGCTCAGCATGGAAGGCCAGAGTGTTGGATTTCAAAGTTGAAATCGGCAAAAGATCTGTAAAGGAAGTACTTGTTCAGCATGTGTTTACCCGTCCAGAGGTGATAGCAAACGGTGGAAATGTATCAGATATACATCAACCACGTTGCAATTGTAAGTACTCTTGACATGTGAACTTACTGATACTCTCATTATAACTTTTCTTATATATTTTGCAATGTTTCTCCTGCTTGTTATGAGCAATGTCTCCATTCTTCACAGCTCAATTACATTAGATTTGCCATTTTTACTTATTGATACTCTTAGTTTAACTCTTCTTATATATATTGCAGATGTTTATCCCTCTTCTTATGAGCAATGGGAGCCTGTGGTGTGCATAATAGGCCTCTTCCATGTTGTTCATGCCCACATTGGTTCTCTACAGTATTCAGGGAGGAGCAACAAAAGACTGGCTGATGAGGGAATATTTTTTTATGACCACTTCTACCAACTCAGCTCAGGGAATAAGAATGGCATGTTGGTGAAAGTGCCTCTACCAACCGATTGGAACACTGCGGACTGGCCAGTTCCTGAGGAAACAATGGTGGAGGCAATGCGAAGTAAGCTCTACAAGGATATACAAAGGTCTCTACGTAGCTCTATTCCCACCAAACTGGTTAGAATTGCAAACTTTTGTCCTGTTGCACTCTTCATAGAGTTGTTTCATAGCTACAACATGCGTGTTACGAAAACTATGTTCATGTGCAAGTCATTTCAGTAGTCATCCTGTGACAAACTTCTTGACAGAGGATGGTATGCAAAGGAAGAGATTGGTTTACGGTGCGAGGTCGCGCTTGATACTCTAGTTGTCAAGTACATGATTGCAAGCCAATCACTGTTACTCTCGTTTTGGTATATGCGATCACAAATGATCAATGGTAAGTACATTCCTATGGACCAGGTTTCTGCAGGTTTGGAAGATAATCCTGCTGTGGATATGGAAGTGATTGATAAAGAGCATGGCCTACTGTTGGTGGTTACAATAAGGGAGCTATGCAGTCTTCATCATTTGCGGCATGACATAATTGAAGAGTCAATGGACAAGGACCTATCAGATTTTTCCTTTTTCCTAGCTGGCCGTAAGGTGATGCGGCGAAAGGAAAAAGATATTTTGTGCAAAGAGTTGGATGGTCGGGTTGAAGTAGTGTCAATGTAACAGATATTCTTGTGAACCCAAGTGTATACAAATGACTTTCAATACATGAAGTTTATTGAGCTCATTTGTCAATTGTTCCCTGTGAAAAAGTGTGCTTGAAATACATTTCTTTACCATGTCAAATCTCTCTCTCTCTCTCTCTCTCTCTCTCAATGTTAGACAAGACAAAGACATGATAGAAGAGTCATCTTAATTCATTAGAAAGTACAAACTCGTCCGTGAACAATGGACTGAGATACAATTTCTGTAAGTATGGAATCAGAATGTCTTCAAGGTAAAAATCGAAGGAATGCCCCTCGAAAGAAGGTGGTGAGATAGTTGTTCCCGGAAAATTTAGTTCTCCCTTTTCAGGAGTATCATCAATCAGTAGTGTATTAGTTGCATCAAAGGGTACACCGATTTGGCTAAACGGTTTGTACAAAAGAGGTAAGTGTGGTTTTTTAGGGTGGTAGTGGCCCTCAACGGTAACGCATTTTCTTTGATCATAGAAAAAGGAAAAATCTGACGTGTGAGCGTCGCATACACTGCAAATTATTGTAACTAGTGGTGACAAGTTTTGCCTTTGCATTGAAGACCATATGGCAACTCTGAAGCGCGGAAGAAGAAACTGAATAAATTCCTTGGTTCCTGGACGAACCACGACTCGACAAGTTCCCATCCGAAACGTTTGCAAATCCTCAAAGGGTTCTATGTCACCAAGAGGCACTCACATCAGTAGCAATCCATTGACGTCCAAGATAATCAACCTCTGTAAAAGTTGACAAGTACATATAAGTAGTTAGAAGCTGAACATATTTTGCCATACTTGAATAGACATTACCGGAACAACCGTATCTACAGGTAGCAAGGGTCCATACTGGGTCTCTGTAGTGTTGATGTCGTTGTTGCTCTCCTCTGCTTTAGCTTCATCATTCACATCTTCATAGTCATCATTCACATCTTCATCAGGGGTCTCCCCCATGGTTCTTTCTGCCTCATTCAAGGTTTCCTCCAAGGTCTTTTCCTCTCCCTCGGTTGACCGGCTTGCCTCATACATCCTTGCCTGATCCATATCAGTTTGCTCATCCCTAGGCCTGCTTTCCTCATCCATATCCTTTTGCTCATCTATAGGCCTGCTTTCCTCATCTTGGGTTTCAGCCATAGGCTCTTTTGGCTCCTCCACTGGCTGACTTGGCTCTTTCATTGTCTCCTCTGGTTGTACACTAGCACCTTCCATATGCTCATTTGACCTTTCCTCATCCTCGGCTCTTTCATCTTCTGCTGATATGACCCCCTCGGCCCGTTGTGATTCCACTGTATCGGATGCAGGGGTTTGTCGTGGTGGCACGTCATGTATTGTTAGATCAATAGTGCGGTCATCCAAGCCGCTATCTTCAAGCTCTCTGGGGCTAGACATAGTAAGCAGGTGTTGTATTAAACTTACCCGGTATCTTTGCAAATAATCATATGTGTAGTTTTTTAAAGCACTCTGCAAAATTGAAAGACCACATGGTGAGAATTCTTTTATAAACTAAACCAAAACTAACTGAATGCATTGCCAAATGGGTACCTTAGTCATGAAAGGTTTTAATGCAAAGTAGCTTTGCAGGACATATTCTGCATAGAGAAGACATGTCCAGCCGCAAGAATTTCCATCGGTTTGATTTGGGACAGGTACATCTTTGATTGGGGCCTTGTATAGTTCATACCTTCCACATAGCTTGCCATAGGCAAGCAACAACCTCTTTATACAACTGCACAAAGCAATGTCAAGATGTTAGCATGAGGCTTCAAATTTACATGGATATCTATAAGAAACACTTTCTGATACAAAACACTTACAGCCTAATTTCAGGGTGGGTTCCTTTTATTGAATTGAACACCCACACTGCTGGTTGGTCAACATCAAGTCATATGAGACTCCAATGATGGTTGTTCTCATATGGAAAGATGATGACAGTAACTTCCAGCATAGCACAGTGGAGAAACCAACTCTCAAAGGTCCCAGATGGACTGTTCTTTTGTCTAATAATCACTGACATTTGTGGATCAAGAAGAAACACCTCTGTGTGGGTGTGCAGTGGGAGTTGACTTTTGATCAGGCTGCAAAGACTTTACCTGAGTTAGCAAACCTATTATCTGAGTTTTCAAAGCTAGCAAGATAGTAACACTTACTTAAGACAAGCATAGATAATTGTGTCTGAAATCTGAGCATCTGGATTCTGCAATAAATTAATGTCCACTTTTTCCAGAGCTAGCTTTCTGGCTCCATCTACAAATGGTATCTCTGCAAGCAAACCATCCTTCATTGAAAGTAGAGTTTCTCGATTGCTTGCCTCTATGGACAGGGTCACATTGCATTCTGTTTGCCTCTGGGACTCCACTGCTACTTTTTCTTTCTCCTTAAGCTCTGCTTCCCTCATGTCCTCTGTTTGGCGAGCAATAGTCTCTGCCCTTGCCCTTGTATTCACATCATGTGTGACATCTACAACTGTGAGTTGTGGCACTAGCTCAGGGGGGTATAACAAAATTTCCCTCATTTTCTTATCCCTGGAGACATTGGGGACCAGTAGTTTGCCATACCTCCACCTTATTCTTTTCAGTGTCTCACTATCTTTGTCCATTATAGTAACCCTGTGGGCATGGGCTGCAACAATGGTCATGTCACTGAAGTACTCCAGTAGGAAGTCCTCTGCTGCTTCTTGTAGAGCCATTAATGCCACCACCTTCCACCTTTTGGTGCCCCAGGTAGCTTCTTCACATATGGACCTCACCATCCTCTGAAAGGGCAGCTTTGGTATGCATAAATCTACACATTTCTGTGCCTTTCTGATTTCTCAGAAAAGTCCCATGCAGGTTTGTAACTTCTTCACCCTTGGACCTTTCAGAATTTTATTGGGTTTTCCAGGTCTTTTCTTTGGGGTTGCAGATCTGCTACTTGCTTTAGCTGCTAATCCTGGTCCCTTGCCTGCCTTCCTTGCAGTGGCTTTTGTTCTAGCCATTTCACTGTATACAAAAAGAGGAGTCTCTCTCTCTCTCTCTCTCTCTCTCTCTCTCTCTCTCTCTCTCTCTCTTTGTGTGTGTCTCTCCTTTCTATAGCTTAGCATATTTAAATAGAGAGAGAGAGAGAGAGAGAGAGAGTGAGAGAGAGCCCATTACTAAAGGCGCGTGTGGAGCACGTTTTGACCTCAACAAACACCTCCGCGCGCCGTTAGTATAAGGTTAAAGAAATACTCACTCTCTCTCTCTTCTCCCCGCCTTACATCCTCTCTCTATAACACTCACACATACACTGGTGAATGCACAGTACTAACGGCGCGCATTGAGACATGCACACCGGTTATGCCTCTCTATGCGCGCCTTTAGTAGAGAGAGAGAGAGAGAGAGAGAGAGAGAGAGAGAGAGAGAGAGAGAGAGAGAGAGAGAGAGAGAGAGAGAGGCTATGTGTGTGTGTGTGTTTGTGATTTGTGTGTGTGTCTCTCTATGTGTGTGTGTGTCTGTGTGTGTGTATGTTATATTTGTGTCTGTGTGTGTGTGTATGTTTTATATGTGTGTCTTTGTGTGTGTGTGTGTGTGTGTTGTGACTGTTTGTGTGTGTTGTTTGTGAAGTCTGAGCTTGATACTGTGACAGAAACAGAGAGAGAGAGAGATAGAGGCAAAGGCAGAGGGAGAGAGAGAGAGGGCCAAACCTCATGAGGTCGCAGACCTTCGTTATGTTGATGGGTCGGCTTGCTGTCGGAGACGCAGACGACGGCTCTTGCAGTCTCTCTCTCTCTCTCTCTCTCTCTCTCTCTCTTTCACGAGGTGTGGTTTTTCTCTCTCATGACCTCTATATATGACGTACAAAAGTATACGGTCTCAATAATGACCGCACGTGTGACAACATGCAATTATACTCTAATTTATAGTAACACATGGGGCACCGCCGTGTGTATCCGTTATAAGTGTGATTTTGAGAGAGAGAAAGAGAGAGAACAATAGAGAGAGAGAGAGAGAGAGAGAGAGAGAGAGAGAGAGAGAGAGAGAGAGAGAGAGAGAGAGAGAGAGAGCCATAGAAAGAGAGACAGAGTGACAAAGAGAGAGAGAGAGAGAGAGAGAGAGAGAGAGAGAGAGAGAGAGAGAGAGAGAGAGAGAACAGATTGTGAGAGAGATAGAGAGAAGGAGAGAGACA
Source organism: Adiantum capillus-veneris (assembly GCF_014529385.1). Classification (NCBI taxonomy): domain Eukaryota; kingdom Viridiplantae; phylum Streptophyta; class Polypodiopsida; order Polypodiales; family Pteridaceae; genus Adiantum; species Adiantum capillus-veneris. Next base: position 93,159,574 of record NC_140950.1, read on the forward strand.
GATTGAGAGAGAGATAGAGAGAGGGACTCCTTACTCTCAGAGAGAGAGAGAGAGGGAGAGAGACAGAGTCAGTTTGACAGACAAAAAGCAATGGAGGAGACACCTCCCTTGGAGTTTCTGCAAACCCCACCAACAAAAGGTGATCTCTCACTCTTTCTCTCTGTATTTCCAACAGTTGGTACAAATTGTGTGTGTGTGTGTGTGTGTAAACAAAGAAAAACCCAGACTGTTGTTCAACACACACACACACACACCTCAACACATACTTCCATAGACAGACAGACACACACACACACACACACACACACACACACACACACACACACACACACACACATACACACACACACACACAGATATACACATTCTCTCTCTCCCTCCCCTCTCTGTCCCCGTTACTAACGGCGCGTAGAGCCAACCAAACACTGGCTGTAGCTCTCTCCGCGCGTCTATAGTATAGTTATGACTCTCTCAAAAAGCACGTTTTCGTCCTTGCGCGCCTTTCTCTCAATTGTACTTAAGGCGCGCGTAGAGAGTTGTAAAAAGCACGTTTTCGTCCTTGCGCGCCTTTAGTACAAAGAGACACATACACAGAGAGAGAGAGAGAGAGAGAGAGAGAGAGAGAGAGAGAGAGAGAGAGAGAGAGAGAGAGAGAGAGAGAGAGAGACTATGTGTGTTTTTGTTTGTGCTTTGGAGAGAGACAGATATATATATATATATATATATATATATATGGAGAGAGAGAGAGAGAGAGAGAGAGAGAGAGAGAGAGAGAGAGAGAGAGAGACTTGTCATGTTTCCTGATGAATAGGATTAAGGTCCAGTAGGCAGAAGAGGCTGAAACCAGACCCAGAGCTTGTGCCAGGATTTCAACCTTTGCAGGCTCAGTTGCTTAATGTTTCTGCCAAAAGAACTGTTGACTTTTGTCAGGACATATCTGAAGAAAAGTCAATTGGTGAAGATCAATCAGAGAGGTCACCAGGGCAAGAGGAACCCTCACCCTACAAGGCTCCCTCACCCTGTACAGTACTTGTCAAGAAAAATACAAGAAAGAGGAATATAGACTTCTCAGATGATGCAGATGTGCTAGAAAGTAGTCCCTGTGCAACTAAATGTAAAGCCAAAGAGGATGTGTCTTCTCTGGAAGACCCAACTGCAACTGATGAGAGGCTGTTTGATTTTGCAGCATCTTGTGGTGCTGGGGACAAGTTTGATCTAGTTCATTCTATGTTTAATCCAAAGTTTGACATTGAAGACCTGTTAGCTCAGCACAGTAATTTCTTGCAGTCCTATAGAGATAAGTTTGAAGTGATGGTGCAGGTAGGGAGGGTTGTTCTGCCTACTATGACTCTTGTGCATTTAAATGACTGTGGTGGAAAGGGACAGGGATTGAAGAAGTATAGGGAATTACCACCTTCTTGCCGACATTTAGCCTGCCCGTTGCACCAAAAAGAATGCAAACTCATTCAGGAAGCCTTTGGCTTTATGATTTACCTGAACAGCCTGTTTGGATTCCTCATGCAGAATCCTGATGAGGTGTTAGAGGAGCAGGATGCAGCACCAGATGAAGAATGCGAGGAGACAACTCATATACAAGAAGTCGAGGAGGTTGAAGATACAGTCGACCTTGAGGTTGAGGCAATTGAAGTACAAAGAAGGAAGATGCTCTCTGTGAAAACCACAGAAATCAAACTTCCATTGATGTCAGTAACTTCACTGAGACGCATGCTTAGATGATGTTGCCTGCTGTGCCTGACTTCAGGATTGGAGACAGGACCTATATCTTCCTACATGATGTGCAAAGTGTCTTTTATTTAAGGGAGGATTTCTCCCTGGCTATTATTTCCAGAGTCCAAGAGGAGAGGAGTGGATTTGTTTCAGAGGATAGTAGTGATGATGAGGCAATGGAAACATCCAACAATCCAATGGAATGCCTCCGAAGATGCTTTGAAAAAGCTGAAAAATACAAGGAGACACTACCTGATGAAGCCACCTTCCAAGCAATAAGACAAAGCCTAAGACCATCAACAAGTAACAAAGAAGTGGAGGATTGGTTTAACCATTCAGGTCAGGGGTCAACTACATCTGTAGACCTGTGGCAGGAAAACCTCTTTCTGCAGGATGAGAGCTTCATGATAACTCTCTCTCTCTCTCTCTCTCTCTCTCTCTCTCTCTCTCTCTCTCTCTCTCTCTCTCTCTCTCTCTTTGTGTCACTTCTGACATGATATGTGCAGTCTTGGATTGCTGACAAGGATGACTTCCTTCGGCGGCGGACTCGAGAGTATCGTGGAAGGGATGCGGCCCTAGCTGAATACCTTTCAAAGCTTTGCGAGTCGCCGATAGTAGTTTTTCACAATTCCATGTCACAAGAGGGTTCAATAGCAACTTACACATTCAAGACACTATCACGCTTCTTGGGTGGACCGGTGCTGCCCAAAAGTGCAGATAAAGTCATTCTTGTGGACAAAGTGTTTGCTAGAGATTGTTTGGTTACTGCCCGGGCTATACAGGTGGTCGGGCAGCGTATTACTACACCTACACAGCAATGGCACTAGCTCTTGGTAGACAAAACCCAGATGAACTTTTAGAGTATGGCAAACATCTCATGATTCGTTACAAGGGTGACGTGCCAAAAAACAAAATTGAACCTTCAAAATCTTGATACACTTCAAGTAGCAATTGTATAATGTCATGTATTACATAAATTTTGTACAATGTCATCCACTCAGAGTATCTTTCTCCACTTGTGATTCACATACACCATTGTCTCTCTCCACCTTCGTTGACTTTCACGAGCTCCGAAGTTGTTGTATGCCATTGATCTTTTAACTTTTTGTTGTTGTAAATGTTTGATGGCTTGTGCTGTTGCTGAATTTGCCAAGACTTCTTTTGCCTGCATTCGATGAATGATTCTACGATAGAACCATTCAAATAGTTCTCTCAAGCTGTTAGCCTTGATTCGAGAGCCACCATGTCGTGTGTGCCTGAAATAAGCATTTCTCGCCATGTAATGAGACTTTTCCATCCCTTGGGTATTCCATATTGCCGGGTTCCCATACTTTTGTATAAAATATGGTAAATGATTGAAGATGATGTGCTGGATATGAAAACAAATTAGTTAGAATGTTTTACACTCACATATTTGCACATAAGAGAGAATGAAATACACGATAATACCATGTAGTGAGTAATCTGGGTGTCTGTCCATGCTGTCTTGAATGATTTTTTGAGAAGGTTGAGATTCTCCTTGAACTTGTTCATATCACCTTGTGACCAGTCATCTTTGTCGCACATCAAAAATAGGATGTCTATTGATCGCCAAACCTCAACCTTCGTGTTACGAGTAGTTGGTTCTTGGTCTTTGACTGCAATATGTAGCTTTTTCCAGCTCTGATACTCTACCTTGCTAACATAAGATGTGTTATATATTTTTCCATGTTTTGTTAGCTTTGGATCTCTTGTACCTTGGGGTTTAGATAAAAACCTCCGTGCCTTCACCCCACCGATGGATGGTTTGCATGGGACATCCTTCTCAGCAGTTGATCTCTTTTCATCCCGCTGGATTTTCACATTGCCACCATGAAGCCCCATATCCGACAGTACCATTTCTAAGCACTGTAGGGCTACTTGTCGTTCTGCCAAGTTCTTAATCTTCCAAGCAAACCCGATGTACAAGTAGACCAATTTCTCCACAATTCTACAAAGGGCATGCATTGTACAAATGTGGACATTCACAAGTGGTATTTTCAAAACCGGTCGAAAAGCAAGATCCTCAATGTGACGTGTTGGAGCTTTTCTCCACCACTTTGGGTCCATGACCTTTGCAGGCTCCATGCAGAACAAACACGGCGACTTTGCCATTGCACCCATTCCACAATTATACATGCACTTTAATGTTTTGAGGTCACCTGCAAGATGCCACTGAACTTGAAAGTCTCCCCTTCCATCTAGACGTAGTACCTCTCCCTGGTTAGTATGTTGATCAATCACCTCCGGAATATTAGTTCGATGGAACACCCAATATAGAATCTCATGATCTTTTTTCTTTACCTGCAACACAAAATATATGAGACTTAAGTAGATGTGAACATTTGAGCTTACCTGAGAATCTCGCTTACCTCAAACGCACCAAGCCACCATATGTTAGATTCTGATTGAACACTAAAATATAAAGGATCATCACTGGGACACTTTGAGAGGGCTCTATTCATTAAAGTAATAGTGACACGCTCTAGCTTTTTCTCTTTAACAAGCTCACACTCATCCAGTTTTAACACAAAATGTAATACCCCTCGTGACTCTTCAAATGTGATGTTGTAAAACTCCACCATTCTCTTCTGTAATATCCGCAGGTCCATAAAAATATTATTGAACTCATCATATGCCATGTTTGCTCCATGGCCACTGTAAGTTGCTTTAATATGAAAGGGCTGTTCAAGATAGTCTCCCTGTGCCTCGTTAAGCTGAAGCCTCTCTTTCCAAACACTTGAGGCTGATGGTAGAAGTTTGGATTTTATACCCTTCTTAACAAAGATGGATGAGACAGACTTTTGGATAGCCAAATATCCTCTTTTGCTTACACCAAGTGAATCAAGTGTGCCTTGTATCTCTTTTGCAGGCACTGAGTTCTCTGAAATAAAGCGGTCCACTACATTTCGTCGTAGGACCTTAAACTTCTTGTCATGTACTATATCTGCTGCCAGGCTTCTACTTATAAGTGGCTTCAATCTCTTTCCTATATTGGCTTTGGGGTCAATGTTTTCCTTGTCAGGATAGATTGAATCTCTACATGAAGACAATGCATAAGTAAATAACAGAAAATTTGCTTCACTAACACTATTTAAGCACATGAAAACAATGTATAACAAGAAAAAACAAAAAGATTACTTAACTAAGACAATGTAGCCAACCAAGAAGCATCACCTTAATGCTCGGATTCTTTTCTTGAGACCTCCTGATGCAACCTGCAATGTTTGAAGATTGCGCAATTTCTTCTTTCGGATACGACCACCCAAGATGGTGTCCTTCATTTGACAACTTCGCACCTTTCCTTTCAGTTCTTGTACCTCTGTTTTATGTTGCAAAATGGTAACCTGATCTGTAGAATGTAAATGTGAAAGGAGAACAATCTCACATTGTTGAGCTTGGAGAATGCCCTTGTAAGTTTCAGCTTCTCTTGTAAGAGATTTACAATAACCCAGAAGGCCCTTTTCTCCATCACCAGCAAAGGTCAATAAGCTTGTGGGATTGACAAACGGTGGAGACGCATTAGTCATTGGATTCTTAGGGTAGAGAGAGCCTCTCATCCAGATATCTATGTGTTTAGCTCCCTGAGCTCTGAGCGTGTCTATGGAAGAGGGAGGTATATGTGTGTTTGTTTTACTATGCTTAATCAATGGTTGGTACTCATTGTCCAAATCAATGTGAAGGTGATATTTGGCTCGTTTCTGGGTAACATTTGTGCCATTTTAGGAGTGCGCCATTAGCCAAATGTGCAGGTTTAATGGAAAGTGACTATGAAAGACCCAGCTCTATTATTTGCCATTTTTTCTAGAGAGAGAGTGCAAAAAATACATTTTCTTAGAAGGCCCTCCAAATGACCTCCGAAATTCCCTAATGTGGTAGAGAGCAGACTTATGATTTTTTCCCGATTTGGCAGCCTTGATTGGCGAGCTCAGAGAAGTCAAGAGGTGAATGGGTTTGCACAGCTTGGAGTTGCAGCATGACGTAGTTTTGATTGGGTTTTATGGCCCAAGAAAAATGTCATTGAGCATGGCATGGGAGTGCCAAGAATTTGGAGGAAAAAATGGATTTTGTTTTAGGGAGTTTTGGTGACCACCAATGGAGGGAGTGCTCCATGACCACCACATGGCATAGAATTTAGCCCGTATGCAAAGGCATGAGGTAGAGAGGTGGTGTACATAAGGTGAAATGCAATCACCCTTTGCATGCAAGGAGGGGGAGAGAGAGAGAAGGATCTCTCTACTCGTGAGCTATGGCATCTTCGATTGGGGTACTATTTGCATTACATGTGGCGGCCATGTGGGTGCTCTTCGTGGTTTTGGTGGGGCAGAGGACTGTAGTGGCCGATGTGGGTGGTGTTGCTGCTGGCTGTTGGCGACAGTGTGGTGGAACATGCTGGTGATGTGGCACGATATGATCCTGCGCCCATTTGGCCCCCCTATAACTTTTGAAGGCAAATGAGGAAAGGCACTGGTGCTAGCGCTAGTGCCCCTCCCCTTGGGATCTTCCAACAGAGAGTGGAGTTGACCAAGCTTGCCAAGTTGATAAATGAAGCATCCCGGAGATCCAATCAAGTCAAAGTTTCCAAAATGGGCCATAGCCTCCTACAAAACCAATTTTTTGTTCATTTTAAGGGGTCTTTGGGGTGAACCAGTGGGTCTTTCAACATACCAAAAGAGGGTGTTTTTGGAGGTTGTTCCTACGAAGGTGGGGGCATGCGGAGATGGATGCATTGTGGAGACATTGGAGTAGTGGGGAGCCAATGAGGGCTCGCCCCCATGGAGATTTTTGCCAAGTGAATCCCTTGATGCGTGCTGTTTGTCGATCCATCCATGGTTTTGGTGCTCGTGCCTATGTGAAGGTTTTCTTTTATGAAGTAAAGCCTACATTACCCCATCTTGGTGCCAATTCTCACCTTCCTCCCTTCTCTTTCTCCTACTCTCATCTTTTGCCCAAGTGTCGGCTTTGTGGAAGTGTGTGCCCACCCAAACCGGCGGCTCTTATGAGTGGAGAGAGTGAGTAAGAGTGTTGGTGTGTGTGGTGAGAGGGTAAACATGGACAACAATGGACTGTGAGTGTGGTGTGGTGTTCTATCTGAGTGTGTGTGCATCAATTTGTCTGCAAATGGAGTTTTTCTTGTGTGGGTGAGTAGTTCGAAGGTGTTTTCTGAGTGGATTGGGGTGTTGTGTATACCCTGGGATATAGAGAGGCATTGTGTTTGTGTGTCGGCTGTGTTACCCATTCCCCCTCTCCATCTTCTGGTGCCCCCATAGAGGAGCAGATTGATTGCTCCTTGGTGATGAGTTTGTGATTAAAGATGTGGCAGAGTTCATGTCCCATTTTGAATGGTTGGAGGATTTCAAGCAGTTTATGATGTCGTTGCAAATGTGGAGTGATGAAGAGAAGGTACAAACGGTGCTGTGGGTGATGTGAGGTAAAGCGAAGACCCGGTTTGATGGTTTGGAAGCCAAAGACAAGCATAATTGGGTTGGTTTTCATGAGGAGTTTCTGCACAAGTTTCGAAGGCTTGTGTCGATTGTTGAAGTGGATGCAAGGATTAAATGTCTACGACAAGATGTAAGTGGAGATTTAAATGCTTTTGTTGAAAAGTTTGAAGCTTCTCAAAGCAATTTGGTGGCTATCACCCAAGTGGTCAATGCAGACTGTTTCAACCTGGAGAAGTTTCTAGCTTGCATGCATCCTTGTGTTCAAGACAAGGTTGATTATGAAGAGCCGAGAAGCTATGCCAAGGTTGTCAGAGTTTCCAGGGTGAAGAGCAGGAAAGTGAAGAGAAAATTGGTGTTAGGCTTGATAAAGCTTGCAAATTATGTGCTTGTGGCGACGCTTAGCATCGTTTTTGGGTTCGCTCCATTCCTCCATTTCTCCACCTATGGTCTTGAAGAGGTTTTTGATTCCCATTTTCTCAAGACATTTGACATCTCCCCACAAATGAGGTCTGACTTTTAGTGACTCGGCTATTGTTAGTGTACATCTCACCGTGTTGACATGAATTCTTGAAATCCATGAGAATCTATGATTGGCTTGAGGGCTCCTAGCTTTGATGGTAGGATCATAACATCAAATCTCTCCTCATATGGTCGTAAGTAAGAGGGAAACTCCCTAAGCGTTCCTTCTCTACTATCTTTTGATCTTTCTGTTCCTTTGTATTCATACATGGATTTCACATGACGTTCCCATCATGCCTCGGTCCAGGTCGATTTACACAATGGGTGTTGACTCCCATGCCTGATTTCCATCGCTAGCCTTCCTAACTACATCCCGCAGTTCTTTGGGCCAGTTGTCTTTGACCTCTTGCACGGTAGGAGGTATTTGGTTAATAGAGTTGTCCTTGGTGTTCTCTACCACCTGATTTGTCAATCCTTTCTGGTAAATAGAGTCGTCCGTGGTGTTATCTACCACCTAATTTGACAATCCTTTTTGGCATGTGACTGCATTTTTCCTCCCTTGAGGATCTTGTATCTCCATATCATTCTTTTTCTCACCTCTCTTGTTTGAAGTTTCTTGACACTCCCCACCTTTAGTTGAAATCTCATTACTCGTTCTCGTACACTGATGTTGTTCAAGCTTTCTTTTTTTTTCTATCATTCGTTTGTTTAGAGTCTATAGGAGGTTGAGGTATTATCCTAGCATGGACAGGCATAGCTGGTGGAGGTTCCATGAGGATTTGAGCAGTCTCAATCAACTTTTTTCACATCTCTAGTCTGAAATTTTCCCATTCCGCATCAGGATAAGTCATCCATATGTGCTCCATAGTTTATTTGTTATCTAGTCTAGCTTCATATGCCTTCAAGATTGCTTCCAATGGCTTGAATTTTTTGTTGACTAGGACCAGACCTCCTGAGCTCTCATCCTTTGGCTATGCTTTGCTCTACTTTTGTACAATCTCGGGGACTTCCTCTAGTATGACAGTAGATGAAGGCTTTGTCGATTGCTGTTATTGCTCTTGAGCCTATGTGACAGCTCAACCGTAACAACCTTTAACTTCTCATGGTACTAGGCTCTAACTCTATCCCTCGTGGCCTTCCTAACAGATTTCACACCAACTGATTTGTTAAAGTCACTACATCCTTTCTCGCTTGTAACTTTAAGCATTATTATCTACCTTAAGGACATTAAAAAACCATCTTTGTCTCACACACCTTCCTTCTCAACTTATACGTGCGCCTCCAAAAATTGCTATTTACAATTGTTACCTCCTACAATCTCCATCTCTTTGGTAGGCTCAGCCTCTGTAGTGATGATAAGTATTAAGGGATCAAGGACATTGCCTCAAGTTACATATCGCTACAACATGAAAATGGTAGCTACCAGGATAACATCGAGAGCTACCAGTACTATGCAGTTAGCTACCAATACTATCTTGGAAGCTACCAAACTGCTCATGATGCACAAACCATAACTACTATGATATCTTCCCCAGTACCATCAGTAGACATCATAATGACTCAGGCTGAAGAAGAATCCCTACCCAACATGTAAGTCTCCAAAGCCAAAAGAAAGGTGGAGAAATTTGTTGACCCCAATAGAGATTCTTTGTCAATGGCTAAACCTAAAAAAAATATTAAAAAATGGCGTGCCCCAATCTATCAAGTATTTCTTTCAATTGTAAGTGCCTTATAGACCCTTCCAGATCCCTAGTGATCAAAAGATGGATGCATGATATGTCATTGCTCCCTGATTTCATATGTCTATAGGAAATAAGGGTTAAGGGCAACAGCCTAGATAATGATCTTAAAAGGATAGGTGCAGGCTATCAGTGGCATAGCACTAACCGTATTGCAGGAAGAGGTGCAACTATTGGGATTTCTTGCAAATGGGAAAACTTGATTACTAAGGTGCAACAATTTGAAAGAGGCTTTTGGGTAGCAATAACCTTCTCATATCCCATCAACTACAGTGTGGTAAGTTTGTATGCACATACTTCTATTATAAATAGAGCTTACTGTTGGTGAGAGCTGGTCAATCTCTCTAGCAACATTGTCAAAACAGGAGACTTCAATATGGTGGAGAACATTGTAGACAGAGCTCGCTCGAAGGACTAGTAATCTCTGGTAATGAAAAGATTCAATGGTTAGACATGATTGACACTCTAAATCTGATAGATTTTTCTGATGATTCTGGCTACACCTCGAGCAATAAGCAAATAGGTTCTTGCTACAAATTTGCAAGACTTGACAGAATGTATATGTCAGCAAATGTGTTGCAGGACCACTGGTTAGTAAAATGCAGGTCTAATTCATCCATTATGCTTTGTGATCATAAACCTTTTGCTTTTTGATTTTTCAAGATCTAAGAATGTGTACAAGGCTGGTTGGCCTCATCTTGATAAGTCTTTGTTTGGCATAGCTAGTGTCTAAAAGAAAGAGCAAATTATTCTTGAAAACAATTTTGCTCAGTCCTCCTCTCCTGCCAAAGCTTGGGACTACTCTACCAAAAAGATTTAATGTATTATGACTAGATATAAGAGGCTAGCTAAGGACATTAGGGCTAAAAGAAGAAGGATGATAAATGGTGATATTCTTCAGCTAGAAGAGTCTCTTTCCAACTATGACTCCCCCCTACTAGACTTTTAGAACTGAGAGCTTCTCTCAAGCAGGAAGAGCTCCTTGAGGCTAACAATGCCCTTGCTTTCATTGGAAAATTTTGGGCTAGTAAAATAGACAAACCTACTAAGGTCATGTATGACCTTTTGAGTAAAAAAATTCCAAAGACTTCATCCCTTGTTTTGAAAGATAGTACTGGACAACATTCAAATAGACCATAATTTCTTTACAAATATCTTCTTTGGTATCCCAAAGACAGAAAGGCCAATACAAGAGGCTAGAGCATACATAGCTCATGTCAGACGGAAGATTGTGGCTCCCAATATAGCACACTTCTTAGACCAACCCATCTCTCTTGGGGAGATTAAAGAAACTATTTGTAACCTCAAGACTGGTAAGTCTCTTGGGGAGATTAAAGAAACTATTTGTAACCTCAAGACTGGTAAGTCTCTTGGAATAGATGGCATTCCCAAGGAATATAGACTTGGAATAGATGCATTCCCAATGAATTCAATTCAAAGATTTTATTGCCCCTTATCTTCTCTTGGTGTGGCAAGAATCTGTGAGAAAAGGAGCTCTTCTTGCTTGTATCAATATTGGTGTAGTTAACCTTATTCACAAAAAAGCTAGTAGGGAGGAACTCAGTAATTGGAGACCCATTACATGTATGACTTCCATTTACAAAGTGTTTGACCTGTCCTTAACTAAGAGACTTAGCCCTCTTATGTTTGATTTTATCTTTAAAGAGCAAAAAGGTTTCATTAAAGGCATATTTATTTTAGGTGCAATCATTTCTTTCTGGGAAGGCATGGAACTTGCTGTAGAAAATGGACATGACTTTTTTTTCTTCAAAGTGGATTTTGACAAAGCATATGACAGAATGAAGTGGGAATTTATCTTGTAGTCTATGTATAACATGGGCCTGGGCAGAAGATTCATTAAATTTGTGCATGTTCTATTCGCTAATTCGTTTGCTAGAATCTTTGTCAATGGTGAATTGACTGATGTAATTGCTTTAATGAGGTCTATTAGACAAGGTTTTCCTCTGTCTTCTCAGCTTTTTGCTATAGCCTTTGATGCTCTTCGATGGCTTGTCAATAAAAAAAAATGCAAGAAGGCAGTCTAAAAGGTATCAAGGTCACTGGCTCACCAAAAGATTTGTGCCTCCAGATCTTTGCAGATGACACTAATGCTCTTCTTAATGCAGATGAAGAATCAGCTAGGGAATGCCTTAACATTTTTTTTCTAGCCAGTGGTTCCATAATAAATCATCAAAAATTGGATTCAAGTCCTCCAATGAAATTATGCCTATTTCTGTTTTTGCTGCAGGCTGCCAGGTGATTCTAGGTGGGCAAACCTTCAGATTATTGGGCATCCCAATGGGGTTCAAGGTATCAATGAGTCAAAGATGGGATTGGGTCTTGGAAAAATCTTCATGTGGCACTCTTACCATCCCACTCTTTCCTCAAGAACTTTTGTGTGAACCATTATTTGTTGCCTACTTTGATCTATTTTCTTTCCTGATGGAAACCTACCAAATCTCAACTCATGCAGGTTATCTCTCTGTTTAGAACAAGAGGTGGACTAGGTATTTTGAACTTGGAGAAGATGGCAAAGAAAATGGTTGGCAAATGGGTAGTCAGAGCACTAGAAAGTGAGGATTTTTGGGCCTGTCTTATCAAGAGACACATTCCTAACTTTTTCCTAAAGGATTACAAGGCTTGGACCAACTTATCACTCAAGGATTTGACCATTTCCAAATGGAAAATTAAACCAATTGGAACCGCTGTCTCTTCCATAATGTGGAATGCATGGTTCACTATAAAAGAAACCTTAAATCTTCCTCAGAAGGTGATTTTAGACTTCTCCTTTTTGTTCAAGGACTCTATTTGGATAGGGATGTGTGCCAAGGAATAGGGGAGAGCACTCTCTATCAAAGCTCACAAATGTTCCAAAGCAAGAATGGAGATATTCAAAGAAATGGCACCTAGCTCACCCCAGAGCAGATTACTAACTAGTTTAACATCTTCTCTAGTTGTCTTAATGAAAGTTGAATGACTTGAAGGAATATCTAGTGTCATAAAAACTAATATCTATTACTCACAAATGATTTTCTCATGTTAAATTGATCATTTAATATGGGGAAGTACCAGGGGAGTAAAAGCTAGAATATTGGTAAGGCTACCAGATCTGTCAGGGATCCAAAGGGGGACAATCTGCAAAAGAGAAATGTGCTTCAATGAGGCTTAAAAGACCTAAGGTTCAGCTCCATAAAGACTTCCATAGTCTAAGGTTCCAAAAATTAACTCATTTATCCAACGGCCAAAGCAAGGGGAAAATTGGATGGTCATGGGAAGACTAAAAAGTCTTCCCACATCCCTAGGAAGGAGGGGGCGAGCCCTTTTGGTAGGGGACAAGAGAGAAACACACATACACACACTCCAAGGATCCCCCTTTACACAAAGGGGAATACTGGACACATGTCAGGCTCCTAGGCCAGTTGCCCCCAATCTCCCCTCAAATACTACTCGATGGCCATAGAGGTGGACCAATGAGAATTAGGCTAGATTAAAGCTAGCCTAATCAATTAAAAAATGCTTGATAAAAGAACCAATTGAAATTAAGCTCCTAGAAGACTATTGGATAGTCTACCAAGGGGTCCAATGAGCATTCAACAGCCCAATGGCTTGCTTGATTCCTATTGGCCTAAAGACTAAGAGGTCCAATGAGAGTTTAATTGAATTATTTAATTACATAAATCTCTCACAAAAGGGGAAAGGGGGACACTTGTCAAAAGTCTATCAACTATGCTTTTAATTTGTGATTGGCTAAGCTTTACAGGAGCCAATAGGAGGCCAACACAAGAGGGGTCGACCAGGATGAGAGAGAGGGCTGCATTTTACTCTAACACAATGCTACACCCCCCCCTTCCCACACACACACACACACACACACACAACTCATGTGTGCAAGAAGAACTCCATCTCCTTCTCCAAGCATTGAGAAGTAGAGGCCTACACCAATAACTCTTGCCTATGGAATGCAAATCCAACCAAGAGCCAAGCTTCAATGTCATGCTCATCTCCTCTACCATGCTAATTACTAAGCTAAGCTATGCTATTAGAGTGATTATGTGAGGAGAATACTTCTTTCTCGTAAGATATCTCTTCTTCCTCTCAATCTATCCTCATTCCCTGCTAGCTCTCACCATTTTTGAAGGTGTGTGTGGTCTTGGGACTAAGGCTAGGGACACTAGGTGTGCTTTTCAAGCATAATTTGGTGCATGAAGCTTCCATCTTCATTGCACCAACGAGTTTTGTCAAGGAACACAAGAACACAAGGAACACAACGAGTATTGTCTCCTTTGATAGGAGAATCTATAATACAAAGCCTTTATGGAGGGGGGACCGGCTCCATGTAAATCTGATCCTCAACTGTTGTCAATCGTTCTATTTCTCTCTCTTTTCAAGTATTGTCAATGCCAAATTAGGTAGGTGTAAATTGCTGTGTTGCTTTCTCAATTAAGTACTCTCTCTATGCTCATTAGGAACTTGTTCTTAATGAAATGCTCACTATGTTATCAATTTCCACTACACACAAGTTACTAGTGCATTAATTGTTACATTGGTATCACAGCTATCGGTTTCTCTTTTCTTGCTCAAGAAGAGAGGTCCTGAAGCTTGCTACAAGTGGTTGGTGTTACTAATTGCAAAAGAGTAAGTAGAATATGGATTTTTCATCCTTGAAGCACGTCTGCTTTATGCAGTTAAAGGGGACGCCGTCAAGAGCTACGGTCTTAATAATGGAGTCATACGGGGCTTGCTTATGGCTTAGCCATTATTGAGCTTTTAGAAGCTTGACAGGAACCGATGCTATCTTGGCTCTGTTGAACCCTCTCTTCTATTCCTTGCAATTAATAATATTCGAGCGGGTATAGCTTGAGTGCTTATCTTGGAAGGTAAAGAGGAGTAGCAACTAGGGATTGAAGTGCCAAAGTACAAGTAAAAGTTTACACCTAAAATTTTCTAGTATGACTGGCAAAGGAAAAGAGGTTGAAACGAATGTTGATAGCTTTGATTTTGCTAATGAAAGAGCAACTAATGATGCCCCTATGCTTGTAAACTGTCTTGTTTCTAGACTTCAACAAGCCCTAGGCAACCCATACCTCCAAGGTGAAGTGCTACAACAATTGTGCACCTATGGTATTCTCGAAACTTCCCACCAAGAAGAGAGAGTACCTAGGAAGCCACCTAGTGAGACTTCCAAAATAGGACTCTCTCCAATAAGAGAAGAAGGGGAGGATCCGTACGAAGGGCTCAAAAATTTATTACTTGATGATGTATCTCCCTCTCAAAGGAGAACCCAAATTTTAACGGTAGAGCCCCCACCAAAAGAACAAGAAAGAAGTGAGTCTCCTACCACCTTGGAGGAGATGGCTCCACAAAGATGGCGGGCAAAACACTCTCCAACACCCCCTAAATGGAGAAGACCATCACATACTTCTCTACACCATAATTCAAAGAGGGAAACGAGAGAAGAAAAAGGCGAGAGAGGTCACCCTCTTCTCCATCTTCTTCATCCTGTTCCTCTTCTGAAGAAAGTGATGGTGAATACAAGGAGGAACAAGGGAAGAAAAAGGCGAGAAAGAGGTCACCCTCTTCTCCATCCTCCTCATACTCTTCCTCTTCTGAAGAAAGTGATGGTGCAACTCTTGAACCACCTAAAAGAAGAGTCCATAGGACATTATATGCCGCTTGGAAGAGGTCTTCCAAGCTCAAAGAGTGAGGAAAGAAAATCTCTTTTCTTACCTACAATAAAACTTTTGGTGCTACAGACAAAGTCTTGGCCTTTATCCAACAATTGAATGCAACGTTTGGAGATGAGGACTTTAGGAAGTCCTCTAAGCTATGTCATGTAGCTATACATTTTCAAAAGTCTGCCAGGCAATGGTGGTCTAGCCTACGAGCAAACAGTGAAGCTCCACAAACATGGACACCTTTAAGAGCTTCCATCATGAAGCAATTTTTGGCTACCGATGCCAAAGACAAAGTACTCACCGAGTGGTGAAGCTTGAAGCTCTCTCCCTACAAATCTGTTCATAAATATGTAGACAAGTTTTGGGATTTACATCTCAAAGCCACTGTCTTCAAAGATTTAGGAGAGAAAAAACAATAATTTTGTGTGAGTTTAACTGAGGATATGGCGGAGTATGTTAACTCCTAAAGGCCACGCACCATATCTGCGGTCATCCACCATACCATGGTGGCTTCAAGAATCAACTTCCAACAAGAAGAGAAATCTTAAGCCCACGGAAAACAAGGATCGTAACGAGCCTAAGGGGAAGGACAATGTCCAAAAGTTTCCCAAAGGCAACACCAACAACAACAAAGCTAAGGAGAAGGGAGTTTACAAAGGCAAAAATAAACTCTCTCTTGAAGAGCTAGAATGTTTTCTGAAAAGATAACTATTGTTTCAAGTGAGGGGAGCAAGGGCATGCCTATTGTGCTTGCCCCCACAAGAATACCCGTAATGAGCCTCCTAGATCTACCTTGGGCGAAATTCAAGATGAGGATGCTCATCGCAAAGAATCTCCTCTATGCCATGCTTGGGGAAAGGTAAGAGAACATGATACTTTTATTCTCTTTGACCCTAGTTCTACTCACAATTTCATATCCACATAGTTGGCCACCAAGCTAGGCATCCAAGCCTATGAGATGGCAGATGTCCTACCTGCTGATGGTGCTTTCAAGGGGCAAGAAGCCTCAGCCACTCCCTTAATTGGAAAATTGAGGCTCCATGTCCAAAGCTATGTGGACAAGGAGGATTTGTTCATCTCTCCTGTCAAGCACGAGGATGTAATCCTAGGGGCACCATGGTTTTTCAGTAGGATTGACCTAAAAAGTGGCTACCATCAAATAAGGATATTGATCAAGACATTGTAAAGACTGCATTTCGCACTACGTTTAGTCTTTTTGAGTATATTGTCATGTTGGCTTGACCAATGCACTAGCCACATTTAATCGCTTGATGGAGTAGCTATTCAGGCCTCACCAAACCTTTACTGGAGTGTTCTTTGATGAGATAATTATCTACTCTAACTCATTAGACGAACACAAACAACACCTTCAAGTAATCTTTCAAGTTTTACGAGAGAATAAACTTTATATTAATCGAAAGGAAAGTGAATTTTTCTTACAAGAGATTCAATATTTAGGTCACATTATCTCTCAATATGCATCCAAATGGATCCATCAAAGTTGGAGGTAATAAAAGGATGGCCTAATCCAAGGAATCTGCATGAACTAAGAAGCTTTATAGGTATGTGTGCATACTATAGATACTTCACAGAAAAGTCTCACAAATCGCATGACTGTTACATGACCTAACCAAGAAAAATGTTAGGTATATATGGTCCACCAAGGAGAACAATGCTTTCAAAAATCTTAAAGAGAAGCTTATCTTTCAACCTGTGCTTACACTGCCGGATCTCTCAAAGCCATTTGAGGTCCAATGCGACGCTTGTGGTGATTGCCTTGGGAGCTGTTTTGCTCGAAGAAGGGCACGTCATAGCCTATGAAAGTCAAAGGTTCGACCCTATTGAGCAAGCTCTAGGCATATATGAAAAGGAACTCTTAGCAGTTCTACATGCTCTAGATTCATGGAAGCACTATTTATTGGGGACTCCTTTCATTCTACGAACGGATCAGCAAAGCCTTAAGTACTTCATGATGCAGATCAAGCTCTCTGACAAACAAATGAGGTGGGCAAATTTCCTTTCGCAATTTCATTTTCAAATTGCTCACATTGTTGGCAAGAATAATCAAGTAGCCGATGCACTCTCAAGACAACCAAGAGTGAATGCGGTATCCATAGCAACTCACAATGATCTATCTTCTATGATAGATGAGTATGCTATCAATCTCGATTTTAGAGATGTGATTTCAGCCCTTGCACTAGGGAAGAAGGAAGAACCATTTACCCTACAAGATGTTTATCTTCTCTATGACAATAGACTATGCTCTACTAACTCACTACGTGATAAAGTAATGTATGAATCTGATGTTCCTCCTTATGCGGGGCATAGAGGGATTCACTCTACCCTAAAAGGGATAGAAAGATATTTCTATTGGCGATGTACCCAACATTTTTCAATAAAAATATTTCATTTACTTTGCAAATATTTGAGGTTTGCATTTTATGAAGTCAAAAAGCATTCAAATGGAACGATCGGATAAAAAATTGGAGTTTAGAACTATTAATTAGGACCTTTATTCACTTCAAAACTATAGGTTAATGGGAAGCTTAAGCCTCAAGATTGTATCTAAAGATAAGAGTCGACTCTTTTGGAAAGAGAGAGTAATTTTAGGAAAGGGAGAACAATTTTAGGAAAGGAGGAGTATTTTTAGGAAAGAAAAAGGGGGGAGTTAAGTTTAGAGTTCTTGTCTTGGAAGTCAATCTTCTCTTAAAATTGGAGAACCGAAATCGTGCATTGGATTCCGTGTCCAAAAAAAATAAAAATATAATAATAATAATAATAATTTTTTTAATAAAAAAGAGCCGCGAACGTACGTGAACTTAGCTCTCTTTGCTTTTCTCTATTCTTAGCTGGCCTTCAGAGCCTATATAAAGACTCCTCTCCCCTCACTTTCAAGAACACAGACACCCACTCTCAGAAGCGGAAGCTCTCTTTCCTTGACGTCGGAGTTATCTTCTCTCCCTCGATCTCTTACCTTCAAGCCATCTCCATCTCCATTTCTTTCTCTATCATCGTCGTGTTGCCCTTGGAACTCTTGAGTTCTCTTTCTCTCTTTCCCTCTTCTCTACTTCGATACGATGGCCCCGAAGCGAGTGACTTGAAGCTTGAAGGACGCTCATGTCGCTCCACCTCCAAGGAAGGTGCATAGGAAGGCATCAACTACTCCAAACGTTGCTCAAGCAGAGGTATTGGTTGCGGAAGGACTCAAAGCCGTCCAACCTCAAACACGGGAGGTAATCGAACCTATCGCTAATCCAGTAAGATAAATTTATAATTCTGCATTGCTATTCATGATGACTTGGGAAGCTAAGCATAGGGAACCCCTTAAACTGTCCAAGAAACGTGATTCTATCACAAGAAACAAGCATATGTTTTCATAGATTAGTGAAAGAACTAGTTGATAAATTGTCATTGGTTGTTGAATTGTTTTTGCTTAATAAATTTTTATTATTTGATAAGTGGTTACTGATTGATATGAAGAACTGGTTGATCATGTTTGATGAATCATTAAAGAGAAGAATTGTTGAAAGAATATCTTTTTGTTCCTTACGGGTAGCGAGATGATTTCGCGATTAGCAGAGATTAAGCTGAGGTTATCGGCTATCTTTTGTTCCTCGTGATTAGTGGGATGCCTGGCGGTTAGCAAGATGCCTCGCGGTTAGCGGGATGCCTCGCGGGTAGCAGGATGCCCGGCGGCTAGCAAGATGCCTCACGGATAGTGGGATGCCTCGCGGTTAGCGAGATGGGAAGGTTGCGCAATTCGCAATTAGCAAAAAAATTCTTTGCAAAGGCTCTGTTGGTTAGACAAAGAAAGTCTGCGGGTAGCGGCAATTCATGAGAAATTGGAAAAGTTACTTTTGTTGAATAATAGGGCTGTCTTCATTAGGCTTTGTTTGAATTGTTTTGGTATTGTTTGAAGGGCTGTATAAAAGAACCTGTGTGTGGAATTAATTAAAGAACATTGTTCGTATATGTAAATCAATGTGGTAAAAAGTGTGAATGTGGGGTGGAAAGTGGGGGCTGGCTCAGGTTGCCAATCAAGGATGGGTATTCTCGATTAGTCGAGAAACTCTCCACTCCCTCTTATTAAGAGAAGTGAAATTAGAGACTCATTTTGCCAAGAGTCGAGATGTCTCAAAGGTACGTGTCCACAAGATTACTAGTTAGTTTAGACTAAGTCTCATATCATATCTATGGTTTATGGATGGCGGTCGTGCCTCTTAAACGTGGGGAAAAAGGCATTGTTTATGGATTCTAAAAATGTCAATGGGATTTCGTCTTTATGTTAGGAAACAACTTCATTAGAATCTTAGATTTATCGACCTGGCTTGTGGCGTATGACCCTTATAACCATGTAAACGATGGATAGAGGACTTCCTCTCTTCTGTTGCTCGTATCTCTACTTTGTGAAAACACAGTAGGGTGTCGTCAATGGAAAAGGAGAAGAAAGGAAGGCCATCTATCAAAGTCGTCCCAATCTTCTCGAGGTTGGGAACCTCACATGGCATGCCATGAAAGCAAACATACAAGAGTATATTTCAAAATGTGTGGTATGCCAAAAGACGAAGTTTGATAGAGGGAAGAAACCTAGATTGCTTCCACCATTGCCCATCCCTAATTCACCATGGGAGAGCAAATCCATGGATTTTGTCTTTGGATTGCCTAAGTCTATCCATGGGAATACGGGAATATGGACAATAGTAGATAGGTTAAACAAACAAGCACATTTCATACTTGTCAAAAAGACTATCAAGGCCCATGAAATGGCAACCCTTTTTATATCACAAATCTTCAAATACCATGGCTTGCCAATGTCTATAGTGTCGGATAGAGATCCTTGAATGACCAGTAATTTCTGGAAGGGTCTCTTTGAGAATTTAGGTATAAGGCTAAACTTCTCTTCGGCCTATCATCCCCAAACGGATGGCCAAAGTGAAATAGCTAACCTAACCATTCTTGATCTACTAAAAGCTTATGTCACAGAAGTAGATCAAAAGTCCCAATGGGAGAAGTACTTACCCTTAGTAAAGTATGCTTCCAATAACATTGTACATACTTCCACGGAAAAGCACCTTTTGAGGTGATTGAGGGCAGATCAAAAAGTCCCCTGCTCCTTAAGGTACATGGAAAGATCTTCAATGCAGATGATTATAGCTGAGACCTGCAAGAATCTTTCCAAAATATTAAGGATGCTATATCCATCTCTCAGCAAAGGCAAAAGACTGCTGCTAATAAGCACAGAAGAGCCCTAGCCTTTAAACAAAATGATTGGGTCTTGCTTAAATTTCCCAAGGCTCGATTAAGGCACACAACGTGCAAGAATCCTACGGGACACCAAAAGTACTATGCTAAGTTAGCAAAAAGGTACTATGGTCCCTTCCAGATTCTTAGGCCAATCAATGTGATGGCCTATCAACTCAATTTGCCCAGCCATTGGCTCATACACAATGCTTTCCACGTGAGCCTACTAAAGCCTTACAAAGGAGAGCAACCTCAAGAAACAATCATTGAAGACCCACCAGAGATCAAGGACCAAGAAGAGGTGCTGCAGCTCGAGTCCATTCTCCGATACGAAGATAAGGTATTACGAGGTGGTAAGACTATCTGACGATATCTTATCAAATTTAAAAATTATCCTTTTGAAGATGCTAGATGGATGCAAGGCATACAATCAAAGGATAACCTAAACCTTGTCAATGCTTACAATGATTCCCTAGAGTAAGCAAATGTGAATATGTATAAATAAACAAAGTTTTTGTCTTATAAGACTCTCTTTTTCTTTATTGTGCACACATGTTAATAAGTATGCATGCTTAGGATCATGTTTGTGGGGACGATGTCTCCTGAACACCAAGTAGAGTTTGTCCCTCTGTACTATGGAAGATTGATACAGACTAAAGTGCAGACATGCTTGCGGCAGCTAAGGCTCTCAAGCACCAAATGGACCAGTCATCCATTCTGGAATGGTGTCGTAGTGGTAAAATAGGGATCTTCTACCCACTAGCAAACGGACTAATGACGAGGCTTTATCTTCTCTACCTCATAGTTGAGGACGACTATGATTTCAAGAGAGAGTAATGTCATAAAAACTAATATCTAATACTCCCAAATGATTTTCTCATTTTAAACTGATCATTTAATATGGAGAAGTACCAGGGGAGTAAAAGCTAGAATATTGGTAAGGCTGCCAGGTCGGTCTCTGATAGGGATCCAAAGGAGGGAAAATAAGGATCCAAAGGGGGACAGTCTTTAAAAGAGCAATGTGGTTCAATGGGACTTAAAAGACCTAAGGTTCAGGTCCATAAAAACTTCCATAGGCTAAGGTTCCAAAAATTAACTCGTTTATCCAACGGCCAAAGCAAGGGAAAAATTGGATGGTCATGGGAAGACTAAAAAGTCTTCCCACATCCCTAGGAAGGAGGGGACGAGCCCTTTTGGTAGGGATGAGAGAGCAACACACACACACACACACACACACACACACACACACACACACACACTCCAAGGCTCTCCCTTTACACAAAGGGAATACTGATTTCCTATTGGCCAGAAGACTAAGAGGCCCAATGAGATTTTAATTGAATTATTAATTACCTAAAGCTCTCACAAAAGGGGAAAGGGAGACACTTGTCAAAAGGCTATCAACTATGTTTCTAATTTGTGATTGGCTAAGCTTTACAGGAGTCAATGGGAGGCCAACATGAGCAAATAGCAAGAGGGGTTGACTAGGATGAGAGCATTTTACTCTAGCACAATGCTACACACACAGAGAGCTCTCACCATTTTTGAAGGTGTGTGAGGTCTTGGGACTGAGACTAGGGACACTATGTGTGTTTTTCAAGCATAATTTGGTGCACGAAGCTTCCATCTTCATTGCACCAACAAGTTTTGTCAAGGAACATAAGAATTCTATTGTACAAATGTCTCCTTTGATGGGAGAAGCAATAATGCAAAGCCTTTATGGAGGGGGGACCGGCTCCATGTAAATCCAATCGTCAACTGTTGTCAATTGTTCTATTTCTCTCTCTTTTCAAGTATTGTCAATGCCAAATTAGCTAGGTGTAAATTGCTATGTTGCTTTCTCAATTAAGTACTCTCTCTATGCTCATAGGAACTTGTTCTTAATGAAATGCTCACTATGTTATCAAAATTTCCGCTACACACAAGTTACTAGTGCATTAAATGTTACATCTAGCCCAAGTTGTAATGAGACACTGCAAAAGTGTCTCCTTGGATGATATGGCAAAGAAGGCATATAAACTCTTCTCCAACATCCTAAAGTTTGATGAGGAGCTCAATAGAAGTCTCAACAAGAAGTGGGGGCTTAATTGAGGTGCAAAAGAGTGGATTTACAGAGTTAAATGTTTGTGGGGCTTTTCAATCCTTGTCAAGCATAGTTATGTGGCCTGATGAATCATACATCAAGGAGTGTGGACAACTCAAAAAGCTTGACAAGCCAGAATGGGAAATGAAAAATGCAACAGATGTGGTGCCGCAAAGGATTTAGAGCATCTTTTCTCAAACTACCCGGCCAATACCAAAAAGCTACAGGTGTTGAGCAATTGTTGTAAAGAAATTTACCCTCAAAAATTATCTACACAAGAGCTCCTTATTGGAGATTGTGTTAGAATGTTGAACCTCCTTATGAGGAAAAAGTGTATCCTTTGATCAGTTCTACACATCTCTTACACACGTACCATTCCTGCACACATGACGTAAACCTATTCGTCAAAATGTTAATCACCTCCATAAGCTCATGGCAAATAAAGAGGCCCTGCTACACCCCATCTTCTTCCCAATGAGTGAAGTTGTTTTTCATATGAAAATGGAAGAAAATGCTACTGCATTTGCCGTACAACTCAAGAAGTCATCTTTACATTGCTTCTTAGACAAGATGCAAGTTGTTTCTCGCTGTCCCTTGTATACTATCCAAAGGAGCCATAAATCGCAATGATGGAAATAACTAATGCTAAAATCTTCTACTCTAGAAGGAGACTCGCCACACTAGAGACTTGCCTTCAATTGTAATATTTCTTTTCCGTTTGTCTTGTGGTGCCGCTTGCCCCACCTGTGAGGCAAATTTATATTTTTTTTTCCTTTTAATACATTCCTACACTTTCAATTTTTTTTTCTCTAAAACCTAGTATGTTGCTAGGATTATTGAGCATTTGTTTAAATAAGAACTATTATTGCCGGCGGCCTTCAACCGCCGCTCTCTCTCATCGCATAGTCTGTGTCTACCTCTCTTAGAGCAATGAGCTACAAGCTACACTGGCTTGAATTTGACCGGTTGAAGGAGGACTAAACATGTGGCCCGTGGGGGATGGGTCAGGATCCCTCTCTCTTTTATAATAGTATAGACATGTTCAACTATGCATCCAATAAAGATAAACAATGCTTGCTACACAAAGCAATGTGCAACGCCAAGAGCAATTGGTAAAGCGAAGTGTCATTGTTATGATAGTAGCAGTAAAAGTGAGTAGAAAAGTAAAAGTGTTGTGCACAAAGTGGCCATTGGTAGGCCCACGGTCTTTTAAGAACTCTTCCAGGACAGAATATATCATTGAAGTATGGGTGGTCCCGAAGGTGGTCCCCTGCCATCAACACGTGTTGATGGGCATTGCGCTCTTTGTATGTGGGTTTTTGTTTCTCTCTTTTCTCTAGTGAAGAGCTCTCATCTCTTTAGCAAAGCTTTCCATAGCCATTCCTCAGCTTCAATAACAAAAGCCACGCTCAACCCGACCTCTCACGCAGCTGCATTTGGCCCGCTGCAAATCTTCTTCACCGGATTCCATAGCCACTGCACGAGAAATCGCCTCCCCCTCACCCCATTCACATTGTAGCTCGCCCCTCTCTTGTCTTGCGCAACCATTCCCGCATAGCCTCCCCCTGCACCCGTCCCATACATGCCCTCACACAAATCGGCTATCTCCGTCGGCGCCTCCGGATCGGTCCCCGCAAACCATGCATTGATCAATGGATTCGATGACATCTCTGCAAGCTCATGCCCAATGACACTAATCATCCCATCTACCCCAATGTCCCCATTGGGTGCCTTCAAGGGCTGTATGGTTGGTGCCATGTAAAAGGGTACCGCAAACGGGTACGCGCATGTGTCTGCGCATTGCTTCGCCGAGTTACCAATCCATGCATATGGCAATGTGAATCCCACAATGGAAGAGTAGGTGAAATAGTGAAATCCACACGCAGCACTGCAGAAGTCTTGTTGAAGCACATCCTCAGAGGTGAGGACCATGTACACCCCCCCTCTTGCATCCACAGGGAGGGAGCCATTGTATGGTTTGAGAGACCTTTTGATCACAGCTTGTGTTGTCATTCTTGTGAGTGTTTTTCCATGCGAGTAGAGGTCGGTCCGCTCTGCCGCAATGCCGAGTGAGTCAGAGATGTGCGCCCCAGTCTGGTCGGTGTAGAGCTGGACCGTGCTCCACCATGCGCGGACGGATGGAGAGGGTGAAGGGGAGGCTATAGAGTGGAAGAAGTCTCGGATGATGGCTTGCTGAGAGGCCTGCCATTTACCATACCATATGAGGTAGACGCGGATCTTCGGTGTGAGCACAGGGCCGTTGTGGTACTTCATGTTGACGAGCGGCGACACGAGTGTGGATTTGGAGAGGCGGAAGAGAGAGCCTTCTGAGGTTGGGGCAGCAGAGGAAGAGGCAACAGAAGAGAGGACCGACATTGTGGTAAGAAAGAGGGCAATGTGGAAGCCAGCAGCCATGGTTATGCAAGTGAAATGTCTGTGTGTGTGTGTGTGTGTGTGAGAGAGAGAGAGAGAGAGAGAGAGAGAGAGGGTTTAGGGCTTCTGGTAGAGAGAGAAAGGCTTCGCACAGAGTGAGCTTGAGTCGAGCTCGTCTGGTAGAGAGAGAGCTGCTCAAGCGAGCTTGAGCTCGCTTCTGCGAGAGAGAGAGAGAGAGAGAGAGAGAGAGAGAGAGAGAGCTGCGAGCTTGAGCCTTGAGCTGCTGCTGCTGAGAGTGAGAAGAGAGCAGTAGAGTGAGATTTATATACCAAATGGTTGGCAGCCACCTGGCATCCATCCAACGGTCCACTTGCATAAAAAGCGTCCCGCTTTTCCCGTGAGCTGGAGACCAATCAGACGAAAGGACACCTCCGACGAGTCCGACCCGCTATTACAGCACGAAGCTTCTGCCACGTGGCTCCACGTATGAGGAGCTCACCAAAAAGTACGCGCTACATCATCGCCCACGCCTTGCCACATAGGCAAGACCGGCAGTAACCCGGCGTCCACCGGGGCTTCCGGTCTTCTGTTTCGAGACTAGTACACGGTTGCGTCCAGCTATAGTCGGGCTGGCAAGTGAGGATGTCCGGACTACGCTTAGTCATAGCTGTCCCACAGCCTGTCATCCCGTGCTTGGCGTAAGCAACAATCTTGTAAAGCCCAGGTGTCCAGACTCCATACTCGGGAGGCCCTTTACAAATCACAATTTTTTGGCCACATCCACTCCTCCCATGTGACCTTGTCTCTAACTCAAAAATCTTAGAAGCTAGTACTATGTGTTGTCTCTAGTCATGAAATCTTAGAGCTGTCACCTTACCATAGGTTTCATTTTCTCAAACAAAGCGATTTTACATCACGAAGTAAAACAAGGAGGAGCCCATGGGCTATGGCACTCTCATTATTGAGCTCCTAAAACTTGTAGCTTTGTATGAGTCATTGCAGAAGCTTGATCTACCAAAACCAGCAATCAATTGTGCTTGCAATACTTAGCCAACATGTGTCATATCCTATACCCGTTAAATGAACTATTGAATCCACCTATCCATTTCTGGGAGTAACCACTTCATTTCTTTAAGGGTGAGAGATGACGTGCTCTTAAGATCAAGTAAGAATTGGACACAACTAGCTTTACATTTCGGTTGAAAAATGGCCTCATTTCTTTGTGTCCAGCAAGACCATAAGTAAGACATCCTCCATAAATTCCACATAGGGCAATCTTAGACATTCTCCCATTAACAGCTCTTTGATAGTAAAATGTTGAGGATGTAATGCTTTACAACAGGCTTGTAGTATTTCCAGCTTTCTGTGATTGCTTGGATAGCCCATAAAAATGTGGTTCATGTCTTCCTTTCCACTGCATCTTCTACACATGCCATCACCAATTTTGGCCTGTAGGGCTTTAGCTCCAGTCCAGGCACCTTGATGTAGGATGCGCCAGGATAGAAAATTGTGTTTGATAGGGATTGCAAAGCTCTAGATACATTTAAATCTTTAGATCCGTTGCTTGGAGCTCCAATTCACATCCCATTTTCTATTGAGGTTCTTCCTGAGATTGTCACCATAAATAGGGATTTTGTTGAATTTTGTCTAGCTTTCTTTGCCTAGTCATGAAGCTGCAATTCTTTACTGTGTTCAAAGACTTGCTCCTGCTGTAACATCTTCAACTTCTCCAATCTGCAGATTCAGCAAGGCAACCAGAAGACATGTTAAATTGTTCAATTAGTTTCCTTCATGTTTTAAGCCCAGGTTTAAAACACTTGTGTGCTTTTATGGACAATGTCTTTCCAGTCTTATTAGAGATGCATCCTATCCAAATGGAGTCTTGCATAAGGAAATGAGAGGAGACAACATGATTAAGAGGAATGTGATTGCCTACAGGTTTAATTTTAAACCTAGAGATGATAGTGTCCCATAGAGTCAGCTGAGTCCATGCCTTGTATGTTGGAATTAGGGTTGCAGAGAAACACACACAGCTTGGAGAAGACGAAGGGAGCTCAAGGCACACAATAGAGAGTATGTTACTTAGTGTGCAATGGAAAGATAGATAGCCCTAGAGTGATGGGCGTATATACAATGCACGGGGGAAAAAACCTCCTAAAGAGGGAAAAAATGCCTCGGCGGTCCTAGTGTGTTCACACACATCACTACCACATGTATATGGTAACAAATCCCCCCTGGAGTGATGCGGTGAACGAGAGCTGGCACATGAGTAAAGGGAAGTGCCATGCCCTGAGGACAGGATCAGTCCACAAAGGGGAGTAAGCCCAAAGCTTTGCGGAAAGCTTCAAGCTTCTCACGAGACAATGCCTTTGTGAAAAGATCTGCAAGGTTGTCCTGTGTTGGCACATAAGCCAAGCTGATCTCTCCTGCTGAGAGCCTCTCCCTGACATAGTGGTAATGCACCTCAATGTGCTTTGTGCGAGCATGAAAAACTGGGTTCCTCGCAACTGCCAATGCGCTCTGACTGTCAGTGTAGATAGTGTTGGCAGTGTCCTGTCCAACACCCAAGTCAGCCATAAGGCGTTTGAGCCATACACACTCAACCGAAGCTGTGAAGACTGCCCTATACTCAGCCTCACAACTCGAAGTGGCCACAGTAGGTTGCTTCTTGCTCAACCATGATATACATGAACTGCCAAGCATGAAACAAAAACCACTTGTGGACACTCGTGTGTCAAAACAACCAGCCCAATCTGAGTCCGAAAAAGCATGTAAGTCTGGCGGCAATGATCCCCCCTTGGGATAAAACAAGCCAAGATGTAAAGTGCCACTAAGGTAGCGGAAAATCCTCTTGACAGCCTGCCAATGCTTAGACCCTGGGCTATGCATAAATCTGCTGACCTGCGAGACTGCAAACTGAATATCTGGCCTCGTGTTGCATACATAAATGAGGCAGCCAACAGCAGTTTGGTAAAGAGTGACATCAACAGGATCGCCAGCATCATGTAGACTCAACTTCAAACCTGTTTCCATGGGAGTGGCAATAGGTTTGCAATCCTCAAGTCCAAACTTACATAGCAATGTCTCTATGTAACTTTTCTGACACAAGGCAATACCACCATCACACTGCTTAAACTGTATACCCAAGTAATGATGCAACAGCCCCAAATCTTTCATCTTGAAAGTAGCATTCAAATCAGCCTTAAATTCAGCAATATGTCTCTCATTTGGTCCAGTGATCAGCAAATCATCAACATAAAGAACCACAATGAGAAATACATCATCCTCACGCTTTACATACAATGTGCTTTCTGTTGGACTGTTACGAAAGCCTCGTTTAACCAAATGAGTGTCAGCTTTCTCATACCAAGCACGAGGAGATTGCTTCAACCCATACAAAGCCTTCTTACATTTGCACACTTTGTCCTCTTGTCCTTTTATGACAAAACCGCGAGGCTGCGTTACATAAACATCCTCAAATATGTCACCATTCAAGAAAGCAGTAACAATGTCTGATTGATGTACATCCCAACCAAAATGAGCTGCCAATGCACATAGAAAACGCACAGTAGTCATACGACAAGTGGGAGCAAAAGTCTCTTCATAATCTATGCCTTTTTGCTGTGCATAACCCTTTGCAACAAGTCGAGCCTTATGGCGATCGATCTCACCATCCGGCTTGCGTTTCAACTTGTAAACCCACTTCGTACCAATGGCCTTTTTGCCAGGAGGCAAATCACATAAAGTCCATGTGTCATTCTCTATAAGTGCATCATATTCTGATTTCATGGCAGCAATCCAATTTTCTGAATTCTGTGCTTCATCAAAAGACAGAGGCTCCTCAACATCATGTAAACTAGACACAACCAAAGCATAACAATCTGATGCATAAGATGCATGGCGAGAGCCTGAACGAGTACGACTAGATAAAGGTGCATCCAATTTACTGTCACGCAAAGTGTGCACCAGCCATTTTGGCATACCTCTAGCCTGCTCATTTTCAGCCCTTTCCTCATCAAGTACATCATGTACATCTGCATCAGTAATAGGCTGTTCTAAAACATTTTCAGAAACCCCCATAGGCTGTACATTTGCCTCATTGGAACTTACATTCGTATTTCCACCACTGAAAAGAGGCAACAAAGTGTCATAAATGTCCTGTGAGCTTACATTACTGTCTCTAGTACATGACAACAAGGGTTGAACAGAATCTTCCACAAACACTACATCCCGTGAAACCAGAATACGTTTTTATTGCGGATGATACAACCTGTAACCTTTGCTTTCAGCACTATAACCAACAAAAATACATTTGACAGCCTTATCATCCAATTTTCTGCGCTGCACTTGTGGCACCAAAGCATATGCCAAACAGCCAAAAACACGCATGTGCTCAATAGAAGGTTTTCTATCATGCCATGCTTCATATGGAGTAATAGACTGCAAAGCTTTCGTAGGACACCTGTTAAGTACATAAGTGGCACACATGATGGCCTCAAGCCAAAAAGAATGCGGCAAAGCTTGACTTTTGACCATACATCGTGCCATTTCTGTTAATGACCTGTTTTTCCTCTCAGCAACACCATTTTGCTGAGGTGTATAAGGCACTGTACATTGGTGTTTTATCCCACGACTAGCCAGAAATGCATTAAATTCATGAGACATATACTCCCCCCCTCGATCGGAACGGAGGGTGCCCATAGTACATTTTGAGACATTTTCAGCCATAGCCAAAAATTGTTTGAAGCACATCAAAACTTCGGACTTCGCTTTAAGCGGAAATACCCACGCATGCCTGGAGTAATCATCAATGAAAGTCACGAAGTACAGGTAATTGCCCAAGGACGGAGTTTGCATGGGCCCACAAACATCACTATGCACAAGCTGCAACCTGCATGTGTCCCTAACTGAACCATCCTTTGGAAACTTAGAATGCTGCATTTTACCCAGAATACAGCCTTCACAAACATGTTTGATAGGTGCTTCAAGAGGCGGCAAAGAAGCTTCCATATCAGATTTCTGCAAACGCAGCAAACTGGCAAAATTCAGATGACCAAAACGTGCATGCCAAAGTTTTGCATCTGAAATAGCCCTTGAATCTGCAACAGCATTTGCAAAATTTTGTCCACACTTGTCATACAAAGTGAGCTTATACAGCCCACGACACAAAAGCCCAGATGCAACAATTTCATCACCAAAACTGAGATCATGAACTGTACATCTGTCATCCACAAATTTGACTACAAGTCCAAGTCTAGCAAGTGCGGATACAGACAAGAGATTCTTCTTGATCCCAGGTACATAAAGTGCATCAACAAGTGTGAAGGAACTGCCATTAGCAGCAGTGAGCACAATCTTTCCAACTCCCTGAATTGGATAAGAGGCGTTGTTGGCACAAGTGACTGAATTCCCATGAGGGACAGACTCGAGAGAGGTAAACAATTCACGATGTGAGGTAATGTGCTTTGTAGCACCACTGTCGAAATACCACACATGTGAATCTGCAGCAACTGACAAGCATGCATCATGGACAGCAGGATTGTAAGTGCACTCTGCGCTAAAAGCCCATTCTGCATCAACATCAGCATCACAATCTCCTTTCACAGAAGACTCAACAATGGCTGCATTTGTAGTGGACCCAGCATTTGCAGTGGAACCACCCTCTTTCTTCTTAGCCTCTTTGGCCTTCAACTTAGGACACAACTTGATCAAGTGATCATTGGCTTTACAATAATGGCAACGCATCTTCTTTTTGCCCTTATCACCAGAATTGCCAGACGAAGTGCTGCCAGCAGAAGCATTAGGAACAGAATTTTTGCCACTCGCAGCAAAACCATAAGAAGTGGCTGCATTACTGTTACCACCCTTTCTTTGAGAAGCAATAAAAGCCTGTTCAACTGCACGCTGCCTAGTCCTGTTTTTTCTAGAAAGTGACTCTTGCAACAGCAATGTGCATAATGCATCAAACTTGACAACTTCAGGATTTCCTTGGGTCATCAGTCTCCAAGTACTAGCAAAAGTCTGGTAGGAATCTGGTAAGGCATCAAGAACAGTCTGCACAAGGGAACTGTCAGAAATGACTTCACCTGCAGAAATGAGTTGCTCATTGATATCCTTGACACTAGCAAGGAAAGTGTCCATATCATCTTCCTCATGCATAATCTTCGACTCTAGCTCTTTACGCAGCAAAGCAATTTTAGCCTCATTGCGGCTTGCATAAAGGCCTGCTAGAATATCCCAAGCCTGTTTTGCAGATTTTGCTGAGCGGATGTGAGGAATAATGGTGCGCTTCACAGACAACGCAATCAATGCATGAGCCTGCGCATCCTTAACATCCCAACGAGCTTGTTCTGCCGTAGGCAAAACAACTCTAACAGCTGCAATCCTTGCAGCAAGACCTGCAACATCCTCAATATCGCCTACATCTTCAGAACCAGGACGTACATCAATGCCCTGCACAATGTTCCAGACACCTTTTGACACAAGAACATGTTGCATCATATAAGCCCACATAGGGTAGTTGTCCCCATCCAACCTGTCCTCAGCAGCAAACATCTTGAACACATCTGTGTTGTTGTTGTCAGCCATGGTAAATGCTGCACCTGATGTGAAAACTGCCCGAAAATAGGAGAAATGGAGCGGGAACAACTTGTGCTATATAGCACAAACCGTAGAAGACTATAAGGCACCTGTTATGCAGAAAACGGCACTGACAGAAAATCTGCACAAAATGACGAAATAGCCTGTGCAGTACTGCCCGTAGTGGAAACGGAGGCCGAAATGAGCCCAAATCAAAATTCTGAGCAAACCAAGCTCTTCGAGCTTACCCAAAATATTTGTCGACCTGCGAACGCTCGCCAAAGCTCACTGAAATCGGAGAAAGTGAGCAGGCGTGTGCTGGAGCAGCTGGCGACTAAGCCCGGGAAGACGTGACCTGCTCTGATACCAATTGTTGGAATTAGGGTTGCAGAGAAACACACACAGCTTGGAGAAGACGAAGGGAGCTCAAGGCACACAATAGAGAGTATGTTACTTAGTGTGCAATGGAAAGATAGATAGCCCTAGAGTGATGAGCGTATATACAATGCACGGGGGAAAAAACCTCCTAAAGAGGGAAAAAATGCCCCGGCGGTCCTAGTGTGTTCACACACATCACTACCACATGTATATGGTAACATTGTACTCCTGCAAGCAAAATTTATTTATCTGTCTATTCAACAGACAAGCCCATAAATCATCAATGGAGATAGCTCTGACAATCCATTTTCATGCAAGCTTGATTGCCATACATTGAATATCCAATAGCCCCAGACCTTCTCCGGTCTTGTGCAAACATCAAGTGTTGGGATCGGAGAGCACACACACAGAGAGCCAGCACGAAGAAGGAGATAGACGCAGCGTGTGGCGGGGCGGTACTCACACTACAATGTGTAGTTATGAGTATAGTTATTATGAATGAGTAAATGAATGGCTGTACATGGGCGGCTGAACAACGGGCAGCCGGGCACACGGGCCTTTAACCCAACAATCTCCCACTTAAAGGCAGTGTGCCTTTAAAGTGGCCAAAGTACAGCAAAAGAAGTCAAGCCATACCCATCAGCGATCTACAGTGTGCAAACCGCTGTGAGGCTAACGACTTCGTGAGTAGATCAGCAGGGTTATCGTCAGTGTGTATTTTGACAAGCTCTATGCGCTTGTCCTCTAGCACCTCTCGTATGAAGTGATACCTCACCTCAATGTGCTTTGTCTTCGCATGGAAGACAGGATTCCGTGCCAACGCTATGGCACTCTGGCTATCACAATGTAGAATCGGAGCATCACCAGCCATACCAAGATCTCCCACTAGTCGTGAGAGCCATACGGCCTCCTTGGCAGCCTCAGTGGCAGCCATATATTCAGCCTCTGTAGTGCTCAAAGCAACGCATGGCTGTAAACGTGATGCCCACGAAACCGGTCCACCTGCAACTGTGAACACATAGCCGCTAGTAGACTTCCTCGAGTCCACTGACCCTGCATAGTCTGAATCTGTATATCCGCAAACAGACATATCCTTCTCACCATAACATAGGGACAACTCTGAAGTCCCTCTCAAGTATCTGAGAATACCTCTCACTGCATCCCAATGACGCTTGCCCGGGTTAGACATGTACCTGCTAACCACACCAACTGCATGAGCAAGATCTGGACGCGTAGCCACCATGGCATACATCAAGGAACCAACAGCTGACGCATAGGGAATCTGAGACATCTTTGTAGTCTCCAAATCTGTCTGAGGGCAGTCATCATGGCTGAGTTTTACATATGGAGGCAACGGGGTACTAATGGCCTTCCCCCCTTCCATATGAAAACGCTCAAGCACCCTGTCAATGTACTCTTTCTGACTAAGAAAGAGCATCTTGCGAGAACGATCACGAGTGATCCGCATACCCAAAATATGACTGGCATCCCCAAGATCCTTCATGGAAAAGGTCTTATGTAGCCTATGTTTCAAGGCATCCACATCAGAAATACACTTCCCTGCGATCAGCATGTCATCCACATACAAAACCAAAACAATAAGACTACCATCTACAGCCTTGCGAGTATAGAGGCATGGGTCCTCATAACTGCGTACATAACCCAATGAACTCATGAATGCATCAAACTTATGATACCATTCACGAGATGATTGCTTCAGCCCATACAAGGTCTTAAGAAGCCGGCATACCATCTTCTTTGAACCATGAATAACAAACCCACTTGGTTGCTCCATGTACAAATCCTCGTGCAAGTCCGGATGTAAGAAAGTTGTCTTTACATCCATTTGCTTCAATTCCATGTCTTCTGTAGCTACCAAAGCAAACAACATACGCAAAGTAGACATCTTCACCACTGGGGAGAAGATCTCGTCAAAATCAATGCCCTTCTATTGCTTGAATCCTTTAGCCACAAGCCTTGCTTTGTACCTAGGCTTTGCATCCATTGAACACAGTTTTATCTTGTAAACCCACTTGCATGGTAGTGCCTTCTTACCCTTTGGCAAAGGAGTAAGCTCCCACGTTTCATTTTGGATCAACGAATCCATCTCTGACTGCATAGCCTGCTCCCACTTGAGCTTGTCAACACTAGACATGGCCTCATCATAACATGATGGCTCCCCGCAATCAGTCAACAATACATAATCCATAGAAGGCACAAAACGCTGAGGCTGTCTTACACGCCGCTCTGAACGCCTCAAAGACTGTGCAGGAGGTGCATCTGGCTGTCCCACATCTACATGATCTCCCAACAAGGGCTGATCTGGCTGTCCCACATCTACATGATCTCCCAACAAGGGCTGATCTCCCACTTGAGGGTCAATGGGCTGCCCACGAGCAGCCATGGGACCATCATACCGATGACCATCCTCCTCAAATATCACACGCCGAACCTCAACCGTTCGCGGTGATGCTCTATACATAGAGTCCTCATGAAAAACAACATCATGGCTGCGCACAATCTTCCTGTCAATAGGATCCCACAATCGATAACCCATCTCACCAGAGCTACCATAACCCAAGAAGATAAATCTCTTGCTCTTCGGATCCAATTTGCTGCGTTTTGCCTTAGGTACATGTACATAAGCTTCACAGCCAAAAACACGAAGGTGACCATACGAAGGTGTCAAACCTGTCCATACCTCTTCAGGCACTTTGAAGCCCAAAGGAACACTAGGTGAACGATTTATCAAATGCACAGAAGTGGCAACAGCTTCAGCCCAAAATCCATTTGACAAACCAGCCATAGAAAGCATACTACGGACTTTTTCTTGTATAGTCCTGTTCATGCACTCTGCCACACCATTTTGAGGAGGTGTATAGGGAGCACTAAGCTTGCGTCGTATACCCTTCTCAACACATAATGTTGTGAAAGCATGAGACATAAATTCACCCCCATTGTCCGTACGTAAGCACTTCAACTTACAACCTGATTGGTTCTCGACAAGAGCCAACCATTGCTTAAATATATCAAACACCATATCCTTCTTACGAATGGGGTATGCCCATACCTTCCTGCTAGCATGATCAATGAACGTAACAAAGTACATAGCACCTCCAAGAGAAGCATTGGGCATCGGCCCACATACATCACTATGCACCAAAGCTAGCTTTTCCAAAGATCTGTGTGGAACACTTTTCTTATGAGAAGACCGAGCATGTCGACCATAAAGGCAATGCTCACAAAACTCAAAACCACCAAAATCTGAAACGGGAATGTAATCCGCACCTGCCAACAACTTCAAACCTTTAGTGACATATGCCCCAAACGCTGATGCCATAAAGAAGCAGGAGGTTGCTCAGTGATCCCCACAATGTGATCAGCCACACTAGCTACACAAAGGGAATACAAGGTATTCCTCTTAGCACCTTTAACCAAAACAAGGCTGCCCTTAGTGATCTTCCAACCTCCATCACCAAAAGATACATTGAAACCAAGTGAATCCAACTGACCCACACTAATCAAGCTTTTTGCAAGAGCCGGCACATGACGCACACGCTGCAAGACAAACGTAGTAGAGTTTGGCATAGCCAAACGAATATCCCCAATGCCATGAATCTGCATAGAACGCCCATCGGCAATCCTGACAGTACCTGTGCTCGAAGCATCATAGTCATGAAACCACGACCTATGAGGCATAACGTGAAAAGAAGCACCACTATCAATGACCCAATCCATAGGCATACTACGCTCATGAGTGAGAAGAAAAGCGTCATCAAAATAGGATGCAAGCAACACATCACCAAGCTCTTCACTAGTAGCACTAGTCGGAGCACATACATGGTCATCTTGAGAGCTACACTCTCCCTGTGTTGCATGTAACTCCTCAATCTTGACATTGGACTTAGGCTTGTCCTTAGCATCATGGTCTTTCTTCTTACCATCTCCATTTTCCCTTTTCCACTTGTAGCAATCCTTTTTGAAATGGCCTTTTCTACCACAATGAAAACATTCCACATCCTTTTTACTTGTGCCTGCACGGGACTTGCTTCTAGATTTACCCCTGTTGGACTTATACTTGTCCATAGTCCTGCCTCTGACAACCATTACACTAGAAGACTTACTACCTGCATTATTCTTTCGATTAATCTCTTCCGTGAGAAGACTAGACTCCACATTAGTACTTGTCAACTCATTCGCAGGAACCGAGTTACTTATGGCTGTCCTAAATGTGTCCCATGACTCAGGCAACGTGACAAGTAAAAACATAGCTTTTACATTTTCCTCAAACGTAATTTCCTGCGTAGCAAGTTGGCTGAAAATTGTATTGAACTCATTCAAATGCGCATTCATGGAAGCACCTTCCTCCATTCGCAAATCAATAAGCTTTTTAATCCAATACACCATAGAAGCAGCTGAATGCTTATCATACATATCGCAAATCCGCTGCCATAGCTCATAAGCTCCACCCTGTGCATCTTTCACATTGTAATAAACAGACTTTGAAAGGGAAAGCCTAATGGTAGACCTGCACATCTCATCCAACTCCTCCCAATCATCCCTCTCCATGTTCTCTGGCTTAACTCCCTGCAACTTTAGAGGTCGAATCTGTTTCTTCTGCACCAAGACATCCCAAATCTGATCTTTCCAATATGAGAAGTTAGCACCATCCAACTTCTCAATATTGAAAACTGTGTCCTCTTTAGTGCCCATTACAACAAGAATGCAACAATGAGAAACCTGTAACCAACCAACAAACTGCCACAACAAAGTAGTGTTGCAAATCTGACAACACCTGTTGCTCAATCAAAGAGCAAACGCATAGAGTATAAATCAGCCCATAATATGGTCAAAAAACGTACGTAGAAATCCACAAACAAATGCATAAACCCGTGACACCTGTAACTCAACCGGCCTAGGCAAACCGTGCCACAAAATGCATCAACAATGAGCTGTCATAGAGGCATAAACATACTCCATGTCTGAATAACCACAATAGAGACATAAGCTGACCAAGCTTACACAAATCCGTGAGCATAAATGGATCCAAGTGAGCATATAACCAATGCACAAGCTCAACGAAGTCCAATCTCTATTGTCAACCAAGTACCTGTCCGTACTCAAACCGCAACACTGCAAGCAAGAGCAAACCCACTCTATGTATAAGTGAACCAAATCTCCACAATATCATGCATAAAGAGTGTCTGTCAAACTGCCATATCCACATCCATCAACATACATAGATGATGTAAACATGTAGCTCAAGAACACGCATAAACAGACTGCCCAGAAGAGTAGAAGCTCCCACTCAGACCACAACCATATCCATGGCTGTCCCACAGTCAAAATACATGTTTTGTAACCACAGAAGAAACCTGTATCCAAAGCTCCCTGTAACCTGTAATCTGTACCCGTACCTGTACCTGTACCTGTAGTCGAAGAAGACAATGTCGCCAAACTCCCACTCTATCTGTGTGTATGAGGCCACTCCAAGAAGAGGATACACACTCTCAAATGAGCTGTGGGCTCACGTAAGTGGAAGACACTACAACAATGGCACCTGTAATGGCTATGGAAGCTCTGGCAGCAGAAAACTACCAAAGAGAGATGAAAAACGTAGCTCCTAGTCTGTAGCTCGGATGGGATTTCTAATGGCACGAATGGCTCCGAAAGGGGGGTTAAACCCCAGGACGCCTGATGAAAATACTCGCAGAGTGCTGAACCTTCCAATGCCAAGCTCAGAAAAACCTTCTGCTCTTTGGAAATGCGCGCGTGCGCGAAACCGAAAAACGACAATGAAACAGCAGCAAGTTTCAACACACTCAACAATGATGATGAAGCTCTCAATGCTCTCACTACCAAGCTCTGATACCACTTGTTGGGATCGGAGAGCACACACACAGAGAGCCAGCACGAAGAAGGAGATAGACGCAGTGTGTGGCGGGGCAGTACTCACACTACAATGTGTAGTTATGAGTATAGTTATTATGAATGAGTAAATGAATGGCTGTACATGGGCGGCTGAACAACGGGCAGCCGGGCACACGGGCCTTTAACCCAACATCAAGTTTCCAAGCAACTTTGGGGATTTTTTGAGTACCATTTGAACCACCCCAAAGGAATCTCACTGCTAGAGAAATAGCCTGATTAAGCTGGGTTTTTGAAGCTTTCCAACAAGAGAAAATAGATTAATGATGAAAGCAGGTAGTGGTTGAGAGCAAAGGTTCTAGCTGATAACTCAGGTCGGAAGGAGTGCCACTGAAAGATTTTCTTTCTGAACTTATCCATAAACCAATCCCATTTTTGAGCCATGGAGACCTTGAAGCCCTTGGGAATTTCCAGCAATCTAAATACTTGTCCAGTTGGAATTTCTTGGTATCCTCTTGTAGTAAATGAGAGGAGGATTTTACCATTAGAGGCTTTCACCGTGTTTTGTGGTGGTTTATTTGGGAACCACTTGCCAAGCAGAAAGTATTTAGGCACTCCATAAAAGCATCTGCACATTCCTGGTCTACTTTGCACAGAGCATTAGTATCATCAACAAACATTTGTAGGCATAGATTCACATATGAACCAGCTATTTTGATTCCTTTAAGCTTTTCACCTTGCATTTTCTTTCTAACCAGCCATCCCAATGCATCTGACACAATTGCAAAAATCAGGGGTGTAAGGGGGCAAGGCAGCCTTGTCTTATAGATCTTCTAACCATAATGAAGTCTGTTAGTTCCCCATTTATGGCTATTTGAGCATATGCATTACCAAACAATACATGCACAAATCTAGTGAATATTCTACCAAAACCCATCCCAATCTATTCTATCATAAGCCTTGTCAAAGTCAACTTTGAAAAACAAAAATTCTCGATCAGTTTTAGTTGCATGCTCCATGCCTTCCCATAAAGATATGATGACATAAAGAATAAGATCCCATTCTATTCTATCATAAGCCTTGTCAAAGTCAACTTTTAAAAACAAAAATTCTTGATCAAGCATGCTCCATGCCTTCCCATAAAGATATGATGGCATCCATAATAACCTGCCTTTTATAAAGCCTTTTTTCTCTTTCAAGATGATACTATCTATTAAGGGACTAGGAAAGAGAAAACATTTTATACATGGAAGTCAGACATGGGTCTCCAGTTGCTAAGGTCCTCCTTGTTACCTCTTTTGTGGAGGAGTTTGACCACCCCAGAGAGCTCCCTTTTTAATAGCTTCTTGCCACACTAGGAGGAGGTAGGGTGTTAAGAAATCCTTGTGTAGCATGTGAATTCATTAGATATACCATCCAGTCCAAGGGATTTACGACCAACTAGTGTTCGTGTAGAAAATTTACTGGCATATAAATTATATCTAACTTAGTAGATCTCAACCATTCTCCTATTTGGTTATTTGGTTATTGGTTATTATTATTGTCCAAGAGATCTTGATCTGTTTGTGATTCTTTCTACCTTATTAAAGTCCCATGCAATCATAATATTTTTGGGTAATTTTGTTATCTACTGCCAGCAGTCATGTCTGTCAATCAGAGGATTAGGAGCATATACACTTGCAATAGTGTAATTGATAGGCTCAAACAATGTGATGGCAACCCAAAGACCTTTCTCAGATGTCTAAGTATTAGTGATGAGGTTAACCCACTTGTTAGCAATTCCAATAGCTGCTCCACCTCAACGAGCAACATGATTGGTTGTATCCCATTTGTATAAAGAGCCTAATCTGTCCAGGTTGATCTCCAAGTCTTTATGTGTTGATTCAAGTTCCTGTAAACATATAAAATCAGGTTGCAGAGAAATTAGGTCAGACATCCATTTTTGATAGCTAAGGGCCTTGCTAGATGTGTGAGGCCTTTACAGTTAAGAGTGAACCCTTTTAGGTTAGGACACTTCATTTTTTAGAGCTTTTATTAGGTTTAGCCAGAGCTACTGAGGGTTTGTTAGGATCAAAAGATTTTATACCTTTCTTTTGAATTTTGGCTCCTGGAAGTTGGGTATACTTTCTTCTTTTGCTTGGATCATCAAATGTCAACAGATGGTGCTAGTGAACTTGCTAGATGTAGCCTTCTTGTTCCTTTCTTGCTCCTCCAATTTTTAAGGCAAATTTCATCTCCTTTATCTCCCTCCATCAATCTTTATCTCCCTATGGGTAAATGCAAGCTCATAGGGAGCTGCAATTATTTGTGTGTGTGTGAGTGTGTGTGTGTGTGTGTGTGTATGTGTGTGCGTGTGCATGTGCGCATCCATGTGCACGTTCGTGTGCGAACACACAAGTGAAGAGGGTGGATTATAGTCCCTATTATTACTTCACAAAGATGAAAATCCTCTCTCTCTCTCTCTCTCTCTCTCTCTCTCTCTCTCTCTCTACCTTGAGATTCTCATCGAGTAGATCTTTTATATCTATTTGGATTGTTCTTATGACATTAAAAATTCTCTTCTTTTTCCTCCTTCCCTGTCTCGTTGTCTCTCTCCCACTATTTCTCTCTCTCTCTCTCTCTCTCTCTCTCTCTCTCTCACACACACACACACACACACACACACACACACACACACACACACACACACACACACATGCACATACACAAACACACACACACACATACATACACACAAAGTTTTGAGTTCTAAACTTGTTGGGCAGATGTTTGGGATCTCTCTCAGTGAATAAGAAGATGGAACTATAATAATCTTTGAGGGTGGTAAATTGGTTATCAAAATTTCTTCTTAAATAGCATGTCTTAAGTTTAAGAGTTGTTCAATAGAGCTTTGAGGTCTCTTGATGTATTCCTATGACATTAAAACCTCTCTCTCTCTCTCTCTCTCTCTCTCTCTCTCTCTCTCTCTCTCTCTCTCTCTCTAGCTTCAAATCTTGGCCAAGTGGATCTTTGAAGTCTGTTAGAATTATTATTTTTGGTGGGTTGGATTTCTCTCTCTCTCTCTCTCTCTCTCTCTCTCTCTCTCTCTCTCCATCATGGGATGTGTGGAAGCGTTGAGAGCTTGGATTTCATGAAGCTCTTTAAGATAAAATATCAAAGTAGAGTTACCCATCAAATTTGAGGGTTGGAGTTTCTTTATGGTCTGAGAAGCAAAAGTAGAGTCACCCTTTAAATGACATAGGGATGCCCCATGGCTCCTCTCTCTCTCTCTCTCTCTCTCTCTCTCTCTCTCTCTCTCTCACACACACACACACACACACACACACACACACACACACACACATGGGTGCCGCACGCAAGGGTGTAACTGGTTTTCAACAGGTATGCCCCTCCTCTCTTGGCATAACATGTCCTTAGGGTGGTGAGAGAGTGACCTTGGATGTATGCGACATTTAGTTTTTCTACATTTTTCATGCCCTTTCATTTTTGGGCTAGTTGAGATTCCTAATGTTTGCAATAGACCAGGGTTTAGTGTATTTTTACTGCAAGATTGTAAATTTTTGGTTAAATTTCAAGCTTGCCTTGAAGAAATTCAGCAAAATTTTACAAGTTTTAGTGTAAATACCATCAATTCTTCAAATTTTGTAAGATTTCTTTGATTAGAAAAATTATTTTTGGCAAGCCCTATTCGAGACCTATCTCTCGCTCTCTCTGTCTTGCAACATGCTCATGTTGTCCCACATTAGGTGTAGGTAGTGCCAATTCGACTGCGATACTATCCGACTATGGCCCTTGCACAAAGCTATAGCATGAAATGTGCACATCCTCATGGCTAGAAGGACAATGATACATAGAGGTGCCAAATGAAAAGTTTGAGCTCAATATTATGCGAAGCATGGAAGCTTCAAAAGTTTGACATTCTTTGAAGCTTAAGTATAAATTTAAGGGTTAGGTGTGCATATGTGCGGAAAGAAAAGGAGAGTTCTTTATGGCCTTCAAAATGCAGATTAGAGTCAATATAATAACTATATATACCATAGAGTACTAAGTTTTATGACTTTACATTACAAGAAAGAACTGAGAAGTATTTTCGTTTCTACTATCTTTGTTCTTGATCTTCGCTTTTACATTCCAAATTAGAAGTCTTTTCAATTTCTACTTTCTTTGTTCTTAATCTTCACTTTTACATTCCAAATTAAATGTTTCTTAAGTTTTTTTTTGAAATGAACCAAAGTATGACAAGCGGAGACTCTCTCCTTCCTTGAGATTTTTAAGCTCCATTATTTATAGTATAGAAAAGAATCTTTTCATTTAAGAGCTTCATATGGATCCATTTAATTTAATTATATTATTATTTTGAATGTTAATTGACCTCTCTTTTTTGCTTATTAAAGGTATTAGTATCAAAATGGGTAAATGTTGTTCAACTCTAATTGTTTGTTGACATGTATTTCTCAAGTGAGTCTTAAAAGTCTTGAAGAAAAGGAAATCATGTACTTTGAAATGTTATTGGACTACATAAAGATTCCTTAGTGAAGGGTTGATTTTTTGGTGCAATTGTGGACCATTGGATAAAACTTGTTGATCGGTGCCATATGGCAAAAAACTTGCTTTCTTAATGTTTTTTTAAGGTCTTTGTGAGAGGTGTATGTGTATCTCTCTCTTTAAAGAGGGCTATTGAATATTGGATCACACACAACCTTTCTTGTCCTCTTCCACTTTTTCTTTTCTTGAATTTTCTATAATCTCTAGTGGGTTTTTCAAACATTTTTGGCTTTCTAAAAAAAACCCTTAGTGTTGGACTGGGTTAGGGGACTACAGGGGGACTTCATAGTTTTCAGTGCATGATGGAGACTTACCTTTCATTTCACATCATGTATTTACTTTTCTTGCATTTTATTGTTTTAGAATGATAAAGTGAAGTTTCACCTTACATAATTTTAGTAACTTTTACACACACACAACATATATGTTTTTTTTTGCATTCTATTGTTTTAGAATGCTAAAGTGAAGCTTCACCTTGCATAATTCTATTAAATTCTATACACACACATATATTAATTAGTTCTTTTTATTTCACCTTACATTTCACAACTTTAGATGGTTTTATTTTTTTTGCATTTTATAACTTGATTCGAATTAGTGTTAACATTCAAGAAAGTCTCTTTTATTAAGCGGCTGTTGATCGAGTTTCCTTCTCACAAAGAAAAAATACTAGCAGAAATTTTGAGATTTGTAAAATGTTTGGACGGATTTCTCATATATTTCATCCGTTTTTCGTTTACCATGGTTTGCGGCTAGCTAGTCTCGATTTTCAATCGGCTCAAGACTAAGCTGATGCAATCCTTTCCCAAACACTGATACCATTTTAAACAATTTTATCACTTTCTTATTGTTTTTGAAAGGCTCGTGATCCTTTCACTGGTTTTTAATGTTTTTGAAATATATTATAATCTAGATAGTTTATTGTTACATTTGTTTTAAAAAACATATTATTTAATTGTGATAACAATTGTTTTAAAAAGTTAGAGTCTTGTTTTCTCTAGCAAAGAAACTTTTATTATTAGATTCTTCTCATTGTCTTAACCTTATGTAGGCCATAGTGAACTTTCACCTCGTTTTCCAAAGCTTACATTCATATTTTGGCATGCCCAAGAAGGCTTTAGAGAATAAAGGATTGAAGAATGTATTCATAGGAGTTTGATCCATGATGTGAAGTACTGATTCAATAATTTTTGGCATGTAAAGAGCTTAATACCCAATGGGCCAATGTCCTTGCAACAAATGTCCATATGGAGCTTAAAAGTCTTATGAATTAATAAGTCTTTTGAATTAATAGTAAGAGATCTTACCCTTTTAAATGCTATTCTCCAAAAGCCCAAAGGTGCATTCATTTTTTTGACATGCTTGACAAAGGCTTTTAGAGAACAAATGAATATACAATATATAAGGGTTTGATCCTATGATATGAGATATTGATAAAGGATCCTTTCACTTAAGGATTTCAAAAAAGACTTTTTTAAAAATGTTTTATTATTTTCTATGCTTATCAAATCTACATTTTTAATAAAAAAACATTAATTTTTTTTTCCAGAAAACTTATTGAAAAAAATAACAAAAAGTTATAGAGTATTTGATTTATTTTAGCCAAACTCACAATTTGTGAGTAAATTGTATAAAGCATAGCATAAAATTATAGAGTAACTTTACATAGCTAGTTTTAGAAGAGATCCTTTTTAAAAAAAATTTAATAGTAAAACTTACAATTGTGAGTGAATTAAATTGAACTGCCCAAAAAATTACAAGTTCTTGTCATGCTCATGTTAAGCTATGACAACATCCAGGGACCATAATTACATCGGCTATCAGGGGCAGCGACCCCTACCAACCTGTCCTCTCATCCTTGATACAGAAGGTCCATAATCTTGTCATTTTGAGATCTTTTATTTATCGATGGCCAAGATTTGTCCCCAACCTAGGCATTCTGTCTGCTGACAACAAGGCACAAGTAGTCCTAGACCAATCCTTCGAGTGTTGCTTGCGCTCAAGTGTCCAAAAAGCCTTTTGTGTTACAAAGGGCACATATGTGGATCACAAATTGCGAGGTTTCAAGGAGGGTGGGATTGTATTGTAGAGCAAAAGTGGTGAATGTGTGT
Organism: Adiantum capillus-veneris; assembly: GCF_014529385.1. Lineage (NCBI taxonomy): Eukaryota > Viridiplantae > Streptophyta > Polypodiopsida > Polypodiales > Pteridaceae > Adiantum > Adiantum capillus-veneris. The sequence continues at coordinate 93,203,815 of NC_140950.1, forward strand.
AGAAGATACAAGGTAGATAGAAAGGGGTGGTGAAGGAAGAGGGTTGAAGTGGCCTAAGAAGCCCTAGCAAAAACAATATTTTATTGGGATCTCATATTCAAGCTAGCTTTACCAATTAAAAAAAAATCATTTCTTTTCCTTTGCTATATGTGATTGGAGGCAGAGGTCATGATTGTATAACATGTTTTCAAAGAGATCTAATCACTTTGAAATAAAGACTTTTTAATTATATCCCAATAAGAATCCAAAAATGCAAATTTCTTTTTACTCAAGGCAATGCACTTTGCACATGCCAAAAATGGGTTAATGTCAAATTTCATCTCATATTGTAAGTGTTAAACCAAACATCCTTTTAAAGAGTTTTTAGATCTCTCTCTCTCTCTCTCTCTCTCTCTCTCTCTATATATATATATATATATATATATATATATATATATATATATATATATATATATATATATATATATGTATGTATGTATGTATGTATGTATGTATGTATATTATCATCTTCTCAGATAATCAACTAGTTTGGAAAAAATCTCTTCAGTATGTTTGAATACTTTTGTTTGGTGAAAGAGTACTTTTATATAGTGACATGCATGGTTCTTTAAGGCTTCAATCTCTCTCCATGAAAAATGAGATAGAGCAGGATGTATTGTAAAGAGGCAAGCTTTTAAAACCCTTTTTATGAGGTTCTCTAAGGATGCATAGGCAAACAATTAATGGCTCTAAATTTTGTAAAATGTAAATTTCTAAGCTTTGTAAGTAATTTTTCAATTAAAAATGATAATTACCCATTTCTATTTTTAGTACTTTAATTGTTATGGCTGATGTTTGCACACTTTCAATCGTAAGGCTTCAAAATTTGAAAAGGACCATAGTATCTGTTTTCTAGTTTAGAATAATACTTTTGATGGCCCGTAGGATTTTTGCCCGTCATTTGCCTCAATCGAGCCTTAGGAAACTTAAGTAAGACCCAATCATTTTCTTTGAACGTTAAGGCCCTTCTGTGCTTGCCAGCAGCAGCTTTTTGCCTTAGTTGGGAGATGAATATAGCCTCCTTAATCTTTTGAAAAGATGCTTGTAGGTCACGGCTATACTCATTGGTAGCGAAAATCTTCCCATGTACTTTTAGCAAGGGAATTTTAGGTCTTCCATCTATGATTTCAAAACATGCTTTTCATGTAGAAGTATGGATAGTATTATTATACGCATACTCTACAAGAGGTAATTACTTTTCCCATTATGAGCGTTGATCTACTTCTGTAACATAGGTCTTTAGTAGATCAAGAATCGTAAGATTAACTATACGTATACTCTACAAGAGGTAATTACTTTTCCCATTATGAGCGTTGATCTACTTCTGTAACATAGTTCTTTAGTAGATCAAGAATCGTAAGATTAACTATCTCACTTTGGCCATCCACGTGTGGGTGATAGGCCGAAGGGAGATTCAATCTTGTACCTAGAGTTTTGAAGAGACCTTTCTAAAAATTACTGGTCATTCTAGGATCTCTATCTGACACGATAAATGTTGGCAATCCATGGTGTTTGAAAATATAGGATATGAAGAGAGTTTCCATTTGGTGTGCCTTAATAGTCTTCTTGACAGGAATAAAGTGTGCTTGTTTGATAAACCTGTCGACTATTGTCCATATTCCTGTATTCCCATGGATAGACTTGAGTACTCCAAAGATAAAATCCATGGATATACTCTCCCATGGTGAATTAGGGATTGGCAATGGCTGGAGTAATCCAGGTTGCTTCCCTCTATCATACTTAGTCTTTTGGCACACCACACATTTTGAAACATACTCTTGTATGTCCACTTTCATGGTAGACCAATAAAAGTACGTCTCTACTCCTCGAAGAGTAGGTTGAATGCCTCTATGCCCCGCATAGGGAGGAGCATGGGATTCATACATGACTTTCTCACTAAGGGAGTGGGTAACACATAGCCTATTGCCATGGAGAAGATAACCATCTTGCAAGGTGAATGGTTCCTCTTTCTTCCCCAAAGCAAGGCCTGGCATTATGTCTTTAAAGTCAGGGTCAGTAGCATACTCATCTATTGATAGCCGTTTTTTGGCTCTTTGTAATTGCCATAGTGAGTTATCTCACCCTATCAAATCACTCAAACACTGTGGTTACCCTCACCCTTTCACTGTATATAGGTGCGTGTGAGTTAGGGGACTTTTCCCATATCTCCTTACTGAAATAAAAAACCCTCAATTAGCTAGTCATTGGGCTAGTTGAGCCAAAAAAATAAAATAAAATAAAAAATATAAGTATATTATGGCCCATGCGTATGTAAATATTTCTTTGTATATAGGGCCTAAATAAAAGATATTTTCATAATTATTTTGGTATTTATTTAAATATTTCTACCTAGGTGTGTGTTATTTATGCTCTGTACATTGCCTCACCATTACCACAATTTTTCTTACCATTTTTCATACTCTTTATTCTATATAGAAATAATTTCATGTAAGCTTCTCTTATATTTGGTGTAACTCCATCCCAACAAAAATCCAAAAAAACTAGTTCTATTTATGTGTATATTTTTTTCACTATTGTGATTTTTTCCTTCCTACATATATTCTCTATTACTCTCATAAATTAGACCACAAAAAATATTCATCTTTTTATGGTAGAATTATAATGAGAGAGATTTATTTTGACCCCTTTATATTTTTCCACCTATATTATTTATATTTGACATGTACATATTTTTTAGACCCCTCAATATTTGATTTTCTTAGTTGTACTATTCACTTATATCATGATCTCAACAATATCTTCAATTATAGACCTACCAAATAAGGTCAAGGGTAGGTGGCATGCATACATGCACTATGGAGGGCTCACTCTTGGAGGTATTCAAAAGAATCATCCAAAGAAGGACCCCACAAGGACCTTGTACAGTGGAAAAAAACGGTCGGTTTTGCTGAATTTTTAAAGTTCACTTGCTCTCCGAATTTGAAAAGGTGATACAAACAAAAGTTGTAGCTCGTTGGCTGAACTTTTGCCTCAAATTTTTTCATATTTTTTTGAGCTACGAGCTGTGAGCTATGATTTTATTAGTGGACCCCAGTTTTCCCATGTTATGCAGCCACACTCTCTCTTCCACTTTATCAATGTCCTCTTTCACACACACTTCTCCACTCATCATCCCCACCTCTCTCACCCCTCCTCTCTGCACCCTACTCACCTTCTCCTCAACCTTGAAGAATAAGAGAAACCATGGTGAACTCATACCTCCCACACACAATTCCATTCCAAAATTGACCACCTAGTCTCATTTTTCCTCCTCCAAGTTACCCATATCTTTCAAAAAAAACCACAAAATTCAGCCTCTTCTCTTAAAAGACAGCATCATGGTGGTTGATTACTCAGCTTCAATTACCTTGTCTCTCAAGGAAGGTCAAGAGTGGAGAAAAAATGTACCGTCAAAGCTAGTGGACCGTCAACAAGCGTCAAAATCGGCCCTACTCAAGACACTTGGAGCATCAACCTTGTAAGAAATCCACCTTTTCTTACCTCTTAAGAGTTTTTCTTCCTTATTTGTATCCTACATGGATACTCCCATTGTAAATATCCAATTCCATTTGTAAATTAATACTAACTCTACTAACACTAACCCACTATGAAAAGTCCTATCACCTCCATTTCTCTCCTCTCTCTTTCCCCACCAACTTCTTGATAATTCCAAGCAAAAGAAATTAGATAAATTGCTGAAAATCTAACCCAACCATGGTTAGAGGAGTAACCCTAGCCTTCAAAATTGCTATAAAAGGAGGGTGTAGATAGCACAAAAGGGGGGAGCCATAAGCAAGAGCACTATGCTATAGCTTGAGAAGCCAAGCTCAACCTCTCTAGAAGGAGCTCTTTAGTGGAAGCTCATTGTCTTATGCATGTGCATGTGTTGTAATAGGGGATTAGCAAGGGAACTCTATGCCATTGTAAGAGAGAGAGTGATCATTCAATTGAGAGTAGGAAATCTATCATTTCTCCTACTAGTGTAAGCCCAACATTTGCTGAATCAAGGAGGGTGGATTTGGACTAAGCTTGGATACTTTGTCTCCCTTCCAACGTGAAGTAATGGACAACAATGATGTGTAAGTGTCTTGGTGTTTTTTGTTAAGTTCTTGATAGCTTGTCTTTGGTGTTGTCATCAATCTAGCCATAAGTCCCACATACTGTAAGAGGGCGACAGGGTGGAGAGGACTCCCTTGGCCTTAAGACAGTGATCGGGGTGGCTTTTCTTGTGATGTGTTGTGGTGAAATTTACGCAAGCTATGTTGAACAAATACTAATCTCACTTTGATTTGTCATGACAGATTTGTAAGAAGGTATTAATGCAACAAGCACCCCCTCCCCCTTTCTCTCTCTTTCTTAAATATATAGTTGTGTTTGCTTGATCATTGCCGATACGTTTCAAAGCAGCCCGATCTCTCTCTCTCTCTCTCTCTCTCTCTCTACGCGTCCTAGTTCGCATCCAAAACTAGGTGGTGCCCCAAATTTGTGTAGGGTTAGGTTGCGGGTTTGTGTGTGTGTTGTTGTTTTTTTCCAACCCCAACCCAATTGAGCAGCATGGGAGCCTAGAAGAGTGCTTGGAGGCCACTCTTATTGTTGCCCGCCACAGACCGCCTCACTATCATAGAAGATAGATCATTGTGAGTTACTATTGACACAACATTACCTTTTGGTCCCCGTGAAAGTGCATCAGCCGCTTACCAGCAAAGTGAGCAATGTGGAAATTAAATTGCGAAAGAACATTTGCCCACCTCATTTGTTTGTCGAAAAGCTTTGTTTTCGTCATGAAGTACTTAAGACGTTGATGGTCTGTTTGTAAAAGGAATGGAGTCCCCAATAGATAGTGCTTCCATGTGTCCAGGGCATGTAGAACAACTAACAACTCTTTCTCATAAATGCCTAAGACTTGTTCATCCGTATTGAGCCTTCGGATCTCATATGCTATGGCATGCCCTTCGAAAATCACCACAAGCATCACATTGGACCTCAAATGGTTTTGAGATATCCGGAAGCATAAGGACTGGTTGGGAGGTAAGCTTCTCTTTGAGCTTGTCAAAAGCACTTTGCCTCTTAGCAGTCCATGAATAATTAACATTTTTCTTTGTTAAGTCATGTGATGGTCCTGCTATTTGAGAGAATTTGCTATGAAGCGTCTATAGTATATGCACACATACCAATAAAGCTTCTTAGCTCATGTAGATTCCTTGGATTAGGCCATGCTTTTATTACCTCCAACTTTGATGGATCCATACGGATATCATCTTGAGAGATAATATGACCTAAGTATTGAATCTCTTAACGGAAAAATTCGCTTTTCTGCTGATTGAGAAAAAGCTTATTCTCCCTTAATGCTTGAAAAATCACTTGGAGATGTTGCTTGTGTTCCTCCAAGGAATTGGAGTAGATGATGATATCATCAAAGAACACTCCAGTGAATTTGCGGTAGGGTCTAAAAATTTTCTCCATTAATTGATTGAATGTAGCTGGTGCATTAGCAAGCCAAAAGGCATGACTAGATATTCATAAAGGCCAAACATTGTACGAAACGCGGTCTTTAGAATATCTTCATTCACTATCCTTATTTGATGGTAGCCACTTTTAAGGTCAATCCTACTGAAGTAGGTAGAGCCTTGTAGCTTACCAAACAGATTCTCTACCCGAGGTACGGGAAATCTATTTTTAATAGTGATATGGTTTAGTGGGCGATAGTCCACACACATGTGGTATATACCATCTTTCTTTTGCTCTAAAAAAACTGGTGAACAAAAGGGAGAGGAGCTAGGCCTCACCATCCCTTTGTCTACCGATTCTTGTACTTGTCTCATGATCTCCTCTTGTTGAGATTGGGAAACTCGATAAGGAGGTTTATTAGGAGGTGAGCTTCCTGATAGAAGTTCAATTCGACGGTCATCATCCCCTCATTTTGGAGGTAAGTCCATAGGGATATCATCGATGAATACATCTTGGAATCCTTTTAGAAAGTTACACAAGTCTAACTCTTCTTGATTCCTACCATTCACCTTTGATGAAACATTAGAACCTTTTAGGGACTCTTTGACAAAAATCATGTACGCAGAAACCGAGCTCTTCATTGATTTATCAAGGGCAAGAGGATTTACAAGTGGTATAGTACAACCAGACTCATTAGCATCTATATACATATTCTTTCCCCTGTAGGTGAAGTAGATTCTCCTTTCAGGGAACTTCATGTTGGCAGCCATGCGGTTGAACCATGGTGCCCCTAGGATAGCATCCTCATGTTGAAGAGGAGAGATAAAGAAGTCTTCTTTGTCGACATAGCTTTGGACATGAAGCCTCAACTTCTCAATCAAGGGAGTAATGGAGGCTTGCTATCCCTTGAAAGCAGCATCGACAGTTATATCAGCTCCCATCTCAAAAGTTGGAATGCCCAACTTGGTGGCCAACTCCGTTGATATCAAGTTGTGAGTAGAACCAAAGTCAAACAAGATGAAGGCATCATGCTCCCTTACCTTTTCCCAAGCATAGGAGAGAGGTGATCCTTTGCAAAATGAGCATCCTCTTTTGGAGCTTCGATAGTGGAAGCTCTAGGAGTCTCATTGCAATCATTTCTTTTGGGACAAGAACGATAACCATGTCCTTGCTCCCCACACTTAAACATTTGTGATCCTTGCAAAAAGTTTCAAGCTCTTCAAGAGAGAGTTTGTTTTTACCTTTGTAAACTCCTTTTTCCTTCGACCGATTGTTGTTCTTGTTGTTGGGATGGCCTTGGAAAGAATTTTGGGCATTAATTTTTCCCTTTGCATCACTTTTGTCTTTATTTTCCATGTTCTTGACATTTCATCCAGCCCCTTGTTGGAAATTGATGCGTGAAGAAACCATGGTATGGTGGATTACTTCGCTGATAGAACCAGGGCCGTTGAGAGTTGACATACTCGGCCATCTCTTCAGGTAATCCCGCACAAAATTGCTGCTTTTGCTCAACAAAGTGTGTCTTTTGAAAGACAGTAGCCTTGAGATGTAAATCCCAAAACTTGTCCACATATTTGTGGATAGACTCATGAGACAGAAGCCTCAAACTCCACCATTCGGTGAGCACTTTGTCCTTTGCATCGCTTGCAAGGAATTGCTTCATGATGAAAACTCATAGAGTTTTCCATGTCTTTTGGGCTTCATCATTGCCAGGAAGGCTAGCCCACCATTGACGAGCCAATTTTTGGAAGTGCATAGCTACATGGCGTAGCTTGGAGGACTCCGTGAAGCCCTCGTCTCCAAAGGCCGCATCAAATTGTTGGATGAAGGCCAATACTTTGTTGGTAGCACTGAAGGTAAGAAAAGAGATACTCTTTCCTCCCTCTTTAGCTTTTGTGACCTTCGCAATGCAGGGGTAAGATTTGCGATGTCCTCCCCTCTTGTATTCTAGGAGAATAGCCATAGCTTTTGCCAGTAGAGAAGGAAGGTGAAGAAGAAGGAGAAGAGGGAGACCTCTTTCTTGCCCTTTTCTTACTTTTTTTCCTCTCTTCCCTTTTGGAGTGACGAGTGACGAGGAGAAGGACTATGGGTTAACCATTTCCTCTTGGGAGGAGTTGGAGATCGTTTAGTCCGACTTCTTCGTGGAGCCACATCTTTGGAGGAATTTAGGGATTCATTACTTTATTGATCTTTGGATTCCTCCTCTCATATGGGAGAGAGTCTTCTTCTGGGGGTCTCATCAAGAGGCCTCCTAAGCTCTCTCCCTCTTGGAGAGGAAAGGAAATCCCATAAGCACGAAGTTGTTGAGTAACTTCGGCTTGTAAAGCGGGGTTGCCCATATCTTGTTGCAACCTAGTGACAAGATAATTAACAAACATGGGGGCATCATCATTAGCACCTTCATGTGCAAAATCAAACTTATCAATGTTCATTATACTCTCTTGGTTATTGTCAGCCATGTTAATTAAACTTATGTGTTTACTTAGTGTATGCTTTGGGCAATTCAAAACCTTAGTTGCTACTCCTCTTAGCCTTTGAAAATAGGCACTTAAGTATCTACACCCACGGCTTGAATTGGTTAATTATAGAGAGTAGTGGAGTGAGTCTAACATAGCAAAGTTGCCGAGGGATAGCTCCTTTTGGATTTCTTATGGCTCAATAATGGTAAAGCCGTAGGCAAGTCTAAAAAGACTCCACTATTAAGACCAAAGCTTCCGAGGTGTGCACCATATCCCACATAGTGGACTCAACAAAACCGATAATAGATCCCAGTCCTACTTACCCTAATATAGTTAACAAAATCAACCATTAAAGGCTACTTAAGGACCTCCCTTCTTAAGCAAGAAAAGAGAAACCAAATGCTCTGATACCAATGTAATGGAAATGGCCTATGAACTTTGAGAGTAGCGGAATTAGGAAATCAGATGAAGCACTTTTGTGAGATTACTTTGTGAGCATAGCGGATGAACTTAATTGATGGTAGCAACATAAACATGGTACTTAGTTAACTTGGCACGAACAATAATTTTGCAAGAGAGAGAGTTTAGAGAACATGAAAACAGTTGAGGACCGGATTCATACAGAGTCAGTCCCCCTCCAATAGGCATTTGTATTATAATTTCTCCCATCAAGAGAGACTTGGTACAATACAATCTCTGTGTTCCTTGTGACCTAGGTGATGCAATGAAGATGGAAAGATTCATGCATCACAAGAATAACATAAAATTTGTAGAAAGCATTAACTATCCCAAGCCTCAGTTCCAAGGCCTCAAACACCTTCGAAGGTGGAAAGAGCTAGCGGGGAATGAGGATAGGGAAGAGGAAGGAGAAAGAAATAGTTCCTCACTTATCATCACTCTTCGTGCTAGCATACATAATAGCATAGTAACAAAGATGGCAAGCTTAAGCATTAGATTTGAATACCATAGCCAAGAGTGTTGGTGTAGGCTCTCACTTCTCACAAGCTTGGAGAAGGAGGTGGAGTTCTTCAACTTTCACCAAGTGAGAATGATCCACAAAATGAGTGTGTGTGTGGTGTGTACCCCCCCCTTTCTTGCTTGGGGCGAGTTCTAGCCTTTCCACATGCTTCAAGCTCATTGGACCCCTCTCCCCCTAGCCAATCACATGCAACATGCATTCAAGTACGTGGGTAGTCTTTGGACAAGCGTCCTCCTTACCCCTTAGAGAAAGAGAGAGCTTGAAAATATCTAGATATTTGTTGGATGTAACTAGAAGCTCATTGGACCCCTCTTTAGCCCAACCAATAGCATTCAAGCACACCATGTGGCTAAGCATAGGGAGAGTCTGAGATGTGTCCCATGTGCCCCTTGAGAAAAGGGGTTCCCTTTGGGTGAGTGGGAGGTTAAGTCAAAGATTCCCCTAACTTTGGGACTTTCCCCTTCCTTTGTAGGGTCTCTTTTTGACTCAAGCACCTTACCCCCCATGCATGGGAAGCTTCTCAAGCACCTTCCTCATTAAATTTGTAGGGTCTCTTTTTGACTCAAGCACCTTACCCCCCATGCATGGGAAGCTTCTCAAGCACCTTCCTCATTAAGTATCACAAGCACCTATAGTACCTTAGTCATCAAGCATGACAAGCACCTCAAGCACCTTAGTCATTAAGCATGACAAGCACCTCAAGCACCTTAGTCATCAAGCACGACAAGCACCTCAATCTTAGGTCGGGTTTCCACCTCAAGCTCTCAGCCCTAGCTTGCCTAAGGTCAAAGGACGTTTAACACTAACCATTGGAGGTCTTTAATGAAGCTAACCCTAAGGTATTTTAAGCTCCATTAGTTAGCGTTGCTATTTGATAGACCATTTCTCATTTGGACCCCTTTACCATTGGCCCCGTGTTGAGATAGATCCGTAAGCACATGTCTATATTCTAACCCTTGTTCCCGTTTATTATCCGAGATTACATGATCAGTTTAATATGAGAAAATCATTTGGGTTGGTTAGATATTATATTTTATGACACTTTACCTGCTAAGAAACATTGACTAATGACTAAGGCTTTATCTCTTCTACCTCATAGTCGAAGACGACTATGATTTCAAGAGAGAGGTAATGTCATAAAATCTAATAACTAACCAACCTAAATGGTTTCCTTATATTAAACTGATCATTTAATGTGGGAGAATAGACGAGAACAAGGATTAGAATATAGACATGTGCTTATGGGTCTATCTCAACATGGGACCAATGGTAAAGGGGTCCAAATGAGGGATGATTTGTCAAAGAGCAAGGTTAGCTAATGGAGCATAAAGACCTTAGGGTTAGATTCATTAAAGACCTCCAATGGTTAGTGTTAAAAGTCCTTTGACCTTAGGTAAGCTAGGGCTATGCTTGAGGTGGGAACTCGGCCCAAGCTTGAGGTGCTGCTTGTCGTGCTTGCTGACTAAGGTGCTTGAGGTGCATGTCATGCTTGATCACTAGGGTGCTTGAGGTGCTTAATGACTAAGGTGCTAAGGTGCTCCATGACTAAGGTGCTTGAGTGTAAGGTGTTCAAAAAGTCAAATCTAATCCCTACTCATGAGGGGGCGAGCCCTAATTGTAGGTGATAGAGAGAGAACACACACACACACACACACACACCCACAAGGCAAGCTTGGTACCAAGAAGGCAAATAGGACACTTGTCAAGCTCCTCATCATGTTGCCCTCATGGTGTGCCTAAAGCCTGTGCCTAAAGCCTATTGGTTAGCCTCCCAAGGGTTCCAATGATAATTTAGTTGATTTAATTAATTGTCTTTGCATTTCTAAAGTCTTTTCTCTCAAAGGGGAAAGGGGGACACTTGTCCCAAGACTACCCTTGTTGCTTGATATACACTAAGCCTGTGATTAGCCAAGCTAGAGGAGGTCCAATCATATGCAATGTACTACTAGAAGAGGGGTCGACCAAAGCAAGGAGAGGGGTTGCTTGGGGGATATACACTCTCTCTCTCTCTCTCTTTCACACACACACACTGTCTCTCTCTCTCTCTCTCTCTCTCTCTCTCTCTCTTTCACACTCTCTCTCTCTCTCTCTCTCTCTCTCTCTCTCTCTCTCTCTCTCTCTCTCTCTCTCTCTCTCTCTCTCATTGTGTGAAGTGCAAAGTGCAAGAGCTCCATCTCCTTCTTTAAGCTAGTAGAGAAATTGAGAGCCTACACCAACACTCTTGGCTATGGAATGCAAATCCAACCAAGAGCCATGTTTCAATGATTAAGCTTGCCATCTTCTCCATCTTCATTACTATGCTATTATGTATGCTAGCAAGAAGAGTGATGATAAGTGAGGAACTAATTCTTTCTCCTATGAATGTTTCTTCTTCCTCTTCCCTACCCTCATTCCCCACTAGCTCTCTCTACCTTTAAAGGTGTTTGAGTCCTTGGGACTGAGGCGTGGGATAGTTAATGCTTTTCACAAAGTCTATGTTATGCTCGTGATGCATGAAGCTTTCCATCTTCATTGCATCACCTAGGTCACAAGGAACATAAAGTACCGAGTCTCTCTTGATTTGAGAACCTATAATACAAAAGCGTATTGGAGGGGGACCAGCTCCACATAAATCCGATCCTCAATTGTTGTCAAGTTCTCTAAACTCTCTCTCTTGCAAAATTATTGTTCATGCAAAGTTAATTAAGTACTATGTTTATGTTGCTACCATCAATTAAGTTCACCCTCTATGTTCTCAAAGTAGTCTCACAAAAATGCTTTCTTTGATTCTCCTAATTCTGCTATTTTCAAAGTTCATAGGCAATTTCCATTACACACATATTCTAGGGATGTCCCAAAATTAGAAACTTCATGGGCACTATCTATTGCAGGTGGGTATTCATGCATATGAAAACTCCCTTCTTTAGACAAGGCCTTGCTATGGGCTCAAGATGCATTGACAATGAGGATCTATTGAGTGGCATCTGCATAATAAGAGCTAGAATATTGAGGACCGTATGGCAATCCATAAATAAGTTACTCTTTTGAAAAAAGTGTGAACCTCTAGACACAAACTCTCCTTTGTAGTCATGCAACTGGAATATCATTTGTAAAAAATAATTGCAAGCTTACCAAGTAAGAGGAGTTGTGGAGGTGCATCCCCTGCAATGTATTTCTTTATGGAGTTCCTTATGCAAAGAATATGGATTGTAACTTAGGTAGCAACACATACATGCATACATGTGCGCACACTTGCTTCAACGAAGTGTTTACGAAAATTGTATCGTGGCTTATACCTACATGGCGAAATCTAAAACAAGTTAACGCTCCCTCTTAAATACTGAGAGAGAGAGAGAGAGAGAGAGAGAGAGAGAGAGAGAGAGAGAGAGAGAGAGAGAGAGAGAGAGAGAGAGAGAGAGAGAGAGAGAGAGAGAGAGAGAGAGAGAGAGAGAGAGAGAGAGAGAGAGAGCGCCATGGTAAATGCCTCCCACTCCCACATAAAAAACACAAAAAAGTTGCGAAAAACATCAACTTTACGGTGTGGACGTATTCATAAGTGTGATTCAATTTTCCACACAACAAGCTTAATCAAGTGGTCCACAATGTCTCTTAAGGGTTTCACGAGAATATAAGGATGTGGTCACATGTGCATCAATTATTACTAATATGTTATGTGAGAAACTATGCTAAAATTGGCATAGATACAAAAACACTTGCATAGTTGCATACTATAAAAACAACTGGTGCATGTGTGACCATGCATGAAACACATCTATTTGAAAATGTAATTGATAACTACGCATGGCATGACCATTGCCTAAAGCCATATGTAAGCCAAAAATGTAAGACCAGAGCAAAGAAAGAAGCAATAATGCCTAAGCAGTGTTCCCAACAAAGAGGGTATAAATTAGTTTTGTGCTTATGCAAACGTGTGAGGTCGAATCTGATTGGAAAGCATGGTACCCTCCTGAGAATAGAAACTTCACCAAACCGCACACTAAGGAAATCTATTGCAAGCGTATGTTCAAAATTAAGTAGTTCTCCCCACTCAATAAACAATGATAGAAAAATTGGCCAAATTCTAGATGGGTGTTGGTAGCAAGCAACATCTAGGTCTCCATTGGCCCCTAGCTATGAGGATCTTCTTATAGAAGATACTATAGGGGGCTATATCGATCAAGAATATGGTATTCAATAGAGGGATTGGCTCCGATAGATGCTTAGAGTGTAAAGATGCAAGCTTGACGAGCTTATTCAAGAAAGTAGGGGAGTGCTTATCTCTATCGGAAAACAACGGACCTTAGAAGAGTAGAATCTAGCAGTTAAAGCCCTATTGGGTCTGAGATCTACCAAACACCAAAATGAAACTATCTAGTGAATCTCGACTTTAAGGAACAGTGTAGCATCGTCTATGTATTATGATTTCTTAAGGCAACAGTCGTGCTTGAGGATATTTACAAATCTCTCTCTTATGTAGCCACTTAGCCAACATCGATGGCACCTATTGCTAGTTGTTAACCCTCAGGCACATTCCTATCACCTAAAATGGACACCGTATTATTTATTTGGTAGAGTCAAGGTACCGGGCTTGTCGGTCCAATAGGAAAAGGGTAATAGTGATCGTCGATGAGAGGCGCACTCTAACTGGAACATTCAAGGGATTAGTTGGCTAAGCATGGGTGCCCAAGTGTGAATGGGGCGAGCTCATATAAAAGTAAACTAAACCTAAAATTCACTTATTCTTTCATGTGTGCAATTGAAGAGTGCTCTTGAATTATCTCCATCTCCTTGTGTGTGTGTGTGTGTGTGTGTGTATGCGAGAGAGAGAGAGAGAGAGAGAGAGAGAGAGAGAGAGAGAGAGAGAGAGAGAGAGAGAGAGAGAGAGAGAGAGAGAGAGAGAGAGAGAGCATTGCGACAACGGCACGGCGCAACAGCGGCTCCTTCTTCTTCGCGACGAGGAATCCTCCACGACAGTAAGCGTAGAGCAGTGAGTGACACACCATCGTCATCTTTGAGCTTACTAGTTTAGGCTAGTTGCGTGCTTGGAGCCATTTGTGGCTTGCACACAGTGTATTGGAAAGTTCCTTCCATTGACAGGTGCGACAGACGTGCACATTTTTGGCACCACTGCTGGGGAATCGCCTTACACTAAGCTCAAGAGGCACTCTGTGCTAGAGGTAAGAAAGTATGGCTTGCAAATTATACTTCTCTCAACTCACCACATCACGCTCTCGCAAAGCAAGACAAGCAATTTTGACATTAAAACTCCCACCTTTTCATGCGGGCTACCTTAACATGGAGCTTATTTTTCCTTGATGAATTCCACCCTTCACTCATGATTCAAAGCTGAGAAAAATATCAGTTTTCTTATCTTTTAATTGCACTTACTTACTCTTTGAAGTCTCAATACTCCTATGTACAAAAACAACAAAACTATGTACCCTGCACAACTGACCACATGCGTAGAGACAATTGGCACACATTGCCTTTGTACGCTTTGTATAAGCATGCTTTATTTATATACAAGGGGTCCAAAAGCACTAATTTTTTCTTCTCAAATCCTTTGAAGCGTCTTGCATTATTTTGTAAAAACAAATCACATATTGCTCCCCAAAAAACATGGAACACTTTCAAGTGTTCTATGTATATGTCTTGTTTCATCACATGATTCTTGTCATATAAGACTTGAACTTGAGCCCATTGACTCTTGCTTATACATCTTCTTATCCAAGTCATTGAGATGATAGCTTCCATTATCAAACACCTCATGCACAGCGAAAGAACCTTCCCACTTTGCCTTGAGCTTTGAAAGGTGTTGTCCAAAGTACTACTATACCGCATTACCAACATGCCCTCACACAATTCTTTTGCCTTTATCTTTTCATTGAATACACCAGTCCTTGTTTTTTCCAAGTATTCATAGTTCTTAATAACACTTTCCCTATTCATCAAGAGGCTATGCATAGGTATGCATAGGTGCCAGTCTCCATTACATGTTCCTCCTCAACCAACTATGCTTCAAAATGAACTCCAATGAAGGAAACATCACATTAACTGACATAACACATTCTTCACCATGAAGCAAATGAAATGAAGTGAAACTCATGGCCAAATGGACTTCTCCCACACTTGCAACCTCGCATGACTAATCACTTAATCTCAACAAGCCCTTTCTCAT
Source organism: Adiantum capillus-veneris (assembly GCF_014529385.1). Classification (NCBI taxonomy): domain Eukaryota; kingdom Viridiplantae; phylum Streptophyta; class Polypodiopsida; order Polypodiales; family Pteridaceae; genus Adiantum; species Adiantum capillus-veneris. The sequence continues at coordinate 93,218,897 of NC_140950.1, forward strand.
GGGAACGTTTCATGCAAATCACTGATGCGAAGTAACATGAAATGATCCACCAAGATCCAAAATCCAATCATCAATGGCTCATAAAAAATCATATGGGTATGTAGAAACATAAAATGCATCTCCATTTAAAACATGAGTAACATCTTCATCACTTGCATCACTCAAGATAGCATGCATATGCTCATTCTCAACCTTTGTAGTAGTTATCAAAGGAATTGCACAATGCTTCTGTTGTCTTTTGTGTTGTCTCATAAGCCTAAAAAACACTGTCTAGTGTGTCCTTGATGACCACATGCCAACATACAAAGTCTCTACAAGTACGAGGCTTGCCTCTCACGCGGCCATACAGAATGTCAGCATAAAGGGACAATCCAAGGTGCAATCTAATTGTAGACTTATCTTCCCAATCATTGTCAAACATAGACTTGGGATTTTGTGACTTTACACATAAAGGGATGAACAAGTTGCACTCAGTCAATGCATCAAGCATGTGCTCTTTCCACATCAAGAAGTATGTACCATCAAACTTTGTCAAGGTCAAGAGTTCCAAATCTGACATAATTTCAACCATGTCATTAGCACAAACAATGAGAAGATTCAAGCAATACAATAAGACAAAATGCTCCTAAAATAGATCCGAATGCAATCACAAACAGTCCAAACTGTTGGTACTCCAATCAATCCATATCAACATCAAAACATTGCCAAAAGTAGCTCATATGCCATAAACTAGTATCAAAAAACATAGTGCACATTGAGGAACACACACACACACACACACACACACACACACACACACACACACACACACACACACACACACACACACACACACACACACACACACACACACACACACACACACACACACACACACACACACACACACACACACACACACACACACACACACACACAAAGATGCATCTTGCCATAGAGTATCAACATAGGATAAGTCACAATAGTGTATACGTAAGAGCACATGCATCAAGTATGCATATCAAAATTGAGCATAAACATGTCACAAAAGCCCATTCGGATATGTATAAACTCAAAGTTCACATCCAAAATCGGTACTTGCATACACAAATTCAAGCTTAAATAGATCTCAAGGAGCACCACAATATCACATACATGTTTAAAATCTCAATCTACACAATGCCCTGCAATAGGGGTATCCGTATGTCATCACTCCTACGCAACTACTTTACTAGTGTTGCAGTTGCACCTAGTCTATATAGGTTTTTCAAACTCACTAACATGTCTAAAGCATGCCAAAATCATTGGTTATAGATCATACATATTAGAGTCCACCATCTAAGAGAGAGATGAAAAGAACTATGTTTTGGAGCTCAAAAAACAAAAAATGACTTGCATTGTCTATTCCCAAATTACTTATCTGGCCAAATTCACCAAAAAACTCAATCCTCAAGATCTGTACAAGCTTAATTGCATCTTCAAGTTCAAAATTTGTGCACACAACTTTGAGCACGTCATGATTTCAAAAGAGCATAACTCTCGCACAATCTGAGGACAATAGCACAAAACATTGAGGAATATGCAGAATGTCATAAAAACTAATATCTAATACTCCCAAATGATTTTCTCATGTGTTGGAGCCCCATTGGTCCAACTGTTGTAATGAGCCCATCTTGTAAAGCATATCAAATTCCCATTTTATGCCAAAGACGTCTTATCAATTTCATCCATTCGTCTGGGTTATGTAAAGATTAATCAGTTAGTCAGGACTCAGATTTGTTCCCACTTTGTAATAATGAGTAAGAGAACCCCATGTACATTTTTGAGCTAAGGTGACTAAAGTATAAAAGTCACCTTAGAACCATTTTTGAATAACATTTGAATATTAATCCTGTGCCGTACGAGTCTGAGAGAGAGAGAGAGAGAGAGAGAGAGAGAGAGAGAGAGAGAGAGAGAGAGAGAGAGAGAGAGAGTGAGTGTGTATTATCCTCTTCGCTACGCGCTTCTCTCTCATCGGATTCACGACGCGACCACACCATCGCGGTAGTCTCTCCGAGAGCTACGCGCCCACGCTACGCATTCATCGTTTCGAGTTGATCGCGATCGATCCTTCCTCAAGCTTGTTTTGCTTGTAAGTAGCACAAACGGTGTCTGTTTTCAATAATCAAGTGCTTTATGGAATGAGAAAGAGATTAGCTACACATAGATACTCATAAACTTAAGTTTCGCCCACTTTTGGATTATGACCTGTTAGTCTATCACGACTGTATTCGAGATAACTAGGGTTCAAATCTGGTGAGGTTAGACTTATAGGTAAGTATATCCTAGTGAGAGGATGGTGCCTAGTAAGTTTGATGCGATTCCGAGTTCATTGGATGTGTAAACTATGTTGTGAGCATTTAGGGATAGAGTGGGTTGCATTCTACCAGGGTTAGTGATTGATGCATCATAAAAGTGCGTATGTGTAGATTGGTCTCAGCCTGACAAGCTAACGAGATTGCCTACGTGCACCTACGGGTTAGTCGTGTCATCGGATGATAAGTATGTTGTCTGTGTCGTGCTCGTGAGTATGAACAAGGGAGTAGTTTTGCCCTAAAACAGATGCTCTTGAGATAGCAGAGTCTAACAATCATGTGGTGAGGAGATCTACATGTGTATCTCGTGCCCATGAGCAGTTTCAACCAAGATTAGACTATCTAGTTGTCATTGAATATGAAGAGCCTACCTTCTCCTAAGAGACTATTCAGATGGAAGATAGCATGAAGTGGGAGATAAAACTTGGGACCTAATAGAGTTGCTAGATGGAAAAGAACGGCATGGACTTTGATGATATTTTCTCTTCAGTAGTCAAGATGACTACAATGCATCTTTTTCTTGGACTAGTAGCCACTGAAGACATGGAACTTGTCTAGATGAACATGAATACAACTTTCCTTCATGGAGATCTCGATGAGGATGTCTACATGAAACATGCATAGGGTTTTGAAGTCAAACTTAAGAAGCTTGCGAGGTACAACTGGTGTGGAGATTGTGTAAGGCATAGTGTTGCCTAAAAGAACGCTCAAGGTAGTGGTACATGAAGGTTGACAAGTATATGCAGTCCGAAGTGTATAGAAGGAGCCAAGAAGATCATTGTTCGTATATCCAAAAGTTAAATGATGGGTCACTTATCATCTTGATACTTTATGTCAATGATATGCTCATTGCCATGGGAAGTCAAAAGACAAAATTTCCATACTGAAGAAGTCACTTAGCACACAATTTGATAGGAAGTATTTGGGAGATGCAAGTCACTTTCTTGGTATGCATATCAAGAGGGATAGAAAATGTAGAATACTGGAGTTGTCTTAGAAACATATATCCACAAAGGCTTGCAATGTTTAATGTGCAGGAGAGGAAGGCTATATTGAGTATCCTAATGCAGGCTTATGAAAAACTTAGCAAGAATGATGCTCCGATGCCTGATGCTAAGAAAGAAAAAATGGCCAAAGTGCCATATTCTTCAGCATTATGTATGACATGGTAGCCATGAGATCGGAGTTTTCTTTTGCAATGGGAGTGGTTAGCATTTTTATGAAAAATCTTGGTAGAAAACACAGGAAAGTAGTGAAGCACATATTGAGATATTTAAAAGGTATGGCAAACAAGTGATTACACTTTGGGAATAGTGGTGCATCCATTGTGGGTCACACGATTGCAGATTATGTGGGTTGTGTAGCCTTAGTCAAAAATCCACATTTGGCTATGTTTTCCTATTTGTTGGAGTAGCCATGTCATGGAGATAATGTCTCCAAAATTGTCTTCCACACAAAGGCAAAGCATGTGCTAGTTTTCAATGCTAGCAAGGAAGTTGTAGCGATAGATTGCCTAGTGGGAGATATTGGCATTACTCAGACACCATTGTTGCATTGTGATAATTAGAGTACGATTGCGTTATCAAAGATTCCCATGTTTCACTCTAATTCAAAACAAATAGAAGTCTGTTATCATGTGATACGTGACATAGAAGTCCATTATCATGTGATACCTGACATAGAAGTCCATTATCATGTGATACGTGACATATTGGCTAGCAAGTGAATTGAGCTTTTCAAGGTTCAAATGGACGACAACCCTACAGATGCTCTCACGAGAGCCTACCATCAGAGCGGTTTGCACATTGCATGGACATGATGGGTGTAGGGTTAAGCCACATGATTGATTCATGATCGTATAGATGTACATACTTACACCTATACACACTTGATATTGGGGTATGTGACCCATCCACACCACCAACTAGTGAGAAATGCGAATCCTACTCATTTGACATCACTGCTTACATCAACAAATGTTGGGGTGTATGACCCATTTGCACCATCAATGAGTGAGAAACCCCTCTACATTGAAATCCTACTCATTTAACATCACTGCTTACATCAACAAATGCTCTCTCCCAACTCTATAAAATAAGCCTAAGCTACACACTCTAAATCCAATTCATACCCACTCGTTACCATCATTGTAGCCCACTTTCCATCCATCATTTCCATGTTAGTTTGTGATTAATCTATTCATGATTTTCCACTTCCATTAGTCTCAGTCTCTCTCTCTCTCTCTCTCTCTCTCTCTCTCTCTCATCTTTTTGTAATTAAATTACTAATCATGCCATGAATGGCTCATTAATGTTTTTTCCATAACACCATTCCCTTTCATGTGGTATCAAAGTCTAAGATTCATATCGAGGTTTATTAGACCTTATTGCATTATTGTCCAATAATCCCACTCCCTAATCACCATTTGGACATGAGCATGCTCCACTACCCTTTGGTGATTAAGTAAGAAGAAGATTACACTTTTCAGTTTAGATTGAGATTAGTGTGAGTAATTTCATTCCTCTCATCAATAAGGACAATTTTCTTTGCATCTAGTGTGTATTTTGGTGTTGGTTTTGGCATACTTTGCAACTCTAATTGATTTTTCTCTAAGCCATAAATCATTGCATTGATTGTGTGAAGAGAAATTACTCATCAAGAGCTTCACATAGAGCCCCCATTTTTGCATTTCGAGGCCGGGAACACTCTCAAACCCATCACCCACCCAATCTTTGCCAAATATAGGCTTGTGTGGAGTTTCTTGCTTGTACATGAGAGGAGCTACCCTTGTTTAGGGAGTCCTATCTTTTGGGGGGGGGGGGGGGGGGGGGTTAACCTCTTTCAAAGGGACACAAGGGGCCACACCCTATTTAAATTTTGGCCATTGGTGGATCTCAAAAGGCCCTTTTAATTAGTCTTTGATTAAGAGGCCCGATGTGTTTTTTTTGTGTGTTTCTTCTCCCTGTGCTTGGTAGTCGATATGGTCTTGATGCGATGGGGTGGCTCCCCTGGTTAGCCGATGTACCTTGAGTGGGTCTCATATATAGTTGTCTCGGTTGATGGCCTGGCTCGGGTGGAGTAGGTCTGGTGTTGTTTCTTTTTTGTGATCTTAATATAATCTTACCACCCACCTATTGTGGGCTTCGCAAAATTAAAAAAAGGGGGGGACCTTTTGAAAAGGATTTCCTAATGGCTATTAAAACAAGGTGAGGAGTCACGATGGCCTATTGAAGGTAAGGGGGGAGGGGGAAGATTTATCGAAAGTAGGTCTCAATTAGTTGTGCAATTGTATTGTTTTGATATAGAATTGTATTGTCTATATACACACAGAATTAGGTCCCTATCACATTGGGCCGCGTGTCTATCATGAGTTGGATGACCATGATCAGCATGCCCTTGCATGAGAAGAGTTCAGATTACAATAGCTAGCACAAATGCTCTCACACTGAGAGCGTGCGAGAAATTAGAAAAGTTGCTACGCGTCCAATCAAACGGCAGGATTAGTATTGGGGTTGAAGTTGGGCGGGCATGGGAGACCGATACAGTTTTGGAAAAAGTCTGTTGCTAAGCTTGTCATAATAATCAATATCTAATTCTCCTAAATGATTTTCTCATATTAAACTGATCATTTAATGTGGGGAAGTGCCAGGGGAGAAAAGGCTAGAATATTGGTTAAGATAGCAGACCGGCCACAGGAGGGATCCAAAGGAGGAAAAATAGGGATCCAAAGGGGGGGCCATTTGCAAAAGAGCCATGTGCAACAATGGGCTAAAAAGACCCTAAGTTCAGCCCATTAAGACTTCCAAAATGCTAAGGTTCCAAAATTCAAAGGTTGTGTCCAAAGGGTTAAAGCTTAGGGGGAAATTGGATGCTTTGTGTGCTCTCCAAAGTCAACACATATCCCTACATGGGAGGGGGCGAGCCCTTCTTCTAGGGGATGAGAGAGAAAACCACACACACACACACAGGCTCCCTTTACACAAAGGGAATGAGGGACACATGTCAGCTCCCTAGGCCAGATGCCCACAAGGTGTGCCCAGTTTCTATTGGATGACCCTTGAAGTGGACCAATGAGAATTAAGCTAGAGTAAATCTAGTTTAATTAATTTAAAAACATTTAATAAAAGAAACCAATGAGAATTAAGTCTCCTAGAAGACTATTGGGCAGTCTCCCAAGGGGTCCAATGAGCATTCAGGAGCCCAATGGCTTGCCTGATTCCTATTGGCCAGGGGGCAAAGGGGTCCAATGAGAGTTTAGTTTAATTATTTAATTACCTAAAGCTCTCACAAAAGGGGAAAGGGGGACACATGTCAAAAGGCTATCACTTATGCTGCTTAATTGTGATTGGCTTGACTTGGGGAGGGCCAATGAGGCTGGAGCAAGAGCAAATACCAAGGGGGCTCGCCCAAGAGAGAGAGGGGGATGATTTTTGCAAGGCATTATCACACACACACTCACACAATCTCATGTGTGAAGAAAGAGAAGACTATCTCTTCCCAAGCTTTAATGGAGAGCTCATCACCTACTCCAAGCTTGTGAGATAGAAGCCTACATCAACACACTCTTGGCATGTGGATGCAAATCCAACCAAGAGCCAAGCTTCAATGCATGCTCATCTCCTCTACCAAGCTAATTACTAAGCTAAGCTATGCTAATATGAGTGATTATGTGAGGAGATATACATCTTTCTCGTAAGATACTCCTTCTTCCTCTCAATCTACTCTCATACCCTGCTAGCTCTCACCATCTTCGAAGGTGTGTGAGGTCTTGGGTCTGAGAACGGGGATAATTCAAGTTGTGTTTGCTTAGTCCATGAAGCTTTCATCTTCATTGCACTAGGTAATCTTGAAGGAACACAAAGAATTGTATTGTACAATGTCTCTCTTGATGGGAGAAACCATAATACAAAGCCTTTTGGAGGGGGGACTGGCTCCATGCAAATCCGGTCCTCAACTGTTGTCATTAGCTTAATTTCTCTTTCTTTTGAAAGTATTGTCGATGCTATCTAACTAGGTGTTATGCTTTTTGTTTCTCTCTCCACCCAAGCACTCTTGTAATTCTCATTAGGAATCTATTCTAATGAAATGCCCACTATGTTCATACTCATTTCCGCTACACACAAGTTATTAGGCCATTAAATGTTACAAATCTAGACGGCCAACTAAATTGGGGAAACATGGACAACATCCCAGTGTGATAGGTGACTCTGTCGGCACACCCGTTGATTGGTTGGGAAGAGAATAAACGTTGTCTGTATGTCCCAATGTGACATGGGAGTTAGAAATAACGGTTCCAAACTTGCCTATCAATCGGTATGGCCCCCACCGCTGCCTTCGACAACGGATTATGGATTATGAGAAATGCACTTTCCCTTTGTCCCCAGCCCCACCCCCCCCCCCCCCCCCCCCCCCCCCCCCCCCCCCCCACACACACACACACAAATGCACACACATCTACATAGAGGTGAAATGATAAACAAATAGTCAAGTTAAAGTTTGTGTAAATGTTGAAAGAAAACGGGAGTTTTTTTATGGCCTTCAAAATGAAAAAAAAAAAGAATCATCCTTAAGATAAATGAAAAGATTTTTTTACAAATCAAAATATTACATTCTTTGAGATCATAGGATCAAAAATTCAGTGTGACTCAATTTCCAATGGTCCTCTTTAAAGAAAGAGGTACACAAATGTCGACACCTTTCACAAAAACCTAGAAAAAATATTAAAAAACAAGTAATTGTATATGTGTCCTCCATCGGATCAACTTCCATCCACGGTCCACAATCTGTATCCAAAATCCACCCACCTTACTATGGCCTTCTTCTGTAGGCCAAAAAACACACACAAATGTATAAGGTGCAGTTAACCATAGTTAACCATAGTTATATAACTAGACACAAAAAGTCTTTTGACTTTGTACTTCCTAGGGGCTTTTCATTTCCTAAGCTCACCCTACTTATTCACATGAGATGTTTTGAAAGGATTTTTATTTTTTGAGATTGAGGAGACCTCATTTGGTGTATTACAAAAGGTGTTTTTTGGCTCTCACAATGGATGTGTCTTTCCTCATCAACAAACCGGCTAGCAACACGTCCTCTAGCCTTTGCCTTGACTACAAAATATACATAGCCAACTAGGGTGTCACATTTGAAATCTATATCCAGCTTGCACCTCATTGGCAATTGCTTCACTTTATCAGTAGCAAACTTACACGTAAGCTTCATTGATTTACACACATCCTCACTATAGCCTACCCGATTTGTGCTGCTCTAGCTCGTCAACTCCATTTGCCACCTACATTATATGGCCACTCTGCACCTACCAACATCTTTGACGTGCCTTGCATGCCATCTTAGATAGCTGGTTGATACCGGTAACAGTGCGATTATGAAAGTAGCTATCGCTAGTGCTACCTCCAAATTTTTTGTGCATTCAAAAACTTGTTGCAACATCATACTACAATGCCTGCAATTTAGCTTCACTTATCGAATCTCATCCTCGCTCGTCAATGCTGACATCATTCATCATTAGTAGCATTCATCATTTTTTTTAAAAAGAGTGTTTGATTCTATTTTTTTATTAGAGTTTGTTTTTGCAATAAAAAGGTTCAAGCGCAAAGCTCTGCAAAGTTCTAAAGTAGTTGTGTTTCACATGGCTACGAAGCTTCAATCGGGTCAAACACATAAATGGTTTTCTTTTACATCAAGCTCCAGCTACATTTAGAAATTTTGTGTACTCATTAATTGCTACATTCTCCATAAGCACTAAATCGTCTACATGTGCATGGCATTGGGCATGTGTATCCCATGTGGTAGCATGTGGCCACTTTCTACCTAGGAGTTCTTGACACAATGGATGATGTATTATCTAATGATGTCACACATAAGGTCATATCTTGTATGCCTATGGCTCATGTCACATTGGGGTAGGCAACCGAAGCCCATGCTGAGTTGGTGTGCATTTATTTGTCATTGTGAAAAGTAAAATTTGGCCGTGAGAGGATGTCAAAGGGCGGTCGTGCATGCCCGCCCAACTTTTCAAACAAGCAGCCATCTGCAAAAGTGCACATGTGAAAGCATCGGAAAGGTCTAAAACTCTGAGTGGCAACATGAAAGGTGGAAGACCTACCACTTGGACTACACTCATTGGATGGCATTGGAGGAAACCATTTGCTAAATGTCCTAGTGTGATAGCAATGGGTTGGTCGCACTTAAAAATCAAACTTGGGCACCCGACCCAATGTGAGAGGGGCCTATACAAAAGGCATTAAACACACTCTTTTTCATTGTTCAAGCTCCATAATAATCTAGTTATCACTTTGAATTTACATAGGCTCTCTCTCTCTAAGTACACACACACACACACACACCATGAATGCTACACTCTTGCACCCACCTTGATCCAACAAGCCATAGCCATTGTCATCGGGTTGCTCAATTCAAAGCAAGGGGCACTCCTTGTGAGAGAGATCCTCACTAGCCATTTTGCATCCTGAATATCTATTTGGGTCAATACCACTGGCTTGAATCTTTACTTTTGTTGCAGTACAAGAGATCGTTTAAATTTTGAGGTCAGATTATTGACGTCAATGATGGGCATCGGTATATGTGTAGGTAAATCTGGAGGGAGATCAAGTTTTTTAAAATTTTAATTTTCAGATTTTCGACGTGTATACTAGTGCAAATATCGACGTCTATACCGGTGCATTTATTGGCACACATACCGACGTCTATACCGACGGATTTTGCAAAAATAGAACCCACGGGTTTCTCTTGTGCATTTTGCTTCTTTCTTCTTTTCCTCTCTTGCCCTCCTCCTCCTCACTTGCTGCAAATCTGCTGCCTCACGATTTGTCGGAGTTGAGATTTTCACTTATACGCTGCTCCTTATCAATAAGGCAAGCTTCTTTTCAAGTTTCCTAGTAGATTTGTTCACTTTTGTATGTGTGTGAGTAACATAGTGTGTGTGTGTGTTTGCAGGTTTGAGGACATGTTTTCAATTGTTTCTTGCTCAAATAGGCCGCATGTGAGTGCTCTATCATTCTTTTTTGTTGCATACACACATTCAGATAAACATGCATGCAAGGAAACAAAAATTCACACTAAAGAACATAAATACACTATATACGATGCACACACAAATTTTTCAATTCAAACAAAAAAAATATTTTTTTTATATTTTGTTATTTTATAAATAATATTAATTAAAAATCATCATTAATAAAGAAAGATAACAACGTTGTATCATTAAGGAAAGATTTATTTTGATTTATGTTAATTTATAATTAGTTTTGTTACTTTTGTGTAAATAAATTTAGAAGTTGAAAAATTATATTGTTGTTTTTAAAATTGTGACTTATCGTAGGTGGTCTTGAACTCCGTGCACCTCTAGGGCGGCTCGTTTGCTCATAAAGACGAGATTATTATCCGATGGTCTTGATCTACGTGCACCTCTAGACCGAGGTGTGCGGGGATCATGCATGGCTAGAGAATGTGAGGGTGTTAGAGCTAGTGTCAAATGGTAGAAAAACTGCAAACGGACTTCAAAAATGCAACAGTCTTCAGAAATGACTTGTGTACTTCAAAAATGCAAACGCACTTTGTTAAACGAAGTAAAATAACGCAATCAAACTTCAATAGCGCACACAGACTTCAAAAACCCTAATATATAGTCATTGGCCAATAAAGACAAGATTATTACCCCGTGGTCTTGATCTCCGTGCACCTCTAGACCGAGGTGTATGGGGATCGGACATGGTTAGAGAATGTGAGGTTGTCATGTAGTTAGTGGTGTATATATATAACAAGAATGATTTATTCATTTGCTAGATCATTGGTAGATAAAGTATGGACGATAGGATGGTGTGTCCTTGTGTGCATTACAAGCATCAGATCTTTCAAAAATGAAAAATCTATGATCACCACATATGCTATAATGGTCTCTTTCCCATAGACAAACTACAAGACGTGCATTATTGATCTCACGGTCCGAAGACAGTAGATCAACCTCTGCAAGTACATATTGCTCCAACTGCATCCCAGAGAAGACGATTATCAAACGAACAGCCATCGACGGAGTCCACCCCACCAATACCCGATTCCACATTTCAAGAAGTGGAGATGGAGTAGATGAAGCAGAGGTTAGATGTGTTCTTTGACATGGATCCCATCATTGAAAACGTAGAAGGCGACAACATTCAATGAAACATTGTGAACCAACCTCAATCATCCCGTCCATATCAATGGTATGATAGCAACGATAAAGAGGGCGAGATGATGCAAACTCTTTCACGTATGTCGCTTTACAATGGTGCAAAAATCTCAATTCTCCATACCGCTTTGGCAATGCTTAATTTGCAGTCTTTCTATGGGTGGTGGTCTGGACGCCTCCATCACAGAGCTTTTCAAGTAAATACATTGTATTCTAAGCATGCCAAAGTGCAAATTATAGCTCAATAATATGATTGTTGTGCTCACTAATTGATGTAATGACAAGTTTCTCAACGAGAAAATCTTGTCAAAAGGCAATCACATGCCCCCTACCCGTCTAGCCGCTAAAAAGCTTCTTACTAACTTGGGCTTCGATTATCACAAAATACATGCATGCATTCCCTAATGATTGTATACTCTTTTGCAATGAGTATGAAAATTTGGAACAGTGTCCCAATTGTGGATCAAACAGGTATAGAGAGGACACACAAGAAAAATTTATCCCTGCAAAGGTCCTTTGACACTTTCCTATCATTCCAAGAATAAAGAGCATGTTCAGGTCTAAGTCTATAGCCGCTTTGATGACATGGTACTCAAATACTAGATCGATAGATGATGTGGTGCGAGTACTGTTGGGGTATAGGCGCCTGTGCCTTGCCCGGCCGCCCAGAGTCTGGGCGCCCACTGACTTGTATACCTTATACATAGCATAAGTGTATAGGGGGCTGCTCACTCTTTGAGTCTCCCCACCCACATTGTGTGTGTGTCTCCTTCTCTCTCTCTCACTCTCCGTCTGTGGTGCTCCCCTATCCCCTTCAATTGTTGGTGAGGTGGTTTTGCTTTCTAGTTTGCTACATTGTGCTCATGGCAGAGACAGGTGATCGATCAGATTGTGACCTCTCACAGATGCGCGTGTTTGATGGGTCAGACTTTGTGGCATGGAGAGAGTGTATGCTTGATGCATTGACATAGCGAGGGTTGCATCGACCATTGAGTGGTGATGCAGGTAGACCTTCAAACATGTCTGACGATCAGTGGCAGGAGCTAGAGGAGATGGCACTATCTACGCTCTCTTTGCACCTTGCGGAATCTGTATATGCTCTTGTTATGTATGAGACTACTTTGAGAGCACTTTGGCGCAGATTACATGATATGTATGATAGATCTGTGTCATCAAGGACTTGTGTGAGACATGTACATTCACGAGTACGCCGACGGGTGATATGTTGGTATTGTGGTCATTCTAAACACGTTAAACGGAGCTGTTTTCGTCGTATGCGACATCGTAGGAGACATGGCAGTCTCAGAGATGTATGTAGTGATGCCATGGACTCAGTTGCTTTGACAGTTGAGGCACATGTAGTGTCGGAGTATACTAGTGACGGGGATGTCACTTTTACCTCGAGCTATGCACGAGATGCTATACATGTGGATAGTGCACTCCCTTCGCAGTGGTTGCTACACGCAGATGCTATGTTTCATGTCACGCCGCATCGTGCATGGTTTTGTAGCTATTCTAGCGGGATGCTTGGCAGTGTACGTTTGACCGATGGATCGGTGCATGCGATAGCAGGTGCAGGAGATGTGAGACTGTCGTTACCGAGTGGTGCATCTTACTTGTTACGACATGTGCGCTATGTACCAGATTTGACAGTGAGTTTGATCTCGATTGGTCAGCTTAGAGATTGTGGATGTCAAATTTCGCTATGAGAGCGAGATTTTGTGATGCATTTGGGTTCGCTAGTGATTGCGAGAGGTGCCAGGAGTGGTATAGGTTACCCATTGCATGTGGATCACGAGAGAGAGTGTTGTCTCTGTGATCATGCAGCCAGGTAGAGAGAGAGAGAGCAGGCGAGTCTCTTTTGCTCATGGGTTGCAGGATGCTTTGCATGGAGTGCAGAGTAGTGAGCTTGCTGTGCACACAGTTGGGGCACGACTTGAGCAGTCACACAGAGAGGTGACAGAGTCAGACATGCATGCTTTGCTAGTGACTGAGCAAAGAAGAGAGTCAGTTGTGCGAGATACTTCTATGCAGGATAGACAGGTAGAGCGGTCTTGCTCTAGTGAGTCACGAAAGGAGGACGTTGTGCAAGAGTCTATGCATACGGAGTTAGAGCATGAGAGCTCTAGTGAGTCACAACAGATTGAGTGGTCATGTTTGCAGTGGATGATTGTAGAGGAGGCTGAGATGTCAGCGATTATGCAGTCATTCCTTTCTATGCTCGACAGTGAGCATGGGGATATAGTTATGCAGGATATGTCTTCCAGCAGACACCTAGAGCAGCTGGTTTGCTCTGAGGTTGCACGACAGGTTGATGCATCTTTTGAGGACAGTCAGGAGATGCATGTGGCTGAAACACCTTGTCAGTCAGAGATGCCTATTGCCAGGGATATATATGTTGATGCATGCTCCGTAGAGCTAGCAGGGCCCGCTAGCATTGCATCGGCATTCGGTGGTCTCATGTATGAGATGTTGATCTTGAGACCGGATATCGCAGCTGCAGTGGGAGCATTTGCAGTTGGGGTTGTCAATTGTTTGTTGACTGATGATGGCATAGTGCACGAGGGAGATATGCAGGTATTGCATACATACTTGCAGTACGTGTGTGGTACGTCTGGTGGTGTATGGACTTACACGGAAGCAGGACAGCCGGATGCACACGATCACAGCCAGCCAGTGAGCATCGGTTGAGAGCGGTTTTCTCTCGCCTTTTGTAGTCTTTAGACTAGGTTCTCTTGCTTAAAGGCACAGTCTCCTTTAAGTGGGAGGTTGTTGGGGTATAGGCGCCTGTGCCTTGCCCGGCCGCCCAGAGTCTGGGCGCCCACTGACTTGTATACCTTATACATAGCATAAGTGTATAGGGGGTTGCTCACTCTTTGAGTCTCCCCACCCACATTGTGTGTGTGTCTCCTTATCTCTCTCTCACTCTCCGTCTGTGGTGCTCCCCGATCCCCTTCAAGTACCTGCTGACTCTTGTGCATGGAAGCACATAGAGAAAAGATGGCCTACATTTAAGGATGAGCCTTGATGTATCCGTTTTGGTCTGGGAATAGACGGAGTAAATCCATTTGGATTACGGAGTTTTTCTTGGAGCATGTGGCAAATTTTCTTGGTTAATTATAGTCTTCCACCATGGCTAGCTATCAAGAAGGGCCATCTGTTGTTGTCAATGATCATCCTAGGAAAGTACAAAGCAAAGAACATGGATGTATATCTGGCACCACTTAGAGAAGAGCTCCAAATCTTATGGATAGGGATCGATGTGGTTGACATGTCCCAACCAATTGGACGATGAAGTGTACATGTGCAAGGCATTCTCATGTGGACCATGCATGATGGGCTAGGCTCGATGAGTGTTCAGGTAAGTATCTTTGAAACCCTCAGATACATGCTATTCGTGGCTATGCCAACGTTTTATATTTTAATTTTATAATTTTTCAGGCTTGAGTTACTCGAGAATTCATGCATGTCCGAAGTGTGGTCCTCAACTTGGCTTCGGCCGCTCTGATCATTTGAGCAAGACAGTTTACGAGGAGCATGGTAGATTTTTGCTTGAAGGACATGAGCTACGTGGACCAAACATATGCAAACATGACATGCATCCACTGAAAGCGAGCGATTGGAAAAACATGTGGCTGGAGAGGGGAGATTTCATGCCATCCGACATGAAAAGACTTTCTATTTTCCATGAACTCCCGTATTGGAGTAACCTATTGATTAATCATCTACTCAACCCAGTGTACATCTTCAAGAATGTGGGGGAGATCATATGGAAAACCATCAGTGGAAAAAGGGAGAGCAAGGCCCAAAGAGATGACCTACAGGTTGTGGATCTCGAATGCCAGAGATGTGGTCTCGACTTAAATTCAATGAAAAGTTTGCTATACCAAAAGGTCCATGGGTTTTGAGTTATGCAGAAGAGCAACAAGTGATGAAAACTATATCTTCATTCAAGACTCCCACTGGGTGCATGCGATGTTTGAAAACAACTTTTACTAGAGATGACAATCTTAGTGGTCTTAAGTCCCACGATTGGCACAAATTTTTACAGTTTATCTTACCAATTTCCATAAAGGATTGTCTGACAGATAACATTAGAAGAACAAACTATAAAATCAGTGTGTTGGTACATTAGATCAGTTCAAAAGAGATAAGAAAAGACAACATCGATGCAACAAGCTTAAATGGTATTGATGCAGTGTATAAGGTGGAGAAGTACTTTCCAACAAACATTCTTACCATCCAAATGCATCTACTTGTGCATGTGGTTGATGAAGCTGCAATTGTTGGGGTAGTCCATAGCAGGTGAATGTTCTTCTTGGAGAGATTCATGAAGACTTTAAAGGGGTTTGTTCATCAAAGGGCTCGCCCGAGGGTAGCATGGCTGAAGGATGGCTTGTACAAGAGTCTGTTGTTCTCATCAGTGAATTTTTGGGCTAAATTGATCCAGAGATACCCCAAATGTGGACTACTGAGGTCAACGTCAAGGTGACAGGAGACGAGCCATAGGGACAAGGCATCATTAGGAAGATGGATATCACAATGCGAGAAAAGGTTAAGAGATTTTTCCTTCTCAACTTTGACATCATGCAAAAGTGGCTAGAGAGGTACGAAGGGAAAAAGCAACAACGCTTGACAAATAGCTTGCAATTCAAGCGCAACGTGCCACTAGAAACCTTCCTTTTCCAGATTATCTTCAACAATTTCCCGACTTTCCAATTGGGCGGTGGCTAGATGTGACAATCTCAGAGGCAAAGAGCAACGAAGTGTTGATTACTGAAGAGGAAGAGGAGATGTCAAGGGGTTGCGATTGGCAATTAAATTTTCACAACTTCCCTTTTCAGGTCAACATGATCACATTACTTTAGGAACTTTAAGTTTATTTCAATTTTGTGGTTACAGTATCACAAAAATGGAGCTTTGTGGTCGTATGGGAGACACTTTAGAAAGCAACAGATAGATGAATCAAGGGTCACCTTTAACAGTGGAATTAGGTCAAGCTTCATCCAAGAAAGTAGGACTAGTGCCAGTGATGACAACACAGAGACTAGCCAGCTTGACTACTTTGGCTACATCCAAGACATCTTGAAGATTAGCTTTAGAAAATTTGGTATTTTTATCTTTGATGTCCAATGGTTCAAAGTTATTACCAGCGCCCCTAAAGCAAATGTGCACAAAGATAAGAGTGGATTGATTCAATGAACTCTAGGGTGTGGACACATGTGCAAGATACATTTGTACTTTTGCAGCATTATGAACAAGTTGTGTTCACAATAGATCCACTATGGAGAGAAAATGATGAAAAAGATCTGTCTAAACCACGCTTTCTCTATGTTGTTTAAGTTGCCCAACGGAGCAAGCAAGTGTGAAGGATGGTAAGTTGAGGTCGAAGAGCTTCATGAACAAAGTGCATGGCGAACGGATGATGTAAGTTTGGATTTTGAGCTGGAGGTCAGTGGTGAGCAGATGCCTGAACCTAGAAATGAGCTTTTAAATACTCAAGTTGATGCAGAGAGCAAGAAAGAAGCGCAGTTTGATGACAAAGATGTAGAAGTACAGATTGAGATAGACATCTTTGGTGCATCATCTCTCATAGAAGATGAGAGATTGACTACTGATTTTTGCTAGGAACTCTTTTGTAAAACTCTTTTAATTAGTCTACAATACCGGATATATTTAATGAGTTGTGTTGCAGCTTCATTTTTTTTGTTATTTGCATTGCTTAAGCTTTTCTATTGTAAGCTAATGTATTGTATCTGTGTTATTTGTGTATTTGTAGCCATGGACGATGACGACGATACATACTCTCCTAGTTTTAGTTTTCCTATCACTCCGGTCGGCATGTCACTCAAGCAGATGGGCTCCTTTTTTCCACAGTTCATACCAGAGTAGGTTAGTTATGCACAAAACCTTTGGGAAGCTGGTTCCTCTAGACCTACTGAGGAAAGTTTTTCCATGCATGGGAACCCCCCCATATATTTTTTCCCTTTTATCAAAATATTTCCCATTATATAAGTTACTTTTGATTTTTTTCTTCCTTTTTCACAAACGTTTTAGCCTTTATTAAATAAATAATACTTATGCTAATCAATCACGATGTAGCATAATAAGTAAGCTTTCTTTGTTGATCTCTTTTTTGACCTTAAAAATATTAAATATATATATTCTAGTATTTTCTAATATATTTTTTTCATGTATGTATATTATTCCACTCTACCAAATATTTTATTCACTAGTTTTCATTTTCAAACCTCAACCCCACTTTCAAATTTCAATAATACCTCCATCTAGATGATTGCCAATCTTTTCAACACTCTAGGTCATGTTTTCATACACATGAAGGAGCTTACACTTGAAGGAAAGAGAGAAGTCCACTCAAAGGGGACCACCAAAAGACTTTTGCAGCCACAAATAATACATTATTTGGCTGAATTTTTTAAGTAAAGAAGAATCCCGAATCTGAAGGAGCGTTCAACATGAAAGATGTAGCTCGTGATCTCAACTTTTAGCTCAATTTTTTTCAGGATTTTTGGAGTTATGAACACGGAGATATGATTTTTGTAGTGGACCCCAGTTTTCTCGTGTAATGGTGACACATGCCATCCCACTTTTCTTCCTTCTAGAATGGCTATGGTTCTACAAGTCTTCAAGCATGATTACAAGATACAAGGCTCTTTTAATGAGGTCTTGGCTAGTCTAGAGTAATTCTATCACCATTTTTGGAGGATCCATCCTCATCAACAAATATCCACCTTCGACAACCTCTCTTATAATTTTCTTACCTCTCTCTTCTTTCCCTAATAAGCTTATGTCTATCCAAAGCTAGACTATTGTAAATATTTCCTATCCTCTACATCCTACCCACATTCTCTCTTTTTCTCTCTCTATTGACTCTGGTATTTTAAATAATGAGGAGACAAGATGGGAGCCACAGTCACATGCACCCCATTTTCCTAGTCACCAAAGTGGGACACTCACCTCAAATAGAAATATTGCTAAATCCTTCCCTCCTTCCCTATATAAGGAGGCCATGAGAGCTGACTTGGGGAGAGAGAACACACACACACACACACACACCTATCCATACACACTCTTGTGCTACATGCTTGTAGCATGAACCCTAATCACATAATCACAACACCATCATCATCACCATCACCATGCACAAAAGATGAGCACCACACCCCCACACCACTTGTAATTAAGGGTTGAAGGCACAATTTCAAGAAGAAGAAGGGTGGACACACTCATGATATTCCTCGCCATCAACTCCCATCTCTCCATTATGCCTCCTACGATCTTGTTCCCTTCTCATTTTCCTTCCATACGCTACCTATTGTATTCATCTTTTGCAAGCAATCAACACACTCCATCTTGGTGCCATACTTTGTGTCGCTTTGGATACATCTCATTGTGAGTATGGTATATGCTTGTTCCTTGCCATTTTTTTTCTGCTTATGTTAAGGTGTGCGGATTCGCCACCACACACACACACACACTCTCTCTCTTATATTCCTATCATCTTGCTACTTCCATCTTAAGGTGTGCGGATTCGCCACCTTTTGTATGAGAAGTGAGCATACTTGCATGTATCCCTGACCTCGTTATCTTCCTTACTACATGCACGCGTAGCGAGCCCATTCTCACTCACTCACCACTCCTCTCACCTTATTCTCCGACCACCCCATTCCACATTTGGGCGTGGATCTTGAAATTGTTTTCCATGCATGCTTCATTGTGTATATGTATGCGTCCTAGCCGCATATCTTGCTAGGTGGTGCCCCTATTGTGTATTCCCCATGATGAGGCCATTGTGCATAGTCTTGGTGTAGAGGCCACCGGGTCTATTTTTTTCACTTCCGCCTCTCACTACTACGGACACCCCTACGCCTAGGACTAGTGTGCCCCCCTACACTGACCCGCCCTACACCTCAGTCAAGTGTGCCCCCTACACCGACGATTGGTTAATCTTTGAGACGAGGTAGGCGTCGTTCTAGAGGCGGTTCTACTGATGCGTCCACACTATCAAGAGAGCATCCACCACTCTCTTCAGTAGGTAGTTCACCGATTGGCACACCACGTACACCTTGGGGATCATACGAGCATGACCTAGCAAGGTGTACAAGAGCAAGGATGGGACTGTTGTGGTGGATAGGGTCGGAAAGGCCAAGCGGTAGAGGATTTGTCAGCTCTATACAATTTAGTTTGGCCACTCTATGATGGAGATTTGGGATAATCAAGATGATGAAATAAAGAATTACATCGTCAAGGCGATTCACAGAGATACAAGCCAGTAGAGGGGTTCGATCCAGTCTCAAATGGCTGGATTTTGAGTGTGGCGATTGCTACAATATCACACCGTCAATTAGAGACGAGACACAAGTACAAGGATGGCAGTTCAAAGCCAACATGGTTGGACACAGAGGAGTGGGGTGGGGATTGCATGAGAGACACAAGACAATCCTCAAAGATTTTAGCACGGCAAAGAGATGCAGTCAGAGCACATTTGGAGTCTATTCGAGCGTCACATCTTGGGAGTAAGGGATACGACGCACTTTGGCATAAGTTTATAAGTATTATACGTATGCTTTAAATCGTCAAAAATGTATATGTTATTTGAAGATTTATCTTATGATTAATTGTTAATTGTGCAAGAAGTTGTTGTGAAGCACCCTCCGACATGCCGAGAGGAGAAGTATGCGTACAAGCATGGACTTGTGGCCCTTTTGACCCAACTGTAGGAGGAGGGAGAGGCTAGCGACTGAGAGGCATTACCATGAGGGTGAAATCCTCCATATATGTTTTTTTTTGTAGTTGTGGTCTTCTTGATACAGTGTGCTCATTTGTTGTATACATGTACAGTTAATTTCATATGCCACTAACATCATTATTATGGGTTTCTAGTGTTTTAGTTGAGAGCAGTAGATTTGCTTAGGAATAGGTTTTATGAGACCCTTTTCTCTGCTTGAGTCCAAGATTCTATTGATGAAGGCATGGTTAGCCATTTGTGTGATCGGGAACTTAAGATCCTCCAAGAATTGTTGAAAGAACTTGGTAGTCAACCCATCCCACTTAGGGGATTTCTCCTTGCCCAATGGTTGTAGCGCAAGGGAGCATTCCTCCTTAGTAAAAGCCTTCTCAGATAGGTTGATTTCTGATTGCAAGATCATCTTCTTGATCCTCTTGAAAATTTTTTCCCTTGCTTCATCCACTTCAAGAGAGCGGGCCTCAGGCTGGCCTATGATGATCTGGCTAAGTGATCAAGCATAATTTTAGCCATTTCATCTTGGTCATTCACTTCATTCCCCTCCCCATCTATGAGCAAATAGATCTAGTCTCGACCTCTCTTGACTTTTAAGGCTCTGAAGAAGTGCACTTGATTCGTCACCACCGGTTGCAGGTATGTTTCCCTAGATAATAGTCTAGCCTTCTTAACTTCCTCGAGTTGTTGTTCAGCCATGTTAGTTTTTGCTTCTAGCCACCTTTTGTGCTCAGCTTTGGAGGTTGTCCCTTTTTGTTTTTTGGTGGTAATCCGCTCTACTTCATCTTCCAGTTGCTTCAACTGCTCCTCTTGGGACTTCTTATGTCTAGGGCCTACGGTTTTGACTGCTTTTGGAATGCTCCTGGAAAATGCATCCCAAGCTTTAGGGTCTTTCCGTATCAACATCTTTACGAATTTTTCTCATAGCTTTTTTGGCGAGGCTAATGAAAAGAGGGTCTTTAAATAGGTGCACTCCCGTAGTAAGTAACTTCTTAGACCATTTAGGGCATTGTTCTTCTCCTTTGGCTTTCTAAGCTTGATGCAAAGTGGCAAGTGGTTTGACATAGACTATGAGGTTACCACCTTCATATCAAGCAACAATGGAATCTAGTCGGCTTGATGAGAGCAGGAGCATCTATCAATCTGAGATGCCATATGAGCATACTAGAGTTTGGTGTACGTGAAGCCTGGTGTGTTGTTCCAGTGACCAACCTCCCACATGTCCACCATTACCCACTTCTCACATAGGCTTAGCCATTTGCTTTTTTGGACCTAGTTAGTATAGTTGAGGAGCCTATCGTGTCCTTTCCCTTCTCCACCATGGTAAAGTCTCCAATCAGGAGCCAATCCCCTTCTAATGGGTGTCTTTAAGGTCCTCCCACAATTTGGCTCTTTCCTTAGCAGTGCAGGGCCCTATATGTTAATAATGGTGAATTGCTTAAGCGAAGATACAAAACTCACAAATCTTATATATTTTTAGGGACTCTGTGCCTTTTCTGAAGGGAAACTCACACGTTTACCCATAAATTACTGTTGGAATTAGGGTTGCAGAGAAACGCACACAGCTTGGAGAAGACGAAGGAAGCTCAAGGCACACAATAGAGAGTATGTTACTTAGTGTGCAATGGAAAGATAGATAGCCCTAGAGTGATGGGCGTATATATAATGCACGGGGGAAAAAACCTCCTAAAGAGGGAAAAAATGCCCCGACGGTCCTAGTGTGTTCACACACATCACTACCACATGTATATGGTAACAAATCCCCCCTGGAGTGATAAGGTGAACGAGAGCTGGCACATGAGTAAAGGGAAGTGCCATGCCTTGAGGACAGGATCAGTCCACAAAGGGGAGTAAGCCCAAAGATTTGCGGAAAGCTTCAAGCTTCTCACGAGACAATGCCTTTGTGAAAAGATTTGCAAGGTTGTCCTGTGTTGGCACATAAGCCAAGCTGATCTCTCCTGCTGAGAGCCTCTCCGCGACATAGTGGTAATGCACCTCAATGTGCTTTGTGCGAGCATGAAAAACTAGGTTCCTCGCAACTGCCAATGCGCTCTGACTGTCAGTGTAGATAGTGTTGGCAGTGTCCTATCCAACACCCAAGTCATCCATAAGGCGTCTGAGCCATACACACTCAACCGTAGCTGTGGAGACTGCCCTGTACTCAGCCTCACAACTCGAAGTGGCCACAGTAGGTTGCTTCTTGCTCAACCATGATATACATGAACTTCCAAGCATGAAACAAAAACCACTTGTGGACACTCGCGTGTCAAAACAACCAGCCCAATCTGAGTCCGAAAAAGCATGTAAGTCTGGCGCCAATGATCCCCCCTTGGGATAAAACAAGCCAAGATGTAAAGTGCCACTAAGGTAGCGGATAATCCTCTTGGAAGCCTGCCAATGCTTAGACCCTGGGCTATGCATAAATCTGCTGACCTGTGAGACTGCAAACTGAATATCCGGCCTCGTGTTGCATACATAAATGAGGCAACCAACAGCAGTTTGGTAAAGAGTGACATCAGCAGGATCGCCAGCATCATGTAGACTCAACTTCAAACCTGTTTCCATGGGAGTGGCAATAGGTTTGCAATCCTCAAGTCCAAACTTATATAGCAATGTCTCTATGTAACTTTTCTGACACAAGGCAATACCACCATCACACTGCTTAAACTGTATTCCCAAGTAATGATGCAACAACCCCAAATATTTCATCTTGAAAGTAGCATTCAAATCAGCCTTAAATTCAGCAATATGTCTCTCATTTGGTCCAGTGATCAGCAAATCATCAACATAAAGAACCACGATGAGAAATACATCACCCTCACACTTTACATACAATGTGCTTTCTGTTGGACTGTTACGAAAGCCTTGTTTGACCAAATGAGTGTCAGATTTCTCATACCAAGCACGAGGAGATTGCTTCAACCCATACAAAGCCTTCTTACATTTGCACACTTTGTCCTCTTGTCCTTTTATGACAAAACCGCGAGGCTGCGTTACATAAACTTCCTCAAATATGTCACCATTCAAGAAAGCAGTAACAATGTCTGATTGATGTACATCGCAACCAAAAGGAGCTGCCAATGCACATAGAAAATGCACAGTAGTCATACGACAAGTGGGAGAAAAGGTCTCTTCATAATCTATGCCTTTTTGCTGTGCATAACCCTTTGCAACAAGTCGAGCCTTATGGCGATCAATCTCACCATCCGGCTTGCGTTTCAACTTGTAAACCCACTTCGTACCAATGACCTTTTTTCCAGGAGGCAAATCACATAAAGTCCATGTGTCATTTTCTATAAGTGCATCATATTCTGATTGCATGGTAGCCATCCAATTTTCTGAATTCTGTGCTTCATCAAAAGACAGAGGCTCCTCAATATCATGTAAGCTAGACACAGCCAAAGCATAACAATCTGATGCATAAGATGCATGGCGAGAGCCTTAACGAGTACGACTAGACAAAGGTGCATCCAATTTACTATCACGCAAAGTGTGCACCAGCCATTTTGGCATACCTCTAGCCTGCTCATTTTCAGCCCTTTCCTCATCAAGTACATCATGTACATCTGCATCAGTAATAGGCTGATCTAAAACATTTTTAGAAACCCCCACAGGCTGTACATTTGCCTCATTGGAACTTACATTCGTATTTCCACCACTGAAAAGAGGCAACAAAGTGTCATAAATGTCCTGTGAGCTTACATTACTGTCTCTAATACATGACAGCAAGGGCTGAACAGAATCTGCCACAAACACTACATCCCGAGAAACCAGAATACGTTTTGTTTGCGGATGATACAACCTGTAACCTTTGCTTTCATCACTATAACCAACAAAAATACATTTGATAGCCTTATCATCCAATTTTCTGCGCTGCACTTGTGGCACCAAAGCATATGCCAAACAGCCAAAAACACGCATGTGCTCAATAGAAGGTTTTCTATCATGCCATGCTTCATATGGATTAATAGACTGCAAAGCTTTCGTAGGACACCTGTTAAGTACATAAGTGGCACACATAATGGCCTCAAGCCAAAAAGAATGTGGCAAAGCTTGACTTTTGACCATACATTGTGCCATTTCCGTCAGTGACCTGTTTTTCCTCTCAGCAACACCATTTTGCTGAGGTGTATAAGGCACTGTACATTGGTGTTTTATCCCATGACTAGCCAAAAATGCATTAAATTCATGAGACATGTACTCCCCCCCTTGATCGGAACGGAGGGTGCCCATAGTACATTTCGAGACATTTTCAGCCATAGCCAGAAATTGTTTGAAGCACATAAAACTTCGGACTTCGCTTTAAGAGGAAATACCCATGCATGCCTGGAGTAATCATCAATGAAAGTCACGAAGTACAGGTAATTGCCCAAGGACGGAGTTTGCATGGGCCCACAAACATCACTATGCACAAGCTGCAACCTGCATGTGGCCCGAACTGAACCATCCTTTGGAAATTTAGAACGCTGCATCTTACCCAAAATACAGCCTTCACAAACATGTTTGACAGGTGCTTCAAGAGGCGGTAAAGAAGCAACCATATTAGATTTCTGCAAACGCAACAAACTGGCAAAATTCAGATGACCAAAACGTGCATGCCAAAGTTTTGCATCTGAAATAGCCCTTGAATTTGCAACAACATTTGCAAAATTTTGTCCACACTTGTCATACAAAGTGAGCTTATACAGCCCACGACACAAAAGGCCAGATGCAACAATTTCATCACCAAAACTGAGATCATGAACTGTACATCTGTCATCCACAAATTTGACTACAAGTCCAAGTCTAGCAAGTGCGGATACAGACAAGAGATTCTTCTTGATCCCAGGTACATAAAGTGCATCAACAAGTGTGAAGGAACTGCCATTAGCAGCAGTGAGCACAATCTTTCGGACTCCCTGAACTGGATAAGAGGTGTTGTTGGCACAAGTGACTGAATTCCTATGAGGGACAGACTCAAGAGAGGTAAACAATTCACGATGTGAGGTAATGTGCTTTGTAGCACCACTGTTGAAATACCACACATGTGAATCTGCAGCAACCACTGACAAGCATGCATCATGGACAATGGGATTGTAAGTGCACTCTGCGCTAAAAGCCCATTCTACATCAACATTAGCAACACAGTCTCCTTTCACAGAAGACTCAACAATGGCTGTATTTGTAGTGGAACCATCATTTGCAGTGGAACCACCCTCTTTCTTCTTAGCCTCTTTGGCCTTCAACTTAGGACACGACTTGATCAAGTGATCATTGGCTTTACAATAATGGCAACGCATCTTCGTTTTGCCCTTATCACCAGAATTTCCAGACGAATTGCTACCAGCAGAAGCATTAGGAACATAATTTTTGCCCTTATCACCAGAATTTCCAGACGAATTGCTACCAGCAGAAGCATTAGGAACATAATTTTTGCCACTCGTAGCAGAACCATAAGAAGTAGCTGCATTACTGTTACCACCCTTTCTTTGAGAAGCAATAAAAGCCTGTTCAACTGCACGCTGCCTAGTCCCGTTTTTTCTGGAAAGTGACTCTTGCAACAGCAATGTGCATAATGCATCAAACTTGACAGCTTCAGGATTTCCTTGGGTCATCAGTCTCCAAGTACTAGCAAAAGTCTGGTAGGAATCTGGTAAGGCATCAAGAACAGTCTGCACAAGGGAACTGTCTGAAATGACTTCACCTGCAGAAATAAGCTGCTCATTGATATCCTTGACACTAGCAAGGAAAGTGTCCATATCATCTTCCTCATGCATAATCTTCTACTCTAGCTCTTTACGCAGCAAAGCAATTTTAGCCTCATTGCGGCTTGCATAAAGACCTGCTAAAATATCCCAAGCCTGTTTTGCTGATTTTGCTGAACGGATGTGAGGAACAATGGTGCGCTTCACAGACAACGCAATCAATGCATGAGCCTGCGCATCCTTAACATTCCAACGAGCTTGTTCTACCATAGGCAAAACAACTCTAACAGCTGCAATCCTTGCAGCAAGACCTGCAACATCCTCAACATCGCCTACATCCTCAGAACCAGGACGTACATCAATGCCCTGCACAATGTTCCAGACACCTTTTGACACAAGAACATGTTGCATCATATAAGCCCACATAGGGTAGTTGTCCCCATCCAACCTGTCCTCAGTAGCAAACATCTTGAACACATCTGTGTTGTTGTTGTCAGCCATGGTAAATGTTGCACCTGATGTGAAATCTGCCCGAAAATAGGAGAAATGGAGCGAGAACAACCCGTGCTATATAGCACAAACCGTAGAAGACTATAAGGCACCTGTTATGCAGAAAACAGCACTGACAGAAATTCTGCACAAAATGACGAAATAGCCTGTGCAGTACTGCCTGTAACGGAAACGGAGGCCGAAATGAGCCCAAAATATTTGTCGACCTGCGAACGCTCGCCAAAGCTCACTGAAATCGGAGAAAGTGAGAAGGCGTGTACTGGAGCAGCTGGCGACTAAGCCCGGGAGGACGTGACTTGCTCTGATACCAATTGTTGGAATTAGGGTTGCAGAGAAACGCACACAGCTTGGAGAAGACGAAGGAAGCTCAAGGCACACAATAGAGAGTATGTTACTTAGTGTGCAATGGAAAGATAAATAGCCCTAGAGTGATGGGCGTATATACAATGCACGGGGAAAAAACCTCCTAAAGAGGGAAAAAATGCCCCGGCGGTCCTAGTGTGTTCACACACATCACTACCACATGTATATGGTAACAATTACAAGCAAAATACCCAAAAAATGAGTATGTTACCTCGTCAAAAATCAAACTTGCTCCAAAGGGTCGCAAAACTTGATTTTTCAACGATTTTTTATAAAAAAAAGCATGCCTTTTTCGAAATAAACTTTTCTCTAAAAACTTGAAAGATCTATGCCTATAAATTTTTAGAGGTAAAATTTGATCCATATTCAAAGGTGTGTGTCTAGCTTATAGGTGTTCTCACATTTAAATAAGTAAAATTCCAAAAACCTAGGTTTTTTCAAGCATTCGTTGCTTGCAAAATGAAGCTAACTCACAACTTTTGGCAGGAAGTGCATGATGGAGATTGTGACTTTAGCATAGTACAAGGGATGGAGAGCTTTTGTGGGCGCATGCTCAACTGCATGGTGGCCACTTTGCCTGTAGCGTAGGCTTTAAGAGAAGGGATGGGCAATGGGCATTGCCATTGGCCAATGTGGCAAACTTACAAAGCCATTGGGCAAATGCCAATAAGGCTGACGACTCACGAGGGATAGAAAGAACGTGGGGATATTTTTTTACACCTTGGTCCTTGAGGCTTGAACTAGCATAACAAGACGTTTTCAATGTGACAAAATTCCCCCCTTTACTGAAGCTTATCATTTGGGGAAACTCAAAGTCACACGCATATTACTGTTGGTCGGGAAAAGTCACTTTCCTCACCATACACATGGCCATTTAAGCCTCCTTGTAATCGGGAATTAGAGCTTGGTCGCACGAGCCTTCTTTGCAGCCACCTTGCCCTATCTCCCAATAGATAGATTGTACAATCAAAGCTTTTTTTCATCATTGATTGATTGTCAATCAATGCTCACATATCTCGATGTGTAGTGAATTTTTTTGGTTCACCCAAGTAGCGAAGCTCAACTGGTGAAGCCTAACGTTGAGGGTTCGAGGTTCATTGGTTGCGTTCTCTTAGGTTTATCCTCCTCCCCTTGAAGAAGGTTGTTCCCATGGTGTGGTCCTTTGGGGCATTGTGTGTATACCAAGGCCGATTGTAAATACACCGATGTATAAAGTTCTCCCTATTATCTTCCCCGCACTCATGGTCAAAACAAATCTGGTTAGTTGCACCTTAATTTGCAAGGTCAAATTTGGGCATTGTAATTATAAATCCTTATACATAGCTTAGATTATCTAAATGCCTAATTCTTTTGCCTTGGAAAATAAACACAAAAGAGGGTTCTTTGAGCAATGCCAATCAAGAGGAGGAGGTGGCACAATGTTTGTGACCTACTTTGATCGGTGGGAATCTTAGGAGATGTCACTAATTTGAGAGAAGGAAAAGTAAAGGAAAATAGTGGCTGGCCAATGGTGTGTTAAATATGGAGCCTGATTTACCCTCGTAATTTTTTGTGGTAAAAGCGCACATTTGTAAGGCCCCCATTATGAGGAGAAGCCATCGTGCGTGAAGGAAAATCACTCACTGGAAACCAAAAATTTCACGGACAAGAATCAGGGACTTTTTTTTCCGCCGGAATATTCTTTTTCTCCGGAATATTATGGCCGGACGGCGGCCGGAAAGTGGTCGGAAAACAACCGGTCAGTTGGCCAGTGGCCGGTAGTCAATGGCCGATGGCCGGTGGTCGGAAGTCAATGGCCGGTGGCCGATGGTCGGAAGTCAATGGCTGGTGGCCGAATTCAAAAGCGGACTTGTCCTCTCAAGGGCGGCCACACATGGGCGGATTGGAGGGTCCGATTTGGACTTATTCGCACAAGGGCGGCTACACATGGCTGTCTCTCATAAGAGAGGGCAGCCCTTTTGGCTTATAAAAGGAGGTCATTTCTACACACATTTCATAGTGTGAAGTTGATGCAACAAGGTGAGTGTGAGGTGGTAAGAGTGAAGCAAGGCGGGAGCTCCATTAAGGGTATAATCCCTTTGTAAACTACTTCTTGTTTTGAAGTACTAAAGCCATTGAGTGGCTGCTTTCCCGTGGACGTAGCCCACAACCACGTATATCGTGTGTACTCTCTCTCTCTCTCTCTACTCTATAATCTCGTGTATATAAATCTGTCTCTCTCCATTAAGTAATCTACTCAATTATCTATTTAGCTACGTCTTTTTTCCTAACAACTGGTATCAGAGCAAGGTTTGCTCGTAGCTAAATTATCTCAAGGAAAGGATTCCTTGAATTGAGTGGGAGTTATGGCAGAGGAAGGGAAGCTCAAGATTGAGAAGTTCAACGGCAAAAACTACCAACATTGGAAGATGCAGATTAAAGACTATCTCTACCAGAAAGACCTCTATTTGCCACTAGGCGGTCTTGCGAAGAAGCCCGCAACAATGGCAGATGAAGCATGGATTGTCCTTGATCGAAAGGCACTGGGAACAATCCGGTTAAGTTTGGCGTCAACGGTGGCCTTCAATGTTTCGGAGATGAAGACCACGGAGGACTTGATGAAGTCACTTGACGACTTCTACGAGAAACCATCGGCATCCAATAAGGTATTTCTTATGAAGCGCTTGTTCAATCTAAAGATGGCAGTGAATGGTTCAGTTGCAGAACACCTAAATGAATTTAACACAAACATAAGTCAACTTCGATCAGTGAAAATCAATTTCGATGACGAAGTGCGAGCTCTCCTTATACTATCATCTCTACCGGATAGTTGGGACAGCCTTGTGATGGCTGTAAGTAATTCTATCTCTGGCACAAATACTCTTAAGTTTGATGATGTTGTGGGTGTTCTCCTAAGCGAGGAAATGCGAAGGAGAAGCACATGAGAATCATCAAGTGCTGCACTATCAGTGGAAACAAGAGGAAGGCTTAAGGAGAGGTTCAAAAACCAAAAGGGTCGTGATCGCTCAAGGCGGAGCAAGTCACGCCCAAAGTCATCTGTTGAATGTTGGAACTGCAGCAAGAAGGGCCACGTCAAGAAGGATTGCTGGTCCAAGAAGAAGAAGGAGACAGAGTCTCAAGACAACAAGCCAACATCGGAGGCCAATGTGGCAGGTAAAGTAGAGCAAGATGCTCTAATTCTCTCATTAGACAATGTGTCTAATTCCTGGATAGTAGATTCCGGGGCTTCATTCCATGCGACACCACACAAGCAACATTTCCAAGACTACACCAAAGGTAATTTTGGGTATGTATACTTGGGAGATGATGAAGCTTGTGAGATTGTCGGCAAAGGTACAGTTTCTGTCAAAACTGCTAACGGAAATGAATGGAAGCTTAAAGATGTTAGGCATGTTCCTTCTCTTCGCAAAAATTTGATCTCTACAGGACAATTAGACGATGAAGGTCACAACATTGCATTCGGAAACAAACGGTGGAAGATCTCAAAGGGGTCTTTGGTGGTTGCCAAGGGTGAAAAAGTCGGTACACTTTACTTGTGTACTGTTAGCATGCAACCTTCAGCTTGTGCAGCAACTACAGAAGTTGACAGTGCGGTGTGGCACTACCGACTTGGGCATATGAGTGCCAAAGGAATGCAAATCCTTCAAACAAAGAAGCTTCTACCAAGTTTGAAAGAAGTGGACTTAGAGTTCTGTGAAGATTGTGTTTATGGTAAACAAAAGTGGGTAAAATTTCAAAAATCAGGAAATGAAAGAAAAAATAAAAAACTTGAGTTGGTTCATTCTGATGTTTGGGGTCCTGCAAGTACACCATCACTTGGTGGCTCATTGTACTATGTAACATTCATAGACGATGTGACTAGAAAAACATGGGTTTATGTCATGAAGAATAAATCCGATGTATTTTCCATATTTCAAAGGTGGAAAGCCTTTGTGGAGAATGAAACAGGTACCAAGGTTAAATGCCTCAGATCCGACAATGGAGGCGAATATTGCGGCCAAGCTTTTGAAAGCTTTTGTGCTAGCAATGGCATTCGGAGGCAAAGGACAACCCCAAGGACACCTCAACAAAATGGGATTTCGGAAAGGATGAACAAGACAATCATGGAACGAGCACGAAGCATGCGGTTACATGCAGGCCTACCGCTTGAGCTTTGGGCGGAAGCTGTAAGTACGTCTGTGTACTTAATCAATCGGTCACCCTCAACGGCATTGGATGGGGGAGTTCCAGAAGAGGCATGGATAGGTAAACCGGTGAATTATGCATTTTTCAAAGTGTTTGGGTGTGAGGCTTTCATGCACATAGATAGAAGCCTAAGATCAAAGTTAGATGCAAAGTCCAAAAAGTGTTTCTTCATTGGCTATGGAGAAGGAGACTTTGGGTATCGCCTATGGAATCCTGAAGATGGTAAAATCTTAAGGAGTAGGGATGTAGTTTTTAACGAACAAAATATGTACAAAGATTACTTGGAAAGAAAACAAACAAAAGAAACAGGTGATGAGTACATGGAGCTTGAGGACGGTGAAGACTCAAGGACTGCAAACGGTGACAATGTGCAACAACGTCAACCAAACGAGGAGCCTCAACCTATTCCCCGAAGATCTACAAGAGCAAGTAGACCTCCAGAAAGGTTTGTTCCTTCCTTCAACCATCTCTTGATCTCAGATTCTGGAGAGCCGGAATCATATGAAGAAGCTATGCAACATGAATCCAAAGAAGAATGGACGAAGAGCATGCAAGTGGAGATGGACTCACTACATCGCAACCAAACATTGGAGTTGGTTGAGCTGCCTAAAGGTAAGCGGGCACTTCAAAACAAATGGGTGTACAAGCTAAATGAAGAAGAAGGTGGGAAGAAAAGGTACAAGTCTAGGCTTGTGGTAAAAGGTTTTTCTCAAAAGAAAGGTATTGACTTCAATGAAATATTTTCTCCTGTTGTAAAAATGAACTCAATTAAGCTTGTCTTAAGCCTTGTGGCTGCTCATGATCTAAATCTCGAGCAAATGGATGCAAATACAGCATTCCCTCACGGTGACTTAGAGGAGGAAATCTACATGCTTCAACCAAAGGGGTATGAAGTAAAAGGTAAGGAAAAAATGGTTTGCAAATTAAAGAAGAGCTTGTATGGTTTAAAGCAAGCATCAAGACAATGGTACTTGAAGTTTGATCGATGGATGTTGGATCATGGATTCACAAGATGCAACTCGGATCACTGCGTCTCAAGAAGATTACATCAAGAAGGCACTAGAAAGGTTTGCAATGCAAAATGAAAAACCAATTTCTACACCTTTGGCTGGTCATTTTAAACTAACGAAGGATATGTGTCCAAAGACACAAGAGGAGATAGCCTATATGTCTAAAGTTCCATATGCTGCAGCGGTAGGTTCTCTAATGAATGCTATGGTCTGGACAAGGCCAGACATTGCACATGCAGTGGGAGTTGTGAGTAGGTTCATGGACAACCCAGGTAAAGAGCATTGGCAAGCTGTGAAGTGGATACTTAGGTATCTAAAAGGGACAACAACAAATGCTTTGTATTTTGGAGGAACTGATATTTTTCTAGAAGGGTATGCTGATGCAGATATGGCAGGTGACAAAGATACTCGAAGGAGCACTACTGGGTATGTGTTCATGGTTGGAGGCACAACAGTAAGCTGGGCTTCAAAGCTGCAGAAAGTGGTTTCACTTTCTACCACGGAAGCAGAGTATGTAGCAATGACGGAGGCAAGCAAAGAAATTCTGTGGCTTCACAGATTCTTAGAAGAGCTTGGATTCAAACAAGACAATTGTGTCTTATATAGTGATAGCCAAAGCGCTATCCATCTTGCGAAGAACTCAGCCTTTCATTCAAGGACAAAGCACATTGAGGTGAGATATCACTTCATACGCACTCTTTTGGAAGAGGGACAACTAAAGCTAGGAAAGGTGCATACAAGTGAAAATCCTGCAGACATGTTTACAAAGGTGGTCAACGAGGAGAAGTTGAGCTTTTGCTCATCTTCAGTCGGCATTCAAGGATAAGAAGCCAGAATGGAAAGCAGTCACAGGTTTGGTTTGGAGATCAGTCTCCAAGTGGGAGATTGTTAAGTATGGAGCCTGATTTACCCTTGTAATTTTCTGTGGTAAAAGCGCACATTTGTAAGGCCCCCATTATGAGGAGAAGCCATCGTGCGTGAAGGAAAATCACTCACCGGAAACCAAAAATTTCACGGACAAGAATCAGGGACTTTTTTTTCCACCGGAATATTCTTTTTCTCTGGAATATTATGGCCGGACGGCGGCCGGAAAGTGGTCGGAAAACAACCGGTTAGTTGGCCAGTGGCCGGTAGTCAATGGCCGATGGCCGGTGGTCGGAAGTCAATGGCCAGTGGCCGATGGTCGGAAGTCAATGGCCGGTGGCCGAATTCAAAAGCGGACTTGTCTTCTCAAGGGCGGCCACACATGGGCGGATTGGAGGGTCCGATTTGGACTTATTCGCACAAGGGCGGCTACACATGGCTGTCTCTCATAAGAGAGGGCAGCCCTTTTGGCCTATAAAAGGAGGCCATTTCTACACACATTTCATAGTGTGAAGTTGATGCAACAAGGTGAGTGTGAGGTGGTGAGAGTGAAGCAAGGCGGGAGCTCCATTAAGGGTATAATCCCTTTGTAAACTACTTCTTGTTTTGAAGTACTAAAGCCATTGAGTGGCTGCTTTCCCGTGGACGTAGCCCACATTGGGTGAACCACGTATATCGTGTGTACTCTCTCTCTCTCTCTCTACTCTATAATCTCGTGTACTTAAATCTGTCTCTCTCCATTAAGTAATCTACTCAATTATCTATTTAGCTACGTCTTATTTCCTAACATGGTGTTAGGGAGGATGCCACCTGATGCAGATGTGTGCGGGAGTCAACAAGAGCAGGTAGCACACAACCTAGGTGATTTGGGAAGGGAAAGGAAAAAGGAGAGAAACATCTAGTGTGCGCATTTGTCGCACGTGTCAATGCAAGGAACTTGCCAGTGACACTGTGTGCTAGCCACAAATGGCTCCAAGCATGCAACTAGCCTAAAGTAGTAAGCTCAAAGATGATGATGGTGTGTCACTCACCGCTCTACGCTTACTATCGTGGAGGATTCCTCGCCGCGAAGAAGAAGAAGCCACTGCTGCGCCGTGCTCAACTGTTTCACCACAGCCGTGCCGTCGTCGCAATGCTCAATCACTCTCTCTCTCTCTCTCTCTCTCGCATACACACACACACAAGGAGATGGAGAAGAAGAAGATGGAGATGGAGCAAGAGCACTCTTCAATTGCACACATGAAAGAATAAGTGAATTTTAGGTTTAGTTGACTTTTATATGAGCTCACCCCATTCACACTTAGGCGCCCGTTCTTAGCCAACTAATCCCTTGAATGTTCCAGTTAGAGTGCGCCTCTCATCGGCGATCACTCTTACCCTTTTCCTATTGGATCGACAAGCCCGGTACCTTGACTCTACCAAATAAATAATACGGTGTCCGTTTTAGGTGATAGGAATGTGCGTGAGGGTTAACATGCCCCCCTTCTTGATGTAGATTCCGTCCTCGGAAACTATTGAGTTGAAGCTCGCTCGTCGAGGTGGAAGAGCATTTGAGATGAATGTCCTTAGCCTTCTTCAGTCATTGCAAAATCAACAACATTGGCACAGTAATTGCATTCTCATATACATTTTAAAAGCATATGCAGTTGTAGGCAGACAATTTGATTGCTAACAGAATTTTAAACCATTTGTCAGCAATAAACATTAAATTTGCAATATAATCAATGCATAAACAGTTG
Source organism: Adiantum capillus-veneris (assembly GCF_014529385.1). Lineage (NCBI taxonomy): Eukaryota > Viridiplantae > Streptophyta > Polypodiopsida > Polypodiales > Pteridaceae > Adiantum > Adiantum capillus-veneris. The sequence continues at coordinate 93,253,554 of NC_140950.1, forward strand.
TAAAGGTGAAAAATTAAACAAGTCTTGGGTCGTTAATTTAACGGTCGAAAGGCACTAAAGATCGACTATTAATACCATGGGCAAGCTTCTCAATTTTCTTTGGTCAATTAAGTTGCTTAATCGTGAGAGCCAAGTATTTCATGTCCGAGGGCTGACTAGAGGCTATACTTAGAAGGCCTTGTAGTTAAGCTACGACAAAAGGAATTCTCATAAAATCATCGTCTGACTTATTTCCTTTTCTTTGACCCCCCAAAGTCTTTTCACATTGTTCTAATTTTGATGTGTGTGCTTATTTTGTATACCTTGGGTTTTTTGCTTTTCAAAGAAAAGCGCTCACACTGGGAACCTCTAGGGCTCTAGTACCATAAGTGATACATGTGAGTGAAGTACCCAATCAAGCTAAGATTTCTCTTCCAGCTTAAGATTTAACATTGTGGCACTTTGATTTTTTTAATTTTTTTGATTCGTTTTCAACATTTTAATTTTGTAACTTTGAGGGGTCATATAACACTGTTACACCTCCCCAAGCTCATCACACTAGTAAACTCCCTTTATAATACTTAAGCTAAAGGTCAATAGGGACTAAGCCCACTAGAAAGCCCTAGTACATTTCACACAATGCTACCTAAATCGGATTAAGAACCTAAGTAACCATTGATTATTAGGAAGGCATTCCCCATGGTATTAAGAGAAGATCTCTAACACCTAGCTTGGTCAAACTAGCTTAGTCGGACTGCTTGATTTTTAAACCTAGACAAGCGACTATGACAAAAATTATATTGAATTTAATGTTTGATACTAAGCAAATGCGTTGGATATTATGCTACCAATCACAATTAAAGTAGACAAACATGGATGCAAAAAGATAAGGGACAATGCTAATGGACAAGAAACACCTGTTTGTGTTGATTGTCGCGCTTGATTTGAAGTGTGAACAAGAGAAAGATTCCATAAAGGTCCAAATCCTAACAACAGCAACACGTTCCTATACACACTAGAAAATACAAAGAATACGTCACATTAGTGGGAAAAGGTACCAACACTTATATAACACAATTAAAACACATAAGGAACCCTAACCTAATTATTTGCACTCCCCCTAGAGAGTCAAGGGAACAGGATATTGTAGAGATTGGGGGGAAAACCTAAGACTAAACCCCTATCCTCATCGTCGAGAAAAACAAAGTCATCATCCATGAAACCATGGTGTGCCATTCGTGTAGTCATGTAAATCTTCTTCTTCATCAGAGGCACCCATGTTTACTAAGAAGGTCACTAGACGCCTATAGTCATCTTGGTCAAAAGGGTAGGCTTGTGCAATGGGAGCTACACTCTCTACTAAGTATAGATCAGTCGTGGTCAAAAGACGTATCAGCCATTCTAACTCCTCGAAATTCCTCTGACATGCTAGCGTACCTACCAAATCCCATTCAGGCAAGCACCGGAAAGACCATGTGAAACATTTGTGAAAAGTAACAAGGGTACCTCTCACTCAAGGCAGGAGTGGATGACTCTAGCATACCAACCATATCTGTACACGCAATAGATGATGGTTAGAGTGCAAATATTACAAGGGTCGTGTTCTTGTGCATAATGTGTTTGTATGATTTTGTGTTATGACTCTTGCTCTTTTACTTTTTTATCTTGTTTTTGTGAGTATAAGGCTAATATATACATTCCCTAAGATTGGAGATTGAGAGGTCAGGGAGGAAGGTTGAGAGGGAAGCAAGATGTCAGCAAACACTCCCCTTCCTTGGGTAGATCATACCTTTTGGAATGATGTCGTCACCTTTTGAAACCAATTGTTCCAAGTTGTTATGGGTGAAGGCTTTAACCAATAGTTTTTGACCACCCTATGTGTTTCATCTAGTTGCAAGGGTGGTAAGGTACTCTCCCATGATTTTATTTGCAGCGTTGTTGTAGGTTGTGAACTTACAACGGGAGGTGCAAACTCTTTCTTGCTTGTATGGATATGTACAATGGTAGGTGGAGGTTGTGTCGAAGCTTCTACTTCCGTATAGGAATCACATGAAGAGCAAGAAGCTTCATTTGATTTCCCTGTTCCTGAGCTAGGTGGAACGAATCGTTTTTTCTTTGGTACCCAAACTAACTCTGGAGCAGGTGTGTAGCATTCCATGATTTTTTCCTTTCCGCGATCTTCAATTTGTTTTGGAGCCACAAGATTGAGCTCACAAGGGCCCGGTGACAAGTAAGAGCACATTTTATGTTTTGGCACCCAGATTTGATCATTTCCTTTATAGTAGCCTTGGGATTCCAATAGTTTTTTAGGAATCCAACGCAACGTTTCTTTATATTTCTTGGGGCGAATAGGATGTCTCTTACCAGGTTCCTGTCTTTTAGCGCTGGATATGGTCGCTAAAGAAGCTTTAGGGACCCACTTGTATGTTTTCTTTGTTATATTGGGATGGGTCTTGTGTGTCTCAAGCTTTATTTCAACTACATCAGTTGAAGCTCTAGAGAGTTGGGCTATGGGGACATATGGTTCAACCTCTTGGACATGCAATGTTTTGGGTTTTATTTCCTTAAGAGGCAATATCTCAGGGACTATGGCTTGAGTGGTAGGGCTAAGAGTTGGTTTTTGTGTTGTGACATTCCCTGTCCCCCAATCAATAGTGAAATGGTGGCTATCATCCATGTGCGTCCTAGGTTTATATTACCCTCCATAGTTTCAACAGGCATGACCAAAAAGTCTTGAGCTACAAGCCCATTGTCATAACTGACATAAGTATGCCAGATTCCAAAAATCGTAGTTTTTTCCTTGTTGACACCCCTGACTTGGATAATACTCTCAGATAGAGGTGGCTTCCCTAACTGACACCACACTCCATATGATAGAAGATTATATTTAGCACCCGTGTCCAATAAGGCGTTATAGCACTTTTCCATAGGTGTTGTTTAGCTCAATAGGGTATCATAGAGGTGTGTCAGAGTCCAACCAATCCTCGTCGATTTCAACATAGATTTAGCCTCACATTTTTGTCTTATGCGTTTTTGTCGCTCCTTAGCCTCAGCTTGAGATTGTATCTTCTTCAATTCTGTTTGTGCCTTGGCTGCCTTTTTTGTATGGATGGCACGTAGCTCCTCTTGGCTTAAAGGATCATAGTATCTTTTAAATTTTCTCCCATTGAGGAATCCTATGGTTTCAAATCCATCAAGAGTCTCCACATGAATGGTTCCTTGTGGGATGATCTCACATACTCTATATGGTCCTTTTCCCGTATATTTAAACTTTTTCTTTTCATTACGTACTCTATACATAAGGACTTTATCACCAACATTGATATCTCTGTTCTTTAGATGACGGTCAAACCATTTCTTCCTCCTATCTTTCTCCACAAGTGCATTTTGCACAGCTAATCGCCTCTCTTCATCTAGCCTTTCAAGAATATATAATCGCTCAACTAAGGGGTTACCATCCCAACCTTCTTGAGAAGCTACTCGAAGACTAGGAATGACAAACTCCCATGCATAACCGCTTCTTGGCCATACACCATCATAAACAGTGTGCAGTTAATGACAAGTTTGTACGCAGTACGATGTGCCCATAGAGCTGATGTAAGCTTTAACTCCCAATCTGTGCAATGAGCTTCCACCGTTTTTGTCAAGATAGAGATTAAGGTCTTGTTGGTGCTCTCAGCTTGTCCATTTTCTTGTGGATAATAAGGTGTGGACTTATGGTGAGCTATCATAAAGTTGGTAGTGAGTTCTTTTATTACTCCATTTATAAAATGAGTACCATTGTCACTCACAATCTTAAAGGGACAACCAAATCTTGTAATAATGTCTCAAATAGAAACTGGGCAGTTGACCTCGCATCGGCCTTACGTGTCTCCCTGGCTTCCGCCCACTTTGTCACATAGTCAATGGCAACGATAATATACTGAGATTGGGTGCTACAAGCTGCCGGACTAATTGGGCCTACAAAGTCCAAACCCCATTTTTCAAATGGTTGAGTCACTTTCACAGGATGTAAGGGCATCTTATCCTTTCATTGTGTGATCTTGTAACGTTGGCATTAATCACATTCTTTTGCAAAAAGTGATGCATCCTTGAATAAGATAGACCACCAATAGCCTGATTGCAGCACCTTTCTAGCTGTTAGTTCCCCTGAGAAATGTCCTCTGGCTATACCCATGTGGGCTTCTTGCAGTATGTATAAATACTCATCCTCACGGGCACAACATCTAAGAATATCATCCTTCCCTAACCTGTAGAGAGTTCCTGCAATGAGAGAGTAAGGTTCACATTCTTTTAAGAGTTTTCGAGCTATGTCCTTACGAAGCTCTTTGGGTGGAAAACCATTAACTAGAAAGTTCACAATCTTCTCACTCCATTCAGGTATGGTTTTGACTAGGAATAGAGAAGTATCGGGCGACTCATCATTGATTCCAGTAGGGGCTTCACCATTGGGTATGCGAGACAAATGATCCGCCATGACATGTCTTTTACCAGGTCTCACCACAACGGTAAAATCAAACTCAAGGAGAATTAACAACCATCGTGTAATACTTCCCATGAACATGGTTTATCAACTAGATACAACAAGGCTTGATGATCAACATAGAAAACAAACTTGTTGGCCACAAGGTAGTAGCAAAATTTCTTCAATGCATAAATCATACCTAAACCTTCTTGCTCTGTAGTGGTGTAGTTTCTCTCGGCATCATTCAATTGACGATTTGCAAAGCTAATGGGGTAGTCCAGTTTATGTTCTCCTGGTTGAGCTAGAACACACCCAATAGAAAAGTTCGATGCATCAATATACACATGGAAAATTACATTCCAATCGGGCACTCGTAGGATAGGAGTGCTATAGTCAAGGTCTTTTTCAATGACTCATAAGCATGGTCACACTCCGCAGTCCATTGGAACTCAATAAGAAGTTTGTACAAAGGACGAGCTATCTCGACAAAGTTTAAAATAAACCGTCGGTAATAACCAACATGGCCCATGAACCTTTGAACTCCTTTATAGTTTGTAGGTGGTGGCAATTCAGCAATGGCTTTGATTTTGCTCTCATATGTGGAAATCCCATTTTTGGACTCCATGTTTAATCCAAATTTGGCATTTGAAAGGGTTTAAGGAGATGCGATACAATCTGCACTTCTCAAACACTTTTTGTAAGCATGATAGATGTTCTTTCCAAGAGGAATAAACACAAAGGTCACCTAAGAAAGCTTCGCAAAACTCCCTCAAATATTCTCTAAAAGCAGTGTTTCTTAATCTTTGAAAAGTAGCAGGGGCATTGGTTAAGCCAAAAGCCATAACACGAAATGCGAACACTCCAAATTTGGTTATAAAGGCTGTTTTAGCTTGGTCCTCTAGCGCAATTGTGATTTGATTGTAGCCAGAGTATCCATCTAAAAAGCTATAAGCTTCCTTCCCTGCAACTCTTTCAAGCACATGTTTAGAATTGTTACCATATACTTGGTAGTGATGTGTGTGAACACACTAGGACCGCCGGGGCATTTTTTCCCTCTTTAGGAGGTTTTTTCCCCCGTGCATTGTATATACGCCCATCACTCTAGGGCTATCAATCTTTCTATTGCACACTAAGTAACACACTCTCTATTGTGTGCCTTGAGCTTCCTTCGTCTTCTCCAAGCTGTGTGTGTTTCTCTGCAACCCTAATTCCAACAATTGGTATCAGAGCAGGTCACGTCCTCCCGGGCTTAGTCGCCAGCTGCTCCAACACACGCCTGCTCACTTTCTCCGATTTCAGTGAGCTTTGGCGAGCGTTCGCAGGTCGACAAATATTTTGGGTAAGCTCGAAGAGCTTGGTCTGCTCAGAATTTTGATTTGGGCTCATTTCGGCCTCCGTTTCCACTACGGGCAGTACTGCACAGGCTATTTCGTCATTTTGTGCAGAATTTCTGTCAGTGCCGTTTTCTGCATAACAGGTGCCTTATAGTCTTCTACGGTTTGTGCTATATAGCACAAGTTGTTCCCGCTCCATTTCTCCTATTTTCGGGCAGTTTTCACATCAGGTGCAGCATTTACCATGGCTGACAACAACAACACAAATGTGTTCAAGATGTTTGCTGCTGAGGACAGGTTGGATGGGGACAACTACCCTATGTGGGCTTATATGATGCAACATGTTCTTGTGTCAAAAGGTGTCTGGAGCATTGTGCAGGGCATTGATGTACGTCCTGGTTCTGAAGATGTAGGCGATGTTGAGGATGTTGCAGGTCTTGCTGCAAGGATTGCAGCTGTTAGAGTTGTTTTGCCTACGGCAGAACAAGCTCGTTGGGATGTTAAGGATGCACAGGCTCATGCATTGATTGTGTTGTCTATGAAGCGCACCATTATTCCTCACATCCGTTCAGCAAAATCTGCAAAACAGGCTTGGGATATTCTAGCAGGTCTTTATGCAAGCTGCAATGAGGCTAAAATTGCTTTGCTGCGTAAAGAGCTAGAGTCGAAGATTATGCATGAGGAAGATGATATGGACACTTTCCTTGCTAGTGTCAAGGATATCAATGAGCAACTCATTTCTGCAGGTGAAGTCATTTCGGACAGTTCCCTTGTGCAGACTGTTCTTGATGCCTTACCAGATTCCTACCAGACTTTTGCTAGTACTTGGAGACTCATGACCCAAGGAAATCCTGAAGTTGTCAAGTTTGATGCATTATGCACATTGCTGTTGCAAGAGTCACTTTCTAGAAAAAACAGGACTAGGCAGCGTGCAGTTGAACAGGCTTTTATTGCTTCTCAAAAAAGGGTGGTAACAGTAATGCAGCCAGTTCTTATGGTTTTGCTGCGAGTGGCAAAAATTCTGTTCCTAATGCTTCTGCTGGCAGCACTTCGTCTGGCAATTCTGGTGATAAGGGCAAAAAGAAGATGCGTTGCCATTATTGTAAAGACAATGATCACTTGATCAAGTCGTGTCCTAAGCTGAAGGCCAAAGAGGCTAAGAAGAAAGAGGGTGGTTCCACTGCAAATGCTGGTTCCACTACAAATGCAGCCATTGTTGAGTCTTCTGTGAAAGGAGATTGTGATGCTGATGTTGATGCAGAATGGGCTTTTAGCACAGAGTGCACTTACAATCCTGCTGTCCATGATGCATGCTTGTCAGTTGCTGCAGATTCACATGTGTGGTATTTCGACAGTGGTGCTACAAAGCACATTACCTCACATCGTGAATTGTTTACCTCTCTCGAGTCTGTCCCTCATGGGAATTCAGTCACTTGTGCCAACAACGCCTCTTATCCAGTTCAGGGAGTTGGAAAGATTGTGCTCACTGCTGCTAATGGCAGTTCCTTCACACTTGTTGATGCACTTTATGTACCTGGGATCAAGAAGAATCTCTTGTCTGTATCTTCACTTGCTAGACTTGGACTTGTAGTCAAATTTGTGGATGACAGATGTACAGTTCATGATCTCAGTTTTGGTGATGAAATTGTTGCATCTGGCCTTTTGTGCCGTGGGCTGTATAAGCTCACTTTGTATGACAAGTGTGGACAAAATTTTGCAAATGCTGTTGCAGATTCAAGGGCTATTTCAGATGCAAAACTTTGGCATGCACGTTTTGGTCATCTGAATTTTGCCAGTTTGTTGCGTTTGCAGAAATCTGATATGGTTGCTTCTTTGCCGCCTCTTGAAGCACCTGTCAAACATGTTTGTGAAGGCTGTATTCTGGGTAAAATGCAGCGTTCTAAGTTTCCAAAGGATGGTTCAGTTAGGGCCACATGCAGGTTGCAGCTTGTGCATAGTGATGTTTGTGGGCCCATGCAAACTCCGTCCTTGGGCAATTACCTGTACTTCGTGACTTTCATTGATGATTACTCCAGGCATGCATGGGTATTTCCTCTTAAAGCGAAGTCCGAAGTTTTATGTGCTTCAAACAATTTCTGGCTATGGCTGAAAATGTCTCGAAATGTACTATGGGCACCCTCCATTCCGATCGAGGGGGGGAGTATATGTCTCATGAATTTAATGCATTTCTGGCTAGTCATGGGATAAAACACCAATGTACAGTGCCTTATACACCTCAGCAAAATGGTGTTGCTGAGAGGAAAAACAAGTCACTAACAGAAATGGCACGATGTATGTTCAAAAGTCAAGCTTTGCCGCATTCTTTTTGGCTTGAGGCCATCATGTGTGCCACTTATGTACTTAACAGGTGTCCTACGAAAGCTTTGCAGTCTATTACTCCATATGAAGCATGGCATGATAGAAAACCTTCTATTGAGCACATGCGTGTTTTTGGCTGTTTGGCATATGCTTTGGTGCCACAAGTGCACCGCAGAAAATTGGATGATAAGGCTGTCAAATGTATTTTTGTTGGTTATAGTGCTGAAAGCAAAGGTTACAGGTTGTATCATCCGCAAACAAAACGTATTCTGGTTTCACGGGATGTAGTGTTTGTGGAAGACTCTGTTCAGCCCTTGCTGTCATGTACTAGAGACAGTAATGTAAGCTCACAGGACATTTATGACACTTTGTTGCCTCTTTTCAGTGGTGGAAATACGAATGTAAGTTCCAATGAGGCAAATGTACAGCCTATGGGGGTTTCTGAAAATGTTTTAGAACAGCCTATTACTCATGCAGATGTACATGATGTACTTGATGAGGAAAGGGCTGAAAATGAGCAGGCTAGAGGTATGCCAAAATGGCTGGTGCACACTTTGCGTGACAGTAAATTGGATGCACCTTTATCTAGTCGTACTCGTTCAGGCTCTCGCCATGCATCTTATGCATCAGATTGTTATGCTTTGGCTGTGTCTAGTTTACATGATGTTGAGGAGCCTCTGTCTTTTGATGAAGCACATAATTCAAAAAATTGGAATGAAATCAGAATATGATGCACTTATAGAGAATGACACATGGACTTTATGTGATTTGCCTCCTGGAAAAAAGGCCATTGGTACGAAGTGGGTTTACAAGTTGAAACGCAAGCCGGATGGTGAGATCGATCGCCATAAGGCTCGACTTGTTGCAAAGGGTTATGCACAACAAAAAGGCATAGATTATGAAGAGACTTTTGCTCCCACTTGTCGTATGACTACTGTGTGTTTTCTATGTGCATTGGCAGCTCATTTTGGTTGGGATGTACATCAATCAGACATTGTTACTGCTTTCTTGAATGGTGACATATTTGAGGAAGTTTATGTAACGCAGCCTCGCGGTTTTGTCATAAAAGGACAAGAGGACAAAGTGTGCAAATGTAAGAAGGCTTTGTATGGGTTGAAGCAATCTCCTCGTGCTTGGTATGAGAAAGCTGACACTCATTTGGTTAAACGAGGCTTTCGTAACAGTCCAACAGAAAGCACATTGTATGTAAAGCGTGAGGATGATGTATTTCTCATTGTGGTTCTTTATGTTGATGATTTGCTGATCACTGGACCAAATGAGAGACATATTGCTGAATTTAAGGCTGATTTGAATGCTACTTTCAAGATGAAATATTTGGGGCTGTTGCATCATTACTTGGGTATACAGTTTAAGCAGTGTGATGGTGGTATTGCCTTGTGTCAGAAAAGTTACATAGAGACATTGCTATGTAAGTTTGGACTTGAGGATTGCAAACCTATTGCCACTCCCATGGAAACAGGTTTGAAGTTGAGTCTACATGATGCTGGCGATCCTGCTGATGTCACTCTTTACCAAACTGCTGTTGGTTGCCTCATTTATGTATGTAACACGAGGCCAGATATTCAGTTTGCAGTCTCGCAGGTCAGCAGATTTATGCATAGCCCAGGGTCTAAGCATTGGCAGGCTGTCAAGAGGATTTTCCGCTACCTTAGTGGCACTTTACATCTTGGCTTGTTTTATCCCAAGGGGGGATCATTGGCGCCAGACTTACATGCTTTTTCAGACTCAGATTGGGCTGGTTGTTTTGACACGCGAGTGTCCACAAGTGGTTTTTGTTTCATGCTTGGCAGTTCATGTATATCATGGTTGAGCAAGAAGAAACCTACTGTGGCCACTTCGAGTTGTGAGGCTGAGTACAGGGCAGTCTTCACAGCTACGGTTGAGTGTGTATGGCTCAGACGCCTTATGGATGACTTGGGTGTTGGATAGGACACTGCCAACACTATCTACACTGACAGTCAGAGCGCATTGGCAGTTGCGAGGAACCCAGTTTTTCATGCTCGCACAAAGCACATTGAGGTGCATTACCACTATGTCAGGGAGAGGCTCTCAGCAGGAGAGATCAGCTTGGCTTATGTGCCAACACAGGACAACCTTGCAGATCTTTTCACAAAGGCATTGTCTCGTGAGAAGCTTGAAGCTTTCCGCAAAGCTTTGGGCTTACTCCCCTTTGTGGACTGATCCTGTCCTCAGGGCATGGCACTTCCCTTTACTCATGTGCCAGCTCTCGTTCACCGCATCACTCCAGGGGGGATTTGTTACCATATACTTGGTAGTGATGTGTGTGAACACACTAGGACCGCCGGGGCATTTTTTCCCTCTTTAGGAGGTTTTTTCCCCCGTGCATTGTATATACGCCCATCACTCTAGGGCTATCAATCTTTCTATTGCACACTAAGTAACACACTCTCTATTGTGTGCCTTGAGCTTCCTTCGTCTTCTCCAAGCTGTGTGTGTTTCTCTGCAACCCTAATTCCAACATGAATATGGCAAGGGGTAATGGTCCCTCCTAGTGATGGCATTGACCTTCTTGAGATCCACGCACACTTTGAGTTTCCCATTCTTTTTTGCCACAATCACTATTGGAGACACCCATTATGAGTGCTCAATAGTGTATATGAATCCGCATTTCACAAGCTTTTCAATCTCTTCTTGAACGATTTTTGCATATTTAGGATTCATTGGGTAGGGTCGTTGCTGAACTAGTTTAGCCATGCTATTCATGGGGATTGTGTGTTGCACCACGGAAGGTGGAACACCTTTCATATCATAATATGTCCAGGAAAATATATCCCTGAATTTCTTGAGAAGTTCTTTAAGTACACACTCCTCAGCCTCTGTCAGATCTTGGGCAATGAAAACAAGTTTGGACTCTTCTCCTGGGTCTGCTAACTCTATATCATTAACTATCGCTAGACCAACATAGACTCCATTGCTTCCATCGATAGTTTTTCTTTGAGCCTTTGTATACACAACCTTACGTTCCTCTATGGTGTAAGATTTGAAATGTTCAGGTGCAGGGTGTAAGTCTGTGGGGTCTTGTTGTTCTGTGGACTGTGATTTCACTTCTGATTCCTTTTTTTGTTGAGCTAACTCTCGATTTTGTCGTCTCCTTACGGTACGGCTCAACTTTGGATTCTCTGTAGCCTCTAGTTGTGCGATGTCAATGGGTTGTGGACTACACAAAATAATGCTTTGACAGTATTCACCCCAGTTTTCTACCAACTTCCGATGAGCATCACATGCCCCTATATAGTTAAGCCATTCTACGGTAGATTTCTTTTTGTTTATTCTAGCATGCACATTTTCTTGATATCGTCTTCTCTTATATCTCTTACTGTTCTTATCTAATTTTCGATAACAACCGATCTCTAGTGAAGAGTCTAGATGAATCGCTTCTTGTGTCTTCTGTTCCCTTGGATAGATTGTCATCTAGGGTATCACTGGGCCTTGAATGGTTTGTCCCCACCTTTGCACTAAGGTTTAACTCAAATTCTTCATCCTCAGAGTCAATTTCAATTGTTGATTCTGACCCCAAATCGTGTGGGCTATAGTCTTGTCAGGCACTACTAGTTCCAATGCCAGTCCAACCTTCATCTTGTAGGTCATCATAAGCTATATGCATTGCTTCTAGCATATTTAAGGGTACGAGTGGTGGCATTTCATCCCCCTCAGGTGTTACCAGGTCGTCTCCTATTTCCCCAAGTGTCTATGGTTGCTGCTAGGTGGACCCAATCCACATTGTCCGACTCAATCATCCCAGGCAGTACATCCATACAAGGAGAATCTTCCCCAACATCAGTGTTTTCTTTACACATGTAACAATACTGCAATGGGGCCGAGTGAACTATGGTGTCAGATCTATGATCAATTGTAAGCCTGTTTCCTAGGGGATGTGCTCGACCAGTTACAAGATCCACTCGAATGACAGAATCTTGGAACAACAAGTAGACATGGTTTTTAGATCATTCATGCACCATTTTTGCTTCCCTCATGAAAGGACGTCCTAAGATCATCTCTGATGCCATAGTGTGCTTGGCGAAATCCATAACAATGAAGGTAATTCTTATTTTATGTCCAAAGACCTTGATCTTGAGATCTTCTAGCATCCCAATAGGTTTAACAATAGACCCATTGGCCATCTTCACTACTATGGTTGTGGTCGCAAGGTGAGGTCTTCTCATAGTTTCCCATCAATTTTTAGTCACAATGCTAACCCCAGCACCACCATCAAGGATTCCCTTCACAGTTAATCCCTTAGTAGTGATTGGTATGGTCTCATTGGATTCATCACCCTCATACTATTGTCCCAACTTGTTAACAGGTATTTCTACCACAAGGTTCTCATCTAGGTTGGGTTGTGGATCTAAGTGTTCCTCCTCTATTGGAATCTCCCCAGCTCCATCCATCTGTGCAAATTGTGGTAGCCCAAACTTTAGTTCTCCATTGAGGAAGGCTCGAAGAGCTGAGACTAACTCAGGGTCTTTATATAGTTTGGACATGATGGTGGCTCTAACTTCTCAAGACATGAAATCCATCAATTTGGTAATGTTTAATGGCACCTTTTGGGCTTCAGTACCTTGACGTGGGGAAGATGGGATCTCCATTTCTTCGATAGGATCAGGTAGTCCCTCTGTAAACATTATTTCCATCAAGAAGTGAGTACGCCCACTTTCCCATGACTTTAAGTCACTTTCTTCTTGGATGACACTAGGTATGGCTAAGGGTCTATGGACTTGGTGAGGTTGTTGTTGCGCAGGGAACACGGTGTCTGTAATCTGGATCTGCCTAGGTGCTGGTTCTAGATCCCTTTGGGTATCTTCTACCAAACTCCTTAATTGCTTGACTCACTGGATCTCCTTTGTAGGGTTTGGATAAGTTCCTTTCTTCTTCTTGGATCCCTGCCATTGTGGCTCATGAAGATCTTCCTTTTGGTTTCTATCTTAGTGGTAGTTTTGGTTTCCATGGTTTCACCTGAATCACAATCCTCTTCAGCGTCGTTCATATATACGGGGTCGTCACAAGTCCCTATGTTGGTCTTTGAACTGGGGTTTGACTTCGCTGCTTTTAGAGATCTCTTCCTTTTTTCTTCTTTTTTTGCGATTGGACATTTGATGCCGTGTCTCTTTCCTCAAGAATATAATTTTGTTTTTGGAGCATCGATCGTGTGAGTACGTTTACTGGTACCACATGTGTACTTTGTGATGGCTCCTCAGTAACCTCAATCAAGTTTAATGGCGTGATCTTTGGTGCATTTGGATTATTTGGATTATTTGGATTATTTGGACATTGGGCAATCAAATGATCTATGCCATATAGATTACACATGAGTATCGGCATTGTAGACGTGCTCGCTTGATTGGTTTGCATTAGTGTGGCGTTATTTTGTAGCCTAATAGGACACTCGGCCACACGATGTGGACCTCCCACACTCATAGCATTGAAGAGGTGGTCTCTTAGCAGTGTAATTGATATTTTGGCCTCTTGCAACAAGAGCAGCTACTTGATAGACAGGTTTGACTTGTCCCCAATAGTCCTCCATGTAGTATTGTGGACTTTCTTCAAGCACATACATCCCATAGGCAATATTAGGGTCTATATCTTCCTCACAGCCTTCCAAACAAGCAATAGATGACTCACAACCCACTTGATTCATAGAAGTGATTCTCGGATGTGGTGGTTGCGGTCCTAGCAGTGGAGGTGGTAAGGGTGTTGTTTGAACAACATTTTGGGCCGTAGGGACCATGTGTTGTGACGTTTGTTCAAGAGGTGGGGCCGGCATCAATGCAGGCACTCGAAGTGTGTCTATCCATACTAAGGTTGGTCTATTGGCCATCGCGTGCTTAAATACTATGCAATCCTTAGCTTGATGACCATACCTTCCACATGCATTGCAATTCCCATTGAATTTTATTCTAAAAGTAGGGCATTCACTGGTACTATGCGGTCCATAGCATACTGAGCACCATTGTTGCTCCCTTCTTGGATACATATGATTGTTTTGCGGAGCACAATTGTCTCTAAGACTCTCTGGAATAGCCTTGGTAAGGTCTGTTAAAGTCATCTCAGATATCTTTGGCTCCTTAGCAATAGGCTTTAGGGTCATTGTTTGATGCCCTGATGCTTGCGAGCTAATCAATTTAGGCTCAACAGACACTCTTTCTCCTTGAATCATTAAATTATCCTCCAATTGGATCGCATTGGTGGTGAGTGCTTCCCAAGTGGTGATACCTCTAATGACTAGACCATTGTAGATATCCTCATGTCGTAATCCCCTAATGAATCTATCAAGCAATTGGTTATTATTGAAGTGCTTATTTGGATTACAACGAGAATTCAAATGCTTCAAGCGACTAATAAAGTCTCTCACCGACTCTCCTTCCTCTTGTTGGGCTTTCTAGAGCTGAGAGGCTACACCCCAAAGAACTCCCTCTCGTATGTATTCTTTCAAGAACAGTCTCCTAAGAGTAGGGTAAATCATTTTTTCTTCCACCCTTAGGGTTCTATACCAATCCCCTGCCTTCCCACTTAAGGTTAGGCTTAAAGCATTACTCTTATGCAGGTCATTGTGTTCTCCTAGAGAATCGCATATTTGTTCAAACACTTCAATATGCTTTCTCACATCCCCGTCTCCACTAAATTTTTGTGTGAGCTTGGCTATTTGTACTGCCTTACTTCTAGGCTCTCTATCAGGCATGTTACGCATATTCTCAGCAATAGATCGACCAATAGCTTGAGCAAATGTTGCCAAGTCACCTAAGTGAGCAGGCACCGTGGGTGAAGGTGCTCCAAAGACTACATGTGGAGTAGGTATTGGCATTGGGCTTGGCGCATAGGAAGCCCTTGGGTTCCATGTTTGGTACGGTGTTGTGCCATGTGGTGGAGATGGGATGCATTACACTTGCTACATGATGCTTCAATTGATTCCCATGTGAATGAAGCTTTTCTACAATGCCAATGTATTACGGCGTGGGAGAAATCTGATGGGTCACGCTTCATACATTACACCACACATAATACCCCCAACTACAAAAACATGTTCTTCACTGAAAGAGGAAACTGTACTCAGACTTACATGCTTGAACATATCCCTTTGTCAACGATGTGCACTATCGTAGCCATTCGGCTTAGCTCCCATTCCCTTCGATGTGAGACAGGGCGTTGGGGCAATGGAGAAGAGTCAAATCGATTGTGAACATTATGCTCACTACAAGTTTGAGAGTCTGAGTACCACACACTACTAGAGTGCTCAAACTTTGATCACATCTAAACATGCTTCTCTCACATTTTCAGCCATGACTTAGACCTATACACTTTCCTCTCCTAGCCACAATGTGGGATCTCCATTGCGACTCTCATCACCACAACTTTGGAGCATCAAGAGTCCCTCATTAGCCGTACACATACTACATCACATGTAGATTTGGTCTCACAAGTCATATTGGACCTCCGAGAACGATAATAAAATATCTCTCTCTCTCTCTCTCTCTTTATATATATATATCCCTCTCCCCACCTCCCCTCTTCTCTCTCCACCCCATCCTCCACTCCCCCTTTTCCTCTCTCTCTTCCCCCTCCACCCCTTTCCTCTCTCTCTCTCTCTCTCTCTCTCTCTCTCTCTCTCTCTCTCTCTCTCTCTCTCTCTCTCTCCCCCCTTGATGCCCTCGTCACATGTTCTCTCTCTACCCTTGTCTCTCTCTCTCTCTCTACACACACAGACCCTCTCAATCTCTCTCTACATACACCCTCTCTTATCACTCTCATTATCCCCTGCCAACTCCCCCCTCTCTCTTCCCCCCCCCCCCCCCCCCCCCTCTCTCTCTCTCTCTCCACCCCATTCTCCAATCCCCCTTTTCCTCTCTCTCTCTCTCTCTCTCTCTCTCTCTCTCTCTCTCTCTCTCTCTCTCTCTCTCTCTCTCTCTCTCTCTCTCTCTCTCTCTCTCTCTCTCTCTTCCCCCTACACCCCCTTCCACACATACACAAGAAACAAAACACATCCGAATCGATAAACATACACCTACTCTTTCAAATATTTAACACAACTCAATCAAAGATTGTGCTTCCTTGAGCAATAACGGTCTCTCTCTCCCTTCTCTTGTAAAGCTCTCTTTCTCTCTCTCTCTCTCTCTCTCTCTCTCTCTCTCTCTCTCTCTCACACACACACACACACACACACACACACACACACACACACACACACACACACAAGGACAAGTATACACCCAAAACATTTAACCAAGAATAATGTTCACAACAAGATTATATTAAAATTATAATAGGGACATGACATTGAACTATAATTATATCAAAATTACCTCTCTCTCTCTCTCTCTCTAGTGCATCTGTTTTTTGACATAGTCGACATCAATTCATTCTTTTGATCATAACTTCTGTTAGGAAATATGATGAAAGCTAAGTAGATAATTGAGTAGAGTACTTAATGGAGAGGGATAATTTACACACACAAGAGATTATAGAGTGTACACACACACACACACACACACACACACACACACACACACACACACACACACACACACACACAGTACACACGATATACGTAGCTAAGTAGATAATTGAGTAGATTACTTAATCGAGAGAGATAATTTACACACACAAGAGATTATAGAGTGTACAGAGAGAGAGAGAGAGAGAGAGAGAGAGAGAGAGAGAGAGAGAGAGAGAGAGAGTACACACGATATACGTGGTTCACCCAATGTGGGCTACGTCCACAGAAACCACTCAATGTCTTTAGTACTTCATACCAAGAAGTAGGTTATAAAGGGATTATACCCTTTTGAAGCTCCTGCCTTGCTTCATTCTCACCACCTCACACCCAGCTTGTTGCATCAACTTCACATTATGAAATGTGTGTAAGAAATGGCCTCATTTTATAGGCCAAAAGGGCTACTCTCTCTCATGAGAGGCAGCCATGTGTAGCCGCCCTTGTGTAGATAAGTCCAAAGCAGACCCTTTAATCCGCCCATGTGTGGTCTCCCTTGAGAAGACAAGTCCTCCTTTGAAATCAGCCACTGCCATTGAGTTTGGTCACCGGCCACTAGCCTTTGACTTCCGACCACCGGCCATTGACTACCGGCCACCGGCTAACCGACCAACCGCACGGTCGTTTTTTGACCACTTTCCGACCGCTGTCCAACCATAAAATTCTGGTGAAAAAGAATATTCCGACGAAGCCAGTCTCGAGCCTAAGTAAAAAATTTATTTTTCGGTGAGTTATTTTTCTTCACGCACGATGGCTTCTCCTCATAATGGGGGCTTATAAATGTGCATTTTTAACATAAAAAATTACAAGGGGTAAATCAGGCTCCATACTTAACAATCTCCCACTTGGAGCCTGATCTCCAAACCAAACCTATGATTGCTTTCCATCCTGGCTTCTTATCCTTGAATGCCGATTGAAGATGAGCAAAAGCTCAACTTCTCCTTGTTGACCACCTTTATAAACATGTCTGCAAGATTTTCACTTGTATGCACCTTTCCTAGATTTAGTTGTCCCTCTTCCAAAAGAGTGCGTATGAAGTGATATCTCACCTCAATGTGCTTTGTCCTTGAATGAAAGTCTGAGTTCTTTGCAAGATGGATAGCGCTTTGGCTATCACTGTACAAGACACAATTGTCTTGTTTGAATCCAAGCTTCTCTAAGAATTTATGAAGCCACAAAATTCCTTTGCTTGCCTCCGTCATTGCTACATACTCTGCTTCCGTGGTAGAAAGTGAGACCACTTTCTGCATCTTTGAAGCCCAGCTTACTATTGTGCCTCCAACCGTGAAGACATAGCTGGTAGTGCTTCTTCGAGTATCTTTGTCACCTGCCATATCTGCATCAACATACCCTTCTAGAAAAATATCAGCTCCTCCAAAATACAAAGAATTTGTTGTTGTCCCTTTTAGATACCTAAGTATCCACTTCACAGCTTGCCACTGCTCTTTACCTGTGTTCTCCATGAACCTACTCACAACTCCCAATGCATGTGCAATATTTGGCCTTGTCGAGACCATAGCATACATTAGAGATCCTACCGCTGCAGCATGTGGAACTTTAGACATATAGGCTATCTCCTCTTGTGTCTTTGGACACATATCCTTGGTTAGTTTAAAGTGACCAGCCAAAGGTGTAGAAACCATTTTTACATTTTGCATTGCAAACCTTTCTAGTACCTTCTTGATGTAATCCTCTTGAGATAGCATTATTGTCTTCTTCGTCCTGTCCCTTGATATCTTCATACCAAGTATCCTCTTTGCAACACCTAAAAATGTCATTGAAAATGATTTAGACAAGTCCTCTTTTAGGTCTTTGATGTCCTGCATGTTAGCACTTGCAATTAGCATGTCATCAACATACAACATTAGGATGATGAACTTCCCATCTCCCAAATTCTTCGTGTAGATGCAATGATCTGAGTTGCATCTTCTGAATCCATGATCTAACATCCATCGATCAAACTTCAAGTACCATTGTCTTGATGCTTTCTTTAAACCATACAAGATTTTCTTTGATCTGAAAACCATTTTCTCCTTACCTTTTACTTCATACCCCTTTGGTTGAAGCATGTAAATTTCCTCCTCTAAGTCACCATGAGGGAATGCCGTATTTACATCCATTTACTTGAGATTTAAATCATGAGCAGCCACAAGGATTCAGACAAGCCTAATTGAGTTCATTTTTACAATAGGAGAAAATATCTCATTGAAGTCAATACCTTTCTTTTGAGAAAACCATTTTACCACAAGCCTAGACTTGTACCTTTTCTTCCCACCTTCTTCTTCCTTCACCTTATACCTTTTCTTCCCACCTTCTTCTTCCTTCACCTTATACACCCATTTTTTTTGCAGTGCCGGTTATCTTTAGGCAACTCAACCAATTCCCATGTTTGGTTGCGATGTAGTGATTCCATCTCCACTTGCATGCTCTTCATCCATTCTTCTTTGGATTCATGATGCATAGCTTCTTTGTATGATTCGGGCTCTCTAGAATCTGAGATCAAGAGATGGTTAAAGGAAGTAACAAACCTTTTTGGAGGTCTACTTGCTCTTGTGGATCTTCGGGGAATAGGTTGAGGCTCCTCATTTGGTTGATGTTGTTGCGCGTTGTCATCGTTTGCAGTCCTTAAGTTTTCACCGTCCTCAAGCTCCATGTATTCATCACCTGTTTCTTTCATTTGTTTTCATTCCAAGTAATCTTTGTACATATTTTGTTCATTGAAAATTACATCCCTACTTCTAAAGATTTTACCATCTTCAGGATTCCATAGGAGATACCCAAATTCACCTTCTCTATAGCCGATGAAGAAACACTTTTTGGACTTTGCATCTAGCTTTGACCTTAGACTTCTATCTATGTGCATGAAAGCCTCGCACCCAAACACTTTGAGGAATGGATAGTTCACCGGTTTACATGTCCACGCCTCCTCTCAAACTCCCCTATCCAATGGCGTTGAGGGTGACCGGTTGATTAAGTACACAGACATACTTACTGCTTTCGTCCAAAGCTCAAGCGGTAGGCCTGCATATAGCCGCATGCTTCGTGCTCGCTCCATGATTGTCCTGTTCATCCTTTTCAAAATCCCATTTTGTTGAGGTGCTCTTGGGGTTGTCCTTTGCCTCCGAATACATTGTTAGCACAAAATCTTTCAAAAGCTTGACTGCGATATTCGCCTCCATTGTCGGATCTGAGGCACTTAACCTTGGTACCTGCTTCATTCTCCACAAAGGCTTTCCACCTTTAAAATATGGAAAACACATCGGACTTATTCTTCATGACATAAACCCATGTTTTTCTAGTCGCATCGTCTATGAATGTTACATACTACAATGAGTGTAGACGGCTGAGACAGTTTCACTATGTGGGAATGCTCTCTTATGAGCCGGGCAGTGAATTAGTTAGTAATTCCTACGGTAACTACCATGGTAAACCCAAGGCATATAAATAGGGCCCATTACATTGTAATCGGGTTAGCAATTGGGTTAGCATAATCATGAGCATAGTCGAGTTAACATTTTGGCGTCATTTGTACTTGAGTTGTTAACCATTGGCAGTTGTTGTCAGTTGTCCTCTATCTGTAAATCACATCATAAGCATTGTAATCTTTCATCTGTAATTCCAATCACGGCAGATATTCCGATTACACTTACTCTGTATTCAGTACTCTAAATCTGAATCTGAATATTATTCTCAGTACATCTTCTGGTTCTTATTCTAGTAGATAAATTCTAGTTCAGTTTCTGATCCTCTGTCCAGTGTACTGTCTGAACTAATACATCACAAGTAGCTGAAATCTTCTAACACTGGAATTAGCTATCTCAAGAGATTAGCTCCAATTCCATTTTGGCGATGACGGTGGTTCGAGCTGAAGCTCGATAACTAAAATACTCTTCTCCCAGTTGGAAGTTTTTAGCAATGGCACCCAAACCCAGTCGTGGCCGAAAATCCACCATCCGTGTTGATCCTATTCCTGAGGAGTCGGAAAGAGAGTCTGACCCTAAGCAAGAGAAGGTGACTGACACTGAGGCTCAGGAGGAGCATAGTCAGGCTGATGAGACGCAGGACTCACAGCATTCCAGTCATTCTCGACGCAGATGGGCAGAAAGGGAAGCACGGAAAGCCAAGAGTTCTCGGTTCAGGCAGGGGGATGAGGGTACCAAGGGAAGTAAAGGCAGTCACCGCACTTCTAGAAGACAGGCTAGAGAGGATACTAAGAGAGAGACAGAAATAGATATTGATTGGGATGCCGATACTGACAACTGTAAGAAGACTCCCAAGCGCCATTCTGAATCTAAGAAGAGAAGCGGCAGAATCAGTGGTAATCGGAATGATTACACATCTTCCCTGAAAATTTCTTTTCCAATAGTCAAGGGAGGTAAGAAGGATGATCCAAACGTTCACATACAGGCTTTTGAGCAGTATGTTGAACTGAAAAATATTGATGAAGATGATTGGGGGGAATACTTTCCGCAAACCTTGAAGGAGGCAGCGAGAAAGTGGTACTATCATTACCCCGCCTGTAAGCTTAGATCCTACAACAAACTGCTTAAAGAATTCAGACTGGAGTATTCTGACAACAGAGGTGATGAAGTGAACTGGATAATGTTAGCGGGTACGCCGCGACGGACGATGGAGCACAGCGAGAACACAGACCAACAAACTGTCAATCTGAGGACGTAGCTGACCCAACTAGGGCATGGAGGCAATCTCTGGGTTGTCAACCCTGAGCTAGACACGAACAACACTCTACAGTCACTAATCCTACCACAACACTACCATAAAGCAAAGAAACAGACAACGCATCCTACGAAACACTACAAGCTCGAAACAGTCTCAAATCATATCGGAATGACTCGAAATTGGAGGGTAAGACTCACAAGGACATATCCTATGTGGCCAAACACCTAAACCCTGAAAACCATAACTGTAAGACCTCTAATCGCTGTCACAATAGACTCAAAATAGCAATTTCCAAAGTGTTCGGAATTGATCTACAAAGACATCAACACGAAGAGCTTCTCGCCCTGATTCTAACGACTACTCGATCATTCAGAACGGATGTCATTTGAGGTACTTACGACCAAATATAGCTCGTAGTAGGCGGGCTCGCGATGTGGTCCTCGGCTTGCATTGCTTGCGTTGACGCGGAGAGCTCCTCGATGCTAACACGCTCCTACTCTCGTATCTGCAATGTGATTAGTGTGCGCGACGGTGTGTGTGCGTGAAGCTCACTACTGTGTGCTGCAGAACCCACGAATGTATATTATTTGAGATAACGTAATGTGTTTTTTACAAAGCCTTAGGTTTTAGCTTATATACCAAGCCTTCAAACCTAATGTCCGGCCAAATGACCTGAATTGTCCCTAGGATTCTACAGAGCTTAATTACAAGAAACTGAGTTGGCTTTACTCATGATACAAGCATCTGCGGCCAAAATACAGGTGCCGATTTAAAATATGAGGTTTCCATAAACATTACAAAAGTGGCCGTAATGGCTCAAAATAATAATAATGGGATATTCGATGACGTCCATGAACTTGTATCTTCATATTGCAGCATCCATCTTCATCTTCATTACTTCATCACCATCTTCATGTGGAATCTTTATAGAATCTTTGAGGAATCTTTAATGGAATATTTATGGAAACGTTGTTGAAAGGGCGTCCTTTCAACACTCTCCCCCTCTGAATTCTTGTCGTCCCCGACAAGACCCTATGTCTTTGCTGGCCTTGACGAGTTCTTGATGTCTTGGTGTTGGTTGAAGTTGTTGTGGCAGCCTCTTCTGTAGTTGGTTGCTTTGCGTGATGTTAAAGCTGCCTTGAAGTTGTACCTGTAGTGTATCTGAAGCATGGAACTCTCCCCCTCTGATTGGTTGTTGTATCTTGAATTGCATGAGGTTGTATCGACTTGTTGGTGCAACAGGTCGTTGTCATTGTAGCTCTAGTTTGCTTTTCCTGTGGTTGTTATCTGGCAGTCGTACCTGTAAGTTGACTTGAAGCTTTGTCAAACTGTTTTTTGGCCTCTCTTTTTTGACTTGTCAGTAGATTTGCAATTAGTAGTGTGGGGATATCATGGTTCTTCTTGTTTTTGTTTTGTTATAAAAAATAAAAGAGTAAAAGTAAAATGTAGCGTATATACAAAATGAAGGTCTTGGATACCTGGATAAGACTAAAGGAAAAAACCCAGTGGGAAAAAATGTCTTTAGTCATAATTAAATGCGAGGCTATATGTACTTAGGTTCTGATGTTATAGAGTTATGCTAAGTTAAAGTACATATGGCCATATGTCTACTAGTATGGACTTGATATACATGGATAAGTGTTAGTAGCTTGAAGTCAGAGTCGTTGTTGTTGAGCAAAGGCTTATAAAACCTGTTTC
Organism: Adiantum capillus-veneris; assembly: GCF_014529385.1. Lineage (NCBI taxonomy): Eukaryota > Viridiplantae > Streptophyta > Polypodiopsida > Polypodiales > Pteridaceae > Adiantum > Adiantum capillus-veneris. The sequence goes on from NC_140950.1 coordinate 93,276,553, forward strand.
TTCTTGGTCATCGTCGTTTGTTTGTGTAAGTGCATGGGTGGAATAAAAAAGAGTGCCTAATGCATATGTCCAATGATGGGACATCTATATGCTTGCACAGAGTTATGCATGTTAAACAAGATGCGGTGCAAGAGAAGAGTATTGATGGGTTCTTCCTGGAGTTAGTGTAGCAAGCAAAACATATAGCATGAGTGCTTCAAAAGCTTTCACTACTCACAAGAAGGGTTTTTGCTGTCGAGGTTTCTTCACTCTTCCTCACTGTGGCAAGTGCGTGAGTGTTTTTTTTTTTTGGACGACTACGCCTTCTCCACCTTATATATTATATGGACTTTGACTCTTATGCTCACCTCTTCCAGCATGAGCGACATGACTTTATGTATGCTCAACTCTCCAGCTTAAGCTTATACCTATTAGCTAGACTCATAGACCACAAAAAAATATTAACTTGAAGCTTGGGTCTGACACTTTGCTCATTTAGTGGCTTAGCTTCCCGACTCTAGACTCTTATGCCATGTAAGTTTAATGGCGACTTGGACTTACCTGATCACGGCCTGAAATCCAATTCCATATGCTTTTGATGTTTAGGCCTTTCTCGTTAGTTTCTGTTTGAGATTCCATGTTGTCCAATACATTGGCATATATCTGCTCTTCATTCCTTGGTAGCAAATTGTGGTTGCTTGTGAGACAGGTATTGATGTTGAAGCAATGGTTGATGAAGTCTTCTTCTTCCAGATAGTGTTCTTCAAAACTGTGACCTCCGCATTTACCATTGCTTTCATTTTGTTGTTAAGACGCTGTAAAGGAGTTGTGTATCTTTCTTGTTGTTGAGCCTCAATTGTGGATTTTGGAACCCACATTGTTCTTGGGCCTGGTGTGATCTCCTTTGCCACTTGCCTTGTTTCTTCTTTGACTTGATGGTACCTTGTCTTTAATTTCCAAATATGGCTGTTACTTTTGTAAAAGCCTTGCTCTTGTAGTAATTGACGAGGGATCCATCTATAGGTTGTAGTACTCTTGGGTGTAGCGGGTGGCTACTCTTGATTTTTTTATGTTTCTTGCTTTTCCTGGGTGATTCCTTGATAAGCTACTACCTTAGGTAACCAGATTTGAAAGTTACCCTCATAGAATCCTTGTTCTTCGAGTAACTCGACTGGAATGAATCTTTGGACTTGCTTGGAGGTGATCTTCACTTGACTTTGTTGGGTAGTCTGGTAGAATTCTGATTTCATTACCCAGACTTGTCGTATGGTTTGTCCAGTGGAAGACCTTCTCTTTTGCTTTTTGTACCTGTCCTTTCTCTTGGTTGAGTTATGTGATTGACGTTGACGGCTTTGTTGATTCCTGACTGAGTGGTTGTCATGGGATGGATATTGCCAGGCTGTCATCTTGGGCTTGTTGACCCAAACATCTGAATTTCCTTTCTTGTAGCCTTGTGCAATAATTGACTCGCTTGATGTGATCCATCCTGTTACCTTTGCTTGTTGAGGTTGTTCCTGTGATTGTATCCAAATTGGATCATTAACTTTAATCTGTTCCTTGGATACTAGCACTTGGTTGACCTGTTTTGACTTCCTTTGGAGACTTTCGGGCGATGGAAACTTCGGTTGATAGAATTTTTGCTTGGGTTTCCATTGTTTTGTTGATGGTTTGGCTTTTGATGTAGAGGCTTTGTCTTGCACTTGCATTGGCTGGGCTAGAGACTGTGGGCTTACTTTAGCTTTGCCTTTTTCAATAGCCAAGAATCTTTGAACTGTTGTAGGCTTGACCTCTGTTGCCACTTGATAGCTTGTCATGATGACCACTGTTGAAGATTCAGGCTTGTTTTCAAAGACTTGTGCCCATGGCTTGGACAAAATCAAGTGTGTTCCCATTTGTCGAGAATCTACCACCAAGAAGTTTTCTTTGACATTCTGCGAGTGTAGTTGGAGAGTAGGTTCTGCAATCCCCATACTTATAACATCTACTTCAGGTGAGAGATTTACCTTTATTTGAATATCATAAAGCTTTGGCTTACCTAGAAGTAACCACATGCCATATGACATGACATTAGTCATGGTATTTGTATCAATTTCTGCCATAAAATTCATCTTGACTCCGTCTTGTGCACTTAGCAAAAAGTTGATCTTCTTTGGTACTAGATTGCCTATGTTCTCTTGAGTGACTTGAGAAATCTTTGGCCTGGACTCCTTGTCGTCTGAGGTTCTAGTGGTGAGAGATGCATCATGTGGTGGTGATTTGCATCTAGCACTTTGGATAGCTGTCATACCTCCCTCCGTTGTAGCAAGTGTAGCAATACCACCCAATGATATTGTAGACATCATTGAGGTATTCACTTCTTGCCTATCTGACCCTTCATTATATGAATCACAAGCAGGATCACCCATAGAGTCATTTTTCTTGACTTTGAGTTTATCATACTCAGATTCTTCATCTGTCTCACACATAACCTCTAGCATGTAGTAGGGGACTATGTCATACCCATTCTCATCGCAAAATTTTGTTGGTGTGGTCTCATTAACACAGACATCCAAAGTAGCCAATATCTGAGTCCACTCTAGCGGTTCTAACACCTCTTGCGGAAAAGGTTCTCTTATGTAAGCATCATCTTCTAAGACCCTCTCTAAGGCATTCTCATTTCTCCCAAAGTCACTACACTCCGATGCTCCGCACATCCAGATTTCTTTCTTTTTTCCCATCCACGGATGGTCTGTTGATCCACTTTGTGTTGCCGAATCAAAATCTTCCACGGGCGTTCTAGTTACATCTTGGTAACTATGATTTCTCATATTTACACGTGTTGTGGTTTCAGCATGTCTCAAGTATAGATAATCATAACCCCAATCTTGTACCATCTTGAGTTGTCTCATGAATGGTCTTCCAAGGATGATTTCATAGTTATTTTTCTTGCCAAAGTCAACTATGGCAAAAGTATGCGCATACTCTATACCACAAGAAGACACCACTATTGCTTCTAGCAATCCCATGGGTCTTTCCACATGCCCATCTGCTAACTTTAATTTTATTCTGGTTGTTCTATAGGCGGGCCTACCCCATTTCTCCCATATTCGTTTTGTTGCTATGGAAATTCCCGCTCCGCTGTCAAGTATAGCTTTCGTTTCAATCCAATTGTACTCGACAGGTAAAGTGGCATTACCATCTGCTCCTTCACAGTACTCTCCTACTTTGTTCAGAGGTACCGGTCTTACATTTGATCTAGGCTTCTCGATCTCATCTAGCTCTTTTTCCAGGAACCTTAACGGGCTTTTGATCCCAATTTTTTCCAAGCATTTTCCTATATCCGTCCACATACTTGGTCTGATTTTTAAAAGTTCTGCCAACGTAATTGTGCACTTCATTCCCGTGGATAGCAAGTCAATCAAATTTTTTGTATCCAATTCTTTTGTCCCCCCCTAGCCTCTGTGATGGAACTCTTACAATCTCAGACTTTGCCTCAAAATCTCCCATGTACTGTGGCAAAGTTCTTAACGATGCAGGTCTACTATCTTCGGAGGCTATCGATCCTACATCACCATAATATGGCCTCACATCAACACTCATTTGTGGTCTATCTAATGTGATTTCAGGAAATGGTGCTGGTCCAGCATCTTCTTCTCTTTTTTGGGCATCTCAGACAGCCTTCGATAAGTCCTCTGGCCACTGCTCCTAAACTATAGGAACATAGGGTGGGAAATCCCTCACTGATTCATCTTTTGTATTTTGGACTACCCTCGAGTCTTGCGACCTTGGCAGTGGTTCTTCCCTATGATCTACCTCTTCTCTAGGCAATTCGTCTACTTGAATGCTCTCATCTTTGTGCACTGGGGTGACTATCCTATCCTTCAATTCTGGTGGAGGTGGTTCTAGCAATGCTTGAGCAGTTTTAATGAGCCACCTCTCGCGGTTCTAACACCTCTTCCGGAAAAGGTTCTCTTATGTAAGCATCATCTTCTAAGACCCTCTCTAAGGCATTCTCATTTCTCCCAAAGTCACTACACTCCGATGCTCCGCACATCCAGATTTCTTTCTTTTTTCCCATCCACGGATGGTCTGTTGATCCACTTTGTGTTTCCGAATCGAAATCTTCCACGGGCGTTCTAGTTACATCTTGGTAACTATGATTTCTCATATTTACACGTGTTGTGGTTTCAGCATGTCTCAAGTATAGATAATCATAACCCCAATCTTGTACCATCTTGAGTTGTCTCATGAATGGTCTTCCATGGATGATTTCATAGTTATTTTTCTTGCCAAAGTCAACTATGGCAAAAGTATGCGCATACTCTATACCACAAGAAGACACCACTATTGCTTCTTGCAATCCCATGGGTCTTTCCACATGCCCATCTTCTAACTTTAATTTTATTCTGGTTGTTCTATAGGCGTGCCTACCCCATTTCTCCCATATTCGTTTTGTTGCTATGGCAATTCCTGCTCCGCTGTCAAGTATAGCTTTCGTTTCAATCCCATTGTACTCGACAGGTAAAGTGGCATCACCATCTTCTCCTTCACAGTACTCTCCTACTTTGTTCAGAGGTACCGGTCTTACATTTGATCTAGGCTTCTCGATCTCATCTAGCTCTTTTTCCAGGAACCTTAACGGGCTTTTGATCCCAATTTTTTCCAAGAATTTTCCTATATCCGTCCACATACTTGGTCGGATTTTTAAAAGTTCTGCCAACGTAATTGTGCACTTCACTGGCGTGGATAGCAAGTCAGTCAAAATTTTTGTATCCAATTCTTTTGTCCCCCCTAGCCTCTGTGATGGAACTCTCACAATCTCAGACTTTGCCTCAAAATCTCCCATGTACTGTGGCAAAGTTCTTAACGATGCAGGTCTACTATCTTCGGAGGCTATCGATCCTACATCACCATAATATGGCCTCACATCAACACTCATTTGTGGTCTATATAATGTGATTTCAGGAAATGGTGCTGGTCCAGCATCTTCTTCTCTTTTTTGGGCATCTCAGACAGCCTTCGATAAGTCCTCTGGCCACTGCTCCTAAACTATAGGAACATAGGGTGGGAAATCCCTCACTGATTCATCTTTTGTATTTTGGACTACCCTCGAGTCTTGCGACCTTGGCAGTGGTTCTTCCCTATGATCTACCTCTTCTCTAGGCAATTCGTCTACTTGAATGCTCTCATCTTTGTGCACTGGGGTGACTATCCTATCCTTCAATTCTGGTGGAGGTGGTTCTAGCAATGCTTGAGCAGTTTTAATGAGCTGCTTGCACATTTCTAGCCTCTGCTTCTCTAGTTCCGGATAAGGATGGGTCATCCATCTTTGTTCTAAGGTCTGTCTATTTGCCAATCTAGCCTCATAAGCCTGTAAAATCGCGTCTAAAGGCTCATTCACTTTGTCCACTAGGACAGATCCTCCTGAACTAGCACTCTTGGGTGCTTTAGCTGGTTTAAGGGTTTAAACTTCCCTTTGCTGTGTCTGTTGCTCTTGAGTTGTTTCCAACTCAGCTGTAACAGCCTTTTCTTCTCCTTTATCCCTTTCTAGTCTCGCTTTCATTCTAGTCCTTCTTGCTCGTCTAGAGTTTCCACGGCTTTTGGAACTCTTACTAGTCTCTCCATCTGTAGGATTCTGCTCTTGCACTTTTGCTTGTGCTCTTGTGACAACGTTTACTGGAGCAACTTGCTTAATTTCATCTTTATGTTTTTTAAGCACCTGTTCTTTTGCAATTGTTTCTTGATCTATTGTTGTTGTCGTCTCTCCTTTTGTTGCGGCTCGTTCTTTCTCTGATTTGTTGGTAGAAGGAAAGGTAACATGTGGTTGCATTTTACCTTTCTTTCTTGGATTCTTAGGACAATCCAAAATCATATGTGTGATTGCACACTCATTACAATATACATTTATCATGATATCATGGTGTGGACAATCCTTAATCAAGTGATCACTACTACCACATCTGTCACATGGACGTATTGGTTGTTGTGGCAATACTTGATATTGACCTTGAAGTGGCCCCTGATCTACCACATATCTTTCTATTTGAAGCTCATGACTCACACATGCATTTCTAGAAGCTATGGGTCTTTCACTTAAGAACACTTGTTCCTCTAAAGGATGATATCTAGGCGGTTGAGACATAACATGCTCAAACCCTAGTAGAGTCTTAGGTCTATAGTCAGGACAATGTTGCATCGGATGGTCTCCTCCACATGTCATGCACCTTCGTTGTTGAGGAATTCTATAGGCTGGTACTTTGTCAGAGTGGTTGATGCGTTGCATCACATTCTCTATGATTTGATCCTCAATATTTACTTGGTTTTGTCCTAGATTCCCTATTTGATCCTCAAGATCAGCGGTTTTCTTTTTCTCACTTGCATCATTCATCTTCTTCTGACCATCTTCATAGAATTTGCAATTGTCAACTAGGTCAACTGCCGCTTTGGTCACCTCTTCCAAGGTTTGGTATCTTTTTATGTATAGGTCCTTTTGGAGATTCTCATTCCTAAGTCCTCTGATGAAGCATAGGATCTGACGTTTTGGCGTGGGTAACTCTTGGGTAGGACATCTAGCAACATATTGCTTGAAACGTAGTATTGCATGTCACAATGTTTCTGTTTCGCCTTGTTTAAATTCCTGAATCTTAGGAAGGGTGTTATGTTTTATTCCCCTCTTGGTGAATTCTTGAACAAATTCATCCAACATTTTCTCAATGGTTGTGAACTCTCTCTGGTTCAATAGTTCAAACCATGCTTGTGCATTGTCCTCCAATGTAAGTCCAAAACCCTCATACTGTGTGTGGAAGTCCTCTACTCGTTCTGCTCGTAGGACTTGCTTGAAAGCCGAGACATGGGCGTATGGGTCTCCTATGCCATTGTACTTTCTATTTACCCATTTTCTTAGTTGAGATGGTCTTATACTTTGCGGTGCAAAGTATGGAACCATACTCCTCTCTGGTATCGTTTCATCTCTCATTATCGCTCTAGGAGGAAATCCAGGTGGTGGTCCCCTCTTTGGAATTCTCTTAGAGGTTCCTGTGTTTGGTGGATGTATCTGAGGTCCTTCATTGATCAATATCCACTCATCTCTAATTTGGTTCGCGGATTTGTGCTTTCTACAGCTCTATATTCTTATCCATACTTGTCAACAAATAAAGATGTCCATTGTCGGTCGACCTCGTATGTATAGACATATAAGAGCTTGTACTCTGTCAGCTCTTCTGGGTAAGGCTCTAAGCAACTGTAAAGGTTGAATTGATTTCCATTAATATACCTATATAGTCCTTCACTTTCATGGTTATACGTCCAAACTCTCTCCACAAAATTGGTCTTTATGTACTGTAGGTTTGGAAGATCTATTCTGGGTGGGTGCTCATCTATCCCTGCAATCCATGTGCTTGTATAAGCTGAGTCTGAGTTTGATGTAGACATGACTTCTAGGCTTAATAGCTCTAGCTTGCTATAGTAATACCTCTCTCAGTGTGTTCAAGTGTTTTGGTCAGGGAAAATTCAAAACTATGTCCAAAACCGTGAGCGTTTTCTCACAATTCTCTCAAATTGTCGGTTTTAGACACCCCTGACTTCCGGATGCATTTTATAGGTTGTAGTACTCTTGGGTGTAGCGGGTGGTTGCTCTTGATTTTTTTATGTTTCTTGCTTTTCCTAGGTGATTCCTTGATAAGCTACTACCTTAGGTAACCAGATTTGAAAGTTACCCTCATAGAATCCTTGTTCTTCGAGTAACTCGACTGGAATGAATCTTTGGACTTGCTTGGAGGTGATCTTCACTTGACTTTGTTGGGTAGTCTGGTAGAATTCTGATTTAATTACCCAAACTTGTCGTATGGTTTGTCTAGTGGAAGACCTTCTCTTTTGCTTTTTGTACCTGTCCTTTCTCTTGGTTGAGTTATGTGATTGACGTTGACGGCTTTGTTGATTCCCGACTGAGTGGTTGCATGGGATGGATATCGCCAGGCTGTCATCTTGGGCTTGTTGACCCAAACATCTGAATTTAGTTTCTTGTAGCCTTGTGCAATAATTGACTCGCTTGATGTGATCCATCTTGTTACCTTTGCTTGTTGAGGTTGTTCCTGTGATTGTATCCAAATTGGATCATTAACTTTAATCTGTTCCTTGGATACTAGCACTTGGTTGACCTGTTTTGACTTCCTTTGGAGACTTTCGGGGATGGTTTGGCTTTTGATGTAGAGGCTTTGTCTTGCACTTGCATTGGCTGGGCTAGAGACTGTGGGCTTACTTTAGCTTTGCTTTTTTCAATAGCCAAGAATCTTTGAACTGTTGTAGGCTTGACCTCTGTTGTCACTTGATAGCTTTTCATGATGACCATTGTTGAAGATTCAGGCTCGTTTTCAAGGACTTGTGCCCATGGCTTGGACAAAATCAAGTGTGTTCCCATTTGTCGAGAATCTACCACCAAGAAGTTTTCTTTGACATTCTGCGAGTGTAAGTGGAGAGTAGGTTCTGCAATCCCCATACTTATAACATCTACTTCAGGTGAGAGATTTACCTTTATTTGAATATCATAAAGCTTTGGCTTACCTAGAAGTAACCACATGCCATATGACATGACATTAGTCGTGGAATTTGTATCAATTTCTACCATAAAATTCATCTTGACTCCGTCTTGTGCACTTAGCAAAAAGTTGATCTTCTTTGGTACTAGATTGCCTGTGTTCTCTTGAGGGACTTGAGAAATCTTTGGCCTGGAATCCTTGTCGTCTGAGGTTCGAGTGGTGAGAGATGCATCATGTGGTGGTGATTTGCATCTAGCACTTTGGATAGCTGTCATACCTCCCTCCGTTGTAGCAAGTGTAGCAATACCACCCAATGATATTGTAGACATCATTGAGGTATTCACTTCTTGCCTATCTGACCCTTCATTATATGAATCACAAGCAGGATCACCCATAGAGTCATTTTTCTTGACTTTGAGTTTATCATACTCAGATTCTTCATCTGTCTCACACATAACCTCTAGCATGTAGTAGGGGACTATGTCATACCCATTCTCATCGCAAAATTTTGTTGGTGTGGTCTCATTAACACAGACATCCAAAGTAGCCAATATCTGAGTCCACTCTAGCGGTTCTAACACCTCTTGCGGAAAAGGTTCTCTTATGTAAGCATCATCTTCTAAGACCCTCTCTAAGGCATTCTCATTTCTCCCAAAGTCACTACACTCCGATGCTCCGCACATCCAGATTTCTTTCTTTTTTCCATCCACGGATGGTCTGTTGATCCACTTTGTGTTGCCGAATCAAAATCTTCCACGGGCGTTCTAGTTACATCTTGGTAACTATGATTTCTCATATTTACACGTGTTGTGGTTTCAGCATGTCTCAAGTATAGATAATCATAACCCCAATCTTGTACCATCTTGAGTTGTCTCATGAATGGTCTTCCAAGGATGATTTCATAGTTATTTTTCTTGCCAAAGTCAACTATGGCAAAAGTATGCGCATACTCTATACCACAAGAAGACACCACTATTGCTTCTAGCAATCCCATGGGTCTTTCCACATGCCCATCTGCTAACTTTAATTTTATTCTGGTTGTTCTATAGGCGGGCCTACCCCATTTCTCCCATATTCGTTTTGTTGCTATGGAAATTCCTGCTCCGCTGTCAAGTATAGCTTTCGTTTCAATCCAATTGTACTCGACAGGTAAAGTGGCATTACCATCTGCTCCTTCACAGTACTCTCCTACTTTGTTCAGAGGTACCGGTCTTACATTTGATCTAGGCTTCTCGATCTCATCTAGCTCTTTTTCCAGGAACCTTAACGGGCTTTTGATCCCAATTTTTTCCAAGCATTTTCCTATATCCGTCCACATACTTGGTCTGATTTTTAAAAGTTCTGCCAACGTAATTGTGCACTTCATTCCCGTGGATAGCAAGTCAATCAAATTTTTTGTATCCAATTCTTTTGTCCCCCCCTAGCCTCTGTGATGGAACTCTTACAATCTCAGACTTTGCCTCAAAATCTCCCACGTACTGTGGCAAAGTTCTTAACGATGCAGGTCTACTATCTTCGGAGGCTATCGATCCTACATCACCATAATATGGCCTCACATCAACACTCATTTGTGGTCTATCTAATGTGATTTCAGGAAATGGTGCTGGTCCAGCATCTTCTTCTCTTTTTTGGGCATCTCAGACAGCCTTCGATAAGTCCTCTGGCCACTGCTCCTAAACTATAGGAACATAGGGTGGGAAATCCCTCACTGATTCATCTTTTGTATTTTGGACTACCCTCGAGTCTTGCGACCTTGGCAGTGGTTCTTCCCTATGATCTACCTCTTCTCTAGGCAATTCGTCTACTTGAATGCTCTCATCTTTGTGCACTGGGGTGACTATCCTATCCTTCAATTCAGGTGGAGGTGGTTCTAGCAATGCTTGAGCAGTTTTAATGAGCCACCTCTCGCGGTTCTAACACCTCTTCCGGAAAAGGTTCTCTTATGTAAGCATCATCTTCTAAGACCCTCTCTAAGGCATTCTCATTTCTCCCAAAGTCACTATACTCCGATGCTCCGCACATCCAGATTTCTTTCTTTTTTCCCATCCACGGATGGTCTGTTGATCCACTTTGTGTTTCCGAATCGAAATCTTCCACGGGCGTTCTAGTTACATCTTGGTAACTATGATTTCTCATATTTACACGTGTTGTGGTTTCAGCATGTCTCAAGTATAGATAATCATAACCCCAATCTTGTACCATCTTGAGTTGTCTCATGAATGGTCTTCCATGGATGATTTCATAGTTATTTTTCTTGCCAAAGTCAACTATGGCAAAAGTATGCGCATACTCTATACCACAAGAAGACACCACTATTGCTTCTTGCAATCCCATGGGTCTTTCCACATGCCCATCTGCTAACTTTAATTTTATTCTGGTTGTTCTATAGGCGGGCCTACCCCATTTCTCCCATATTCGTTTTGTTGCTATGGAAATTCCCGCTCCGCTGTCAAGTATAGCTTTCGTTTCAATCCAATTGTACTCGACAGGTAAAGTGGCATTACCATCTGCTCCTTCACAGTACTCTCCTACTTTGTTCAGAGGTACCGGTCTTACATTTGATCTAGGCTTCTCGATCTCATCTAGCTCTTTTTCCAGGAACCTTAACGGGCTTTTGATCCCAATTTTTTCCAAGCATTTTCCTATATCTGTCCACATACTTGGTCTAATTTTTAAAAGTTCTGCCAACGTAATTGTGCACTTCATTCCCGTGGATAGCAAGTTAATCAAATTTTTTGTATCCAATTCTTTTGTCCCCCCTAGCCTCTGTGATGGAACTCTTACAATCTCAGACTTTGCCTCAAAATCTCCCATGTACTGTGACAAAGTTCTTAACGATGCAGGTCTACTGTCTTTGAAGGCTATCGATCCTACATCACCATAATATGACCTCACATCAACACTCATTTGTGGTCTATCTAATGTGATTTCAGGAAATGGTGCTGGTCCAGCATCCTCTTCTCTTTTTTGGGCATCTCAGACAGCCTTCCATAACTCCTCTGGCCATTGCTCCTGAACTATAGGAACATAGGGTGGGAAATCCCTCATTGATTCATCTTTTGTATTTTGGACTACCCTTGAGTCTTGCGACCTTGGCAGTGGTTCTTCCCTATGATCTACCTCTTCTCTAGGCAATTCATCTACTTGAATGCTCTCATCTTTGTGCACTGGGGTGAATATCCTATCCTTAAATTCTGGTGGAGGTGGTTCTAGCAATGCTTGAGCAGTTTTAATGAGCTGCTTGCACATTTCTAGACTCTGCTTCTCTAGTTCCGGATAAGGATGGGTCATCCATCTTTGTTCTAAGGTCTGTCTATTTGCCAATCTAGCCTCATAAGCCTGTAAAATCGCGTCTAAAGGCTCATTCACTTTGTCCACTAGGACAAATCCTCCTGAACTAGCACTCTTGGGTGCTTTAGCTGGTTTAAGGGTTTAAACTTCCCTTTGCTGTGTCTGTTGCTCTTGAGTTGTTTCCAACTCAGCCGTAACAGCCTTTTCTTCTCCTTTATCCCTTTCTAGTCTCGCTTTCATTCTAGTCCTTCTTGCTCGTCTAGAGTTTCCATGGCTTTTGGAACTCTTACTAGTCTCTCCATCTGTAGGCTTCTGCTCTTGCACTTTTGCTTGTGCTCTTGTGACAACGTTTACTGGAGCAACTTGCTTAATTTCATCTTTATGTTTTTTAAGCACCTGTTCTTTTGCAATTGTTTCTTGATCTATTGTTGTTGTCGTCTCTCCTTTTGTTGCGGCTCGTTCTTTCTCTGATTTGTTGGTAGAAGGAAAGGTAACATGTGGTTGCATTTTACCTTTCTTTCTTGGATTCTTAGGACAATCCAAAATCATATGTGTGATTGCACACTCATTACAATATACATTTATCATGATATCATGGTGTGGACAATCCTTAATCAAGTGATCACTACTACCACATCTGTCACATGGACGTATTGGTTGTTGTGGCAATACTTGATATTGACCTTGAAGTGGCCCCTGATCTACCACATATCTTTCTATTTGAAGCTCATGACTCACACATGCATTTCTAGAAGCTATGGGTCTTTCACTTAAGAACACTTGTTCCTCTAAAGGATGATATCTAGGCGGTTGAGACATAACATGCTCAAACCCTAGTAGAGTCTTAGGTCTATAGTCAGGACAATGTTGCATCGGATGGTCTCCTCCACATGTCATGCACCTTCGTTGTTGAGGAATTCTATAGGCTGGTACTTTGTCAGAGTGGTTGATGCGTTGCATCACATTCTCTATGATTCGCTCCTTAATATTTACTTGGTTTTGTCCTAGATTACCTCTTTGATCCTCAAGATCAGCGGTTTTCTTTTTCTCACTTGCATCATTCATCTTCTTCTGACCATCTTCATAGAATTTGCAATTGTCAACTAGGTCAACTGCCGCTTTGGTCACCTCTTCCAAGGTTTGGTATCTTTTCATGTATAGGTCCTTTTGGAGATTCTCATTCCTAAGTCCTCCAATGAAGCATAGGATTCGACGTTCCGGCGTGGGTAACTCTTGGGTAGGACATCTAGCAACATATTGCTTGAAACGTAGTATTGCATGTCGCAATGTTTCTGTTTTGCCTTGTTTAAATTTCTGAATCTTAGGAAGAATGTTATGTTTTATGCCCCTTTTGGTGAATTCTTGAACAAATTCATCCAACATTTTCTCAATGGTTGTGAACTCTCTCCGGTTCAATAGAGCAAACCATGCTTGTGCATTGTCCTCCAATGTAAGTCCAAAACCCTCATACTGCGTGTGGAAGTCCTCTACTCGTTCTGCTCGTAGGACTTGCTTGAAAGCCGAGACATGGGCGTATGGGTCTCCTATGCCATTGTACTTTCTGTTTACCCATTTTCTTAGTTGAGATGTTCTTATACTTTGGGGTGCAAAGTATGGAACCATACTCCTCTCTGGTATCGTTTCATCTCTCATTATCGCTCTAGGAGGAAATCCAGGTGGTGGTCCCCTCTTTGGAATTCTCTTAGAGGTTCCTGTGTTTGGTGGATGTATCTGAGGTCCTTCATTGATCAATATCCACTCATCTCTAATTTGGTTCGCGGATTTGTGCTTTCTACAGCTCTATATTCTTATCCATACTTGTCAACAAATAAAGATGTCCATTGTCGGTCGACCTCGTATGTATAGACATATAAGAGCTTGTACTCTGTCAGCTCTTCTGGGTAAGGCTCTAAGCAACTGTAAAGGTTGAATTGATTTCCATTAATATACCTATATAGTCCTTCACTTTCATGGTTATACGTCCAAACTCTCTCCACAAAATTGGTCTTTATGTACTGTAGGTTTGGAAGATCTATTCTGGGTGGGTGCTCATCTATCCCTGCAATCCATGTGCTTGTATAAACTGAGTCTGAGTTTGATGTAGACATGAATTCTAGGCTTAATAGCTCTAGCTTGCTGTAGTAATACCTCTCTCAGTGTGTTCAAGTGTTTTGGTCAAGGAAAATCCAAAACTATGTCCAAAACCGTGAGCGTTTTCTCACAATTCTCTCAAATTGTCGGTTTTAGACACCCCTGACTTCTGGATGCAACCATTTTGGTCAATTTACTCTAAGATCTGTAGTGCTGCTCTCAAGCTACGTTTTGATAGAAAAAGTTTCGGAATCGGAGTCCGTATGTGAAAGTTATGACCAAAACAGTGAGATGTAATTTGGAAAGTTGCTCTATCTGATGTTTTTTGCAAGTGATCAGTTTGAGCTCAAAATTGGTGTGTGCACTCCTTAGGCAATGATAAAGCCAGTGGTATACTTGGTTTCAAAAACTTTTCTCAAAATTTTTTCCTCACTTGTCTATCGCGATAGACTCACCAAGTACCCCTTGCAGATGTCCAAATGCACTCAAACTTTGTGTACAGGGTACAATGGGCCTTCTGAACCCAAATATGAAGTCAGATTTGAATTTTGATTTTTCTACAATGAATTTCTGAGTCTATCGCGATAGACTCACCAGAGTGTTACTGGGATACAATTTTTCAACTGTTTTAACAGATTTGAGTTCCCCCTTCTCTTGAGATACTACTCACCAAGTTTCAAGCAATTTGGAATACTTTTCCTTTGTAACTTGCATCAAACAACAGTTTCTTCTCTGATCTTATGAAGTAATCCTCTTAGATGCACTTACAATACTCCAAATTTACTCAAATTTTAACCATAGGCTCACAACAACATGTAGAACAAGGCCCTAAGGTCAGTTTTCAAAAATTTCAATTTTTGTGAAAAAGCCCTAGTCTATCGCGATAGACTCAGCAGATTCTTCAATTTTGAAAAATTTCCGGATTTCTCTTCACCACTGTGTTCCCTATGCTCTGTACACCCTGCTCACCAATTTCCACTTGTTTTGGACTTTTTCTTAGGTCTCTAACTCCAACTCTAGAATTCTTAGTCTATCTGACCACTAGAAAATAGACAAATAGACTTAGGATGACTTCCCAATGTCCAAAATCCACCAAATTTTGTGTGTAACCTCCTGAGAGGCTAAACAAGCTATGCTCCAGAGGGTTTTGAAAATCTCAATTTCTTTGGCTCTGCTTTGAGTCTATCGCGATAGACTCAGCAAGTACCCCATTTTTAGGTCAAACTTGAACTTTGACTATACCACTGTGTTCTAACACCTCTCGTTAGTCCTCCTACCAATTTTCAAGTGGTTTGGACTTTTACTTTGTCAGTTAGACCAGATCTGGTGTTTTCTACAAGTTGAATCCTCTCAAATGGTCTTAGACCCACTTTCTGATGTCCAAATGACTTCAAAATTTTTATGTGTCCTTGATAGCACCTTTCCAAGCTATGCCACAGAGGTTTTTGAAAAATTCAGTTTCTATCACTGGGTTCTTAGTCTATCGCGATAGACTCACCAAGTATGCTAAAAGGACACTTTTTTCAAATTTTCTCTTCACAGATGGGTTCCCTACCCTCTGTAGATCATGTATACCAAGTTTCACAAGGTTTGGAAATTTGGTCAAGTCCCTTTACCCAATTTGTCTCTGAAGTCTGACTCAAAACACCAGACAAGTGCTTTGGTGGTCTTCTTGATGTCCAATTTCAAATTTGAAATGATGGTTAAGGTCTAGGTGAGGAGTGGATTCGAGCTATCTAGTCACAATTTCCAAAAACTGTCCCACTCAAAATGTCATGAGTCTATCGCGATAGGCACAGCAGATTGTGCAAGAAAAGTCAACTCAAAATTGTGACTTCACTTTTAGATTCCCCTTGCTCTCTTGTGTCTATCCCTCAAATTTCATGCAATTTGGACACTTGGTTTGTGTTTTGGGCCATTTTTAGTGTTTTTGTCAGAACCTGAATCTCTATCTGGGCTTTAGATTCACTTCTAGTGATCCAAGCACCTTGAAATTTGGTGTGTATGCTATGTAGGCTCTGCTTAAGCTATCCCTAGGAGGGATTTGCAAAATAAGGTCCACAGCTAAATATCCCCAACCTATCGCGATAGGCTCATAAAGTTTCCCAGTTTTGGTCTTTTTACAAATTTCTCTTCACAACTAGTTTCCTTATCCTCTGTATAGTGAATACACAAATTTGTGCAATGTTTGGACTATTGGTCAAGGTCTTTTTACCACTGTGTCTCTGAACTTAGACTCTAAACACCAGACTTGAGGTTTGGTGGTCAAGCAGGTGTCCAAGTACACTCAATTTTTGGGAGCAGCCTTGTATTGATGTGTTTTACCTGTGGTATGAGGGGTTTTGCCTGATTGTGAGTCTATCTCCAATTCATCACTCTATCGTGATAGACTGAGCAGAGAGCCACTGGAAAGTATTTTTTTCTCTGTTTTGGACAGTTTGGTTCCCAATGCCCTTAGAAGCCTATCCTCAAAGTTTCATTCAATTTGGACTTCTTTTCCTTTGGATTCAAGCTTTTCACAGTTCACTTCCTTACACTCAGAAAAAGCAAACTCCCACTTAGATGCTCAAGCACTGATGCAAATGCTTTGAAATTTCACATACAAGCTCTAGAGCATATGCAAAACAAGGTCTTGAGGTCAATTTTTTTTTGTTGAAAATTGCAGATTTGGTTTCAGATTTTTGTTTTTTTTTTTGAAATTTTTAGAGTTTTTTTTGTGTGTGGATTGGACCAAATCTATGTTTTCCCCCTACCTTAAGGTCTCCAATGCAAAAACAAGCACTCAAATCGGCTTCCAAACGACCATTTTAGAGCACTTTTACTATAATCAGCACAATTCCGCCTTTTGTGTTTTCAAGCACATTTTCATGTCAAAATTGCTCTAGATCAACATCAAATGTCCTACACTACCTAAAGTCCTACTATGGATGGTTGAATCGTTGTTTTTGCTTTCTGGCAAGCAAACAGCCTCCTGCTTACCTTTTGCGTTTTTCTTTGCGTTTTTTTTTTCTCTTTCAAGTTCTTCACAACCATAAGTCACAACCAAACACACAAACCATAAAACCTAATCTAAACACACAACAAAATAATATAACCATACCTCAACCTCATGGTGGACCACCTCGGCGAGACGCAGGCTCCCTGGCTATCCCTCAGTCAAGAGATCCGCTCTCTGACTTCCCACTAAGAAGGCAAATGGTGACAACACTCTAGAAAACTCTAGAGAAACGCTATACTGTCAAACACGAGTGATGCGGTCTACACTAGTTTAGGCGCTTCGTCCCCGGCAGCGGCACCAATGTTAGCGGGTACGCCGCGACAGACGATGGAGCACAGTGAGAACACAGACCAACAAACTGTCAATCCGAGGACGTAGCTGACCCAACTAGGACATGGAGGAAATCTCAGGGTTGTCAACCTTGAGCTAGACACGAACAACACTCTACAGTCACTAATCCTACCACAACACTACCATAAAGCAAAGAAACAGACAACGCATCCTACAAAACACTACAAGCTCGAAACAGTCTTAAATCATATCAGAATGACTCGAAATCGGAGGGTAAGACTCACAAGGACATATCCTATGTGGCCAAACACATAAACCCTGAAAACCATAACTGTAAGACCTCTAATCGCTGTCGCGATAGACTCAAAACAACAATTTCCAAAGTGTCCGGAACTGATCTACAAAGACATCAACACAAAGAGCTTCTCGTCCTGATTCTAACGACTACTAGATCATTCGGAATGGATGTCGTTTGAGGTACTTAGGACCAAATATAGCTCGTAGCAGGCGGGCTCGCGATGTGGTCCTCGGCTTGCATTGCTTGCGTCGACGCGGAGAGCTCCTCGATGCTAACACGCTCCTACTCTCATATCTGCAATGTGATTAGTGTGCGCGACGGTGTGTGTGCGTGAAGCTCACTACTGTGTGCTGCAGAACCCACGACTGTATATTATTTGAGATAACGTAATGTGTTTTTTACAAAGCCTTAGGTTTTAGCTTATATACCAAGCCTTCAAACCTAATGTCCGGCCAAATGACCTGAATTGTCCCTAGGCTTCTACAGAGCTTAATTACAAGAAACTGAGTTGGCTTTACTCATGATACAAGCATCTGCGGCCAAAATACAAGTGCCGATTTAAAATATGAGGTTCCCGAAAACATTACAAAAGTGGCCGTAATGGCTCAAAATAATAATAATGGGATATTCGATGACGTCCATGAACTTGTATCTTCATATTGCAGCATCCATCTTCATCTTCATTACTTCATCACCATCTTCATGTGGAATCTTTATAGAATCTTTGAGGAATCTTTAATGGAATCTTTATGGAAACGTTGTTGAAAGGGCGTCCTTTCAACAATAAGATCAAGCAGCGGAATCTTTCAGTCCGAAGTTATGTGGAAAAAATCAAGGAGCTAACTAGGCAGTTACAGGAATCGCCATCCGAGAAGAGGTTGCGTGCATGGTTTCTGAATGGTTTTTGAAGCAAAAGCTTAGGGAGCAGGAGGTACCAGCTCCAACCAAGAAATTCAATGATCTGGTTCAATGGACACTGAAGCTGGAACAGCAGGCAAAGAAAGAAAAGAGCCATAAAAAGATAAGATACAGTAGCAGTAGCTCTTCTATTGAGAGTTCTGATTCCAGTGGTGTCCATCAGCTCTAATGAACGGTCCAAGGATAAGTCAAAGAAGGGATCCTGGACTAAGAAGATTGAAGAAATGGTGTTCGAAATGCAAATCCAAGGACCATATCTCCAACGAGTGCCCACAATGTACTTACTGTAAGGCCTTTGGTCATTTATGGAACAATTGTGGTATCAGGAATCATCACTTTAAGAAGGGCAAAGACCTGCCAGTGGTAGCCTATACTGAACCAGTGAAAGTAGAACCCGCCAAAGCGTCTCAAGAGGAGAGACCAGGTACCAGTGGTACTAGTCAATGACGCGGGCGATTCGAAATGGGTATGGTCCGAGGCAGAGGGCGTGGAAACTTCCAGAGCCGGAGTTTGAATTGCTACACTTATGGGAAGTATGGCCATTTTGCGGCTCAATGCCCAAATGCACCTGCACCTACTGCGACTGAGGCTAAGGCACGAGAGCCAGTTCCAGTACGAGTAGTCACAAGAAGCAAAGGCGTGGTAATTGAAGAAATTTCAAGTACTTCAGAAAAACTAATCACTACTGACAACAGCAAATAGGCTCAACAAAGAGAAATTTGAAAGGCCAAGGGTAAAGAGAAGGTGGTAGATGAATGGCAAGAGCAGAGAGAACTAGCGGCTAAAATCACGGAGGATTTAGCCAAAAAGCTTCCAGAGCAGCCAGAAAGTTCTGAAGCCCAAGCCATTCAGAAGATACTAGCCCAATCAACTGAGAAAGATCAGTTAATACCGGGCATACCTGAGACCATGCTGGCTGCGGTACAAGGAACTGAGAGTTGATGGAAGGATTGGAAGCACTGCAAGGGAGGAATGGCAGTGTGAAGATACAACTAGTTCTTTGAGCTCTAACAACCAGTCTGATCAAGAGAAAGAAGAAATCCATGTTAAAATCTGTGATAGAATTCAGAAGTTGACTGTGGAGTTGGAAGATATCAGAAAAACCTTGCCTGAAGTGGCAAACTTCATCAGACAGCGCAGAAAGCTGAAGCGGAGGCCAGAACAATGGACCTGATGATCGTCCGCGATGATGAAGTCCCGCTCATTTAGGTGGACTACAAGGGTTGGAATAAATGGGAACCTCTTTCAAGTGTTATCTTGGATGGAGGAGTAGGAATCAATATAATGGGAGTTCATCTCCAGCAGAGAATGGGCATCACGAATCTAAAGCTAGCACCATTTAAAAAGTGAGAATGGCAGATCACAGAGTAGTACAAGCTACGGGCATGATTGAAAATATGCAGATGAGAGTAGGCAGGGAAAAATTTAAAGCCAGCTCCTTAGTTCTGGATGTGCAAGGGCATATGGGATGCTGCTAGGGCGCCCATGGTTGAGAATGGCACATGCTGTTCATGACTATGCAAATCAAACCTTAACCATAGAAGGGGCTAGTGGTAGAATTCAAATTCAGACGAACAATACTAGGAGCTAGAGAAAAGAGCTGAGGCCGAAGGAATTATGCCAGAAGTATAAGGCAAAGAAGATCGAATGGATGTTAGCAGCACTGAACATATTTCCTTTAGCAGAGATTGACTTGAATACAGTTTTACTGAATAAAGAGCAGGCCGACAAGCAAAAAAAGAAATTCCTAGATCAGTTTACTGAAAACAACACAGGGGAAAGATCAGTTCAGTTAGCTAGGAGGCTGGAGGAATCAGCTGACACTGGCATGATAGAGGAGCCAGTACACTCTGAAGAACACACAGTGGATCAGAATGTTGATTTAGAACTGAATGGGCCATCCTGGGATTATGCTGAGGAATTGACCAAACGAAAAGGAGGCGGGCCTAATTGGTTGCTTCCAGACGGCCAAGAAGTGGAAGAATGGAACCTAGGTTCGGAGGATAGTCCTAGATGATCAAGGTCAATAAGCATCTCAATCCTATAATGAAGGAAAAGGCACGCAGGATGTTATAGAACTACAAAGACGTATTTGCCTAGGAACACACAGACCAAAAAGGGGTGGATCCTGAAGTATGTCAGCAGAGGATACGACTACAAAGATACCGAATGAACCCCAACTATGCTAAGAAGGTCAAAGAGGAGATTGAAAATCTTCTCAAGGCTCGGTTTATCATAGAGGTGGCCAATAGAGATTGGCTATTTCCCATAGTCGTAGTTCCCAAGAAAAATGGGAAATTGAGAGTTTGTGTTGACTATAGGAAACTCAACGGCCAAACTATCAAAGATCCATTTCCATTTCCTTTTACTGACATGTTGCTTGATGAGATCGCAGGATATGAAATGTATAGATTTATGGATGGTTACAGTGGCTATAACCAGTTACAGATCGCTCCTAAAGATAGAGCAAATACCACTTTCATCACCGAGTGGGGAGCTTTCATGTATGGGGTGATGCCTTTTGGTCTGTGCAATGCACCAGCTACCTTTCAACGGTGTATGATGGAAATGTTTAATGAGTTCCTTCATCGGTTCCTTGCCATCTTTATGGATGACTTTACTATATATTCAGATGAGGAACATCACCTATTATTCCTAGAAATGGTTTTCAAATGCTGTGAGGAGAAGCGGATTTGTTTGGATCCATTTAAATCTGTTTTCCTAGTTTGGAAGGGACAGCTACTGGGACATGTGGTATCCCGTAATGGAATAGAAATAGCCAACGATAAAATCCAGTGTGTTCAACAAGCTAAAGCACCCAGAAATGCATCTGAGCTAAGCTCTTTCCTAGGTTATGTTAACTTCTATAGAAGCTTCTCAAGCAGTACCATTATATGAGTTTACAAAGAAAACCAGTAAGTTCAATTGGACTGCCGAATGTGAGGAGAGCTTTCAGAATCTGAAAAAGGCCATTACCAGTAAACTAGTCCTTAGGCAACCAAACTGGGATGTTATTTTCCATGTACATGTGGACGCTTTGGGACTGGAAATGGGGGCAATATTGGCTCAGCCAGACGGAAGGATTGATTATCCTGTTTATTTTGCCAGTCGTAGATTCAGTCAGGCTGAACAAGGTTATACAAATACTGAGCGAGAAGCCCTTGGAATGGTTTTCAGCGCTACAAAGTTCAGGCATTACCTGTTAGGGAAGTTGTTCCATTTTTATGTGGACCATCAGGCTCTTCTGTTCTTGATTAATAAAGTCATTATTCAAGGCAGGTTGATACGGTGGATGATGTTCCTAATGGAGTTTGAATTCAGAATTTTTCATAAGCCTAGCAAGAATCACCATGGAGCTGATTTTCTCTCTAGAAGTACAGAAGGTTATTCAGAAGTACCCTTGAGGGACGAACCAGTGGACGCTGACTTATTTCAGCTGGAAGTAGGAGAATCAGTTGATCCTGAATGGTATGATGTTTATCAGTTTCTTTCTCAAGGTGCTTTTCCAAAGGACTGGAAGCAGAACCAGAATAAATCTTTGGTCATCAAAATCTAGAAGTTTACTATCATCGGAGGGTCATTCTATTGATTAAGTGTTGATAGTATACTTCGGTGTTGTGTGCCTATGGAAGGGAGAATGCAAGTTATTTCAGACGCACATAATGGTGAAGCTGGTCTGTGGTGGCAAACACTATTTGCTGATGTTAGAAGGTTTTGTAAGACTTGTGACATATGCCAAAGAATGGGTAGACCTACAGCTGCAGATATGACTCTTTAATGCCAGTACAACCACTGGGTGTGTTCATGAAATGGGGTTTAGATTTTATGGGACCTTTTAAGAAGGTTACCCCCAGGAAGAACAAGTACATAGTAATGGCTACTTGTTATGTCACTAAGTGGGTTGAAGCTAAGGCTCTTCCTGACAACACAACCAAGTCAACTGCACAGTTTCTATTTGAGAATATTGTCTATCAATATGGATGTCTGATAGAGATTGTGTCAGACCAAGGAACACATTTTATCAATGACACCATGGAAATTCTATTGGATATGCTTTCAGTCAAGCATCGGAGATCTACTCCTTATTATCCCAGATGCAATGGACAGGCTAAAAGTAGTAACAATACTATCAAGACTATTCTCACTAAGGTTGTGCAGAAGAAGCTAAACCAGTGGGATTTGAAACTCCAGACTGCTTTATGGGCGTATAGGACAGCATACAAGGTCACTACTGGGTTGAAACCATTTAGAATGGTGTATGGCACTGAAGCTGTGGTTCCTATGGAGTTTGTTATCCCATGTCTGAGAATGACTGTGAAATATGGCTTAGACTTCAACCACAATCTGAAAAAGCGCCTAGATGAACTTATTAAGTTAGATGAAATCAGGCAACCGGCGATGCAGGAACAAGAAATTGCTCAACAACAAAGGAAGCACTGGCATGATCGCCAAATTAAGGTTCGGGAATTTCAGAAAGGAGATTTGGTGCTTCTCTACCAGTCTAGATTGGGACCGAAGAAGCCAAACCTGAAGATTGCCTAGGCAGGACCATTTGAGGTAGATTGGGTCTTATGCAATGGTACGGTAAGACTGAAAGATCTATGTGGATTATTGTTGCAAGGAGTATATAATGGTGCGAAGATCAAGCTTTACTATGCCAAAGCTAGAGAATCTAGCCAAGAACAAGGTACTAGGGAATTAGGAACTGAAGATCAAGAGATACCAAAATCGGATATTTTTGGGCTTTTTCATGTGCAACCAGTTCCAGTTTTAGAATCAGTACTAGTAGAACCAAACCAGACTGATCTTAGAATCAGTACCACTGTGATCAAACCAGACTGGGAACCAGCCAGTATCAGTGGGAACACACTTTTCAATTTTTAAGCGTCGAACGGTCAGATGGCATGTCATTAGTAATCATTTCAAGGATGGGTAGAAGACTTGTCCAATGCATGTCTGCCACGACAGTAGCGACACACACAAGTCTAGGAGTGGCGAGTGGTGGAGCTTTTGTGGTGCGAACGCATATAACAGTTAGGAGACTCGGCATTTTTCCTCACAAATCTCCTGCGCGACGATTTCCTCCCGTTGTTCATTCGCCATCGCCAAGCTCTGAGGTATCTTCACTACAGCCGCAAACTTCGTCTTCTGAGGAGGCAGTCTACTATCTACTAGCTTTGCCAGCAACACCTGGGTACGGTTTTGAAGCATCAAGTAAGTCTTCCTCTTCCTCGCTTGTTTCGTTGTCTTCATAGTGTATGGGTAGGAAGAAGCGTTCAGATAAGCGTTCTCTTGAGGAAACCCAAGCCATCGTCACTGCTGCAAAGGCAAGCCTTCCCATCATTCCTTACAGCAAGATTTAGCGCTATGTATTCACCGACCAAGCTATGGCTTTGCTACAACTATGGGATCTACGAGTCGTTCTTCAATCCACAAGAATCGTTTTCGACGCGGCCATCATAAAGCAGGTTCTTGACTCTTTTGATGCTGAAGACGGCAGTGCCATATTGTATGGTAAAAAGGTGTTTGCTACACCAGAAGACATAGCTTTGCATTCTGGATGCCTAATGAGCCCAATCCATTTGTGGCAACCCCACAACAGATCAGTATGGTCCTAAAGGAGGATGAAGCTGCTAAGCGCAAGAGAAAAGCAAGTGGTCAAGGGATTCCAGTGGCAGGACTGGAAGCTTCTACTGCTTAAAGGTTTGTGGCAGAAGCAGTGAGTCTTAAAAATAATCCAACGTATGTGTCTGAGAAATTTTTTTCTATGTTGCTGGCCAAGACATTGGATTCAAAGGTCTCTATCAACCTTTGTCAGATCATGTCACACAACGTGCTTCAGCAAACTGCCAAGTTGAAATCCCAGAATGTTTTTAAAGCTTGGTATGTTTGGAAATTTTTATATTGGGTACTGCTCCAGATGCTAATGGCCAGGTAAAAATGGCTTGGAGTGAGAAGCCAGTTCCAGAATCCAAGAATATTGATCTGTCTTCAGATGAAGAAGCCACGGATAGTCAGACCACTCCAACTGGTTGAAAAGGAAGGCCACCGGAGATCAGGCTAGCAGTTCGAAGAAACCAAAGACTACACTGACGAAGAGCAGTGCTTTTCTAAAGCAGATAGAGAGTCAGGTCAAAACTGTGACTACTGAAAAGGCTATAGTTAGCCAAGCTGATAAACAACCTGCTTAGAATACTGAGGTCAACCAGTCAGTAGGACATAGTATAGTCGCTACTGGTACTGGCAAAGATCAGGCAAAAGCAGCGACTTTTGAGAAGGCAGCAGAATAGTCGGCTGTGGACAAAGAACAATTAGACAAGGGTAAGGGTCAACTGGACAAAGGCAAAGGTCCAGCATCTCCAACTTTACTGGGTGGTGTCTCTATATCAAATAATGAAGAAGCTTTGCACCTGGTAAAGAAGGACAGGTTGCAGCAAATGCAGACCCATCCACTGAAAGGACGTCTCTTTCTACGGAAAGCTGATTATGTAGCCTTACCCTATATAGCTCCAGTTACAGTGTATGAGCCTACTGATTCTGACCCATCTATAGTTAAGGATGGATGTTCAGTCCTCATCCAGTCTTCCTGGAATACTATTGTCCACTGTATGGGACAAATGCTGGATGCTGCAGGGTCAGAAGATGAAATGAATAAGGCTAAAGATGACTTAAAGGATGCTGAAGACAACACGAGATGAGCAGAATCTGCACCATAGGCTACTTGAAGCTCATTTAGATAGGGCTATTGAGCTGTTAAAGAGCAAGTGAGTTAAGGTGGAGTCTGATATGTAGATTGTGAAGGAGGAAAAGAATGAAGCATAGAGAGCTGCAGCTAGGGCTGAAACGATGCTGAAAATGAAGAGAGTTGACTTCAACTCCTTGCTACTTCGCCATACAGCTCTAAAGGCTTCCCTCACTGACAAATATATTTATAATATCCTGGCTGAAATTTTAAATCCAATAGGCAACGCTATCTTTGATATGGAAAACTTGAAGTCCCTTATGGAGACTATGCAAAGTGATTTGCATGACAAAATGGCTGAATACAATAATGCTTTGATGAATCAAACAATCCTGGATTATATTGAGCGGCAAAATTTCCAAATGAAGCGGAAGAAGAAGAGGATAAGGAAGAAGGATCTAGTAAGGAGGAGGATGACCAAGAAGAAGGGCATACTAATGATGATGTTGATGCCTCACCTCCATCTCCACCTCCAGGACCTGGTACTGGTGGCATAGGGCCAACTGAAGAAGGTCAGTCACACAGCCAGACCAGCCAGGCCAGAATGAAGGGTAGAAGTCGGGCGGTCAGTAGTACGAAGAACAGCAACCCAGTCACACTGGGAATTAGCCAACAAATCAGTCCCAGCTCAGTAGGGAGGCTAGAGGGAAAAGCAAAGTTAAGGATGAGGGACTAGCAGACAGCTGATCAACAACATTCCTTATAGCTTATCACCCTTAACAGGCGATTGAGACATCAACAGGCTCCCATAACCAGACAATATCTGGAGGATGATGATCTCCTGTTTGATTTGGAACGTTTTCAGAGACTGTATGTTGGGGCTAGGGAAATGGTGGAGCATTGGAAATCAGTGGCTTTTCATGATCAAGAAACTTGCCATTTACCTGCGCATCCTAGCACAGTCCAACTGCTAGAAAGGGTTCCTGAATGGATAATCACTCTGAAGAGAGAGTGACCAACCCACATTTGCAAAGACAGTCTACTGCAGATTGTTGCTCTCTCGCTCTTGAATTAGAACTTCTGCTGGGAAACAAACCAACCTACAAATGTATGAAGGATGTTAGGGAACAGTTGAAAGAGGTTTTGGTGCAGATGCAAATGCCAGAGGAGTCTTGGATCAAAGAGTGTGGGCCATTCTTGAAGATCAGACAGCCACTAGTAAAGGACCTCAGACTAGAATATCAGTTGGAGAACAGGAAACTGCTCTCCGCAAACTGTTTCAACTAGTGAGAGTCACTAGAAAAATGATGCAACAAGAGAACCAGGCTGTTCTCAAATTTTTAGAATTCGTGCCTGATTCTCCAGTTTTCTTGTATGCCTTTCTAGCAAGAGAGATAGAACTGCCAAGATTTTTTCCAGGACTTTACCCTCAACATCCAGAACCAGTCGATCGCCTTACATACTTCAAGATTATTGATGAGCTCCAGGATTGGTATGAGAGATCGTGTGGAATGGAAAACTTGGCAAACACTGTTCAATGATGCTCTCCAACTCAATGATATTCATGAGCTGAAAGAAGAGATGCAGAGGATCTGGATATGTATGGGTCAGTGGAAGATTCAGATTAGGGACCTGACCAAGATCACTAATCAGTTGCTACAACTTACTGTTGAGTCCTCTAAATTGCCTGAAAAGGATATGGCAGCAAAGGTGGACCTAACACCACAGTATAGAGAGATGGCTGAGATTCTCTTTGAAGCTCGTGTCAAAACCAATCGGCCTCTTCCAGAAGGATGGATACATACTACTTTGCATTGTCACAAGCTGGCCAGAACTAGGATCACCAAAGGCAGACGCATGCTCTATGATCCTGACACCAAATCCTATCATTCCCTTACGCCTTATGAAGTAGAGATGGCCACAGAAAGGAAGGATCAGCTTGAGTAGGAGGCCATTTACAGGGTAAATGGAAGTTGGTTCAATGGAAGGATATTGGGTAGTTCCATCTCAGAATTCAGTGGTAGCTTTTCTTCCTCAGCTGGAAGGTTGATATCAGTTTTTGTAGACGATGAGAGCTCTACACTGACCTTTTCCTTCTTAGCTGGAAGGTTGATATCCGTCTGTGTCGATGATGAGAGCTCTCCACTGACCCTTCTAGCTGGTTCTCTATCATTGGTCAAGTCCAATCCCCAACATCAGAAGCAGACAATGGATTTTTCAGTTTCAAATCAGAATCAAATAGGGAAATTTTTCAAAAATTTTGGAATCTTGCCAAAATTCAAGAAAGGAGGGAAGGATGTAGACGGCTGAGACCGTTTCACTATGTGGGAACGCTATCTTATGAGACGGGCAGTGAATTAGTCAATAACTACTACAGTAATTACCATGGTAATCCCAAGGCATATAAATAGGGCCCATTACATTGTAATCGGGTTAGCATAATCGTGAGCATAGTCGGGTTAACATTTTGGCGGCATTTGTACTTGAGTTGTTAACCAGACAGTTGTTGTCAGCTGTACTGTATCTGTAATCACATCGTACTCATTGTAATCTTTCATCTGTAATTCCAATCACGGTAGATATTCCAGTTACACTTACTCTATATTCAGTACGCTGAATCTGAATATGAATATTATTCTGAGTACATAGTCTGGTTCTTATTCCAGTATATAAATTCCAATTCAGTTTTTGATCCTCTGTCCAGTCTACTATCTGAACTAATATATCACCAGTAGCTGAAATCTTCTAACACTGGAATTAGCTATCTCAAGAGATCAGCTCCAATTCCAATGAGCCACCAAGTGATGGTGTACTTGCAGGACCCCAAACATCAGAATGAACCAACTCAAGTTTTTTTTTTTTTTTCATTTCCTGATTTTTGAAATTTTACCCTCTTTTGTTTACCATAAACACAATCTTCACAGACCTCTAAGTCCACTTCTTTCAAACCTGGTAGAAGCTTCTTTGTTTGAAGGATTTGTATTCCTTTGGCACTCATATGCCCAAGCTGATAGTGCCACACCGCATTGCCGACTTCCGTAGTTGCTGCACAATCTGAAGGTTGCGTGCTGACAGTAACAAGTAAAGTGTACCAACCTTTTCTCCCTTGGAAACCACCAAAGATCCCTTTGAGATCTTCAACCGGTTGTTTCCAAATGAAATGTTGTGACCTTCATCGTCCAACCGTCCTGTAGAGATCAAATTTTTGCAAAGAGAAAGAACATGCCTAACATCTTTAAGCTTCCATTTATTTCCGTTAGAACAGTTTTGACAGAAATTGTACCTTTTTCGACAATCTCACAAGCTTCATCATCTCCCAAGTATACATACCCAAAATTACCTTTGGTGTAATCTTGGAAATGTTACTTGTGTGGTGTCGCATGGAATGAAGCCCCCCGAATCTACTTCCCAGGAATTAGACACATTGTCTAAGGAGAGAATTAGAGCATCTTGCTCTACTTTACCTACCACATTGGCCTTTGATGTTGGCTTCTTGTCTTGAGACTTTGTCTCCTTCTTCTTCTTGGACCAACAATCCTTCTTGACGTGGCCCTTCTTGCCGCAGTTCCAACATTCAAGAACTGACTTTGTGCGTGATTTGATCCGCCTTAAGCGATCACGACCCTTTTGGTTTTTAAACCTCTCCTTAGGCCTTCCTCTTGTTTCTATTGATAGTGCAGCACTTGATGATTCTTCTGTGCTTCTCCTTCGCATTTCCTCGCTTAGGAGAACACCCACAACATCATCAAACTTAAGATTATTTGTGCTAGAGATAGAATTACTTACAGCCATCACAAGGCTGTCCCAACTATCTGATAGAGATGATAGTATAAGGAGAGCTCGCATTTCGTCATCGAAATTGCTTTTCACCGATCGAAGTTGACTTACATTTGTGTTAAAGTCATTTAGGTGTTCTGCAATTGAATCATTCTCTACCATCTTTAGATTGAACAAGCGCTTCATGAGAAATACCTTATTGGATGCCGATGGTTTCTCGTAGAAGTCGTCAAGTGACTTCATCACGTCCTCCGTGGTCTTCATCTCCGAACGTTGAAGACCACCATTGAAACCAAGCTTAACTGGATTGTTCCCAGTGCCTTTCGATCAAGGACAATCCATGATTCATCTGCCATCGTTGCGGGCTTCTTTGCAAGACCGCCTACTAGTGGCAAATAGAGGTCCTTCTGGTAGAGATAGTCTTCAATATGCATCTTCCAATGTTGGTAGTTTTTGCCGTTGAACTTCTCAATCTTGAGCTTCCCTTCCTCCGCCATTACTCCCACTAATTCAAGGAATCCTTTCCTTGAGATAATTTAGCTACAAGCAAACCTTGCTCTGATACCAGTTATTAGAAAATATGACGTAGCTAAGTAGATAATTGAGTAGATTACTTAATGGAGAGAGATAATCTACACACACAAGAGATTATAGAGTGTAGAGATAGATAGAGAGAGAGAGAGAGAGAGAGAGAGAGAGAGAGAGAGAGAGAGAGAGAGAGTACACACGATATACATAGTTCACCCAATGTGGGCTATGTCCATGGGAAAGCAGCCATTCAATGGCTTTAGTACTTCAAAACAAGAAGTAGGTTACAAAGGGATTATACCCTTTTGGAGCTCCCGCCTTGCTTCACTTTCACCACCTTACACCCACCTTGTTGCATCAACTTCACAATATGAAATGTGTGTAGAAATGGCCTCCTTTTATAGGCCAAAAGAGCTGCCCTCTCTCATGAGAGGCAACCGTGTGTAGCCGCCCTTGTGTAGATAAGTCCAAATCGGACCCTCCAATCGGCTATGAGAAGATAAGTCCTCCTTTGAAATCGGCCACTACCATTGAATTCGGCCACCACCGGCCACTGGCCATTGACTTCCGACCACCGGCCACCGGCCATTGACTACTGACCAACCGGCCAACCGACCGATCGTTTTTCGACCACTTTTCGGCTGCCGTTCGGCCATAATATTCCCGCGAAGCCAGTATCGAGCGTAAGTGAAAAATTTATTTTTTGGCGAATTATTTTTCTTCATGCACGATGGCTTCTCCTTATAATGGGGGCCTTACAAATGTGCATTTTTAACACAAAAAATTACAAGGGATAAATTAGGCTCCATACTTAACAACTTCTTCATCCGAACTTTGACTTGGGTGATCTATATTCTCAATCGAAGAGCACGATGCACTCTATGCATTAATGTAAAGACAAAAAAAATCAATTTATGGAAGGCATTTTTGTAGCAACATTTTGGAAGTGAACAGGTTTAACAAATTTGACTCTCATCTCTTATTTTACATACAATGTCTTCAGACACTCGCAAGGGTTCTTCTTCTTCTCAAGAAGGTCCACAACCATTGTAGAAAATGATGCAAAATCTCCTACGTGTGGAGATAGCAACACAACCACTCAGTCGATGATATCCGAAACCATGATCATGGCATACTTGGTATCATTGTAAGAGATCGTAAACAAACAAGGTGAAGACTTACGGGCACTTGCAATGGAGAATGACACGCTAAGAGTTCTTGTGGTTGAGAATGAGAATCTGAATAGGATACTTGAGATCCAAACAAAAACTTTGATGCAACTCAAAGAGGAAGTCAAGGAATGTAAACGCTCTCTTGTGGACTTGAATGCTTTGAAGGAGCACATGAGCAAAGTAGAGCATGATCATGTATTGAAAGAGGAGAAATTTGACACCATGAGCCGGGATGTATGCGACATGAAAAATGTATGCACAAACAAGTCTTGGGCTAATGTATGTGGTAGCAATGTGGTTCCTAATTCCTCCCTTATGCAAGCTATGGCTCAAACAAATAATGTTGAGGATGTGGTGTGGAGGAGTTGAAGGAACGGGAGCGATGTTCCAAGAACATTGTTATTCGTGGAATTCCCAAAGAGATGTTAGAGACACCTCCTTCTCTTGCCTTTGTTATCAAATATTTTTTTCAAAACCAACTTTGACATGTCCGGAGTTATGGTCTATAAAGCACATAGTGGGTAAGCAAGGAGCTCCTCGCTCCGGAGAACGGCCAATTGTATGTACCATGCCGGATGGGACCATATGAAAGATTATCCTTGATAATAGCTGGATCTATTTGAGGGATAAAAAATGTTTTGTTTTTGAATATCGCACTATTAAGCAACAAAATATGTGTCACAAGGTATATGAGGAAGATAGTAAGAAAAGCAAGGATATCTCTCACGAAAAAAATGTGTCCAAGGAGGAGGCAAGTCCCTCAAGTAAATAGAGATGCACGACCTATGAGGCCAAGTTACAATTGAAAATATGGGGGTTGGCATTGATGATCTAACAAGCAAAGCTGATGTTATACTTCTTGTTGAAACTTGGGAGCATGATACACAAAGGATTAATGGCTTGGAGGATTACAATGTACATTCATTGATGTGGTCAAATAATCTCAAGCAACGGAGAGGGCAATCAGGGGTAGCATGTATTGTTAAGAAAGGATTGGAAGATTTTGTATCAATTGTGAAAGATGACAAGTACAGACGTTATGCATGGCTGAAAATTATGACACCAAAAACATCACCCATTTTTGTAGCCGGTTGCTACATTCCTCATCATGATTCCCCTTTTGTGCTTGCATGGATAGAGATCAGTCATTTTTTGATTTAGATAGAACATTGCTTATTTCAAAGGCGAAGGTAATGTTTGTATTTGGGGATATGAATGTTCGCACAAAAACATTGCAACATGATACTCAACATGTTGATATGCCATACATTTCAAGGGATTAGAAAGAGTTGGATCACTATGGAAAGTTACTTTTACACATATGTAATAGCACGGGTATGCTCATTTTGCCAATGGTGTATCTTTGTGGAGTGGAACCAATGGATTTACATATAGAAAATATAATGGGGATAGTGTGATTGATTATATGCTACTCTCCGTAGTCATCATGTATAGCATAAAGAGTTTTATTTTTAGCCAATGGACCCCAAAATTAGACCATCATACCTTATATATTGACCTTACATATGGAGAAGCAACTAAGCATGATAATCTCAGCCAAAGGGAAGAGAAGTTATCACTATGTATGGATTCCAAATGGGCACCAATGTACATCAAAATGGTTGAGAAAAATCTATGGATGACAAAGCTTCAATATGACGCACCATTGGAAACTAAATGGGAAGCTTTCAAGAAAGTTATATGTTCTTGTGTTGAAGAATGATTTGCCATAAAGCATCTCCATGGTATCAACAAAGATAGATCACGCAAAAGGTGGTTTGATAAAGAATGTCAAGATGCTCAAAAGTCCTTGATGAAGCTTGATGCAACTATGGACAAAGACAACTATCAAAGTCATTTGCATACGTACAAGGTATTGATTCAAAAGAAGAGAACAAAATGGAAAGTAAAGCAACAACTTTTGCAAGTCCAAGAAAAGACACATACATGCGGAAGATTTTGGAGAAACTTGAGAGGCAAGCGGGTTGAGAATTTTGGTAACTTGAGTCTTGTGGATATGTACACACATTGTAGGCAATTATATGAGCAACCAAACACTAAAAAAAGTAATTCTATGGTTCACTCCCATATATGCCCTCTTTTTTTTACTATTGAGGATGAATCCGGTGGGCTTGAAAAGTTAGCCACTTGCAAAGCGAGAGATCTTCAAGGTATCAAGCCGGAAATGATCAAATGGACGGAAAATTTTATCCATGAGTGGATGTGTGATATGTTCAACCTTGCACCTTAACATGGTATGCCTTATGATTAAAGTACTAATTGGATCAGCTTTAAGTACCTTGGCCGTGAGATTCCGTTCAATCAACAGTGCCATGAATGTGCTATGCGTCATTTGGAAGCGGAAAAGAGAGCATATTTTTTAAATGAACATGTCATTAAGAGTTGGACCCTGCGTTCACGTGTAGTGACTCGTGCAGAATCCACTTTGACCCTTGTCTCACTCTGCATTGCCGCCATGCACCATGGTTGGTGGGATCTTGTGATATTTGTCACTTGTTGCTATGCTCTTAATGACTCCATTTCCGCACTATCTTCGATTGTCGCGCATGCTCCATTGTGAGCTTACGAGCAAATGTTGTGCAAAAAAACCAGTTGAACATCTCCTCCAAATAGTTGGATTGCACCATTCCACAACCATGCTGAGTATTTCTGAAGTACAATCCCCTTGCTTGATAATGGGACTTCTCCATGCCTTGAGTGCTAAAAATTTCAAGCGATCCATACTTGTGCATAAAAAATGCACCATGCGCAAACAAGATATGATGTTCACATGAGTAAATGATCCACAATATTTAATGAAAACAATCCCTTGTAATAAATTCACCACGTAACATGGATTACCATATAATGTGATGTTATTTTCACCCCAAGAAAGGGTGAAGGCCTTGGTAATATCCACCCAGGCTTCTTGAAATGATTGGTGTTGTTCTTTGTTGTGCTGTTAAGGCCCATAAGCTTGACCATTTTATCAAAATGTGCCCAAACTTGCTTGCGCTTGTTTGCAAGCTCGCCATTTGAATCATTGTCAGTAGTAGCTTTTCATAACTCCTTCCAAAGCTCCCAAAGGTTACCTGCCTGCTGGTTGGAGCTGTTTTGAGCAGCATATCGACTTGGCTTTCCTTAGGAAACTTTCTTCAAAAAGTGTCTGCCTTTTTGTCCACTCATTGAAACTTGTTGAGAAATTTCATGGGCCTCCCCTTTGTTCTTTGCAGCAACAATAGACACATTTACACCGTGATAGCCAATGGAATTCAAGAGTACCTCCACTCTTTTGATCGCTTCCTGGGACTTTTCCAATGGTTTCATTGTGAAAGCATAGTCAATGTGGAGCTTCAATAGCCTATAAAAAATACGCATGAATGCGTGTAATGTACAAAATTGTACATTCGATAGAGGAAATGTAAAGATTGGATTCCAAGCCTGGTCCTTTTAATCATGGTTTGGGGCATTGAGCATGGGACATCTCAGAATAGACACTTCCCATTCTCTACCTTCATCTCCAACATCACGACAATTTAACCCTTGTTCTCCATGCCCTTGCCATGGAAGCATGGAACCGACTTTTGCAGTGCTCTTATGTGATTTTTGTCCATTAGAATTGTACCCTCGAGTGCAAATGGACAAGGCATGAGAGAAGAAGCCCCTTGTTTTTGCAGCCAAGAAAACACTTTATGGTCTTCAAGTCCCCACCTGAGTGCCACTCCACGTCATAGCTACCAAAACCCTCAACCTCCAACTTCTGACCTGCAATTTGGGAGTGTATTACTTTTATGATCCATGGAGTTCTCTCAAAAATCCATGAAAGTACTCCATTGGTCTCTTTGGGCACCTCAATAGAACCCAACCACCAAATGTATTTCTCTGATTGCACGCTAAAAGACGGGGTGGGAGATGGATTGATTGAATCCCTTCGCTTGGTTTGCAAAAGGGCCTCGTTCTAGAGTGACACTTAGCCTCTCTAACCTTTGACCTTTCACTATTTGACACTCATCATGTTTAAGCACAAAATCGACCTTTGTGCCAAGCACTACAAAATAAATAGTGCCAAGACCTTAAACTTCAAAGTCTATGATAAGAACAAAACCAAAAGAAAAAAGTATAGTGCGTCACCTTCTTCAGGTAGCTCATAAAATCTAAGCATAGCTTGTTAAATTCTTCTAAGATCCACAAAAATATTGTTCCACATTGTGTAAGGGAAGCCCTTCTCCGAAGGTCTTATGGATTGTTTCTTACCCTTTTCCCTTGTCTTTGTTGCGCACGAAGCATAAAGGGAAGTTGGCATTGTGTCCTAATGTGTAGGTAGGTCCGAATGCAGGAGGATACATCTTCATGTCAGGACACCAGAAAGGCTGGACTAGACAAGGCAGGGCCGGGCTAGGCAATGTGGAACAGGGAGTCCAACTAGGGCAAAGGGCCAGGGGCATGCCTATATAAAGGGTGGTTGGGTGGTGGAATCTTAGGCTCTAGTCACCCCTGTCTTACATTGGTATCAGAGCATGGTCTATTTTGGACAAGAGGACGTGGAGCCACTGAGGGCTTTTTGCATGTGAAGAGCCGTCTGCTAAGGGAGGAGCCGAAAAAAGCCAACGCGTGCAGAGCCGCTTGTGGAGAGGAGGGAGGAGACCTCGACCTCTGCCATATCACACGTGGCCCAGCTTGGAGAATGCGCGCTACGACGAGGAGCATATCCCGTCACTGTAGCGAAGCTCGGGATGCAGCGGCACAGCATCTCTCTCTCTCTCTCTCTCTCTCTCTCTCTCTCTCTCTCTCTCTCTCTCTCTCTCTCTCTCTCTCTCTCTCTCACCCTCGCGGCTGTGAGAATCAGGAAAGCTAGACTTGAGATCCTCCTCCCAACCCCCCATTATATAGGTGGGTTCCTAGCCCCTTGCCCTAGACGGATCCCCTGTCCACACTGTCTAGCCCGTCCCTTGGCCGAAGTCCATGACCATCCTAGTCCTTACGTTTGGGCCTTGCCCCTACAGAACCCTTGTCCTGACATTACTCCCCCCTTAAGAAGAGTTTTCATCCTCGAAAATAAAAGTGGGAAACTTCTTCTTAAGAACACTAATGTTTTCCCAAGTGGTACCTTCTTAGGGTCGGTCTTTCCACTTGATTAAGGCTTGTTGTCATATGTGATGACGTGTACGCAACTCATGATAATCAAGAACACGTTCAGGTTCATGCGGTAAGGTAGGAGGTTCAAAGTAAAACCAAAACTTGTTGGCCAATGACATTGTCGTCCCCATGTAACCGCTTTCGTAGACGGCTTACATGAAACACCGGATGAATGCGAGAATGTGAAGGTAGTAATAGTTTGTAGGAATGATCACCGACTCGCTTGAGTATTTTGAAAGGCCCACAATATCGGGGAGATAATTTAGGCCTCGGTCCAGTTTTCATACTTTTTGAATGTTCTGGCACACGTAAAAAAACTTCCTCCAGTTCTTCAAAGGTAACTTGTCGACGTTTCTCATCATCGTATTTCTTATACCGATCCTGTGCTTGCCGGACATTCTGATGAGCAAGTTTCAACATATCCATGTGGTCTTGGAGAAAATCCTTAACCTGTTGGAGTTTTTCGATTGCCAACCCCACCGTAACTAGTGACCTAGGTTGAAACCCGTACATGAGCATGAAAGGACTAAAACCTTTTGTGACATGCTTAGCATTGTTGTAGGCAAACTCAAGCATAGGTAAGTATTCTTCCCAGTCTAACTGTTTTTTGCTGATGTATGCTCTTAGCATATCCTCTAGCATCTGGTTAACCCATTCCGTTTGACCATCTATTTCTGGATGATCATTTGTACTGAGGTTTAGTTGTGTACCCAATCGTTTAAATACAGCTCTCCAAAAGTGGCTGTTAAACTTGGGATCACGATCACTGATAATGTTACTTAGCAACCATACAATTTGTATATATTGTTCACAAATAACTTGACTAGTTCTGGTGTCTTAACCATTGATTTGGTCGGAATAAACTTACATAGTTTAGTCAACCTGTCGACGACCACCCATACTGAGTCATGACCTCGTATAGTGGTTGGTAAACCTACAATAAAATCCATAGAGATTCTTTCCCATTTTCCATTGGGAATCTCCAAAGGATATAAGAGTCCTCCTGCTTTGAGGCGCTCTGCCTTGTTAACTTGACATTTTTGGCAATGCAAGACATAAGCTTGAACAAATCCATGTAGACCTGGCCAATAAAACTATCATCGTACGAGAGAATAAGTTTTTCTAATCCCCGGGTGCCCTGCACTTGGACTATCATGACATTCATAAAGAATTTGGCGCCGAATGTATGTGTCCTTCAGGTCACAAACTCTCCCCTTGTGGAGTAGGTACCCATTGTCGATGGTAAAACGCTTCCATCGTTGTTATTTATCACTTGATAAAGGAGACTAGGTGTGGAGGTTAACTGTACACTACCTTCATTGGAGTGAGAAGGATCCCTCTTTTGAACATGGCTCCATACTTTGAAATATGCTTCATCTTGCTCATATTTGCCCTTGAGAAAATCTAAAAATTCACTACGAAGTTCCGTGAACAAGAGCGAATTGATCTCTGGCATTCGACTTAGAGTGTCTGCCACTACATTGTATCGGCGTTTGCGATACCTTAATTTGGCGTCATATTCTTGAAGGATCTCGGCCCACCTGGCTTTTCGACCCTTTAAATCTGTTTGTTGTGTAAGCCATTTGATGCTTTCATGTTAAGGACTTTTAGTTACAGTGGGGTTGGCAATTGAAAAACTCCAACATGTTAAGGGTTTTCTCCAAGACCACATGGATATGCTGAAACTTGCTCGTCAGAATGTCAGGCAAGCACAGGATCGGTATAAGAAATACGCTGATGAGAAACGTCGACAAGTTACCTTCGAAGAAGGGGAGGAAGTTTTTTTACGTGTGCTAGAACATTCAAAAAGTCTGAAAACTGGACCGAGGCCTAAATTATCTCCCCGATATTGTGGGCCTTTCAAAATACTCAAGCGAGTTGGTGATCGTGCCTACAAACTATTACTACCTTCACATTCTCGCATTCATCCGGTGTTTCATGTAAGCCGTCTACGCAAGTGGTTACATGGGGACGACAATGTCATTGACCAACACGTTTTGGTTGATTACGTTGAACCTCCTACCTTACCGCATGAACCTGAACGTGTTCTTGATTATCATGAGTTGCGTACACGTCATCACATACGTCAACAAGCCTTAATCAAGTGGAAAGACTGACCTGAAGAAGGTGCCACTTGGGAAAACATTAGTGTTCTTAAGAAGAAGTTTCCCACTTTTGTTTTCGAGGAAAAAAACTCTTCTTAAGGGGGGAGTAATGTCAAGACACCGGCAAGGCCGGACTAGACAAGGCAAGGCCGGGCTAGGCGGTGTGGAACGGGGAGTCCAACTAGG
Organism: Adiantum capillus-veneris; assembly: GCF_014529385.1. Classification (NCBI taxonomy): domain Eukaryota; kingdom Viridiplantae; phylum Streptophyta; class Polypodiopsida; order Polypodiales; family Pteridaceae; genus Adiantum; species Adiantum capillus-veneris. The sequence continues at coordinate 93,314,518 of NC_140950.1, forward strand.
GCAAAGGGCTGGGGGCATGCCTATATAAAGGGTGGTTGGGTGGTGGACTCTCAGGCTCTAGTCAGCCCTATCTTATAGTTTGTTTGTGGCCTTCTTTGCGAGGTTGACCTTGTGAGGAACAGGAAATAGGTTTTCCACAATGCCATGCTCTTTGAGAGCATCCTTTAGGAGTTGGAAAATAGCCTGATAGGCTTTGGTGCTGATTCCAGCCTCATCACAAGCTTGTTGCACATCATCATCACTAACCACATTTCTCAATTTATGCATAAGGTCCTTGGTGACTACATCCTTAATGTGCTTACCTCCAGGTGATTGTAAGAAAGAAATCACATCGTGGGTATTGAGACAACTAGTGAGGAGGTTGACTCGATCATCTTGGCTTGTTCCACCGAATGCCTCCTGGATGAAGTTTCTAGCAACCAATAAAAATAAATGTTAGAAAATAGTGTGAAGTAAGAATGCATCATGCAAGTAAAGACAGAACCACCTTGTGTGGTTGTCATTCGCCTTTTGCGTGCTCCTCCTGAATGTGCAAGAGTCTCAATGGATGAATAGGTGCGTTTGCGTTCCCTTACACCAAGGAGTGTTTCTTTCAAGGATGTGATGGTGTTGGCAAGCTTCATAACGTGGTATTCCTTTTCTTGCAGTTTTTGTTGAAGAGTTTCAACCACCCTTTCCGAAGAGGCAACATTCTCTTGTAATGCCGTCATATTGAGGTGAAGAGCTTGACATTCGTTCATCCACATATGCAAAGAAGCACATGCACCCATACTACACAACCGCTTGCAATAGCTTAACAAGCCTGCTTCTCCCCTCCCAAGAAGTTGAAGAAATGTCGAAAGGCTATTAAAGGATGGATGGAAGTGGCTTATAGGATCGTAAGGGTACAAATGGTCATCCACCCAAATGTCAACATTGGTCTCATGAGCGGCGCGACGTTCCTGTGATGACCTTTGATCACCCTCAAGAGCGGTCTTTGGTGCAAACGTCGTGGGTAAGCGAATATGTATGCTTTTGGTGTGTGGAGTATGTGGTGGTGGAAGCAAACCATTTGTGATGTTTGTGAGCACCATGGAAGCTGTTGCGTGAGGAAGGAAAGGATGAAAAGATAGAGGGGGAGGGGTAGGGAGATTGAGGAAGATGGGAGGAGAGAAGAAGGGAGGGGGGGAAGGGAGAGATTGGGGAGGAGGAGGAAGGTAGGGGCAGGGAGGGAGAGGAGCGGGAGAGAGGAGGGAGGAGGGAGGAGGAGGAGAGAACAAAGTGTTTTTTACTTTTTGGGGGAAAAGATTTTTGAAAAAATGGGCTTTCTAAGCATGTGGGTTAAAAAATGGGCCAAAAATGATTTTTGGATATATATAAATATAAATATATATATATATAAAATATATAATATATTATTATATTATATTATATATATATATATATGTTGGGAGGGAGTTTTAAGTAAAAATGACTCTTAGTGACCCACGTTTTTGCTGATGTGGTCACACCCCTATGCTTCCTTCATTTTTAAAAATCTAGAGAGAGAAAGTAACCCCTTAGGTCCACATCCTACATTTGTCTAAAAAAAAGGCTAGAAAAACCTACTCAAAACTACCTTCTTCAATGCCCTTGCCCCCTTAACCCCACACAACATTAGCCTTAATGCCTAAAAATTAGGATTCCTTACAAGGCCCATGCAAGGTCCATATTTCTCCTAATGATATTCCTTTCTCTTGTGTTGGAGATCTAAATGAATAGACTCTACTATTTTTTACAGGTCAGCCATATTGAGAGTTAGGTCACCATCTGTATCCACAATCTCCACCAAGGATTGATAGATGTACTTCTCAAGTATAGCCTTCTTCATTACATTGTGAGAGGTGTGCAGTGTATTGTAGTCCTCCCTCTTCATATCAAACATGGTCTTGAATTGTTCAGTTTCCTGGTTGGGCAATTTTCTTCTCCTCTTCCAGCACTACATTCTTAGTTATCAGAGCATCTACCTTTCTTTGGAGGGTAGAGATGGTCCGAGCGTTGTGATTCTAGTCAAATATTTGAAACCGCAATATCTCTTTTCCCCATTCTCGGGGGGACCCCTTATTTTATGAATTTTTTTTCAAAATTGAATATAAAAAACCCTTATTTTAATGTATCTATGTTAAATTGCCTAAATGTTTTTCATTCTAAACCCCTCCTTTCAAACTCACGTTATACATTAGCATGATTACGTAGTGCACCCCTCGAGCCCCCATTTTATCTTTTCTATATTTAGTGCTTCTACTTCTACCTTGGTTTCCTATGATTCCTCCTCAATTCATCTTTCAGAGTAGTCATTCTTGTACTAGAGACTGATACTTGAGCTTCCATCATTTGGCCTATAAAATTAACTATTGTGTTCTAGCCTGACTGGATGGCAGATGCACATCCATGTGTAATAGTATTTGGATCTGTTTGATCAGTCTCATACACTACCATTAGAATTGAGTAGGGTAGTAGAGCTCAATCTGGCTTCTTCATAATTAATCGTCCCTTTAGTGGCTATTTTTGAAGGCATTGTAATCTATTGTGTTTGATGTGTGATCCATGTTCTGAGTTTGTTTTGTATAGTTGAATAGTTCTTGTTGGCTTGACATTTTCCAAACCAACCTTGGTAACAGTAGGTGAAGATATCTTTTCTTCTGATTGTTTTTCTGGAGGGGTGGATTTGCTGGCATCCACCACTGGTTTTTGTACATGAACTTGAATTTTTTCCAGTAAGGCTGTGGTCTTTGGCTTTTTGCCAGAAAAATTGTATATGTCTGGGGTGTTGATATTTTGACTCCTACTATTGCTACTTCCTTACCTTTGTCGTTAGCCGGCTGCTCTGTTTTTGTTTCTTCTGATTCGTTGTTTCTTTGAAATTTCACCAGCTGCCTTTGTCCAAACCTTCTAAATATTTGAATGTGGGGGCGAGCAATTTGCCTAGTAGAGAAATTTCCACATGTACTCGATCTTAAATAGGTTTTGAGATTTAACCTTAGCCGTTTGTTGCATGACATTGGTGTATAAAAATTGGATGATGTTGGCTTTAGGATTGATAATATTACCCAAGAGCATTGCAAACAACTTTTTAGATATATATGTCGTGTTTTTATTTAGACTAATTGCCTAAAAAATGAACCTGTATGCAAGAATACACTCAAGTGCTACTATTGGGATGCCTTGTTTGATTGACTTCCTCTTCTTTCTAGCTTGTTCATCTTCTTTTAAATGGTGACTGATCTCATTAGTAGTAGTTGGTGTGGCCTTGTTGGCGTCTGATAACTTAAAAAGATGGGCTAACTCTCTATGGTAACTTCCAATGAAATCCCATTGACTTTTGCTATCCCCTTGTCAGGGTCAAAAGTGGCAAATACATGTTTGATGGTCTCCAAATTAGAGGGAATCTTTGTGGCCTCCACCACCGCCTCCAAATTCCATAGCTTGAGAAGCTTCTGCTCTTTTTCTTTGAATATATACTTTTCTATTTTGTTGTCGGCTACTACGAAGCTAATAGCTTCTGCTATAGATGCCACAAGGGTTTTGTTCTGGGCTCTCATTTTTGCTAAAGTATCCTTCATTGTTTCTGACGTCTTCTTCTTGCCCATACATGAATCATATGAACAATGCTATGGGGAAAGAGCATACTCACTTGTAGTCATAGGAGAATCGAAGTAGGAGCACCTAGGAGTGTCTGGTAGAGCAACAACTACTATGGATGGAGTGGGTGTAAGCGGTGATGAGGTTTGCTCAGATGTGAAGTCATGAAAGTCAAAGGAGGAAGTTTTGCAAGACACGATGCAAGTCACACAAGTTCATGTGGGTAAAGTGAAGGATTGTGCAGTTGTCTCATTATTATACGCACACATACCATGAATGCTCCACTCCTTTCCTGACTTGGGTTTGTGTGCACCGTTTGTGATTTGTTGTTCATGAATTGGCTGATTTTTATCATTATTACTGACAAGATTCTCCTCATGATGGTGCATTTTTATCCCAATGGTGACCTTTATAATATATTTGCCCTACTAGTTCTTCTCTTTTCTAAGTCTGAGCTGGTTCATTGCTTGAAAGATCGTGAGCTGGTATGGCTTGTTCTTCATTTGTCAGAACTTAATCTGATATGAAATAAGTTAAGAGGTTCATCTTCTGACTCTGGATGTGTTGCTAGTACTTGTGTTGCTGAGATTTCCTGTCGTGGCATAATATTATTTGACCTTGGCCCCATTGTATACTTCAAACAACAATAATCCTGAGAAATCTCTTAACCTTATTTGTTCCATTATAGATTACAAAGTCAAGCTCATAGATTCCAAACCAAGATATCTTCAAATTAGGTTTTTTTGGTCCCGGTCTTGAGTGATATAGTAGTACTAAATCACCCTTCTTGAACTTCATAACCTTAATCTTGCTATCATGCCAGTGTTTCCTTCTCTGCTAAACAACCTCTTGGTCCAGTATACATGTTTCTTGAGTTCATCCAGCTGGAATCTTACCATACACCAAGCAAATTTTACCGAGCAACTGCTCTCTCTCTCTCTCTCTCTCTCTTAGCCCCATCTTCTCTCTTGTGTGCATGTTTTGGATCGGTGCCTTACCAGGCTTTCTCTCTCTTGAATAATAGGTCTTGAGCTCAACTCTCATCTCCGGATAGATCTTTAAGGTCTCTTGAGATAGTTTCCTACAATGTTAAAAATTCTCTTCTTCTTCTCCTCTCTCTCTCTCTCTCTCTCTCTCTCTCTCTGTGTGTGTGTGTAGGCGAGAAGATCCTCATCCGCTGTGAACTCCATCGCCTAATGTGCAAAAATAAACTCTCTCTCTCTCTCTCTCTCTCTCTCTCTCTCTCTTTCTCTCTCTCTCTCTCTCTCTCTCTCTCTCTCTCTCTCTCCCAATGCAGCCGTTTTTTGACCTAGTAGACAGCAGTCCACTCTTTTGATCATAACTTCTTCATCCGAACTCCGATTTGGGTGATCTATAGCCTCAATCGAAGAGCACGAAGTCCTCTACGCATCGATGTAAAGACAGAAATTTTCATAGTTATGGAAGGCGTTTCTGTAGCAGCATTTTTGAAGTGAACAGGTTCAACAAAATTGATTCTCATCTCCTATTTTACATACAATGTCTTCCGGCACTCGCAAGGGTTCTTCTTCTTCAACAAGATCCACAACCATTGTGGAAAGTGATCCAAAATCTCCTAAGTGTGGAGATAGCAACACAACCACCCAACCAACGACATCGGAAACCATGATCATGGCGTACTTGGTATCATTGCAAGAGACCGTAAACAAACAAGGCGAAGACTTACGAGCACTTGCAATGGAGAATGGCACACTAAGGGTACTTGTGGTTGAGAATGAAAATCTCAAGAGGACACTTGAGATGCAAACAATACGTTTGATGCAACTTGAAGAGGAAGTCAAGGAATGTAAACGCTCTCTTGTGGACTTGAATGCTTTGAAGGAGCGGATGAGCAAAGTAGAGCATGACCATGTATTGAAAGAGGAGAAATTTGACACTATGAGCCGGGATGCATGCGACATGAAAAATGTATGCACAAACAAGTCTTGGGCTGATGTATGTGGTAGCAATGTGGTTTCTAATTCCTCACTCATGCAAGCTATGGTTCAAACAAAGAATGTTGAGAATGTGGATGTGGAGGAGTTGAAAGAACGGGAGCGACGTTCTAAGAACATTGTTATTCGTGGAATTCCCGAAGAGAAGTTAGAGACACCTCCTTCTCTTGCCATTGTTATTGAAGATTTCTTCAAAACCCACTTTGGCATGTCCGGAGTTATGGTCTATGGAGCACATAGAGTGGGGAAGCAAGGAGCTCCTCGCTCGGGAGAACGGCCAATTGTATGCACCATGCCAGATGAGACCAAGCGAAAGATTATCCTTGATAATAGTTGGATCTATTTGAGGGATACAAAATGTTTTGTATGTGAAGATCGCACTATTAAGCAACAAAATATGCGTCGCAAGGCATATGAGGAAAAGAATAATAAAAACAAGGAGATCTCTCATGAAGAAAATGTGCCCAAGGAGGAGGCAAGTCTCTCAAGCAAATAGGGATGCGTGACCTATGAGACCGAGTTACAATTGAAAATATACTTTTGGAATTGTAATGGATACCCATGGAATGCGGGGGTTGGCATTGATGAACTAACAAGCAAAGCCGATGTTGTACTTCTTGTTGAAACTTGGGAGCATGATACACAAAGGATTGACGGCTTGGAGGATTACAATGTACATTCATTGATGTGGTCAAAGAATCTCAAGCAACGAAGAGGACGAGGAGGGTTAGTATGTATGGTTAAGAAAGGATTGGAAGATTTTGTATCAATTGTGAAAGATGACAAGTACAAACGTTATGTATGGCTAAAAATTATGACACCAAAAAGAGCACCCATTTTTGTAGCCGGTTGCTACATTCCTCATCATGATTCTCCCTTTTATGCTTGCATGGATAGAGATCAACCATTTTCTGATTTGGAAGAGGACATTGCTTATTTCAAAGGTGAAGGTGATGTTATTGTATTTGGGGATATGAATGCTCGCACAAAAACATTGCAACATGATACTCAACAATTTGATATGCCATACATTTCAAGGGAGTTGGAGGAAGTTCACTTGTATGATCGTACTTCAATGGATGAGAAAGAGCCGGATCACTATGGAAAGTTACTTTTACACATGTGTAATAGCACGGGTATGCTCATTGCCAATGGTATATCTTTGTGGAGTGGAACCAATGGATTTACATGTAGAAGACATAATGGGGATAGTGTGATTGACTATATGCTACTCTCGGAAGCCATCATGTATCGCATAAAGAGTTTTATGTTTGGTCAATGGACCCCGGAATCCGACCATCGCACCTTATGTATTGACCTTTCATGTGGAGAAGCAACTAAGCATGATAATCTCAGCCAAAGGAAAGAGAAGTTATCACTATGTATGGATTTCAAACGGGCACCAATGTACATTGAAATGGTTGAGCAAAAATTATGGATGACAAAGCTTCAATGTGATGCACCATTGGAAACTAAATGGGAAGCTTTCAAAAAAGCTATTTGTTCTTGTGCGAAAGAATGCTTTGCCATAAAGCATCTCCATGGTATCAACAAAGATAGATCACGCAAAAGGTGGTTTGATAAAGAATGTCAAGATGCTCGAAAGTCCTTGATAAAGCTTGATGCAACTATGGACAAAGACAACTATCAAAGTCATTTGCATACATACAAGGCATTGATTCAAAAGAAGAGAAGAAGATGGGAAGTAAAGCAACAAGAATTTCAAGTCCAAGAAAAGGTACATGCATGTGGAAGATTTTGGAGAAACTTGAGAGGCAAGCGGATTGAGAATTTTGGTAACTTGAGTCTAGTGGATATGTACACACATTGTAGGCAATTATATGAGAAAGAAAATACTGAAAAAATGCCATTTTATGGTTCACTCCCATGTATGCCGTCTTTTTTTACTATTGAGGATGTATGCGGTGGGCTTGAAAAGTTGGCCACTCGCAAAGCGGGAGATCTTCAAGGTATCAAGCCGGAGATGATCAAATGGACGAGAGATTTTACCCATGAGTGGATGTGTGATATGTTCAACCTTGCACTTCAACATGGTATGCCTTATGATTGGAGTACTAATTGGGTTAAGCCTTTGTATAAAGGAGGGGATGTAAAGAATGTAAGCAACTACCGGACTATAATGATCGGGTCTCTTATAGCAAAGTTGTTTGGGTGCATAATGGAAATGAAATTGAGTGATTGGACTGAAGAGAATGACAAGCGTGCAAAGGGACAAGCGGGTTTTCGTCGATGCCATAGCACCATTGATCATCTTGTCACTCTTCGTGTTCTCATGGAGGAAAGTCGGTTGAAAGTCAAGCGATTGTATTGTTGTTTTGTGGACTTTAAGAAAGCCTTTGATATGATTCCACGTAACAATTTGTGGAGAAGGATGGAAGAACTCCAAGTGCCAAGTGAGTTTATGCTTGCGGTTTCTCGAATCTATGAGAAGGTGATTTGTCAATTGCGCATGGGAAGAGAAATTTCAGAAATTTTTGTAAGCACTATTGGGGTTAAACAAGGATGTCCATTGTCACCAACTCTCTTTGGTCTATGCATCGATCAATTGGAACAAATGGTAATTGACTTTATGCAAGAAGAAGGCATTGAAGAGGTCACTATTTGCAATGCGGTAATCATGCTTTTGTTGTATGCGGATGATGTAGTGCTTCTAGCACACACTTTAGAAGATGCACAAAAGCTTATGGTTGTCCTTGAGAACTTTTGCTTGCATAGTGGGCTGATTGTAAATGAATCCAAAACAAAGGTTATGCTTGTGAAAACCAACCATAAGGAGAAGCCATGCATTGTGTACAACAACGAGACACTTGAAGTTGTTGAGAGCTTTAAGTACCTTGGCCTTGAGGTTCCATCCAATCACAAGTGGCATGAATGTGCTATGCGTTGTTTGGAAGCGGGAAAGAGAGCATATTATGCATTTGAGAACATGTGTAATGCGGGAAACATCAAGTGTTGGGTTCTCAAGAAGTATCTTTTTGATGCATTGGTGACACCGGTTCTTCTTTATGGAGTTGAAGTGTGGGGCGGGAGCATCTCAAAGTCTACTTGGAAAGAGTTTGAGAATGTCCAAAAGCGTTTTCTTACAAACTTTCTCCAAGTTAAGACACAAACACCATATATGCTCCTACTTCTTGAGTCGGGATCTCTTCCAATTGAGGTTATGGGCATGGAAAGGGTTGTGGAGTACATGATAAAGATGCGTCAAAACCCCTCACATCGACTTCCTACAATTGCATGGGAAGCAAGCAAAAAAGTTCAAAAGACGCATAAAAGCAAGATCTTGAGCACGGGATGGATGCAAGACATAAAGAAGTGGTTTGGGAGATGGGATGCATTACACTTGCTACATGATGCTTCAATTGACTCTCAAGTGAATGAAGCTTTTCTACAACGCCAATGTATTACGGCTTGGGAGAAATCCGGTGGGTCACGCTTCATACATTACACCACCTATATTGCCCCCAACTACAAAACCATGTTCTTCGCTGAGAGAGGAAACCGTACTCACACTTACATGCTTGAGCCTATTCCCTTGTCCGCGATACGCACTATCGCAGCAATTCGGCTTAGCTCCCATTTCCTTCGATGCGAGATAGGACGTTGGGGCAATGGAGAAGTGTCAAATCGATTGTGCACATTATGCTCACTGCAAGTTCGAGAGTCTGAGTACCACACACTACTAGAGTGCTCAGCTTTTGATCACATCCGAACTTGCTTCTCTCACATTTTCAGCCATAACTTAGACCTACACACTTTCCTCTCCCAGCCAAAGTGTGGGCTCTCCATTGCGACTCTCATCACTACAATTTTGGAGCATCGAGAGTCACTCATCAGCCATACACATACTACATCACATGCAACTTTGTTCCCATAGGTCATATTTGACCTCCGAGGACGATAATAAAATCTATCTATCTATCTCTCTCTCTTTCTTTCTCTCTCTCTCTCTCTCTCTCTCTCTCTCTCTCTCTCTCTCTCTCTCTCTCTCTCTCTCTCTCTCTCTCTACGCATTGATGTAAAGACATAATTTTTCTGTGTAATGGAAGGCTTTGCTGTAACAGCATCTCAGAATTAAAAAACTGTCAAAACTTTTCGTTTTTGTTGCCGACTTGAAGGCAATGTAAGACAAAACTCGTAAGGGTGGAAAAGCCACACTCGCCATGGAGAATGATGCAAAATCTCCAAGGAATTTGGATGCTAATCCAACCACATCGTCTACAACAACGGAAGCAATGATCATGGCTTACTTGATCTCATTACAAGAAACCGTCAACAAGCAAGGTGAAGAGTTGTGTGCACTTGTAATGGAGAATGGCACTTTAAGAGTTCTTGCTGCGGAGAATGAGCACCTCAAGAAGGTTCTTGAAATGCAAACAAAATGCTTAATGCATCTTGAGAATGAAGTTCAAGAATGTAAACGCTCTCTTGTTGACATGAATGTATTGAAAGAGCGCTTGAGCAAAGTTGAGAGTGATCATGTATTGAAAGAGGAAACAATAGATACAATACGACATGATGTATGTGAGATGAGAAATGCATCCAAATCATGGGCTGATATATGTAAGGATAATGTGGTTTCTACATCTCCTATCACGCAAGCCGTTGTCCAAGCAAAGAATGTAGAGAATGTGGACACTCAAGAATTGCAAGAATGACAAAAACGCTCAAAGAACATCGTCATTCGTGGAATCAAGGAGGAAAGCATGGAAACACCCCAATCTCTTGCGGTTGCTATTGAAGAGTTTTTTGCTACACACTTTGGCATGTCAGGAATCATGGCTTATGGTGCACATCAAGTTGGAAAACAAGGAGTCCCTCGCTCGGGAGAAAGACCTATTGTATGTACCATGGCTGATGAGGTAAAGAGAAAGATCATCCTTGACAATGGTTGGATCTACCTCAAAGGAACGGGTTGTAATGTATATGAGGATCGCACTCTTATGCAACAAAATGTACGTCGCAAAGCATATGAGGAAATAAGCAAGAAGGTTAAGGTATCATCTCAAGACGAAAAGCCACTTGAGGAGGATGCAAGTCCACCCAACAAATAGGGACACATGATCTATGAGACCAACTCACGCTTGCGAATAAGCTTTTGGAATTGTAAGGGGTGTCCATGGAATGCGGGAATTGGCATTGATGAGCTTATCAATGACTCCGATGTGATACTTCTTGTCGAAACATGGGAGCATGATGCGCAACGAATTCTTGGATTTGACAAATACGATGTGCATTCTTTGATGTGGGCCAAAAATGCAAAGCAACGAAGAGACCAAGGAGGCGTAGCATGTATGACCAAAAAGGGTTTGAAAGATGTTTCCATTGTCAAAGAAGATAAGTATAAATGCTACTTATGGGCTGAAAATCAGCCCACCAAATGGTCAAGTCATGTTTGTGGCCAGTTGCTGCATTCCTCACTATGACTCCAACTTTTATGCTCACTTGAATATGGATAGAGATCAGCCCTTTGTTGAACTAGAGGAAGACATTGCTCATTACAAGGATCAAGGTGAAGTCATTGTTTTTGGAGACATGAATGCTCACACAAATATGTTACAACACGACACACAACAAGTCGACATGCCGCATGTCTCAAGAAGAATGGATGACTCATACATATATAATCGAAGTTCTAATGATGCAAAAGAACTGGATCACTATGGAAAGTCACTTCTACATATGTGCAATAGTACCGGAATGCTCATTGCAAATGGTGTACCAATGACTTTACATGTAGAAAGCACAATGGTGATAGCGTGATTGGCTATATGTTGTTCTCGGAAGCCACTCTAGAATGCATACAAAGCTTTACACTTATTGAATGAAATCCGGAATCGGATCATAGGATGTTATGTATTGATCTCAAGTGTGGTAAACGGCCCGAGCATGTAGCCTTCAATCATGATGTGAATCATTTGTACCTACGTCTAGACTTCAAACGAGCACTTATATATGATGATATGGTGGACCAAATGTTAAGCATGATAGAGCATCAAGAGAGCCCAATATTAGAATGCAAGTGGAAAGTTTTCAAAGAATTAATTTTCTCTTGTGCAAAGGAATGATTTTCGGCGAAACACATGTCTCGCAAAAGGTCTAAGAAGGGTAGCACCAAGAAGAAATGGTTTGACATGCAATGTAGTCAAGCCCGAAAACACTTGCTAAGATTGGATGCAATCAAAGACAAAGAAGTTTACTTGGAATGTTCACACACATACAAAGCACTTGTTCAAAAGAAGAGGAGAAGGTGGGAAGTCGAAAAAAAACTTCTTTTAGCGCAAGAGAAAGCACATGCATGTGGCAAGTTTTGGCAAAATCTAAAAGGCAAGCGTATTGAGAGCTTTGGTGACTTGACTCTTGAGGATATGTATATGCATTGCAAGAACCTCTATGAGAAACCCAATGTTGATAAGATGGAGTGTTGTATCTCCCTTCCGTTTATGTCTCCCTTATTTACCATTGAAGATGTATGCCGCGCGCTTGAGAAACTTGCAAGGCAGATGACCTTCAAGGTGTCAAGGCTGAAATGATTAAATAGACAAGCAAGAAAACACGATATTGGATATGCGATATGTTTAACCTTGCACTTCAGTATGGCATGCCTCATGATTGGAGTGCAAATTGGATAGAACCTTTGCACGAAGGAGGAGATGTAAACAATGTGAACAACTATCGCACTATAATGGTTGGTTCTTTGATGGCAAAGTTATTTGGATGTATGATGGAGATGAAGGTAAGTGAATGGGCTGAAAAGAATGGCAAACGTGTGCTTGGACAAGCAGGTTTTCGAAAGCATCACAGCACTATTGATCACCTTGTCACTCTTCGAGTTCTTATGGAAGCGTCTCGATTGAAAGGAAAAAGTTTGTATTGTTGCTTTGTGGATTTCAAGAAAGCTTTTGACATGGTACCGCGAGGAACTCTTTGGAGACGTAATCAAAGCCTTCAAGTGCCGAGAGAATTTATGCATGCAGTCTTTCACATCTACCAAAAAGTGATATGTCGATTACGTATGGGAGATGGAATTTCAGAATTTTTTGCAAGCACTATTGGTGTCAAACAAGGATGCCCACTTTCCCCAACCCTCTTTGGGCTACTCATTGATGAATTGGAATGCATGGTTCTAGATTTAATGCAGCAAGAAGGCATAGAAGAGGTTAAGATTGGAAATGCTGTGATCATGCTTTTGCTTTATGCCGATGATGTAGTGCTCTTGGCACATACCTTAGAAGATGCACAAAAGCTTATGAGTGTCTTGGAACGCTTTTGCCTACATAGCGGGCTGATCGTGAATGGATCCAAAACCAAGGTTATGCTTGTAAAGACCCTCAATGACAAAAATCCATGCATTGTATACAACAATGAGCAACTTGAAGTGGTAGATCATTTCAAGTACCTTGGCCTTGAGGTTCCATCCAATCATAAATGGAAGGATTGTGCAATGCGTCGCTTGGAAGCCAGAAAGAGGGCTTATTATGCATTTGAGAACATGTGCAATGCTGGAGAGATCAAGTGTTGGGCTCTCAAAAAGTACCTCTTTGACACATTGGTGACACCGGTGCTTCTTTATGGAGTGGAGGTGTGGGGTGGAAGCATCGGGAAGTCTACTTGGAAAGAGTTTGAGAATGTCCAAAAGCATTTTCTCACCAACTTTCTCCAAGTCAAGACACAAACATCCTATATTCTCTTACTTATTGAGTTCGGATCGCTTCCCATTGAGGTCTTGGGCATGCAAAGGGTTGTGGAGTACATGCGTAAGACACAACGTAGCCCTTTGCATCGACTTCCTAGAATCGCATATGAAGCAAGTCAAAAGGTTCAAAAGACATGCAAGAGCAAAATACTAAGTTCGGGGTGGATACTTGACATCAAGAAATGGTTTGGAAGATGGGATGCATGTCACTTGGTCAAGGATGCGACGATCGACTCCCAAGTCAATGAGGCCTTCTTACAACGCCAATGTATCACGGCTTGGGAGAAATCCGGAGGTTCTCTCTTCATCCATTACACCACACACGTTGTCCAAAACTACAAATCTCTCTTCTTCTCCAAACGAGGTAACCGAACCCATCCCTACATCCTTGAGCCCATCCCGTTGAGTGCAATCCGCACCATTGCCTCCATTCGTCTTAGCTCCCATTCTCTACGCTGCGAGACAGGACGTTGGGGCACTGGCGAGGAGTGTCATCGACTTTGCACCTTATGCCCTCGTCAAGTGCGAGAGAGTGAGTACCACACACTACTTGAGTGCTCAGCTTTTGACCACATTAGGTCCTCTTTTCCCCGTGGATTCAGCCATGAGCTCTCCCTACATACCTTCCTCTCCCAATCACGATGTGGACTCTCTATTGCGACGCTCATTTCAGTCATTTTTGAGCATTGAGAGTCACTTATGACCTCCACTCACACCACATGACATGCTCATTTGGTCCCATAGGTCATATTTGACCTCCGAGGACGATAATAGAACTATCTCTCTCTCTCTCTCTCTGTCTCTCTCTCTCTCTCTCTCTCTCTCTCTCTCTCTCTCTCTCTCTCTCTCTCTCTCTCTCTCTCTCAACCTTCACACAAGTTCATGAGATGCTGGGCACAAGGGACTACAATGGAAGACAACGACTCAAATCCCATGTGATACAAGCCTATGGAATCGATTAAGATTTTATTTACGGAACTTTTTGAAATTCAAAAGTTTGGTTGTTAACTTAGCAGTTTCTTAAAAAAAAATCTCAACATTAATATACATTTTTCGTAGAGAAACATAGGAGTATTATGTTTGCTTAGTTTTGAAAAAGAAGAAATGATGAATCTCAAAAATCGTCTCTCTCTCTCTCTCTATCTATCTATCTCTCTCTCTCTAGCACTTATGTCTTTTGCTCCCCCTCTCTCTCTTCAAGAGGTTTTCATATAGCAAAGTTTTCACAACTGTAGTTACAGTTCCAGTATGCCTACATGCACTAAAAACATCAGTGCTCCCTCAATCTCCTGATGGTACTACACACAATTATAGTACTTATAGTATTCAATGTGTGGGTACCACCGGCATTGATCCTGTTGAAGTCCTTGTAGGACCGCATTCCAACGGCTTTCCTCTTCACCGCAAACTTCCCACAAAACTCACACTACTTTGCATGTTGGCTGACCTGCATCGTCTTGATATTCTTCCTCAAACTTGGACCATAACGGGTTCCATATTTGCCAACAATGCCTACCTTCTTTGTTCTCTTTTGTCATGGCTGTTGCCGACGTGAATCACAAGTGCAACACTCTTGACATTTGTTGCCCAACATGTAGCATGGGAAGGAGGGAGAGGAGTAGTTAGTCTGAGAGAGGGGACAAGGGAGAGGATAAGGGTAGTAGAAGAGGGAGAGGGAAAGAGGGTGAGGGATGATAGGCCCACAACCTCAAGCGTTTGGTATGGGGGAATGTTGATGTTTTTAAGAATCTCTTTAGTATAATGTATAAGATTTTCTATGAAATGAGCATTTCAAAACATCTCAAAACAGTCCGCGGTGCCGCAGACTGTTTGCAGGAGTTTTTGGACCTCTTAGAGAGAGAGAGAGAGAGAGAGAGAGAGAGAGAGAGAGAGAGAGAGAGAGAGAGAGAGAGAGAGAGAGAGAGAGAGAGAGAGAGTTATATTATCATCCTCATAGGTCAAATATGACCTATGGGACCAAATAAACATGTCACGTTGTCGAGAAATTTTGCGGTCTTGCCAGGAAAGCACCGGGCTTATGGCTGTGAGAGTTTGTGAGAGAACTCAACAAAAACTATATGAAGGAGTTAAACCATAGATGCCATGAAGACTAGGGTTTGGAAAGAAGTTCAACCAAAGAAGACTCACTCTTTCTCTCTTGCATTCACACACACAAAGGAAGAACGCAAAAGAGAATGTCAAAACAATACGAAGATGAAAACATCAAGGCTATGGTCATAGCGTATCATGGGTAATATGAAAGGGTTAATGGATGAGTTAATGGCATTCAATCTTGGCTGACCAAATAGGCTACGAATTGTTCTTTGGAATTGTAGTTTTGTGCTTACCATAATATATATATTTTGTCTAGTGATTGGGATTAATTGTGTGTACAAGTCCTCTTGGTTCATAGCAAGATAACTACGCTTACATCAAAAGAAAAATTATAGTCTATGAGAGGTAGTATGATGGGATCCGGTGATAAAAGTATTTCATTGAGCTTTTCAGGGCCAAAGAGAAACACTATACGTTGTTGAAAGTGTATTTTACGGCTAATCCATACGTTAATTCTAATAGATTGTACAGAGTGAAAGCGATAGAAATGATCATCATGTGGGTTATTCATCTAGGATAGTATGTGAGAAATGTAGATATGAGAGAAGTGAAGAGAAGTTTCCCTCCCAAGCCCTATTCTTGCCCGTAGGCAATAAGGATACTGCGGGGAGAGATGTACCTGTAGAAAAGAGAACCTAGAATTTGCAGAGAGGATGAATTACTAAGAATGAGAGAGATAGGTTTGCTTTAGGAGATGATATTAGATACATATATATATGTTGGATTAGAGATGAAAAAGAAAACAACAACAAATCAAGAAAACATAAATGTAGAACACATCTTACTTGACAAACCCTTTGGCACCATTATTGATGGAGAGAGAAGAAGAGTGGATAATTCCACTTTGATTGATACACCAAGTGCAAGACCTTCTTTGATTAGAGTTGATCTTCCAAGGTTAGCTTGTTGCGAGAATGGCTAGTCTCCCTCTAGGAGAAAGTGTAGGCTTGGGCTTATGTTAATGGCTAAGTACAATTAGGCATTACTACTCACTCCCTCAAGAATTCCTCTCATCAATGGCTTGAAAGCTTGCGTTTCTTCCAAGGAAGAAGAGGTCCCCTTTTATAGGTGAAGGGAACCCACAAGGGTTTACACAAGAAGAGAGGAGCCAGTGTGAACAGGAATTGGAAAAGTTGGAAATGAGCTGTCCCTGCATGATGTGGGCAGACTGGGGTCCAGTATTTTAATCATATCTCCTCAACCGTAGCTCCAAATAAAAAAGTAAAAATATGGGCAGAAACTTCAGCTCATTGGCTACGATTTTCATTTTAAAATCATTCTCCAATTCGGATTGGAACCTTGTGTAAAAAATTCATCAAAATAGGGTCCATTTATGGCAGCAAAAGTCTTCATGTGGTCTCCTTAGCCTTGACTTTCATTCAATTCCCAAGGACACCTCATGCCATATGAAAGCATGACATTTCTCCTTGACAAAGTTTTGTAACCATGCTTGCAATAATGCATTAAAATGAGTGTATCTTTGAAATCATGCCACCTAGTGTCCCACTAGGATTTGATTCCATCCTAGTAGCTATTTAAAAAGAAATATAAGAAAAATATGAAAAATACATAGAATATATATATATTGGAGTTTACCCTAGATATAGGATCTAGATAGGGTGTGAGATGATAATGAAATAGTAGAAATAAAGAATCAATGCTTTTTGCCCCAAGTTAAAGAGGCAGAGCTATTGACACTTTTCCCATAGTATTTTTTGATGGTAAAGTAAGAATACATTACCCTTGAGATAAATAATAAGATGAGATAGAAAGCTTATTTTTATACTTACATATGCATATGTACATTATAGGAAATATAATTATGTATCTAAAAAGTTACAAGATAACTCTTGTAGCATGTGTTCCCACTATGTACATGTCACAGCACGACATCCACCCCCTCTAAACCTGCACATCCTCCGGCATGTGCCAACCTCATGGTAACTCGTGAAAGCAATTGTATCCCCTGTCATCCCATGACCTCCTCCAGGATCATATGGGTAACTCAAAAAGTTATATTGTACTAAGCATTGAGATTCGCCGCATCTTTTAATTGCTCTCGGATCAGAAGGAATTGTTATATACATCTGTTTCCAAAACATTTGTAACAAATCTCCATTATGCGCAAAATCTTCATGACGTAGAGACATAAGTTTCTCATCCTCCTCTTCAAAAAACACTTCCAGGCTTCCTGTAATATACTTGAAAGATTTTTGAAACTGCACTTCAACCTTCTGACCAACCTGTAAATCCATAGGTACCTCTTTCGCATAGAAGTCTGAATCTGCATCTTCATTCTCAAAAGAATCCTCTAGATAGCCTTTCTCAACATCGAGAGAAACCTCAGAAATGTGCATGGTAAACCTCTCATCAATTCTCTCACCTTTTACCAAACACCTCTCTAGCTTTATAGCATAAAACTTTGCATACCTCTCAAATATAGTGTCTAATTCCCTTTCCAAATCATCCTGGTAGGTATGCTCCCGGTCACTTGTAACCGACTGCTCAAAAACCTCCTTGGAGTTAGTCTCTGACACAATATCTTCACCCCTTCTTCGTTTTTGACTCATCGCTAAATTATCTTCAATTGAATCATGTCTCCACTCATCTAGGGAGAACCCTTCTTCATTACATGACTCTGGTGTCAGCGTAGAGCTAGCATCCTCTTCTTGCTTCAAGGAATCACCATGTATACCCTTCCTATCCATAGCAGATAGATGCTCACCAACCTGCTTGCAATTTATACCCTGTGACACAAGACCTAAATCCCTTTTATACCTCAGATATTGTTTGCATACCTGCAGGCAACCCTGTATAGTAGGCACTTTATGGCAAGCATCTTTATTTGCATCTTCACACAGATAAGAAATATCACCCCAATCACAGACCATATCCCAAGAGGTTTCTTGCTCTTCTGCTCTATCCTCTGATGTCACTTCAACCTGTATAAAATTCCCAAACACTTCTCTATCTTTGATTTGTGAATCTTGAAGATTCATAGCTTCATCTGCAGAACCCCAATCATCATGCAGAAAATGTGCATCTGTCATTCCTTTTGTTGGCTCTTTCTTCTTTCCTATTGTAGACTCCTCCATGAGTACTTCAGGTGGAGATGCTCCTTGTGTTGAGGGTGTTTGAGAAGGCATTGAGTCGCTTCTTCCCCCACTTCTAGAAGCTCTTTTTGATGGTCCTTCATCAGCATTCTCACGTCTGCGCTTCTCTTCTACAATTGCCTCATTTTGTTGGCATTTTGTAATGTAGGCATGCACTGACAATGAGTCCACTGGATCATTCCATCCTGTTTCTAGACGTATGCAATCACCTGCTTCATGTAGAATCTCTTTTGTAAGCTTTCCCTTTTTAGCTAATTGAATGACATTTGGCCGAATTTGACCATGATGGTCACTCACTTCTTCATCACAAAAATGTTCAATTTTGACTCCATAAGTAGCTGCCTCAACTGAAGAGGTGGCATGCTTGGTTGCCATATCTTCAACTAAGGTTTGCATTCCCCCCTTCCCAAAGTTAGTTCTCAAGGGTAGACATGTCTCTCTTAAGTGGATTTTACCATCCTTAAAAAAGACAACATCTTTTGACAATGCATCACTAAAATCATCACAATCCCTTCTTACATGGTATGTACTATCACACCAAATACATCTATTAACAAACCCTTCTTTGGGCTGTTGTCTTTGCCTAGGAAGTGGCCCTGATGGTTGGCCTTTTTCTTCAAGCTTTGCAAACTTCACCTTCAAGTCACGCATCCCCTTCACAAGCTCATCTAGCATGGACTCATCAAACTTAGGAGCGATAAAAGTAGGCTTTACCATTTTGTCAGAAGTTGAGGTGGAAGGACTTGTAGTGTTTACTACCATCTTGTCCCTTCTTCTTTGTCGTTTGGCAAGCAGTGAGACAGCACCTTCAACCTCATTCCAGTCGGTCTTTAGTCCTTGCTCAGCATCTTTATCTTCAAGAAGAAGCTCCAAATTTTCTTGAAACTCTTTACCTGCAGCTTGTAAGAAAAGATCTGTCTTCTCTGCATCTAGTGTGGCCCTTTCTGTCCTAGTGAGTTGTGCATAGCGCCGCTCAAATTCCCTAAGTAGCTCTGTTATTGATAGTCCTTGCTTTGGCTTGACTACCCATTCTAAGAATGTCCTTTTGGTCACTCTCTCAGAGTCCTCCATGAAATATTCCTCCTTTAAAGCTACTTTGAGTTCTTCCCAATTTCTCCCATGCCCATCTTTAATTGCCCTAACATGCTCCCTAATTTCTGGAGCAACAACTAGCTCAAAGCTTTGAATCATCTCACCTTCTGACACGCGATGCAGCTCCATCTCCTTCACATACTCGCGTAAGTACTTGGTTACATCTTTGCCATTGAACTGATCCATTCTGTTGACGACCGCTTGTATGGCCTTCGTTGCTGAAATCTCCCTTCTTTCAGTAGCATGTTGTTGTTGCATGAACATTGCAAATGCTTGAAACATTTGCATTGTTGCTGGGTCAAAATGCATACCCTGTTGCTCAACATGATCACCCATGGTTACCCACAAACTCTCACCCTAGCAGTTTCGCGTCGGGTTCACCAAAAATATGTCGAGAAATTTTGCGGTCTTGCCAGGAAAGCACCGGGCTTATGGCTGTGAGAGTTTGTGAGAGAACTCAACAAAAACTATATGAAGGAGTTAAACCATAGATGCCATGAAGACTAGGGTTTGGAAAGAAGTTCAACCAAAGAAGACTCACTCTTTCTCTCTTGCATTCACACACACAAAGGAAGAACGCAAAAGAGAATGTCAAAACAATACGAAGATGAAAACATCAAGGCTATGGTCATAGCGTATCATGGGTAATATGAAAGGGTTAATGGATGAGTTAATGGCATTCAATCTTGGCTGACCAAATAGGCTACGAATTGTTCTTTGGAATTGTAGTTTTGTGCTTACCATAATATATATATTTTGTCTAGTGATTGGGATTAATTGTGTGTACAAGTCCTCTTGGTTCATAGCAAGATAACTACGCTTACATCAAAAGAAAAATTATAGTCTATGAGAGGTAGTATGATGGGATCCGGTGATAAAAGTATTTCATTGAGCCTTTCAGGGCCAAAGAGAAACACTATACGTTGTTGAAAGTGTATTTTACGGCTAATCCATACGTTAATTCTAATAGATTGTACAGAGTGAAAGCGATAGAAATGATCATCATGTGGGTTATTCATCTAGGATAGTATGTGAGAAATGTAGATATGAGAGAAGTGAAGAGAAGTTTCCCTCCCAAGCCCTATTCTTGCCCGTAGGCAATAAGGATACTGCGGGGAGAGATGTACCTGTAGAAAAGAGAACCTAGAATTTGCAGAGAGGATGAATTACTAAGAATGAGAGAGATAGGTTTGCTTTAGGAGATGATATTAGATACATATATATATGTTGGATTAGAGATGAAAAAGAAAACAACAACAAATCAAGAAAACATAAATGTAGAACACATCTTACTTGACAAACCCTTTGGCACCATTATTGATGGAGAGAGAAGAAGAGTGGATAATTCCACTTTGATTGATACACCAAGTGCAAGACCTTCTTTGATTAGAGTTGATCTTCCAAGGTTAGCTTGTTGCAAGAATGGCTAGTCTCCCTCTAGGAGAAAGTGTAGGCTTGGGCTTATGTTAATGGCTAAGTACAATTAGGCATTACTACTCACTCCCTCAAGAATTCCTCTCATCAATGGCTTGAAAGCTTGCGTTTCTTCCAAGGAAGAAGAGGTCCCCTTTTATAGGTGAAGGGAACCCACAAGGGTTTACACAAGAAGAGAGGAGCCAGTGTGAACAGGAATTGGAAAAGTTGGAAATGAGCTGTCCCTGCATGATGTGGGCAGACTGGGGTCCAGTATTTTAATCATATCTCCTCAACCGTAGCTCCAAATAAAAAAGTAAAAATATGGGCAGAAACTTCAGCTCATTGGCTACGATTTTCATTTTAAAATCATTCTCCAATTCGGATTGGAACCTTGTGTAAAAAATTCATCAAAATAGGGTCCATTTATGGCAGCAAAAGTCTTCATGTGGTCTCCTTAGCCTTGACTTTCATTCAATTCCCAAGGACACCTCATGCCATATGAAAGCATGACATTTCTCCTTGACAAAGTTTTGTAACCATGCTTGCAATAATGCATTAAAATGAGTGTATCTTTGAAATCATGCCACCTAGTGTCCCAGTAGGATTTGATTCCATCCTAGTAGCTATTTAAAAAGAAATATAAGAAAAATATGAAAAATACATAGAATATATATATATTGGAGTTTACCCTAGATATAGGATCTAGATAGGGTGTGAGATGATAATGAAATAGTAGAAATAAAGAATCAATGCTTTTTGCCCCAAGTTAAAGAGGCAGAGCTATTGACACTTTTCCCATAGTATTTTTTGATGGTAAAGTAAGAATACATTACCCTTGAGATAAATAATAAGATGAGATAGAAAGCTTATTTTTATACTTACATATGCATATGTACATTATAGGAAATATAATTATGTATCTAAAAAGTTACAAGATAACTCTTGTAGCATGTGTTCCCACTATGTACATGTCACAGCACGACAACGTGGTGTGAGTGGAGGTCATAATTGACTCTCGATGATCCAAAATGGTTGAAATGAGCGTCGCAATAGAGAGTCCACATCGTGGTTCGAGAGAATGGTATGTAGGGAGAGCTCATGGCTGAATATATGAGGAAAAGAGGACCTAATGTGGTCAAAAGCTGAGCACTCAAGTAGTGTGTGGTACTCACTCTCTTGCACTTGTGTCGAGGGCATAAGGTGCAAAGTCGATGAGACTCATCGCCAGTGTCCCAATGTCTCACAGCGTAGAGAACGGAAGCTAAGACAAATGGAGGCAATGGTGCGGGTTGCACTCAAAGAGACGGGCTCAAGAATGTAGGGATGGGTTTGGTTACCTTGTTTAGAGAAGAAGAGAGATTTGTAGTTTGGGGCAACGTGTGTGGTGTAATGACTAAAGCGAGAACCTATGGATTTCTCCCAAGCCATGATACATTGGCGTTGTAAGAAGGCCTCATTAACTTGGGAGTCGATCGATGCATCCTTGAACAAGTGACATGCATCCCATCTTCCAGACCATTTCTTGATGTCAAGCATCCACCCCGAACTTAGGTTTTTGCTCTTGCATGTCTTTTGGGCCTTTTGAATTGCTTCATATGTGATTCTAGGAAGCCGATTCAAAGGGCTACGTTGTGTCTTAAGAATGTGCTTCACAACCCTGTGGATGCCCAAGCCCTCAATGGGAAGCGGTCCGGACTCAAGAAGTAAGAGCATGTAGGGTATTTGTGTCTTGACTTGGAGAAATTTGGTGAGAAAACGCTTTTGGACATTTTCAAACTCTTTCCAAATAGATTTTCCGATGCTACCACCCCTCACCTCCACTCCATAAAAAAGCACCAGTGTCACCAACATGTCAAAGACGTACCTTTTGAAAGCCTAACACTTGATTTCTCCAGCATTGCACATGTTCTCAAATGCATAATAAGCCCTCTTTCTGGCTTCCAAGTGATGCATTGCACAATTATTCCATTTATGATTTGATGGAACCTCAAGGCCAAGGTACTCGAAGCTATCTACCACTTCAAGTTGCCCATTGTTGTATACAATGCATGGATTTTTGTCATTGAGAGTCTTTACAAGCATAACCTTGGTTTTGGATCCATTCACGATCAGCCCGCTATTAGCGTGCAAACAAGAAGAAAAATGAACGCCTCTATAGCCTTGCACGAGCCACACCGTCGGAGAAGAACTATTGCACGGCCGAAAAACACCTGTGGTAAATACCTATAGATATTTATGAAAAACCATTCAAGCATGGAACACACTTGAAATCAAGAGAAATAGAGCACATCATGACAAAGCTCGTCTCGAGGAGATGTCCGTAGAGTATCCATAGGCAAAAAATAGAGGAGAAATGAAGAAGTTATCGCCACTCGAACATGGAGGTGTCCTTTCTCTTGCTAAAAAATGAGCTCTTTGAAAATTGTGCAGGTGTTGTAGCTATTAAAATGGGGGCTTTTTTATCTTTCATTCCCCACAAATCTTCTCTCTTCTCAACCGATAAGGCTTCATTTGTAGGCACCTTTTGATTGTTTCAATTTTGGCATTTTTTGGGTGAAAAATGAGTTGTCGGGCGGTGACCCTTTGACCAAGGAATGGGGTGGGGCAAGTGGCTTGGGACCAAAAACCTGTGGACAGGCACCTGTCTAGCTGAGTGTGGACTCGCAAAATGCACCCCCTCTTCCACATGAGCCCACGAGCCCCTCCATGGCAAGCCTTGAGAGCCTCTCATCAAGTGGTACACCCATAATGGGCTCCCCCTTTAGGCTATACACCCCCCAACTTCCACTTTTTCCTTCCCATGCGAGATAATTCCCCTGCCACATGGAAACCTTCTCCTCAATCCTCCCAAACCCCTTGTGCCCACAAATTTCCAAATTTCCCCCAAAGCAAGAGGGCTTCTCGGACAAACTTCCCCCAAGCATAACTTGCAGCTCTGATAAACCGCATGACTCACCGTAGCACACGGCTCGAAGCCCATCATCTCGGCCACATCTAGAATTCTTAAAACTCAACATTTCTAATTCCAATTATTAAGTTGTCCTAGTTTCCCTTGTTGCATGCACCTACAATCACCTTTTAAGTTGAGATCGCCCACTTCGGATGCCCATAACTCATGATGTATAAGTCCGATTCACGAGCTATAAAGCACAGGTGAAAATAATTATTAAAAACCATGTTTTGGAGACTCAAACAACTCAAAACATCAGCACCTAAGAAAATCACTCCTTTGTACATAAAGTTTCACAGGGCTAATTCCAAAACTTGCAGAGCTATGTACATATATATACATGAGGCTAGTGGGCAAGCTTTTTGGCATCTTTATACTCATCCAAAAAATTCCTGACACCGCTTTATAGGCAAAAGTGTTCCAAGACACTCATAATCTTTTGTACATCTTCTACAGTATGTGCCAAGAGCACTACATTATTGGCATAAAGCAAAAGCATGATAACTGCATTTCCGATCGTAACCTCTTCTATGCCTTCTTGCTGCATAAAATCAAGAACTTATGCATTCCAATTCATCATTGAGTAGCCCAAAGAGGGTTGGGGAAAGTGGGAATCCTTGTTTGACACTAATGGTGCTTGCAAAATTTTTTGAAATTCCATCGCCCATGTGTAGTCAACATATCACTTTTTGGTAGATGCAAAAGATTGCATGTATAAATTCTCTCGGCACTTGAAGGCTTTGCATACGTCTCCAAAGATTTACTTGTTGTACCATGTCTAAAGCTTTCTTGAAATCCACAAAGAAACAATACAACTTTTTTCCTTTCAATCGAGACGCTTCCATAAGAACTCGAAGAGTGACAAGGTGATCAATAGTGCTATGATACTTTTGAAACCCTGCTTGGCCAAGCACACATTTATTGGTTATTTTTAGCCCATTCACTTATCTTCATCTCCATGATACATCCAAATAACTTTGCCATCAAAAACCAACCATTATAGTGAGATAGTTATTCACATTGTTTACATCTCCTCCTTTGTGAAAATGTTTGATCCAATTTGTACTCCAATCATGAGGCATGCCATGGTGAAGTGCAAACTTAAACATATCGCGTATCTAATACTGAGTTTTCTCCCTTGTCCATTTACTCATTTCAGCCTTGACACCTTGAAGGTCCCCTGCCTTGCGAGTAGCAAGTTTCTTAAGCGCGCGGTATACATCTTGAATGGTAAAGAAAGGAGGCATAAACGGAAGGGAGCTACAACACTCCATCTTATCGACATTGGGTTGCTCATATAGGTTCTTGCAATGTGTATACATATCCTCAATTGTCAAGTCATCAAAATCTCTCAACACACTTGCTTTCTAGATTTTGCCAAAACTTGCCACATGCATGTGCTTTCTCTTGCGCTAAAAGAAGTTTTTTTTCGACTTCCCACCTTCCCCTCTTCTTTTGAACAAGTGCTTTGTATATGTGTGAACATTACAAGTAAACTTCTTTGTCTTTGCTTACATCCAAACTTAGCAAGTGTTTTTGGGCTTGACTACATTCCATGTCAAACCATTTCTTCTTGGTGTTACCCTTCTTAGACCTTTTGCAAGACGTGCTTGACTGAAAATAATTCCTTTGCTTAAGAGAAAATTACTTCTTTGAAAAATTTCCACTTGCACTCTAATGTTGGGTTCTCTTGATGCTCTGTCATGCTTAGCATTTGGTCCACCATATCAGCATATATAAGTGCTTGTTTGAAGTCTAGACGTAGGTACAAATGATTCACATCATGATTGGAGGCTACATGCTCAGGTCTTTTACCACACTTGAGTTCAATACATAACATCCTATGATTCAATTCAGGATTCCATTCACCAAGTGTAAAGCTTTGTATGCATTCTAGAGGAGCTTCCAAAAACAACATATAGTCAGACACGCTATCACCATTGTGCTTTCTACATGTAAAGTCATTGGTGCCTTGCCATAAAGATACACCATTTTCAATAAGCATTCCGGTACTATTTCACATATGTAAAAGTGAATTTCCATAGTGATCCAGTTCTTTTGCATCATTAGAAATTTGATTATACATGTATGAGTCATCCATTGTTCTTGAAACATGGGTGTTTACTTGTTGTGTTTCGTGTTGTAACGTATTTGTGCGAGCATTCATGTCTCCAAGGTGAAGTCCTTGTAATGAGCAATGTCTTCCTTTAGTTCAACAAAGGGTTGATCTCTATCCATATCCAAGCGAACATAAAAGTTGAATGACGAATATAGCAACCAACCACAAACCATTTGGTGGGTTGATTTTTAGCCATACTTGTAGCATTTATACTTATCTTCTTTGGCAATGGAAACATCTTTCAAACCCTTTTTGATCATAATGCTACGCCTCCTTGGCCTCTATGTTGCTTTGCATTTTTGGCCCACATCAAAGAATGCACATTGTATTTGTCAAATCCAAGGATTTGTTGCATATCATGCTCCCATGTTTTGACAAGAAGTATCACACTGGAGTCATTGGTAAGCTCATCAATTTCAATTCTCGTATTCCATGGATACCCGTTACGATTCCAAAAGCTTATTTACAAGCGTGAGCTGGTCTCATAGATCATGTATCCCTATTTGTTGGGTGGACTTGCATCCTCCTCAAGTGACTTTTGTTCTTGAGACGACACATTAACCTTCTTGCTTCTTTCCTCATATGCTTTGCGACGTGCATTTTGTTGCATAAGAGTGAGATCCTCATATACATTACAACCCGTTACTTTGAGGTAGACCCAACTATTGTCAAGGATGATCTTTCTCTTTACCTCATCAACCATGGTACATACAATAGGTCTTTCTCCCGAGCAAGGGACTCCTTGTTTTCCAACTTGATGTGCACCATAAGCATGATCCTAGACATGCCAAAGTATGTAGAAAATAACTCTTCAATAGAAACCACAAGATATTGAGGTGTTTCCATGCTTTCCTCCTTGATTACATGAATGATCTTGTTCTTTAGTGTTTTTGCCATTCTTGCAATTCTTGAGTGTCCACATTCTCTACATTCTTTGCTTGGACAATAGCTTGCGTGATAGGAGATGTAGAAACCACATTATCCTTACATATATCAGCCCATGATTTGGATGAATTTCTCACCTCACATGCATCATGTCGTATTGTATCTATCATTTCTTCTTTCAATACATGATCACTCTCAACTTTGCTCAAGTGCTCTTTTAATACATTCATGTCACCAAGAGAGCGCTTACATTCTTGAACTTCATTCTCAAGATGCATCAAGCGTATTGTTTTCATTTCAAGAACCTTCTTGAGGTGCTCATTCTCCACAACAAGAACTCTTAAAGTGCCATTCTCCATTGCAAGTGCAAGCAACTCTTTACCTTGCTTGTTGACGGTTTCTTGTAATGAGACCAAGTAAGCCATGATCATTGCTTCCATTGTTGTAGACAATGTGGTTGGATTAGCGTCCAAAGCCTTGGAGATTTTGCATCATTCTCCATGGTAGGTGTAGATTTTCCACCCTTGCAAGTTTTATCCGACATTGCCTTCAAGTCGGCAAAACGAAAACGCAAAGTTTTGACAATTTGTTCAATTCTGAGATGCTATTACAGCAAATCCTTCCGTAACTCTGAAAATTTCTATATTTACATTAATATGTAGAGGGCATCGTTCTCTTCAATTGAGGCTATAGATCACCCACATCGGAGTTTGGATGAAGAAGTTATTTTATTAAAAGAGTAAATTGATGTCTACTAAGTGAAAGAAACCGCTTCACGAGAGAGAGAGAGAGAGAGAGAGAGAGAGAGAGAGAGAGTCAACTCAAAGGCGTCCACCTTGATTAGTCTGGACTACAGAGGAAGACACAGATGGGGAAGTATTTTATGCAATGCTCGACAGTAATTTGGCAATGCTTCAAGTGGATTGTAGTTAATGCCTCAGATGGATTTGTCAGTATTGTTTTTGAAGCTCAGTATTGTTTTTGAAGCTCCAGTTTGGCAATGCTTCTAGTGGATTGCAATCGATACCTTAGATGGGACAAATAGAGGCGAAGAGAGAGAGAGAGAGAGAGAGAGAGAGAGAGAGAGAGAGAGAGAGAGAGAGAGAGAGAGAGAGAGAGAGAGAGAGAGAGAGAGAGAGAGAGAGCAGTGACAAACTCTGTGTGTGCGTGTGCATGTGTGTGTGTGTGTGTGTGTGTGAGAGAGAGAGAGAGAGAGAGCAAGCTGCAGGCCGAGCATTGCATTGCATATCTTAAGGATAAGAATTTACATTGATTTAAGCATTTTAAAACTCCTCAAAACAGTCTGCGCCACTGCAGAATATTTTGGACGAGAGAGAGAGAGAGAGAGAGAGAGAGAGAGAGAGAGAGAGAGAGAGAGAGAGAGAGAGAGAGAGAGAGAGAGAGAGAGAGAGAGAGAGAGAGAGAGAGAGAGAGAGAGAGAGAGAGAGCAAGCTATAGGCCGAGCATTGCATTGCATACCTTAAAAATTTGAATTGGCATTGATTTAAGCATTTCAAAACTCCTCAAAACAGTTCGCGTCGCCGTAGACTATTTTCAAGACTTTTTCGACCGGAGAGAGAGAGAGAGAGAGAGAGAGAGAGAGAGAGAGAGAGAGAGAGAGAGAGAGAGAGAGAGAGAGAGAGAGAGAGAGAGAGAGAGAGAGAGAGATTTTATTATCGTCCTCAAAGGTCGAATATGACCTATGGGACCAAAGTTACATGTGATGAGTATGTGTATGGCTGATGAGTGATTCTCGATCCAAAATTGTGGTGATGAGAGTTGCAATGGAGAGCCCACACTGTGGTTGGGAGCGGAAAGTGTGTAGGTCTAAGTTATGGATGAAAATGTGAGAGAAGCAAGTTCAGATGTGACCAAAAGCTGAGCACTCTAGTAGTGTGTGGTACTCAGACTCAAACTTCTAGTGAGCATAATGTGCACAGTCAATTTGACTCTTCTCCATTGCCCCAACACCCTATCTCGCATCGAAGAAAATGGGAGCTAAGTCGAATGGCTGCGATAGTGCGTATTGCCGACAAAGGGATAGCCTCAAGCATGTAAGTGGGATTACGGTTTCCCCTTTCAATGAAGAACATGGTTTTGTAGTTGGGGGAAATATGGGTGGAGTGATGTATGAAGCGTGACCCACCAGATTTCTCCCAAGCCGTAATACATTGACGTTGTAGAAAAGCTTCATTCACTTGGGAGTCAATTGAAGCATCATGTAGCAAGTGTTATGCATCCCATCTCCCAAACCACTTCTTTATGTCTTGCATCCATCCCGTGCTCAAGATCTTGCTTTTATGCGTCTTTTGAACTTTTTTGCTTGCTTCCCTTGCAATTGTAGGAAGTCGATGTGAGGGGTTTTGATGCATCTTTATCATGTACTCCACAGCCCTTTCCATGCCCATAACCTCAATTGGAAGAGATCCCGCCGACTCAAAAAGTAGGAGCATATATGGTGTTTGTGTCTTAACTTGGAGAAAGTTTGTAAGAAAACGCTTTTGGACATTCTCAAACTCTTTCCAAGTAGACTTTGAGATGTTCTCACCCCCCACTTCAACTCCATATAGAAGAACCGGTGTCACCAATGCATCAAGAAGATACTTCTTGAGAACCCAGCACTTGATGTTTCCCGCATTACACATGTTCTCAAATGCATAATATGCTCTCTTTCCCACTTCCAAACGACGTATAGCACATTCATGCCACTTGTGATTGGACAGAACCTCAAGGCCAAGGTACTTAAAGCTCTCAACAACTTCAACTGTCTCATTGTTGTACACAATGCATGGCTTCTCCTTATAGTTGTTTTTCACAAGCACAACCTTTGTTTTGGATTCATTCACAATCAACCCACTATGCAAGCAAAAGTTCTCAAGGACAAACATAAGCTTTTGTGAATCTTTTAAAGTGTGTGCTAAAAGCACTACATCATCCGCATACAACAAAAGCATGATTACCGCACTGCAAATAGTGACCTCTTCAATGCCTTCTTCTTACATAAAGTCAAGTACCATTTGTTCCAATTGATCGATGCATAGACCAAAGAGAGTTGGTGACAACGGACATCCTTGTTTAACCCCAATAGTGCTTACAATAATTTCTGAAATTTCTCTTCCCATGCACAATTGACAAATCACCTTCTCATAGATTCGAGAAACCACAAGCATAAAATCACTTGGCACTTGGAGTTCTTCCATCCTTCTCCACAAATTGTTACGTGGAATCGTATCAAAGGATTTCTTAAAGTCCACAAAACAACAACACTATCGCTTGCCTTTTAATCGACTTTCCTCCATGAGAACACAAAGAGTGACAAGATGATCAATGGTGCTATGAGATCGACAAAAACCCGTCTGTCCCTTTGCACGCTTGTCATTCTCTTCAACCCAATCACTCAATTTCATCTCCATTATGCACCCAAACAATTTTTCCATAAGAGACCCAATCATTATAGTCCGATAGTTGTTTACATTCTTTACATCCCCTCCTTTATGCAAAGGCTTAACCCAATTAGTACTCCAATAATAAGGCATACCATGTTGAAGTGCAAGGTTGAACATATCACACATCCACTCATGGGTAAAATCTCCCATCCATTTGATCATCTCTAGCTTGATACCTTGAAGATCTCCCGCTTTGCAAGTGCCAACTTTTCAAGCCCACTGCATACATCCCCAATAGTAAAAAAAGAGGGCATACATAGGAGTGAACCATAAAATGACATTTTTTCAGCATTTGCTTGCTCATAAAATTGCCTACAATGTGTGTACATATCCACAAGACTCAAGTTACCAAAATTCTCAACCCGCTTGCCCCTCAAGTTTCTCCAAAATTTTCCACATGCATGTGCCTTTTCTTGAACTTTAGAAAGTTGCTGCTTTACTTCCCATCCTCTTCTGTTTTTTTGAATCAATGCCTTGTATGTATGCAAATGGCTTTGATAGTTGTCTTTTTCCATAGTTGCATCAAGATTTATCAAGGACTTTCGAGCATCTTGACATTCTTTATCAAAACACCTTTTTATGATCTATCTTTGTTGATACCATGGAGACGCTTTATGGCAAAGCATTCTTTGGCACAAGAAGAAATAGCTTTCTTGAAAGCTTCCCATTTAGTTTCCAATGATGCATCATATTGAAGCTTTGTCATCCATAATTTTTGCTCAACCATTTCAATGTACATTGGTGCCCCTTTGAAATCCATACATAGTGAAAATTCATCTTTCCCTTGGCTGAGATTATCATGCTTAGTTGCTTCTCCACATGAAAGTTCAATACATAAGGTGCGATGGTAGAGAGAGAGAGAGAGAGAGAGAGAGAGAGAGAGAGAGAGAGAGAGAGAGAGAGAGAGAGAGAGAGAGAGAGAGAGAGAGAGAGAGAGAGAGAGACTAACAACAATAGTGGGTATGTGTCTATTTTTATTTGTGAGAGAGAGAGAGCTGTGAGATATTGTTGACCTTGTAGCTCATAGCTGTTGGACCAGATGCTTCGCCATTACCATGGCTAATTCTTGATCACACAATCTGTTGTTGTTGTTGTTGGTGCTTGCTTGGATGGTTTTTCTGGTGGCTTGCAGTAAGTCAATGATGCAGGGTGGCTATCATGGTGGCAATACAAAGATGACCTGCACCACCATGGTTATGGTAAAGATGAAAAGTAGAAGGATGACAATGACAATGAAGATGACAAGTCTGACGATGGCAAAGGCAACCATGACACCAATGACCACCATGATGACAAGTATGATGACCATGATGATGATGACGACAAGCATGGCTATGCTGACAAGTATGATCAATACGGGTGCAAGGGTGGTCATTTCTAATCAGCCAACAACCACATTAACCTTGATTGTTTAGGCATCCTTATCATCATCATAAACTATAGGAACTTGAAGTTGTAATCTAATCTTGCTTTTGCTACACCACCCATGTATAGCCATGATGTCTTTAGTTCAAACCCACAAAATGTCTTTTTTGGATTGTTAGAGAGAGAGAGAGAGAGAGAGAGAGAGAAATGAAATGAAATGTTTAGCTGTACTCTTGAACAATTCAAGCATCTATACTGGTTTGTATCTTAATGATGTTTTTGAACACCCTTCTATACTTCTGGAAAGAAAATCAGCACCACAATGGGTTTTTCCTGTCTTATGGAAGATCTTAATCTCAAATTCCATTATGAAAATCATCCATCCGATCAATCTTCCCTAATAATGATGTCGTTGATGATCAAAAAGAGAAAAGCCTGATGATCTATGTAAAAGTGGATCATCTTTCTCAGTAGAAAGTGCCTAAAATTGGTAGCACTGAACACCATTCCCAATGCTTCTCTTTCAGTTGCAGAATCCCTGTGAACTGGCAAAGTAGACTGGGCAGTGTGTCTTTCGATCACGCTGGGACAATATAGCTCCCATCGCCATTTTAGATGCATCAACATGCCATGAAATATCACATTCCAATGTGGTTGACGAAGAACTGGATTCCTATTGAACACATCTTTTAGACGCTGGAAACTTTGCTCACATTTCTAGGTCCAAATGAACTTATTGCCTTTCTTGATTAATTCATACAAGGAAAGTTCTTGAGATGAAAATATATGAATAAATTGTATGTAGAAATTGATATACCCTAGAAAAGAGCTAATTCAAACATTGTCATTGGTGCTTTGGCTTGCTGCACACACTTAATCTTATCATTGGCCATTTCAATACTATTTTGGAAACAATGTGTCCTAGAAGTTGTCCTTTCCACATCATGAGCACTGATTTGAAAAGATTCAGGTATATTCTTTTTTCTCTGTACCTCTTGAATACCATCTCCAAGAATAATAACTGCATTTTTTATTTGGAGAAGAGGTAAAATCATTGACAAATATGGCCAAAACTTTGTGTAGAAACTCACTGAATATCTCCATCATCCATCTCTAGAAGGTTGCTGGAGCATTACAGAGTCCAAATGGCATCACCTGATATATAAATGCTCCCCATTCAGAGATGAACCTGGTTTTGGCCAGATCTTCAGGTTTAATCTTAAGCTAATTGTAGCCACTATATCCATCCATAAAATTGTACATTTGTGGCTTCCAATCTCATCCAGTAACATGTTTGTGAAGGGTAGTGGAAAAGGGTCCTTGATGTTCTGAGCATTTAACTTCATGTAGTCTACATATACCCTTAGATTTCCATTCTTCTTGGGAACTAAAACTATTGGCAATAGCTAGTTGCTTCGTGCCACGTCTGTATGAACCTTGACTTGAGAATATTGTCTATCTCCTCTTTGACTTTCTTGGCATAGTTGGGGTTCATCATGTATCTCTATAGCCTTATTGGATTGGCATCTGGTTTTAGTGGTGTTTGATGTTGGCACACCTCTGGATCTACCCTTTCAGATCAGTATGTTCCCAGAAAAATACATCCTTGTATTTCTAGAATAGTGCCTTTGATTTCTCCTTGATCTCTAGCTTCATATGCTTATTAATTTTGATCATTCAAGGGTTCTCCTTTGAGCCAAGATTTCACTCTTTGATTTATTGATCATCTGGAAGCAACTAAATTTTGATCATTTGAGGGTTCTTCTTTGAGCTGAGATTTTACTCTTTGATTCCTTGATCATTTGGAAGCAACTAGTTTGGGCCTCCTCCCTTTTTTTTAGCTAGTGACTCGGCTTCTTTCTCTATTCTAATACCATTAGTGTAATCATAAAATGGGTTACTAAACTCTAGTAATTCATTTTGAATTTTTGTCTCATCAACTACTGGGTTTTCTTGATCCAAACTTGCTTAACTAGTTTCCTCTACTGGTCTAAAGTCAAGCTTATCTCTCTATTGCTGCTCTATGGTTTCCCTTCTAGCTAAACTGATCTTTCTCCAACATTCAGTTCAATGAACTACTCTGGATACTGTTTCTTCTTCCTTTTCACTGGTTCCTTGTCCATCAACACAACACTCAAGACTATCTTTGTTAATGGAAAGTTGTTCATTGAAGAAAACATTCTCTCAATCTTCTTTGTTCCATATTTATTGCATAGTTCTTTTGGTCTTAAGGCTTTCTTCCCGCTTCTTGTGTTAGTATATTTATCTAAATTCTCATAATGGTTCCTTAAATTGTCAATGTTTGGTTGACATAGTCATGTATGGCTCCAACACATTCCAGATGCTCCCTGAACATCTAAGACTAAGAAGCTCATTTTGAACTTTTCTTTGCCAACTCTAATCTTCGTATTTTTAATCAGACCAATAGCTTGGACCACTCTATGGTCAACCATTCTGACCCTAAATGGTGCTGGTTTCAAATCATTGATTCCTAGTTTCTGCCTTGAATGTTCTCTAAAAATATTAACACCAACTCCCCCATCCAGTATCACACCTGATAATGGTTCCCACGGATTTCTCAACTTAGTTAACTTGGATAACTAGAACCTCATCATCTCTGATGGCCACCAGATCTAATACTCTTGCTTCAGTCTTTGCTTTTCTTTTCAGTCTGATAAATTTTGCAGCCTCTAGTAAAGTGCTTCTAATTTTTCATCAACTACCTTCTCCTTGCCCTTCGCCTTCCATACCGCTCTCTACTCCCACATCTTAGTTTCAACAATTTTCTTTTTCTCAATTTAATGTGGAATATCTTCAATGATAACACCCCTCTTCTGGTCACGACCCTAACTGGCACTAGTTCTGGTGTCTTTTGTTCAAGTGCCTCTTGTTTGGCAGCATTTGGACACTGAATTGCAAAGTGACCGTACTTCCCACACATTTAGCAGTTCACGCTTCATTTTGCAAAGTCTCCTTTTTCCTTGCCTTGGGTAGTACCTCCTTGGTACCTGCCTCTGCTAGTACCAATATATGTGATGGTCTCATTGTCCTTGGAACCACTAGATCCATCTCCTTTTGTTGCATCAAGGTTTGTTAGTGCAATCATTGATAAATCCTTTTTGTTTTTGAAGTGATGAATTCTAATACCATGATTGTTCCAGACATGTCCATAGGCCTTGCCGTAGGTACATTGTGAACACTCATCAGGCCTATGATCTCTTGACCTGCACTTTGAGAACCAGACCTCCATCTTCTTAACTGAAGGTCTTGTCTTGGCTATTTTGGCAATTTGTTTTGTTTTTTCCTCCAGTTTCTTGGTCCATGATCCCTTTTTCTTTCCTTTGCCTTTTTCATCTGACTCACTCTTAGATGAACTGGAACTGGTACTGAATTCTAACTCTTTAGTTGATGACTCACTATCACTAGATTTCTCTTCTTGTGAACTTTCTCTTTCTCAGCTTGCTGCTCTAGTTTTAGTGCCCTTTTCACCAAATCTTTGAACTTCTTGGTAGGTGTTGGGACTTCCTATTCTCGTAATTTTTTTCTTTTGAAACCACTCAAAAACCAAGATCTCATTTGTTTCTCTAACGGAGGCTCTTGTAGATGTCTGGTTAATTCTTTTATCTTTTCCATGTAGCTCCTGACTGACAACTTGCCTTGTTTGATCTTATCTAACTTAAACTTGATGTCCTCATCTCCCCTATTTCTTGAGTATTTGTATCAAAAAGACATAATGAGATTATTGTATGACCTGAGCTAGCAGGCTGGGTAATGGTAGTACCATTTCCTAGCCACCTCTTTCAGTATCTAGGAAAAATATTCCCCCTATTCATCTTCATCAAAATCCTTGAGTTGTACATATTGCTCAAATTCTTGAATGTGGGCATTAGGGTCATCCTTCTTTCCTCCTTTGAATACTGGAAATGAAAATTTTAGGTTAGTGGAATGTTCAATGTGATTGGTTTTGGTTTTGTGAATTGGTTTCTTGTCTTTGGTTCGTCTTTGGTTCAGTGTAATGGTTTGTGTCATCTTCCCAATCATTGTCTTTCTCAGTCTCAATCAGTGTATCCTCTGGCCTCTTATTTTCTGGTTTGTGTCTTGATCTATAACTTCTCCTTTTTCCCTCACTTTTGTCAGTATGTTTTTGTTTGTATTTGTTAGGAAATAGAACGTACCTAAATAGATATTTGAGTAGCTTACTTAATGGAGAGAGACAATTTTTCACACGTGAGAGATTATAGAGTAGAGAGAGAGTGAGAGCACACATGATATACATGGTTCACCCAATGTGGGCTACATCCACTGGGAAGCAGCCACTCAATGGATTTAGTACTTCAAATAAGAAGTAGGTTACAAAGGGATTATACCCTTAATAAGGCTCCCAACTTGCTTCACTCTCACCACCTCACACCCACCTTGGTGCATCAACTTCACACACCAAAATGTGTGTAGAAATGGCCTCCTTTTATAGGAAAAAAGCGATGCCCTCTCTCATGAGAGGCAGCTGGGTGTAGCCGCCCTTGTGTTGACAAGTTCGACTTGGACTCTTCAATGCGCCCATGTGTGGCCGCCCTTGAGAAGACAACTCCATCTTGAAATCGGCCATCGGCCATTGAATTTGGCCATCACCTACTGGCCATTGACTTCTGACCATCGGCCATCGGCCATTGACCACTGGCCACCAGCCAATCGACCGGCCATTTTTTGACCACTTTTTGGCCGCCATCCAGCCATAACATTCCAGCAAAAAAGGAATATTTTGGCAAGGGGTAAATCAGGCTCCATACTTAACAATATTGAGATCCGTTGCATTTCGAGGTTCTCTCTCAGTCTCGGAGCCTTTCTCTAATTCTTCTTCGATTGGAATGACACGGTCTAGATCATTCATGGAACTAGTAGCTAGCCTTCTACCCCATTCAACTCTTCTGGGTGGCATGACTGAAGTCTGATGACTCTAACACCAAATGGGAGGTAGTTCATCTATCAAGGCCAAAATGGAATGAGATGAACATTTTAAGACAGCTATTCCAAGTTGGCGGTTACAGCTAGTTTAGATCAATTTAGCATTGTAGATTAGATAAGACTAGAACTCAAATATGCGATTGGTACTAGAAATGACACTGGACAATAAAACCCGAAACTAAAACTAGAATGTAGATTCAGATCAGTAGATACAAGTACAACATTGAGTCAAGTATGCAAGAAGCTTAACTAGGATTACAAGACACAAGAGAGTACATAGCTCCAACACTAGCTCCTAAAAAGGGTACAAGTGATCAGCAGCCAAGAATCGCCCCTAAAATTGAAATAATGGTCACTATTTATAGTTTGGCACTCTGATTGATCGTACATTGTACCAATTATCACTGTACCTGGTCCTGGTAATTACCAACCTAGGTGCCCTTGTCTAGCGGTAGTTCTTACCATCTACAAGCCTACAATCCATGAGAGGCGCCCTCGACTGCCCATTTACACGGACTATCCTCGTGCGGACGCCTTGTCTGTGAGGCTCTCCATGTGGCCTGCCATGTGGATCACCGCAATTTGCATGACAGTTCGCTTACGTGGTGCCCTCGTGGCTTGCCACGATCCACATGGCAGTCCATGGGGACTATAGGCCACCTATAGTCCATGTGGATAGCCCCGTGGATGAGGGTGGTCTTGTGCCCTTTGCCATGGGACCAAGACCCATAAGGGGGGGGGGGGGGGGGGGGGGGGTGGGCGACACACACACACACACAGGGCAAGGGAGGAGAGAGAGTGAGAGAGGAGGCATGGAGAGAGAAGGAAGAGAGAAGGGGGGAGGTGGAAGGGGAGAAAGAGAGAGAGATAGGGCTCATCCAGGAGGAGGAGGAAATCAAAGACCTCAAGGAAGACCTCAAGTCAACAGAGCTGAAGGGGCTAGAGGTGAAGGAAGTCAGGCAAATGCATATGTTCATGCTGCATTTGAACATCAGTCAGTGATTGAACAATTTTCAATATTCAAACCCTAGTGGAGTATCAAGGTAACCATTTTACCTTATTGATTGAACAATTCTTAGTATTCAAACCCCAGTGGAGTATCAAAATAACCATTTTACCTTATTGATTGACTCAAGAAGTACACATTCTTTCATATCTATAAGTGCATCAAAAACCTTATTTTGCTTGAATACCCTGATACAGACCTTACAATAGAATTAGCTACGGGTAGGAAGGTTAAATCTTCTACTTCAGTAGGTACCTTGATTTTTTTTTTTGGATGATCATAATAGTTCTACAAACTTCAGACTCTTATCCATAGGAATCTACGATGGAATTTTAGGAATGGATTGGCTTAAAGCCAACGATGCTCACATACATTGTAGAGACGCTTCATTGACTTTAAAAAATGGCACAAAGCTCTAGGGTCACGGTTATTGGGAAACGGGAAAGCCTAAGCTCAGATTAGTGAACTTTACCAAACTTATGAAGAGTCATAGGAAGAATGAAAGAATTTACGTAGTAAAGCTTAACCCTAAAGAGAATAAGATATATTCACCTGAACCCGAATGGATAACAAAATTTGATGATGTATTTCCTGAAGAACTTTCATAGTTACCACCCAAGCGTGATGTTGATCATGCAATAGAGCTTACTCCAGGAGCTCAACCAGTTACTCGTAGACCTTACGAAATGTCAGTACCTGAATCTGTGGAACTCAAGGAGCAATTAACTCAACTTCTTGAACAAGGCTTCATTTGACCCAGCGTTTCTCCATGGAGTACTCCTGTTCTCTTAATTGAAAGAAGGATGGTACTCTATATCTTTGTATCGATTATCGTGGATTGAACCAGGTAACAGTCAAGAATAAGTATGCAATACCAAGGATTGGCCCGCCGGTTGAGTGGGAGATGGGGGAAGCGTTATGTGCTTTCCTGAATTGCTTGACCGCTTACATGGAGCTTTTATCTTTGCAAAGATTGATCTTAAGTCAGGGTATTACCAAATCCAAATCAAGGAGGAGGACATACAAAAGATAGGATTTAATACTCGTTTTGAACCTTATGAATTTACAATTATGCCTTTGGACTTACTATTGATCTTGCAACTTTTAATCGTCTTATGACCGACGTGTTTCAAGAACATCTTCATGATTTTTTTCTTGTCTTCTTTGATGATATCCTGGTTTACTCAAGAAACAGAGAAGAATACGAACAACATGTGTGGCGAGTACTCGAACTTCTCCGTCAAAATCAACTTTATGCCAAACATAGAAAATGCACCTTCTTCACTGACAAAGTGGAATATTGGGGATTTATTGTATCCAAAGATGGTGTTTCTACTGATCCAAGTAAGATTGAAGTTGTTATAGCTTGGCCTACACTGAAATCAGTACAAGAAGTACGTGGCTTTCTTGGTTTAATAGGATGGTATCGTACATTTATTGAAGGTTATGCTAAGATTGCATTTCCATTGACTAATACGCTTAAGAAGGCTAAAGTGTTTACTTGGAATGAATGTGCTCAGGCTATTTTTGAGAAACTCAAAGAAGATTTGGTGAATGCTTCAATACTACAGCTTCTAGACTTCTCAAAGACATTCACTATGCTCACTGATACAAGTGGAGAAGCAGTCAGTGGTGTTCTGGCGCAAGAAGGAAAACCAATAGCTTATGAATCTCGTAAGTTTTTTTTTTCCGAGAAAAAGATCCTTCTATTAGTTACTGAAACTGCCCATACGGCTACAACCACCTCTTCAAGAGAGGGTTACAACAACCATGGTGGGAGACTCTCCCAATGAAAAAACCAGTATATGTACAATGGGGCTAAATCAAGAAATGGGGGGAGGGAAGAGCCACACAGGTGGTCGGTAATGCCATCAGAGTACACCCTGGACTATGGTGAAGAAAGGCCCAGGACGCTAGAGTCAAAGGAAAGCCTCGTGGCGCTCCTGCATGCGGTCGGAGCTGCCCTGTAGTCCCTCAAGATGTCCTCTGAGAGTATGGATCAGCTCTAGCCAACAGTCACGAACAGTCTCTGCTGGTGGCATAGGGCGAGCCTCAAAGATGCGAAAACAGCGAGCCCGCCAGATGAACCAGAGTGTCAGGCCACTGATGAGCTCCCAAAACTCCTCTCTCTCATTGCACCACTCCTGTGGAGTAAGCTCTGTAGCAGGCTGGAGTGTAGGTCACCCCTTCTGCATCACTATCATCCTGCTGGTGGAAGATAGCTCAAATTGAAGTGTCGGGCCCGTGAGGGTGGACCAAGCCACTGCCCCCCAAGTGTACTGTCGAGCCGTGGAGAGATCAAGCATCAGCCGCACAGAACTCGTAGCCACACCTGTTGGGCCGAGGGACAGTCCCAAAGACAGTGACGCTGACTCTCCACCAAATAGTCACAAGCTGCACATGCGGCCGAGAGACCACTATGCACTAGCCAGCTCCCTATTGTTGTAGCTCTGTGTGCAACCAGCCACTGAAAGAAGGTGACTCATCTCGGCTATCTGGAGTCCCACAACCTCTCCCAAAAGGCTGCCAAGAACTCAACTGTGAGAACCTCCTCCTGCCAATGAGGTGCTGCAGCGAGGCGGGCCTCTCTCTGTGCTTCTAGTATATGACGTCCCGGGCCAGTCGAACAGTGTACTAAAAGAACGGGACTCCTGGGTGGTCTGCAGAGGAGAAGGGGTCCCTCCATAGCCACTCACCAGGATCCCACTATACTCGTGCCAGTGGAAAACACTCCCAAGCCCACAACCTCCAGTGTCCAGTCTCAAGAGCTGCTGGGTCAAGGTCTATGACGCAAGTCCTCCCACAGATGCCCACTACTCGGATCCTCTGAAAACAACACTCTGCTACCTGCAGGGCCTCTACTGCAACTCGTTGTAGGCATCTCCCACCCTGAAGCTTGAAGAACAGGGCTGGGACATTCTCTGAGCAGACCCTGACTCAGATGAGGACCTCCAGTCGTGTGAAGGCTCCCATCCACCAAGGTGCTACTGGCTCGAGAGGCATGATCCACTCAGTTGGAACTGACTCTGAGATGTCCTGACACATGCTCTGCACCCTTCTCATGCCCTATAGCTCGAACCCTTGCACCTCCTCTGACAAACCTGTGAACTCTAGACAGTCACCTAGAGAGCGCGCTGGACCTGCTGCCATGGGACCCCAGGAAACATGAGGCCGACTACTAACCAAGTGGCCTCTCTGAGTGTTGACCATGGGGTTCCAGACGAGGGGCTTTCGTAGGCGCTCCTCCGTGCACGTCGGTGTCTCTACTCCAGGCCACGCCGTAAGAGCTCCCAAGAATGAAGCAAAGTCATAGCGAAGAGGTCCTGCAGTCTCCTGCTCAAACCAACTCTGTGCATCTCTGTAAAGATCCATCTGGTTGAAGGTTTCCAAGGGCCTCTTGACTGAGGCACCCTAGCATGAAGCCGCTGTAGCAAGAACTCCTTCAAGGGCTCCTCACCTGGAAGAAGTCCTCTGACGATTAACTTCCCAAGAAGGGCTCTGCTCTGCTATGCTGGATCAATGATCCCAAGCCCTCCCTGTGAATCTCGTAAGTTACTTATACATGAGTTAAATTATCCTACACATAACTTGAAATTATTGGCCGTCGTGAATGCTCTTAAAATATGGCGACATTGTCTTCTTGGAAGGAGATTTGAACTACATACCAACCATAAAAGCCTGAAGTGGATCTACACCCAACCTGACCTTAATATGCGGCAACGAAGATGGATGGAGTTGTTATGTGAATATGATTTTGGAATAGAATATAAACTTGGGAAGAAATATCTTGTGGCTGATGCCTTAAGCACGAAGAGTACTATAGCGACTGTCATAACCTCTACCACTTCTTTAATTGAACTTATTCGAGAAGGTATGACTAATGACCCGTATTACAACCTCTACCACTTCTTTAATTGACCTTATTTGAGAAGGTATGGCTGATGAACCTAAATAATCGTACGGAGAAGCAAGAAAGAAAAATCAAAGGCTTTCATGTTGAAGGTATCACCTTTACTTGTGTAATCGTTTTTGTATTCTAAATCAAGGTGGAATCAAACTTCAAATACTACAGGAAGCTCATGATATACCTATAGCAGGACATCTAGGATACATTAAGACTTAATCTACTGTAAGAAAGCGTTTCTTTTGCCCAAGACTAAAGCGTGATGCGTTGAACTATGCTACAAGATGCTTAACATGTCAACGTATTAAAGCTCCACAAATGAAATGGGAATGGATATCCATGGATTTTATTACAGGACTTCCTACATCTCTTGGATATGACTCTATTTTTGTGTTTCTTGATATTAAGCTTACAAAAATGACCCATTTATTTTCAGTCAAGGCAACATTTATGGCTAAGGACATAGGTCAAGTCTTCATGAAAGGTATTTTCATGTATCACGGTTTACCTCACCGAATAATTTTTTATCCTGATGCGAAGTTCACCTCTAATTTTTGAAAAGCCTCATTCTCAGCTACAGGAACCCAGTTAGCCTTTAGTACTTCTTATCATTCTCAAATTGATGGGTAGACAGAAAGAGAAAATCAAATCATTGAAGACATATTAAGATCTTATTGTATGCACGAGCATAGTAAATGGACTAGATATTTGTATTTGGTTGAATTTTGCATATAATTACTCATTACAATGCTCAATTGGAATGTCTCCTTTTCAAGCATTGTACGGACAAGAGTGTCTTACTCCACTCAAACGGACAGACCCTCTCATACGAGTTCAAGCATCCAAAGAAATGTTGGATGAAATGAAAATACAAACCGATCTTATACTGTAGGATATTAAAACTGGTCAAGATAGACAAAAGAGTTATGCTGCTCCAAAACGATCTGCTAGACTTTTTGAAGAAGGCGATATGGTATTAACGTAGCTCTTTATCAATGGGTAAGTATAAGAAGCTACGTGCCAGATATTGTGGACAAGAGTGTAATCACAGAGCAAGCTTACAGATTCTTGTTAATTTCTTTTTTATTTTACATTTTTTTGTGTACACAATGATTTTTGGCCTCCCATACACCACCTATTCTTAGTTTCATAGCGGGGCTAGAGCCAGTGTCTACTCACACATTGAGATCACCCCGTAGAGCACCTCGAGGATTCCCACCTTGACCCATTGTTCCACATGACACCATAGACGATTCCAGATCTAGGTTGAGACATGAGATTGATGCGTCTTCTTGAGGAGTTATCATCACGAGATCTATGGACAAAGAATGCGAAGAGCTTGAGACGAGATCCTCACAGATACCATTTAGAGTCACCCTTGACACGACGAGTGTTGTACAACTGATTATATTGAGAGCGGAGCTATCACGAGCTACTGAGACGAGGGCACTAGGTGCATGAAGCATTGAGCCACCATCCATGGATGATGCCACCACAGTGTGTATCCATGAGAGAGTATCCACGGCCCTTGATGGTAGCGCCTACCACATATTCTCTTACAGAGGCTGTTGCGACCACACCGACTTTTAGAGACATTCCACAATCACATGACCATGATAGAGTAGTGTCAGACGAGATTACAGTTTCG
Organism: Adiantum capillus-veneris; assembly: GCF_014529385.1. Lineage (NCBI taxonomy): Eukaryota > Viridiplantae > Streptophyta > Polypodiopsida > Polypodiales > Pteridaceae > Adiantum > Adiantum capillus-veneris. The sequence goes on from NC_140950.1 coordinate 93,357,826, forward strand.
ATGAGCGACATGACTCCTATGACAAGCGACGAGCTCCATAGACTAGCTATTTTGTTAGCCGTAGATAGACCCATTCTAGTCTTGTGTGGTGAGCAGAGAGGATTATGCATATTTCATGATCTGAGCCGGACGAGTTTCTTTCAGAAACACAAGGGCTCAGTTCAAGATACTCCCACACATTAGCTAGTGCAAGTTACACCTAGGTAAGGACTGCCAGGATCCTTCAGAGATGAGTATGATGCAATGTTCTTGCCGATGCTTGAGATAGACTTACGGAACATAGAGCCTCTATCTAGTGAAGAGTCCCTAGGTACACATACGAATCCTACGCTGGTAGAGTTGCATAGACTTGTGGACATAGGTATATACCGAGAGTCTAGCACACCTTGCGAGTCACCTCCGAGTGTGAGCACTATGCTTTTGTTTGACCAAAATCCTTGAGAGCGAGTACATAGAGGCACTGACACGCCATCTGTGTGCTGACCGCAGGATTACGATATATGTCGTGACCATTGCTGATCCCAGCATGCTATTGAGCTAGACTACCTACGATAGCTCCCACCCAGCTAGGTCTAGATCACCTCCAGACCAATGAGTGATTGTGTTCCTTTGTTTGGGAGGTTTTCCTAGGACTATGCCACTAGATGTAGCTCTAGAACCTAGCCTACCATAGAATTATGAGACTGACCCCATTGAGTCGACATATGTTTCTCATTACTTTGATATGCAGCAGAGTAACACACCAATAGTGATTCACCTACAAAGCAGACACATCACGCAGATGTTGCCACCGAGCCATATACTAGTGCTGAGAATGACCACATTCCCCGATCATAGAGCCAACATATACGACTTGTGAGATGTTGTTCCATCACGCTCCTATAGACCATGTTGACGAGACCATTGTAGAGGCCACACCATAGATATTAGAGTCTAGTTTAGCCTCTACACCCCAATGTAGTTCTACTTTAGCAGGGCACATGTGGGATGCTAGCCATATCTCGACTTGTAGAGCTTACCATAGGACTAGACAGGTTTATCTTCCCTATAGAGAGCTGACAGATGTTTGTCTAGTGACGAACCACTTGCGTGGATATAAATCCATGGAGCACATGAGGGTGCACCACAAGGATGACTAGCTTCTAGACGGTCACTAGAGGCACATAGATGAGGGACATAGATAGGTTTGGATTCGTAGAGGTTGGGTAGTAGCACATTCCATGATGAGTGCTCATAGTTCTTTCATGCTTCCTAGAGCAGATACATTACAATAGAGGTGTCTAGTAAAGGGACCACAACAGGATACAAGACATTCACGATGATGACATTGGCCATATACTACGCGACGGTCTAGACCTTGTGTTAGCCTGGCTAGACATTCACGACCAAATGTGAGGAGAGCTTGACAAACTTCTGTTGAGATACTACATACATTGAAGATTTGACTGTCAAAGAGCCGACCACCTATCACACAACAGGTTGACACAAGCCATAGCTCACTTGAGATTTCCATTGATCACACTATTGCCTTAGAGCTTGGTAGGAGTCAACCATTATCTTTTGACTAAACCATTTTTCATCCTTACTACAGAAGACTTGTTTCCTTGGGTGTCATCACAGATGACACTAAGTCTACAAATTCTACCATCCACATGGATCCAGGTGCTAGCTAGTCAATGACCATTAGACAGAGAGCTAAGAGATTTCAAATTTTATTGTTCGGAGAGAGTTCTCTTATACCTCCTAGTTGCACTAGACCCTTGATTTGTGCAGCGTGATTATGGTGCACTAGATACATGCACACATACTAGAGACACTTTTGTCCCAATGGGTTTATCCCTCTAGGCATCCAGGTATGAGACCTTAGTTTAGGAGTAATTGTTCTTTTTATTTGCATTTAGGTAGCAAAACTTTCACTTCTGTGCTGACACACCTTTCTAGGTGGTAGTGCTTTGTTTATTATTTTGCAGCATAGATGGACTTTAGCTCACACATCATGGATAGATCAAGCTCCATCATTGCATGATTACTTCCACAGCTATCAAGGAGATGCATCACATACCTTAGGTGTACTACTCTCCATGATTCATGCTTATGGATATTTATATTTGCTAATTGTAGTCATCCATGGTTTGATTGAGTGCATTTAGTTATGTTATGCTATTTGCCATTATAGATGTATAAATTTGTCTTTTCTTAGATTGATTGAACTAGAGTTTAGTCTTATAGATCAACCTTGGGGTTAGGAGGCTGTGACTTCAGGTTAACTCATTTACTTGACTGCTAGTCCTAGTTGGTAAAATTATTTCAGTGTTTGAGACCTTATGAGTGTTTTAGGCATAGAGAGGCTTTCTCACTTAACAACAAAGAACACTAGTGAGAATACAAACGAAATGGAAGCAAAACAACAAAAGTGCCAAAAGTGTAAAAGCTTACGTTGGAAGAGAAATCACGGCTTCATTTTGGTACTTCACTCACATGTATTGGCTATGGTACTAGAGCCCTAGAGGTTCCCAGTGTGGGTGCTTTTTTGGAGAAGCAAAAAGCCTCGAGCATACAAAATAACACACACATCAAATGATTTTGACCCAATGTGAAAGAAAGAAGAATGCATAAGAAAAAGAAAAGAAAGAAAAATAACATGAAAAATAATTCCATTGAGCTTAAAATGAAAAAATCAAGCTTTTGTTTGGCGTTGTGAGAGTTAGTTGGCTAATCAAAGCTGAAAGGCACAATTATGGAATCTTTCATTTAGATAATCTTCATAACTTACCTAGTACTAGAGTAGTTGTTTTTACCTTAGTCTTAACTAACTAATCGATAGACTCATCCATAAGCCCAAAACTCTCGACTGATTAATTTCAGCAAAGTGCAATTTATTTGTCCTTAATGCAAGTGTAGCATTTCATAATTATTTGCATTTACTCATTTCCACATGTGCTTTACATTCCCCTCATGCTTTGTTGCCATATAATTCAGCTTGCTACCTCATCAACATTTTTCTTTTGCAGGCACATCCTTCCTCGAGCGTCTATCTCAACATGGCTTTGTCAGGTACGATAAAGCTTCGGGAGGGGGGGGGGGGGGGGGGGGGGGGGGGTGTTGATGGGCGAGCATCAACGACATGCATTGTGATTCCATTGATGTATACACACATGTATATGCATACCTTGCTTGTATATATATATTCTATGAGAGTTCCAGGTTGTCTTTGTGAGCCTAGGCTTTTTATGCACATTTGGGCGGTCAACCACTTCTTTAAAAACCCTAGGTATAAATGTCAAAGGCTACAATGTGAATCTCAATCATTCTTTGGAGAGCTAGGTTGGAGAGTAGAGAAGAGAGGTGGCTATGGAGATGGAGCTACCCTCTCACATTTTGTAGCTAGCATTGGGTTGATAATGCAAAGCTATTTGTCTCTCTATGCTTCTCTCCCATGTCACTATGTGTTGTGGTGCTTAGATTTGTGATTATTAGTCTCTAATTTTATCTAATCATTCTATCCTCTTGCTAATTTCCTCATGTGTTGTGTACTTCCTTCATGTGTGTGCTTGATTAGAGTCTGTGTGTTGAGGCAATGGCATTGCATTTTTCTAATCTTAGCTTACATATGCTTGTGTATGCTTGATTTTGTGTGTGAATGGTAGTCATTAGTGAGAGATTAGCATCATGTCGTTGTGAGATTTGAGTGATATGGATTGAGGTGTGTGTGCGAAGAGCTTCCCATCTCTTCTTGCATTCCCTCTTCTCTAATCACTAGCTCTTACTCTCTCATTAGAGTCCTCAATTCATCGCATTTGGTGCATCCATGCTTCCATGCACTAGCCGGGTTTCGATCCACCGGATTGACATTATGGTGGTGGGTTGTGTGCTATGTTACGATAGCCAACATTCGGATTTGGAATGCTTAACTTAGGCGGTTATCGTTCAGTTCCACACATTTTTTTTTTGTGCCTGTCATTCCCCATTAAACTAGGGATTTTGCACAACTAGATACATTATTCTCTCATCATCAAAGTGTCAATCACCACTATAGTCCAGAGGAACTTAATCCTTTAACTCACTAGGTCTCTCCTCTAATTTTATGCATTAGCAATCCATACTGCCTTTGGATATCCTCACACTGTGGTCATTTTCAAATTGATATTTAAGTATAATAGTCTCATTGTGGGTGTTGGTTGGGATGGTCCTACTCCCATGTTTGTTTCCTCTTTAAAAAATCACTCTACTGAATCCTTCAGCTATGTAGGTATAAGATCTCTACGATGATGTGTCAAACAGACTTTCTTTAGTGATCAACTCTAACGGAGCCAATGGTCATTGAATTTTCTACCCAAGAGTAGATACACATGGGTGCATGATTGAGTTCTACTTGGACTTAATCTAAGAACAGCTACACATGGGTGTTTAGAGGCTCCCTTACATCTATATAATGAGGCCTTCTCTATGCACCATCACATACTAGAGGTGCACACTAGATGCACACACACACATCCTTATTGAAGGAAGGGTAGCCCCTTGCATTCCTACTTTATTGTTGGAATTAGGGTTGCAGAGAAATGCACACGACTTGGAGAAGACGAAGGAATCTCAAGGCACACTATAGAGAGTGTGTTACTTAGTATGCAATGGAAAGATAGATAGCCCTAGAGTGATGGGTGTATATACAATGCTCGGGGGGAAAAACCTCCTAAAGAGGGAAAAAAATAAACAGAATCTTCCACAAACACTACATCCCGTGAAACCAGAATATGCTTTGTTTGCGGATGATATAACCTGTAACCTTTGCTTTCAACACTATAACCAACAAAAATACATTTGACAGCCTTATCATCCAATTTTGTGCGCTGTGTTTGTGGCACCAAAGCATATGCCAAATAGCCAAAAACACGCATGTACTCAATAGAAGGCTTTCTATCATGCCATGCTTCATATGGAGTAATAGACTGCAAAGCTTTCATAGGACACCTGTTAAGTACATAAGTGGCACACATGATGGCCTCAAGCCAAAAAGAATGCGGCAAAGCTTGACTTTTGACCATACATCGTGCCATTTCCGTCAGTGACCTGTTTTTCCTCTTAGCAACACCATTTTGCTGAGGTGTATAAGGCACTGTACATTGGTGTTTTATCCCACGACTAGACAAAAATGCATTAAAACATTATATACTCCCCCCCTCAATCGGAACGGAGGGTGCCCATAGTACATTTCGAGACATTTTCACCCATAGCCAGAAATTGTTTGAAGCACATAAAAACTTCAGACTTCGCTTTGCACGGAAATACCCATGCATGCCTGGAGTAATCTTCAATGAAAGTCACGAAGTAAAGGTAATTGCCCAAGGATGGAGTTTGCATGGGCCCACAAACATCACTATGCACAAGCTACAACCTGCATGTGGCTCGAACTGAACCATCCTTTGGAAACTTAGAACGCTGCATCTTACCCAAAATACAGCCTTCACAAACATGTTTGACAGGTGCTTCAAGAGGCGGCAAAGAAGCAACCATATCAGATTCTGCAAACGTAGCAAACTGGCAAAATTCAGATGACCAAAACGTGCATGCCAAAGTTTTGCATCTGAAATAGCCCTTGAATCTGCAACAACATTTGCAAAATTTTATCCACACTTATCATACAAAGTGAGCTTATACAGCCCACGGCACAAAAGACTAGAGGCAACAATTTCATCACCAAAATTGAGATCATGCAAGTCTAGCAAGTGCGGATACAAGCAAGAGATTCTTCTTGATCCCAGGTACATTAAGTGCATCAACAAGTGTGAAGGAACTGCCATTTGCAGTAGTAAGCACAATCTTTTCAACTCCCTGAATCGGATAAGAGGCATTGTTGGCACAAGTGACTGAATTCCCATGAGGGACAGACTCGAGAGAGGTAAACAATTCATGATGTGAGGTAATGTGCTTGTAGCACCACTGTCAAAATACCACACATGTGAATCTACAGCAAATGACAAGCATGCATCATGGACAACAGCATTGTAAGTGCACTCTGTGCTAAAAGCCCATTCTGCATCAATATCAGCAACACAGTTTCCTTTCATAGAAGACTCAACAATGGCTGCATTTGTAGTGGAACCAGCATTTGCAGTGAAACCACCCTCTTTCTTCTTAGCCTCTTTGGCCTTCAACTTAGGACAAGACTTGATCAAGTGATCATTAGCTTTACAATAATGGCAACGCATCTTCTTTTTTCCTTTATCACCAGAATTTCCAGACGAATTGTTGCCAACAGAAGCATTAGGAATAGAAAATTTTTCCACTCGCAGCAGAACCATAAGAAGTGGCCCCATTGCTGTTACCACCCTTTCTTTGAGAAGCAATAAAATCCTGTTCAACCACACGCTCCCTAGTGCTATTTTTTTTGGAAAGTGACTCTTGCAACAGCAATGTGCATAATGCATCAAATTTGACAACTTCAGGATTTCCTTGGGTCATCAGTCTCCAAGTACTAGCAAAAGTCTTGTAGGAATCTGGTAAGGCATCAAGAACAGTCTGCACAAGGGAACTGTCTGAAATGATTTCACCTACAGAAATAAGTTGCTCATTTGTATCCTTGACACTAGCAAGGAAAGTGTCCATATCATCTTCCTCATGCATGATCTTCGACTCCAGCTCTTTACGCAACAAAGCAATTTTAGCCTCATTGCGACTTGCATAAAGACCAGCCAAAATATCCCAAGCCTGTTTTGCAGATTTTGCTGAATGGATGTGAGGAACAATGGTGCGCTTCACAGACAACGCAATCAATGCATGAGCCTGCGCATCCTTAACATCCCAACGAGCTTGTTCTACCGTAGGCAAAACAACTCTAACAGCAACAATCCTTGCAGCAAGACCTGCAACATCCTCAACATCGCCTACATCCTCAGAACCAAGACGTACATCAATGCCTTGCACAATGTTCGAGACGTCCTTTGACACAAGAACATGTTGCATCATATAAGCCCACATAGGGTAGTTGTCCCCATCCAACCTGTCCTCAACAGCAAACATCTTGAACACATCTGTGTTGTTGTCAGCCATGGTAAATGCTGCACCTGATGTGAAAACTGCCCGAAAATAGGAGAAACGGAGCGGGAACAACACGTGCTATATAGCACAAATCGTAGAAGACTATGAGGCACCTCTTATACAGAAAATGGCACTGACAAAAATTATGCACAAAATGATGAAATAGCTTGTGTAGTACTGTCTGTAGCGGAAACAGAGGCCAAAATGAGCCCGAATCAAAAATCTGAGCAGACCAAGCTCTACGAGCTTGCCCAAATTTTTTTTCGACCTGTGAATGCTTGCCAAAGTTCACTAATATCAGAGAAAGTGAGCAGGCGTGTGTTGGAGCAGTTGACGACTAAGCCCGAGAGGATGCAACCTGCTCTGATACCAATTATTGGAATTAGGGTTGCAAAGAAACGCACATAGCTTGGAGAAGATGAAGGAAGCTCAAGGCACACTATAGAGAGTGTGTTACTTAGTATGCAATGGAAATATAGATAGCCCTAGAGTGATGGGCGTATATACAATGCTCAGGGAAAAAACCTCCTAAAGAGGAAAAAATGCCGCGGTGGTCCTAGTGTGTTCACACACATCACTACCACATGTATATGGTAACATTTATTTAGTTGTCTAAATCACCATCTAAGCTCTATTTTGAGAGTGCATGGGTGGATGATACATCAGTTTGTAATAGTGTGCTAATCTCAATTTTTGATTTGCCACTAATCTATTTTGCATCATATCTCTCTCTACTCTCCTTGCTACTAGATCCTATTGTATTATGTATTTCTTACATTTTTCAATGAAAATTGAATAAATGGAACCATACCAAATGAGCCTTTACATTTTCAATCAAACTCTTTCCACATAATCATGTCAATATTCAAGGTATACTTTGCCAGTATTTGTTCTACATCTTACTAGATGGTCAGCTACTATAGGCAGAATAGATAATTCCTAGGACACCTTGGACTCTGACTTATAATGAAATACCAAAATGGGAAAATAGTCCCTTGTTGGTAAAGACGCCCCATGGAAATCAAATAGTTCATTTTTTTCCAAGTGACTACCATCATAAATCACAAGTTGGGATATTGACCATGTTAATGCAACAACCCTCTAGGTCATGCTGAGGATGCATGCAAGGAACCAAGAAAATTTGGGTACCAAAAAAGATCCTATAATCCAAAATTGATTTGGGAACCTAAACCTCATTAGACATCAGCCACCAAATAGCTAGTACAACCATCTCAAATAGTCAAAACCAATGGAAAGGATGGTATGGTGGATTAAAGAATATCAATTGACTATTCAACCTCCAATAATAGCTATAGGCAAATAATCTAGCACTTTTGCTACCACTACAAAGAAACCCAATCAAACTTTAGGAACCATGTGTTGGGGTTAAAGGCAAATGTGCCTTTGTTGCCTTGAGTTAGACATTCGGTGTCCGATCGCCCACCATTGACCTTTTATTCCTCTTTGCATATATAGATAATAAGGAGTGAGGATCACATGGCTCTTCACCCCACTCACACACAATATCTTCTTCTTCCCTTGAAATGCATGCATGCTTTTGCATCCTGATGCACCCCACAACTAGTATTAAAGCAGCCCGAGTGCAACATTCAGACCTTGTGACCCTCCCCTTGCATATGAGCTGGCTACACACTTTGGCTAAGGCTTGGCTAAGGCTCAACCTTAGCAAGAATTAAAGAAAAAGATTACAAATTTGTATCATATTATTCCAAAAATAAATCGAGATATATTGAAATATATTTTTCTATGTATGTGAGTGAGAGAAAGGAGAAGGATGGAAGGAGGGGGGGGGGGGGGGGGGGGGGGGGGGGGGAGAGAGAGAGAGAGAGAGAGAGAGAGAGAGAGAGAGAGAGAGAGAGAGAGAGAGAGAGAGAGAGATTCTATTATCGTCCTTGGAGGTCATGACCTATGGGACCAAAGTTACATGTGATGTAGTATGTGTATAGTTGATGAGTGACTCTTGATGCTCCAAAATTGTGGTGATGAGAGTCACAATGGAGATCCCACACTATGGTTGGGAGGGGAAGTATTAGGATTAAGTCATGCCTAAAAATGTGAGAGAAGCAAGTTTGGATGTCTGAGCACTCTAGTAGTGTGTGACTCAGAATCTCGAACTTGCAATGAGCATAATGTGAAAAATTGATTTGACTTTTCTTCATTGTCCCAACGCCCCGTCTTGCATGTAGCAAGTGTAATGCATCCCATCTCCCAAACCACTTCTTTATGTTTTGTATCCATCTTGTGCTCAAGATGTTGCTTTTATTCGTATTTTGAACTTTTTTGCTTGCCTCCCATGCAATTGTAGAAAGTCAATGTGAGGGGTTTTGATGCATATTTATCATGTACTCCACAATCCTTTCTATGCCTATAACCTCAATTGGAAGAGATCTTGACTCAAGAAGTAGGAGCATATATGGTGTTTGTGTCTTAACTTGGAGAAAATTTGTAAGAAAATTCTTTTGGAAATTCTCAAAATCTTTCCAAGTAGACTTTGAGATGCTCTTGACCCACACTTCATCTCCATGCAAAGAACTGGTGTCACCAATGCGTCAAAAAGGTACTTCTTGAGAACCCAACACTTGTTCCCACTTTACACATGTTCTCAAATGCATATATGCTCTCTTTTCCGATTCCAAATGATGATAGCACATTCATGCCACTTGTGATCGGACGAAACCTCAAGGCCAAGGTAATTCAAGCTCTCACCAACTTCAAGTGTCTCATTGTTGTAAGCATGGCTTCTTCTTATGGTTGGTTTTCACAAGCATAACCTTTGTCTTGGATTCATTCACAATCATCCCACTATGCAAGCAAAAGTTCTCAAGGACAACCATAAGCTGTGTACATCCTCTAAAGTGTGTGCTAGAAGAACTACATCATCTACATACAACAAAAGCATGATTACTGCATTGCAAATACTGACCTTTTCAATGCCTTCTTCTTGCATAAAGTCAAGTACCATTTGTTCCAATTGATCAATGCATAGACCAAAGAGAGTAGGTGACAACAGACATCCTTGTTTAACCCCAATAGTTCTTGCAAAAGTTTTCAAAATTCCTCTTCCCATGCGCAATTAACACATTACCTTCTCATAAATTTGAGAAAGTACAAGCATAAACTCACTTGGCACTTGGAGTCTTCCATCCTTCTCCACAAATTGTTACGTGGAATCATATCAAAGGCTTTCTTAAAGTCCACAAAGCAATAATACAATCGCTTCCCTTTCAATTGAGTTTCCTCCATGAGAACACGAAGAGTGACAAGATTATCAATGGTGCTATGGTGTTGACAAAAACCCATGAGAGACCCAATCATTATAGTTCAATAGTTATTTACATTCTTTAAATCCCCTCCTTTATGCAAATTAGCACTTCATCATAACGCATACCATGTTGAAGTGCAAAGTTGAACATATCACACATCCACTCATGTGTAAAATCTCTCATCCATTTAATCAATTTTGGCTTGATACCTTGAAGATATCCCGCTTTGCGAGTGGCAAACTTTTCAATTCCACCATAGACATGTCACTTTCATATGTGGCTTAACTATGTCTTACCATATACTTGGAAACCTCTATCTTTAAACTTTTAAATTATGGTGTTAATTTTTACTTGACTCGATCCATTAGGTCTCCCCAATCTTAGAAAAATAAAAATTCTTTCAAAACATATTACATACATAAGTGAAGGGCGAGTTTAGGAAATGAAAAGACGGATGAAGGTGGAAAGTCAAAAGATGAATTAAGGTGGAAAGTCAAAAGACAAATGAAGATGTAAAGTCAAAAAACCTATATCTTATTGAAGAAAATCGGGCAAGATCTTGAGTATATTGTTAAGGACTATGTACATACATGGGAACATACCCTTGTACTCACCTTGTACTCACCTTGGTGGTGTGGAATTGTTTCTTTGGTGAAAACTTACCCTTTAAGGCTTTGACACTTAATCTGGGCTGGGTGATTCATATTTGTCAATTTGGTGTGAACCCCTCACCTACCTCTTAAATGAGGGTATACTATGTAAATACCTTTCTATTACAAACACTCATAATCACTTCTCCTCTCCACACGCTCTCTCCATGTGCTCAATCGAGCCCTGATGTGTTGTATGTCTCATTTTTGTTTTGTGGTTTAATGGAAACAGTAAGCATTACGACATAGATTTCTCATCCTCACAAATTTTGGCCGATAAAGAATCACACTGTGTGTGAACCGTAGCTTCAATAGAAGACATGTTAATCAAAACTTTGATTTGTTTTTATAAAAAATAACAATCTGTAGACAGTCGGCTCTTTGAAGTACCGCGAGCAGCGAGGGCTTTCTGAAGCACCGCGAGCAGGGAGCACTCTCTGAAGCACCACGAGCAGGGAGGATGGCATCCCGAGCAGGTTTTTAGGCAGTAAAAACCGACTTCATCTTCATCTCCTATCAAGCTCTTAAACTGCACCTTCCTGCCCGCCTAAGAACGTGACGGTCTGTGTGCCAGCGTTTCGAGATGGGAGGTTTGAAGCGCCAATGTATGCAGTCGCAAGATCCGATACCAGTTGTTGTGGTTTAAGGCTATGAAGCCATGGCGGTGCGGAGAAGGAGATACAGCAGAAGGAGAGAGAGAGAGAGAGAGAGAGAGAGAGAGAGAGATCTCGACACAGAAAAAAAATGCTATTCTATTGCTATTGATTGAGTAGAAATCCTTTTACATTTGTAGGCTAAACTTTTCATGCAAAAACTATGCAGATTCCACTGCATGCCATAGGATATTGTTCCCACAAGTTCACACTAAACTAATCAAGGGCTTGAAAACCCAACACATGGTGTATCTTAGAGGACTCCGTGAAGATCTCATCTCCAAACGCCACATCAAATTGTTGGATAAAGGCCAAGACTTTGTCCGTAGCACCAAAGGTGCAATTGTAGGTAAGAAAAGAAATGCTCTTTTCTCCCTCTTTGAACTTCTTGAGCTTGGACGACCTCTTCCATGCGGCATATTTCCTATGGCCTCTTTTTTTTTATGGTTCAAAAGTTGCACCATCACTTTCTTCAAAAGATGAAGAATTTGAGGAAGATGGAGAAGAGGGTGACCTCTTTCTTGCCTTGATCTTCTTTGTCTGCACCATCATTTTCATAAGAGGAAGAGGATGGAGAAGATGGAGAAGAGGGTGTCGTTTTTCTCACCTTTTTCTTCTCTTACTTTTTGTCATCCCTCTTTGAATTATGGTGTGGAGAAGTGTGCGATGGTCTTCTCCGTTTAGGAGGTGATAGAGAGTGTTTAGCCCGTCATCTTTGTGGAGCTATCTCCGCCGAGGTGGCAGGAGACTCACTTCTTTCTCGTTCCTTTGGTGGGGGCTCTTGAGTTCTCCTTTGGGAAGGAGATGCGTCATCAAGAAGCAAATTTCTGAGCACGAACTCTTCTTCCCGAATCGAAGAGAGGTCTCTTTTGGAAGTCTTGCAAGGAGGCTTCCTAGGTACTCTCTCATCTCATGATGGGAAGCCTGGAGAATCCCATGAGCATGAAGCTACCGTTGCACTTCACTTTGGAGGGATGGATTTCACATGGCTTGTTGAAGCTTAGAAACAAGATAGTTAACAAGCATAGGGGCATCATTAGTAGCCTGCTAATTAGCAATCAAAGTTATCAACGTTAATTTCACTCTCTTTACTATTTTCACCCATTCTATAGCTTTTAGGTGTAAACTTTTTAGATGTACTTTGGCACTTCAATCCCTAGTTGCTACTCCTCTTTACCCTTTAGAAAAGGCACTCAAGCTACTGTACCCGTGGCTCGAATACCATTAATTGCAAGGAATAGAAGAGAGGGTCATTCAACACCAAAACAATTGCGGCTCCTGCCAAGCTTCTAATAGCTCAATAGTGGTTAAGCAGTAGGCAAGCCCTATAGGACTCCACTATTAAGACCATAGCTCTTGACGGTGATGCCCCGTTATTTGCACGAAGGTAGCAGGCGCACTGCAAGGCTGAAAAATCCCTATTCTACTTACTCAAATGCAATTAATAATACCAACCATTTATAGCTAGCTTGAGGACCTCCCTTCTTGAGAAAGACAAGAGAAACCTTGTGCTCTAATACCAATGTAAAATTTAATAGCCTAGTAACTTGTGTGTAGTGAAAAATAGCATGAACATAGTGAGCATTTCATTAGAATAGATTCCTAATGAGCATAGCAAGAGTGCTTGGGTGGACAGAGCAACAACAAGCATAACACCTAGTTAGATAGCATAAACAATACTTCAAAAGAGAGAGAAATTAAGCTATTGACAACAATTGAGGACCGGATTTACATGTAGCCGGTCCTCCCACCAAAAGGCTTTGTATTATGGTTTCTCCTATCAAGAGAGACATTTTACATTACAATTCTCTGTGTTCCTTCAATACTAGCTAGTGCAATGAAGGTGGAAACTTCAAGCACTAAGCAAAACACTTATTAAACACAACATCAATTCCCTCACGGTCTCAGACCCAAGACCTCACACACCTTCGAAGATGGTGAGAGCTAGCGGGGTGTAAGAGTAGATTGAGAGAAAGAAGGAGTAGTCTTACGAGAAATATGTACATCTCCTCACATAATCACTCATATAAGCATAGCATAGCTTAGTAATTATCATGGTAGAGCAGATGAGCATGCATTGAAGCTTGGCTCTTGGTTGGATTTGCATCACAAAGCCAAGATTGATTGGTGTAGGCCTCCCTTCTCACAAGCTTGGAGTAGGTGATAAGCTTTCCATTAGAGCTTGAGAAGGAGAGAGAGTATTATTGCATCACACATGGAGTGTGAGAGTGTATGCAATAATGCCTTGTAAAATTCAGCCCCCTCTCTCTCTTGGTCAACCCCTCTTGCTATTTGCTCATGCTACCACCCCATTGGACCTCTCCAAGCTTAGCCAATAGTATTTAAGGAGCATAATTGATAGCCTTCTAACATGTGTCCCCCTTTCCCCTTTTGTGAGAGCTTTAAGTAATCAATCAATGCAACTAAACTCTCATTGGACCCCTTTGTCTCCTGGCCAATAGGAATCAGGCAAGCCATTGGGCTATTGAATGCTCATTGGACCCCTTGGGAGATTGTCCAATAATCTTCTAGAGAGATTAATTCTTATTGGTTCTTTTATTAAGTGTTTTTAAATTAATTAAACTAGATTTACTCTAGCCTAATTCTCATTGGTCCACCTCCATGGCCATCCAATAGGATTTGAGTACACCTTGTGGGCATCTGGGCTAGGGAGCTGACATGTGTCCCTCATTCCCTTTGTGTAAAGGAGGCTTGTGAGTGTGTGTGTGTTTCTCTCTCATCCCCTACTTGCAAGGCTTGCCCCCTCCTATGTAGGGACTATGAAGAATTTTTGGTACACACACTAAGCATCCAATTTTCCTAGTGTTTGACCTTTGGACACAACCTTTGAATTTTGGAACCTTACCATTTTGGAAGTCTTAATGGGCTGAACCTTAGGGTCTTTAAAGCCCATTGTTGCACATTGCTCTTTTGTAGATGCCCCCCCCCTTTGGATTCCTATTTTCCCTCCTTTGGATCCCTACTGTGGTCGGTCTGCCAGCTTAACCAATATTCTAGCTTTTTATCCCCTGGCACTATTCTAGCTTTTTCTCTCCTGGCACTTCCCCATATTAAATGATCAGTTTAACATGAGAAAATCATTTAGGAGAATTAGATATTAGTTATTATGACAGTTTGTGTGCCAATAAGTTGCAAGAAGACTAGCCTACAACTAGTATATACAAGAGGTGAGAGAAGACGGCTCTCAACCTATGTCCTCAGGCTCATTCCAAACACGTGAGTGCATCTGTAACTACTCTAGTTAAAATGCAGCATGCATACCACTAGGGCTAGAGCCACGACACTCCTGATGCAAGTATCGAGTGACGACCTGCATGGATCCACAATGCACAATGCCAGTGTCAGTCATCACACAACTGACAACTCCCACTGCAAATGCACTAGCCGCATAAGAAAGATCAGGTCTCAAGACCAAAAGGTCAGACATGAGAGACTTGAAATTTGACAAAACATGGACCATGTGTGCCAACCTATCCTTGTATATGCAACTTCAGTGCCATATGCATCTTCATTAGGAACCACCTAACTATGCATCACCATGTCAGCATCATCTCGCAAAGGCATATCTGTTAAGAATGACTGCTGCAAAACCAACAAATCAGCACGACTACAATCACATATAGTTGTTGGACGAACAGTGTCGCCCTCAAATGTATCAGATGCATCATAGAACAATGCATCAGTCTTTGGCTCAACTGATGTCACCTCAACTGATGACTGACAACCCCGTCACATGCATACTCTCTAGCATTTGTCCTCATAGTAGCATAATCACAATGTCATACATAGAGCCAAACCACTCTAGCCAGAGTATCACTCAACGGAACCACAAATGACATACATATGTGAGAGAAAAATTGCTGCCAAAATGTGAATGAATGAACAGTGTGCCAAAAAAGTGTAGCATACACATCTCCTCACTCTTGCGAGAGTGGGTACAAGAACACCAAACTATGTCCAAACTGACAAACCCTGTCAAAGTGAGAGTAAACACTCGATCACTGTCAAATATATTGACCACTATATCATCAGAGAGCAAAATGCAAATATGAATAAACCATGGCGAGAATCTGGGAAAATCCGGCAGATCTTCCCCTGAAAACTGAGCAAAAACTCAAGTACAATCTTTACCATAAACCATAACACTACTCAATGACAATGAGTAGAAATGCCAAAATAGCTGCACATTGTCACATACAATGGCAATCCGCACTCAACGTACATCAATAGAGTGACCGCACATAAGAAAGCACCAAAACAGTTGCAATCCGGAAACTGAATACAGCCAGTCTCAACTGAATATCAAAAGAGTTGCAATTTTTGTATACAGTCAATCTCGACTGAATATCAGCAAAACGGTGAGGAATTTGCAAAACGTTTTTTTTGCAAAGTTGTAGACCATGTTGAATCAGATGGGCAATGAAGGGAAAAATATTCAGATATGTCTTCTATAAAGAGAAAAAAAAATCTAAAAATAGTGCTACTGCGCACACAGTTTTTAGGGAAGCACCTTCACCTACACACAATCTTCCATACTCCTTTTTGAGCTTCTACAAGAGTATACATCACTCTCAATTGATCTCACAAGATTCCATTGCATTCTCACAAAGCTTCCAATCTTTCTTGATCTCTCCACCGCCGCCAAGCTCAAGCTGCCATAGATGAGCTCCGTCGCTTCCGTCTCGCCAGGAAGCCGTTGTGCATGCTGTTTGCCGTTGTAGCTCTGATACCAATTGTGAGTGTGCGAATGTGGTGCATGTGCGGAGAGTGAGAAGGAGAGAGATGGAGAGAGAGCACACAACACAGGGATGTGGGGTGGAGCTCCCAAATCTCATTGTATGAGCACAATGTGAGAATGAGTGAGAGCTCTTTATTCTTTGTATGTATAAAAAATAAGGAGATAAATATGGATGGCCGGACATTGGCCGGCGGACACTGGCAAAGCACGGTGAGGCACACAGCCTTTACTTAACATATGGTGCGAGGAAGGACTGAGGAAATTCTTCCTCTTTTAGGAATGGCATAAAGAAATAATGGAAAATTGGGGACAAACTCTAGGAAATTCATTACCAGCTGATTTTCTTGATGCATCATCTTTCTAGTGATTCTAACCAAATGGTAGAGTGTTAACCCTCACGGCTCACGGACACCCTATTACCTACGATGGACGTTGTAACCTACGGCGGAAATTGTATTATTTATTTGGTAGAGTCAGGTACTGGGCTTGTAGGTCCAATAGGAAAAGGGTAAGAGTAATCGCCGATAAGAGGCGCACTCTAACTGGGACATTCAAGGGATTAGTTGGCTAAGCATGGGCGCCCAAGTGTGAATGGGGTGAGCTCATATAAAATCCAACTAAACCTAAAATTCACTCATTCTCTCATTTGTGCAATGCAAGAAGAGTGCTTTTGCTCCATCTCCTTGTGTACTAGTGTGTGTGTGTGTGATCGAGCATTGCGGCGGCACGACGGCAGTGAAGCGGTTGAGCGCGACGTAGCGGCGTCTTCTTCTTCTTCGCAGCGAGGAATCCTCCACGGCAGGAGCATAGATCGGTGAGTGACACACCATTGCCCTCTTTTGAGCTTACTAGTTAAGCTAGTTGTGTGCTTGGAGCCGTCTGTGGCTCGCACACAGTGTTAGGCAAGTCCCTTGCTTCAACAGTGCGGCAAGGAGCGCACATTTTTGGCGTCGTTGCCAGGGAGTCGCCCTGCACTAAGCCCAAGAGGCACTTTGTGCTTCTTCTATGACTTGTTTGTAGTAGGAAAGAAGAGGAAGAGGAAGAGGAATGAGTTATTTTTCTGCAAGTTGTTAATTTTTGTATTGTCTGCAAGTTCTGTGATTTCTACATAATCTTGTGTTTTCTATTTGCACACAGTCTTTGCACAATTAGTAGTCGTTAGCTTGTTCGCAGTGAATGAGGAAGTAGGTAGACAGTTAGCAATTTTTGTTTGCACACAGTCTGTACACATAAGGTTTTCCTGCACACAGTCCTTGCACAGTAAGGTAGTGAGAGAGGAAGTAGGTGGACAGTTAGCTCACTGTTAGTAAGTAGTTAGCAGAGTGGTTAACAGATTAGTTAGTGGTTAGCAGCACTGTTAGTAAGTAGATAAGGTAGTGAGCTGTGAGCTGTTGACAGAGAGGTTAGGTAGGTTTTGACAGTGTGAGTGGCCAAGAAAGGGTCACCTCAACCGCGCGCGATCGTCGCCAAAAAAAAATTAAAAAAATCCAAAAATATTTAAGCGTGAGTGACTGGGGGGCTACACTAAAATTTTGATCGGGATCGGGATCATTTCCCCAAGCCCAAGCCCAAGCCCAGGCCCAGGCCTCAGTCTTATGATATATACTAGACTCACTCTTATATATATATACCCTACCCCCTCAAGAGGGAATGAGAGCATGTGGGGCAAGTCCTCCACTCTCCTCCCTTCTCTTCCCACTTGCACCCTTAGACTTTCTAATTTGGGCCTAGTTCCCTACTAGAAATTGACAGTTTTAGGGATTCCGAGGGCATAAAGTGACCAAACGGAGGGCTGTAAAGCACGGCACGTCCCCCTGACCGAGACGCTCATTTTGAGCTATCATACGTTCTATTCTATAGCTGGGTCAAAAAAAAAAAAGACCAAAAAATCAAAAAAAAAAAAGACTTGGGTTGCAAAACACCCAAAAATACTAGGTGAACAGCCTTCACGGGCACTCACTGACACTTCTAGGGGATCAAAGTCATATGAACCTATGCTCTGGAAGAGTGTTAGAGCACGAGAATATTGGTAGCGCCTCCATTTACGTGGGCACCCATTATTCCTCCACCCTAGGTTCTGGACCTTCGACCGAGACTCAAGGTAGCGCGACTCAAGATCCTCATATCGCGTCTAGTGATTCTTACTCTGACTACGAAGTCATGGAGGGGTATCCTACACCAAACCCTGATAGTTCAAGTCAAGACATGCATGCCATGGGCACACAGCCCGGGTCCAACGTGTTTAGCCGCTTAAAAGAGACCCTTAGTAGAGCTACTCGCTCCGAACATGCGGTTAATGAAATAAATGAAGGGAGTGGGGAAGTAAATTCGTCATTCATGCCTAAAATAGACCCTATGCTTCTTGAGAGTGTGCATGTGAATGTTCCATCCACTGCACCTCCTGATCCTTTAGGACTATCTCCCTCTGAGGTTTTACTACCCGATGTAGGAGTCTTGTCGAAGTACAAGAGATCGAATGCTATATGCAAGCAACAAGGGAGAGGGAAATTGAGAACCTACGAAGGCTAGAACAAAGTCGAGCCCTGAAAGCAAAGGCTCCTATGACAACAATCAAGCCGATCAACCGAGTGCTCCCAAGGTAGCAGTCACGGAGGGGCAAGCGATGGGGAGCAATAATGCTTCCACTTCAAGGGAAACCTCCAGCAGGCCAGGCCTAGATGGGATATTCCTAAACAAAAATTGGGAGTATGACCTACAAGCAGAAGCTTTAACTAATCGGTACACAGGACACACCTATCATGTGGGTTGGTTAGATGTTCTACAATCCACATCGGGTGCTACTAGCATAGATGAGCAACAACAGAAAGTCTGTGATGTCCTCCATAGGATTGTCGAGTTAGAAAGACAGAACACAGGGATCAACATGCCTTCAACAGGCCTAATGAGATTCTTGGATACGGGAAAGGCCAACCAACCAACCCTATCACAAATGGAGACTCCCTCAGTGAGCCCCATTGATCTTCCATATGTTGTTTCGCCAAGAGCTTCAGTACAATCTGAGCCCACAAGTGGCAGCTTTACCTTCCCAGATCTAGCTCATCTTTCTCTTAATGACACTACGGCTACCATGCATATCCCAGTGGTGAGCATGACAAGAAGTACACCATGGAGTTCATTTGTTAATACTGCGCCAATGCCTAGTAGCACAGTGCCCCCAACTATACCTACATGTATGTATCAATCATGTGCACCTATCGTACCTCAGCCTCATGTAGCTCCTACACCTCCGATTATTCCAAGAGCTTACAATCCACAATGGCATTATCCAAGCTCTTATACAAGTGGAGCCATGACATTTAATAATAACATGCCATATCAGGCACCCCCTATGCCTAGGGCCACGCCTGTAAACTTTGGACCACCGTCTGGTACACCACCATACGAAATATGGGACCCAAGAGCCGCACGTATGCCAAGGCCAAGGCCAACTCCCATCTCACATGTGGTTCCAAGAGCACATACACCCATTATACCTGCTCAAATAGGAGATTTGGCAGCATTTGATGAAACTATCGGTCGCTCTATTGTGGAAAACATGTGTAGTGCACCTGATAGAGAGCCTAGGAGCAAGGCAGTTCAAGTAGCTAAGCTCACACAGAAATTCAGTGGAGACGGAGATTCTAGAAAGCATATGGAAGTCTTTGAACATGTGTGCGATTCCTTGGAAGAGCACAATGAGCTACATAAGTGTAAGGCTTTGAGTTTGACCCTAAGTGGAAAGGCTGGAGATTGGTATAGAACCTTAAGAGTAGAAGAGAAAACGATCTACTCTACTCTTAGGAGATTGTTCTTGAAAGAGCACATACGAGAGGGAGTACTTTGGGGTGTAGCCTCTCAGCTCCAGAAAGCCCAATGAGAAGAAGGTGAATCCGTGAGAGACTTCATTAGTCGCCTAAAGAATTTGAATTCTCGATGCAATCCAAACGAGCGATGCAACAAAAACCAATTGCTCGATAGATTCATTAGGGGACTACGACATGAAAGTATCTATAATGGCCTAGTCATTAGAGGTATCACTACTTGGGAAGCAGTCACCATGAATGCAATCCAATTGGAGGATAATTTAATGATTGCAAGAGAAAGAGTGTCTGCCGAACCGAAGTCTAGTAGCTCGCAAGCGTCAGGGCATGAGCCAATGAAGATAAAGTCAATCGTGAAAGAGCAAACGATATCTGAGATGACTTTGGCAGATCTCACCAAGGCTATCCAAGAAATCCTTAGGGGTAATTTTGCTCCACAAAACACTCATATGTATCCAAGAAGGGAGCAACAATGGTGCTCAATTTTCTTGGGCCCGCATACTACGGGTGAATGCCCTACTTTTAGAGTAAAGTTTAACGGGACTTGTAACGCGTGTGGTAGGTATGGCCATCAAGCGAAGGATTGCCTAATGCTTAAACACATCATGGAAAATAGACCGCCTATAGCTTGGGCAGACTCACCTCGAGTTCCTGCATTGATGCCTACCCCACCCATGGAGCAACAGTTGCCATTACAGCACATGGTCCCTAGAACCCAAAATGTGGTCCAAACCACACCGTTGCCACCTCCAGTTCTAGGACCGCAACCCCATCATCCAAGAGTTACACCTATGAACCAAATAGGTTGCGAGTCATCTAGTACTTATGTAGATTACGAAGAGGACATAGACTCTAGTATCACCTATGGAGTCGACATGCTTGAGGAGTGTCCCATGTACTATATGGAAGACCATTGGGGACAAATCAAATCGGTATATCAAGCTACTGCGCTAGCAGCAAGAGACCAAAACATTAATAGTTTTGCCAGGAGACCACCTCTTCACTGCTACGAATGTGGTGGACCACATCAAGTAGCTGAGTGCCCCATTAGAATGCAAAAGAATGCTGCACTAATGCAAACAAGTCAAGGGAGTGCACTGGCAATGCCAATACTCACTTGTAATCGTTGTGGCATAGATCATTTGATCGCACAGTGTCCTAACAATCCAAACGCACCGAAAATCACAACATTGAACTTAATAGAGATTGTTGATGGGACACCACCAACTATAAACATAGTACCAGTAAACGCACTCACACGATCGATGCTCCAAAAACAAAATTATATTCTTGAGGAAAGAGACACGGCATCAATTGCCCAATCTCAGAAAAAGAAGAAAACACGAAGAAAGAGATCGCAAAAAGCAGCGAAGTCAGACCCCAGCTCAAAGACCAACATAGGGACTGGTGATGACCCCGTATATATGAACGACGCTGAAGAATATTCTGATTCAGGTGAAACCATGGAGACCAAAACGACCACTAACATAGAAACCAACAAGGAAGATCTTCATGAGCCACAATGGCCAGGATCCAAAAAGAAGATAGGAACTTACCCAAACCCTACAGAGGAGATTGAGCGAGTCAAGCATTTAAGGAGTTTGGTAGAAGATACCCAAAGGGATCTAGAACTAGCACCTAGGAAGATCCAGATTACAGACACCGTGTTTCCTACACAACAACAACCTCACCAAGTCCATAGACCCTTGGACATACCTAGTGTCATCCAAGAAGAAAGTGACTTAAAGTCATGGGAAAGTGGGCGTACTCACTTCTTGATGGAAGAATGTTTACAGAGGAACTACCTGATCCTATCGAAGAAATGAAGATCCCATCTTCCCCACGTCAAGGGACTCAAGGCCAAAAGGTGCCGTTAAACATTGCAAAATTGATGGATTTCATGTCTTCAGAAGTTAGAACCACCATCATGTCCAAACTATATAAAGACCCTGAGCTAGTCTTAGCTCTTCGAGCCTTCCTCAATGGAGAACTAAAGTTTGGGCTACCACAATTTGCACAGATGGATGGAGCTGCGGAGATGCCAATAGAGGAGGAACACATAGATCAACAACCCAACCTAGATGAGAACCTTGTTATAGAAATACATGTTAACAAGTTGGGGCAATACTTTGAAGGTGATGAATCTAATGCTACTCTACCAATCACTACTAAAGGATTAACTGTAAAGGGGGTCCTTGACGGTGGTGTGGGAGTCAGCATGGTGACAAAGAGTTGTTGGGAGTCTATGGGGAGACCTCACCTTGAAGCCACAAGCGTAGTGGTAAAAATGGCTAATGGATCTATTGTTACGCCTATTGGAATGCTAAAGGATCTCAGAATCAAGGTCTTGGGACACAAGGTAAGGCAGACTTTCATTGTTATGGATTTTTCCAAGTATCCTATGTCATTTGAGATGATCTTAGGGCGTCCATTCATGAGGGAAGCAAAAATGGTGCATGACTGGTCCAAAAACCACGTCTACTTACAGTTCCAAGACTCTGTCATTCGAGTTGATCTTTAAGTGGTCGAACGCATCCTCTAGGAAATAAATTCATCATTGATAATCGATCAGACACAACAATTCACTCAGGTCCATTACAGTATTGTTACATGTGTAACCAAGACACGGATATTGGGGAGAACTCTCCTTATATGGATATCCTACCCGGAATGGCTGAGTCAGACAATGTCGATTGGGTACACCTAGTGGCAACTATAGATACATGGGGATCTAGAGGAACAACCTAGGTAACACCAGATGGGGAAGAGATACCACACACTGCACCAGTAAACATGTTAGGTGTAGCGCATGTAACATCCGATGATAAGAAAGAGGCACACCTACCTGAGAGTGAAACCGATGATTCCTCAAAGGCTTCAGGCCAATACACATCAGAACCGGAATCTCAGGGAGAAATGGATTCAGAACCTGAGGAAACATCGAGTGAACCAAGTATAGAAACTAAACACTCAAGGCCTAGTACGACCATCTATGTGAAGAAGATACAAGCGAAGACCTATCAGGCGAGTCGAGTTCAAACATTTACCAAAAGCAAAACCTTAACAAGAAAGAAAGGTCATATAAGAGATGACGATATCAAGCAAATGTGAGAGCTAGTATTTTCACTCTAACCATCAACTATTTGCGTGTACAGATATGGCTAGTACGCTAGAGTCATCCACTCCTGCCTTGGGTGAGAGGTACCCTCGTTACTTTTCACAAATATTTCACATGGTCTTTCCAGTGCTTGCATGTGAATGGGATTTGATAGGTACGCTAGCATGTGAGAGGAATTTTGAGGAGTTAGAATGGCTGATACGTCTCTTGACGACGTCTGATCCATACTTAGTAGAGAGCGTTTCTCCCATTTCACAAGCCTACCCTTTTGACCAAGATGACTATAGGCGTCTAGTGACCTTCTTAGTAAACATGGGCACCTATGATGAAGAAGAAAATTTACAGGACTACACGGATGGCACATATGGTCTCATGGATGATGACTTTGTTTATCTCGACGACGAGGATAGGGGTTTAGCCTTAGGGTTTCCCCCCAACCTCTACAATATCCTATTCCCTTGACTCTCTAGGGGAGTGCAAATAATTAGGTTAGGGTTCCTTATGTTTTTTGTTGTGTTCAATAAGTGTTGGTACCTTTTCCCACTAATGTGCCTCCTGGAGGTATTCCTTTTGTTTCCTAGTGTGTATAGGAGCGTGTTGCTATTGATAGGATTTGGACCTTCATGAAATCTTTATCTCGACTCACTCTTCAAATCAAGCGCGACCATCGACACAAACAGGTGTTTCTTGTTTAGGAAAGCTTCACAAAACTCCCTTAGAAATTCTTTAAACGCAGTGTTTATTAATCGTTGGAATGTAGCAGGGGCATTTGTTAACCCAAAAGCCATAACACGAAATGCAAACACTCCAAACTCTGTGATACAAGCAGTTTTAGCTTGGTTCTCTAATGCAATTGTGATTTGATTGTAACCAGAGTACCCATCTAAAAATCTATAAGCTTCCATGCCCGCAACTCTTTCAAGCACATGTTCAGAATATGGCAAGGGATAATGATCTCTCCTAGTAGCTGCATTAACTTTCTTGAGGTCCACGCACACTCTTAGTTTCCCATTCTTTTTTGGCACAATGACTATTGGAGAAACCCATTCTGAGTGCTCAATAGGGTATATGAATCCACATTGGATAAGTTTTTCAATCTCCTCTTGTACAATTTTGGCGTACTTAGGATTCATTGGATAGGGTCGTTGCTGGACGGGTTTAGCAATGTTGATCATGGGAATTGTATGTTGCACCACAGAAGGTGGAACGCCCTTCATGTCATGATATGTCCAAGCAAAGATATCCTTGTATTCCTTGAGGAGATCCTTAAGTACAGCCTCTTCAGTTTCGGTCAGGTCTTGAGCAATAAAGACTGGTTTAGACTCCTCACCTGGTTTTGCTAATTCTATCTCTTCAACTACCGCTGGACCATCAAAGACTCCACTGCTTCCATTGGTAGGTATTCGTTGGGCTTTGGCATACACAACCTTTCGCTCCCCCGTGGTATAAGATTTAAAATGTTCAGGAGCCGTATGTAAGTCAGCAGGCTCTTGTCCTGACGGAGACCTTTCTTTTAGTTCTGCCTCCTTTTGTTGTTGTGCTAACTCTCGGTTTTGACGTCTTCTTATAGTTCGACTCAATTTCGGCTCTGTAACCTCCAATTGAGTGAGGTCAATGGGTCGCGGGCTGCACCACATGACACTCTGGAGATGTTCACCCCAATTGTCTACTAGCTTTCGATGAGCATCACATGCCCCTAGATAGCTAAGCCATTCTGCAGTAGATCTTTCCTTGTTTATCCTAGTTCTCACATTTGCTCGATATCGTCGTCTCTTATATGACCTTTGTTTCTTGTTAAGGTTTTGATTTTGGTAAATGTTTGAACTCGACTCGCCTGATAGGTCTTCGCTTGTATCTTCTTCACTCTCATATAAATTACCATAGATGGTCGTACTAGGCCTTGAGTGTTCAATTTCTATACTTGGTTCACTCAATGATTCTTCAGGTTCTGAATCCATTTCTCCCTGAGATTCCGTTTCTGATGTGTATTGGCCTGAAGCCTTTGAGGAATCATCTGTTTCACTCTCAGGTAGGTGTGCCTCTTTCTTATCATTGGATGTTACATGCGCTACACCTAACATGTTTACTGGTGCAATGTGTGGTATCTCTTCCCCATCTGGTGTTACCTAGGTTGTTCCTCTAGCTCCCCATGTATCTATAGTTGCCGCTAGGTGCACCCAATCGACATTGTCTGACTCAGCCATATGGGTAGGATATCCATATAAGGAGAGTTCTCCCCAATATCCGTGTCTTCGTTACACGTGTAACAATACTGTAATGGAGCTGAGTGAATTGTTGTGTCTGATCGATTATCAATGATGAATTTATTTCCTAGAGGATGCGTTCGACCACTTAAAAGATCAACTCGAATGACAGAGTCTTGGAACAGTAAGTAGTTGTGGTTTTTGGACCAGTCATGCACCATTTTTGCTTCCCTCATGAATGGACGCCGTAAGATCATCTCAAATGACATAGGATGCTTGGAAAAATCCATAACAATGAAAGTCTGCCTTACATTGTGTCCCAAGACCTTCATTTTGAGATCCTTTAGCATTCCAATAGGCGTAACAATAGATCCATTAGCCATTTTTACCACTACGCTTGTGGCTTCAAGGTGAGGTCGCCCCATAGACTCCCAACAACTCTTTGTCACCATGCTGACTCCCGCACCACCGTCAAGGACCCCCTTTACGGTTAATCCTTTAGTAGTGATTGGTAGAGTAGCATTAGATTCATCACCTTCAAAGTATTGCCCCAACTTGTTAACGGGTACTTCAATTACAGATTCATGTCCCGCTAGGTTAGATGGTGGTGCTAAATGTTCCTCATCATTCATTACCGAGTCAGGTTTGTTCATATGTGAAAACTGTGGTAATCCGGCATGTAATTCTCCATTGAGGAAGGCTCGAAGAGCTGAGACTAGCTCGGGGTCTTTATATAGTTCGGACATGATGGTGGTTCTAACTTCTGAAGACATGAAATCCATCAATTTGGCAACATTTAATGGCATCTTGTGGGACGTAGGACCCTGACAAGAGAATGGTGAAGATGTAATCTCCACTTCCTCAAGGGGGTCGGGCATTCCCTCACCAAACATTCTCTCTAGTAGGAAAGGTGTGTGTCCACTTTCAGATGTCCTACCCTCACTCTCTTCCCAAATGATACTAGGTATAGCTAACGGCCTGTAGTTCTTGTGAGGTTGAACTTGTGTGGGAAACATTGTGTCCGACATCTGGATATGTTTAGGTTCAGATTCTAATGTTCATTGAGTTTCTTCCACCAAACCCCTCAGTTGTTGGACTCGTTCCAATCTTTCTCTTGCAATCCTCATTTTTTGTCTCTCGTGGCTTATCTTGGGGGTTCGCAACTGGGTGGTTTAACTTTGAATACTCTTTTGGTGTTCGTCGTAATTCCCTCTCGTGATCCTCCTCACTGGATTTTTCATTTGTAGTAACAGTTTTGGTCTCCGTGGTCTCTATCGAATCTGAGTCATCCTCAGGGTCATTCATATACACGAGATCCTCTCCTTTCCCTATGTTAGTCTTTGAACTAGGTTTTGAGCTAGAAACATTAAGGGATTTCTTTCTTCGTGTTTTCTTCTTTCTCGCTCGGCCAATGGATGCAGCATCTCTCTCTTCGAGGATGTAATTTTTCTTTTGGAGGATCGACCGTGTGAGTGCATTCACGGGTGCTATGTTTATAGTTGGTGGTGTCCCATCAACAATCTCTATTAAGTTCAATGGTGTGATTTTCGGTGTGTTTGGATTGTAAGGACACTGTGCGATCAAATGATCTATGCCACAACGATTACAAGTGAGTATTGGCATTGCTAATGCACTCCCTTGACTTGTTTGCATTAGTGCAGCATTCTTTTGCATTCTAATGGGGCACTCAGCTACTCGATGTGGTCCACCACATTCGTAGCACTGAAGAGGTGGTCTCCTGGAAAAACTATTAATGTTTTGGCCTCTTGCTGCTAGCGCAGTAGCTTGATATACCGGTTTGATTTGTCCCCAATGGTCTTCCATATAGTACATGGGACACTCCTCAAGCATGTCGACTCCATAGGTGATACTAGAGTCTATGTCCTCTTCGCAATCTACATAAGTACTAGATGACTTGCAACCTATTTGGTTCATAGGTGTAACTCTTGGATGAGGGGGTTGCGGTCCTAGCACTCGAGGTGGAAACGGTGTCGTTTGGACCACATTTTGGGTTCTAGGGACCGTGTGCTGTAATGGCAACTGTTGCTCCATGGGTGGGGTAGGCATCAATGCAGGAACTCGAGGTGAGTCTGCCCAAGCTATAGGCGGTCTATTTTCCATGATGCATTTAAGCATTAGGCAATCCTTCGCTTGATGGCCATACCTACCACACGCGTTACAAGTCCCGTTAAATTTACTCTGAAAGTAGGGCATTCACTCGTAGTATGGGGGCCCAAGCAAATTGAGCACCATTGTTGCTCCCTTATTGGATACATATGAGTGTTTTGTGGAGCACGATTACCCCTAAGTCTTTCTTGGATGGCCTTGGTGAGATCTGCCAAAGTCATCTCAGATATCGTTTGCTCTTTCACGATTGACTTTATCTTCATTGGCTCATGCCCTGACGCTTGCGAGTTACTGGACTTCGGCTCGGCGGACACTCTTTCTCTTGCAATCATTAAATTATCCTCCAATTGGATTGCATTCATGGTGACTGCTTCCCAAGTAGTGATACCTCTAATGACTAGGCCATTATAGATACTTTCATGTCGTAGTCCCCTAATGAATCTATCGAGCAATTGGTTGTTGTTGCATCGCTCTTTTGGATTGCATCGAGAATTCAAATTCTTTAGGCGACTAATGAAGTCTCTCACGGATTCACCTTCTTCTCGTTGGGCTTTCTGGAGCTGAGAGGCTACACCCCAAAGTACTCCCTCTCGTATGTATTCTTTTAAGAACAGTCTCCTAAGAGTAGAGTAGATCGTTTTCTCTTCTACTCTTAAGGTTCTATACCAATCTCCAGCCTTTCCGCTTAGGGTCAAACTCAAAGCCTTACACTTATGTAGCTCATTGTGATCTTCCAAGGAATCGCACACATGTTCAAAGACTTCCATATGCTTTCTAGCATCTCCGTCTCCACTGAATTTCTGTGTGAGCTTAGCTACTTGAACTGCCTTGCTCCTAGGCTCTCTATCAGGTGCACTACGCATGTTTTCCGCAATAGAGCGACCGATTGTTTAAGCAAATGCCCAAATCTCCTATTTGAGCAGGTATAATGGGTGTATGTGCTCCTGGAACCACATGTGAGATGGGAGTTGGCCTTGGCCTTGGCATACACACGGCTCTTGGGTCCCATATTTCGTATGGTGGTGTACCAGACGGTGGTCCAAAGTTTACAGGTGTGGCCCTAGGCATAGGGGGTGCCTGATATGGCATGTTATTATAAATGTCATGGCTCCACTTGTATAAGAGCTTGGATAATGCCATTGTGGATTGTAAGCTCTTGGAATAATCGGAGGTGTAGGAACTACATGAGGCTGAGGTACGACAGGTGCACACGATTGATACATACATGTAGGTATAGTTGGGGGCACTGTGCTACTAGGCATCGGCGCAGTGTTAACAAATGAACTCCATGGTGTACTTCTTGTCATGCTCACCACTAGGATATGCATGGTAGCCGTAGTGTCATTAAGAGAAAGATGAGCTAGATCTTGGAAGGTAAAGCTGCCACTTGTGGGCTCAGATTGTACTGAGGATCCTGGCGAAACAACATATGGAAGATCAACGGGGCTCACTGAGGGAGTCTCCATTTGTGATAGGGGTTGTTGGTTGGCCTTTCCCATATCCAAGAATCTCATTAGGCCTGTTGAAGGCATGTTGATCCCTGTGTTCCGTCTTTCTAACTCGACAATCCTATGGAGGACATCACAGACTTTCTGTTGTTGCTCATCTATGCTAGTAGCACCCGATGTGGATTGTAGAACATCTAACCAACCCACATGATAGGTGTGTCCTGTGTACGGATCAGTTAAAGCTTCTGCTTGTAGGTCATACTCCCAATTTTCGTTTAGGAATATCCCATCTAGGCCTGGCGTGCTGGAGGTTTCCCTCGAAGTGGAAGCATTATTGCTCCCCATCGCTTGCCCCTCCGTGACTGCTACCTTGGGAGCACTCGGTTTCTCGGTTGGCATGATTGTTGTCATAGAAGCCTTTGCTTTCAGGGCTCGACTTTGTTCTAGCCTTCGTAGGTTCTCAATTTCCCTCTACCTTGTTGCTTGCATATAGCATTCGATCTCTTGTACTTCGGCAAGACTCCTACCATCGGGTAGTAAAACCTCAGAGGGAGATAGTCCTAAAGGATCAGGAGGTGCAGTGGATGGAACATTCACATGCACACTCTCAAGAAGCATAGGGTCTATTTTAGGCATGAATGACGAATTTACTTCCCCACTCCCTTCATTTATTTCATTAACCGCATGTTCGGAGCGAGTAGCTCTACTAAGGGTCTCTTTTAAGCGGCTAAACACGCTGGACCCGGGCCGTGGGCCCATGGCATGCATGTCTTGACTTGATCTATCAGGGTTTGGTGTAGGATACCCCTCCATGACTTCGTAGTCAGAGGAAGAATCACTAGACGCGATATGGGTCGCGCTACCTTGAGTCCCGGCCGAAGGTCCAGAACCTAGGGTGGAGGAATAATGGGTGCCCGCATAAATGGAGGCACTACCAATATGCTCGTGCTCTAACACTCATCCAGAGCGTAGGTTCATATGACTTGGATCCCCTAGAAGTGTCAGTGAGTGCCCGTGAAGGCTGCTCACCTAGTATTTTTGGGTGTTTTGCAACCCAGGTCTTTTTTTAAAATTTTTATTATTATTTTTATTTTATTTTATTTTTATTTTTTTGAGGCAACGACCGCGCGCGGTTTAGGTGACCCTTTCTTGGCCACACACACTGTCAACACCTACCTAACCTCTCTGTCAACAGCTCACAGACAGCTCACTACCTTATCTACTTACTAACAGTGCTGCTAACCACTAACTAATCTACTAACTAATCTGTTAACCACTCTGCTAACTGCTTACTGACAGTGGGCTAACTGTCCACCTACTTCCTCTCTCGCTACCTTACTGTGCAAAGACCGTGTGCAGGCAAACCTTGACAGAAAACTGTGTACAGATTGTGTGCAAACAGAAATTGCTAACTGCCTTCCTACTTATTCATTCACTGCGAACAAGCTAACGACTACTAATTGTACAAAGACTGTGTGCAAACAGAAAACACAACATTATGCAGAAATCACAGAACTTGCAGACAATACAGAAATTAACAACTTGCAGAAAAATAACTCATTCCTCTTCCTCTTCCTCTTCTTTCCTACTACAAACAACTCATAGGAGAAGCACAAAGTGCCTCTTGGGCTTAGTGCAGGGGGATTCCCTGGCAACGGCGCCAAAAATGTGTGCTCCTTGCCGCACTGTCAAAGCAAGGGCCTTGCCTAACACTGTGTGCGAGCCATAGACGGCTCCAAGCACACAACTAGCTTTACTAGTAAGCTCAAAAGAGGGCAATGGTGTGTCACTCACCGCTCTATGCTCCTGCCGTGGAGGATTCCTCGCCGCAAAGAAGAAGGAGACGACGCTACGTCGCACTCAACCGCTTCACCACCGTCGTGCCGCCGCAATGCTCGATCGCTCTCTCTCTCTCTCTCTCTCTCTCTCTCTCTCTCTCTCTCTCTCTCTCTCTCTCTCTCTCTCTCACACACACACACACACACACACACACACACACACACACACACACACACACACACACACACACACACACACACACACACACACACATACAGACACACACAAGGAGGTGAAGAAGAAGAAGATGGAGATGGAGATGGAGCAAGAGCACTCTTCTATTGCACAAATGAGAGAATGAGTGAATTTTAGGTTTAGTTGGCTTTTATATGAGCTCACCCCATTCACACTTGGGCGCCCATGCTTAGCCAACTAATCCCTTGAATGTCCCAGTTAGAGTGCGCCTCTCATCGGCGATCACTCTTACCCTTTTCCTATTGGACCGACAAGCCCGGTACCTGACTCTACCAAATAAATAATACAATGTCCACCGTAGGTTACCACGTCCGTCTCGTAGGTGATAGGGTGTCCGTGAGCCATGAGGGTTAACAAACATGAAATACTTGGCTCTCACGATTAAACAACTTAATTAACCAGAGAAAATTAAGAAGCTTACCCATGGTATTAATAGTCGATCTCTAGTGCCTTTCGAGCGTTAAATTAGCGACCCCGTACTTGTTTAATTTTTTACCTTTACATCTGTTTATGCATTTGATTACATTGCAATTTAATGCTTATTGTTGACAAATTGTTTAAAATTCTGTTACCAATCAATTGTCAGCCTAAAATTGCATATGCTTTTTAATAGCTTCCAAGGACGGAATCTACATCAGGAAGGGGGGCATGTTAACCCTCATGGCTCACGGACACCCTATTACCTACGACGGACATTGTAACCTACGGCGGAAATTGTATTATTTATTTAGTAGAGTCAGGTACCGGGCTTGTCGGTCCAATAGGAAAAGGGTAAGAGTGATCGCCGATGAGAGGCGCACTCTAACTGGGACATTCAAGGGATTAGTTGGCTAAGCATGGGCGCCCAAGTGTGAATGGGGTGAGCTCATATAAAAGCCAACTAAACCTAAAATTCACTCATTCTCTCATTTGTGCAATGCAAGAAGAGTGCTCTTGCTCCATCTCCTTCTCCATCTGCTTGTGTACTAGTGTGTGTGTGTGTGTGTGTGTACTTGAGAGAGAGAGAGAGAGAGAGAGAGAGAGAGAGTGTGTGTGTGATCGAGCATTGCGGCGGCACGACGGCGGTGAAGCGGTTGAGCGCGACGTAGCGGCGTCTCCTTCTTCTTCGCGGCGAGGAATCCTCCACGGTAGGAGCATAGATCGGTGAGTGACACACCATTTCCCTCTTTTGAGCTTACTAGCTAAGCTAGTTGTGTGCTTGGATCCGTCTGTGGCTCGCACACAGTGTTAGGCAAGTCCCTTGCTTCGACAGTACGGCAAGGAGCGCACATAGAGACTCTTAAGAGCTTGTTCCTATTATGTCATTTCCATCCGAGTCTTTGGTTGTCATAAAATCTAATATCTAATATGTAACCAACCCAAATGATTTTCTCATATTAAATTGATCACTTAATGTGGGAGAATAAACAGGAACAAGTGTTAAGATATAGACATGTGCTTATAGATCTATCTCAACACGGGGCCAATGGTAAAGGGGCCCAAATGAGAGATGGTCTATCAAAGAGCAAGGCTAACAAATGGAGCATAAGACCTTAGGGTTAGCTTCATTGAAGACCTCCAATAATGTGTGTAAAAGGCCTTTGACCTTAGGTAATCTAGGAGCTTGAGGCGCGGGAACCCAACCCAGCTCGAGGTGCTTGTCCTGCTTGATGACTAAGGTGCTTGATGATTGAGGTGCTTGAGATGCTTGAGGTGCTTGATTATTGAGATGCTTGATGTGCTTGACATGCTTGAGATGCTAGGGTTGCACTTGAGGTGAGAACCCACCCCAAGCTTAAAGTGCTTATGAGCCAAGCTTGTGGTGGGAACTGGGCCTATGCATGAGGGTTTGAGGTGTCAAAAAGTCAAAGATTCAATCCCTACAAGGAGGGGGCGAGCCCTACATGAGGGGGGATGAGAGAGAACACCCACACACTCACACAAGGCATGCATGGTACAAAGAAAGAAAAAGGGACACTTGTCAAGTTCCTCCTCATGTTGCCCTCATGGTGTGCCTGAAGCCTATTGGTTGGCCACCCAAGGGGTCCAATAATAATTTAGGATATTTAATTGATTGATTTAGCATTTATCTAGCCCTCTCTCTCAAAGGGGAAAGGGGGACACTTGTCTCAAGGCTACCCTTGTTGCTTGTAATGCCTCCTGCTTGTGATTGGCTAGGCCTGGAGGGGTCCAATGAGCTTCAAGCATGAGCTACAAGGGGGGGTCGACCCAAGCAAGATAGGGGGTTGCTTAGGGGGTATACTCACCCACACACACTCACAAACACTCTCATTGTGTGCTATGCAAGAGCTCCCTCTCCTTCTCCAAGCAAGTAGAGGTTGAGAGCCTACACCAACACTCTTGGATATGGAGTGCAAATCCAACCAAGAGCCATGCTTCAATGCTTAATCTTGCCATATCCTTCTTCTTCACTACTATACTATTATGTATGCTAGCAACAAGAGTTATGATAAGTGAGTAACTAATTCTTTCTCCTACAAAATGTTTCTTCTTCCTCTTCCCTACCCTCATTCCCTGCTAGCTCTCTCCACCTTCGAAGGTGTTTGAGGTCTTGGGACTGAGGCTTGGGATAGTTAAAGCTTTCTTCAAGTTTATGTTATGTTTGTGATGCATGAAGCTTTCCATCTTCATTGCATCACCTAGGTCACAAGGAACACAAGATTGTATTGTAACAAGTCTCTCTTTATAGGAGAAATCATAATACAAATGCCTATTGGAGGGGGGACCGGCTCCACATAAATCCGGTCCTCAAATGTTGTCATGTTCTCTAAATTCTCTCTCTTTCTTGCAAAAGTAGTGTTCATGCCAAGTTAACTAATTGCTATGATTATGTTGCTATCTTCAATTATGTTCACCCGCTATGCTCACAAAGTCATTTCTCAAAAGTATTCTTATTAATTTCCGCTACTCTCAAATTAAATAGGCCAATTTCATTACATTGGTATCAGAGCATTTGGTTTTTCTTTTCTTGCTTAAGAAGAGAGGTCCTTAAGTAGCCTATAAATGGTTGATGTTGTTAATTTTATTAGGGTAAGTGGAAGTGGGATCTATTATCGGTTTTGTTGAGCCCACTATGTGGGGGATGGTGCACACCTCGGGAGCTTTGGACTTAATAATGGAGTCTTTTTAGACTTTCCTACGGCTTTAACATTATTGAGCCATAAGAAGTCCTAAAGGAGCTAGCCCTTGGCAACTCTGCTATGTTAGACCTACTCCTCTACTCTCTATAATTAACCACTTCGAGCCGTGGGTGTAGATACTTAAGAGCCGATTTTCAAAGGCTAAGAGGAGTGGCAACTAAGGTTTTGAATTGCCAAAGCATACAGTAAGTACATACATAAATTTTGTTAACATGGATGACAATAATCAAGAGAGTAGAATGAACATTGATAGCTTTGATTTTGCACATGAAGGTGCTAATGATGATGCTCCCATGTTTGTGAATTATCTCGTCACTAGGTTGTAGCAAGCTATGCGCAACCCTACTTTGCAAGCCGAAGTTACTCAACAACTTCGTGCTTATGGAATTTCCCTTCCTTTCCAAGAGGAGAGAGAGATTAGGAGGCCTCTTGAAGAGACCCCCAAAAGAAGACTCTCTCCCATTCGAGAGGAGGAATCCAAAGAGCAAGAAAGCAATGAAAGTTTAAGTTCCTCTGAAGATGTGGCTCCACGAAGACGGCGGTCTAGACGATCGCCCACTCCTCCCAAGAGGAAAAGATCAACACATAGTCCTTCTCCTCATCACTCTGAAAGACAAGAGAGGAAACAAAGGAAGAAAAGGGCTAGGAAGAGGTCACCCTCTTCTCCTTCTTCTTCACCTTCCTCCTCTTCTGACAAAAGTTATGGTTATTCTCCTAGAGAATACAAGAGGGGAGGACATCGCAAATCATTTCCTGCATGGCGAAGGTCACAAAAGCTAAAGAAGTTCAAGGAGGGAGGAAAGAGTATCTCTTTTCTCACCTATGATGGCACCTTCGGTGCTACCGACAAAGTGTTGGCCTTCATCCAACAATTTGATGCGGCCTTTGGAGATGAGGGCTTCACAGATTCCTCTAAGCTACGGCATGTAGCTATGCACTTCCAAAAATCAGCTCATCAATGGTGGGCTAGCCTTCGTGGAAATGGTGAAGCCCCAAAGACATGGAAAACTCTACAAGTTTCCATCATGAAGCAATACCTTGCAAGCGATGCAAAGGACAAAGTGCTTACCGAATGGCGCATCTTGAAGATCCTCTCCCATGAGTCTATCCACAAATATGTAGACAAGTTTTGGGATTTACATCTCAAGGCTACTGTCTTTCAAAAGATAGACTTTGCCGAGCAAAGGCAGCAATTCTGTGTGGGATTACCTGAAGAGATGGCCAAATACATCAACTCTCAACGGCCTAGTACTATTAGCGAAGTAATCCATCACACCATGGTTGCTTCACGCATCAATTTCCATCAAGGGGCTAGACGTAATGTCAAGCCCATGGAAAACAAAGACAAAAATGATGCAAAGGGGAAAACCAATGTCCAAAATACTTCCCAAGTCAATTCCAACAACAACAATAATCGGTCCAAGGAGAAGGGAGTTTACAAAGGTAAAAACAAACTCTCTCCTGAAGAGCTTGAAGATTTTCGCAAGGACCATAAGTGTTTCAAGTGTGGGGAGCAAGGACATGGCTATAGTTCTTGCCCCAAAAAGAATACTCGCAATGAGACTCCTAGGGCTTCCACCATCGAAGCTCCAAAAGAGGATGCTCATTGCAAAGGATCATCACTTTCCTATGCTTGGGGAAAGGTAAGAGAGCATGATGCCTTCATCTTGTTTGACCCTGGCTCTACTCTTAACTTCATATCAATGGAGTTGGCCACCAAGTTGGGCATTCAAGCTTTTGAGATGGGAGATATAGTAGTGGCTGATGCAAATTTCAAGGGACAACAAGCCTCCGTTACTCCCTTGATTGGGAAGTTGAGGCTTCATGTCCAAAGCTATGTCGACAAGGAAGACTTCTTCATCTCTCCTCTCCAACATGAGGATGTTATCCTAGGGGCACCATGGTTTGATCGCATGGCTGCCAACATGAAGTTCCCTGAAAGGAGAATCTACTTCACCTACAGGGGAAAGAACATGTATATAGATGCTAGTGAGCGTGGTCGCACTATTCCACTTGTAAATCCTCTTGCTTTTGATAAGTCAATGAAGAGCTCAGTTTTTGCGTACATGATTTTTGTCAAAGAGTCTCTAAAAGATACTAATGTTTCATCAAATGTAAATGGTAGGAATCAAGAAGAGATAGACTTGTCTAATTTTCTAAAAGGATTCCAAGATGTGTTCATCGATGATATCCCTATGGACTTACCTCCACAACGAGGGGATGATGACCATCGTATTGAGCTCCTTCCTGGAAGCTCACCACCTAACAAGCCTCCTTATCGAGTCTCACAAGCTCAACAAGAGGAGATCATGAGGCAAGTGCAAGAGCTGGTAGACAAAGGGATGGTGAGGCCTCGTTCCTCTCCCTTTTGTTCTCCAGTCCTTTTAGTGCAAAAGAAAGATGGTACATACCGTATGTGTGTGGACTATCGAGCACTAAACCATATCACTATCAAAAACAGATTTCCCGTACCTCGGGTAGAAGATCTGTTTGATAAGCTACAAGGCTCGACCTACTTCAGTAGGATTGACCTTAAGAGTGGCTATCATCAAATAAGGATAGTGGATGAAGATATCTTAAAGACCGCGTTTCGCACAACGTTTGTTCTTTATGAATATCTAGTCATGCCTTTTGGCTTGACTAATGCACCAGCTACGTTCAATCGTTTGATGGAGAAAATTTTTAGACCATACCGCAAATTCACTGGAGTGTTCTTTGATGATATCATCATCTACTCCAAGTCTTTGGAGGAACATAAGCAACATCTCCAAGTGATTTTTCAAGCATTGAGGGAGAACAAGCTTTTTCTTAACCAAAAGAAAAGCGAATTCTTCCTTCAAGAGATTCAATACCTAGGTCATATTATCTCTAAAGATGGTATCCAAATGGATCCATCAAAGTTAGAGGTAATAAAAGCATGGCCTAACCCAAGAAATCTACATGAGCTAAGAAGCTTTGTTGGTATGTGCGCATACTATAGATGCTTCATAGCAAAATTCTCTCAAGTAGCAGGACCACTACACGACTTAACTAAGAAGAACGCTAAGTTTGTATGGACTGCTAAGGAGCAAAATTCTGACCAAAAGAAAAGCTAATTCTTCCTTCAAGAGATTCAATACCTAGGTCATATTATCTCTAAAGATGGTATCCAAATGGATCCATCAAAGTTAGAGGTAATAAAAGCATGGCCTAACCCAAGAAATCTACACGAGCTAAGAAGCTTTGTTGGTATGTGCACATACTATAGACGCTTCATAGCAAAATTCTCTCAAGTAGCAGGACCACTACACGACTTAACTAAGAAGAACACTAAGTTTGTATGGACTGCTAAGGAGCAAAATTCTTTTGAAAAGCTCAAAGAGAAGCTTACTTCCCAACCAGTTCTCGTGCTTCCGGATCTCTCAAAGCCATTTGAGGTTCAATGTGATGCTTGTGCTGATTGCCTTGGAGCAGTTTTGCTTCAAGAAGGGCATGCCATAGCATATGAGAGCCGAAGGCTCAATATTGATGAACGAGTCTTGGGCATTTATGAGAAAGATCTTTTAGCTGTTCTACATGCCCTAGACACATGGAAGCCCTACCTATTGGGGATTCCATTTATCCTACGAACCGACCACCAAAGTCTCAAGTATTTCATGACGCAAACCAAGCTTTCCGACAAACAAATGAGGTGGGCCAATTTTCTTCCACAATTTAATTTCCATATTGCTCACATAGCTGGTAAACACAATCAAGTGGCTGATGCACTTTCACGACGACCCAAAGTTAATGCGGTGTCTATAGCTACTCACAATGATCTATCCTCTATGATACATGAGTATGCTACTGACCCTGACTTTAGAGACATAATGTCAGCCCTTGCTTTGGGAAAGAAAGAGGAACCATTCACCTTGCAGGATGGTTATCTTCTCCACGGCAATAGGCTATGTGTTACCCATTCCCTTCGTGAGAAAGTTATGTATGAATCCCATGCTCCTCCATATGCGGGGCATAGAGGTATTCAACCTACTCTCCGAGGAGTAGAGACGTACTTCTATTGGCCTACCATGAAAGTGGACATACAAGAGTATGTTTCAAAATGTGTAGTATGCCAAAAGACCAAGTATGATAGAGGGAAGAAACTTGGATTACTCCAGCCATTGCCTATCCCAAATTCACCATGGGAGAGTATATCCATGGATTTCATCTTTGGATTACCCAAGTCTATCCATGGGAATACAGGAATATGGACAATAGTTGACAGGTTTAGCAAGCAAGCACATTTTATTCCTGTCAAAAATACTATTAAGGCACATCAAATGGCAACTCTCTTCATATCTCAGATTTTCAAGCACCATGG
Organism: Adiantum capillus-veneris; assembly: GCF_014529385.1. Classification (NCBI taxonomy): domain Eukaryota; kingdom Viridiplantae; phylum Streptophyta; class Polypodiopsida; order Polypodiales; family Pteridaceae; genus Adiantum; species Adiantum capillus-veneris. The sequence continues at coordinate 93,396,438 of NC_140950.1, forward strand.
ATTACCCACATCCATCGTGTCAGATAGAGATCCTAGAATGACCAGTAATTTCTAGAAAGGTCTCTTTGAAAATCTAGGAACAAGATTGAATTTCTCTTCGGCCTATCACCCACAAACGGATGGCCAAAGTGAGATAGCCAATCTTACGATACTCGATCTACTCAAGACTTATGTTACTGAAGTAGATCAACGCTCACAATGGGAAAAGTACTTACCTCTTGTAGAGTATGCCTACAATAATACTGTACATACTTCTATGGGAAAAGCACCTTTTGAGATCATTGAGGGAAGACCTAAAAGTCCATTGCTACTCAAAGTACATGGGAAGATCTTCGCCGCTGATGAGTATAGCCGTTACCTACAAGAATCTTTTCAAAAGATTAAGGAGGCTATATCCATCTCTCAACAAAGGCAAAAAGTTGTTGCTGATAAGCACAGAAGAGCCTTAATGTTCAAAGAAAATGATTGGGTCACAAGGAACACAAAGACTGTATTGTAACAAGTCTCTCTTTATGGGAGAAATCATAATACAAATGCCTATTGGAGGGGGGACCGGCTCCACATAAATCCGGTCCTCAAATGTTGTCATGTTCTCTAAATTCTGTCTCTTTCTTGCAAAAGTATTGTTCATGCCAAGTTAACTAATTGCTATGATTATGTTGCTATCTTCAATTATGTTCACCCGCTATGCTCACAAAGTCATTTCTCATAAGTATTCTCATTAATTTTCGCTACTCTCAAATTAAATAGGCCAATTTCATTACATTGGTCCTTCGCTACTAGTAGCATTATTCTCTAGTAAGGACTTAATCTGCTGGTCCAAGACTCCTCTAGTACTTTGCATTTTAATCAACCATTCCTTCAGCTAGATGTGAATGTCTTTCATGTGCTGGTAAGTGGGCTTGGTGTCCTTTTCTAATGGTAGCATTATTCTCCAGTATGTCCTTAATCCTATAGTCCAAGACTCCACTGGTTCTCTACATTTGAATCATTATTTCCTTTAGCTAGATGTAGATGTCTTTCATGCATTGGTAAGTGGGCTTCTTGTCTTGAAGCATTTCTAGGTACAAACCCGAAGCTTTCAGGTTGTTACTGGAAGTTGTAAAATCTTGGGAATTGTCGATCCTCCACCCAACCTCCCTCCTGGCCCTAGGATCCCTTCTCCATTGGGTAGTCAGCCCCAGGCCCTTGGCCAGGCAGGTCCTTGACCTCTAGGGTAACCCTTGGCCTGATAGAAATGTCCTTGAGGTGGGGGTTCACCACCATATTATCAGTAGTGAGACATCATTCTGGCACTCTCTCTAAGACTTGAACACATCTTGGGTGTGGAGACCATTGGCAGACTTCTTGATTATGACAACTAATTGATGTCTAGTCGTTGACCATTCTTCTAGCACCGACATACAACATTTGAAATCTTTCTAGGTCTGAGTAAATGGTTTCATCATGTAGAAACTCCTGGATTTGAAGTTATTTCTACTTCCTCGATTTCTTACTAAGCGTCAGGAGCTTACTGGAGTGGTTATGGTCTAAGTCAAAATCTGAGTCTATAATAAAATTCTTACCTGTATCAACCCTTTGGACTATCCCCGATTGATGTCCCATTTGTTGCTGGTGAGCTTAGTTGTGTCTATTGTGGGGATGAATTTTCTCTAGTCCATTCCTTTGATTGTGTTGGTCCCCCAACATCTCCTTTGATATTGGCCTCAGAGTCCTGATACTCAGTGGCCTCTAATCCTCCTATGGAAAATTGTGCTCGTAAAGGAGACCATGGATTGTCATCATCCTTATGATTGTCCCCCTGGTTGTGAGATCAATCCCTTCATCCTCAGGTTCGTCCTCCTTATCATTGTTGTTGTCTTCATCTTGCCTCTCTCGGTTGTTGAGGAACTCCTTCATCGATTTGACCAATGTAATGTTGTATTCCTTTGCTTTTTTTTTTTTGAAGATTAGATTGAATAGACTCTATGATATTTTGCAAAGATCAGTGATATTTAGAGTCAAATCTCCATCAACATTCACAATGTCTACCAGAGATTGAGTTAGATCTCCATCAACATTCACAATGTCTACCAAAGACTGATAGATATACTTTTCAAGTATAGCTTTCTTCATGAGGTTGTGAGCTTCATAAAAATTCATCTAGTCATCCCTTTTAGGTTCAACAGTGTTTTAAATCTACTGGGCATTCTTTTTCTCTTCTTCCATTACTGCATTTTCAAATATCAAACTGTCTATCTTTTGCTAGAGGGTAGATATCATCCAAGCACTCAGATTGAAGTCAATTAAAAAAGTGCAGTATTTGTTTCCTCCATTCTATTCATTTATGCCTTAGTTTGTTGGAGTTTTTCCTTCAATGCAACCTTTTTTGTACCAGAGATTGGCGCTTAAGCCTCCATCATTTGTCCTATGGAATTCAAAATTGTATTTTATCCTGACTGGATGGTGGTGGCACACCCCTCCGTAATGGTTTCAAGGTTTGTTTGACCACTTTCACAGACTGTCATAGACAAAAACTAAGGTAGTAGGGCTCTTTTTGTATTGTAACCTCTCCAATTTGACCAACTGTGGTAATATTTGATCGGCTTTTTGAATTTGTTCAATATTGCTAGATGCTTGATCCTTTCCTTTAGTTTTTTGTGCACTAATTTTGGTTGGAGTTACACTTGTTGGCTTAGCTTCTCCCAAAGCACTAGTGTCCTTGTCTTCTACATGTGTGGCAGTTGTTTCAGTTGGCTTTGCATCGGTTGGTTTAGGCTGACTAGATTTAGTGGGCTTCTATACCCATGCTTGAAACTTTTCTAGCAATGTTGTGGTCTTCTTTCTCTTGGTCGATGGTCTTGATGCAATGTGAGGTACTGATCATTTAACGCCCACGGTTGCCATTGTTTTACCTTTTGTAAGATCCCCAATTTTTGGGTCTATAGCTTTCAATATCTATTTTGTCAAACCATTAGGAAAAATATGAACCCTCTAGGGGCCCTTTGGGATTAAGGTTAATTAGAGGCCAGCCAATAGGAAGAGGGTGGTGGACACACTCTATACCCTCAAAACAGTAGGGGGACAAGGTAGCCTTACACCTCTTAATGGCCTCTTACCTAGTGAGAAGGTAAGGGAGGTGGCTAGGGGAAAGGGAGGGGGGGGGGGGGGACCACTTTGACCTTTTTTCCCCCACTTTTTGGCCCGGATTTAAAAATACACTAAAAATTTCAAAATTTCAAAAAATTTCAAAATTTCAAAAAATTTCAAATTTCAAGTTTTCCCTCTTTAAAAGGTCCCCTAACCTATTTCATGGTCAAAAAAGTATTTTTGACCTCCAAGAGTCAAAAACGTGCACTAAAAAATTCCAAAAAATTAAATTTTTTCAAAAAATTTCAAAACATCATTTTCTACCCTCCAAAGTCTTTCCAAACCTATTCTATAGCTAAAAGTGATTTTCTCTCTCTACAAACCCTTTTCCAAGCTCTCCATGGCTGTAACAACCACATGTACCCCCTATAATCCAACATTATCTCTCTACTAGCTTTCTCCCATCTCCATTGTAGCACCAAGCAAGCTTCTTCCCCATCTCTTCCCCTTGCCCACCACATAGTTCCACACCAAGCTAGCTCCTCTCCCTTCTCTCACCTCCATTACAGCATGAAACAAGATTCTCCTCCTTCTACTTTCATTCACTCGCACTACATGGAAACCTCTACTCCCGAAGGTGGAAAAAGCATCAACTCACATGACTTGCATACCACAAGAACAGGAGGTGTGAATAGTGCATGGGCATTGTAAGGATTCATCTCCAACATAAAGATAGAATGGTGAGAAAACTACCCTTGTAGCTTACATTCAGAGCTTAAGATCATCTCCATCTTTAAGTTTATCATGCTGGAGGGAATTAACCTCTTTATGGCTTTCAATGTTTAGGCTTCACACCTCATAACATTGGGTGGTGCTATTTTGTTGATGGCTTTGGTGTGCCATCTATAGTTTTGTAGCATGTGATTGAGTCTCACAATGTAAGTAAGTTGTGTTATCTATGGAGAGTCATCAAAGATTTTTCTTATAATTTATTCTTTGTGTAGTTGTCATTAGATTATTAGAATGATATCATTTTGTACTTTATAACTTTGTGCTCACATAATCTGTTGTTTACTTACAGAGTCAACTTGTTTTGAGAGGACATGAGCAAGCAACCATGTGCAGAGATGGAAATCACCCTATTTTTGTTCCGTGAGGAACCTTTCACTACCGTGTTAAAAGATTTTGATAAGAATAGTAGGATTTTTGTAGAATCTTGAACTAATAGGTACTCTCTAGGAGCTCTTAGAAAAGCCATCCCTATAGTACTACTATCTTCCCTAGTGTCATAGACACACAAATACTCGTGTATATGAATCTCTAGATGAGAAAGACAAATACTTGTAAGAAAAGCCTAACAACAACAACATTGTCTCCATTTGTAATTATTTTTATGAGGCTGGATTCCTCTATAAATGCAATATAAATATTTCTTTTTGTTAAATGGTGTCGCACTGAGTGAGAGTATTTTATTTAGATTATTGGAGTTTCATACAGATTTGAGAAATATTGTTAATTTTTTTGGATATTCTGATTTGTCTGTGAGATGTTTGAAGTTTCAAGTCTTAATCATTCCACCATGAAGAAATTCATACAATATTTTGATTTCAGTTTAATCACTAATGGTTATTCTTATTAAGTGGATCATAACCTTTGTCAAGATGTCCTCATTTGGGGATGTTGAATATATATCAATAGCAACATTTCAAAAGTTGAGAAAGCTAAATTCTTGCTTTCCAAAATGTTATTGTTTCCATACTATTCCTATGCCAAGCTTGACTTAGAGAAATGACAACTCTAGATGGAGGTGTAGATATATAGGGGTGAATTATTATTGATTCTTGTTTCATCATATATATTATAAAGCCTTTAAGTTTCCACCTTTTTGAGTAGTGTTGACAAGTTTTTGGTATCAAACCTTCTTAAATATCCCTATTCATTCGCTATTGGTAGCTATTTATTTGGTATTGTTAAAGATCATACCAATAGCTATCACCTTGTGAACTTAATTGTTGAATTGCGGATTTGATTTTTACTATGTAGCTCATTTGGATAGAGAAAGTGTAAACATAAATTATAGATACATGCATTGTTAACATAGAAGATATGTATCACTCGAACCTATATAACTGCTAATCAAGAAACCTTTGGTCGGATACTATAACAATAGGGGTCACATGTGGTTTTAAATACCAAAGAAATGGCTTAACCAAAACATTTCCAAGAACACGAGGTGAACACAAGGAAGTAAAAATTGGCTCCTTGTTTGGTTGATTTCTAGTGCTAAATGTTCTGAGTGCACAAAATTTGTGAGGCCTTTAACCTTGCGAGTTCACTAAAGTATATGTAACATAGCACATGTGTTCAACAGAAGGGAATTTATATTCTTGTAAAGTTACAGAAACATGTGTAGGTAAGGCCTATAAGGGCTACTTTCAATCCATTGTGGTGAACGGACATGATATAGGAAAATTTGACATAGTGAATACTCCGGACATCAAACACTACAACTCTATCTCATGGCCATACATTAAAACAAAGCCCCTATTTGTCATTTTGAAGCCCCAGAGACCCTCAACAAGAGGGACCACAACGGCGCGTAGAATGCCCATTCAGGCACAAATAGGGACCAAGATATTTCCAAGAACAGGGGATGGACACAAGGAAGTAAAAAATGGTTGATAAGCATGATACAAGGTTTAGGTATCTGCCATTTGGGGGGGGGGGGGAGGGGTTGCTATGAACACATTAAACTGCCCAGTTCTATCTCATGGCCATGCATTAAAAAAAGCTTGTACTTGTCATTTTAGGGGCCCAGGGACCCTCAACAAGAGGGGCCACAAGGGCACGCAAACTGGCCATCCAAAATAGGCTGTTTTCAAGAGCTTCTAGTGTTCAATTGGCTCTAAATCTGTCTGGGCTTATCTCACATAAATTTGTTCATCTCGTCGCGCTCTTCGACTATCGTGTGATGCAAAAAAATCATATCCTACTCAGATTTTCCAAAAATCAACGTGCAAGTTGGCAATTTCTTTAAAAATGGTGTAAAAAAGACATTTCTTACTTTTTCCTTAATCTACGGGCTCGAACGGGCATTAAAACCATGGAATCTGAAAATACTTAGAGAACCAATGTTTTTTATTATGTTAAGGACTGCATTTCCTACATACAAAACTTTCTCAAAATCTCACCCTAACACCTTCAAAAGTGGCTTCCAAGGAGTGCCCTCGATCAAAAATTGAAACTGAAGAAAAACAATCAGAATGAACTCCTAGACTGTGTACAAACTTTAAAATAACCAAAATTTCCTTTTAAAAAAAGTTATTGCTAAAAATTTGAAAATAGACCACCCATAGACTTCCCACAATGATAGAAATCAAAAGGTTCAAGGAGAGGTCTGGTGTCACAAGTGCATGGTAGGAATCTAATCGAGGCTTATTCCGTCAAGATCTCTTATACTTTATTATGTCTTCTCATGTACAATCTTACCAAACAAAAACAAACTTACACTTTAAATGACTACAAATTTTATTTAACTTATCAAACAATCTAAAATATGGTAGACCTAGAGTGCTCTTACACATCAACAAACAAAAAAGTCCAAATTTCTTCTCATTAACTTTGATAAACATACATCTGTGAACACTTTACAAGGAGTAGTGTGGTCATAGTTCTTACATCCATTCCATGACATGGTATGCTCCTGGGGTGACCTATCACATAAAAATATCTTTGGTAGGAGTGCCCTCATGTTAGGAAAGAGTGTGTTGCTGCTGATGAAAAGTTTTTGCATTGTCCTACTAGGGATCTCTTCATGTCAGCATAATGATTTTTGGTGTAGTGGGAGCCACATTGCCGCTGAGGAGAGCTTTGTGCCACCGTAAAAGCTTCATGTTATGCCAGTTCCTTGAGCCGTTCTTGCAAACAACGCCACTCAACTAGCATAGCAAGAGGTCACCTTGTAACAAAAACATGTATGAATTCAACATTTGCAAGCTATATAATGAAGACACTTGTTAAGTATATGTTGTACAAATTTGCAAGTATTTCTATCTAGCTGGGAATAAACAATATAAAAATATACATTAGGATGAGACTACCACCCCTAATAAGCATGGATTTGAAGCACCTACCTGCAAGATGTAACAAAGAAGACTGTTTTAGAGGAAAAGTGGTGACACTTGGCCTCTCTAACCTGCAGCCTTTCACTATTTGTGCATAAAAGAAACCTTTGTGCCAAGCACTACAAAACAAGTAGAGGCAACACCTTAGACTTCAAAGTTTATGATAAGAAGAACACAATCAAAAGTAAGAAGTATATTGTTACCTTGCATAAAGGGGTGTTTTATTCAAATATGTGATGGTATTGGCAAGATATTGAAGAATCGTCAACATTCATCTCACCGATGCCACGACATTCCTGGGATGACCTCTGCTCACCCTCACGTGCGGCCTTCGATGCAAACGTTGCGAACAAACAAATATGTATGCATACGATTTGTGATGTCCTTGAGCACCATGGTAGTTGTTGTATGAGGAAGCAAAGGATGAAAAGAGAGAGGGGGGAGGGAGAGAGAGGAACATGGGAGAAGACAAGGGGGTAGTGGGGGAGAGAGAGAGAGAGTGGAGAAGGGGGCAGGGAGGGAGAGGGAGGAACATGGGAGGAGAGAAGGGGACAGTGGGAGAGAGGGAGAGAGGGGAGGAGGAGAAGAGAAGGGGCAGGGAGGGAGAGGAGAGGGAGAAAGGAGGGAGGAGGAAGAGAGAAGAAAGGTTTTTTTTTGGGGGGGGAGTTTTTTTTTTGAAAAATTGGACTTTTAGTGCTTGTAAGTTTAAAAAAATGTCAAAAAATACTTTTTTGATATGGATATATGTTGGGGGGGAGTTTTAAGTCAAAAATAAGTAAAAATAACTTTTTTTTTTTAAAAGTCAAATTTTGGCTCTTAGTGATCCACGTTTTTGATGATGTGGCCACACCTCTTTACTCCCTTCACTTTCAAAAAGCTAGAGAGAGAAGGTGACCTCTTAGGTCCACATCCTACATGTGTCTAAAAAAAAGGCTAGAAAAGCCTACTCAAAACTAGCTTCTTGAATGCCCTTGTCCCCTTAACCCTACACACCATTAGCCTTAATCCCTAAAAATTAGGATTCCTTACAAGGCCCATGCAAGGTTCATATTTCTCCTAATGCTTTGACTTAAGATGCTTGATTGATAGTATTGGAAGGTTCTAAAGTAAAAATCAGTTGTTTAAGTTGGCTTTGCATCGGTTGGTTTAGGCTGACTAGATTTAGTGGGCTTCTATACCCATGCTTGAAACTTTTCTAGCAATACTATGGTCTTCTTTCTCTTGGTCGATGGGCTTGATGCAATGTGAGGTACTGATCATTTAACACCCACGGTTGCCATTGTTATACCCATGCTTGAAACTTTTCTAGCAATGTTGTGGTCTTCTTTCTCTTGGCTGGTGGGCTTGATGCAATGTGAGGTACTGATCATTTAACGCCCACGGTTGCCATTGTTTTACCTTCTGTAAGATCCCCAATTTTTGGGTCTATAGCTTTCAATATCTATTTTGTCAAGCTTTGACTTAAGATGCTTGATTGATAGTATTGGAAGGTTCTAAAGTAAAAAGCAAGGTCGTTTCCATGTTTCAGTAGGTTAGACAGACGTTTGGTGCAGTTTTGAAAAAATTCGCTATTTTTAGCTTTTTCATGCTTTTAGGTGCTTTTTTGCAAAAAGCCAGGTCGGATCCTTGATCTATGTGTTCCAAGGAAGCTATGGTCCAATTTTATAAAAAATCTGCTTTTTGAGTGCTTTTCACTCTAGTTATAGCTTTCCATGATTTTCAGTGCTTTTTAGTGAAAAGCGAGTCCGGTTTCTTACTCCAATGGACGAGGAGAACCCGTGGTTCAATTTTAGAAAATTTTTCTTTTTATGCTATTTTTAGTTTTTTGTGCTTTTTGGCGTTTTTGAAAAGCAATATACTTTTTATGATGACCTAATATAAAAATATTAATTTTAGTCTCCGTTGGATTTAAAAATGATCACTCAAAGCAAAAACGGGACCAAGACGGGATTTTTACGAGAATGATTTTTATAAAAAACGGTACCATAAATATGTCGGGGCAATATGAGAAAGTCATAATTATGCCAGGACATTACGGTACGGCATAGTCTAGCTATGATTTCCATTAGTTGGCCAGATACTGATCAGCTGGCCAATTTTACTATAAAAATTGAATGGTAGGTGGGGGAGTTGACCACCAAAAGCTGTGCCATTTTTTTAGAAAGGAATGGAGTCTTTTCCCAAAAGCAACAGGTTGTTTCAAGCTAAAAACTAGCACTACCTGTAGCTTGGACATCACTTTGACCACTACAGAATTTATATGTGAGGTCCCCAACCCGCCGACACCAAAAAGCGGAATGGGATCCTTGACAGGTCTCTAAGACTAATAAAAATCAGAGTCCCTAAACAAGAAAAATCCAAGGAATATACCTTTACCATTGACAATGGCTTGGGTTTATAGCCCTAGAAGAAGACCTAGTCTTGTCTCGCAGTGGAAACATGACAACATAATAAAAGTCTAAAAACTATTTCGGCCCTATAACTTCCACAAATTAGGCTAAGGTGTCCTCAACCAACGCTTTTTTCCCCTAACAAGTGTGAGGGCACAGCCGCTGGTGAATTCCTCTTCCAATTGGAAAAGTTTACTAAATATTGTTTTAGTGCGCGGGAATGGATAGTTACCTGATTAATCAGGTCCACCTGTCCATGATTAACAATCTTAGTCAATCCCCACTTACCACCCCTGCACTCACACATGATACTTTGTTATTTAATTACCACATTCTTATCACAACCAAAATAATGATTCCTGTTATCTTTCATAACAATAATTTATTAAAACAAACCCTTGAAAGCAATATTGAAAACATTCTTTTACAAACAGACATCTTTAGACTTAAGACAAGGTACTGTCAATCTAAAGTATCCTTGACCAGTACTGGCTTGTCTCAAGAACACCTATACAGGGGTGGAAAAACGACACCCATTCCTTATTTATAAAATTGGGGTGGAAAAGACATCACCCAAAGTTCGGGCGCCCATACGCCAACCAGTTGCCCATACAACCGGGCGGTTGCTGTAGGATAGAAACGATATCCTAAGTAGTATCCACAAACACAGACATGCATGGGGTAAAGACTCCACGTACACGGAGGTAACTGACTCATTCATGGTTTACTCGCCATCATTACTCATCACATGGAGTAAAATATTACAAGGAATTAGAGGTATCTTGAAACAAGATTTCATAAGGATGATCAAACATTCTTTCCTAGGTCAACTAGTCTTAGCCCAAACAATTCTTTCCTAATTACAAACAATGCTCGTTGGTTTCTTAGAAGTTACCTTCCGTTTTCAGCCAATTATTCCTTTTTTGATTCGTATTCCCTCCTTACGTATGCAATGTTAACTTATAAAAGAACTTAACTATTTAAATACTTAATTAAATAAATGGAAACCCACCTGGGATTGATCAGCCATCTGCTGTTGCGTTGGCGCCTGAAGACTCTCGTCCGTAGGCCTACTACTAGGTGCAACCTCATGGTCATTGGGACACCTTAGTCCTCTTATGCATTGTATCTTCCTCATTGGACTGAGGATTTCCCAGGGTCCTCTTCAGAGCCATAGTGGTAGCCTTATAAAAGGATATTTAATCAATTAGAGAATTAAATGAATAATCTCTCTTATTTCTTTTACCCAAAATTAGGGATTTTTGGACTAAGTAAATACCTTTGATAAGTATCTGGGTGAAATATTTTTTCCTTAGCTTCCTAGTAGTATTATTGTGCTCCCATAATTATCTTACAATTATCGAAGCTATTTTACTCATTTTCCTTATTTAATTTCTCTTTTAAAAATATTCTAATTTTGATTTAGTAATTTATTGATTACCTATTTATATGTGGGATATTTATCCTAGGTAGATTTTGATGTATTATAACCCTGGTAATTATCTTACTAACTTAAAAATTGATTTACTAATTTCCCTTCTCAATTTATAGTCCAAATCAAACAGTATTAGCTAAAATAATTAGCTAAAGTAATTATTTGTGCTTAAGATAATTATTCTAACTTCTTAAGGTTTTTTTCCATCTTTGGTAATTACTATGTAATTATATAAATTAGTTTACTAATTTTCCTTTCTAATTTATAGTCAAAATTAGACAATATTAGCTAAATTGACGATTTGTGCTTAAGATAATTATCCCAATTTCCTAAGGTTTTTTTCTATATCTTGTAATTACTATGTAATTATAAAAGTTTATTTACTAATTTCACTTTTTAATTTATGGTCAAAATCAGACGATATTAGCTAAGCTGATTATCTATGCTTAAAATAATTATCCCAACTTCCTACAATGATTTCAAGCTCTGATAATTATGGTGTAAATATGTAAGTGTGTTAACTAATTTTACCTTTATTTTATGATTAAAAACAGTTAATATTTGCCTAATTAATTTCAAATTTCTTTGGCTCTAGATAGCATAACCAAGCTCTAAAAATTATACTATAATTATCTAAGCTTAAAAACTATTTTTCTTTATAAATCCGCCAAAAATTAATCATTTTGAGCTTAATATGCAGTAATTAATTAATTAGATTATTGATCAAGCTTAAGAAACATTTTAATGATAATTTAGAGAGTAGTTAATAATATGGAATGCTTAATCTCCTTAAGTAATAGTTTAATTATGAAAATTAGTCAAAACTTAAGTTATTCTCTTAATTAACTAAAATTAAACTAATTACCTCAATTAATTACAAAGATTTTTTTCTCTCTAAGTAATCTGCCAGAGAAATCTGCCAAGACCTCCGAGTCTGAGTTTTTTTGTGAGGGGGGGGAGGGGGCTTTTTATAGTCTTTTAGGACTCATAGGCTGATTCTCGCACTTCCTTGCACTCAAGACAGCCCCCGGCTTTCCCCTAGCGCCACATGTTGCTAAATCAAGCCTGGGCAAGTTCATTATTGCTCCCCATAGCCCCCAGATACACCAAATCAATTTGTGCTATTTTTTTACCCTTTTCATGATTAATTTTGAAAATATCTGCAAATATCTGTAAATTATCTAGGGATTTTATGATAAAAGTATTTTTCAGCAATGATTACCAAAACCTTACAATTTTTTTAATTTATTTAATCAACAGTGTAAACTTCCAAGGGCCATAACTATGTCAGTTTTTATCGGAATTCAATTTTGAAAATTTCTAACCATAGTAAAGTCATGATTACGGTTCCAAAAATACCAGTTTTTGCCATGGTCAAAGAAATTTACATTGGTTTCTTAATAACATATCAATTTGATTAAGCTTTATACAATTCTTAAGGTTTCGGAAGAAACCTTACAATCACCCCAACTTAAGGAATTGAGATGTCCTCATCTCACCTGAAATTGGAAAAATCTTTGAGAAGTGAAACTTTGTCCTCCCATGTGGCATCTTCGGTGGGGTAGTCCTTCCATTTTACTATATGCTCTCATATTACTCTGTTTCGCTGACTTCTTTCCCTAGTATCAAGAATACAATCTTGTTGGAGTTCAAGAATTCCTTGTTTTTGCATCACAATCTATTCGTCGTTTAGAGTGTGTTTCGGGTTTGGGATATAAGGTTTTAGAAGATTGATATGGAATACATTATGAACCTTGAGGTGTTCAGATAGCTTTAGTTTGTAAGCTTGATCACTGATTACCTTTATCACTTCATAAGGTCCACAATATCTGGGGGTAAGTTTTTTTAAATTTTCCAAAAATAGATTGCTTCTCTTTGGCCGAAAATACTTTATCCCCTTGTTTGAAAACCGGTCAAACCGTTTTTTATCAGCATAAATTTTTTGGTGGTCCTTAGCAACTTGAGTGTCTTGTCGTATGGCCCTAGTTGGGCGTCCATCTCTTCCATTTGTTTTGAAGCTTCTACTCTTGTAGTGGGGTCAGAAAAATTTAGGGGTGATATACATTCATGCCCATAAAGTGCATTAAAAGGTGACATCCCAATGCTATTTTGAAATGAAGAATTATAGGGGAATTCCACCAAAGGAAGAAATTGTATCCATTTTCGAGGTTCTCTACTACAGTAAGCTCTAAGGATGTCTTCAATAACCTGATTCACTCTTTTTGTCTGACTGTCAGTCTACGGGTGATAGGCTGAACTGAAACATAGTTGGGTACCTAAAGCTTCAAATAGAGCTTTCCAAAATTTTGAAGTAAACTTTGCATCTTTGTCACTGACTATTTTTTTTGAAGTAAACTTTGCATCTTTGTCACTGACTATTTTTTTTGGAAGTCCGTGTAATCTAAAGATCTCTCTGACTAAACGACGGCTTATGTCTGATGCAGTGTAAGTTGTTTTCATAGGCATCAAATGAGATACCTTGGTCTGCATGTCCACTACTACCATAATGGAATCGTAACCTCCTTGAATGTAGGAAGCCCTGTTACGAAGTCCATGCTAATGAGTTCCCACTTCACTTGAGGAATATCAAGGGGTTGAAGTTTTCCTGGCATCATTACACGTTCAGCCTTAATCCTTTGACAAGAAAGGCATTGTTTGATGTAGCGAAGTATATCTCCTTTCATACCTGGCCAAAAATAGCTTTTCCTTATGGCATTAAGGGTCTTTGCATAGCCAAGATGTCCGGTTGCTAGAGTGTTGTGTCCTTCATAAAGGATTACCTCCTTCAAGGTTGAACTCTTAGGAATGTAAAGTCGGTGCTTGTAAATAGAGAAGCCCATCTTCAAGTAGATAATCCTTGATTTTGTCCTTCTCTTTCTCCTTTAGCTCCTTTTGATTGATAATCTGTAGGAATTTTAGATAAACCTCATCTTCCAGGGAGGCTTCCTTAACCTTGTTTAGAATTGGGTTGTTTGACTGTGGAAATGGCCCCAAGAAAAACCTTGCGGCTAAGGGCATCATCAACCACATTCTCCTTACCTGGTTTATACTTTATTTCAAAATCATACTCTTGTAAGTGTTCAATCCATATTTGTCGCCTCATGGTGAGGGTTGCTTGAGAGAAAATCCACTTCAAAATTTGATGATCAGTGATTAACTGAAACTTCCCCCTAGAAGATAGTGCCTCCAGAGCTTGAGAGCATGGATGACGGATAGAAGTTCCAGATTATGAGTTGGATAATTCAGCTTGTGGATTCTCAATTTCTGAGATGTAAGGTGATTGGTCGGCCTTCTTGGTTTAAGACTCCTCCTATAGCAAGGCCACTTGCATCTGTTAATACTGCAAACTCTTGAGTGAAGTTAGGGAGTTTGAGTACAGGAATTGATGTGAGATTTTGTTTTAATTTGAGGAAATAGTCCTCCTGCTCTTTTTTCTAGGAAAGTTTGGTTGTCTTTTTAAGTAGCTAAGTCAAGGGCACGATGATGATTGTGTAATCTTTGACAAAGATCCTATATTACTATCCTATAATGCCCAGGAATCCTTGAATCTCACTGACAAACTTGGGTTGTGGCCAATCTATTATATCCTTAATCTTTGAGGGGTCTACAGAGATTCCTTCTGGGTTTATAATAAATCCAAGATAGCTAACTTCAGGAGTAAAGAACACACACTTGCTCATCTTAGCATACAACTGATGTTGGCGTAGAAGATGAAATACTTTACTTACATGGCCTTTCATGCTCTTTTTCATCTTTGGAGTATACCAATATATCATCGAAAAATACCAATACAAAATAATCCCGATATTCTCTGAATATATCTTGCATCAGTCAATTAAAAGTAGCCAAAGCATTTGTAAGACCAAAAGGCATCACTATGAACTCATAATGCCCATATCGGGTCTTGAATGCGTCTTATAAATATTTGCTTCTTTAATCCAGATTTGATCGTAGCCTGACCTGAGATCAATTTTTGTGAATACCTTGGCCCCATGTAATATATCAAGTAATTCGTCGATGCGAGGAATAGGATACTTATTCTTTACAGATACCTGGTTAAGTCCCCTATAATTGATGCAGAGACGTAAAGATCCATCCTTCTTCTTTTGGAACCCCAGAGTGAAATGCTTGGTCGTATGAATCCTTGCTCAATAAGTTGACGAAGTTGTTCTTTCAATTCAGTAGCTTCAGAGAGTGACATTTTGTAGGGTCTTTTTAAAATTGGTTCACTACTTGGAAAGGTTTCTATTTCATGATCTATGTCCCTTGGGCGAGGTAAATTTGAGAGATCTTTTGAAAATATATCCGAAAATTCCTTAAGCCATTCTGGAGTTGGGTTGTCCTTTGAATCATCAGTCTTGTTGAGTTTTACTACAAAGATTTGTTGCCCCTTGAGTAACCCTTTCAGAAGTCGACTAGCCTTAACTAAATGAGCCTTAGGCTTCCCATTGGATCCTTGTACTAATGTTTCTTCACCTAAGTGATTTTAAGGATAGGTTCCCTTGAGCACAATGAATGTGGGCTTAATTTTTGATTAACCAATCCATTCCTAGAATATCGTCATAGATTCCTACTGGTAGGGTCCGAAAGTAAGATGAAGTGAGGGTTCCTCCTAGTTCAAATTCCTACTTCCCCAGTTGTTGTAAATTGAGATAGAACCTCTTTCCCATTTGCTAGTTCTACCACTAATTTCTTGGTGGGGTATTGGTTTAATCTGAGCTTCCTTAAGCATTTAGGGGAGAGAAAAGAGTGTGTACTACCACAATCTATAAGTAATTCAAATTGTTCACCTTGTTTATTTTGCAGTAGTTTGGATGACTGCATACTGTTGCCGAGATCCAGGGTTATCAATGGCTGCAAAAAGAGTAGCTCTTTCATCTTCTTCATTACCGCTTTTTATAAAAATAATCTCGTTGTAAAAATTCCGTTTGATCCAGTTTTTGCGTTGGATGATCATTTTTAAATCCGACGGAGACTAAAATTAATATTTGTATGTTTAGGTCATCATAAAAATCACATTTCTTTTCAAAAACGCCGAAAAGCACGAAAAGCTAAAAATAGCATAAAAAGCAAAAAAGAGAAAAAATATTTAAAATTGAACCACGGGTTCCCCTCATCCACTGGAATAAGAAAGTAGATTCGCTTTTCATTAAAAAGTATTAACAATCATGAAAAGCGATAAATAGAATGAAAAGCACTCAAAAAGCAATTTTTTACAACATTGCATCATAGCTTTCTTGGAACACGTAGATCAAGGATCCGACTCTGCTTTTTGCAAAAAAACATCTAAAAGCATGAAAAAGCTAACAATAGTGAGTTTATCCAAAATTGTACTAAACGTCCGTCTAACCTACTGGAACGTGAAAACGGCTTTGATTTTTACTTTAGAACCTTTCAATATTGATCTCAAGTCAAAATTTGGCAAAATAGATATTGAAAGCTATTTTTCTTATTTTTAGAGGAGACCCAAGAATTCAGGATCTTATATCCTCCCACATTTGAAAAATTCGAGGTGTCCTCACCTCGACATGAAATCTAGATAATGTAGTCTCATTACATCATCACGTTCCTAAGTGGCATCTTCCTGAGGATACGTTGACCATTTAATAAGGTTTTCAATAATGTTCTGATTACGTAGAGGCTTGGTTCTACTCTGAAGTATTATTTCGGGATATACTTCAAAAGTTCCATCGGTACAGGTAGATAATAGAGAATCATCAAGAACATGTTGTGGATCAGGTATGTACTTCTTGAGTAAGCTGATGTTAAAAACATCATGTACCTTTATGTGTGGTGGTAACAAGAATCTGTAAGCTTGATCATTAATGTATTATTTCGAAATATACTTCAAAAGTTCCATCGGTAGAGGTAGATAATAGAGAATCATCAAGAACATGTTGTGGATCAGGTATGTACTTCTTGAGTAAGCTGATGTTAAAAACATCATGTACCTTTATGTGTGGTGGTAAAAAAGGTAAAAGGCTCAAAAGAAAAAACAAGAAAACCAAATACAATTTATTATTTTTTACAAGTTTTTTTTGTCTTTTTGGTGTTTTTGTGATTTTTTAGGGGGTTTTATGATTTTCTTGACAAAATTGAATTTTTTATTTCTTAAGAACTTTTTGTGAATTTTTCCTATTTGTTTGAATGTTATTAATTTAGGTGAGTTTCCTATTTTTTGGATTTTTTCCTTTTTTTGTTTTTTGTCTATTTTGGTTTTTTATTTGAGTTTCTCTTTTTTGGGGGTTTTTTTGTCGATTTTTTATATATTTTTTCAATTATTCCTTTTTTATTCTTTAAAATCCTCTCTTTTTTCTTTTTTTGAAAATTTTACGTCTTTTGGGATTTTTTGTTTTGTTTTTTCTTTATTTTTAAATATTGAATGAAACTGAAATTTAATTGAAAATGAAATAATTAATCTAAAGGCAATGAAATGAAATTAAAAGCAATGAAAATGAAATGAGATGAAATGAGTTTTAAAAAATTGAAATGCAATGAAATGAATTGGAGTTTTTTTTTAAATGAAATGAAATGGATTGCATTTGATAAACTAAAGACAAAAGTCAACGAAGCTGGTCCGTTACACTTGGTGCACAAAGAAAAAGAAGGCGTGCATCGGGGATCTCGACAAGAGGAAGGGGGGTTGGGTGTGGGGCTCGTAGGTGCGGAGAAAAGGACAGAGAGGCGGGGGCGGCACCCAAGGGATCCGCGAGAGAGAGAGAGAGAGAGAGAGAGAGAGAGAGAGAGAGAGAGAGAGAGAGAGAGAGAGAGAGAGAGAGAGAGAGAGAGAGACCGCATGCTACAGAGACAGGGAGGAAAAGAGCAACTTTTTAAATTTTCTTTTTGGTCCTTTTTGTGTGTGTGTAAGCGTGTGTGCACGCGTGAGTGTGTGTGCGTGCTTGGTGTGTGTGTGTGTGTGTGTGTGTGTGTGTGTGTGTGTGTGTGTGTGTGTGTGTGTGTGTGTGTGTGTGTGTGTGTGTGTGTGTGTGAGTGAGTTTGTGGGTGCAAGTGTGTGAATGTGAGGGTGTGTGTCAGTGTGTGTGCCTTTTTTATTTTTGTTTTTTATTCTTATTTTTTCAATTCCTTTTCTTTTTTAATTCTCCCCTTCTTTTCTTTTTTGTATTTTTATATATATTTTTAAATTTTTTGGGTTTGAAAAAAAATTAGGAGGAAAAGTTTTTTGTAGTTTTTTTAACAAAAAGAAAATAAAATAAAAATTAAAAGAAAGAGCTAAAATTAAAATTAGTGCCAAAAAATAAGAAAATTAAGAAACAAATATGTACTAAATAGGCAAAATTTTTCAAAAAATGAGAAAAGAGACACGGAATGGTGGAGTGTTGTGGAGGGTGGGTGTGTGTTTTTTTTTTATTTTTTTCCAAGAAGTACAAAACAATGCAAAATGTCAAAAAAAATTGCCCGACACTCAAAAATGCCAAAAAAAGATAAAATTAGCCAAAAAATTAGGGAAAATTAATGAAGTAGAAAAACATGCTCCGGATTGACAATTCACATCAGGTTTTTCCATTTTTATCATTTTTTGGATAGAAATTAGTAATTTTAGGCAATAAATTAGCAAAACAAATGCTAAAAATTTACCAAAAAATAGCAAAAATTTATCAAAACATTTTAGAAAAATATTCAGCTAGTTTAGCTCAAAATGAGACACTTTGCAATGTTGTTGCACCTTTCAATCAATCATTTATCAAAACACCAGTCGAAACCGAATCAATTTTGACTGTTTTTAAATTGTTTTTTGACCCAATTTGACCCAAAATTAGTTTCAATAGTGGCCTAATTAGGCTAATTTTTGCACTTGATTAATTACACCATCACATCATCGTTTCAATCAATTCAATTGCACCTTAATTCACTCATTCAAATCAATCCAAAAGTGTGTGACTTTGCACAATTAACACACTTACAAGCTTGCACACACATACTTTTGCTGCAATTTCGATGGCATAACGACGTGATTTTGTGAATTTTGCATCGATTTTTTTACACAAAAGAGTGATTTTCTTACCTCTAATTAGGCTCATAAACACATTGTGCACTCAGTGTTTAAAATCAAACACATAAGAATGATGGGCATGCATCCAATTAGTGATCTAGCAATGCGTAGCACAAAAAGTTCATAGTAATAAGAGAAGAGATAATTAGCAAAAAAAACCCCTAATTGCACGATTTTGCATGGAGTTTTTTACACAAAAGAGTGATTTTCTTGCCTCTAATTAGGCTCATAAACACACGTGTGCACTCAATGTTTAGTAGATTAGTGTGAAATTAGTGTGTACAAAGAGGGAAAAATGCAAAATTAGTCTACAAGATACACAAAACAAATCGTATTGCCATTCTTTCAACCAATACCAAATCCTAATGAAAATTCAATTCAAACCATCACATGGGTGATTCTCTAGCTTAGGTTCTCGGTCCCCGAAAATGGTGCCAATGTTGGCAGTTGTAACATAGCACACAATTCACCGACATAATGTCCATTCAGTGGATCTAAACTCTGCTAGTGCATGGAGGAATGGATGCACCAAATGCCACAAATTGAGGACTCTAATGAGAGAGTAGGAGCTAGTGATTAGAGAAGAGGGAATACAAGAAGAGATGGGAAGATCTTTTCACACACACCTCGATCCATCACTCAGCTCTCACAAGCTCAAGGACATGATGCTAATCTCTCACTAACAACTAACATTTCACACACAAAATCATGTACACACAAGCATATGAAAGCCAAGATTGGAGAAATGCAATTCCATTGTCTCAACACACACACACACTCTAATCGAGCACACACATGAACGAAGTGCACAACACATGAGGAAATTAGCAAGATGAGAGAATGATTACATAAAATTAGAGACTAATAATCACAAATCTAAGCATCATAACACATAGAGCCATGGGAGATACAAATAGCTTTGCATTATCAACCCAATGCTAGCTACAATGTGAGAGGGAGCTCCATCTCCATATCCACCTCTCTTTTCTACTCTCCAACCTAGATCTCCAAAGAATGAGCATATTGTAGCCTTTATTTATACCTAGGATTTTTTAAGAAGTGGTCGGCCACCCAAATGTGCATAAAAATCCTAGGCTCACGAATACAAGCTGGAACTCTCATAGAGCCCCTATATACAAGAACTTGGTATGTATACACATGTGTGTATACATCAATGGAAGCAAAATGCATGTCATTGATGCTCACCCATTAGTATTGAAGCTAAGACGAGTCAATGAAGCTAAGGCGAGTGAATGAAACAACACAAGTCAACACAGACAACACCCATTTGGGGTTGTACAAGTATGATAATGGCAAGAAAATGCTCTATTACAGGTGTGAGAAGCCCTACCTAAGAGAGTTGTCAGAGCACAAATGATTGTACACCTTTACATACATTGAAGGCAGAGGCACCATATAATTATTGAAGGCAGAGGCACCATGTATGTACACCTTTACATACATTGAAGGCAGAGGCACCATGTATGTACACCTTTACATACATTGAAGGCAGAAGCAGAGGCACCATATAATTATTCTTGATAATTATGGGAAATGATATTTGATAGTAGACCATAGAGAACTTGAGATATATACATACTTTGGAGGTCCACTCCATCAATATTATGTTACTCCAAGAACATTCAGACCTACCGTATCAAAGACCAGACCAAAAACAAAAAGAATGAGTCCAAACAAAATTAGATTTGCTAACTCATTGAGTCGACCATAGTTTTCAATACTTAGACCGATGGGATCCTTGAGTTCAAGGGTTCTAATGACTACTTATAGGGACAATTAATCTCCTAGCATGGTATATACAATGAGAGTTCCTAAAATCTTGACAGAAGTGAGAGATACGCATCCTGAGGGCATCATTATTTGATAGTAGACCATAGAGAACTTGAGAGATATACATACACCTTTATCTTTTTTTTAGTTCAAGAAAAGATTCGTTGAGCTATTGTTCACACTCCTATTTTTGGCTCTTGACTTCGATGAGATGGCGAATATACTTCAAAAGGGTGACTCTCTCCGACTAATTTAGTATGTAAAAAAAATGACACTGCTAGCAACAATGAAATCCTTCATTGATATCTTGCAACTACTTTGGGACCACTTCCCAACACTTATTTCTAGACATTCAATCCCCATCTTGACTGTTTGGCACCACCTTGATGTACCATCTTTTTAGTATCTTCAAGCACTTCATAACTTGCCAAATACAGCTCCCCACGGCAGACCAAGTGAGATCATCATCATGACTATGTTTAATAGAGTTTATGTTTCAAACTCACAAAAGCACATAGGATCTTGCAGAAATGCTCTCCTTCTCACTCAAAATCCCCATGCTCCTGGCCAGAAAAAAGTGCAAGAGTGGCATCATGCGGGGAAAACTAGCCTGCTATTATCAACCCAAAATTTTTGGTTAGACCGGTCACTTATCCATTAGGATTCTCTTTCTCCTTCCATTTAAATTTCACCCCTTTTCTGCTATTTTCTCTCTTCTCTTTATCTTGCCATAACCCCCTTGGATGGGAAACAAACTCACTCTTTGGCACATCTGGTACCCAATGTGGTATAGGCAATGTGGTAACTCCAAAAGAAGTGGAACATGCACCATCAAGGAACTCACCATAGAAATTAAAAAAGGCTCTCTTTTGTATTTCTCAGCTTCAAAGGTAAGACTGGGCTGGGTTGGTGGTTGTAAAGTGTCCTCAAGTGCATCCTCCAGTGTCTTTGAATCTGACAAACTCACATGGAATTGGATATCCCTCAAAATTCCCTTAAGAAAACATTCCAATAAAACCCTTTCACCAAAATAATAGTGATCACAATGCTTCCTCTTGAAATTTTGAAAATAATTAACATACTCATCAATTGATTCAATTTCCCCTTTGGAAGAAGTCTAATAGGTTCCCAAAGGCTAAATTCGAAGGAAAAATAGGAGAAAATCTAGCAACAAAATCCCAACACAATCCATCCCAAGTCTGCATCAAATGTAGAGAATGTCATTGCATACTATGATACCATTGCATAGCTACACCATTTAAAAAGGTAGGAAAGAACCACATGAGTTCTTTAGGCTTATCATAACCCTCAAACAAGCAAGCTTGCACAAATTGCAATAAATGAGAATCAGTTGCATCAGCTCCAACT
This sequence comes from Adiantum capillus-veneris, assembly GCF_014529385.1. NCBI lineage: Eukaryota > Viridiplantae > Streptophyta > Polypodiopsida > Polypodiales > Pteridaceae > Adiantum > Adiantum capillus-veneris. The sequence continues at coordinate 93,418,626 of NC_140950.1, forward strand.
CCATCATAAGGTGTCAGCTAGACAATCCATTGATCAAGAGGTCTCTCCCTAGCTTGGAAAGTAATAGGTAACTGAACAACATGAGAAGAAAAAAATACTGGATCAAGTTTCTCCTCTGTGAGAACCTCGCCAACAGAAGGCTCATCCTCATCCAAAACATCAAAGTTGAAGCGTCAATAACACCTTCAATAAGAACACCATCTTCAAAAGACTTGGCTGCAACTAATGGCTTATCTCCTGGTACAAACGCCACCCTTTCTGAAGGCTGCATTGCATTATCAATATAGTCAAAAGAAGCGGTAAACCCCACTCCATACTGCCCCTCCTGAACAAGGGTGGGAGGGTGGGAAAGAACAAGAGGTAGGTCAACATTCTCCTCCCCAAGAAAACATTGGTTATATAAGTGGCATCATCAACTAAATTGGCTAAAAAACCATCCCAAACACTCTCCTCAAGAGTCTCATTGTCTCTCATCACTTCGCTCCCAGAACGAACCTCAAGAAAAATGCCCTCATCTTCATCAACTTCATCACTCAAATGGGCTAAAACTCATTCCAAACTCTATAAAAACCTGAAGGTTCACCAACATCATCATGAACGCTCAAGGTCTGGGTAGCACTGCAGACGTTAAAATAACCCTCTTTTTGGAATCCTCCCGCCTAGATATACAAGCATCCCAAATGGCCGTGAGGAAAGAAACCAGCTTAAAAGTCAGGTACAAGCAAAAAGGAAAAACTAGCTCCATCTCTAGGAATCACAAGTACTTCACCCAAGCAGAGATATTAGAAGTTGGGTCCCACCGGGCATGCCACTGATGGATATTTTTCTATGCCTGGGCCATGGAGCATACCCAAACAAGAAAAACAAAGCAAGGATAATACTCAAACACCCAACCCAAGCCCACCAACAAGGAACTATGGTTGGAAAGTGCTACTAAAATTTGTTGCCCACCAAGAATGTGCAATGCAGTCTTAGCGTCAGATTTCACCAATGACTATCCACAAAGATAATTATTTCACCATTCAGAGAGAGAGAGAGAGAGAAATTTTAAATTTTATTGCTATGCAATTATATGATCATTCAACACCAACACAATGGTTAGTGCTATGTAGTGATTTTTGTATTCAAATCAGACACTAACATACAACAAGTTAATCAAGTCCAAGCACAAAGCTAGATCAAGCCTTAATGCTCATGCTCAATCACAATGTCAACCTTTAAATGCATCCCCTGCAAAAATTTCAATCATGCAATGGATGCACACACAAACATAGCAAACATATGGCATACGTATCAATTGCTGAAGTGACTATTCATCTCTCTCGATTGCTCAAGCAAGGCCATTCACCGTACCCCTTCAAAATAGAGCTCAACCATTAGTGATAAAAGCATTTGGCATTGAAAAATATGTATTAAAAATTTCATGACTAACAAAGCCCACGTTGTTTATGCATTCCATACAAACAATCATTGCAATGGAAATTCTCATGCTCTTATGTAGCACTTTTTACATCGGAGGCAAAAAAAGAGAGACACAGTGGCATTGGTATAAAATTCACCCAAATGATTGTTTGTATGTATATATATATATATATATATATATATATATATATATATATATATATGTATTTATATACGCATATATATATATGTATATATACACATATATATATATACATATTTATATACGCATATATATATATGTATATATACATATATATATATATATATCTATATATATATATGTGTGTGTGTGTGTATGTGTATATATATATATATATATATATGTATATATATATATATATATATATATATATATATATATATATTGTTGTTAGAATTTCTTGCTGGCAGAACTGTGGTGCACACTAAGGCCCAACAGAGAGCAAGAGAGAGTATGATGATGTGGGACAGCATCGTGGAGGCAAATCTGCAGTTTATTCGCCACTTTGTGGAGTATGTATGTGTGTGTATGCCAACTACCTGATTCCATGATGCGGTGCAGGGAGGGTATAACACTGTATCAAGAGTCGCGTCAGCGTCTTCATCAAGAACTCTTTCCACTGCAGGATCTGGAGTTTCTTCCTTCATTGCGTTGTTGTCGAGCAATGTGTGTGTGTGAGTGTATTGCGAGATCTTGAAGGCATGCCAAGCGAGCCCATGCAGCTGAACATAATGAAGCAGGGATAGCACCTTTTGAGGCTTGCAGGGACTCGAGCGTGTAACGTGAGCCAATGTGGGATCAAAGCATAAATGGGTGTTAATGGGGTCAACAAAGCAGGGTTGTATCACTGTATCAGCGTAGGTTGTAGCAAGCTGAGATAGGCCAACCGAGCTTGATGGGATTCGACTCCGCGAGTAGTGGGCACTCGGGCCATTGAATGCAGATGATGGCGTGGGCCTGTGAGATAGAGAAGACCATCATTCAAAGCTACAAAGCAGTGTGTGCAAGCACCAAGCCAAGCGGGTAGTGAGGGTCATGTGTTGTCATGCACAGCAAGTGGGCAAGTTGCAACTGTAAAGTGTGTGTGTGTGTGTGTGTGTGTGTGTGTGTGTGTGTGTGTGTGTGTGTGTGTGTGTGTGTGTGTGTGTGTGTGTGTTCTGAGCCAAAAAGTGGCGGGCTAATAGGGAGCCAGAAGACTCGCAAAAAAGTAGTGCAGCATGGGGGTTTGGGTAGATGATAAAGAAGATCTATGGGGCATTTTTGTGTGTGTGAGTGATGTTTTGTGAGTGAAGCCAAAGCGGGTGAGCCAAACGAAGCAGCAAGTTGCATGCAAGACAGAGAGATCGAGGACCAGGGCGCTGCAATTTTCTATTTTATTTTTCTTTTTGTTAATCTCTTAAGAAGAGGTTCCCGCACAAAGTATTGTGTGTGTGTTTGAAGGTGGGATTCGATCCATGAGGAGAGCTATGACATGCAATGCATGTAAGTGGACGTTTTGCAAGCACATTCCTTAAGAGCAATCGATCATCATAAAAGAAATTTTGCAATTCTTAATCAAAAATCACAATCCTTTGCACACGAGGATCGAAACCGTTTTCATGCATCATCAAAAGTTATGGAAAAACATAATGTACATTCCCTCAACTTTTTTGTTCATTTTCATTCGATTCCTTGGAAACTTTCATTTATTGGATTATCCCTGCACTAGAATGTCCTAATTTTGAATTCAAAAATGCAACGCATAAATTTCCTTTCAATTATCAATTCGATCTCATTTCATAATCATTGCAACATAAGTTTCTCATGGTCATCGTGCAAAATCATACCCCCGAGATCAATCACTTTTTGGTCTTGTCATGAATTTAATTGCATGCATGTCGACCTACAATTCACATTTTCTCTCCTTGGAAATTACAACCATGATTATTTGATTGCTCAATTTCAAATTGCCAAGCTGGTCATAAACCCACAAGCTTTCACTACAAGAGGTACTTCACATTAGCGACGCTCGCAGTGCGACGCTTAAAAGTGAAAATTCACGGCATCGCTATGGGCGTCGCTAGTTTACTTGTAACATAGCAATGCCCATAGTGACGCCGATAGGGGTAAAAACTCCGCCGAAAAATCGGATCTTAGATCTGAGTTTTCGACGCTCAAGCAAGAGAAGAGGTAACCCGCGCTCTCCCTCTCTCTCTCTTTCTTCTCCACACACACACACACACACACACACATACACGAGGAGAGGAAGGAGAGCCAGGTATGCTCCTTCCCTCTCCTCTCTCTCATGTTCCCCCTTCCCCTCTTTCTCTCTCTCTCCCTCTCTCACACACACACACATTGTGTTTTTGAGAGAGAGAGAGAGAGAGAGAGAGAGAGAGAGAGAGCACATGCATAAACAAAAATACACACACACACATGCATAAACAAAGAAGGCAATACACACACACATTGAGAGAGGAAAAGAGAGAGAGATAAAACAAAGAGAGAGAGAGAGAGAGGAGAAAACAAAGAGAAAGAGAGAGAGAATAAAAAACCAAAGAGAGAGAGAGGGGGAGAAGACAAAAGAGAGAGGTAAGGGGAGAAAACAAAGAGAGAAAGAGATTAGGTTAAAATTTAAATTAAATTAAGTTAGATTACATTTAGATTTATGTTTATGTTGAGTTTAAAAATTAAGTTAGATTTAGATTTACGATTAGATTAGATTTAGGTTTATTTAGGTTAGATTAGATTAGCTTTAGGTTTATTTTGAGTTAGATTTATGTTTATTTACATTAGATTTAGATTACCTTAGATTAGATTAGATTTATGTTTATTTTGAGTTTAAGATTAAATTAAATCTAGATTTATGTTTGATGGACTAGCTTTTTTTAGATTTAGGTTAGATTTTAGTGCATGTCAATGAAGGTGCGCTTTGCCCAAAATAAACCTTAAAGATTGGCTTAATGCTGGCGGTTAGAGAAATAGTTGGGATTAAGGATATCATGCAATGCATATTATGCCCCATGTTGCATGGTCATGCGTGAACTAGTACTAATTATGACTTACCTCTAACATCATGAGCTTCTGTGAGGGAGGCACCGCATACCTAGCAAGGTGCGATTACGCCCGGTGGTCCCCTACTCCCAATCGTACCTAGCTAGGTATGGAGTGCCAAGCAAAAGCTCATGATGTTAAGCATTGTATGAAAAACAGTTGCTCATATGAAAACACTAAAAAAGACTCCGTTTTCCTACATGAGAAAATTTCCTGCGCTCATAGCCTCGACAGTCCATGCGGACCAGCAATTCCACCTGCATGTTCGACTGTTGCAGCCATACAATAAGCCGTCATGATCAGCCAATGGAAGAGCAAATTGAGCCTACACAGAAATTAGTGATGCAAGATGACGATTCCAAGGGTTACACACACACACACACACACACACACACTACACAGCCCGTCAAATCTAGAGTAAGAATTAAGTGCTTTGAGCAGGCATCAGCTACATTGCAAGAATGGCGTACCTGCATGCTACAGACAAAGATCTATTGTGAAAATATGTTAAGATGCTATGAAATGCTACAGCTAGAGAAGAGGCAAAGGGGTTTTGTCCACTACATGCACTATCATGTAGACGTGGCTGTGTAGAATTTCTTGTACCCACAAATATAGGCATTGACCAATAAAGACAAGATTATAACCCAATGGTTCTGATCTCCGTGCACCTCTAAACCGATGTGTGTGGGAATTGGACATGACTAGAGAATGTGAGGTAGTTTATAGTGTGAACAGAGAGAGAGAGAGAGAGAGAGAGAGAGAGAGAGAGAGAGAGAGAGAGAGAGAGAGAGAGAGAGAGAGAGAGATAAAAGACGGAGGATGCCAATAGAAGATTAAATTTATGTCCAGGTTATACCCTCATTATGAGTAGTGACGATGATGTGGGGCCGTCCAACCAAAACACCTATCTCTCAATGAGGATCTTATGTCCTTGTAATCAATGCAAGCATGATGTGCAACGGACAAGACACGTTTCTTTGTAGCGCGTTCGCAAATTTGGCGAGTTTGATCCATCTATTATAGATCAAGTTGTTGCCAATTATAACTCATCGGACTCTGACATTGGCCAACAGCCAGCAATCTTGCAACCCAATAGACGTGTTTGCAGGTGTTTTGGTCAAGCAGCATATGTGAGGCCACAAGTTGTAGCCTCTGACAACTCGAGGGATGATCATGCAGACCACATTCCCAACGAGGAAATTTTTGAGCCCGAGATCGATGAAATGATCAGGACGATCATGGATTCAGAAAGGCTTATCTATGATGATATGAAAAGTGAAGCCGATACGCCATTGTATGATGGAGCACGTGTGTCTAGATTGAAGGCGCTCCTGATTCTTCGCAACATGCAGAAAAGGTTTGGATGGAGTGACACTTGCGTCACAGCGCTTTTCAGGTGATCTATTACAATGTGTTTACTTTAATAAAAAACTCTAGATGTATAATGATTTGATAGATGTTTTCACAATTATACCGTATTTTGTTCGTTATGTAGATTGCTCAAAGAGTTGATGAGGTGGAAATAGCTGGCACAGTACATTCCAGATGGATGTTCTTTTTAGAACGTTTCATGAAAACGCTCAAGGGATATGTGCGTTAGAAGGCACGTCCGGAGGGTAGCATGGCAGAAGGTTGGCTAGTATTAGAGTCCCTAGTGTACATTAGAGAGTGGCTAGACGGATTTGATAAAGCCCAGGACACGCTATGGCAAACCATAGATGATGAGTACATATCTGGCATTGTCATGTGCAATCTCGGTGTTGAGAAGAAGATGATGGAAGATCTAGAGGCTAAAATCAACCGATTTTTAATGCTTCACAATCCAGTGATGCAAAAATGGATTTCACAATATGAGGATGCAAAGCAAGAGCGACAAAGGCCACGAATCGAGTGGAGATAGGGAAGACGACCACCGATGCACTATCCGATGGGTCTGGAGAGCCTACCAACATTCATGAGCTTATGATGGTTGCACAACCAATTGAAAAGCACACAACTGTGCGGTGAAGAAGTGACTGAGGAGGAGTGGGAGTACTCTCGGGGTTGCGCGACCAAGGTAAGTTTGCAATGTATGACTAGTGACTTTCTAGATGTTTGAATGGCCACTCATGATCTTTGTTGGTTGTAGTATAAGTCATACACAGTAGCATGGTGTAAAGGTCGACATTTTAGGGTGGAATGGATCGACAAAAAGAATTTTACTCAAGATTGTGGAATCATGGCAAAAATTTGAATAGTCTAGTGGACGACGGGCCTCTGATGCAGATCTTGTGGTGGTGGAATTCACTTACTTCGGCACGCTACAAGAGATTTTGAGGATCGATTATAGAGGATTTTTTGTCGAGTTGTTCGACGTGCAATGGTTCAAGATAATCATGGAGGGTCGCAACGCTATTGTGCGTAGAGGAGAGTCTGGTTTTCTGAGGTGGATTCAACTAAGAAATGGACTGACCTAAGAGACACTTTCGTACTACCCAAGCATTGTGAACAAGTAAGTATGTAAATAGTTAACATCCAATTTTTAGAAGTTATGTGCTTGGAAGCTCTCATGTAAGTTATGTGGCTCTAGCAAGTGATATTTCATCCTACAAAGTCTACATCAAACTGGTGGTACGTCATAGAGGTAGCCCCTCGTAATGCATGGACGTATGAAGGCTACCATGTGCCGATCACAGCGGTATCAATGGAGGAGATCGGAGAAGATGCTCAGTCAGAAGCCGTTGAGGTGGTGCCAGACGAGCATCAAGCTGCTACTCTCTATGGGGTGCATGCAGAGGATCTACAAAATGAAATGGAGGATATCTGTTTAAACGGAGAGCTCTATATAGATATAGGAAGTTATGCTGAGCTTTGTGAGGATGAGAGAGAGACCTCTTAAAGCCATAAATATTGTATTTGAACATTTTTGCTCCGTTTTATAATATATATTGTATTCACGTGGCTTTTTGTCCATTTCTGTCTATATGCGTCATTGCGTCATTGTATTTAATGGTCTTTGCGTCCACTCCAGGTATGTATGCTCTAGGTATGTTCTCACAAGACAACTTCTATGATCAGACCTTCGCGATGCAGCTTCAGTCTCCATCGCACCCGATGCGCAGTGCTTTTACAAATTCACAGAAATTCAACGAAATCTCTCTACACGGGAATCCCTCCCCCTTTATGAGTCCTCTCTCTCTCTCTCTCTCTCTCTCTCTCTCTCTCTCTCTCTCTCTCTCTCTCTCTCTCTCTCTCTCTCTCTCTCTCTCTCTCTCTACTTGTCCATGTTTTCTTCTCCATTCATTCAATATTAAGATTAAATATTTGTGTGTTTAATGCAAGTATGGATGATGATGAGTTTCTTTCTTCTTTGTCACCCCAACAGAGACAGTGGTATGTGGAGCGTCATCGCTCTGGAGCACCATCACGCGTTCCTACTCCATTAGCATCTCCCTCTGTTTCAGAGCATTCAGTGCGCTCCGAAGCTTCGGTGTCGACGAGACGATCTTCACACTCGTCTAAGCACCGGTGCTCTAGTGGTGGCGGCGGCGGTGGTTGTGGGGATGTTGCCGCCGATGCCTCGACACTGCCTCGTGTTCGAAGAGGCTCTTTACCCTCCCCTTCTTTGCCCGATCCCACACCAGCCACGGCATCGCCATCTACACCAGGTTTTGCGCGGTTGACGGCCATTCCTAGCAGCCACACACCACTAGCTACTCCTCCAGGATTCGCTCCAGTCGACACTCCTCGCTTCGGGGCCTAGACTCCAGTGGAGACACCTGACGTCCATACCCCCATTGACACGCCGTTAGAGACCCCTATCGGGACACCCAGGTTCACGCGTCACCGGCGAGAGGGCTTGCCTTACTCCGTCGACTTCAGTGGCGGCATCATCTTGGATGATGAAGGCAAGAAGGTGATCTCGCGCATGCGCAGTCTTTGCTCTCAAGTGTTTAGACACTACATACTAAACACCTGGAGTGAAGTACCAAGTGATTTAAAAGACAGATTCATCAGCACACTACATGACGAGTTTCCCATTTCAACACGGGATGATCGCTTCAATGAAGACTTGATGAAGGTTCAAATGTGCGAATACTGCAAGCACAAACGTTCTGAAGTGCAAAAAGCAATTAAGTGTGGGTGGAATGGACCAGATTGGCTGGCCAAAGAAGATTGAAAGAATGCGAAGAAAGCAGCATGCAAGAATCCCGACAAGTGGAAGCAACAAAAGGAGGCAGCCAAAGCGCGAGTAGAGGCAGGGAGCTCGTACCACTTGGGGAGCGGCGGGTCGGCATCATTTGACGTCGATTTTGTAAGTGTTTTTGCATTGCCCTTTAGGTTTGATGGTTTAGGGTTTAGGGGTTTTTAAATTCTAACATAATGGATTCTTTGTATGTTTTGACAGTTATCGATGACAAGACGTGACCCCACACCGTACGAGCGCGAGTATGCAGGCAGGAAGGGCTTAAACGCCCTGATGGACATTCTGAGTTCTCGCGGGCGGCATGGTTAGTATTAGGTATTACTCTTTTCTACTTGTTGTATTGTGTTATAAATTATATGTTTATACTTACAGAAAGCTGTCTTATTGTTTTTTTTTTTGCAGAATCCGACAGATACGCCGCTTGGACATGGTGAGACGTCTGATTAGACGACGTCAGTCTAGCCGTAGCTAGATAGCATTAGTTTCCTTTTGTCATAGCATATGTATCATGAGATGACGTTTATACGTCTTTTTGTAACTATTGGAAAACCATGTATATTTTTTCAATAATGACAATGGTGTTGTAACTATTACATTTGCAAAATTTAACAATCAAGTGATTTTGCCTATGATGTGTACAATTGTCATTGATTTACTTTCATCAATTTACTTTTGTCAGTTTTGTATCTTTATTCTGCAAACAATACTATGGATGATGGAGTTAATGGTTATATTGTCTTGTGGGTGACTACTTTGGGTCTATATCTAAGCTTGGACTTTCTTTCAAAGGTAAATCTGAGCTGATCGTGGATTCATTTAGGTTTACTCAGTTATTGAAACATTCAATATGGTTGATGGGCATGCCCTGCCACCAAAAAAAAAATTCTCTCGGGCATCGCTATGAGCATCGCTATATATAAACGTCGCCTGTAAACGTCGCTATGATCATCGCTATAGGTGTCGCTATATAGCGACGGCTATAGCGACGCATATAGCGACGGTTATAGTGACGCTCATAGAGACGTTCTCGTATCGACGTTGTTAGCGACGGTCTTAGTGATGCCGGGGAGTATAAAAACCCAATGTATTTCCGTCACTAATAGCGTCACAAGTGCACACAACCTCTTGTAGTGTTGCATGACCACACATGAAATAAAGAGCAAAATTTGCAAAATGCCATTCTCAAACTACAATCAATTAGGTTTCATTTGCAAATTCAATCTTATCATTGCATCTTTGGTAGCTCATATCCAATAGCCCTCATCATTCAAATCCAATCGGATTTGTCATTTTTGGTTTGCAAAGCTACACAAAGTGAATTTTGAGTACAATTATACATATGATTGGAATACAACATTGCCATGTTCATCTTATTGATCAATCATTAGCATGGCAATACACACTAAAATATCCACAATTGAGCATCAATTGAGTGATCAATCTCAATTATCAAAGCCAATTTGTGAGCAAGTATTTCATCAATTCATCACCGTAATTGATAAAGATACCAATTATTCATTCACAAATTGGATTGTACATGCCATTGATTGGCCCACACACCCAAATTTAGGCCAAAAATATATGCACATAATCCATCAATTTCTCATCATAATGCTAATAATGCATAGCCAATCTAGCATAAACGAATGCATGCATGCTCAATTTCTCAAAAATTAACAGTAATTTGGCCCAATCAAGCAATGCACACATCCAGAAATTAAGCATAAAAGTTCAAATTTGGCTCAATTGTCAATGCATTTAATCTTACATCTAATGATTGCACACACCTTTCATGCCATCAATTCCATCAATTTCTATGCATGCACACACTCAAGATTAGGTGCACACACACTTGAATTTTTTGGCAGTTTTTTTTCCTCTTTGGTGCATTACACACACAATGATTTTTATGCACACACATGAATTCTTGATGAGAATTAAGCATTATCTTGACACACATAAACTTCATGGTCAAAATTTGGCCATCAAGTTCATTCAAAGTGAATCAAATTAGGTGCAAAGTGTAGGTCAATTGATTTACACACCTAATTTTAACAAATAATTAGCACACATTGAACCACATTAATCAATCAACAATTGACATGAACAAGTGAGTGTACTTACATCGTAATCGCACTCCAAGCTTTTTTTTTTCTCCACGCAAAGACGCATCATTGCACACACAAGTGTGTGCACCATTAAATCGGCTCCAAAATTGACCATTGTAGGTCAAAAATCAAACACTCAAATCATCAAATTAGGCATAAATTAGCACAATTAACTTGATTAGAGTGATGATTCCACCTCTTATAAGAAAACTAATCATATATTACACATCAAATGTTAGCGGTTAGGTTAGCAAAGAGTCAAAAATTAGTAAAAATTAGCATGAAATTAGTACAATTAGCATGGAAATGAAGGGTTAGTATGAAATTAGTGAAATTGGGGTGGAATTGGGGGTTTGGGGTATTCATAACTCAACAATTAGCTTCAATTACTTGCACATCATCGTCAAATCAAACCAAAATTGAGTTACACACACTTGAAACCAATGAAATAGGTAATGAAATTACTCTATTCTAAACATCCTATACTCACTAGCTTAGGTTATCGGTTAGGTTAGCAAAGAGTCAAAAATTAGTAAAAATTAGCATGAAATTAGTACAATTAGCATGGAAATGAAGGGTTAGTATGAAATTAGTGAAATTGGGGTGGAATTGGGGGTTTGGGGTATTCATAACTCAACAATTAGCTTCAATTACTTGCACATCATCGTCAAATCAAACCAAAGATGAGTTACACACACTTGAAACCAATGAAATAGGTAATGAAATTACTCTATTCTAAACATCCTATACTCACTAGCTTAGGTTATCAGTTAGGTTAGCAAAGAGTCAAAAATTAGTAAAAATTAGCATGAAATTAGTACAATTAACATGGAAATGAAGGATTAGTATGAAATTAATGAATTTGGGGTGGAATTGGGGGTTTGGGGTATTCATAACTCAACAATTAGCTTCAATTACTTGCACATCATCGTCAAATCAAACCAAAATTGAGTTACACACACTTAAAACCAATGAAATTACTCTATTTTAAACATCCTATACTCACTAGCTTAGGTTATTGATCCCCGGCAGCGGCGCCAAATGTTGGGGGCAATCGTAGCATAGCCTAATTAACCCAAGACCAACAAAATTATCAATCCTAGGATTGGCGACCGGGCTAGGGTATGGAAGCACGAGCATCGGATGTATTGAATGAGAGGATTCAAGAGTATGCTCATCCAATGCAATAGAGATTAGCCATTAATCACTAACTCTAACCACATCATCGAACAAGCATCTCCTACACACATTAAGCCCACCGAAGTTTGACTTACCATAGACTAGAATCTCTAAACACACTTATGACAAGCACACACTAATTGCTTTTGGTGTTGGCCTCTCCAATCACCACATGCCAATCAAGGCACTTCATCAAAAGCTACACACACAAGATGAATGGTGCTATAGTTTCATAAAACCCATCCACACACAAGCAAACAATAGGGCACACACTAATTATAAAATTGAGAACCAACTTAATCAACTTAATTAGAGATGTTAAGTATCACAAATCGAATGCTCATAAAAGGATAGCAGTGGTTAATATAAGTAAGAATTCATCACAGACACTCAAATCTAGAATAATGAGAAAGGTGAAACTACTTCATGACATAATGGAATAGAAGAAGTAGAGATTATATTAAGAAAGCTTCTCTAATTACAATGGATTAGCACTAACCTCTTAAGCATGGGCATTAAGCTCAAGGCTAAGCCATCCATAGAGTGAACACGAGAGAGAGAGAGAGAGAGAGAGAGAGAGAGAGAGCTCACAAGTGGATCCTCAAGAGTGGATACTCAAGAATGAAGCCTACTTGCATAAAGGCTTTCACCACAATCCTTCTACTATGGGTTTAAGTTTGAGCCTCCTAGCTAGCATATACAATTTTGGAACTCCTGATGAGCCCAAGACCTTATACAAAGTGAGTAGGAAATATTGTGCACATCCATAGCACATCTCCCACTTGATGCATAATTGGTGTAGCCTGTGTTAGCCGCTGCTAACAAAGACGAAATAAAACATTCCTCTCTATTGTGGTCTTTGCGGCACACAAGCTGTATAATTTATCCCGAGTGATCCCTAGCATTGTTTTGTCATGCCAATTCTTGTCATATAGCATAGTAAAAAACTCTTCACCATGTTCAGATTTGCAATAGAAAGGTACTTATATCCGCTATCTCTCATTTTTTTCTTCTTCCTTCTTTAAAGCTTCATTCATCTTCTTTTTGAAATCCTCCCCAAGAAGACCTAAAGTTCTAAGCCTTCTCTTTTCATCAGCCAAAAAGGATTCTCATCTCCCCTTCAAAGCAACACAATTAATTATCAATGTTTCTATGAGCCATTAGCAACACAACACAAACAAATTTATGACTGCATAGGCTTCCCATGCAGGAATTCAAGGTAGATTTCAAACCATCACTCCATCCATAACTTGCCACCTTTGCAAAGGCTTCCCACATGGGAATTCAAGGCTTCCCACGTGGGAATTTAGGGCATTATACAAATCGTAACCCAATCCATAACTTGACACTTTTGAATAGACTTATCACGTGAAAATTGAAGGCTTAACTGAAAACATGGACTCGTGCATAACTTGTAACCTTCAACTAAGGCTCCCTCAAAATATTTGAAGACCTACTCATCCTCAAAGTAGTTGCAATTTATTTTTTTAAAAGAAATGTACCTATTATCCCAAACAAGTTGAGCATGACATACCTTCCAAACAAGTTGAGCATGACATATCTTCTAAACAAGTTGAGCAACCAAAACGCGTGGCGTTGAGTACCATGGCACAAATGTCTAGCCTCTAATTTATGCTCAACCTCCATCCAAGATTTCTGCTCAGGAGTTAGATATTCCATTATGCTCGACTTGTTCACTATACCAAACATCTGAAACATAAATACGTCATGTGCCAAGCTAGGTGGAGCTATAGCCCGTGAGATTCTAAAATGGTTTGTTGTATCAAGACTGAAAATCAACTCTGCTTCCTTCTTTTTATCGATCTCAATAAATTCACAACGAACTTGCACATGATATTTTTCATCCTCAGAGTGCTTCACAAAAGATCATCCAAATTAAATTTTCAAGTGCAAAAATGTATATTTAAACTCAAACACAACAATAAATGTATATTTAAACTCAAACTTAAACACTTTCCTTCTTCAATTCGTCTTATCCAAGTTTTCAACCTAAAGTTACAATCCCAGACCAAAAAAAGCCTGCCTCGAAGATCTACCCAATCATCCACAAGATTCTTTTGAAATTTTGCATTGAGTCTTTTCCATATTGGATCCACTTCTCAGTCGTATCTTCTGTCAAACGTTTTGTTTCTCCATGTCTTCCTTTAAGTGAAACAAATAAAGAAGAGACATAGCCAACCCTATCAAACGTGGATGTCAACCAAGGTGCATCCAAAATTGCACATCAAACAATATCTATAGCTATTAATTTACACAAGGGAACAAAAGGGAGCTCTGACTTTCTTTTCATATGAAATTGACTTATGACTTCATTCATCAACCCTAGAGACACATTCTCCCCAAAAACCCTGTTATGCTTTGAAAAGTCATCTTCTTCATCTTGGTTATTGGTCTTTGTGTGAGTAGTCTATGGGGTCGGAGCAAAAGATGGACCAATAGTATTTGGAGTGACAACAGTGCTATTAGAATATCCATCCATAGACATGTCCAAGGACCACGCTTCATCATCAACATACACACATTGATTTCTTCTTTTCACAGATTTCTTTGGTGGGCTCATTGGTAGAATACTTGAGGAACCATCCTCAAGTGTAAATTTCCTTTCTTGAATAGTCCAAGTGTAAATTTCCTTTCTTGACAGCACACTAGCCATTGGGACAGTTGAATCTGACTTGACGAGCTGACGAGCTTATGTTGAAAGACGGCCTTCCACATTGCATGTTCAAAACCAATCTTGGAACAATATGCTACTATTCAAGTAGATCAAAAACATAAACAATATCACCCTAAGATTAGACCTAGGATTGGAATTATTGTATGCTATTGTCACACTCTATTCAAGTAGATCAAAAAACATAAACAATATCACCCTAAGATTAGACCTAGGATTGGAATTATTGTATGCTATTGTCACACTCTAGGTTCAAAATGACCTCCGAGTACTAGGAATCAAGTGGAAGGGGCCAGGTGCAAGAGAGGTTTCACTACCTTTCTTTTCAATACCCTTAATTTCTTATATATATTACCTTGTGACTCAATGGTACATAGTGTAGAACGACCTGATTCAAATGTGAAGATAATGAATTAAAAAACATTTGTGTTCAAAAGGCAGTATGAACCCATGATTTTTAACCCTTGATTTAGAGCAACATCCTCCATGTGTTTCATGCAAGTATTATTCAAAGGAAGGCATTGAAATCTATGTATCATAGGCCGGACCAAGACATGGGGCTTGGTAAGTGAGTTCTCAGCATGAGTGAAGGAGACTTTGCCTGAAAGAAGAATCCTTTGAGTGGATACCACTTAATTATGCCTATGTTGAATGATGTGGGGCACCTCAATCAAAGAATAAACAAACAAGTAACATCTTAAAGTGCATGCACAATATCAATGCATGCACCCAGAAAAATAGAGCAAAGATCAAAAGATAAGGAGCACCTAAAAACCCTTGGGCAATAGTCCGTCCATTTGAAATCGTTGGACTGGTGAGTAGGAGTTTTTTGAGATCATTGTTTGGGGAAAAATATTATCTCTCTCGCTTTTGGGCTGAAATAAAAAAAACATAGCTCTTACTTGCACCCTTTCCTGGATTTTCAAATTGAGTACTTGCAGCAGGGCAACCCAAATTACTAATAATCATTCAGATCAAGAAGAGAGATGAAATAAATGATCTTAGTACCAAAGTAAGCGGACCATTTCTTGTAACAATGCACATGAGTCCATTATTGCCCAATTCAAGGACAAGAGTTATTACTCATGATTGTAAGGTGTCCTTGTAGGGAGTATTTCCCAAACTTTCCATCCATGTGAGGTTTTCAACAATTAAAAATTGTTAGCATAGATCCTACTATCACTTTTTGAGGTGCAAACCAAAAATCACGACAAACTTGCACATGATATTTTTATCCTTAGAGTGCTCTGCAAAAGAAACATCATCCAAATTAAAATTTCAAGTGCAAGAATGTATATTTAAACTCAAACACAACAAGAAAAGAAGTACTTGCCTTCTTCAATTCGTCTTATCCAAGTTTTCAACATGAGGTTACCATCCCCAGACAAAAAAAAGTTTTCTTCGAAGATCTACCCAATCACCCACAAGATTCTTTCCAAATTTTACATTGACTCTTTGCCATATTGGATCCCACTTCTCAAATATGTGGACAAGTTTTGGGATTTACATCTCAAGGCTACTGTCTTTCACAAGATAAAATTTGCCGAGAAAAAGTAACAATTTTGTGCAGGATTACCTGAAGGGATGGCCGAGTACGTCAACTCCCAACGGCCTAGTTCTATCATCACTAAAGTAATCCACCTCACCATGGTTTCTTCGCGCATCAATTTCCAACTAGGGGCTAGACGGAATGTCAAGCCCATGAAAAAAAAAGATAAAAATGATGTGAAAGGGGAGAACCAATGCCCAAAATTCTTCCCAAGGCAATTCCAACAACAACAACAACAATCTGTCCAAGGAGAAGGGAGTTTACAAAGGTAAAAAAACTCTCTCATGAAGAGCTTGAAGATTTTTTCAAGGACCATAAATGTTTTAAGTGTCAGGAGAAAGGACATGGCTATCATTCTTGCCCCAAGAGAAATTCCCGCAATGAGACTCCTAGAGCTTCCACCATCGAAGAGGATGCTCGTAGTTGCAAAGGATCACCTCTTTCATATGCTTGGGGAAAGGTGAGGGAGCATGATGCCTTCATCTTGTTTGAACCTGGATCTACTCACAACTTCATATCAACGGAGTTGGCCACCAAGTTAGGCATTCAAGCTTTTGAGATGGGAGATACTGTAACGGCCGACACCGTTTTCAAGGGACGTCAAGCCTCTCTTACTCCCTTGATTGGGAAGTTGAAGCTTCATGTCCAAAGCTACGTCGACAAAGAAGACTTTTTCATCTCTCCTCTCCAACACGAGGATGCTATCCTAGGGGCACCATGGTTCAACCGCATGGCTGCCAACATGAAGTTCCCTGAAAGGAGAATCTACTTCACCTATACAGGGAAAAGAACATGTATATAGATTCTAGTGAGTAGTGTGGTACTATACCACTTGTAGATCCTCCTACTTTTGATAAATCAATGAAGAGTTCAGTTTCTACGTACATGATTTCTGTCAAAGAGTCCCTAAAAGCTCCTAATGTTTCATCAAATGTAAATGGTAGGAATCAAGAAGAGTTAGAATTGTCTAATTTTCTAAAAAGATTCCAAGATGTTTTCATTGATTATATTTCTATGGACTTACCTCCAAAACGAGGTGATGGTGACCATCGAATTGAGCTCCTACGAGGAAGCTCACCGCCTAACAAGCATGTTACCATATACATGTGGTAGTGATGTGTGTGAACACACTAGGACCGCCGGGGCATTTTTCCCCTCTTTAGGAGGTTTTTTTCCCCTGAGCATTGTATATACGCCCATCACTCTAGGGCTATCTATCTTTCCATTGCACACTAAGTAGCACACTCTCTATTGTGTGCCTTGAGCTTCCTTCATCTTCTCCAAGTTGTGTGTGTCTCTTTGCAACCCTAATTCCAGCAATTGGTATCAGAGCAGGTTGCGACCTCCCGGGCTTAGTCGCCAGTTGCTCCAGCACACTCCTGCTCACTTTCTCCGATTTCACTGAGCTTTGGCGAGCGTTCGCAGGTCGACAAATATTTCGGGATCGATCGTAGAGCTCGGTCTGCTCAAATTGTTGATTTGGGCTCATTTCGGCCTCCGTTTCCACTACAGGCAGTACTGCACAGGCTGTTTTGTCATTTTGTGCAGAATTTTTTTCAGTGCCGTTTTCTACATAACAGGTGCCTTTAAGTCTTCTACGGTTTGTGCTATATAGCGCGTGTTGTTCCTGCTCCGTTTCTCCTATTTTCGGGCAGTTTTCACATCAGGTGCAACATTTACCATGGCTGACAACAACAACACAGATGAGTTCAAGATGTTTGCTACTGAGGACAGGTTGGATGGGGACAACTACTATGTGGGCTTATATGATGCAACATGTTCTTGTGTCAAAGGACCTCTCGAACATTGTGCAGGGAATTGATGTACGTCTTGGTTCTGAGGATGTAGGCGATGTTGAGGATGTTGCAGGTCTTGCTGCAAGGATTGCTGCTGTTAGAGTTGTTTTGCCTACGGCAGAACAAGCTCGTTGGGATGTTAAGGATGCGCAGGCTCATGCATTGATTGCGTTGTCTGTGAAGCGCACCATTGTTCCTCACATCCATTCAGCAAAATCTGCAAAATAGGCTTGGGATATTTTGGCTGGTCTTTATGCAAGTCGCAATGAGGCTAAAATTGCTTTGTTGCGTAAAGAGCTGGAGTCGAAGATCATGCATGAGGAAGATGATATGGAAACTTTCCTTGCTAGTGTCAAGGATACAAATGAGCAACTTATTTCTGCAGGTGAAGTTATTTCAGACAGTTCCCTTGTGCAGATTGTTCTTGACGCATTACCAGATTCTTACCAGACTTTTGCTAGTTACTTGGAGACTGATGACTCAAGGAAATCCTGAAGTTGTCAAGTTTGATGCATTATGCACATTGCTGTTGCAAGGTCACTTTCCAGAAAAAACAGGACTAGACAGCGTGCAGCTGAACAGGCTTTTATTGCTTTTCAAAGAAAGGGTGGTAACAACAATGCAGCCACTTCTTATGGTTCTGCTGCAAGTGGAAAAACTTCTGTTCCTAATGCTTTTGCTGGCAGCAATTCGTCAGGCAATTCTGGTGATAAGGGCAAAAAGAAGATGCGTTGCCATTATTGTAAAGCTAATGATCACTTGATCAAGTCGTGTCCTAAGTTGAAGGCCAAAGAGGCTAAGAAGAAAGAGGGTGGTTCCACTGCAAATGCTGGTTCCACTACAAATGCAGCCATTGTTGAGTCTTCTGTGAAAGGACACTGTAATGCTGATGTTGATGCAGAATGGGCTTTTAGCGCAGAGTGCACTTACAATCCTGTTGTCCATGATGCATGCTTGTCAGTTGCTGCAGATTCACATGTGTGGTATTTCGACAGTGGTGCTACAAAGCACATTACCTCACATCCTCAATTGTTTACCTCTCTCGAGTTTGTCCCTCATGGGAATTCAGTCACTTGTGCCAACAATGCCTCTTATCCAGTTCAGGGAGTTGGAAAGATTGTGCTTACTGCTGCAAATGGCAGTTCTTTCACACTTGTTGATGCACTTTATGTACCTAGGATCAAGAAGAATCTCTTGTCTGTATCCGCACTTGCTAGACTTGGACTTGTAGTCAAATTTGTGGATGACAGATGTACAGTTCATGATCTCAGTTTTGGTGATGAAATTGTTGCAGCTGGCCTTTTGTGCCATGGGCTGTATAAGCTCACTTTGTAAGACAAGTGTGGACAAAATTTTGCAAATGCTGTTGCAAATTCAAGGGCTATTTCAGATGCAAAACTTTGGCATGCACGTTTTGGTCATCTGAATTTTGCCAGTTTGCTGCGTTTGCAGAAATCTAATATGGTTGCTTCTTTGCCGCCTCTTGAAGCACCTGTCAAACATGTTTGTGAAGGCTGTATTTTGGGTAAGATGCAGTGTTCTAAGTTTCCAAAGGATGGTTTAGTTCGAGCCACATGCAGGTTGCAACTTGTGCATAGTGATGTTTGTGGACCCATGCAAACTCCATCCTTGGGCAATTACCTATACTTCGTGACATTCATTGATGACTACTCCAGGCATGCATGGGTATTTCCGCTTAAAGCAAAGTCCGAAGTTTTTATGTGCTTCAAACAATTTCTGACTATGGCTGAAAATGTCTCAAAATGTACTATGGGCACCCTCCGTTCTGATCGAGTGGGGGAGTATATGTTTCATGAATTTAATGCATTTCTGGCTAGTCGTGGGATAAAACACCAATGTACAGTGCCTTATACACCTCAGCAAAATGTTGTTGCTGAGGAGGAAAAATAGGTCACTGACGGAAATGGCACGATGTATGGTCAAAAGTCAAGCTTTGCCGCATTCTTCTTGGCTTGAGGCCATCATGTGTGCCACTTATGTACTTAACAGGTGTCCTACGAAAGCTTTGCAGTCTATTACTCCATATGAAGCATGGCATGATAGAAAGCCTTCTATTGAGCACATGTGTGTTTTTGGTTGTTTGGCATATGCTTTGGTGCCACAAGTGCAGCGCAGAAAATTGGATGATAAGGCTGTGAAATGTATTTTTGTTGGTTATAGTGCTGAAAACAAAGATTACAGGTTGTATCATCCGAAAACAAAACGTATTCTAGTTTCTCGAGATGTAGTGTTTGTGGAAGATTCTGTTCAGCCCTTGTTGTCATGTACTAGAGACAGTAATGTAAGCTCACAGGACATTTATGACACTTTGTTGCCTCTTTTCAGTGGTGAAAATACGAATGTAAGTTCCAATGAGGCAAATGTACAGCCTATGGGGGTTTCTGAAAATGTTACAGATGCAAATGTACATGATGTACTTGATGAGGAAAGGGCTGAAAATGAGCATGCTAGAGGTATTCCAAAATGGCTGGTTCACATTTTGCGTGACAGTAAGTTGGATGCACCTTTGTCTAGTCGTACTCATTTAGGCTCTCGCCATGCATCTTATGCATCAGATTGTTATGCTTTGGCTGTGTCTAGTTTACATGATGTTGAGGAGCCTCTGTCTTTTGATGAAGCACAAAATTCAGAAAATTGGATGGCTACCATGCAATCAGAATATGATGCACTTATAGAAAATGACACATGGACTTTATGTGATTTGCCTCCTGGAAAAAAGGCCATTGGTACGAAGTGGGTTTACAAGTTGAAACGCAAGCCGGATGGTGAGATCGATCGCCATAAGGCTCGACTTGTTGCAAAAGGTTATGCACAGCAAAAAGGCATAGATTATGAAGAGACTTTTGCTCCCACTTGTCGTATGACTACTATGCATTTTCTATGTGCATTGGCAGCTCATTTTGGTTGGGATGTACATCAATCAAACATTGTTACTGCTTTCTTGAATGGTGACATATTTGAGGAAGTTTATGTAACACAGCCTCGCGGTTTTGTCATAAAAGGACAAGAGGACAAAGTGTGCAGATGTAAGAAGGCTTTGTATGGGTTGAAGCAATCTCCTCGTGCTTGGTATGAGAAAGCTGACACTCATTTGGTTAAATGAGGCTTTAGTAATAGTCTAACAGAAATCACATTGTATGTAAAGCGTGAGGATGATGTACTTCTCATTGTGGTTCTTTATGTCGATGATTTGCTGATCACTGGACCAAATGAGAGACATATTGCTGAATTTAAGGCTGATTTGAATGCTACTTTCAAGATGAAAGATTTGGGGCTGTTGCATCATTACTTGGGTATACAGTTTAAGTAGTGTGATGGTGGTACTGCCTTGTGTCAGAAAAGTTACATAGAGACATTGCTATGTAAATTTGGACTTGAGGATTGCAAACATATTGCCACTCCCATGGAAACAAGTTTGAAGTTGAGTCTACATGATGCTCGCGATCCTGCTGATGTCACTCTTTACCAACTGTTGTTGTGGCTGCCTCATTTATGTATACAACACAAGGCCAGATATTCAGTTTGCAGTCTCACAGGTCAGCAGATTTATGCATAGCCCAGGGTCTAAGCATTGGCAGGCTGTCAAGAGGATTTTCCACTACCTTAGTGGCACTTTACATCTTGGCTTGTTTTATCCCAAGGGGGGATCATTGCCGCCAGACTTACATGCTTTTTTGGACTCAGATTGGGCTGGTTGTTTTGACACACGAGTTTCCACAAGTGGTTTTTGTTTCATGCTTGGCAGTTCATGTATATCATGGTTGAGCAAGAAGCAACCTACTGTGGCCACTTCGAGTTGTGAGGCTGAGTACAGGGCAGTCTTCACAGCTACGGTTGAGTGTGTATGGCTCAGACGCCTTATGGTTGATTTGGGTGTTGGACAGGACACTGCCAACACTATCTACACTGACAATCAGAGCGCATTGGCAGTTACAAGGAGCCCAGTTTTTCATGCTCGCACAAAGCACATTGAGGTGCATTACCACTATGTCAGGGACGGCTCTCAACAGGAGAGGTCAGCTTGGCTTATGTGCCAACACAGGACAACCTTGCAGATCTTTTCACAAAGGCATTGTCTCATGAGAAGCTTGAAGCTTTCCACAAAGCTTTGGGCTTACTCCCCTTTGTGGACTAATCATGTCCTCAGGGCATGGCACTTCCCTTTACTCATGTGCCAGCTCTCGTTCACCGCATCACTCCAGGGGGGATTTGTTACCATATACATGTGGTAGTGATGTGTGTGAACACACTAGGACCGCCGGGGCATTTTTCCCCTCTTTAGGAGGTTTTTTCCCCCGAGCATTGTATATACTCCCATCACTCTAGGGCTATCTATCTTTCCATTGCACACTAAGTAACACACTCTCTATTGTGTGCCTTGAGCTTCCTTCGTCTTCTCCAAGCTGTGTGTGTCTCTCTGCAACCCTAATTCCAACAAAGCCTCCTTATCAATTTCCCAAGCTCAACAAGAGGAGATCATGAGGCAAGTACAAGAATTGGTTGACAAAGGGATGGTGAGGCCTACCTCCTCTCCCTTTTGTTCTCTAGTCCTTGTAGTGTAAAAGAAAGATGGTACATACCGTATGTATGTTGACTATCAAGCACTAAACCATATCACTATCAAAAATAGATTTCCCGTGCCTTAGGTAGAAGGTCTGTTTGTTGATAAGCTACAAGGATCTACCTACTTCATTAGGATTGAGCTTAAAAGTGGCTACCATCAAATAAGGATAGTGGATGAAGATATCCTAAAGACCATGTTTTGTACAACGTTTGGTCTTTATGAATATCTAGTCATGCCTTTTGTCTTGACCAATGCACCATCCATGTTCAATTGTCTAATGGAGAAAATATTTAGACCCTATTGCAAATTCACTAGAGTGTTCTTTGATGATATCATTATCTACTTCAAGCCATCAGAGGAACACAAGCAACATCTCCGTGATTTTTCAAGCATTGAGGGAGAACAAGCTTTCTCTCAATCAAATGAAAAGAAAAATTTTCCTTCAAGAGATTCAATACCTAGGTCATATTATCTCTCAAGATGGTATCTGTATGGATCCATGAAAGTTAGAGGTAATAAGAGCATGGCATAATCCAAGGAATCTACATGAACTAAGAAGCTTTATTGGTATGTGTGCATACTATAGACGCTTCATAGAAAAATTTTCTCAAATAGCAGGACCATTACATGACTTAACAAAGAAGAACGTTAAGTATTCATGGACTGCTAAGGAGAAAAATGTTTTTGACAAGTTGAAAGAGAAGCTTATCTCCCAACCAGTCCTCATGATTCCGGATCTCTCAAAACCATTTGAGGTCCAATGTGATGCTTGTGGTGATTGCCTTGGAGCAGTCTTGCTTCAAAAAGGGCATGCCATAGCATATGAGAGCCAAAGGCTCAATATGGATAAACGGGTCTTAGGCATTTATGAGAAAGAGGTTTTAGCTATTCTACATGCCTTAGACACATGGAATCACTATTTATTGGGGACTCCATTCATCTTACAAAAAAACCATCAAAGTCTCAAGTACTCCATGATGCAAAAAAAGATTTCCAACAAACAAATGAGGTGGGCAAATTTTCTTTTGCAATTTAATTTTCAGATTTCTCACGTTGCTGGTAAGCGCAATCAAGTGGCCAATGCACTTTTGCTACAATCGGAAGCCGGGCTGGCCTACAAAATACCAAAAACAGTATACTACAAACCATAAAACGAACTAATCTCCATACCTGGTGAACCCACGAGCATATAATCGACGATATACGCGAACAGAGAGAGATAGAGAACGGGAGGGAGTGAAAGAACGCGTGTAGGCGCACCTCCTAGAGCGGAGTGCTACGCCGACACGACGAGAGAGAAGAGAGGAGAGGAGAGAACAAGACACAAGCACTAGGTACAATCTCCCCCCGTGCAAGAGTGACCATTTCCCTCTTGTACGTATTTAATTTATAGATTCTTGAATGGTCAAAATGAGTACAAACTGGCTGGCCGGTCATAAATGGCCAAAGCTCATAAAGAGCACTTGAATAATAAAATGTACATAAAATATGATATCCTTTTGCAATAGCTTAGCTCGGTCAAGCCTTTTCCACCTGTCATAGCTGCAATAAATAATAAGATATCAATTCCATAACATACCTCTCCATTGGAAAGCAACTGTCCTCAGTTTTGCGAAGATAAAAATCTGCAAACAATACTTGTTAAAAACAGTGATTAGTATGTTGTGTCATAAACATCACATAATAAAAGAAAAATTTATGAAACTAAACAACATTAGCTTATGCCTGCTGTCATCCACATACTACCTATTCTAGTGTCCCATACCACTAGAATTACCAGTATATGTCATACCCTGATGAATCAGGATATCATTGGTCACACTCATCATTCAATAATCCATTGATCTTATCAATCTCAAGTCCAATTTCATAAATACTGTCGTGACAAAAAAATTCATCATATACCCTTTCCAAATTCAAATCCAAATATCTGTCAACATAAATCCAAATCCAAATCAAAATATCATTCATTTTGTATACCCGGGTAACAAAATCATACTAGTTGCAGTGGTGGCCAGCCACTGCAGCATGATTTTGTGATCGGTGTTGTCTAAATCGGCGAATCTACACCAATAAGACGTGCTGCCTAAATCGGTGAATCTGCACTAATGCTGCCTAAATCAGCGGATTTGCATTGGGTATTGTTTAAAAATTATAGATTTGAAGTTTATTATTGTGCTACCTAAATCGGCAGATCTTCACCGAGATGAGTATCTACACACTGCCTAGATCGGCGAATCTGTGTGTGCGTGACCAACGGACTAGGCAAGACATAAAAATATAACAATTTTCACAGGTGTAAGACCAATTTGGAGCATGTTGGAGTAGGAGGGTACTTACAAACTGTTGTTTACTATCCCAAAGCATTTTGGCTCACATGAGTAGCTGCATAGCTTATTGACAAATTATCTCAATAAAAATTCTTAGCCATACAATGAGAAACCATGTCGTTAGCAGTGTTTGAGTATTCAGCATAGAACAGAACGGAGAGAAATGAAATATGAAAAGAGAAATGATGTATGTGATGTACATACTTGAAGGATATTTTGCATCAAAATGTGTACGTATCTCTGTGTGTCGCAAGCGTGAGGTTCTTGTAGTATTTTAACTCATGTGCTGAGCAATGTAACTCTCGTGCTACTTGAAATTATGTTCTTATAAACACCATTTGCTATCCCATCATTTTTGTCTCAATATATACTTGAAATCAGAAAGCAAACGATTCAATTTATCTTGTTAGAATACTCAGCTCATGTGCTAGGTGAGGGTGTGAGAGTTCTAGAAAATAAGAACACAAATTGCAATATTGCTACCTGCATTGGTCAAAATCAAACAATGTTAAAATGGGGCGGTGTTGGGCAAGTAGCACGAGGTATTGGTGAAGGCTGTCCTTGCTTTTAAGGTTGACGAATTGTACATAGTTAGAAAATTTTGACTATTTATATGAGATAAAAGGAAAGGACCTATCAGTAATGCGGAAGGATTCTTTGCCTTAATGTGACCCAAGGCGTGTAAAAATTTAATTGTATCCACTTTTATTTTGTATTCTTACTACAAGCGACAAGCAGAGAAATGAGTAACAAATACATTATGCAAAAACCAGTAATGAGAAAAGTATCACTGCCTAGACAAAATTATACTATTGATTTGATATCAATTCCATATTGTGTTGTGTCAATGAGTCTGATCGGCCCAGATTGCGCAGCCCCGTGGATGCCTTGCAGCCGATGAGTATCCGACTTCATCAACCAAGGTCTGGGATCGTGATTATCGTCTCTAATTGTAATGTGGTCGTCAATTTCTGAATTGGCCAATGATAGTTATGAAACCTACGTAAGGTGACGAGGTTTATTATTATTGTTATTATTATTTGAATATGTTTATGCTACCACTTCTGGAAGATACCACATTAAGAGAACGCCGGAGTTGACGATCAAAAATACAAGCACATATACTTATGAAGGTCAAATGACGTCCTTAATGTATTAACCGTCTGCAAAAATCTTATGAGACCAAATTCATACAATCCTTATGGATCCAATACAATGTCTAGGTACAAAATAATATGAAGTACAACAAAATATTGAAAAAAAATAAAAATAAAAATTGTCCTCGGTGTTGGGTGTCAATGGTGTTGGGTGTCAATGCCTGAGGATGATGTGCATTGGGCGTCGTCTGAGAAAGTATTGCAACAGTTACTACAGAGCTTCGACAATGTCCACTATGGGAGGTAGTTATTATGGGAGGGGAAAGACAAATAAACTAAGACACTCCGTGTGACTCGAATCCACTGTCCAGATACAACATAAAATTAGGTCAAGGGGAAGACGAAAGTCCTGGCCTGCTGGCTCTGATCCGCCACTTGCCTCGTAGCCTCCTTCGCTTGCTAGCTTCTTCCAATGCGTGATGTGAGAGAGAGAGAGAGAGAGAGAGAGAGAGAGAGAGAGAGAGAGAGAGAGAGAGAGAGAGAGAGAGAGAGAGAGAGAGAGAGAGAGAGAGAGACTCTTTTACAGCCGTTGTTGAAGAGCTTCATTATTGGCCGCCTCTGTAGGCAGTCGGACTGTGAGGGGAAGAAGAAGACTGTGAGGGATGTGGTGTAAACGAGGGGTAGAGAGAGGGAGAGAGAAATTTTGAGAGAATATTGATGTGCTCCTCTCTCTACAAGGCACGACAGGACCAGGGGAAGGCTTAGGGGTACATACACCTTGATTGGGTCTGGCTGGGAGTGGGGTTTGACGCTATTTTTGGTGGCCATGCTAAGTCGGCAACGCATGCAAGGTTTGGAGGTTTAGAGGGAGGTGAAAGTTAAAGGTTAACTCCGGCTGGTCTCCCAGAAGTGATGTGGGCCACATGGTGGCGCTACAGATGTCACTACTACTTTGTGGAGTGCATGAAAATGAGGGGAGTTGAGTGTATGGAGGACTGCTTGTGGTGGTTGCGGGGCAACTGAGTGAGAGCACGAGGTTGGAGAACTCCGAGAGACTGAGTAGGCTGTAATCATGATGGCTGGTTGGCATCAACCAGGAGTTAGAAAAGAAAACAACTGAATGTCAAGTAAGGGAGAGAAAGCCTGCACGCTCTGTGAGTTGGTGAACAAGAAAGGGGTCGTCAGCAAAAGAGAGACAAAGAGAGACTGATTCCAGGTGGCGGCCAGAGACAGAGAAAGAAAGAGAGAGATGTTATTGTTCTGGATGCGCAAGGGAGGGAGGGGGCAGTTGGACTGTAAGTCAAAGTAGTTGGTGGCAGTCTGGACTCTGTGCGAACTGAAGTAGAAAAGGAGTGGTATGTGCTAAAATAGATATATATACATAAGGTTGGCAACTGATCTTATTGGTCTGCATGAGAATGGCGTCCACCGCCATTGGGTACAGCATTCGGTGGCTGAGGACGGTTGTCTAGACAGAACACTGAAGGTGGCCTCCTTTGCAAAAAGGAGAGTTCACTGGCTGGGCTGGATTAACTGGAGCCACCTTTGCATGCCAAAAGGAAGGTGGGAGTAGTGTGTAGGTGTGAGAGTGGTGGAGGTTTGTCAGCGAAGCTGCAGTTATTTTGCTGCATGGCCGTCCAAAGAGTGTTGCAGCATTAGGGTACCTCCAGATTAGCTGCATGAAAATTGCGCCATCCAAAAATTTGGTGGTTGTGCCCACTTTGGTGGAAGTCCGCTGGCTGTTACAGTGGTCATATTGTTGGTGGCTGTCAGTTCTCTTACGCATGTTGTAGATTGGACAACTATGAGCGTGCATGGTTGCAAGGCATGCACAATATTTTTGTCTCCCTAAGCCGCCACACACCCATGCTACTGTAGGTCGATGTCGGAGGCGCACATTACCGAAATGCGGCTGCTGTAGGTTAAAGACAAAAAGTTCCCACTGCCAAACTACTGATCTTCCTCTCGAATTCCTCATTATTTTTCCCAATCCACTACTGCTATGAATGGACGAGCTCTCCTACTGCCGCATCTTGCATTGCCCTCAGTGCCCTCAGCCCAAGGCACATATTCTGTGGTATGTATATATATATATATATAATCATGTTGCAGCCCATCGCCTTTGAAATGCTATAGAGCAGGTCGCCCTGCTGCAAATATCACATTGACAGTCTCTTGGGATTGTCTCCCACATAGTAATTCAGATCGACGCCCGAATGGAAGATTAGGCTTATGATGTGTTTCTTCTCCCGGCCCGTATACTCCCTTTCAAGGTCACTTATTATTATCCTATATATATTTTTTCCATTATCTTAATAATTAATGGAGAAAAACACTTATAATTTCTTCTTCCTTACTACCTTATGAAGTTCACTATATTAATGAAGATAGGCAAAATAGTTTACCTCCCTTCCTATCTTCTCTTTTATAAAATAACCAAATCTTAGCAATACAATTCCTCCACATCTTGCTATTAGTTGCAAGCTACATACATGGGTAAACCGACCTTTACTACATACTATCCTTAAGAGAAGGACTATCTAAGATAACAGAGGAAGTAAAAATAAAACAAAAATAAATCCATGCAAAACATTTGAGTTGACGTCCCAAAAGAAATGAACAATTTGATGGTAAAGCGAAGGCAAAGAACTTAGCTTCACTATTGTGGGCAAAGATCCTCATAGCCGTGTCCGTTGAATACCCAAGACATAGCCATAGCTCTGATACCATTGCTACAGTCGGAAGCCGGGCTGGCCTGCAAAATACCGAAAACAGTATACTACAAACCATAAAACGAACTAATCTCCATACCTGGAGAACCCACGAGCATATAATCGACGATATACGCGAACAGAGAGAGATAGAGAATGGGAGAGAGTGAAAGAACGCGTGTAGGCGCACCTCCTAGAGCGGAGTGCTACGCCGACACGGCGAGAGAGAAGAGAGGAGAGGAGAGAACAAGACACAAGCACTGGGTACAATCTCCCCTCGTGCAAGAGTGACCATTTCCCTCTTGCACGTATTTAATTTATAGATTCTTGAATGGTCAAAATGAGTACAAACTGGCCGGCCGGTCATAAATGGCCAAAGCTCATAAAGAGCACTTGAATAATAAAATGTACATAAAATATGATATCCTTTTGCAATAGCTTAGCTCGGTCAAGCCTTTTCCACCTGTCACAGCTGCAATAAATAATAAGATATCAATTCCATAACAACTTTCACAATGACCAAAAGTTAATGTGGTGTCTATAGCCACTCACAATGATCTATCTTCTATGATAGATGAGTATGCTACTGACCCTGACTTTAGAGACATAATGTCAACCCTTGCTTTGGGGAAGAAAGAGGAACCATTCACCTTGCAGGATGGTTATCTTCTCCATGGCAATAGGCTATGTATTAACCACTCCTTCGTGAGAAATTCATGTATGAATCCCATGCTCCTCCTTATGCGGGGCATAGAGGCATTCAACCTACTCTCCGAGGAGTAGAAACGTATTTCTATTGGCCTACCATGAAAGTGGACATACTAGAGTATGTTTCAAAATGTGTGGTATGCCAAAAGACCAAGTATGATACAGGGGAGTAACCTGAATTACTCCATCCATTGCCTATTCCAAATTCACCATGGGAGAGTATATCCATGGATTTTATCTTTGGATTACTCAAGTCTATCCATGGGAATATAGGAATATGGAAAATAGTCGACAAGTTTAGCAAGCAAGCACACTTTATTCCTGTCAAAAAGACTATTAAGGCACACCAAATGGCAACTCTCTCCATATCACAGATTTTCAAACACCATGGATACCAACATCCATCATGTCAGATAGGGATCCTAGAATGACCAATAATTTCTAGAAATATCTCTTTGAAAATCTAGGTACAAGATTGAATTTCTCTTTAGCCTATCACCCACAAAAGGATGGCCAATATGAGATAGCCAATCTTACAATACTCGATCTACTAAAGACTTATGTTACCAAAGTAGATCAATGCTCACAATGGGAAAAGTACTTACCTCTTGTAGACTATGCAATAATAATGTACATACTTCTATGGGAAAAGCACCTTCTAACATCATAGAGGGAAGACCTAAAAGTCCCTTGCTACTTAAAGTACATGGGAAAATCCTTGATGCCGATGAGTATAGCCGCCGTGACCTACAAGAATCTTTTCAAAATATTAAGGAGGCTATATCCATCTCTCAACAAAGGCAAAAGAAAATGATTGGGTCTTACTTAAGTTTCCCAAGGCTCAATTGAGGTAAATGACGGGCAAAAATTCTACAGGCCATCAAAAGTATTATGCTAAATTAGCAAAAAGATATTATGGTCCTTTTCGAATCTTGAAGCCAGTCAATGATATGTCTTATCAACTCAAGTTTCCCAACCATTGGCTCATACACAATGCTTTTCATGTGAGCCTACTTAAGCCCTACAAAGGAGAGCCACCAAGTGAACCAATTATTGAAGACCCTCCGAAATTGAAGGCCAAGAAGAGGTGCTACAACCTGAAGCTATCCTTCGACATGAAGACAAGGTACTATGACATGGTAAGATTATCCAATGGTATCTTATTTTCAAAAATTATCCTTTTGAAGATGCTAGATGGATGCAAGGAATACAGCTTAAGGATAGTATGAACCTTGTCAATGCTTACAATGCTACATTAGAGTAAGCAAAATGTATAAATTTCTTTTGATCCAATGTTAGAATCATGTTTGTGATGACGACATCTCTCAAACACCGAGTAGAATTTGTCACTCTACTTGGGAGGATGAAATGTACTAAAGAACAGACATGCTTGCGGCAGCTATGTCTCCCAAGCACCAAATGGATTGATCATCCATCTTGGAAAGATGTCGTAGGGTATAAAGGGGATCCTCTACCCGCTAAGCAAGATTGACTAATGACTAAGGATTCATCTCTTCTACCTCATAGTCGAAGATGGCTAATGTCATAAAATCTTAATATCTAACCAACCCAAATGATTTTCTCATATTAAACTGATCATTTAATGTGGGAGAATAGATGGGAACAAGGGTTAGAATATAGACATGTGCTTGCGGGTCTATCTCCACACGAGGCCAATGGAAAAGGGGTCCAAATGAGAGATGGTTTGTCAAAGAGCAAGGCTAGCCAATGGAGTTTAAGAGACCTTAGGGTTAGCTTCATTAAATACCTCCAAAGGTTAGTATTAAAGTCCTTTGACCTTAGGTAAGCTAGGGATGAGCTTGAGGTGGGAACCCGGCCCAAGCTTGAGGTGCTTTTTGTGCTTGCTGATTGAGGTGCTTGTCGTGCTTGATGACTAAGATGCTTGAGGTGCTTGTCGTGCTTGCCGACTAGGGAGCTTGAGGTCCTTGTGGGAACACTACCCAAGATTGAGGTGCTTTGTCATGTTTGCTGACTAAGGTGCTTGAGGGTAAGGTGTTCAAAAAGTCAAATCCAATCCTTACTCAAGAGGGGGTAGGCCCTAAAGCTAGGGAGATGAGAGAGAACACACACACACCTCACACACACACACAAGGAAAGCCCAAGCCTTAAGAGGAGGTAGCAAGGACACATGTCAAGCCCCTACCACGTTTCCCTCATGGTGTGCCTAAAGCCTATTGGTTGTCCTCGCAAGGGGTCCAATGATACATTAGTTAATTTCATTAATTGTTTTTGCATTTAGCAAG
Organism: Adiantum capillus-veneris; assembly: GCF_014529385.1. Lineage (NCBI taxonomy): Eukaryota > Viridiplantae > Streptophyta > Polypodiopsida > Polypodiales > Pteridaceae > Adiantum > Adiantum capillus-veneris. The sequence goes on from NC_140950.1 coordinate 93,450,311, forward strand.
TCCTCTCTCAAAGGGGAAAGGGGAAAATTTGTCCCAAGGCTACCCTTGTTGCTTGTTATGCATTCTGTATGTGATTGGCCAGGCTTGCAAGGGTCCAATAAGCTTCTTTCATGAGCTAGAAGACAGGATCGACCAAAGCAAGAAGGGGGATAGCTTGGGGGGTATACTCTCCCACACACACTCTCATTGTGTGAAGTGCAAAGGCAAGAGCTCCATCTCCTTCTCCAAGCTAGTAGAGAAGTTGAGAGCCTACACCAACACTCTTGGCTATGGAATGCAAATCCAACCAAGAGCCATGTTTCAATGCTTAAGCTTTCCATCTTCATTACTATGCTATTATGTATGATACAAAGAAGAGTGATGATAAGTGAGGAACTACTTCTTTCTCCTATGGAATGTTTCTTCTTCCTCTTCCCTACCCTCATTCCTCGCTAGCTCTCTACACCTTCAAAGGTGTTTTGAGGCCTTGGGACTGAGGCTTGGGATAGTTAATGCTTTTTGTAAAGTTTATGTTATGCTCGTGATGCATGAATCTTTCCATCTTCATTGCATCACCTAGGTCACAAGGAACACAAATATTGTATTGTACCAAGTCTTTTTTAATGAGAGAATCTATAATACAAATGCCTATTGCAGGGGGGACCGCCGGCTCCACATAAAACCGGTCCTCAACTGTTGTCAAGTTCTCTAAAATCTCTCTCTCTTGCAAAAGTATTGTTCATGCCAAGTTAACTAAGTACTATGTTTATGTTGCTACCATCAATTAAATTCACCCCCTATGCTCACAAAGTAATCTCACAAAAATGCTTTCTCTAATTTTCCTAATTCCTCTACTCTCAAAGTCCATAGGCCATTTCCATTACACAAGTGAGGAGTCCAAACCTGTTTTCATTGCCCAAGACCTTACTGAGACTGAAGAGGTTGTACTTAAAGAGCTTCTCAAAGAATTCAAGGATATATTTTCTTAGCCATATCATGATATGAAGGGTGTTCCACCTTCCGTCGTGCAAAACACAACTCCCATGATAAGCATTGCTAAACCAGTCCATTAATGACCCTACCCAATGAATCCTAAGTAGGCAAAGGTTGTTCAAGAAGAGATTGAAAAAATTATCCAATGTGGATTCATATACCCTATTGAGCACTTGGAATGGGTTTCTCCAATAGTCATTGAGCCAAAAAGAAATGGGAAACTCAGAGTAAGTATGGACCTCAAGAAGGTTAATGCAGCCACTAGGAGAGATCATTCTACTTTGCCATATTCGAAACATGTGCTTGAAAGATTTGCAGGAAAGAAAGCTTATAGATTTTTGAATGGATACTTTGGTTATAATCAAATCACAATTGCACTAGAGGACCAAGCTAAAACTTCTTTTATAACCGAATTTGGAGTGTTTGCATTTTGTGTTATGGCCTTTGGCCTGGGAAATGCCCTTGCTACATTCCAACGGTTAATAAACACTGCATTCAAAGAATATTTAAGGGATTTTGGTGAAGCTTTCTTAGACGACCTTTGTGTTTATTCCTCTTGGAAGGAGCATCTATCATGTTTACAAAAAGTGTTTGAAAAGTGCAGATTATATCGCATCTCATTAAACCCCTTCAAATGCCATTTTTGGGTTAAGCATGGAGTCACTTTAGGGCATATAGTGTCCAAGAATGGAATTTTCATAGACAAAAGCAAAATTAAAGCCATTACCAATTTTCCACCACCTACAAACTATAAGGGAGTTTAAAGATTCATGGGCCATGTCGGTTATTATCGGTGGTATATTTTAAAGTCAGTTGAGATAGCCCATCCATTATGCATGCTTCTTATCTAGTTTCAGTGGACCGAGGAGTGTGACCATGCTTATGAGTTATCAAAAAAGGCCCTGACAAGTGCCCCAATCCTATGAGTGGCCAACTAGAATTTTCCATGTGCATATTGATACGTCAAACTTTGCTATTGGTGTGTTCTAACTCAACCAGGAGAACATAAATTAGACTACTCTATTAGTTTGGCAAGTCCCCAATTAAATGATGCCGAGATGAACTACATCACTACAGAGTGAGAAGGTTTAGCTATGATCTATGATGTAAAGAAATTTTGATATTACCTTCTTGCTACCAAGTTTGTGTTTTACGTAGATCATCAAGCGTTTTTGTATCTAGTAAACAAGCCATGTTCCACGAGAAAAATTACATGATAGTTGTTAATTCTACTTGAGTTCGATTTCACTGTTGTTGTAAGACTTGGCAAGAAACATGTTATGGAAAATCATTTGTCTTGCATACCCAATGGTGAAGCCCCTGTTGGAGTTGATGATGAAGTGCCCTACACTTCTCTATTTATAATTGAGACAATACCTTGTCCACTTTTTAGTTAATGGGTTTCCCCCCAAAGAGCTTCGAAAGAATTTAGCTCAAACGTTAATCAAGAAATGTGAACCTTATTGCTTGATTTTTGAAACTCTCTATAAGAAAGGAAAATATGACAATCTTAAACGTTATGCCCATGAGGATGAATATTTGTACATTTTTCAAGAAGCACACATGGGTGTAGTTGGTGATCACTTTTCAAGAGAATTGACTGCTAGAAAGCCACTTTATTTAAGGATGCATCACTCTTTACGAAAGGATGTGATGAATACCAATGTTACACAAAACCACAAAGAAAAGATAAGATACACCTACATCCTATTAAGGTGACCGTTGCAACCATTTGAAAAGTGGGGCTTAGATTTTGTAGGGCCAATTAGTCTAGCAGCCCATAATACTCAATCTCGATATATCATTGTGGCTATTGACTATGTGACAAAATGGGCTGAAGCTAAAGCTAAGTTTCTCTTTGAAAACATTATTACACGATTCAGATGTCCCTTTGAGATTGTGAGTGACAATGGTAGCCATTTTATAGATGAAGTGATAAAAGAACTCACCTTAGAATTCATGATATCCCACCATAAATCTACACCTTATTATCCACAAGTATGGCCAAGCTGAGAGTACCAACAAGACTCTAATTTCTATCTTAACTAAGACGATAAAGGCTCATTATATAGATTGGGACTTAAAACTTACATTGGCTCTATGGACTTATTGTACTACTTATAAAGTGGCCATTGATTGCGCATTGTTTGAAATGGTGTATGGTCAAGAAGCATTAATGCCATGGGAGTTTGTCATTCCAAGTCTTCGAGCAGATTCTCAAAAAGGTTGGGATGGTAACCCATTAGTCGAGCGTTTATATATCCTCAAAAGGCTTGAGGAAGAGAAGCAATTGGTTGTGCGGAATTCCCTTGTGAAAAAAGGTAGGAGAAAGAAGTAGTTTGTTAAAGAACAAGGACATCAAAGTCGATGATAAAGTTCTTATGTAAAAAAAGTGCATAACGAGAAGAAAAAATTGAAATACGTTGGCAAAGGGCCATATAGAGTATGTGAAATTACCCCACAAGGTACCCTTCGTGTGGAGACTCTAGACGGAGTTGAAACCATTGGATTTCTCAATGGGAGTAAGTTCAAAAGATACTATGATCCCCTAAGAAAAGAGGAATTACATGCCATCCCACAAAGAAAGAAGCAAAAGAACAAGCCGAGTTAGAAAAGATATAAGCCAGGATTGAAGCTCGAGAGCGGCAACAACATATCAGACGCCAACGAGAAGCCAATATGGGTGTTACACATTCATTCCAAGTCGAAGCAAATGATGATTCTATAGACTCTGAATCGCCTCTACGGTACCCAATTGAGTTGAATAGCTCCTTATTGGGAAACTAGTATATAATGCATTATTGGACACATGAACTCAACATAATTTGTTATCCTATGGAGTGTGGTGTCAGCTAGGAAAACCACCCTTATCCACAAGTACCATCCAAGTCAAGGGTTTCAATAAGAAGAAGACCATTGTTTTTGGAATCCTACACACTCCTGTCATTTATGACAACGGAACTGTGATCCAAAGCTTTTTGGTCATGCATGTTGGCAGTATGGAGGGTAACATAAACCTAGGCCATACGTGGATGTCTGCAACTAAATGTAGTATTGGTTGGAGAATCGGGAGTATTACGACACTGAAACCAACTTTAGTCCTACCCCTCAAGCAGCAATCCTTGAGTTATCGTCTCATGAGGAATCACAAAACAAAACATTGCATATCCAAGAGGTTAAAGCACCCGTACACTACATGTAGCACAAATCTCTAGAACTTCAACTTCCATGTCTAAAACAGAGAATGTGGCACCCACGAATCAGCGTGTTTTGACAAGCGGAACATACAAATGGGTCCTTAAAGCTTCCTTAATGACAACTAGTTCCGATCTTCAATCTTGTTCAAAACAGAAGCCTCGCAAGAGAATTTTCACTTGCCCCAAGAAATGCAATGGTATGTTGTGTTGGATTCCTAAATGACTATTAACAAGGCTACTATGACAGAACGATCAAATGTGGTACCTAAACGTACATTGTGTTCTTCCTTGTCGCTTACAGATCCATGTGAGCCAAATCCGACGATTGAAGACCGTGGGAAGGGAAAGATCATGGAATACTACACACCTGTTCCAGAGCTAGTTTGGATTCCAAAGCAAGAACAATTTGTTCCACCTAGCTCAGGAATAGAAAACTCAAAAGCTTCTAGCTCTTCATGTACTTCATCCATCAAAATACAAGCTTCTACACAACCTCCACCTACCACTTTAAATATTCACAAAAACACAAAAGAATCAATGCCTCTCGTTGTAAATTCATCACCTAAAGCAACATTTCAAGTGAAATCATATTTACAAACTAACCAAAATCTATCAGTGTGTACAGATATGACTAGTTCACTAGAGTCATCCTCTCTACTTTGGATGAAAGGTATCCTCTTTACCTTTCTCAAGTGTTTCACATGACCTACCTTGTGCTTACCTCAGAATGGGGCCTGGTAGCTAGTTTAGCATGTGAGATAAAATTTTGAGAAGTTAGAATGGTTGATGCGTCTATTGACCATGAGTAATCCCTATGCGATAGAAGATACTGTCTCGTTGGCATAGGCTTACCCCTTTCCACAAAATGACTATCCACGGATGGTAGCATTCTTGATTATGAAGAAGAACCAATAGATGACACAGTGGAAGGCTATGGTCTCATCGAGGATGACTATGTATATCTTGGTGATGAGGATAGAGGCCTATAAGTCATTCAAGGATATGACAACAATGTACGTTCCGTAGATACAAGCAAGCTTCAAGGTTTGTAATTTGCTTCTAAACCTCCATGGCTATATGTTTGCTTGGTCGACACAACTAGTCTACGAGGTAGGGCAAGACTTTCGTTCCTTATTATTTTTGGGGAGACACAGTGCCGACTCTCCACCATCCTTTTGTATGGCACTTATGTGTGATGTGCACCATTTGATCTACAGTGTTTCTCTTTTCCTTATTGAATGATGCATACATTGAACTACTCATGTTGGTCCATTGTAGCTCAACAATAGTGGAGTCCTCCGTGTTCCAAAGTCAGACGATACCACTGCTTGTTATCCAAGTCAGTAGTACATTTCAATCTTTACAACTTGCCATTGCTTGTTGCCCACTAGTTTTACAATATGTTCTTGCTTATTGTTGTACTTTCTTTTAGTCACATCTTAACATCATTGCCAAAAACCCCATGCCAAGGTCTAAACTAGCCATAAATCAACACAGGAATGAGTCTAATAAGTAAAACTGATATTGTTACAAATAAATCAGTGCAACCAATTGGTCTTTTCGTTACCAATGGCCAGTAGTTAGGAGACATTGCATGCTGCCAAGAGCCTATATATGGCCGACTTGATGATGCAAAGAGGTAGCAAAGAGGATAGCTAACAACTACCAAGCCGTGGTTAATTCCTCATGCATTTTGAAAATTGCAATCGATGAAAACTTCCTTGATATTATTGTTGGTTTGCCGAATACTAGTCGTAAAACGGTTTTGTTCAATGCGGCCAGAGGTTGCTCCATGTAGCCTAAAACTTAACCGTCAACGAAGTACCCACATCGTATGCTTTTCAGCTTAAATCTCTACATGCCACGTCCTATCGTGCATGGGTCCCCATTTATTTGTATCTGAAATCTTTATTCGCACTCTGAAATTATCTTCTTTAGTGATAGCCAAGCAAGACATACTTGAATAGCTAGCAGAGAGGTAGAGAGATTTGAGACCCAACTGCTGTCGTCGAGATTTCCAGCAGCCAATCACGATTGGAGAAAGAGAACCAATGGCAGCCACCCATTTCGAGCAGGCCCCTCTCTCCTCAACGCAGGAGCAGACCCCTCTCCTCCTGCGACCTCAGTTGCCCACTCTAAGTGGAGTAAATTTCGCGTAAGGCTTACTATCCACAATGGCGAGGGCCCTGGGATCTCTGCCCATAGCCTCGGCTGAGCCTTCTGTGGCACCATCTTGTTCCCTCCGTGCCTTCTCTCTCTCTAGTGAGCAGCTGACCTGCCTTCTGTCGTCTCCGAAATCGGCACACTCACGACGGAGATTGCAATCTGCTCTGATTGTCGCCCATGGTAGCCCCACAGACAATGGCAATTCTGCAGATCAGATTGTGAGGAATGCTTCTTTGGCTCTTTTTACTGCGCTGTCAACCTCCTCTTTGACCTCCCCAGCGCTTGCTGTCTCTGCCGAGGACATTACGAATGCTCTATTGAAGGTGTGTTAGCTTCATCTCCTCGAGCTTCTTCTAGTGTGTTTTAGGTGTGTTACTTCATCTCCTTGAGCTTCTTCGAGTGATGATCAAACACACGTGCATGCGGAAAATTTCAAGTTGATGTGTCAATAGTACATACTGCTCGCATACTTTGGAGCTTCATCCTTTTTTCGGATTTATCTTCTCCCTGGAGATGGTGCTGACTCATTGAGCTGGAAGCTGATTGTAAATAAAGAACCAGGAGGTCCAAGGTTCTGTGACTTGTGATTAGCGTCTTGATCGACATACTTCGGGTGGGTACATTAGGTGCTCTTGATTTGTGTAGAAAGGTTATAATTCATTCTAAAAAAACCACATTATTTAGCAGATAATACTAGTAGCACCACCTTTTTAGACTGCTCAGTGTTGATGGCTACTGGGTTGCTGCGCTTTATTGGTCCGTTTTAGTATAGAGATACTCTGCCCGACTGGTAGAGGTCTATTTGCTTTTTTATTACAAGCAGCTGCATCAGTTATGCTGAATAGGCATCCGGGGCAGTTAACCATCAAAAGCTCCCTGTATCATGTGTGTACAAGAGACTATCACTAATACCCCTTAATACATGTTATATGTACATTTTGTGCCTAATTCAAAAGCCCCCACTTCCCTCTAATGTCTACATAAGAGTTTACACCTTGGAGTATCAATAACCCTCTCTAGCTAACTCACCTGCTATGATACACATTTTGTTAAGTGACCGCCTTGGGAATAAGCCCGACTATATAGAAGAAAGTGTTAGTTATTTGATCAGTTTTCAGAAATTCAACCGCCAGACATCGGTATTTGGCTTGAGGTCGTAAAGGGCTTAGTTCATTTCTATCTGTCCATGTGTGGCTGACATTGGCAAATTGTACAGGTTGGCGCTTGTCTAAGTGGCGGTGACTGTTTCATAGCTTTGTTTAGAAGACATTATCTTATTGTGGTGGGTCAATCAGCAGCCATCACTCTTTGGCTACCACTATTTCCAGCAGCCCCTACTAGACTGTTGCTACACCCTCTTTTCCCCTTCTCGACAGGTTCACCCATAGACAAGCATTTATATCATGTGCGTGCATACGGTATCCCACACACTGAGGCAATAAAATGACCCCTTTTTATTAAGAAACTGATGAGGTTTTTTTATTGAAAACCCCTTTTGGAAATGAGATCCTACAGGTGTTCAAAATAGTCATCAAATAAAATACCTTTTCTTTTGAACTCCAGTGGAAAACTTACATGTTTGGAGGTGCATGCCCCGAGTTTGTCTCTCCATCGTGTTTTGTCTGCTAAGCAGGGATAATGTACCAAGTTTGATTAGTTACTGTAGTTTCCTTGCACTGATTGCAGGTGCAGGATGTGACTGAGAAAGCCACAAATGCAGTGGGAAGTGCTTATGGAACTTCGAAGTCTTTCATAGACCAGCTTTTCACGACAGTGAAACCCGCAGTCGATGCTGCGACTCCTTATGTTCAGAAGGCTACTGATGCTGCCGTGCAGGTGGCTGCACCCATCGCATCTGATGTCGCATCGCAAGCTGATAAAGCCTTGAAGAATGCTGGTGTTGATACAAAACCTGTACTAGAAGCGGCCAAGGTTTTGTCCCTGTGCTGCTTATGATTTTCTTGTGCCTAACAAAGTCACAGATGAAGAAGGTGCTTGCATCAGCTCCAACGTTATAGTTAAAGAGACCATAAGCTTGATTTGTAACCTATGCAGACTGCAGCCGTTGTTGCGGGAGAGGCAGCTGAGCAAACCGCCAAGGTTATCGAAAGTGCGAAGCCGGTGGCATCTAGTACTCTGGAGTCAATCATATCAGCAGATCCGCTCTTCATTGCCGGCGGTGCAGGAGCTTTACTCTTGTTGTACCTCTTGACACCTTCCCTGTTTTCCTCTATTGCTTATGTCGCCAGGGGCTACAAAGGTGAGCTACCCAGGTACTTCATGCTGTCTTATGCCATGTTGAGAGGCCCTTGCTAGTGTTGTTTACCTGCTTGGTGTGATGCAGGTGACTTGTCTGCAGCCCAGGTGCTTGATTTGCTGAGTTCGTCCAACTACATGCTTATTGACATTCGGACAGAGAAGGAAAAGGCCAAATCAGGTCTTCCGAGCTTGCCCCGAAACGCGAAGAGCAAGTTTTTGTCTGTCCCGTGAGTGCCCTGTCATTAGCCAAAATGGCTGCATGAATTTGCTTATTGTGCGTTTGTTCATGGTGTTCTCCTGGTTTTCTTTGTTTTTGGAGCTTAGATTGGAAGAATTGCCTGGAAAATTGAAGGGACAAGTCCGTAATCCGAGAAACTTGGAGGCAGAGATTGTAGCCATCAAGATTTCCTTTTTGAAAAGGATTGGGAAGGGGTCGAATGTCGTTTTGCTAGACTCGTAAGCTCCTTAAAGTTGGCTTCACCAAAGGAATGCATGGTTTGGTGCAGTGTAGTGCATGCCTATTGTTCAAGTCTTGATTATGTGAATGCACGTGTGCGCACGCACACACACACAGATATGTATATATTTGTGTGTTGTGTGTGTGTGTGTGTTTGTACATACATATATGTAATCTCAATAAATGCACTTGTAAATGACAGGTCAGGCGGCATTGCGAAGACTGTTGCCAAGTCGCTTTCGGTATTGGGCTTCAAGAACGCATATGTCGTGAGTGATGGTTTCGATGGAGGGAAGGGCTGGGTACAGAGCAGACTAGGAACAGACTCCTTCAATTCTAGCTTTGCTGAGATTCTCTCACCATCCAGGATCATTCCAGCAGGAACAAAGAAGCTATTTAAAACTGCATCCTCGGAAGTTGTTGACGTGACGCCACGCTTCAACAGGCTTCTTCCAGGTGGTTCCGATGAGTGAGTGCCACAAAAGTGTGCCGATCATGTGGATGTTCTCCCCACTTTGCAAGTTTCAAACATGTTATCCAGAGGAAAGGAGCAGATTCTTTGCAATTATCTCCTGTGTTGGGCTTGGGCTTGTCTATGTAGTACAGGGTTTAGCAGTGTAATCAAATTTTTGATGAGTTCTTTACTAGTTTCTAAACAAAATTACCTTCAATGGAGGGATTACTTCATCTGGATTTCCGAGGAAAATTTCCTCTTGTCAGCTCATGTGACATGAAGCTGGCAACCTGCGGTATGTACAAGGTTCCGGCCCTGCATCCTTGGAGATATTTTTCTTGTACAAGGGTGTTTTTCCCTTGGCTGCAGTATGTATGTGACAGTGAGCTTGGAATGATCCCTAGTAGAAGATTCTACAAAACTTTAGGAATAAAATCTACCGCCCAATGCGTCATACCATACAAGAATTCATGAGTGGTGTGTCCGGGTTTCTCAAATGAAGACCTGCAGGTGGTTGATGGCAAGCATGTGGGAGGAACACCACACAAGCAATGGTCATGGTATAATGTGATGGCAGCAGTGAACATGATCGTCAGCGCATTGCAGGAGTTGCGCCACATGTAGAGATTTATGGTGGGTGCAAGTGTGTAGTGTTCATGGGATGTGTGTGTGTGAGTGTGAGTGATAGAGTAGAGAGAGTAGCATTCAATGTAAGCTCAAAGGCACTACTAGATAATGCTTAATAGTACTAATGAAAGTGGAAATACGAAACTGCTTATATAGGCTCAAAAGTGGATGATATCATGGTTTGTGACTGGGTAATACATCACCGTTTGCATCACATATTGTCACGTGATACATCCAACCCTATGTGTCCATGGACAAGCTACAGCATGATGAGGGTTCAATCAGTCAAGCCAGTTTATAGATTAGAAGTGATCTGGCACTTTTGTGAGTCTTCGTAGACCGTGCATGTGTAGTCACTTAGCGTAGATGCATATCCTCTGGTTGCACACAGCATGATCATCAGTATTCCCACTAGAATCCATCAGATTCTGTTAGGGAAATTTTTCAGTGCATTTAGCTTATTTTACCTATTTTTGATATTTATCACTTATTGATTTAAGTGACTTTCCAACAAAAGTAGGTAGGGCAATTTGGGTAAGAAAATATATAAGCAAACCAAAGTTAGCACTAAATGGCAAAAGAAGCAACAGGAGTCGAGCTCAGCAAGCAACTTCTCAGCAAAGACCTTGGCGGTTTCTCCTGCCAAGCAAGAAAGACCTTCGTTAGCGTTTTTTACAGAAGCATCACAGTCTGGCGTTTGTTATGAGCACGTATAGAGCTAGAAGAGAGTAAGAGGAGGTGCTCACAACGTACAAGCACTTGGACTTGATGATAAGCTTAATATTGATTATAAGACTTAATACTTTAGTAAGGAGTTAGATACAAGACTTGGATTATATGACTTGAGTACAAGACAAAGCTTGATTGCAAGGACAAGACTTGAACATTAGACAAGAACTAGAAGAGGGATTTTCTCAAAGGAGCCTCACAATTGGTGTTGGCAAGACTGAGGGGCTTGTGGCCCAAGATCCCTATTTATACTAGTGCTTCAGGAGGTTACTCGAGGAGGTTAGGACTTTCTAAGTTCTTCTTGAGGAGGTTAGAATCTTTTAGAACCTTCTTGATCTTTCTAATTCTTCTAGAAGCTTCTGCATCCTTCTTCAACTTTCCAGAGTTTTCCAAAAACTTCTAAATTTTTTCGGAATCTTCTCCAAGCTTCTAGAAACTTCTTGATCTTTCTAGAACCTTCTTCAACTTTCTAGAGCTTTCTAGAAACTTCTAGATTCTTTCGGAATCTTCTCCATGCTTCTAGAATCTCCTTGATACTTTTAGAACTTCTAGATCTTCTAGAGCTTTAGATTTTGCCCTTGGCGCTATTCTATCCTAAGTAGGAGAGGATGGTCAAGTACATCCAATGGCTTTTCATTCCCGCAAGTTCTCAGTTGCAGAAATCAATTATGAAATCCATGACAAAGAGCTCTTAGCAATCATCGACTCCTTCAACACTTGGTGTCACCTACTTGAAGGATCTTCTCATAAGATCACTGTCTATACAGATCACAAGAATTGGGAATATTTCATGACATCCCGCGTCTTGAATCGTCGCCAAGCGAGGTGGAGTGGTATCCTATCAAGGTCTGATTTTCTTATCTCTTATAGACCTAGCCGTCAACAAGCTAAGTCGGATGCCTTATCAAGAAGATCCTACCTTGCACCTAGAGAAGGGGACGCAGCATTTGATCAACAAGAGTCAGTGATTTTTAAGCTAAACTCCACCCTAAGCCAAGCTCCCGAAGATTGTACTTTTCTTTCTAAGGTGAAGACGCAAATTGCCAAAGACCCACTTGCTCAGAAATCATATAATCCAAGTCTTGTATCTAGCTCTCTTAATAAAGTATTAAGTCTTATAATCAATATTAAGCTTATCATCAAGTCCAAGTTCTTGTACATAGTGAGCGCCTCCTCTTGCTCTCTTCTAGCTCTATACGTGCTCACAACAGTTTGGCAAGACTGAGGGGCTTGTGGCCCAAGACCCCTATTTATACTAGTGCTTGAGGAGGTCAGGACTTTCTAGGTTCTTCTTGAGGAGGTTAGAATCTTCTAGAACCTTCTTGATCCTTCTAGTTCTTCTAGAAGCTTCTGGATCCTTCTTCAACTTTCTAGAGTTTTCCAAAAACTTTTAAATCTTTTTGGAATCTTCTCCAAGCTTCTAGAAACTTCTTGATTCTTCTAAAACCTTTTAGATCCTTCTTCAACTTTTTAAAGCTTTCCAAAAACTTCTAGATTCTTCCAGAATCTTCTCCATGCTTCTAGAATCTCCTTGGTACTTTTAGAACTTCTAGAATCTTCTAGATTCTTCTAGCGGTGATGTAGGCGATGATGTAGGCAGCGATTGACTCTCAAGCATCCATGACAGCGTTTTGCATCATCACACCATCGCCAGAACCCCAGCATACCTAGCGTTTTGCATCAACAAGGAATCGCCAACCAACTCAGCGTAGTGTTCTTGCAAAACATCAACCCTAGCGTTTTTGAAGACCTCAGCTTTTGCATATCTCAACCTTCAAAGATTTTCAGCATTAGAAGACCATCAAGATCAGTCCAAGAAGTAGCAGATTCAGCCCGGAAAGACCATCAGTTTTTAGCCTAAAGAGACCTCAGTTTTCAGCCCTAAACTTGCAAATTTTCAGCGTTAAAAGACCCACAGAAAACAGTCCCAAAATCAGCGTATTTGGCTCAGTTGCAAATTTTAGCCCATAGCATTTTTGGACAGCAGTAGCAATATTGCAGATTTCAGCCCTTAGGTCGACTTCGTCATCCCCGTTGTCATCGTCGACATAGCATAGACTTGCATCAGTCTCATGCATTCCATTTGTACTAGATTGTGCAATCATAAGTAGACCACTCTCTCCGACGAGAGTGGGGTCTTCGGAGGAGGGTTTTACAACGTCTCTGGTATCGTATTTCTCTTCTCTCTCTATCTCTCAGTCTCATACACTTGCACGCACAGTGTCCATTCACTTGTTTGTGATCATTGCACTTCTCATTAAGAATGGAAGGCTCTCCCTTCCATAAGAACAAAAGGAACCTTGAGCACAATTCGGAGCATTCATCTTGAGCACAACGCAAACATTCATTCCGCTGCACCTAACATTGGTATCAGAGCTTTGGCAGTGTTCTGTATCACTCAAGGAAAGAACCTCGAGACCCACAAGATTTCTTTTTTTGCTTGTTGCGATCGCACGAACCCCAGTTCGCTTGGGCGTGTATGTGAGGATTCTAGGTACTAATTCTCTATTAAGTACTTAAACTCATGATTAAGACTTAAGAAACTGAACTGAACTCAAAGAAAGACTTAAGAAGACTCTGTGTTTGATTGATTGAATGTGTGATACAAGGGCTCCTTATATAGGAGACAAATAGACACAAATGAAAAGACACGTCTCTTGGTGAAGAGACATGACTTTAGACGTAAAGACACATCCTTTCGGCGAAGAGCTACAACCATTGGGCGAAGAGTCGCACCCGTAGAGCGAAGGGGTGTGACCAGTCGTCGAAAGAGTGTGGCTTTTGGCGAAGAGGCATGTCCTTTGAGCGAAGAGTAGCAACCATCCAAGCGTAAGAGTCCCCTCCTTGGTATGGCACTTCGCGTATCTACATCAACGAGTAAGTATCGTAATGTAGTTAAGTCACAAACGTGACATTCCCTCCCTCTTAAAATAAAACTCAGGGTAGTTGTAGAAACTCCGGGAGGAGGAAATGTATTGTACCAAATTGTGCAATCATAAGTAGACCACTCTCCCCGACGAGAGTGGGGCCTTCGGAGGAGGGTTTTACAACGTCTCTGGTGTCGTATTTCTCTTCTCTCTCTATCTCTCAGTCTCATACACTTGCACACACAGTGTCCATTCACTTGTTTGTGATCATTGCACTCTCTCATTAAGAACGAAAGGCTCTCATCAAGCAAGAACCAAGTTTTTCAAACACACTAGAGAGGAGCTCAAAAAGCTAATAGCTTGCTTGAAGTATTCTAGTGGTTTTACAGACAAGTTTGGCATAGAACAAAATCACAAGAGACTAAGAAATATTATACAATTTTGTTGTTGTTACAACTATACAAAGGAGTATACAAAAAAGGAAGGATGCGTACAGTAGGTCATTTGTAAGTGAAAGGTTTTTACAATGGCTTTCCACTAGAGAGAGGCAAGGAAGAAAATGGGGGATAATACAAGGATCAATTCTGTCTACTTGAGCCAACATCAGGCTTTTCTTTATTCCCCCTCCACTTCAAATACTCCTGCTTCTTGTAATTAACCGTGCTGCAATTGCTTGCCTATGTCACTAGAAGTGGCAAGGACATAACTAGCCATAGTGCCAAAGTATGCACTTCTTGAGCCTATAAATCATCCTTGACAGAGCCAGTAGTGCAAGTATGGGGCAAGTGGGTGATTGGGAAAGCTGCCTATGGTAAATAGCTATTGTCTCCTTGTTGAGCTTCCCAGTGTAATGGCCCTATTTGATCCCTCTTTAGATCCAAAGGCATGGAGCCCTCCCTCTCCCTCGAAACTTGTCAGAGTCCACAATATCATTCTGTGCAAAAAACCCCTCTAATCAATTAAAAGAAATGAAGTTTCACTGGCTTAAATAATGTGCTTGCAAAAATACTATTTTGCCATTTTACCTTAGTCTCCTCTTAGATCAAAGAGATTTTGTATATCCTATAGCAGCAAATACTCCTTATTATTTATCTTGTAGGTGGGCATGGTTGTTGTGTATAGCAAGGGATCAAGCTCTTCCTCTGGAATATGGATGGACTCCTCCACCTTGTTGATGTTCCTTGCCTTGAACTCTACCACATCCAAGGTCTCTTTGCTTTGACACCTCTCCATTTCCTCTCTAAAATCTTGAAGTGTTTCCTCCACATCTCGGACATTCACAACTGTTGTGATTTGCAAAGATTTGGACTCTCCCTCCTCTGTTGGAATAATAGTTAAAAAGAGTAAAATTGCAATGTCTTCAATCACAAGCTTACAACCATGCTTTCCATGTCAAGCAAGGTTATGGACCTTCTTCCAATCATCTTGGAGTAATGTCAACTTCTTGGAGCCTATGCTTGGTGTGATATTGTCTGCACTAAAAATATCGTTAAATTGTACAAAATTTCCAACCTTGTGCTCCTTGGTAAGGTTAGCAAAATGTGCTCCCCACAAGGTCAGGAACAAAGCCATGTGGTCAAATCACAATTTGGTGGTGGTACACCGATCGCGATTGGTGTACCTCATTGACAAAAATTGGGACAGATCTTGCAAAACACCTCCCCTCAGCCTCGCCTACAATCTGCTGGTGTCAAAATCAATTTTGGCCTCCATGGTACAATCGCGATCGGTGCCCCCAGATGCAGATTTTGCAACTTTTGACTTGGCCCATGCTTGGAACTCAGTTAAAAGTACACTCTCTTGAATTTTCAAGGAAAATGCACAAATTTTGCTCATGGAATGGGCCCAATTTGTCAAACACAACCAAAAGGGAAAAAATTGACCTACAACTACCAAAATCCTGTTAAAAATAATGATGGATGGTTTGAAAGGTACACTTGTCCGACTGAGAGTCAGAACAGTTGTAGAAACCCTTGAATGGATCTTGGAATCTCCTACAAGTGCAATATAGTCGTTTCAGTCTTGAATGATCACACAAGGATAGAATTGGAGCCGAGCCAATGCCAAAGACCAAAAGGTTACTTAGGGATGCTCAAATATCACATGGATATCCAAGCAATGCCTGAAAAATGCACAAATCTGGAAAACCTCCTAAGACAGGGTATAAAGTGCCTGATAAGGTCAAAATCAGACAATGGAGTAGGCTGATGGTAGCAGAACATCATGGAAGCAGTGGGAGCTCTTAAACTAACTTCAACTAACTCCAGGATCCATTCAAAATTCATCAGGCAAACCCAATATGGTTAGACTTAGTAAAATATGGTCAAACAGTGAAAAATTGCTCTAATTTGTTCATTTTAAGTCCAAACTTGGAAATAAATCATCAGTGGGCTAGGCAGGCTTAAGGTTCATGACCATCTAGTTTTCACCAAAAACAGGCCCAGAATACCGATCGCAATCGGTGTACCTCAGCTTCAGATTTTGACAAAAACCTATCAAATCCCTTGTATACATCTTGTTCAAGTTACCAACCAAGTTTCAAGCCATTTGGATATCAAAAACTCATGAAAAGTCAGAGTCTAGTCCAAACCCCACTTGTAACCCAGAAATGGGACCTGTAAACTCAAAAGTGGTTCAAACGACACACAGAGTGGATCAAAATGACCCTCCAACTATCAGCAACACACTCATGTGATCAAATCTAAATTTGGCCTCTGTACTACAATCGCGATCGGTGTACCTCAGACCCAGAATTGGCTCAGATTTTTATCAGTCATAGCTCTAGTCTTTCTAGTCCCATTGGTGAAATATGGACAAGAATGGATGAAATTTGTTCAAGTTATGATCAGTTTTAACTTTTGAACTGTTTTTTACTAAAAGTCTAAATGCGATTGATTGCGAAGGGAAAATCCTGACAGCTTGTGATTCTCCTGACACAGAATGCCTCAACAAAAGAAAGAAAGGCAGTGGACAGCAGCACCATATGAAGTGGAGGATCTCGCCACAAACGAAAAGGCTCACATCTCGGATGAAATACTTGCTCAAATTCCTGCCCACATATTCATCTCGAAGTTTAAGGATGCGGATGGTGACTTGGTAAAGACAACTATCATGCCACGGGAGATATGGAATCTCCACCAAAGGCTGGAGGTAATAGAGGCAGTGCGAGCTGTACACTTGGAGAAATTTTTCAGATTACAGCCATGGGGAATAGATTACATGAGGGCCCACGAGCTCATGAGCTCGATACAATATGATGGGCAGGTAATGCTCACAGACAAGGATGGGTCGAAGGTGAAAGTAAAGATCACGAAGGAAATCATCAACGAAGCTTTACATTTCCTTCCGGGGCAACACGATTTGCTGGCAAAGACAAAGTCACTGGACAATGAGAAGGCATTCGTCAAAGCAAAGGGAAATAAATACAAATACAGTGACATGATTTACGGAGAGCTGGAATTGCCGATGAGATTGATATCTCAGCATTTCAGAGTACAAAAGCCTCCTCTCTACACCGAGCCAATCCTGCACATTGCCATAGTCATGGCTCTAGCGACGGCAGAAAATAGAACCATTCGCTGCGACTACGGTTCTTACATTCTGGACAATCTGATTGAAGCAAATTTGAAAAGCTCGGCAAAAAACAAAAGCTACATGAGTGCAGGGCCGATGCTAACCAGAATAGCATACCAGGCTTTGGGAATGATCGAAGATTTGCCAGCTGCCAGCTCTCAAATGGCCCTGATCCAGAAAGCCAAGCTGGTTGCTCATTCCGTAAGGACGACCCCTGGGGGGACATCATCGCGCTCAGCAAAGGCCACCAATAAAAGTTCGAGTGATGAAGAAAAAACGGAGACAGATGATGAAGGAAAGTCTCAAGATTCTAAAGACAAAGTGCCTTCAGAGTTTGAGGAAAGCAAGGAGGAAGACCCCACAAAGCCGCTAGAGAGAAAAAGAAGTGAGAGAAGTGCAGTACCGCAGTCGGACATGCAAAAAGCATATGCGGAAGCTCCAAAAAGAGTCGAGGAAAGACGAACCAAATTTCGGGCTGACAGACAGGCTTGAGCGGCTGAAACACAACAGGCACAAAAAAGAAGATTCGAAAGGGAAAGGCAAGAAAGGATAGAAAATGCAACTCGCCTACGGACTGAGAAGCAAAGGTTAGAAGCAGAACAGAAGGCTGTGGAAGTGGACATTTCTTCACAGTCCACTGAAGCAACGAAGGAGAAAGACGCGGGGCTGATGAGACAAATCAGGCGGAACAGCTTAAAAAGATCCAAAGAGACAGGAATCTGGAAGCGCGACGGGCGGTGGATCTCACCCGCCAAAGAATAATCAGGATTTTAAAGAAAAGAAAAGCGGAAGCATCAGCTTCGCAACAAGGAGAAGAGACTTCCAAGAAGAGACATGTACTTGAAGAATCAAGTCCACCTCCTCCCTCGCCCAAATCACCTCCTCCCTCGCCTAGAAAATCGCCTCCTCCTCCCCCTTCTCCATCGAACAAAAAACAGCCAACTCCTCCCCCTTCAACCTTGCAAAAGGAAGTTATACCACCTACAGAATCCATCGGATACCAAGAAGCCTGCCAGGCGGTGGCTGGATTTGATTACAAGAAAACTCTATGGGAATTAGAACGGCAATTCCAGTGTCAGCATGTGGTGCTGAGTGAAAAGGAAAGGCAGGTACAGGAAGCCCAACAAAAGCAAGCATCAGGGCAGGAAGAGCTAGAGAGCCTGAGGACTCAACTAGAATGCACAACGGAGGAAAGAGACCTTGAGCGACAGCAGGCTCAGTCTCTAATCAAAGACTTGGTGGACGTCAAGACAGACTTGACAGCCAAAGAGAAGGAGTGCCAAGAGCTGACGGCGAGAGTCCAGAAAGAAACAGAGTAGCTTGCCTACGAGAGTGCAAGATTCCAAAGACTCAGTAGTTCCTACAGCACTATCAAAGACACTCTGACGACTTTAATGGAGAATCAGGAACCTGCTGGGGCATTGGTCTCCACATCTGACGATGCCACGGCAGTGAACACTATAGTTGTACTAAAAGCAGAGCTAGAGCAAGAGAAGATTCAAAGGCAGCTACTCGTATCAGGGATGGTGGCCCAGACGGTGGAAAATGAACTAAAGTTAAAAGAAATGGAGCAGCAACTAGCTCAAGCAAGCGCCGAACTACAGATTCAGAAGAAAATCGGTGACACGCTACTAAAGTAAAAAGAAGATCTGGTTTTTCAAGAGCAAATCAAAGCAGACAAAGCCCAGACTCAACCACAACAGTTGCCTGGACAACAAGCGCCAGATTTGCCTGGAACATCACACCAAGGGCAACAAGAGCAGGAATTTGAAGGGCCCGATCTGGATATAAGAGATGAGCTCAATGAGAGCATTCAGGACATACCAGAGGGGCCAGCCAAGAAGTACATGCTCTAAGAAAAGAAGATATTGGAGTCAGTAGCCCTAGCACACCTACAACCAGAAGAGCAGGTGGAAGGATTTGGCCATGAGTACCTCCCGTTTCCTCTGCTATGCCATGAGGTAATTTTGTGGAAAGAAAAGATGCGTCCAGCCTTGCCACGAAACAAAGAAGGGGGTTACGAAGGCATTGCACTCACAGTGGAAGAAGCTCAGGTGCTTGTCGATGACCACCCCAAGTGGTTGGACAAAAGGCCACATGATCTAACAAATTACCATAACGCTCCTCAACATATACAAATAGATCATACATTCCGCCCAGTCCCTCGAAGACGCACTTGGAAAGATTTCACCACATGGAAGGGGTCAAGGTCGCACAAGTTGAATTACCCGGTTCTGACAGCGCAGCAACCCCCTACGGTGGCCTACATGGTCAGCACACTAAACTCAACAGTCACTTTGCTGCGGGATGTCCCCGATTTGGCATTCCAGATGTTAGTAAAGATAGCCCAGATGATCGTCACTTGCATCGAGGTGTTTAAAGACACTGAAGGCGATGATCATCCGTGGAATCTGTTCTTGGAAGGACATAGAGGCATCTGCTAGAATCTACAGGATTCACCACCACGACACATCTTGATGGCCATGTACTCAAGGCTAATGTACCTGCCCTCACATTACTTGCAGACATTTGACGAGGCCTTCGTCACAGGATTCTTCGAAATG
Organism: Adiantum capillus-veneris; assembly: GCF_014529385.1. Taxonomy (NCBI): domain Eukaryota; kingdom Viridiplantae; phylum Streptophyta; class Polypodiopsida; order Polypodiales; family Pteridaceae; genus Adiantum; species Adiantum capillus-veneris. The sequence continues at coordinate 93,470,176 of NC_140950.1, forward strand.
GATTCAAGGATTTTCCATCCTATGGCAAAGGACCTCAAGGCAAGGTACATAGCATGCCAACACACCTTATCGAAAAATCCATTCAGACAGCATCAAGAAGCCCTCGAAGCCGTCCTGCGAACAAGAATTTTTTCAGCGACACTCGCTTCATTAGAGCCACATCAACGGCCAAAGCACTGAACATGCACGAGGGCGTGCAAGGAAAAGAAAGGGGGGAGTGTTTGGCGGACGAAGCAACCAGCGGCCGTGGCCAGAGGATCATATTTTTTTGAGAAACCATTGTAAAATTCTTTTGTAAAGAAGCATCTCTAAGCCGGGAAATTGTCAAGAAATGTATGATTATTCTTATGGGAGCAATTGTATATTAGAGAGCCAGTTAGAGGTTTGGGAGCTTGTGGCTAGACAAGCCATTTTGTAAAGACCTAATCTATAAAGGTCAATTTTTGTAAGTGGGAGGACAATCTTTTTAATGGAGAACTGAGAAGACAGCGCACGTTTGAAAGCTCCTTCTTGTTCAAACTTGTGATCTTCGCCATTGCGGCTACGGTAATCTAAATTCAGATTTTCTTATTGCATTGTGTTCCTCTCCTCTTGCTCTTTCTTTCAAGTGTAATCATTCAAGATTCTCTGTAGGTTTTCAACTACGAGTTTGAGGCCTTAAATCGCTGTTTTGAGTGTCTATATGCGTGTTTTATGTTGTTTTGACCCTAGGAGGGGCTTTAAGGACCCTAAAACGACCCATTAGGATCACCTATTCGCTGTTTTTGCTGACTTTGGGACGAACGATCGCGATCATTGTACCTCTCCAGAATGCTGTGACAGTGATAGGATATGTTCCTGATAACCCCCTGTAGCTTCCCTTCAAGTTTCGTGCGATTCCCACATGATTTTCATGGTAAACGGGCGTGATGACTGAAGAACGGTGTAGGAGGACATCGGCAGATTACTTTGCGGTAATGCATTTGATTTACTTGTAGAATTAGTAAGTTGCATCTCTTCGAGTTCACTTCATTAGGATTGACACCCTAGTGAGTTCCCATGCTTCATCCGAGTCGCTTTCCCTATATTGATAAATATGTTGATGCTTGAGAGTTATGCTATGGACGTCCATCGCGGTGACCCGCAAACAATTTTCTCTTACATGCTAGGGTAAAGACTAGTTCTTTGTTCATACCATCTCACATGTAGAGAAAAGGACTAGTTCTTTATACTGAGTCTTTATCACAAGTAGAGACTTGGCTCATACCCCCCTCCCTCTCCTTATTCTCTCAACTATTGAGTATCTTCCATGATCCCTCACCTCTCTTACCCTCCTTGATCTTAGCTTAGCTAAAGGTGGAGCCTCACAAACATTAAAGGTGGAGCCTCACAAACATTAATTTCTCCTCTAAAATATAAAGTATCACACTCTCTTGCATCCATCTTGCAATCATTGAGCAATCATTAGAACTGCGCAACTTGCACGGTGCATCAATTGTGAGATACAGGAAACACATCCCTACAAATGCTCTCTTACCCACACAACAATCAATTGGCATGAGGATGTGGGCATCAAAAAACCAAGTATGGCATGGCCAACTTAAATTAAAAAGAATGATCAATGTTCAAGAGGTGACTACGATCAAGAGATCTATTGATTCTCCTAGAAATGAAGGTTCTAATCCTCACTCAATGGAAACATAAGTTTTAGTTCATCCTCATCAAATAGGACCTCACTTCCACTTAGTCTACAACGGTAATGTATATTGAGAGTCTTCAAATGACAAATGCCTGCTCAATGAGCAAAACCTTCCATTACAGTTAGTGTTTGATTGTTCTAGTATGTTTGATTATGCTAGCACGATTGGTATAACTTTTGTTTGAACCAAGATGCTGGTAGCTTGGACATTTAAATTTTTGTTCAATTTTTTAAAAATGATTGAAAATCTCAAGGGTAACTTCTTTTTTTGAGGGGGTGCATCCTTTGACCAAATTTACACCTCTCTTACACACCCACCATTCTTGGACACATGGCATGCACCCATTTTTCAAATTATTAATCACCACCATAATCTCATGGAAAATAAAGAGGCCCTCTTGGATCCCATCCTCTTCCTGATGGTGTGCACATTAGTGTGTAGGTAAAGAAAGTTTGTAGGCCATACCTCCAAGTCGCTTGAGTCTTTTTAATGGGTTTTTTAAATGGATCACAATATCAAGGAGATAACTTTGATGTAGGACCAATTTTTTTACTTTCTAAATGCTATGGATTGTGTAACAATACCTCTTCACCTTTCGTGAAATAACTCGTCAATCTTTCTCATTGGCATAGTTCTTATATCTGTCTTGTGCTAACAATTTAATGAGAAATATTCAGCATATTCATATGATCTTGGATAATGTCCTTGACTTGTTGAATTTTCTTTGTAGCCCATCATAACTGGTGATCTAGGTTGAGACCCGTACATAAGCATGAAGAGACTAAACCTATTCATAACATGCTTTGCATTACTATAAAAATTTTGTAAAATATGGAGATAACCTTCCCAATCGGATTGCTTCTTGCTAATGTACTCTCTTGTTGGGTTGGCTACCAAGCCTCAATCTATCTTATTGTAGACATAGTGAGAACCACATAAGTAATTGTCAATTCTTGAGATATGTACCTAACACAACTAGTGCATGGAGGGTACAAGAGATTGTCAGTCTTTTGAAAAACACACTCAATCTCTATTTACTCAAATGTAACACTTAGTTGTATGCTATACAAAAAAATCTAGTCATCTCATCAACAAGAAAATCATGATATCTCACTGAGCTACCTAGCTATAAACTATACCAAACTTGTAGGATAAGAAGTTAAAGTCTAGACACACAAGAGTAAGGCCTAAAATCCACTTTTTGACCACTTGAAAATAAACTATTATTAGCAGTAGACCAAAATTGACCTAGTCAATTTTGCACCTAAAATCTTAGTGTTGATGCCCCAATACCCCTCTTATAGCTAAAATGTGATTATTATGCATAAATCTTGAGTTATGAGCTAATTAGCAAAAAAATATTCACAAAATTATCACGCGAGACTTATGTTTTTGCATAGAGATTTCACCTATGGATACATACAAGCAAATGACACTCCAAATAGACAATCCATGAGAAAGATGCTCACATCAAAGCGTAGAGGAAGAGTACACAATGCTAAGAGATAGTGACGTACCAATTTTTACAAAAAATGGATTTTATACCTTACCCAAATTGTGTTAGGTCAAAACTAAATAGTTCCCTCTAAATGGTGCTAGCCAAAACTAAATTGGATTGTATACCTTAGCCAAATGGTGTTAGGAATATTATGCTTCGACTTGATACATCTTGGAAGCACTTAGCCCCTCTTTTCTAGGATCATGATTTCACATATAAACTCAAGAAATGATAATTTACATAAATTAGAGGCTACAAATGTCCAAGTTGTTCAAATGAGTAGCAAAAATATACAATAGGACTCGTAGGTGAGGTTATCTCCTCATAACCTAGCTATGTTTCTAACATTCCTCCCCTCTTGCTTTCTGTCATCCATGACATAGCTGCCTGTTGTCAAGATAGTGTGTGGGTTGATGGGCTATGTGCCTCTTCTACAACTCTTACAGTGCCTTTTGATAGAAAATGCAAAGTTTTCTTTTTCCTAAAGTTATAATTTGCATGGTAATGTGGTTCTTTACTTTGATGGCTGAGTAGGCCACAAATCTAGCTTGCAGATTGGATACAACAGGTCTGAAGATATTTGATCTAAAACTGAAGAATCTTGTATAGAAAGCTTCCTCAAATGTTTACATATAATATGATGGAAAAAACATTAATCTTGCAGTGAAGAATACTGTATAGAAATTCTCCTTGAATGTTTGCATGTAATACAATGGCAAAAACATTAACCTTGAGCCCATAGAGAATTTCTAGATAAATCGTAGCACAAGCCTTGGTTCCTCAAGAAATGACATCTATGCTCTTCTTTGACTACTCGCCCTTCTGAAAACTTTCATGCATGGAAGCATCATGCGGGCTATCTTTATGAGCCTAATACAAGTCACATTTGGCCCATTTTCTTGAACATCTCTATAGCCTATATGAGTGTCTTGATCATGTAGGCTTTTGAGGATTTCCTATCTTGTGGTTGTCAGAGTCTTGGATAGTTTAGCCAAGCTAGATGTCTTTCTGTATGACTTTATGGCTACTCCAACTTACTACTCTTGGCATTGAGCATTGTACTGGATCTTTTCTGATATCTTTTAATGCATTGTGTGGAGTATCAAGTACTTGGGATACTTTGTCAACCAAATTTGTGTCCACTTGAGTGTACCAAGGTTGAGTCAATCTCTTGTTCCTTTAGTACCCTCTACTTTCTGGATAGTAGCTCAAACTTTATGCGAGGGTAAGGTGCGGATTGTTGGTGCCAATTTGCTTCTATCTTTCTGGGAGTACTCTGAGTGACGTTGAGAAAGTGTAGCAATTTGTCTTCCCATTGCATGAATTCTTTCTGTATTTTCTATATTTCTTCAAGAATGTTGGCCTTGAGCTCCATTTTTGCTACATCATTTAGAATTTGGTTCTTTGTAGAAGTTATAGCTTTTGTATTTGTAAGTGTTATCCCAAGCAATTGTATGAATCGCCACTATATTCTATCAATCACTGGGAAAGATGTAGAGCTTTAGTGTCACCCATTGGTGATTCTAGTTACTCATATTCTCTTTCTACCTATGTTCCTTTATCTTGTGCTATTTTTAGAGCATTTTTAAAGCTTTCTGTCTCTTGCTGATAGGCAGGCCCTCTTCTTTGTTGATGGAAAGAGCTTTCTATCTCAAGCTAATTGCAAGCTCTCTTCTTTGCATTTGATCAATCTTTTGTTAGGTCTCTATATGTTTGATCCTCTTTTCCAATGCTTGATAGGCCATGTCAAATCCATGGAGTGTTAGGATGGTTGGGTTGGTCCTTAGCTTATCAAGAAGCTCATTTTTATCTTTAACCCTTGATTCATATTGTGCTATGTGGGTATTTGCCACATTTGATTGTACTTATAACCATTGGGCATGGACACGTGTTCAAAACAAAAAGTGTTTAGCCCTTGATTTGATTTGTGCTATTTGGATAGTTGCCAACATCTAATCTAGCCAGTAGGCATGGGCACTTGTGTCCAAAAAATAAGTGTTTAGCTATTTTATCTTCTTATCTTTTTCTTTACTTGCAATTGAAAGATGCTCCATGATCATATCGCCATTTCTTCTAGTTTTGTACGGTTAACCTCTTGCAAGCTTTTGATCTCTTCCTTAGATCGTTTATGTAAGCCACTATATTCGTCCAAGAATGTATCTTCCACTTCAAGATGTGTGATCAAGAGGATACCATGTACTTAGTTGTGTAGAATCCCTATATTGTGGACAAATTTAGCAAGTCGCTAAAGAGATTTGGATTCATGCAATCAAAAGTAGATTATACTCACTTTATGGGTTGCATAAAAATGGTGGTATTTTTAGTGTGGTGATTTAGGTAGATGACTTATCATTACGGGAGACAATATGATATCCATTGAAGACTTAGAATGAAATTGTCTGTTGAGTTTGACATCAAATATCTTGGTGAGTTACGATGTTTTCTTGGCATTGAAGTCATTGACACAAAAGATGATATATTGATGATTCAAAGGCAACACATCCTTGACATGCTTGAGAAGTTTGGCATGACAACATGCAAGCCATTGGATGTACCATTGTTGGATCAAAATGTGAAGCTTGTTGATGATGGCAACTATTTGGAGGATGCATACATGTTATGGAAGATTTTTGGTGGGCTGATTTACTTGACCATAACATGTCCAAACTTAAGCTATGTGGTTCGTGTGGTTTCACAATTTATGCAACATCTATGTAAGATTCATTTGGATATTGTTCGAAGGATTTTGAAGTATGGGTTATTTTATGAGAAGAATGTAGAAGGATATATGTATGGATTTATCAATGCTAATTGGGCCAAAAATGTAAGTGATAGAAGGCCTACAAGTGGTTATGTATTCAATTTGGAAGTGCTATTGTTAGTTGTAGTAGTAAGAAGCAACCTACATTGGCATTGTCAACCATGCACATGGAGTATAGAGGGGCAACCATAGCAACCATAGCTATATCTGAAGCAATGCAATTGAAGCATTTGTTGTATGACTTGGGAGTGGATGGCGAGGTGGTGATTTATTGTGGCAATATTTGGATGGCAAGATGGTGATTTATTGTGACAATATGAGTGGCATTATGTTGGCAAAAAATCCCGTTTATCATGCAGAGACAAAAAACATTATCATTATGTACATGAGAAGTTGATTGATGGTGAGATTGACTTGGTTCATGTGAAGACGGATGATCAAGTTGTGGATATCTTTAAAAAGGCACTTGGAAGAGAGAAGCCTTGGGTATGCAAGCTTATTCTAAGCTTGAGGGGGAGAAATGAAGAACAAAAATGATGTGATATGCTATGGTTGATTTGATAAGTGATAGTGATGGATTGACAAAGATATATGCTACGGTTGAAGACATTTCTACTTGAGCTGTTGTGTGTACTTGGAGGTCACTTAAATAAGCCAGACAAGTGATATAATTGACTCATATACTATTACTAAGTATATATCTACTAACTAGTCTACTACTAAGGTGTGTGTGTGTGTGTCTGTGTGCGTGCGCATGCCCGCGTGCATGTGTGTGTGTGCGCACGTGTGTGTGTGTAGCAGTTCTAAATAAATACAAATACATACGCAAATGAATTATACAGTTCACAGACCAATAATTCTAGGCAATTACAATGGTTTAGTACAATAATTTATTTGCAGTTGAAAATAAATTTTGTACAAGGTAGTAAAGATAATAAGTAAAGCTTTGGGAAATAGTCATCCCAGACTTTGGCGTGTAGTTGCTTCAGGTAAGCGAATAGCTCCTAGTCATCTACCACAAAGAACCGAATGTTTTTCTCAAAGAAGGTAGCCCTGACCTGCATCCATAGCCATAAGAGAACAGATTGTTAGCACGTGGCTATACACAGGTGATGTTGGGCATCCCAGTTGTTATCCACGTCACAATGAAAAAACAAACCGTTCTTTAATATGTTAAAAAATAGAGTTATACTATGAACACCCCCCTTTTTTCTTTGGGAGTGAGCCTCCTCTCAAGACTAAGAAATTTTATTTTATAAAATCCAACCATAAGCACTTTCTTTATCTGAGTCTCATATTATGCCATAATCAACATATTCTTCAAAAAACAAGTATCTCATAAAGTCGCAAAATACGCTACTAACCAATGATTTCCATCTAATATAACCAACCAAGGCAGGTTTACACATTTTTTAAGTAAGACTCAAGAGCAAGAAAACGGACAAATAATTTAATTGTTTTAATCTATAGAAAACTAGCCTTTCCATTTTTCAAAGTCATGAATTCTAGGAAAAAAGCAACAGCTTGCACATTCAGTACCAACTAAAGAAACAGGCCCAACAACAACTCTTATCTGAAGAGCCATATAATCAAAGTTTCGCTCACTTAAAGATAGTCCAGTAACATTCATACGAGTTGGGAAGGTCTACAAACTTGGCTTAGACAATCCGCTAAAAGCAGGTGACATAGACCAGTACAAGCTAAAAGACGGACCAGCACTTACTTTTAAACAAGTAATTTTTCATCGGTCTTCATTATGCAAGAGTGGGGCCATTCCATCAAGTATTGATAACGTAAGTGATGTTAAAAAACATTCATGTTTAAAGATTTTTATTAAAGCTGGAGACCCATCTTTAAAAAAAAAAACAAGATGCATCAGTTTTTTTAAAAAGTTATACACCTAGAGGTGTGAACAATCTGGTAACAAACATCAGCAGGCAAGATAACTTTATTATTTTTGTTTTTAATCAACTCCTATTGATCAAATGCTCATAACCTTCCAACCCAGTTTACCAAATCTTGCTGTCCTTCATCAACCAACAACTGAATTAGTTTCGAGATTTGGTATTTCATAGCATCAGAAAATAGTCTCAAAACAACCAGCTGGAATCATAACCTCAGAACAGGTATGCAACCATACTACCATGTATAAAACAAAGGTCAAGTTCAAAAACAAGTCCTACTTCCCTTAGTAAGTGAACAACATATTTAGGGCAATATCCTTAAAATTTATCTTCTGTAAGAAAGTAACCAGGCAAAGCTAAGTTTGCAAAATTTATTTTCAAGTTTCAAGCATTGAAAAGAACAGTATCATCATTCATTAAAAAAATTTATACTGCCAGGCATAATCATAGTAGAGACATCATTTTTAAGTCTCGAGCATAGGTAGCAACAAGGCTACAATCAAAGTGCACCGATTTCATTTAGTATACCAGTCGATCTACTATTCATGCCATAGCTTTAGGTCAACCATACATGCATATATTGTTTTCAGGATTTCAAGAAAGTCGAAAACCATGTTAGCTAGTTGAATAGTTTATGAAGCTATCTAGTACGGTAAGCCTGGTCAAAGAGAGCATGGTTTAATAGAATCCATACTTGTATAGGACAGAAAGGACCAGATTTCTGCCACATCTTTATAATGAGTAAGTTTTAAGTCAGATTCCGTAAGATCTAAAAAGGGATGTCTATAATCCAAGACAAGTTACCCAGCCATAGATAAATAACCCAAAAGAGAACCGAGATTTCTAACGGTTTAATGACAAGGTCACACACAATATGATACTCATTGATAGTTTCCATAGTAAGCATGGAGAAAGAATTTCAAAATTTTCTTGAACCCAACATGTATGTAATACTCTAGTAGGAAAAGGGTACAATCTACATGGCTAAGTTTACGACTTTGGGAAAAACTTAACAAATCCAAAGTTAGGCAATAAGTCATACTACACCTCAAAAGATCTATGCTCAATCTTTTAATAGAAACACTATTCTGCACGGAAACAACCATCAAGATATTCCCAATCATGGTCAAGTTCTTTATCAAATGGAGATCTAGCAACAAAACGTCAAGATTTTATAGGAGACGATCAGTCTAAGCAATCTTCCCATATTTAATCGAGAAAAACCTTGTCATATTGAGCGGCAGTATACAAAATGCATACCAACCATTAGATTTCCCATCCAAATATTAGCAAAAAACAGTCCAGACTACGACAATGCTTGAGGCTTTTAAGATAATATCAGTTAACCTGTGATTTGAGGACGTTGAATCCATCACCACCTTATCAGTTTTTTTCGGCATGATGAGGACACCACAGTAAACTAGAAAATGAACTCAAAACAGAGGTTACAAAACCCAATGCTAAGTGAGCATAAAGACTCACCTTCTAGTGTATTTATAGGAGAAGAAGCTACTCCATAGCAAAAGGGGCCAGAATCAAGCAGGTACTGCAGCCAACGATGTCTGCATTGAAGACCCCCTATATAGGGATTATTTACAGCACCGGATCCGGATGCAAGCGGCAAGTGCATGGCTCCTCCACACAATCTACGCACACTCAGCCTCACATATGTTGAAGACAAGGTCGTGCGGCAGTGACCCACAGAGCACCACTCAGCAGAGATATTCTCTCACGTCACAGCGATTTTAAGCATCAAGGGGAAATTTTACCCTAAGGTAACTGAGGATAAAATAACTAATAAGTTAAAAGCCATACCCACCAAAAAAAAGGGGGGGGGGGGGGGGGGGGGGGGGTTTGTGAGCCAAATATGCTTTTTTTAACCAAGTTGGTAAATAGCCAAGTTGTCTAGCCGGCTGGCGAGAGATCGAAAAGCCCCGATAGATAAATTTACCGAACATACACCTATTCACATCAATGGGTGAAAACACCATCTGTACACAACAATAATTCTAAGGCAGCTATATTTAGAAAGCCATATAAATTAGCCACATTAAGAGAGTAGACAATTTGCAAGTCACTACAAAGTGAGATAAAGTGAGGGAGTAAATAATTTTGGGAATTTCGAAGCCATAAACAATGATTATAGGTATCAATGTAGTTCTATAAAAGACGGGCAATCTTTTTGAAAGGGTGAGTGCACAAAGATCTACCTTGAGTCGCTTTCTGAGAGTTTTTTCATCCAACATATGCTATGACTCCTAGCGATGATCAAGTTTTAGCAATATCCATTGCACATCTTCAACAGTCGAAAGAGTCTACTAAGAGGACCGCATTGCTCCGTTATTAATGACATTTATTTTCGCAGTTAGGAACATCGGTTACTCAGACTAAGTGGTGGACATATAAGGATAGAGTAACGTGGGTGACTCTTTGGGGTCGAGAGCATTTTAAAAATAATATCCATCTGGCTATGGTGGCATAAGCCATGGGCCTAGAGCCACAATACTATTATGTAGAACACTCAATGAAGCAAGGGTTTTCTAAGCGGTTATATCTGCTAGCACAGTTTCTTCCTCCACAAAAGATTTTTTTCTATCGTGGATATGGGCAGACACTACGAGGGTATTTTAATTGCACTCCCCCCGCACTAAGGAGTATGGTGTAGTCTTGGCAACCCGTATCCTACCCTTGGCTGAGCATCCAAACACCTGCTATTACTGTGATAGTTGTTTGTGCGATCATGTAATGGATGGTTTACTTTATATGTAGGGGAGAAAGAAAGAAAAAAAGGTTCTATTTCTTTCTGGAAATCAGGATTTTCCATCATAAATAAAGTGGTGAAGTAAGAGAAAAGACACAAGTACTTTTGTGTGTGTGTGTGTGTGTGTGTGTGTGTGTGTGTGTGTGTGTGTGTGTGTGTGTGTGTGTGTGTGTGTGTGTGTGTGTGCCCACCGTTTCCCAGGCACCATATTCTAATAGGTATTAGACCCATAGAATATGGGCCTACTACCTTAAGTATAGTTTTAGAGTCTTTTAATCCTCTTATTGTGGTTCAAGAAGGCTAATCAAATTCTGCAAGTCAAACTTAAGTCCGGACCAGTTGTGTTTTTTTAGGGAATTACAGATACAAGCAATAAGGTCTCTTTTAGAAAACCCGTTATTAATGAATTTGGTGACAAGAGTCATGATTTCTTCAAAAGTAATAAAGCTGTCTGATGAGGCATACATAATAAGAAAAAGCATACCTAGACAGGTGTGTAATGAGTTTTTGAAGGGCCTGTTGCTTTTCCTTTTTGTGAATTCAAAAGATATGAGATTGAGATTTTCTCTTTTCCAAAAGAAACGAGTATAAAAATTACCCATGAATGGGGGGGTCAGAGTAATCTCAATATTCAGAAAGTGCGTCTTGGAGATGACCCATTTGTCAAGCCATACTACTCTATCTGGGAACGTAGGTTCAATGTTAAGACATGGTGGATAAATATCTTTAAGTGTTTCGAAGAACAAGGCTACACAAGTCATCCATAAACCTAAATGAATGACGAAAGTGTGAGAGTGACGAAGTATTGGCTAGATTACTAAACATTTTTAAGAGCCATTGGTATTCGAAGTGACAAAGATAGAGATTACACATAATCAAAGAGCACAAAAAGCCCATTTGGATCCCTAAGATCTGTTTGTAGCAGGTAGCACCCACTTGGATGCAACTGTTGTTAAAGAGCCAAGAGACAAATTTATGAAAATCTTCTTGAAGATGACAGGTGAGGATTTATTAGACTTTTTTAACCAACCTACATGCCTTTTTGTTAAGATACATGTATATCCTAATCTTGCTCTGTGAGCGAAGGCCAACTTAATAAGAGTAGAAATTGTATTAAGTAGACCATCGAGTCCTCTTAGAGGAATATTCTCATAACATTGTGTTATGTCTGCGGTAAAATCGAAAAAATGTTTTCTGGGAGGTTAATAGTAAACTCCGTCGCATTTTTTATGATCCAAAATGGGCAACAATCTATATTTCTGAATAGTTTAAGATCATTACGCTTGATGGTGCAAATTGCTTCTAATTCAAGCAGAATATAATTTAAGCAGTAGGTGATGTCAATCGTAATCAAGGAAAAAAGGCTATTGGAAGAGTCAAAAATCCATCTAAATTTATGTTTATGATGTTTATAAGTTGGGAAGAGTACAGGAATAGAGAGTTAGGACAGTATCCTAATTCTGAAAGCTCATTATTTAAAATTGTAGCAGTACAACTCGGAGAGGTATCAATTTTTACAAAATCCAAGCCATTAAGTCTGGCAAATACATACTCAAATGCTAACTTTTTACATATAAAGGAAGCAGTATTCGATGCTTTATCAAGGCCTATAATAAACCATTTCTCTTTAGCATCAAAAATGGAATTCTTAATGTTAGGCGTAAGCCAGGTAGTATCAATACTTAGCCATACTTGCGGCATAAGGCTGGTACTTTTCCAAAAGAGTTCTTTGAGAGTTGAGATCAATCGAGGGTAAGTATCCGACTCCAGTTGGAGTTTTAAGGCCAAGTCGGCCAGGCATTCAAGTAGAGCCACTAATGCAAGCTAAGGATTAAGTGGAAAAGGAGGAATATGATTCAAGCCTTTACTCAAGAGGTTCCTAACCGAAGTATCCGGTATAATTTCAACATTAGATGTACATACATGTGAGCCAAAATCAGTGAAAGTCTTACAAAACTTCAAAAATAGGTGACAAGAACAGATCGGAATTTCATCAATATGGAGGAACTTATTTGAATAAAATAGATTCTTGATAGGTGGCAAGTATTTCCAACCGAACATCACATCCTTTAGTAAAATATTAGATCCAAAAACATGACTAAAGCATTCTGTAAAGATAGCTTGGGGAGTAAAGAAATCCAAAATCTTGCTGGTAAACAATCAATATACAAAAATTCTATTACACACTTCATCCTTCGGAGGTAGGTAAAATCTGCCACAGGCGTTCCTCAGTACCTACACATTACATATCCAAAAGATTTCTGATTGGTAGGTTTCTACCACGGCCTCTACATAACTTCTACCTCTCCCTCTCCCAATAACTAAATCACTCAAGGAGGGAGTCAAGAAAGAGGTGTAAGACATAGATGGAGAGACAAGAGTGTTGGGGCGTTTTGACTTGAGATTCTTCATCATCAATGTTAGGTTTGATTTTCCCAACCATGCTTTTGATTCCGTTATATCCTCCATAGGTGGTTAGTAGTGTGCCGCACTCATCAGAACCACGTTCCTGGAGGGTGTCACACATAATTGATATGTACTGAATAAAGGCGATTTGAGCCAAGACCAGCTCTTTAGCTTGTCCACCAATCCATGAGCAAAAGAGGGAGAGATGAAATTCTTCTGCTTTGTCAGGAAAGGTATTAGGCAGATTGTTGAGGGCATACCAAATGGCATGGTCAAACCAAATGATGCTCGACTCGCAAGCATCTTTAGGATCTAAAAATCTGCATGCACATTTAAGGTAATGTCTAAACACATTCCACACTATTTCAATATAATAGTCAGCATTATTCTTACTGAAGGTCATCACACCTTTGGTTCTTTCATATAAACCTGTATTCGAACTGTATGTTTTGTCATCAAGGAAGTTCATATTGAACGGAGCTTTAATCAGATCACCTTTATCCAAGAGATGAATTCCTTTAAGAACTTTAAGTTTGCATTCTTCAATAGTGGCAGGTGCCAAGTTAGCCAAGAAGACCCAAGTTTCCATAGAGATGGGTGAAAGAAATCCTTTATTAGGGAATAGCCAAAGTTTGTGCTCTACACCCAGTGATTCTACTTCAATCTGTCGTGATGGTAGAAAAGGAAAGGCCCTAGATAACTTTGGCACCGTATATAACAAGGAAGCTTCACTAAGTGAACATAGGTCCTTCTAAAATTCTTTTACAACTTCCAAAGCAGCGGCATCCCTACAAAAGAGGCTGTTTGGCGGAGGAACTATAGGTGTAGAGGGAGTAGTAATAAAGATGGACTAAGCCCGCAAAATTTTTTGAGGAGATTGGAAAGTTCAGAACCTTTAGACGAGAAGGAAGCTAAGTCCTGTAAATGGGCTTTGGAAATAACCGCCAAATTAGAGGTAAATTCTTGAAGTAGGTTGATACCATCATATTTATTCTTAACAAGGAGAGCCAGAACCTTCATCCATTGGTCAAAGGAGATAAGCTGGACAAGAGACAAACTAGAATCCTTCAAAGCATTAAAGATCAAGGTTGAAGCCTTGCTATCCTGAATACACTTTAACACAAGTAACGAAGCAATGGAAAGGGGTTCCATCGGAAGCTTGAGCCCTTGGGAAAGGGATACAATCTGCATAGATTTCAAGAACAGGAGTTAGATTACATCCTTTTGGAAAGGCTGAGTAGACCTGGAAGTTTTATACAGAGTGTAATTGTTTTTTGAATTTTACAGTCCTATGCAGATAAGGCCGAATCCTAAGAGAAATATAAGGAAAGGTGCTTTCTATTTCTTTAGCAAGTTGTAATTTCACCGAAATCAGAGCTCTTTTGACAGGGTCAGAACAGACTTTAATTCTTGCAGTGAGCTTTCACGTAACCTGGTAGACAGAAGTAATAAACTAGTGAAATGACATGAATCAAAAGGGGAAATCTAGAAAGTGAGAGTATAGTCTGGAGTGGTCGTGCTAGCAACCTTCAACCAGTCAGGTCAAGAGGGACCATTGAAACTATGTGATAGCACCCCTACCTATTATCATATAATAAATTAGATAATAGTAGGTGATTATCACTAGAACTAAGCTCGAGCAAGAAATATATAAAAGTCAATCTCTCTTATGCGTTTATTGTGTGTGTAGCAATTCTAAATAAATACAAATACATACACAAACAAACTATACAGTTCACAGACCAATAAATCTAGGCAAGTACAATGGTTTAGTACAATAATTTGTTTGCATTCGAAAATAAATTTTGTACAAGGTAGTAAAGATAATAAGTAAAGCTTTGGGAAATAGTCATCCCAGACTTTGGCGTGTAGTTGCTTCAGGTAAGCGAATAGCTCCCAATTCTCTACCACAAAAAACAGAATGTTTTTATCAAAGAAGGTAGCCCTCACCTGCATCCATAGCCACAAGAGAACATATTGTTAGCACGTGGTTGTACACAGGTGATGCTGGGCATCCCAGTTGTTATCCATGTCACAATGAAAAAACAAATTGTTCTTTAATATGTAAAAAATAGAGTTATACTAGGAATACCCCCCTTTTTTCTTTGGGAGTGAGCCTCCTCTCAAGGCTAAGAAATTTTATTTTATAAAATCCAACCATAAGCCCCTTCTTTATCTGAGTCTCATATTATGCCATAATCAACATATTCTTCAAAAAACAAGTATCTCATAAAGTCGCAAATTATGCTACTAACCAATGATTTCCATCTAAATATAACCAACCAAGGCAGGTTTACACATATTTTAAGTAAGAGCAAGAAAACAGACAAATAATTTAATTGTTTTAATCTATAGAAAACTAGCCTTTCCATTTTTTAAAGTCATGAATTCTAGGAAAAAAGCAACAGCTTGCACATTCAGTACCAACTAAAGAAACAGGCCCAGCAACAACTCTTATCTGAAGAGCCATATAATCATAGTTTTGCTCACTTAAAGATAGTCCAGTAACGTTCATACCAGTTGGATAGGTCTACAAACTTGGCATAGACGATCCGCTAAAAGTAGGTGACATAGACCAGTACAAGTTAAAAGACGGACCAGCGCTTACTTTTAAACAAGTAATTTTTCATCGGCCTTCATTATGCAAGAGTGGGGCCATTCCATCAAGTATTTATACCGTAAGTGATGTTAAAAAACATTCATGTTTAAAGATTTTTATTAAAGCTAGAGACCCACCTTTAAAAAAAAAAAAAACAAGATGCATGAGGTTTTTTACAAAGTTATACCCTTAGAGGTGTGAACAATCTGGTAACAAACATCAGCAGGCAAGATAACTTTATTATTTTGTTTTTAATCAACTCCTACTGATCAAATGCTCATAACCTTCGAACCCAGTTTACCAAATCTGGCTGTCCTTCATCAACCAACAAGTGAATTAGTTTCGAGATTTGGTATTTCATAGCATCAGAAAATAGTCCCAAAACAACCAGCTGGAATCATAACCTCATAACCTTAGAACAGGTATGCAACCATACTACCATGTATAAAACAAAGGTCAAGTTCAAAAACAAGTCCTGCTTCCCTTAGTAAGTGAACAACATATTTAGGGCAATATCCTTAAAAGTTATCTCTAGTAACAAAGTAACCAAGCAAAGCTAGGCAAGATAACTTTATTATTATTTTTTTAATCAACTCCTACTAATCAAAAGCTCATAACCTTAGTCCCAAAACAACCAGCTGGAATCATAACCTCAGATCAGGTGTGCAACCATACTACCATGTATAAAACAAAGGTCAAGTTCAAAAACGAGTCTTGCTTCCCTTAGTAAGTGAACAAAATATTTAGGCAATAATCTTAAAAGTTATCTCTAGTAACAAAGTAACCAGGCAAAGCTAAGTCTACAAAATTTATTTTCAAGTTTCAAGCATCTAAATGGAAATCACTACATTACATTGAAAAGAACAGTATCATCATTCATAGCAACTTTTTATACTGCCAGGCATAATCATAGTAGAGACATCATTTTTAAGTCTCGAGCATAGGTAGCAACAAGGCTATAGTCAAAGTGCACCGATTTCATTTAGTATACCAATCGATCTACTATTCATGCCATAGCTTTAGGTCAACCATACAACATATATTGTCTTTAGGATTTCAAGAAAGTTGAAAACCATGTTAGCTAGTCGACTAGTTTATGAAGCCATCCAGTACGCTAAGCCTGGTCAAAGAGAGCATGGTTTAATAGAAGCCATACTTGTATAGGACAGAAAGGACCAAATTTTTGCCACATCTTTATAATGAGTAAGTTTTAAGTCAGATTCCGCAAGATCTAAAAAGGGATGTCTATAATCCAAGACAAGTTACCCAGCCATAGATAAATAACCCAAAAAAGAACTGAGATTTCTAACGGTTTAGTAACAAGGTACACACAATATGATACTCATTGATAGTTTCCATAGTAAGCATGGAGAAAGCATTTCAAAATTTTCTTCAACCCAACATGTATGTAATACTCTAGTAGGAAAAGGGTACAATCTACATGGCTAAGTTTAGGACTTTGGGAAAAAAGTAACAAATCCAAAATTAGGCAATAAGTCGTAACGCCTCAAAAGATCAATCTTTTAATAGACACACTGTTATGCACAGAAACAACCATCAAGATATTCCCATTCATGGTCAAGTTCTTTATCAAATCAAGATCTGGCACCAAAATGTCAAGATGTAGTTCACAAATTTTATCAAGACGATCAGTCTAAGCAATCTTCCCATAACTTTAATCGAAAAAAACCCCCGTCATATTGAGCAACAGTATACAAAATGCATACCAACCATTAGATTTCCCATCCAAATATTAGCAAAAAACAGTCCAGATTACGACAATGCTTGAGGCTTTTAAGAAAATATCAGCTAACCTGTAGATTTGAGGATGACAAATCCATCACCACCTTATCAATTTTTTTCGGCATGATGAGGACACCACAGAAAATCAAAAAATGAACGCAAAACAGAGGTTACAGAACCCAATGCTAAGTGAGCATAAAGAATCACCTTCCAGTGTATTTATAGGAGAAGAAGCTACTCCATAGCAAAAGGGGCCAGAATCAAGTAGGTACTGCAGCCAACGATGTCTGCATTGAAGACCCCCTATATAGGGATTATTTACAGCACCGGATCCGGATGCAAGCGGCAAGTGCATGGCTCCTCCACACAATCTACGCACACTCAGCCTCACATATGTTGAAGACAAGGTCGTGCGGCAGTGACCCACAGAGCACCACTCAGCAGAGATATTCTCTCACATCACAGCGATTTTAAGCATCAAGGGAAAATTTTACCCTAAGGTAACTGAGGATAAAATAACTAATAAGTTTAAAGCCATACCCACCAAAAAAAGGGGGGGGGGGGGGGGGGGGGTTTGTGAGCCAAATATGCTTTTTTTAACCAAGTTGGTAAATAGCCAAGTTGTCTAGCCGGCTTTCGAGAGATAGAAAAGCCCCGGTAGATAAATTTACCAAACATACACCTATTCACATCAATGGGTGAAAACACCATCTGTACACAACAATAATTCTAAGGCAGCTATAATTAGAAAGCCATATAAATTAGCCACATTAAGAGAGTAGACAATTTGCAAGTCACTACAAAGTGAGATAAAGTGAGGGAGTAAATAATTTTGGGAATTTCGAAGCCATAAACAATGATTATAGGTATCAATGTAGTTCTATAAAAGACGGGCAATCTTTTTGAAAGGGTGAGTGCACAAAGATCTGCCTTGAGTCGCTTTCTGAGAGTTTTTTCATCCAACATATGCTATGACTCCTAGCGATGATCAACTTTTAGCAATATCCATTGCACATCTTCAACAATCGAAAGAGTCTACTAAGAGGACCACATTGCTCCGTTATGAATGACATTTATCTCCGCAGTTAGGAACATCGGTTACTCAGACTAAGTGGTGGACATATAAGGATAGAGTGACGTGGGTGACTCTTTGGGGTTGAGAGCATTTTAAAACTAATATCCGTCTGGCTATGGTGGCAGAAGCCATGGGCCTAGGGCCACAATACTATTATGTAGAACATTCAATGAAGCAAGGGTTTTCTAAGCGGTTATATCTGCTAGCACAGTTTCTTCCTCCACAAAAGATTCTTTTGTATCGTGGATATGGGCAGACACTACGAAGGTATTTTAATTGCACTCCCCCCGCACTAAGGAGTATGGTGTAGTCTTGGCAACCCGTATCCTACCCTTGGCTGAGCATCCAAACACCTGGCATTACTGTGATAGTTGTTTGTGCGATCATGTAATGGATGGTTTACTTGATATGTAGGGGAGAAAGAAAGAAAAAAAGGTTTTATTTCTTTCTAGAAATCAGGCTTTTCTATCATAGATAAAGTGGGGAAGTAAGAGAAAAGACACAAGTAGTTTTGTGTGTGTGTGTGTGTGTAGCAGTTCTAAATCTATATAAATATACGCAAACGAACACTAACTGTTCACAGACAACAATTCTAGAAAAGTACAATGGCTTTGCACATTAATTTATTTGCAGTTGAAAATAAATTATGTACAAGGTAATGAAGATAACAAAATATAGCTCAAGTATCCTTAAACCCAAAGTCTGGGAAATCTTGTATCACACTACGAGATCCACCATTTATTAAGAACTGGACGTTTTAATCAAGGAAGGTAGCCCTCACCTGCACCCATAGCCACAAGAAAACTATTCGTTAGCACGTGACTGTACGCAGGTGATGCAGGGCATCCCAGTTGTTATCCATGTCACCTTTAAAAAAACACATAGTTCTTAACAAGTATATTGTTTATATTTGAAAAAACATTTCTTTGGCATTTTTGCCAATCTGATACAGGAAAGTAAACACTCATAAAGCATCTATGTATGTCAGAATTTCCAAATTTATAAACCTGAGCTCACTCCTTTTTTTATTTTTTTATTTTTATTAAAAAAACATTATTTCTCAAGAAATATTTATGCTTAAAAAGTCATGTCTGACATACTGTAGCCCAAGCCAGATATAAACTGTTTTTATATATATATATATATATATATATATATATATATATATAATAAATCCCTAGACGAGTCAGTCCTTAGACCAGACTCAGACCTGTCCGAAAAAGAAACGACAAAAGATTCACCAGCAAAGATCAGTTAAAGGGAATATTATGACTTTTCTTACAATACCAAGGCCTTAAAAACCAACTACTAGAAGCTTTTATATATATACTGCAAGATATTAGGTACGAATCAATTAATATATACTTGAGTGAAATCAGGAAGCCAGCAGATGAAGACCAGCAAATTCTATTGAATAGCCAAGTTTCAAACCAACCAAGACCTTCAGACCTCAGTCACAAGTTGAAGTAATGGTAAGTTACTGAACACTATCACTAAACTTCATAGTATGAGATGTATAAAAGACCAAGTAACTTTGCAACCAGCTTAATCCGGTATGTGTTGCCACACTTTAGCTCTATAGACAATCCGGTAAGTGTTGCCATTCTTAAACAACCCAGTATGTGTTGCCACTCTCAGCTTTATAAAGATTTAGAGAAAGAGCAACCTATCATAAGCTAGTACTAAGTAAATATAAAATAGTTTTTAGCCGATTCAGTGAGATAGGCAACTGCTCTAAAAAACAATTCGATCTTACTAGTAGGTGATGTAAAATGGTAGCACCAGTTAAGTCAATATGTAAAACCAAAATTCTCTCCTACACGTGGTCTACCAACCAAATATCAGACGACAGGACACCATTTTCGAAACCTGTATTAAGTGCCCTCAGAATAATCTACAGTTGGCTCAATAGAATAGGTACCAGAACTAGACAGTGAAATAGTCAAGGAACTGTCCTCTTACTAAAAAGGACCTTAGCAAAGTAGTGTTACAGTAAACCAAAATATCTTTTCAACTCTATAAGATCATTACGGCTCACTTTTTTGTGAATTTCTGGTATATTTTTTTCTTCCTGCAGTATCCCTTTCAAGAGTACATTATATCTAATGAGTAGTTTTTTAACAAAACATAACATCATCACCCATATATACAATTCCTTTCCTTTAAGTACCATACAATCCTCTTACCTCCGCAGTCAACCTCTCTTATACCTGGCAGTCTCCCCATTTTTCTTTTTTTCTTTTAATTTTCCATATTATTCCTCAGAAAAAACCAATTTTACAACACTTTTTACGGCAACCAGACATATTACCATCATCATTAAAAAAAAACCAGGTAGTTCTTAGTTTAACTTGAGCCATTCACACTACTTCCCTTACCAGTAAGAGTCAGATTCCAGAACCAGGTTATATATCTATTTTTTTGTTTATTTTACGAAAACAAACACCATTAGTCAAAAGAATAACACTTGCCAGTCTCTAGAGTAAGAGATAATTTCAATTTGACACAAGAAAAGGTCAGTATCCAATATGGTCAGCGAATCAGAAAACATCCTTTAATTTATTCAAAGTCTCTTCATTCCAAAAATTCGGTACCTGTATTCTGAGTCTATTCAGTCTGAGGTCAGCACATGTAAAAAATTGTACTCCGACTCCTTAGTTTTACAGCAGACATAGGTTTCTGACATTACATGCACACTATTTTTAGCTTATTTTTTTAGATATTCGTGAATTTCTGGCTCTATGTAAAGACCAGCGAGACATACATCAAACAGTTGAATAAACCCAGCTAACTTTACCTTTTCCAATGCAGTCCGCTCCATAATCATGCCATTAGACATGCTCAAGTCATTTTATTCCATAGCCGACAGTGTCAGACTAATCCCCTCCAAAAAAGATATAACATACAAAACCAGTTTTTTCTTTCCCCTTCCATTGATTTCACGGACCCATACCACATAAGTCAAAGCAAAACCATAACTTGCATCGATGACAAAGCAAGCCAATCTTATATCTCCTCTTACACCTTTTACACATGAAAGCTCAGTATCCGGAAACGATTTAACTGGGTTTTTTTTTTAATTTCCCAAAAAACAGTCTCAGCAAAGCTACACAGTGTTTAAAGAAATTCCCTAGAGCAAGACAAAAAATTTATGTTAACTTGAAGATTAGGAGACGATGACGCCTCCACAATGGCTTTCTTCGATTTTTTCGGCATGTTTGAGCCACAGCAACCAGTAGATAGAATACGCACAGTTTTGAACTTACACACGCAGAGAAATGATAATAGAGACGCAGCTATGTGAGTATGATAACTCACCTTAGAAGTCATGTTTATATAGTTGATGCTCCTCTGCAGCAGACGAGACAGTTGAGTTGGACAGGTTATGCCCACAATCGAGGACGTCAGTCCAGGCACATACACCAGTATCCCCCATAGCCTAAGATCCGGAGGCAGAATCCAAAGGTTTAGCAGGTAAGATTCCACAATATCATCACCTACTGCTCAAGAAAAAATGGCGGGGAAGACTGTCATTGCAGACCTTTCCTCAAAAACCTAAGCGGTGGCGTGCAGTAGATGCAAGAAGGACCACAAACCACGCTTACAGAAAATTAAAGATTTGTACTGAGACCAAACAATGTGAAGCCAAGTTGGACAGTCCACCTCACCCTAAGGTATAAGATAGCATATATTCTCATGGTCAAAGCTCGGTTTTATCTACTAGAAGCGATTATATTCGATGTTGGCCCCAGTAGGTATTTTTATCTGCTATCCTAGCCTGACCTTAAGTTTTAGCATTTCCTTAGTGTAAAACACCTTTCTACACTGTGAGTATATGATATTTTTTTGGGAAAACTTTCCAAATCATAATAAGTCTCAGATTTTAATAAACTGTTTTTATTCTAAATGGTTGGTTAAACAAACAAATCTCATCCAGAGTAAGTGGTTTTCAACTATTTTGTTTTAATTTAAATGTAAAGCCCGGTCAGACAGACTACATCACCCCAAGGTAAAATTTAAATAGCAATGATTCCCATATTCATACCAAGGTCTCTAGACTCATAGCTAGTAAGTTGTATCAGGTCTCTGGTATATATACACAGTAGATATTTATACATGCTATCCATGCCCTATGCAAGGCTTCCACCCGCACAATAGTGTGAAAAAAACCACCTTTTAAAGTGTGAGAGACAACACCATATTAGGCACACTTTCCTATTTCAAAACATGGTTTTATTAGAGATGGTTGGTCAGATATAAAACCCCAAGTATAGAGTATCATTTCTAGAGTTTGGCATTCTTCATCTATTTTGCATCCTTGGTGTATTATGGCCTACTGTCATGACCAGGTTTTTTTCATAGCAAC
The DNA here is from genome assembly GCF_014529385.1 of Adiantum capillus-veneris. Classification (NCBI taxonomy): domain Eukaryota; kingdom Viridiplantae; phylum Streptophyta; class Polypodiopsida; order Polypodiales; family Pteridaceae; genus Adiantum; species Adiantum capillus-veneris. The sequence goes on from NC_140950.1 coordinate 93,492,968, forward strand.
TGCACATCTCTTTATGTCAAATGAATCTATACGTCGAGCAACATTACTCTGTTATGAACAGCATCTATTCCCGCAGTTAGGAACCTCTGTTTCTCAAACAAAGTGGTGGACATATCAGGACCGAGTGACCAGAGTGACACTTTGGGGTCGTGAACATTTCAATAATAATATCCGATTGGGGATGCTTACTGAAGCAGTGGGTCTAGGGCCTGAGTATTATTATATCGAGCATTCCATAAAGCCTGGTTTTTCAGATCGGCTATATCTGTTAGCCCAGTTTCTACCTCCTCATAAGATTTTCCTATACCGTAGTTATGGTCATCAGCTACGAGGATATTTTAACTGTACTCACCACACTCGGGAGTATGGGGTAGCCTTGGCGACTCGTATCATGCCTTTGGCAGAGAGGCCAAATACTTGCTTCTACTATGATAGCTGTTTGTGTGATCATGTGATGGGCGGCATAATAGAGATGTAGCTGCAAAGCTCATTAGCTAAGCTTTTTTTTGTCCCGTGACATCTTTTGTGTGTGTGTGTGTGTGTGTGTGTGTGTGTGTGTGTGTGTGTGTGTGTGTGTGTGTGTGTGTGTGTGTGTGTGTGTGTGTGTGTGTGTGTGTGTAGGAGTGTATGGGTTTGCTTATTCTCTACACCAAGTACTCTAGGCACCCTTCTGCTCAAAAAAGTTTCCAATAAAGTCTATGTATGTTGAGATGTACATAGGCCTCCTCCAAAGAGTATGGTCATAAATTTGGGGTACAGTTAAAACTGATTACACTTAAATTTGGCACTTTCGTTTGTGACTACTTTAAATACAATGGATTCAATCAATCTTTGAGGGACTATCATTTGAACTGCAAGAGTTTGGTGGCTAGTAGTATGGTAGAAAAAATTTCATCTACCCCTCCCACAAATCAACCAGCAACCAACATGAATATTGAGATTGCAGGTAGAGGCTAGCAAAATAAAGATGAAGCAATGCCTGATTCTAGCAAGATGGTCACTCACAAGTAAAACTCTCTAGAATACCCTACAATAGTGGAAAGAGTAAATGACTAGAGCAAAAAGAACACTCCCATTTTTCTATTCTCCTTTGTCTCGCTTAAGAAATCACCAACTCAACCTCTTCAAAAATTGTCTTCACCCCTACATCGACAAAAGAGGGAATACTTTCACTGTCACTTATCAAATCCATCATCCTAGGCAGTGATGAATTGGCATATTGTCATTGATGGATTGGCAAAAATTGGCTTGACCCCTACCTCGACAACAGAAATAGTGATGGGTAAAGGGTCTGCATGATCAAACATAAGCCCTTTAAGTCCGGTGGCATAGTGGTCACAAGCAAAACCCACCTGATAATATGAAAATTTCTATTGATTTGGGAAACTTCTTTGAGGCGCTTTGGGCCAACAGTCCATTGGTGGACCTGAATACCTCAAAGATGGCTACCTCCTAGTCGTCTAATGTTGTGAATAGATGAAAAAAGGATGATAGGTCTAATTAGAGAAATAGAGGAAGACAATAGAAAGGAGGACATGAGGAAGTTTCTCTTGAAGTTGAGGAGTTTGTCCCACTCTCTCAATGATGGAGGAGCTATATAATCATTCCTAGAATGTGAAGGGCATCAAATCAGCAAAGGAGAGTGCTTTTTTTGGAAGGAGGTAAGGAAGTCAATTACAAACTCTTAAGTGATCTAAGAAAACCACTTGGATGCCACCAATTGTAGAAAAATATAGTGTTCAATGGGGAGGGCCCACTTGGTATTACTAGGGTTCTACACATTGTAGATAGAGATCTAGAATCAAAAGTGGTGATGGATCATGCTTGAGGGAGAGTTTTGGGCGTGAAAATTAAGTGGGTACATCAATTACTTAGAATTATAAAGATTTATGGCCCATTTTATGCCAACAAAAGAGCCATATTGTGGATGGATCTGAAGGATATGCATGTGGACGAAGATCAGTGCATCATAGGAGGTTTTAATATGATTGAGGCTATAAAGGACAAGATGGGACTTCTAGCATATTAGCATGATTGAAAGAAGAAAAATGGAGATCTTTCTATGAGAAATGGACACTAACTAGCTTATGGAATGTTGTTCCATGGAATATCTCACCTAGCTTAATATACACTAGCCTCCAGTATCCCAACATAGCCTCCTATCTGGATATATTCTACCTCTCATACCAAGAGGATTGGCTTTCACCATTGGTGGTATGAGTGTAAACTCCACTAGTATGTAAAACCCATGGATGCTAAAGGCATCCGAGGGTTGAAAACCGACCATATTCCCCCCTTAAGTTAAAAATCACAAAGGCTAATGAGGAAGATTTCTTTTTCAAGGAGCCGCTCTTCAGGTCCCTCACTAAGTTGGCATTAAGCAAGTTAAAGAAAGATGTGAATGTGATCGACCCATGAGAGTGGCCCACATTGGTGCAAAGCATCCAAAAAGAAATAAAAATAACAAGGCCTAGGATAAAAATAAATCAAGATGTTATAAAGAAAAGACTTGAAAAAGAAGGTGGAAGATCTCACAAAAGAGAAGCAAGAAAGATGCTTCACAAGAGATGCACAGGAGGTGGATTGAATCCAAGGCTATGCTTGTTGATTTGAAAGTAGAAGAGACGAAAAGGGCTAGAATTTTGGCCAAAGTTCTTGCCCTCAATCTTGAGACTACCAACCAAGGTAACTTCTTCAGAGTGTTAAAGATCAAAAGAAGAAGGGACTCACTAGTAATAATCACACGCAAGATGAGAAGACCAAAATGATATGGCCAGATACTAAAGGTAAGAACAATAAAAGGATAAGGCCAGAGACTAATGCTTGATGAACTAAGTCAAATTATAGGTTGTTGGGGTATAAAGCCCAATGTGGTCGCCCAGGTCACTAGGCGGGCCGCCAGGTATGTACACATATTCTTTTGTAAAAACCTAATAAGAACTCACTATGCTCTACACATTACAGTAGAGCGAGTTCACCATATCGCCGTGCTCTTCTTCTCACACTCTCTCTCGCGTCGCACTTCCGCTCGTACTCCTTCAACTGGTATCAGAGCTCAGATCGAGGCTCGGGACAACACTGCAGGAGGCTAGAGTCACTAGCTCAGATTGGAGTGAAATTCGACAGGCAAAGACACGGCCCCAAATCTCGTTTTGAGGTCATCTCGGCCACCGTTCGGCTTTGACAAAGGTCTGCGCAGGCCATTTTCGACTACGTGGTCTCAGCGGGTGCATATCCGACTCTGCAAATTTGGGGTTTTTGGCCTACGACTGCAGGTGCTGAGGATATCGACACTCCCAGAGTGTTGATTTGTGGCTGTCTACACATCGAAGGACGGCTCACAGTTTTTGGAGGCGTGTCACATACGACACGGGTGCATCTACACACAGACTGTAGGCGACATCCACTAGTTCATCAAGTAGCTTTTGTTTGCTGCTTGATATTCCAAATTTCATCCTAACATTGCAGGTACTTCCACATGGGATGTATTGTCAGAGATGATGTATGTCTGTTGAGGGTTTGCTGGCTGTGAGTCACGCAGCAAACAACCGCCGCAGCGGTTACAGCATATAGTGGGAAATTTGTGGATGTATGACTTTGTGGGAAGTCTATGTATTGTCAGATTTACTGCAGCCTTTGTTGAGGGTCGTGAGGTTTTATTGAGCTGGGGGATTCTCGAATGTTGAGATCCTTTCGGTGATACAGGTCTTGGAGCGATCCCTCGAGCACCCTTAGATAGGCAGCTAGGATGTATTGACTGTGAGTTAGACAGTTGGGATTGCATCTTTGCTTTACTGCCGTTGAGGCATTGTTGCAGTCTATGCTTACAGGACAGTGACAGGACAGTCAGAGACAGTACAGGTGCAAGACAGGTTTACCCACAGCTTACAGTGTCAGAGAGACTATTTTTTGAGCTGTTTTTTGGTCTGTTTTTTGAGTACACTAGAGCCATTTTACAAAGGAGACTCTGCCGAAATTTATGCAGAATCTAAAGCTTTCTTGGTTCATTTGACAGGTTGATCTTGGTTCAGAGGTCAGTTTATAGGGGAAACTCTGCTGAATTTTTCCCAGGAAAATAAACTACTGTGAAGCGTAGCTATGACTGGATCACAGGACACTGCTCTTTACAATATCAAAAAGCTGGATGGAACCAATTTCCCATTGTGGAAGAAGCAGATTTGGCACGTGTTGGTACAAAAGAAGCAGATAAAACCTGTAAAGCTCAAGGGGATAAAAACAGAAGATATGGACGAAGATGAATGGAGCGAAATGGATGAATTGGCACTTTCTACCATTATGCTGACTTTGGCAGAAACCGTTTACTTCAATGTAGCAGACGAGATGTCGGCTTATCAAGCATGGTTAAAGCTGAGTGATCTTTATGAGAAGCAGAGTGCAGCTTCACAGGTATACTGGCTTAAGAAGCTTGTTGACTTGAAGATGAAAGAAGGGACACCTATGTCCAATCATCTCAATGAATTCAACACAATCTATAGTCAGTTGTCAGCTCAAGGTGTCAAGTTTGATGAACCTGTTAGAGCTATGTTCCTGTTGATCACATTGCCGAAAAGTTGGGACACTTTTCGCACAGCTTTGAGTAATTCTGCACCTCCAGATGGTTTGAACATAGCAAGTGTAGAAGGAAGTCTGCTTACTGAAGAAACCAATAGAAAGACAATGGACAAAGGCAAAGGAACAGCCTTAGTTTTCAGGGGAAGGACCAAAGAAAAGTACAAAGGTGGAAAGCGGAATCAATCTCGTAGCAAGTCCCGCAGTGCTAAAGGTAAGAATGACATAGAATTCTACCATTGTGGCAAGAAGAGTCACATGAAAAGAGACTGCAGAGAATGGAAAGCAGAAAAAGGCAAAGAGAAAGTTGAAGACCATGGTGAGAAGAACAAGTCCTCAGTGAAGATCCAAGAAATAAATGTGACAAACACTGTTGCAGAGGATGACAGTCTAGTGTCAAGAGAAATCTACTTCTTGAAGAATACAATGGACTCAGCTCTTCTTACAGCATCTGATGGAAATGCACTGAGTGACTGGATTATAGACTCAGGGGCATCACTTCATGTGTCTCCAAACAAGGAGTGGTTTACCTCTTATGTGACCACTAAAGAAAGACACATGTGCAGACATGTGAGATCTTAGGTGTTGGAGATGTTCAATTGGAGTTTCAGAATGGCTCTTCTTTCACGCTGAAGAATGTGAGACATGTTCCCGTAATTACAAAGAGCTTGATCAGCACAGGTTTACTTGATGATGCTGGATACGTCACCACTTTTGGACAGAACATGTGGAAGATATCCAAGGGTTCTATGACAGTAGCACATGGAGTAAAGTCTGGAGGACTTTACATGATTTATGTATCAAATGTCTCTAAAAATGTAATCAATGTAACCGAGCAGCCGAACGTTTCTTTGTGGCATAGCCGGTTAGGACATATGTCCAAGAAGGGAATGGAAATCTTGTCTCGTTCTGGTTATTTTCCTGGCTTTTCATTTAATGATTTTGAATTCTGTGAGCATTGTCTGTATGGTAAGCAAACACAGCAGCCACATAAGCATAGAAGCAGTAGAAGAGATACACAGTTGGCACTTGTTCATAGTGATTTGTGTGGACCTATGCCTAACCTATCTCTAGGAGGAGCTTCTTACTTTATGAAATTTATAGATGATTACTCGAGGAAAGTATGGGTTTACTTTCTCAAGCACAAGGATGAAGTGTTTAGTGTTTTCAAAACGTTTGTGACACTTGTGGAGAATCAGAGTGGCAAGAAGCTTAAATGCTTACGCACTGACAATGGTGGAGAGTATGTTTCAAAGGCCTTTCAGGACTTTTGTGAGTCAAAAGGTATAAAACGTGAACTTACTGCTCCTTACAATCCTCCTCAAAATGGTGTTGCTGAGAGGATGAATAGGACCATACAAGAGAAGGTCAGAAGTATGTTGTCTAATGCACAGCTGCCAAATGGGTTTTGGGCTGAAGCTGTATCAACAGCTGTTCATCTTGTAAATAGATCTCCTAGCAAGGTTTTGCAGAAGGATTCAGTGCCAGAGATGGTATGGTCAGGCAAAATGCCCTCATACAAGCATATCAGAGTCTTTGGCTGTGAGGCATATACTCACGTTCCAAAGGAATTTAGGAACAAACTTGAGCCAAAGAGTAGAAAGTGCATCTTTCTAGGCTATGGTAATTCTGGTGAGATGGGGTACAGACTTTGGGATCCCGAATCCAGAAAGGTTGTCCGCAGCAATGATGTTCACTTTAATGAATCCAAATATCATTCTAAACCAGAGAGGGTTGAGGAGATTAGAAGAGTTGTCTTCCAAGAAGATGGACCTACACGTGCAAGACAAAATGTCAGGGCTCAAGAGGAGCAAGGACAGGATAGAGTGGAACCACAGGTTGTGGCTGAGCCTGAGCCACCTATTGTGCGTAGATCTGGACGTGTCACGCGACCTCCTGATAGGTTTGTTCCATCTATGAATTATGTCATGTTGACTGATTGTAATGAGCCTTCATGTTACAAGGAAGCAGTGAAAATGAAGGACTCCGGGAAGTGGCAATTGGCCATGCAGTCAGAGATGACAGCTCTGCATAAAAACCAGACATGGAAGCTAGTTAAATTACCACGGGGCAAAAAGTCTCTACCCTGTAAATGGGTTTACAGGTATAAGATCACCGCTCATGATAGTCAGCCAAAGTACAAAGCAAGGCTTGTTGCCAAGGGCTTTAAGCAAGAACAAGGCATTGACTTTGATGAAGTCTTCTCTCCGGTGGTCAAGATGACTACATTAAGATGCTTTCTTGCATTGGTTGCCATATTAGATTTGGTGTTGCACCAAATGGATGTCAAGACAACGTTCTTGCATGGTGATTTAGATGTGGAAATTTACATGCAGCAGCCAGAAGGGTTTGTTGAGAAAGGCAAGGAAGATTGGGTATGCCAGTTGTTAAAGAGTCTTTATGGCTTAAAACAATCACCGAGGGCATGGTACCATAAATTCCACAAGTTTATGCTTTCTCAAGGCTACAAACGTAGTGAGTTCGATCACTGTCTTTATACAAAGAAGGCTAAGGATGGTAGTTGGCTGATCCTTATTTTGTATGTGGATGACATGTTGATTGTTGGCAAGCACTTGGAAGAAATTTCAGCTTTGAAGTCAAAGATGGCAAAATCGTTTGACATGAAAGACATGGGTGAGGCAAGTCATATACTTGGTATGCGCATTGAGAGAGACAGATCAAAGAAGTTGATTTGGTTATCTCAAACAAAGTATATTGACAAGGTTTTGCAACGTTTCAATATGGAGAAGGGAAAGGCACTGAGTGTTCCATTGCCACCATATGTGAAACTTAGCAAACAAGATTGTCCTGTGTATGAGGAAGAACAGGCTGAAATGGATAAGATTCCATATGCGTCTGCAGTGGGTAGTTTGATGTATGCAATGATTGCTACTCGCCCAGACATTGCATTTGCAGTGGGAGTAGTAAGTCGATACATGTCAAACCCAGGCAAGAAACATTGGGAGGCAGTGAAAGGAATATTGAGATACCTCAAAGCTACAAAGAGTATGCGTATATGCTATGGGAGTCAGGAGCTAAGTGTGAAGGGTTTTACAGACTCAGATTATGCAGGTGACTTAGATAACCGAAGGTCTACGTCAGGGTATGTCTTTACATTGGCTGGTGGAGCAGTATCATGGCGTTCTAGATTACAAGATTGTGTTACTCAGTCTACTACAGAGGCTGAATATGTTGCAGCATCAGAGGCATGCAAAGAATCAATTTGGCTTAATCGACTAGTAATAGATTTGGGAATGAAAGAAGAGATGCCTGTGTTATATTGTGATAGTCAAAGTGCTATACAATTGGCTCGCAATCCAGTTTATCACTCAAAGACAAAGCATGTGGATGTGAAGTATCATTTCATCAGGGAAATGCTCGAGGATAAGCAACTTCAGCTTGTCAAAGTTCACACCACAGAAAATCCTGTTGATCTACTTAAAAAAGGACTTCCCTCAGAGAGCTTTGCGCATTTTCGCAAGCAGATAGGTGTAGGGTAGTACATCACTTCTCTACATCTCTTGTATATTAGCTTGTATAGTAGCTTCCCTCACACTTAAAGTACCACATTGGACTTTAAGTGGGAGGTTGTTGGGGTATAAAGCCCAATGTGGTCGCCCAGGTCAGTGGGCGGGCCGCCAGGTATGTACACATATTCTTTTGTAAAAACCTAATAAGAACTCATTATGCTCTACACATTACAGTAGAGCGAGTTCACCGTCGTGCTCTTCTTCTTGCACTCTCTCTCGCGTCGCACTTCCGCTCCTACTCCTTCATAGGTTAAAGTGCGGTTGGAAGTGAATAAGGATGTGAGAGAACTACTGCTTAGCAATCTAAAGAGCAGCATGTGTCTTCAAGAAGAAAAAGACTTGGAAAGGCTCATATTTGATCATGAATGTTTTGATGCCTCAAAGGTAATAGGGAAGATAAAGGCCTTAGGTGGCGGACCCATAGCAAAAAATTTATAGAGTTTTGGGAGGATCTCAAAATCCCATTAACGCAAGTGGTGAGCAAGGCTTTGCTAGAGGGGCAGATGGATGCTAGCATGAAAAAGGGGCTAACCAAGCTGATTCCAAAATTAATATTCTTCTCTCTCTTTAAACATTGATGGCCTATCTCAATGATGATAGTTTCTTACAAGATCATTTCCAAGGTTAAAGCTCTCGGGCTATCTCCAATCCTAGACAAAATGGTCACCCCCATCAACATGATTTCATCAAAGGGAGATCAATTTATGACAAAGTTCTAGCAGTAATGATTGCATCGAGTATGCAAACTTCACCAAGCGAGAATACATTCTACTTTGAGTGAGCCTTGACCTAGACAAGGCATATGACAAAATTTTGTGGTCAATCATTGAAGATATCATGAAGGCATTGGATTTTGGACCCAAAATGTGCACGATAGTTCACACCCTTAGGGAGGGGAACTGCACAAAACGCCTCTTAACAACATGATGGTGGGATTTTTTGAAGTGAAGAGATCAATCAAGCAAAGTTTTTTCTTGCCCTGCTACTCTTTGCTATTGGTTCACATCCCCTTTTGACATCGCTCGCGGGTTGTGTTGCAAACACTTACTTGCAAAAAAAATCTCTAATGATTTTCCACTAATCATAAAAGCTTATGCCAAATGCTAAGAAGAACAATTTAGATCATCGAATTTTTTCAAACTACATCAGGCTCTAAGTGCAATATCAAAATATCAAGATTTCTTACTCATTGAAAGAAACTCGTATGACCTCACCAAATGGTTAAGAGAAATTGTCTCTAGAGACAAAGTGTTCAGACAACTCGGGGTGCCATTAGAGGTGAAAATTTAAGACAATATTTGACTCGATCATGACCAAAATTAACTAAAGATGAGAAGGTGGGAGTACTCACTCCTCCCCTTCCACAGGAGAGTCACTACTATGAGTAACTCTTTCATGATTCCTTACATATCCTTTGTCTCGCCTATTTTGAAAATGGACAAATGCAATCAGACATAATTTTTTAAAGCCCATCAAATGGTTCCTATGGAAAAATAACACAAAACACATGACTCCATGGCAATTGTGGAAATGGGAATGTGCAGTGATACCCAAGAACCAAGGTGGCATTGGAATCTTGGACCCAACAATCACATAGAAGCCATGAACACAAAGCTAGTAGTCTCCTTAGCAAATCAAGATAAGATTGGGCAACGGTCATGGCATGGGATATGATGGATAAATTAGAGATTATTCACAAGGAGGTGGGAGTTGGCTGCCAAGCCTCACCATATCGATGCTAGCAAAGCGAGAACCATAGACATAAAATGCCAATCTGTGGGACGTAGCTGGGCGACTAGAGCATGGAGGCTATAAGAGACAGCTTATCTTTTGAAAAACCCAAGTCCAGTGTGCTCTTGTCTAAATCAACCTCAGACGTGCGTCAAACATCAAAAGCTACTTTCATTATTGCAAGCTTCACCCAAATATTCTGTATAGCTATGATGCTCTAAATGCAATGAAACTTACTACCTAGAATGTGTAGAGTATCCTCAGCATCCCTATATGCTCAAAGGTCAAAAAATTGCACCTAAGATAAACAACCTATTTTGGGTAGGTCGGTTACAGTATTCGAAGCACTTTATAGCTTCATTAGGACGTGCTCTATCTATCCCTATGGTCAAAAATCAATTTACATGCATGTATTGTGCGTAGGGAATGAAAATAGCTCATAGACAAGCACATCTAAAAACACACCTTCATCACGAGAAACTTACTTAGAAAGAGAGAGCTTTCACCTATGAGCACGTTGGTATGCTCGGATTCAAAATGCCAACACCGCACAAGGGAGACATGAGCAATTGAAAAAAACAAAGAACTCACAATACTTTGATGCAACGTGCGCTCACTTCATTATCCAAAACTTAGGTCAAATTTTACAAAAATTGACTTTTATACCTTAGCCAAGGTTTTAAAAATGGATTCCTTGCTAGTTGGGTTCAATGACCACCCTCGACATGAAAAAGATTTCTCTGGATAAAACTCTAGCCTTCATCACCTCCTCGAGTAGCTGTTTAGACAATTCACACTTAGCTTCTAGCCATTTTTTATGCTCATCTTCAAAAGCCAATACTGCATGTTTTTTAGCCCTTAACAAATTTACTTCATCAACGAGCAGCTTCAAGCACTCTTCGTGGTTTTTCTTCTTTCTAGAGTTTGCAATTTTAATTGCTTTTTGAATACTCTTGACAAAGATATCATAGGCCCTAGGACTTGCAGAATCCACATTTTTATGGAGCTTTCTTATCGCTTTCAAGGCTAGGCTTTTGAATAGAGGGTCTTTAAATAGATGAACCCCTATCGTAAGAACCTTCTTAGACCTTGGGAGCAAAGTCCTTCTCCTTTGTTTTTTTGTAACTTCATGCATAAAGGAAGGTGATTGACAGGCATCGAGAAGTTACCACCTTCGATTCCAACCATGAGGGCATCCAATCAGCTTGGTGAGAAGAGTAGCAATGATCAAGCCAAGAGGCCATACCGGCATACTATAGGCTTGTGTATGTAAACCTTGGCATGATATTCCAAGGGCCCACCTCCCACAAATCCATTAATGCCCACTTCCCACAAAGACTCTTCCATTTGGTCCTTTCAGATCCAGCTAACATGTTTGAGGATCCAGCTATGTACTTTCTCTTCTCCACCATATTGAAGTCTCCCACCAATAGCCATTCCCCTTCAACATGGATATCTTTAAGGTGCTCCCAAAGTCTAGACCTTTCCTTTGCCAACCAGGGTCCATAGATGTTGATGATAGTCATATGTTGATTTGCATACTTGATCTTGACTCCTAGAGCTCTCCTAGAAGGATGATTGAAGACCACCTTTGGCTCTAAATCCTTGTCCATCACTATAGGAAGGACCCCACTATACCCATCAGCACCCTCTCCGTAGAAGACAAGCTTCTTTCCTACTACTTGCTTTGTTTTACTTGTAGCATCAAAGTGATGCTCCCGCATCACCCAGCATTTGATATCCTTGGCTTTTCTAACTTCTTCCTAGAAGAGTAAGCTCTTCTTCTGGGTTTTGAGCCCCTTCACGTTCCATGATTGAAGAATAAACTCTCCCATTGCTAAGACAGGGAAACAAACTCCTCCACCCTTCTTGTGTGCCCTCTTTCTTGTTGTCCTCCTCCATTGGTCCTTCCCCCTTCTCCTTAGTTACCCTGAAGTTTTTTGAGTTGGCATCCCGAAGAACCTCAAAGATGTTATCATAGAGGAAGGGGGTTTTGGGAATATTTGGTGAAGCTTCTTTCATAATCCTGGTTGCCCGTGCCTAGGATTTGAATCTCTTACAGGAGATGTTGGATATTTGTTGTGAGCTTTCGTCTTTTTTACAAATGGGGGTGACAAGACTATCTTCTAAAACATTGGGGAGGTCATTTTTTTCTGGGCGGCAAATGTGAAACGGTATCTTGGGATGGCCTTTCCATTACTATGTTGGGCTTTGGGGGCTTCTTCGGATTCTCGGATATATACACTAGTTCTTCTTACTACTACTCCCTTCATTTCCCTTATTTAGCTAGAATCTTCTGAAGATCTCGTTCGTAGCTGTCATTACTCTTGCAGTTATGCATTAAAGTAGACTTCCAAAGTCTGACAATCGAGCTCATGACCTTTGTTTTGCCATGGAAATCTCTGCTTTGAGCCACTTGCGCAGATACAGTTCACTGCGACCATTGTGATGGCTTACATATTTAAAAATTCATCACCTTGCCCCTTGCCTCGGCACAGTACCTGGTTGCATGGTCGAGTTGCCACCTACATTGCAACCCTCCTCCCTGACCTACCTCGTGCACAAAGTTGGCCCTTTTTCACCTTTCTTGTTTCATCACAAACGAGAGGATCTCCTGAGATTCCACTAGAAAAAAAACGTTCCTAAAATTGTGACAACCTACTCATGGTAACTTAATCATTGCTTTGAGTTGATAATTAAAAGCTCATCATCATTTTATGAGTGAGGATAAAATTCTACCCCCCTCAGAATGGTGAAATAGTGCCTAAAGATAAGTGGAACAAGGAAAAATATTCTCTTTCCATCTTTCTTTGATCAAGAGCAAAGCTATATGACCATGTAATCTTTGATTGGAATTTGTAACCCACTGTCGTAAAAGTTGATGTGGAGTATCCACCTATTAGCTTGTATAAATCAACACTTTTTTGTGTATTGTCTCTTACGTGTCCAACATTACATTGTGGACAAAGATATACATAGCTCATGAGCACAAAAAGAAGTAGTCATGTGTCTAAAGTAGATTCCATTTTGAGGAATGGCACCTTTGCTTTGAAAGAGAACTTTGCATTGTCCAAGATCTTTCAGTCATGTTTAGCACGTTGATATACATCACATTCCGTATGTGAATCCTAATGTAAAAGAATATTCCCTCGAAGTTCTAGCGAGACAAGACGAGAATGTGATCTCTTGGCTAAGATGCTTTGACTCTTTCTAGAGGATCAAAAGTGAGGGCTTTTCTACAAATGCGATCACCTATGCTTGTGTTTTAAAGGCAAGTTGCAGTACATGATTTTTGGTTATGCTTGGGTCGACATGCATGCAAAGTGTGGTGTGGTGTCAAAAGCATAACATGCTCTTTGGAATGCTTGATTGCAAGATATGCCAATAGGGAAAGGGCAAAAAGACCTTGGTTTTTTAGTAGATGCAAAGTGAGGACTTCGCTCAAGATGTGATCTCTCGTCAGAATAATGCCCGTCATGCTTGGGCAACACCTTGATCACTCAATTTCTTGCATAGCTAGACGATTGTTCGATATTGACATCCATGCAAGCTTGCATATTGGCTATCTAAGTCAAAAGCTACAACTTCTTACCTCCAAATGGGTTTCCAAAATGGTGTACCCTCACCCAATCTTTGAGTTGTTCTATTTTTGACTTGCCTAAACAAACCCTAGTGGATGAAAACTCAAAGGTAGCACAAGTCCACGTGTTCATCATATGGGCTTTAGAATATAAATGACTAAATGCAACTTTGAAATCATCTTTTTAATTTTTTGCAATGTAGGGTTTGCAATTTAAGAGCTACGTCGAAGGGTTCATTTTCTTTTCTAGGTTTTTGGCCTGTAGAAAGCCATAGCAGAGTGATGGAGCAAATGGTGCAACTTTTTAGCCCTTGATGGAGAGCTAGTTGATGGTGGATATGTGTCCATCCTCTCCGGTTGAAAAGAAAGGTTTTAAAAGATTATATCTTCTTTTTATATTGTAATGGGGTCTTCGTTTAAGGACCTAAGGACTTTCTTTTCAACTTTTTAGTTTAAAATGTACTTCTTTTACCTATAGATTGTCCTTTCATAAGAGGATCTCAAGAATTTCTTTTCCACTTTTGGTTCTGATATAAACATGTCATGATTCAGCTTGTTCCTTTAGTCTAATATGTATCATCATTAGGGATTAGGTTTAGACCTTTAAGATATTGATAAAATTGTGAAGTAACATCTCACAAGGGAAACTCTTATATACATGTCACAAAGTGTATCTACTTTCTCATTTCCGTTACCCAAAATGTTGATTGATCCCATACAAATATTCCTTCATTCTTTTCAATCAACAATACTCCTGTCGTCGATCGCGACTCAAACAAAGCCGTTTGGAATACGATGCAATCACTTTGCTCTTACCATCCAAACTCAACGGTCTGCTTTAAAAGAAGATTTAGAAATTTTCTCATCTAGGAAAATAGAGTCTTTTTCAGTGTTTTATGCATAACATCATGAGCTTGTGCTTGAGAGGCACCGCATACCTAGCTAGGTACGATTGAGGGCAGGGGACCACCAGCCCCCCCACCGGGCCGGCAGACCCCTACCCCAATCTCCCTAGCTAGGTATGCGGTGTCTCCCTCACAGAAGCTCATGATGTTTAGATAAGTCACAATGTGGGAATTATTGTGAGAATTTGTCCAAAAGTTCTTGTGCTTGTAACTCATTTCATGCCTTTTTTTTTTTTTAATATCCTCAGTCGTTGCACCCTCTTGGGCTGCGTGGCCTTGCTCCCACGAGTTGCTTGCCTACCTGCTAACGTGCTGCACCCTGCCTTCCCATTGCGACTTTTGCTTGCTCATGGCTTCATTCGCCACCTGCGTGCTCCACATGAGCCACCCTTTATTTGCTTTCCTCGTTAATAGAAAAGGCATCCACGATAAATTCTATCTATTAAACGGAAAAAAGAACATTTTGCCCACAACAATACACCTGATTCTAGGGCAAGGGGTTTAATAGGAGGTATCTGGTGAGATGCCCCCTTGAAAACAAAAGAAAATGAAATTGGGGACATGCATATCACGGCAAGCAGCTAGGTCAAGTGCGGAGGTGGTGGGGCAAGAGAGAAAAGAAAATGGGGCCACATAGGTCACGGTAGACAGCTAGGTGAAGAGCGGAGGTGGGGGGCAAAGAACAAGAGAAAAAGAAGTGATAAATCACGAGGTCTGCCATGCCTAGCTGAGATGCATGCCTTCATTGTTTGTAATCATAGCTTCAAGAATAAGTGGCAAATGAAAAATTTCTTGATCGGATGAAATTTGATGAAAAAGTGAAGGGACATTGGAGCTTTGTTTACAAGCTATCGAGCTCTCTGGAGCAGGTTGCCTCTTTACCCTCACAGCTATGTTCCATCTTCAGTAATGTTCCATCTTCCATAAGAGAGAGTTGGGTCTATCTCTACACTTGCATTATAAACACATAGTCCTTGCATTTGTACTTAAGAAAGAGAACACACATGAGGACTGGGCGAAGACTGGACATATAGGAAGCTCAATGAGGGAGAACTCTCTCTCCTTGTAAGTGTGTAGCACAATAGTAGGACCATTCCTCAGGTTGAAGCCTGCAAACACAAAGAAAATAGTACCTATTTTGAGGAGGAAAGAGATGAGCATAGCAACAGGAGCTATTACCTTGGGCTCCGGCGCCAATGTTGGCAATGGGTACCTATGGAAAGACTACCTATTGAATTTCAAGCTGGACAAAGCAACTCAGTAAAGGGGAGCACAACTGCCCCAGAAGTTATGGACTCCAAGGTCTCTCTCTCTCTCTCTCTCTCTCTCTCTCTCTCACACACACACACACACACACACACACACACAAAACTATGAACATACCTTCTGTTAGGACTTGGAGCTAAAAAAAATTGTGCAAATTTACCTCCTCAAAAACGCAAAAGAGACCCTTTGATTAACTAGATGAGGGTGGTGCACAATGTTTCGCTATTATGTACATCGTTGCGCGCGGACGGGGAGGGAGAGAGAGAGAGAGAGAGAGAGAGAGAGAGAGAGAGAGAGGATCACTAGTGTGAACTCTCGACAATGTAGAGCTGATTCTGTGAGAGGGGCTTTCTCGTCAATAAATGCTCAAAATCTTAAGAAAAGCTACAAGAGCCCATAGATCAACAAGCTCCAATCAAGGGAAAGCTAGACGATTCTAGTGTTGAGGGAATAAGTTGATGACCTCTTTACAATAGAGGCCCGAAGTACAATGTGGAGTAGCTCCATCCTCCAAGAGCCTTCCTTTCACACTAATCATGGGCCTGAATCAGACCCTGTTCCGCTTTCACAACTGGGTCATGCAGGCCTCTCAAACTACACCTTCTACAAAGCAAAACCTATCAATTAGAGGTACTATTATTAAGAATCCATTAATGCAAAATAAAGTCATGAATCGCTAGTAAAATCAAATACAAAGGAACAAAAAGATGTTCACTAGGTGAAGTTACCTTGAAGAAAATTTTTCCTATAAAAAAATTTGGCAATTCTCAATGCCCTAAGCGTGCACACCATGAAGTCCACCTTGCCAATCCCAAATGCAATCTTCTTGATTCTGAGGCTTGAAACTACACTTCAATCAGATGTTGTTCTGGCTCTTCTCAAGGACTTGCTAGTAGCAGTCAAAGCATGGCGATTCGTCTGGAATATGTGGCCCATGTTGTCCCTGTACTTTCGGAATGACATGTCATCAATGTCCTCGATCCCCAAGTGCAACGTCCATCCACAAGGCATGCTTCACAAGGATCTTTTCCAGCTACTTGTGCTCGAGCTTGAATATGTAGGCATTATGTCCTCTACTCTGGAATCAGCACATTATATACATGGGCCCCATTCCAACTAAAACAAGGTCCACAACCAGGTGCACAACTAGTTGTAGCATGGTGGATAGCCATTCGGACCAAGGTAGCCATTATATGTTATACCTAGCGTCATCATCATCCCTCATCTAGTACAACCTGAGCTCACACGCACATGAATCCGCAAGTGTTAACGAACTGACCTACAAATGAGGCTCCCCATTGAAAGCAAACTGGAGTAGAGTTCCCAGTGATGTGTCAAAGGTGGAACCTGAGCTACGGTAGGTAGGTTGCAGCTCTAGGCAGAGGCAGATGCAGTGACGGTAGGAATATAGGGTTGAGCACGAACATGCTTACAAGGCTAGCATAAGCGTACAACCATGTGACAGAGGATGGGGTCTTTGAAGGCGCAAGACCTTGTGATTTGTGGGTGGAGACAACGAAGGCTGGGTCCAGATGAAGCGGAGGCAGGGGAAGGCACAGGAAGAGAGGGCGGGGAGACGGAGGTAGGAGAGAAAGGTGGTTTTCCCCCGCATTCGTCTGAACCACCGAAGACGCAAGGCAAGGGAATGTGAGGCACACATGGCATACGAAGAGAGAGTGTGAGAGAGAGAGATAGAGAGAGGAAGCGGCACGTGGATGTAGGATTCTTTGTCAAACTTTGCAGCAAATTAAATGTCGAGACCTATCTCCAACAAATACTCAATTACAAGCCCATCATTTTCAGACCACTGACCTCATACTCATGACTCTTTCTTCAACAACTCGCTGCCCATCACTAGCACTCGTGACTCTTTCTTGAATGTTGGAGTGCACTCACCAATCAAACATTTCTATTCTTTCTTTTATTTTTTAAATACATGTGACATTTTTCCCTAAGAAAAAAGGTAAACCACCACTATGGCCTTAGCCCTTTGGGCAGGCCAAAAATGTGAGGGTAAGGAGGGACTCCAACTCTCGTGCAAGGGCTATGGCACATAGGGGAAAAAAAAAATGCAACTCTTGTGATTAATTATAGGCCCCTACATGTGCCCGAATGGCTCAGGGCAAAGACTTCTCTCTCAAGGATCCGGTGACAAGCTCAATCACCAGATGCTTCACTGTGATTTCAATCCATGCTTGGTAGCTCCAAATGGAATTTTGAAAGATTCGGTCTAATGGAGAACAACCAAAAAGTCTTAAAATTTGAAGGCCAAAAAGATGGCATCTTTGGCAATTGAAAGATTGGGCGAGAGAAAAGCATGAAAAACCTTAGAATTAGGTTGAGTGTAAGGGACTTTCAAGGAGCAATGAGAGATACACCTAATTAATACAGAGCGATATATAAAGTGATATAGTATAAACAGTAACACTTGGTCGAGAGAAATTGATATTAAGTAGTGCTAGCTTCATGAAATATTTTTTTTGTTAATTTAGATTTTTGCACAAAATCACCTAGGTCCATCGTTCCTTAGAATTTTTTCTAGAATCCTGTGATCAATGTCATTTGATCATACTTCAACGATACTCCTATTATTGGCTCTATTACTTCAACGATACTCCTATCATTTATTAGCAAGATGCTCAAACAATCCCAAAAGCTCATTGGTCTTGCGACTCTTGCCTAAGGCCAAGCAACGACGTCGTGCAGCAGAGACGAAGGAGGCTGACCCTTTGTTCTCGCGAGCTCTGCTAATGCAGCCTCATCTAAGCTACATGAGTAAGCCCCCGCCCTTACGAGAGAGGATCTCCTCTGCAGAGGTCGCGTATCTCTATTACAGGAGGTCGCGAGCGAGAGAGAGAGAGAGAGAGAGAGAGAGAGAGAGAGAGAGAGAGAGCAGCCTCTGCGTCAATAGTTGAGAGAGAGAAAGACGCCCTTGCAAACAATATGTGTGTGTGTGTGTGTGTGTGTGTGTGTGTGTGTGAGAGAGAGAGAGAGAGAGAGAGAGAGAGAGAGAGAGAGACGCCTGCATAGGCTGCATACACACACACACACACACACATAGAGAGAGAGAGAGAGAGAGAGAGAGAGATGAAAAGGGAAAGTAAACACATGGCCAAGTGACCCCCCCCCCCCCCCTCCTTTCCTTTGGGTTGTAAACCCTTCCTCTTTCCTTCCCAAACTAATACCATCATTTTATCAATTTTCTCTAGCTGGTACCCCATACTACTCTGTCGAAACTCCCAAACTCATTAATTACTTGGTCACATTCCAAGGAATCTTTAAAAACCTGAATAGTATGCAAGTGGGTCCAAAGAACATGGAAAATTAGTGTTTTCAAGACTGGCCTATGCCTTGGAGGGAAAAATTCAGGTAGTCCTGCACTCCTCGTCAGCACTCAGATCGTCAGATACTTCTTCTTTCATAATGTATGGCAGACAAGGAACCGCCGTGTTTTTTAAGGAGGATCTGAGGTGGCAAGCTTCGCAGAAATTATACAAGAAAGCAAAGTGCTAATATGGGCACTCGGGCGCAAGCAGCACTGAGAGGATTGGTCTAGCACTACTTGTGCCTTGTTGTCAGCAGATGGAATGCCTAGGATGGGGGCAAATCTTTGCCATCGATAAATAAAGGATATCAGAATGAGGCGGGGTGGTAGGGGTGTTTGCCCTCATTGTAATTATGATCCCTGGATGTTGTCATGGCTTAACATGAGCATGACAAAACCTTGTAATTTTTTGGGCTGCTCAATATAATCCACTCACAATTGTGAGTTTTGCTATTAAAAAAATATATGAACACCCCAAAGGGAAAGTAATCACCATCACAGGCTCGGCCCTCTCCTCCCGACCTTCGCCAGCGCCCAGGTGCTCTGTCCCTCCTCCCGTCTCTACACTCTACGTCATCTGCAGTGAGACAGACACAAATGTGACTATGCTATCCCTCGTTACCTGCCAAAACAGAGAGAACCATTCCAGGCATGTCGCCCTCCTATGCACCGATCCCCGCCTTGACACCTTTGCGAGGAACCCCATGTCCGAGTTGCTGGAGTACGCGACCGCCCTGAGTTCTATGTGTCTATGCTCATTTTTGTGCATTTAGAAGCATGCGCGTGAAATCAATCCCATGAGTTTTTGGAGACAATTCCGCTTGCTAGAGTTGCGATGCCTTCTGAAAGACGCACACACAGAAGACCCTTGGTAGTTGCGCATATTTTCATGCTCGCCATGGCAAAGGTGTAGGGCCACTTGAGACAATCTACCAAAACAATGGGAGCTGAGAGCTCTACGTCGTCGAAAACCATGAAGAAAGAGAGAGAGAAAGAGCACTCACAGACTAGAGTGGGAGAGAGAAAGATATCCTCAAGAGAGACACCTAGAAAGGTCCAAATCTAGAGAGAGAGAGAGAGAGAAAAAAAAGACATATGTCCTTTTTGCCATTTAGTTCAAAGAAGGAATCTGTTTAGATACCCTTTAATACAACCCCAAACCAAAATAGGGACGGCTTACCACTTCAAGGTCATTTCAATGTCCGTATTAACTCTAAAATCCTAGCTTATATTGAAATAATCACATTCATTTTTTTCATAGTTTACTTCAACATTTATCTCAAAAAGCAACGAACGGCAACTTCAAATTTGGTCAACAAGTACCTTCTTCACGACGATTACCATTTAAACAACCTTAGCCTAATAGATTTGAACCCATCTATACTATATATAATTGAGCTTAAAATTTTCAAGGAAAGAGAGGGCATCCATATGTCACTCTCTCCTTCATTTCAAAAACTTACTTTAAGAAACATTTGGTTTGAAATGTAAAAGTGAAGGGTAAGTCACAAATCATAAGTAGCAAGAACAGCAATGGTAGAAAATGAAAAGACTTAATTTTGACTTCCTCTAATGGTAGAAAATGAAAAGACTTAGTTTTGACTTCTTCTCTCAAAAAGTCATAGCACTTAGTACTATATATATTTTTATATTTTTTAAAGTCTTTAGCAAGGCCATGGAGTTTTACTCCAGCCTTCAATTTTGAAGGGTGATTACTTTTGTTTTTGTAAAGGGTAGCTCTACTTTGTAGCTTGGAAAAATAACGAGCAACGAGTTGTGTCACACATCGATAAATTGGTTCGCCTCGAATGTGTATATACGTGTGTATGTGTGTACGCGCGTGTGTGTGTGTGTGTGTGTGTGTGTGTGTGAGAGAGAGAGAGAGAGAGAGAGAGAGAGATTAGGTTTCATTTTCTATGGCACTATCGTATGTGTCACAGGTCTGTGTGTGTGTGTGTGTGTGAGAGAGAGAGAGAGAGAGAGAGAGACGTCTTCATTATTTGTTGTAGCTCTATGTGTGTGTGTGTGTATGTGAGAGAGAGAGAGAGAGAGGGCCAATCCCATTTAGTCCTACTGAGGAGTGTGTATGTCTATTTCTGTTCGAAAGAGAGAGAGTGCCATTGATTGGCCTTGGCGCTTGACAGAGAATGCTCCCCTCCCCCCTCCTCCTCCCCCCCCCCCCCCCCCCCCCCCCCCCCCCCCTCCTTAAACTTGATCATGAACACAACCCGCCATTTACTTCATGTATGACTTCTCAAATGTTGCTGCAATAGGCCTCATATAGTCTCCTCTATCAACACCCCTGGTTGCCAACAGCTGATCCGCCACGAGCCCCACACCCTTATACAACCTCAATCCTCTGCTGGCCGAAATGCCAAGACTCTAGATCCAATACATGTCCCACTCGCCACAAGCGCTTGTTGAGCCACCTACTCCTCTACCATTGCATGTCCGCCACCCTTGATCTCGACGAGCTCCATTTTTGCCTAGCTGCGACCCTCCACACCACGAGAGAGAGAGAGAGAGAGAGAGAGAGAGAGAGAGAGAGAGTCCCACATTCGTCTCCACACTTTCTTCATCTTTTTTCGGCCAGTCAGCGGATGCTACAATGTTGAGAGCTCCAACGTGACCATCTAGGCTTTTTCGCTTTCCCAAGTTTTCACATCTCGAACTCCTGACATAGAAGAAAAAAGGGGTTTTGCAAAGGGGACAGGTGGCATTGCTTGCCGCAACAGTGCTCACGGCCACGGTCGTGCAAGGTGGGTCTTCCATTCAATGTTTGGGAAAAATGTGTCTCAGTTTAATATCATGCCGTTTTCAATTTCAAAAATGCCGGTTGAGGGCAAGGAGAAAAGGAGAAATCCCACCCCAAAATAGAGAAAAATAGTGTAAAAACCTGCAAAATAAACCTAATTTTCTCTTGGAAAATTAAAGGAAAGCAATTTTGTACATTTGAAAAAATGATTTTTCCAAAACACTGACGTGATTGCATTGGAGGATGATCATTGCCAGTCGAGGGTATTGGCCTTGATCTTGGAGTTAACAATCGTTTGCTCATTTGGATCCTCCTTGGTGTTACATGCCTAATGTGGCCTCCCCCTAGAAATAATGATTCCGGTCTCTTATTGTAGGGCTACCTCCATGCACGTGCCTCCATTATAGGACTGCCTCAGTGTCATTTTGCTTACATTTAGAGCCTTGTCACTTTGGAATGGCTAAATAGTCTTCCATATTTGTTTGCAAGTCAAGAAAATTGGTGGCTTTTCGAACATAAATGCTTGATTTGATTGAGTGATGAGACAGATCTTGAGCAGGTTCTTGCTAACCGAGAGGGCCTCAAAAGTCAACCATGTGAAAGGCTATGTCCATTTCGAGGCTCTTAACCACCACAATTAGATAGGTAGAGAGAAAAGAGCCGGCTCGTGACCGAACAGAAAGTAGGCTCGCTGGTACACACGACCAGGCTCTTCGCCTCTCACATGTTTCTTTTTAATACTACAAACTACACACACACACGCACACAACACACAGAGAGAGAGACGTTTTTCTTCCTACTGACGTGGTTTGAGACCCTTTAATCTTGAGACCGACTAATCTCGACTCTCAGCTATTAAGTTTAGGAAAAGCTTATCCAGTCCAAACATTGTTAGCAACAAGTCGTATGTTGCATAGCAAGTTAGAAGAGAGAGAGAGAGAGAGGAGAACAAGAAGATCACAACAAACCTAAAAATATTAGCCGATGAACGTTGATTCTTGAACTCAAGGGCTTGCATGCTCACATACTTATACAAGGAGAGGAGGGGGACACAGTGACCTCAAAGGATAACGCGCGCGCACGAGAGAGAGAGAGAGAGAGAGAGAGAGAGAGAGATCATCCTTAAAGGTGAGATTGACCTATGGGACCGAGTACAACATGGAACACGCTCGAAGACTATGGATATAAGGGTGGCCACTGACAAGTTGAATCCGTGAGGTGGCTAGGAGAGAAAGGCACGTAGGCCATGGTATGGGCTAAAATGTGGGTAAACCAAGTTAGATGTGATCAAAAGCGGAGCACTCATGTAGGGTATGATGCTCTCACTCTCAAATTGTTAAGAAATATAATTTGCGTACAAAAAGATACTCTCCTCCATGTAGTGCCTCAATGCTCTGTCTCACATTTAAGGGAGTGGGAGCTAAGCCAATTGGCTGCTATGGTATAAAATATGGGTAAGGGCAACCATGTGAATGGTTGAATACAGTCTGCTCTCTCAAAGAAGAACATGCATGTGTGTATGTTTGTTTGTTTGTGTGTGTGTGTGTGTGTGTGTATTTTGCAGGACGCCCTTTCTTTTAGCATGACGCCCAAAACTTCATTGCACTCACATTTTAAGGTGCCAATGGTGCCCAAATGTACATAAAAAACAGTATGCGACTTATATTACTAACATGCTTATGGTCAATTGCAAGAGACCTCAACATCCATGTGACGAGTCTGGTAGATGGAAATGTACATGCTCGCTAGATTGAGTGAAATCCAGCCTGTAAATTTTGAAATTTACCCACATATAGAGACAAAGTTGCTATAGCTATGCAATCACCCCCAGGTCACACACCCATCATGAATACTGCCTTTGAGAAGCAAACGACACACTACTCACCAAATCAGTTGTGCATACCAATGGCAAAGTTTCTTCTACTACTATGTGGTGTAATGTTGGCATGTTGGGTCATGGCTGGTACATGCATCCTAAGTGCCAACAAATAGCAGTTGATGACTTAGTTGGCTCTGATGCCCCAAATTCAAGACCAAAACTACACGAGAGAAGCATGAGAGAGTTGCTATCATGACCAATGCCTTGATTGGTAAGGATGGTGAGAGGGGATGCTAATGCATCTAAAGAATTCGTCGTTCAATGCAAACACTATATCCAAAGAAGGATACCAGCTCTTTATTAGTCTATTTAGAGGGCCTCTACCACTCATCAAGGTCCCATCTCAATTGTGTGAGGGGGACATCTCTAGCCTAATCGCAAATTCGTTGCCTCCTAAGACATCATGCGAAGGGAGCCCATTACTTAATTCATTCCCAAGAGACCTCAAATTGACCTGATTTTTCTTGAACTCAACACACACACACACACACACACACATGGATAGAGAGAGAGAGGGGGGGGGGGGGGGGGGGACAAACTTGCCATGATTAGGAGAAGTATGTTGGAGCTTGGCATGACCAACTAGAAGGAGATTTGTCCTTGGTCAATCCACAAGAATGTGGAGAGTAACAACACTTCATTTCTCTCTATTTAGAGGGCCACTACCACTCACCAGGGTCCCATATCAATTGTGTGAGGGTGACGTATCTAGCCTAATCGCAAATTCGTTGCCTCCTTAGAGAGAAACATAGGATGTTAAGACAAGACATCATGCAAAGGAAGCCCATTACTTAACTCATTCCCAAGGGACCTCAAATTGACCTGATAAATCTTGACTCAACACACATACACACACACACACACACACACACACACACACACACACACACACACACACACACACACACACACGAACGAATAGAGAGAAGGGGGGGAAGGGACAAACTTTCCATGATTAGGAGGAGTATGTTGGAGCTTGGCATGACCAACTAGAAGGAGATTTGTCCTTGGTCAATCCACAAGAATGTGGAGAGTAACTACACTTTATTAGTTGTTCGATCTTACACTTGGAAAGGTAGACATAGTGTTGATCGAAAAGATAGATTTGTGCTTGGTTGGTGTGAATGTGGAGGGCACTTAGACTTTGTGTGTTGTGATACATTGTCATCTAGCAAGTACTTATAGTGGTGGTTGATGCACAAGTGTATTAAAGAGCTATAAAAGCTCACATGAGAATCATAGGCATTTGCACACATTTGCCCTCCCTATGAAGGGAAGGAGAACAATGGTTGCTTCAACTGACGCACATGTAGCCGCGGCAACGCGCAGGTCATATACTAGTTTATTTTTAATGGGAACCATTGGGAGATATCGCAGAAAAAAGAAATGAAATTGAAAAGGATTTCTTGGGAAACGAGTGAAAAGGTATGCATGAGGTGGCAGTAGAGGGCATGATTCTAACCTATTTCTTTTAATAAGAATAAAGGAAGATACTATTGGATGTTTTAGGAATGAAAGGAAAAGGGGGGAGACAAGCCAATGCCACGAGTAGCTATGGACAAATTGCAGGTGGAGACAAGGTTACCAGATGACAAGGAATTGGTGCGCAAAGCGAGGTAGCACCATTGTAGCACCTGACGCAACTCTTGCGCAGATAGAAGACTCATGGCGGCCATGGAGGCAAGCTAAGCAAGAGGAGCGTGGTGGTGAAGGACCTCCAACTAGGCAAGTGGGGCTATGGGGGGGTAGCAAGAAGGGTGCCAAGTGGTGGGCAAAGTTAGCGACGGGAGGTGAGCGTAGGGAGGCATAGATAGAGAAGCCTAGACAATAGTGTTTTTTTTCAATGACAACCTCACATAGGCAGTAAGAACCGGCTCGCAATGGAGTGGTTTGTGTGCAAATACTTGTCTAAAGGTTGAGATTGTGAGGTTGATTCGGGCATGCCGATTCTTGGATTTCAAGCTTGACACATGCATCTAGAAAAAAAATTAAGCAAAATAATATTATAATGTTTTTATATATAAAAGATAGGTCTAATAAGCATAAAAAATAACAAAAGAATATAGTAAAATGGATTTTTAAGAAGTTCTTAAATGAAGTAATATCTCACATCATGGATCAAATTTCTATGAATGCTTTCCCCCATGCATTGTTCTCTAAGGCCTTTTCTGGTAGGCCACTATAAAACCTAGAATCTTCTACAAAGGCAAAACTGGTCTACTTTTAGAAAAATCTTAGCATATATCAAAATCTTAAAAGCTTCTCAATGAGGTGAAGCATTGTGGAGAAAAACTTCCAATCGAGGACTTGACCTTTATCACTTTTTGCCCAATGAGATGCAAAAGCATATTCTTCGAATTCTAGTTAATTATTTGATACATGTAGCAACCTTTTTCTTGGAAAAAGACGGTGCCAAAATTCTAGTCAAAGGAAACCTAGGAAATCTACACACTTTTATTAGTCAATCGTGCATGGATTGCAGTTGTCAACATGAGCCCTTCATATCTATATTTAGTTATTAATGTACATTTTATGCAAATGTTTTCTTATACATAGAAATATCTCTATCCACCATTGTCTCAACGAGTACAGTCGTCGAAGGCCTCTCTCTCTCTCTCCGCTCCCCTTCATCTCACTTGGCGTTTAGCTTTCATCTCGCGCAGAAAGACACGTGTAAAGGGTTATGTACTCCACCATATTATGTTAGTAGATGGAAGCATAGCAAGGCCAAGGACATCACCTAAGGATATCAATCAATGCTATTGTTTTTTATGATCTGAAAACGTGCATCTCATCATGCTTAAAATTCTTCTCTTTATTATTCTATGTAAAGGCCTAGAAAGTTTGATGGCATAGAGGCACTTGAAGTTTAAGGCTTTAGGGAGTATCCTTGCTTTTCTGTGTCCTTTTCATACAATTGGCACAACCAAAAGGAGTGGTCAAGCAATATTTAGCCTTTTACAGCTTAAGTAAATAAGAGCTTCATGTGCTTTTTGTTGCACTTTATTCTATCGAAGAAGCTTTTTGTAAGAATTTCTACCTCATTGACCTAGTTTAAAATCAGAAAAGTTTAAAAATATAATTCACCTTTATTATACAATATAATTGTAGAGTAGTGTAGATAAAGAGGTGCAACAAAAAAATTACATCAAGACAAAAAAAGAATCAAATAAATATGCAGAATAATCTTGTGGTTCCTCTCCATCACGTTGTTGTGTAAGCAAAAAATGCCTCTCAGTTTGTGACTTCAATGAGTGAGCCCACACCAATGTGTAGCATAGAATCACAAAGAGCCAATGGAGACCCGTGGTATTCTCATCAAATTATTATATGGAAGCACTTTTAGCATAATGCCATCTCCACCTCTACCCTTGCTGCCAAGCAAATAATTACTACTCTGCCTCACATTTCACTGTTTACGATACTGTAACTGTATCTCCATCTCTTTCAAAACATCATCCCAGCTTGCAATAATTCAATGATCAAAGAGAGAGAGAAACTCTCTCTCTCTATATATATATATATTTATTTATTTATTTTAGACATATATGTATATAAACATATATTTACACACACAGACACATATGTGTGTGTGTGTGTATATGTCTATATATATATGTGTGTATGTATGTATGTATATATATGTACACACATATATATAGACATATATATGTCTATATTTATTTATTTATGTATATGTCTATATATATGTATATATATATTTACATATATATATATATATACACACACACACACACACACATACATACATACATACATACATATATGTATGTATGTCTATATATATGTCTATACATATACACACACACACACACACACATATATATATATATATACATACTTTTTGTAAACCTATTTTGATTAATCCACCTGTGGAAAACCTCAAAGTGAGCCTAACCCCACCAAAAAGATCAGATACAAAGGGAAAAACACAAAAGTGCTCTACAATGCGAAAGTACTAAAAGCAAACGTAGAAGAGTTGCAAGATTTCCAGGGATATGTCCCCAATGTCAAAGGCAAAATGTAATGATTGCCTCAGTGAAATCTTGAACGATGGAAAAGGATCAGCATCATGTTGATGAAACATGAAGAGAGTGCGACGTTGCCACAAAGACCATAGCGACCATAATCTGACCAATGCAAAGAAGATGGCAAATTGTTGAAGGGAAGGCGAAAGAATGCTAAAAATCTAGAATCGTTTGTGGAAACTTGCTGAGGGAAATTGAAGGTGCATACAAGCAGAAACGTGGCAAAGAAAAGTCCTGGTGCAGCGACACTCGCAAAGCAGATGTCTAGCAGTCTCATCAGCAGCACAGCAATCGGCGCAATGAGAGGATCTAATGTGACGTGCCGCAAGGAGAGTTCCAATTGGAATGTCTCCCAACAAACAACGCCAAAGAAACAAACACTCCTTAAGAGGCAAGTGAGAATTCCAAATCACAGTAAGAGCCTGTCTCAACCATTGATCAAATTTGTGTAAATTCTAGATCCCATTACAGCGATCAGCCAGCAAAGAGTCCTGCATAGATATGGCAGGCAGAAATTGCATCCAAAGAAGTGTCCCATAAATTCCAATCCAGCATACGGCACCCACTGGCTAGCAAATGGAATGGGGAGGAAAACATCCATCTTATGTTGAAGCATGCTCCAAATCTGACGATAATGCAAGATCAACCCAAAGTGTGTTGTCGCTTAGAAAAAGTAAGCAAATTCCGAGATGAATCCACCACATCATCCGCCGTGCATATGCCACAACCAAAGAGGAAGTAGGCTTGACAAGGCAACCGATCAACTAGGGTAAAAGAGAACACCCTGTTCCAATGAATGCTTTCCAAATGCAACGAATTGCCATCTGCTTAGGCTACTTGCCATGCCAAGAGAGATGATTCGTAATAACTTTCCAAGCGGAGAGCAATCCAAAGGTGATCAAGAAACCAAGCATATTACCGGCCATCTTGTCAAACACAGTCTCCCAAAGGGAAGTCTGCCAATGACCAAAGGCAGGAGTTGTAGCATGCCAGCATAGATCAACAACCATAATTGTCCATCGGTGAGACTACAGTGCAAGAGTATGCAATAACATAGACTTCCTCGCCAATGCATGGCGACGAAGGTCCAAAATATTCATCCCCCCAAGACGCTTTGGAGTGCAAAGTTTCTCCAAACAGAGGCCTTTCTTATGAGAATTGGCGCATCACAAGTGAGATACAATACCAGACATAAGCAATGAGAAGCTGCAGTGAGTCCAGTGCAACAACGTCAAGTAAAACTGAACATATGCCATCATGATACTTTGCACAATACGAAGTCGAACATATGGCGGCCATGTAGACATTTTCCAATTGTGAAATTTGACATTCAATTGTTGCATGACCCAATCGATTTGTTGTGTATAAGTAACCTGCCAATCGATAGGATATCCTAAGTGCCTCATCACCACATGCAGATTAAAATTCTCACCAAGCCACAAAAGATGATGCCTGACACAAGCAGCAAGAGGCAAGAGTTTAGATTTCCAAAAGTTAACCTTAAGGCATGCTACCAAGCCAAATGTATCCAATGCCTGCATAATTTCACGCACATTATCTTGGTTATTAAGAGGCATGAACAACAAATCATCAGCATAAGCACGCCCTGCAAAGTCTTTTCCATTGGTTAAATTCAGCACATGAAGATGAACTAGCAAAGTCAAGTGATCCAAATACAATAAGAAAGGATGAGAGGAAATGGCATACAACAAGGCGCTAAGCAAGCAACCCTGTCTGACAGAGAATCCAAGAGGCCAAGTTTCTATCAACTCTCCATCAAAGAGGCATGAAGATGTACTGCGAGCATACAAGAAGTATATGACATTGACCATGTTTAGACCAAAGCCAAGGGCCCGCATTGTAGCAGCACTGAAATCCCATTGAACTGTATCAAAATTCTTTTCAATGGCTACCTGCATTACGAGGACATCCTAATGTGTATACTTGGCATATTCCATTCAAATTAATACATTAGCCAGATTATCCAAAATATGGCGATGAGGAATGAAGCCATACTGTGAGGAATAGATACCAGCCATAAGAGGTTCCTTGATACAATTCACAATGATTTTAGCCAATATTTTATATATAACTGGCATAAGAGAAATCGATCGACAATGCGAGAGCTACTCACAAAGCGCTTGTTTAGACAGCAACTTTAACAAACCCTCTTTCCACGACATTGGCAAATCCTATTTTGCCCAAGTAGTGCTCATCATATAAAGTAAAGGCTCTTTCAAAGGTTCCTAGAAAGAAAGAGAAAACTCCACAGTGAGCCCATCGCAACCAAGCGAACGCCATCTTTCAAGAGCAAGCAATGCTTAGTGCAATTCATTCTCTGTAAAATCCACCTCCATGGCCAAAGCATTCTGAGGCAGGGCAATCGAATGCACTATAGACAACAAAAGTTGTCAAGCATGAATAACTTCAGTGGATGCCGCCGAAGAAGTGGCAAAAACAGTCCTAAAATGGGACACCATGGCATCTACAAGCTCACGCTTTGAGGTTGTCCAAGCTCTTGGTTGGAACATAACCCGCTTAATAGTTTGAGAGGCCCTTGAATGATGCAAGTGCTTAAAAAACTACTTTGAGGAACATCCCTTGTCCACAAACGCTCGATGTCGATCAGAGTTTGCCATTTATCCAATTTTCATTTATCATTATGTTGTAGATACACCCAGGGCCAACAAAGGGCCGTGCATTCACTACACACACACACACACACACATGTATATATATTGTGTGTATATATATATATATATACACACAATATATATACATGTGTGTGTGTGTGTGTGTGTGTGAGAGAGAGAGAGAGTACACACACTCACTCACTCACTCACTCTCACATGTATATATATTGTGTATATATATATATATATATATATATATATATATATATATAGATATATATATATATACATGTGTGTGTGTGTGTGTGTGTGAGAGAGAGAGAGAGAGTACACACACTCACTCACTCACTCACTCACTCACTCTCACATACATACATATATATATACACACACAATAAAACTTAGTTTTACTTAAAAGGGGACATCTATTTCTTTTTCTCTTTTTGCCATACTCACAATTGTGAGTGAAAGTGTTGTATTAACTCATAAAAGAATGTATATAAAGCCCCTAGCACAATTGGTGCCTTGAGAAGTCAACAAATACATAGGGTTTTATATAGAGTTCAGTGTCATTATGACTGGTATAGAGCCAATTTCCATTACCTCTTTCATAGTGAGGAGCCCATAGTTAGCACTTTATGAGTATCCAATGTTGAATAGTGCTTGCTTCCTTTCTTCAAAGGATTTGTTTTTCCTCTAGAGAGCATCCACTCACTGCTTTCTTGAATGATTCCTTCAAATTTGTCCATTGTATCGTTGTTTTTTAATACTTGAAGGTTTCTTGACTTCCCAATTTGTTTGAATTAGCAGAAGCGGATGGTCCGAGTGCATACCAGAATGGCTTGGCTATTGTGAATCTTTCCTCCTAGAATCAAGTCATTCTTGAAAAGTGGATCTTCCAAGTCTTTTGCACCCATGTACAAATTTTACCTACAAGACCTCCTGTGGCCAAGGAGACCCTGAATAGGTGGAGAGGGGGTCTTTGATCGTTTCTTTACATGAGCATAGGTTAGTGCCTATTCCTGTTGCATTTACTTTGATCCCCATTGTTGTTAAAGCCCCCCACGACACCTTACAAATGAAGATCTTCAAATGTTATGCTAGGCCATGGAGGATCCTATTATTGTCCATTTTGCCTCATGCCACTACAACTTTGGCTGTTTGCTCACCAGTGAAGTAGAGTTTGATGTGAGTTCCTTTTGTTTTTGGTATAGTGACTTTCCTATTCATGGGCCAATGCTAAAATTTCCAATCAAATTTTTTCTCACCGATAGGCACCATAACATTACTTAGACCTTCGACCACTCTCATGACTAGAAGGTTTTCATTTTTGTTGAGGTCGAGCCGAGTAGCTAGTTCATCTACTTCTTTCCAATTTAGGTTGTTTCTAGTCTATAATTGAGTTGAGTGTAGTAATCCTTTATTGTTGAGTTTCTTGGATATTTTTCTTTACAAAGGGCTTCAATGAGATACCTCCAATCTTAGCAGACCAAGGGGACTAGTGCATGATTGAGTTCTTGAAGTACATGGTTGCCTTCCCACATTCAAGTGCTTTTGATGCTTTGGCACACTTATACACTAGCTCGCTTGTGATGCCACCTAGTTTTGTGTTTTTCCATAGTGGTGCCAATAGTTTGGCGTGCACTCCTACCCCTTTCCATGTGCTCCCAAGGGAGTAGAGCTTGACCTTGTATATCATATCCCATGTCATAGTGGCCCTGGCTTGACCTTGGTTCACTATTTCCACCACAAAATTAGTACATTGGGCCTCTATATGGATTGTTCAATTCAGTATTCAGATTATGCCTTATTCCTTGGGTCTAGCAACCCCCTACCATGGTGTCATGGCTTTGGAGTTTTTTTCCATAAGAAGTGTTTCACAAGTTTTAGGAACTCTTTCCATATTTAATTTGGACATCCTCAGCATTGGGGAGAAGAAGGATAAGTATGGGATCATGAAGGAGTTAATAAACTTTGCTCTATTGTGGAATCGAAGGAGCACATATTCCTATCTAATCATCTTGATTCTGATTTTTCCATGACCCACTGAAACCTTTGCTTAATAAATATTCCAACCCCTCTTGGGTCCTAAGGTGGAAAAACACCAATTTTGTGGAGATAATTTCACCTGAAATCAAAGGGGTCAAATGAATTTCTCTTTGACACGAAGATCAATCTTAAGTTCTCAATGTTGCATTTACAGCTTGAGGCAGTGGCAAATATTTACACTATTGATAGCACTTTTTTGAGAACATGTGGGTGGATTTCAAGAACAATAGGGATTCATTAGTAAAGAACTTGCCAGGTGTTGTTTGATATCTAGGAGAGAGAGAGGCCGTTGAAAGGTTAGGGGGTATCATCAAGCGTAGCATTCACATTGGCATAATTGATTAGCATTCACATTGGCATAATTGATTAGCACACTAATTACTCAATTCAAGGGATAGAGTGTGTGTATATAATAAAGGATAAATTGATTAATGATGAACTAACAACATGCTTGAAGTGTACAAGAAGTGGCTACTTATGTGGTAGTAGCAAGTGGCTAGGTGCACCTCTCAAGGGTCACATAGCATCTCTCTGAAAGGTCAAAGAATCAACCAAGTGGCCACATGCGGATCCTAGAAATATGAGAAGCTATCTTGGACTTTGTGTAGCTCACCATGACATGTGTGCTAGGCCATATGCCCTCACATGTTCATTTTATGATTAGACTACTGACTGTAGACGAGATGATTCACACACCCGTTGTTAGTATAGGCTAGCCACAATCCCAACAATCCTCCCCTTGGACATTGGACTAGACTAGTAACCCACTATAAAGAGCTCACATTGCCACAAAGGTTATGGTGACTCAATCTTTGGCAAGTCACTGGACACTCGTTTCACGTCCATCTCTCCTTATTTGTTGCTCTTTGGATGTTGGTGTTTTTTTGACACTTGAAAGAGGGATGCCCCATTTTCCACAGTGTAAACACACTTTAAACCTCTAGCAATCCTCTACTACATGTCTAGTCTTTCTACATACTTAGAATTTTTTGATAGCTTTATTGGATGCAAAACTAGACGTAGTGTTGGGAAATGAAAAACTAGATGCAAAACTAAGTGATGATGACGTTGCTCCTCCCCTTGACTATAGATTTCTCTTTTCTCTCATGGTGCTAGATGGAGCAATCTTACCACTTGAAGACACTTCAATGGTACTGTCTGTCTCCTCGTAGTAGCACAATATCAAATCATCCATGTATATAAGACAATCGTATACATTGCAAAAGTTAGTGTCTTGGAGTGCAAAAGTTCAACTTTGAATTACAATAAATTAGAGGGAGTGAGAAAAGTGCTTTGAAGACTTCTTTTTTTTTCTTTTAATTCTCTTCAAAGACATTCCTATTTTGTAAGTTTAAAGAACTAAGATTGAAGAGAATCAAGCTTAAAGCTTAAATGGTGAAGCTTTCCTTGACAT
Organism: Adiantum capillus-veneris; assembly: GCF_014529385.1. Lineage (NCBI taxonomy): Eukaryota > Viridiplantae > Streptophyta > Polypodiopsida > Polypodiales > Pteridaceae > Adiantum > Adiantum capillus-veneris. The sequence continues at coordinate 93,526,653 of NC_140950.1, forward strand.
TGCTCTTCTCCCAAAAGATAGTGGATACAAAAACTTATCCTTATGATTAATGCATCCCTTGAAAGGGCTATTATCAAAATGAGCAAGGCAATATTCTTCAAAAACTTATGAGATGGTGCCACACCCTTAACAAGGGCTTGAACATGGCCTCTACATTAGGCTTATCTATCATATGCACCCTTTGACGATTAAGGATATAGCAATCTTGTTGTCCCCATACCATACAAAAATTATATCATTGATGTGCATGCCTTTGAAAAGTGATCAAAATAGCCACAAGTATTCTTGTGTGGCATTGTGGACCATATGCCAACATGAAAATGCTGACGGAGCACATCCAAAAATTCAAGGCGCCTTGGGCAAACCGCAACTATTGTGCAAACAATGTCAATTGTGTCACATTCATGCCTCTTCTCTTGTTTGCTAACTAAAACTTTATTAAGATGAAGAATAAGTGTATGTATCTTTATGATAGTTTCAAGAGGAATATTTTCTGCATATGGTACATAACAATAATAAAACTTTGAGTGTCTTCACCAAAAAAAAGGTGAGAACAAGTGACTATTTATGATTCCCTTAATAGCAATTAAGCAATCCACATAGCTGTTTATGTTTCTTGCTTCCATTCTCATATAGAATGATGTCTTCTATATTTGATTGTATTTCCTATTGATTTGGGATAAATGAATTACTAAACTATCTCCTTCTCTCATAAAATAATATAGTCTTTCAAGAGGCCTATGTTTTCATGTGTCCAATTGTATCTTCTTAACACATTTCTCAAGCTCTTTTTCCATATCCAATCCCCAATTATGAATACTTGATGCACTTGCAACACAACTTGATATTTTTAAAGTTCTTTGATAGTAGACTTTGTGAGGTGGTGTGTAGTTAGAAAGCTTTGTATCAAAAAAGCATCTACCTGCATTTTCGTTAGAAACTTAAATGACTTCCTTCCTAGATAGAGCTATTGGGTCTATACTTGTGTCACTTGAAGCACTACATCACCTATATCTTGCTATCCCCTATCTCCTCATCAAAATTTCTTTCATCCATGACATCAAAGCCTTTAGGCACATCATTTGAAGGTGTATAAGACATTTAGGGAGCCAATCTTACACTACCTTCACCACCTCTTATTTCATGACACGTGATGTCTTAGGTGTGCACTTCCATATGTTCTTCAAATTGGAGATTGCAACCTCCATCATCCTCTTTGACTTCTTGGTCTATGAGATGGTAATGAAATTCTATTGCTCATGGGGCTTATTTGACCAATTCACATGAATGCACACTTTTAACTATCAAGAATCATATGTAACATTAGAATGGTAACCTAACATGACATAAAAGTGTCCTTTCAGGGTTTTGGGAAAATTTTTCAAAACCATAGTAGATCCACTCATTTTGAAAAATCCTTTCATGAGCTTATAGTTCAGGAACTACTACATATGGAAAAAATGAGAAACTTGTAAGTTTTCTCATCTCTTGGTCACCACAAGCCTCCAAAGTTGATGGACTAGTGCATTTTGCCCAAAACAGCAATTTCTTACGGTTGATTGCATATAAATAAGAGTGGGGATTTTTGTAGGACATGAGACAAAATGCCCCGTTAACTTCAATGGGTTGGTGATAAAAAAATATGGTTGCTTTTACCTCACTATTTTTTTTTGGGCAAAAAAAATAGGTACAAAAAAGTTGCATTTTTGCCATTCTGCGGACCTATCATCAAAGTTTCTATAGTCACGCTCAATACTGATACTATATATATGTTTTCAAAAGTTCCTTTGGGCCTTTGGATTCAAAAGGAGCCATGGAGCATGTCAAAAGGATAATGGATCTCTTACTAAGTGGAACCTTGGGAGCAATGATAAAGTGCTAAATACAGCAAACATGAAAAAACTGGGTTTAGAATTATGACCTCTAGAAACCCATAGAAACTACTCAATATCTAGCCAAGTTTGTAGTCTATGATTAGATATGGTTACTACCTACAAAATACACACAATTGACCTAAGAAAATAGCAATATTGAGAAAGTTATACTTTCTACTCTAAAATGTATCGTATTCTTCAGCAATCAAAAAACTCAACCATCGTCAGATACTATGCTATATAGCATATTAGGTCCCCCAAAACTCAAGGAAGATTAGCTTTATGTTATACATTACACTTACACAATCAAAATTGAATTTGGATATCAAGAAAGCCACCAAAAAAATCATAAAAGTGCTAATTTTTCCCAAAAGACAGGATTATGTAATTCTTGTAAGTTGGTTATAACTTTCAATTTTAACACTTAGCTCTCCCTACAAGCATCAAAACAAGTTGAGAACTATGAAGGCCTAACCTCTAGACATCTAAACCTCACAAAGATGAAGTTTAGGTATAGTTGCCAAAAATTGAAAAAAAAAAAACAAAAACAGGACCCGTTTTTTCACACAGTTTAGGTTCAAAAGTGTTGTGCAAGAGTAAGGTTAATGGTGAGATCGATACTCCAAAAAAAATGTCAAGTTTTTTTCAGCTCATAAGGCAACTTTGTGGATATATAGCACCTAGAAATTCATTTTCATACTCTTCAAATAATTCAGGCAAAATGGTCACTTAACATGACACAAAAGTGTCCAAGGACATAAAAGTGTCATGTTACCATTCTAGTGTTAAGTTTGAGCCTTACTTGAAAACCCTTGAAGATTTGAGTTAATAGGGCTCCCGCTTCAGTTTGAGCTTCACTCAAAATTGAGCACTATTATGTTTGGGGCACAAACGTAAGTTTGAGCCTCAAGTGCTTGAGACAAAGAAGCAAAAAATGGTGACACTGGATTTTGCTCAAACTAAAGATTGAGCCTTACTTGAAAACCCTTGAAGACTCTAGTTAGAGGGGCTCAAACATGATTTTGAGCTTCACCCAAACTTGACCACTACTAGATTGGGGAAGAAACTTAAGAACTATCGGGTTAGGTCCTCTTTGGGTCAAGCCTCAAGTACTTGAGACAAAGTCAAAAACAACGATCAAACTGGATTTAACAATGTAGCCTAACTTGTTCTTGTGAATGTTGTAGTTTTGCTAACGGGTGTCATTCATGTGTTTTGGAGCTACTTAAGCAACTCTCATTTGATTGTGAGGCTCAAACTATAGTTCAAACTCAAAAGACAATTACTATATGCTACCATCATGCATGTTTATTGGAGCTACTTAACTAACTCTCATGAATGTAAGTACCGCTTGTGAAACTGAAAAACTATTTAAAATTCCATGAGAAAGATATGCAACAATTCCATGGAGCCACAACACATGAGCTTGCATGTTTATAGAAAAATTTAGCACTAAAAAACATGAATGATATTGACTTTGAGCATAATGAAATAATATTTCCAAAAATAGAATTAATTTAACAACACATGACTTGAAAATAATGTATGTTTGATTTATTTTAGCAATGTTTACAGGAGAAAACAAACTTACTTTCTACCTTGTACTCTTTCAAATAGAGATGGGTCTTGAGCATGACATGCATCGTTCATCCTATATTCCTATCACTTTCAACTACCTCGTCATTTTCTCCATCACCAACAGTAGAAGCACCATCAATATTTTCTCCATCTTGAGTATCTTCTAGATTCTTCGCTACATCACCCTCATCTCTATTCTCCTCAACATGTATCTCATGTTCCTCAACATCATCACCAACATCTTGCACATCCTCCTTAGCATCTTCCATAGGCACATTGTCTCTATCATCCTTTGTATCATGCATCCCTTCCCTCTTTGGTGTCTTCAGCATCTCCAACCACTCTCACAACACCTTCATCATGCTCCTCATACTCTTTGATTGGTTGTTTGATACTGTCAAGATCCTATTTGTCTTTGTGATCTAACTACATTGGCTCCTTCTCAATAGTTGCTTTGACACAACACCAATCTTGCAAAGGTTTCCTTGTCTACCATAGGAGAGCATCATGCTTTCTAATCACATTGTCTCAAAGTCATTTTTGCTTAAAGCAATACAACTTCCCTTATTTAGTAACCTATGGTCCACCAACACAAGTTCACCATAATATATATCCAAAATATAGCTCTATTTCAATAAGAATCTTCTAATGAGGCTAACAATGAAAATCCTTTAAACTAAGCCTTCCTTGCCACCACTAGATCTAGAGATGAACACTTTTTTGGGAAGAACTTTGTCAATGGACTCATAGGTAATGACCTTAAAAATGAATAGAGCTACTGTGGCAATTTTTATGGTTGCATTTTTTCATGCATCCTTTATTTTAGTATCAAGTACACCAAACTGATAATGCAATTTGGTGGCTTGATTAAAAACCCCTTCAATGAGCTTCTCAATGTTGAAGAAATCAATAAAACACGCCGCTATGTACTCAAACTATGAGTTAAGTTTGCTAATTGAGCCAAAGAAGTACTCAATAAAGGTAGATTCTTGGTTCCATATAGATCCAAGACTACAAGCTAGAATGGTACAAGCTCTTCACTAAAGAAATGATTTTATCTTACTCAAAAAAAGTCAACCCCCTTGATTTTCCAAGGAATAGTCTTGTGTTGAGGGGTAATACCCATAGTCTCTCTGTAGAGGTGATTGAACAAGGTCATTACACTAGCAAGAAGAGAGGGACTCTTTTGTTATCTATTGATACTTTTCTTAAAAAAGGAGTGGATGTAACTTCTCAATTGATTGTATTCATAGTTTTCTAGCTTATATGAAGGGTAGACTTAGGGAGATCAGTCTATGTAATACTAATGTATCATGTGTGCTCAATGCACTTTTCCAAAACCACCTTAATTGTGAATTTGTTAAAGGAATTTCAAGGACCTTTTCTCTCACAATTTGTAATTTTTTCTAGGAATTGTAAAAGAAAATTCCTTCTATAAGTTTAAAGAGAATTAAATACCTCTCTCTTGAAGGCACATGATAAGCTACATTTTTATAAGTGATGTCCTCGGGAGTGTAGATCTCTTCCCATATTAGTCTCTCTCTATGAGATCATAAATGAAGGTAGTAACTACTTGTTTGAGGAATCGATAGCTACCAAGTCGTCTCCTCCATATCCATTCGCTTGGGAGAGTATTTTCTCTTCTTAAGAAAGATGCACTTGTTGAGGATGGCCTTCCTAAGAGAAATGACTTCATTCCTCTCTAGACCAGAAATGCACTTGAACAATGTTGGCCCCAATGTGATTGTTCCACATGCCTATTGAATTATACCACCCGTTATAGTCAATGTTTTGGAACTTTGGTCAAGACTCTTCGAATTAGTTTCTCCCTTTATGTTTGGTAACTAGCCACATGCATGTTGCCTCAAAAAAACAATCAAAATTTTTTGGGTGTACTTTGTACTACATCAAAGGTATGACACCACTCATATGGAACTTGAATGGAAAAGGCCTAAAATGTCCCACCAAGGTATTTGCTTGATCATGCAAGCACCCCTTTACAACCTCCTTGACGTTTTCACCTTTTCCTTCCGAAGAAGGAATGGTGCAGATTGTGTGCTAACACTCACTAAAGAGCTTCATCAAGTGTGGAATGTGAATTTTGTTTTCTTTTGAAGCTCTTAAAATAAGCGATTCAACAATGCATCAATATGCTCATGGGTGTGACCAACCATAGGAAAGCCAAGATGCACCCTGTTAAATACCCTCGCACAAACAATAGTGATATATATGCAAATATAAATTGATTCTTATTTTTAGAACCACAATTTTCAAGTTGCAATCCCATTGTAATGCCAATATTCTTGGCACTATAGCTAGCTTTTGTTTATGTTCAGAGTAGCTTATGACATCTTTAACTTTTTGAAATGCACTTTGCAAGTCATGCACATACTCATTAATAATGAAGATCTTATTATGTGCTCTCAAGTTAAGAGGCAAATTAGATCTTTCTTCAACAATCTTGAATAGATATTTCTAGTAGAAGTATGCACGATGTTATTATATGCATATTCTACAAGTGGTAGATACTTCTCCCACTGATTTCTTTGATCCACTTCATTAACATAATTCTTACAGAGATCCTAAAATAGTGGAGTTAACAATTTCATTGTGCTCATTTGTATGTGGGTTAATAGTCCTCTCCAAAAGAGACTTGTCATACATGGGTCTCTATCAAAGATAACTAACTTTGGAAAGCCACAATACTTGAAAACATGAGAGATAAATAGATTACCCATATGATGAGGTTTGATAGTCTTTTTTACAAGTATAAAATGTGTTTTCTTGCTAAGTTTGTCTACTCTTGCCCAAATATCATTCTTTCCATGAAGAGACTTAGGTAAATCAAAGATGAAATCCATGATTATAGACTCCCATGGAGCCCCATGTATAATTAATGGTAAACCTTATTCCTTATCTCTATCATATTTCACTTTTTGGCACATCATACATTTTGTAACATAATCATGAATATCCTTTTTTCATTGGTGTAAAATAGAAATATGTCTTGCATTAGGAGGAGCATGTGATCTTGCATTGCTTTCTCATGTAGAGCTTGTGTAATTCATAGTCTATTGCCATAGAGAAGAATTTGATCTTTTAATGTGAATGGATCTTGTGTTCTTCCATTGGTCAATGATGACATAACATTAGTATGAATAGTTCTATATCATATTGATATATCATTGTGGTGAGATCTTGTGATATGCAATACATACAACATTAACTTTAGGTCTATGAGAAAGTGTATTTTTTACTTGATTTTTCTTTCCAAGAATGTGAGCAATATGAAAATGAGATTGCAAAAGAAAACTTTCCCACCTCATTAGTATCCTGTTAAATGTTGTCGGTGCATTAATGAGTCCAATAGGCATCACTATATACTCATATAAGCCAAAAGTGGTTCTAAACACAATTATATGAATATCTTCTTGCACTATTCTAATTTGGGATGACCACTAAGTAGGAGGAGCCTTGTAGTTTATTAAAGAAATCTTCAATCCTATTGAAGTAGGAAAAGCCTTGTAGTTTATCAAAGAAAGGTTCAATCCTTGGGACAAAAAAATGATTCTTTATAGTAATTTTATTTATTGCAGGATAATGCTCCATCTTTTTTGCACTAAAAGTACTAGAGAGTTGAAAGAGTATGAACTTGGTCTAATCATTCCCTTCTCCAACAACTCATTAAGCTATGTCATTATCTCTTCTTGTTGTGCATAAGAGATGCAGCAATAAGGTGGTTTATTAGGGGGATAACTATTTCCATGCAAAAGATCAATGTCATGGTCATCTTCACCTCTAGAAGGAGTTAGTTCCCTTGCAATAGCCAATAAGCTTGCTCATCAAGAACTGCTTTTAAAGACAAATATTCTTCAAAAATGAAATAGAATTATGAGGAGAGAGTAGCTTTCCATTAGATGTAAATGGGCTTCTTGTCCTTCAAAAGCTCCATTTTCTTTTTGGGAAGGACCCAACTTAGAAGAGTGATACGCAACTTGATAGACATTTTATTTTGAAAATTGAAGTTACAAGTAGAACCAAGATCAAATAGTTACAAGTAGAACCAAGATCAAATAGAATAAAGGCATCTCTCTCTCAAATCTTTCTCTAGGCATAACATTAGTGGATCTTCTTGTTGATCTAACTTGTTTTGCAAGAGAACTTGAGTATCTTGTAGATTGTTGACCTTTTTGGTTCATTCTAGAGGGATTTAATGATAACTATGATCGATTTTCCCATATTGAAAATATTTATGCTCTTTCCTATAACCTTTAAGCTAATTGGGAGTGAGTTTTTTGCTACCTTTGTAAAATCCCTTCTTCTTAATATTTTTGTTGTCATGGTTGTTGCTCTGATTTTTTGGCTTTGGAATATGAGTTGGAATTTTTGCCTTGTTGAGGTGTGTCTACATCCTCAGGAAACTTGTGAGCAATTTTCCCAAAAGGACAAAGGTTTTGGAGACATCCATAGTGTGATAGAAAACTTTAAATATGGCCTTTACTCATTGTGCATTAGCCTACTCTTGTATATCATCCAGAAGTCCCACACAAAATTGTTGGTGTTGTTCAAACAAATCTATTCTTTTGTAGATTGTGTCTTTGAAATGAAAATCCCAAAACTCATCCTTAAACTTTAATATCCTCACCTCTTTTCAATTTGAGGCTTCTCCAGGTAGTGAGGTTCCTTTTATTTCTCACTGAAAAATTGTGTCAGAATAGTACATTTACACTCCTTCCATGTCCTCGGTGCTTCTCTTGGAGCTTTGAAACTAGCCCACCATTGTGTGCCACTTTTCTAAAGATACATAGCTATGTGGTGTAGCTTGGATTGCTTTGTGAAATTCTCTCTACCAAAACCAACATTAAAATGTTGACTAAAATCCAACACTTTATCAACATAACTATAGCTTCCCTCCAAATCTATGAAAGTGACGTTCTTACTATCTTCTTTAAAAATTTTCATACAATAGGCTCTCTTCCATACACGATGATAACAGTTGTGCACTCTTTTCCTTTTAACTTTAGAGACATGGCATACTTGTAGAGGGGAAGAGTTCTTTGATGATCAGAAGATGGAGTGAAGAGGATGAAGGTGGTGTCCTCCATCTTTTTCTTTTGGATGATCTTCTAGGGTCACTCAACTCCTCAAGAAAAGAGGAAGATTTAGAGTTAGGGCTAGTGTATTTATACTCAATTTAACACTCTAGAGAGAACTTAACATGTCTTCTTCACAAGGAGGTACCTCATCATCTGAGGAATTTTTGCTCTTGCTATGATTTTGTGTAGAGTGGGCTCCATGATTGGCCTTCTCTTTCATGTGGAAAAGCATCATTTTGGGAAAAGTTGACCTTCTCTTCTCTGATGCATCAACGGCTCTTTTATGTGTAGGAGGACTATGTCCATGAGGTGATGCACTTTGTCTCCTATTTGATTGAAAAGACTCTTAGAGATATTTCTCCCTCTCTCTTGATTAGTCTTTAATGAGCTAGGATTTTCTTCCTCTTGAATAATCTCCATAACTCCCATTCTCCTTGTACTTGTGTTGAAGGAGGCAATTAAAAACATGCTAGCATATAACTAGGCTTGAATGATTGCTCACAAGTTAAGATTACTTTGTGCTTCTTGCAATCATCATGTAAAACATCTAACTGCATGAACTCCTTGTGTAGAAACATCATCATCATTAAAGTTCATGCAATCATGAATTTCCTCTTATGAAAAGAAGAATTTGCATAACACACGCACATAGATGTGGTTGTCTTTGAATATAGCAAGAAGCAAAGATCATATATGCTATGGCACCAATCTAAGTAAATTAAAACTTGAAATTGGTTAATTTCATAAGGGTTGACTAATTAGTCAATTTAGTTGATGAAAAAGACATTCAAGAAAAGTGAACAATTAAAATTGACACAATGTATAGGGTTGGATTTCATGAGGCCAACCTCTCCTCAAAAAGACTTTCCATTATGAATAGAGAGATTACAATTATATGCAAATAGAACATTTGATATGTGAAGCTCTTGGTTAGTTATCATGCGTTGTAAAGACTAACAGGATATTAGAAGGTTTATTTTGCAAAATATTCCCTTATAGTATTGGCCTCTCTCTTAAAGGCATTTGATTACACCAATTGGGTAGCCAGAGAGAGAGAGAGAGAGAGAGAGAGAGAGAGAGAGAGAGAGTAGAATCAAAAGATAAGTATTTAATCAGGCTTACATGGCTTATTTAATCGGTGTAATCAAAGGCATCTTATTACACCAATTGGGTAGCCGTGTAGAGAGGGGGAGAGACTAGAATGAAAAGATAAGTATTTAAGCATGCTTACTTGACTTATCTTAACCCAATTAAGCCACATTTCATTCTCATAAAGAAGAAATTGCATATCATTTTGAATAAGTCCATTTTGTAATGTGTGTTAGGAAAGAGGACGTAGCTAAGTAGATAATAGAGTAGCTTACTTAATGGAGAGGGACAATTTTTCACACACGAGAGATTATAGAGTAGAGAGAGAGAGAGAGAGAGAGAGAGAGAGAGAGAGAGAGAGAGAGCACAAGATATACGTGGTTCACCCAATGTGGGCTACATCCACGAGAAAGCAGCCACTCAATGGCTTTAGTGCTTCAAAGTAGAAGTAGGTTACAAAGGGATTATACCCTTAATGGAGCTCCCACCTTGCTTCACTCTCACCACCTCACATCAACTTCACAATGCACCACAATCCATTTTGTGTGTAGAAGAGGCCTCCTTTTATAGGCCAAAAGGGCTGCCCTCTCTCATAATAGGCAACCGTGTGTAGCCACCCTTCTATAGACAAGTCCAAGTTGGACTCTCCAATACGTCCATGTGTGGCCTCCCTAGAGAAGACAAGTCCACCTTGAAATTGGCCACCAACCATTGAATTTGGCCATCGACCACTGGCCATTGACTTATGACCACCGGCCAATCGGCCACGGACCGAACGTTTTTCGACCTTTTTTTTGGCCGTCGACTGGCCATAATATTTGGTGCAGGATGGATTCTCCTCATAATGGGGGCCTTGCAAATGTGTGTTTTTAATACTAAAAATTACAAAGGGTAAATGAGGCTCCATACTTAACAATGTGTGCTCTATGGTTTCCACAAAGGCCTGCAGATGTGTAAAGAAAACACATTATACCACAAATTTAGATAGGGAATCTTATGTTAAAGGTTACAAATCAATCCATTGTAACACCACCAAGTGAATATAGTGCTTAAGTTCAAGCCTCGTATGCCAGATCCACCTTTGCACATTGAGTCACACTTATAAAAGTTGATGAAAACATAGCTAGGAAAATTCATTCAAAGGAACTAAAAACGGTACCTTCGAAGCATCACAACCATTCTTGATGAGGTTGAGACTAGGTGGAGGCTTTCTTGGATGTCTATTTGCATTCCATTCTGAGCAAGCTTGTATCAATTGATCAAGTAAGGGCTCCTTTTGGATCGACTTGGGCTCAAAAAAATTTACATGTTCACTTTGTTGTTCTTTGATTCTTGCAAGTGCTTTGAAGCATCAATTGAGTGCTAGTTCAAGTTAATCTAAATTATCTTGAAGCAACACCAATTGAGTGTTGGTTCAAGATAATCTCATTGATTCTTGCATGTGCTTTGGAGCACCAATTGAGTGCTAGTTCAATCTAGTCTTTTGATTATCTTGAACCAACACCGATTGAGTGCGGGTTCAAGATAATCTAGTACTCAAATTTGTTAATATCCTCGTTTGAAAATTTTGAAAAAAGCTTCTTAGAATTAGGATCAAATGGCATAAATATAGCCAATATGTCCTCTTGCTTTTGTGTCCTCAATGAAATCATGAGTCAAAATTTTGACCGTGTCCTTGTTGAATCTATGGTAGAGACATAGTTTGACAGAGCAAGAAAGCATCACATCACATCGATGTTGACAGTTGTCATTACCCCAAATGGATAATATGTCTTCTTGATTTCCAAATCTACCAATGCCTTGTTGCCATTATCCATTCCCTCGGTGCCTTGGTCCAAGATTGGGGCACCAACTTTTATCAAATCATCATCATTAGAGAACTCATCATTTGTATCCCCATGTGTAATCTTGATTTTAGCTTCTTTGATGAGTCTCTTACAATAGCTTCAGATGCAAATGCCTCGTTCACCTCTTCTTCATTTGGTTTTCCATAGTTGGATATTGAGAGACTACACCGTCTCTTTTCTTGCATGTTTTGGCATCAACATCTCTTGAGCAATTGCTTTGCCATCACCTACATGTGCAGATATTATTCACTATTGATTTAATTTGTTCATCATGGTCCTTAAGAGTCTATGACAAAATAGTGTCTTCTCCTTTCAAAGCTACTAGCATGTTTTAGAATATATACCTATCTTTCTTTTCCACCACTTTCTGGGCTTTGGTTGTCATTATCCTCTTTTCAAGCAAGGGATTTTATTTTAATCCAAGAGCTCATTTTTCTTGTCTCACTGCTTTCACTATATCTTTACCATTCTCAAACCCTAAGCCCTCTTGATTAGTAAAGTTTATTATCAGTCATGTCAAATGAGTGAAATGAATCTCATGGGAAGAAAAACCTATTGGCCTTTGTGGTCTCTCCTTTTAGCAATACATTGGAAGCAAATCGTGGAATTGTTGTCAAATCCACCTTATGTTTGACTTCCACAATGGTCCCCATGTCTCCATAAGTTGTCACCAAAATTGTATTTTGGTAAGAGGGCCATTAAAATCTAACTATTGGAATTCATTTTCTATCTTTCTACAATGTCAAGGAAGACTGAATAAAGCTTGAGGCTTAAAACATAAGTTTATCTTCCTAGGCTAGAGGGAAAAAATATTTTGTAATGTGTGAATTGGAGATGCAAATGTAATATGAATGGTCATGCAAGACTCCATAGTTTTTTTAAACATTCAAAGGATATTAAGAATATATGTATGTTATTTATAGCTAATTCAAATTTGATTTTCTTTGTAAGCTCAAATTTAAAGTTGTTTTTCTCTCTTTCATTTATCTGCTAAAATTTTAGTTCAGTCTATAGAATCGATGAGACTCATCATGCCAAAGAAGTCTGGGATCATGAAACTTTGGCGCGTTCATAAGGTACTCAAAGACCTCCAAGAGGTAAGTAACTCATAGATGAAGACAACTATGATTTCAAGTGAGAGATAATGTCCCCAATTATGCTTTTTACAATATGATTTTTATGATTTATGAATGCCTTTTTATGAGAATTATCTTTAGAACATACTATAGAAGTCATTTTTCTCCTAAAAGCAAAAGTGCTTGTCAAAAAGCAAAAGTGCTTCTAAAAAGCAAATGTGCTTTTTGACGTTATCTTGAAGAAGAGAACTTCACAATCAAGAATCTATCATCAAATCTAAAATTTGTGAAGGTTAAGTGCTCGCTTTTGAAGGATTAAATACGTTTCATGTTTTTTTGCCAATTACATGTTAAAATAAGATAAGACTATTAAACGATGCAAAAAGCTCTAAAAAGGAGAGGCAATGGTATTTTTTCATGAGGACTCTCTGGCTTGAAGAAGTAGGTTGTCACATGAGCAAGACAACCCTTCACAAAAAATGTTTCATAACTTGAGCTTTTATTATGAGAATCATGCGACCTTAGGGCTGAAACAAAAGCTCTTTTTAAGCTTTACAAACTTATAGTATCCTTTGATGTTTTAGTAATATCTACTATTTTTGGCAGTAGCATTTTTTCTTGCCAATTATTCTCAACAGTCCCAAAGAAGAACATGAAGAAGTTATGTGCCATGCATGAACTATGCATGGAACTCTGTAAGTACAATTCTACTAAAGAGAAGAATGAACATGTTCTAAGATCTTTCTATGTTTTAATGATGCTTTTACATGAGGAATAAGACATGTCAAAGAAGGAACACAATGATGCTTCTTCGATGAGATGAATCTATGAGTATGTTTCAAAAGTAAGAAGGTCAAAATTACTAGCTAGATTAGAGAAGGCCGTTATGTTCGCAAGTTGAAAAGGATACTTTCTTGGGAGCAAAATGTATCATGAGTGTAATTAGTCCATTGCAAGCTTTTGTAGTACAAAGTCCCTGCGGGATGGTTGGCCATTTCAACCCTCAATATTCTCTCTCTCTCTCTCTCTCTCTCTCTCTCTCTCTCTCTCTCTCTCTCTCTCTCTCTCTCTCTCTCTATAATTAGGCTTGTAGGAAAACACACACAGCTTAGAGAAGACGAAGGGAGATCAAGGCACACAACACAGACGGTATTACTTAGTGTGCAATGGAAAGATAGATAGCCCTAGAGTGATGGGTGTATATACAATGCACGAGGGGGGGGGGGGGGGGGGGGGGGAACCTCCTAAAGAGGGAAAAAATGCCTAGGTGGTCCTAAGTGTGTTCATACACATCACTACCACATGTATATGGTAACAAATCCCCCCTGGAGTGCGCAATGAACAAGAGTTGGCACATGAGTAAAGGGAAGTGCCATGCCCTGAGGACATGATCAGCTCACAAAGAGAAGTAAGCCCAAAGATTTGTGGAAACCTTCAAACTTCTCACAAGACAATGCCTTTGTGAAAAGATCTGTAAGGTTGTCCTGTGTTGGCACATAAGCCAAACTAATCTCTCATGCTGAGAGCCTCTCCCTGACATGGTGGTAATGCACCTCAATATGCTTTGTGCGAGCGTGAAAAACTGAGGTTCCTTGCAACTACTAATGCACTCTAACTGTCAATGTAGATAGTGTTGGCAATGTCCTATCCACCGGGTTAGGGTCTATCTTTTAACTTCATCCAACAATCTACTTTAATCTGAATAGCCCTCATAACATCTTTGTCCAGGTGGTGAAAAACTTCTTCTAGAAAATAAACTTTCCTGACTACACTTCAAAAATCTATCAGCATGTCGAATAGATAGACCAACGAATAAATGTCGCTCACTTTTGTGTATGAATTTGTGCACCATGGATCCTATAGTTCTGGAGCAATCCGCGGCCTCTTAGCCATCTCTGCATCCCCTGCTCTCTATTCCTCCAAAACTGTAGAGTCCAACTGTGCGCTTGGATGCAGATAATTAATTGCTACACGCTTAGCTGGCATTCTGAGCATTATCCCCCAATCAATGATGCCGACACGAGGTTTATTTGCACGAGTAAAGTCCAACATTATGTTGAACGGGTGCAGGTCACTGTGCACTATCCTAGCCGAGTGGGCAGCCGCAACGCCATCGATTAAGGCGTGACAAATGGCTGGCATCTGCTCGATCGCTGCTTTGATCCGCGCCATGTCTATCTCTTGTACATGAAGATTTGCTGCAGGTAATGACCTCCAGTAGTGTTGTAGCCTATCATGTGTCGTCTGAACAATCTGTGAGCGAATGGTAAGCGGCACATCATGTCACCCACGGTACCCCCATTGTAGTATGGGAATATTGTGATCCAAGGATCTTCGGTAGTAAAGCCCATGCACCTTACAATGGAGGGGTGAATTGTTTGCATTCCTTCTCTATCTGAAAGCTGTCAAATTTTGCCTCACTCCCTCCGTTCTAGCATTTTCCCACATATGTAATGTGGTCTGGAAAAAAAGAGATGCCTTTGATGGTGTACAATGTGCACACACCAAAGGAGCCTGCTCTGACTCTCATATCTTCTACCAAGGCTTCGTGAAAGATGCCGACAAGATAAGCGCACTTGGCATTCAAAGCCATGCGCATGATTGTGCCAGTGCTGCTGGCATCGGATCAACCTCCCAAAGCTGTTTGCACATCTTGGGCCATCTTCAATCTCTTGGGTAAGGCTGCTTGGTCCTGCGCTTTCACACGCTTCATCTTTACCTTCTATTCCTCCCACAATTTATCCCAGAGCTCTAATTTTGACATGTCGTAGGTAGGAGGGATATCTTCCTTTAAGTCTCTGCAACATACTTTCATATTGCCCAACACTGTCCTAACCTTGTGGTGGGGGTCAAATTCTCGAATCCCTGTTGGAATCAACTCGTATTGGCCTTCACCTTGCAGCTTGCACTCTGTGTTCTCCCATATAGCGCTAGTGAGGTCTTTGATGAAGACATCGCTTTCACTAATCTGCTGTATGCGACCATCTGCACATGATGAGATTGCCAAAATACATTCTTTACGAATGGCACGCATAATACTTTTCTTTTGATCTGGTGTCATATTTGCACTGGACAATAAAAAACAGCATATCAAATACAAATTCATGGTTGCGAATGGCACTAACACTCTCACACTATTTCAGGCAAAAAACCCTTAACCATGACTTGAAGATTTTAAGATTTGTGCAAGGAAATATTGATAAAATTTGAAAACAATCTTCAATTAAAACTGCAATCTGTTACACGTGTAAAATGTAGATCAAATAAGTGGTTTATAGAACTTAATCCAGATCAAACAATACATATTAACAATCTGCCACATTTACGTGAATATTGAATTTTTAACTTATATTTTTCTTCGTGCGCACATACTAGTTCATACAAAGCACACACCGACTTAAAGACTTCAAAAACATTTAAAACATTGGAAGTATACAAATCGGGCTAGAAAATTGCAAAGAATGTCTTGCTCTTTAAAGAGATAGAAATTAATATTTAACATGCAAATTGTGTTCACACACTTTTTTACATAGAATTTATGTAAATGTAGCATTCAAAATAGCGACGATAATTGATGCTCTTTAAAAAGATACAAAAGAATATTTAACATGCAAAATTGTGTGCAAATTCTTTTATACAGAGAATTTATGTAAATGAAGCATTAAAAATAGCGATAATGCTTGAGGTCCTTTAAAGATATAAAGATGGATATTTAACATGCAAATTGTGTGCAAATACTTTTCTGCATATAATTTATGTAAATGTAGCATTTAAAATAGAGATGATTGATGAATAAATCATTCTTTTGAATATGATTAGCTAGTATATAATTTCATATGGGCACTTAAAAACAACAAAATCAGACATTTCAAATATTTATATATGAAAATACTCTTCACAGTCGTGTTACCGACCAAGTATTTCATATACTTAATACTTGGAAAATTAACTGCACATGCACATACAAATTATATGACGTTTCGTACGGCCGGGTTAGCAACCTGAATGCCACATTTATGCAAAAACAGATGGTACTAACAAACGACACTCTATTAGCCGCGTTATCGATCGAGTGTCGCCCGAATCTAAGGAGAAATAATGGCTTGCATACAAACATCATATAGCCGCGTTCCTGACCGATGCCCATATGTTTTTTGGGAAAGGGGAAGGAAAGTTGACTTACCATAAGGATACTAGATTTGCCGCGTTACCGATGTAGTACCCAGACAGTAAGCCAGTACTTACCACAAGAACACCATCTTCCCCGCGTCATCGAGGTGATGCCCCGTGGTAAGCATTGTTCCATAGGACAACTTACGCACACACACTCCCATTGTGTGGTAAGGTACCTTATGACTTCCATGCAATACGACAAAAGGCACGCTACCACACAATGCATACACACACACAACACATATCCGGATCGTGTGGTCAAGTACTCCACTACTGCCGCGCACTACGATGCAGAGCACGCTCCCACACGACCCCCTCTCTCCCTCTCTCATCTCTCCTCTCGACGTACCTGCAAAGGCTCTCTCTCTCTCTCTCTCTCTCTCTCTCTCTCTCTCTCTCTCTCTCTCTCTCTCTCTCTCTCTCTCTCTCTCTCTGAAACAAAGAAATAACACCCAGCGGGCTAATTATGTGGGCCCGGCGGGCTTTTTAGTATTCCCTGAGGGAAAAAGTAAAAGCTCGGTGGGATTTTAGTGGGTTTCTAGGTCTCCCTAATCATGTTAAGTGTAATCATGTAAATGTGTCAATAAGACCTTGTGATCACACAAAATTAGTGGTAATTAAGTACATATTAAATCCCTATCTCTTAGCAGAGGGAGTCAAAGACAAAGACCATCGTGTGTAGAGCCTCTTGGTTGGGAGAAGGTGTCATCGACTAGCACAAAAGTAGGCACAACCAAGCATGTTGGGTTCATGCTAACGAGGGCAGCAATTCTTGACTCTACCGCGTCCTAGTTGGAAACTTGTGGTGGGAGCTACAAGCTACCCTCTTCCTCCTCAAGCGGCAGTGCTATAAAGATTTGTTGGGAGCTTGTTTTCACAGGGTTACTGCCCATGCCCTACACCCTTTAGGGTCTAGCCTTAAATGGGGGGGGGGGGGGGGGGGGGGGGGGGGGGGGGGCACGGTTAGCAGCCCCTCCCCCCCCCCCCCCCCCTCCACCCCTCTTGCACTTGCCATGGACAAGGGGGGTTTACATCGCTAACAAGGATGACAAAGGGGGGCTAAGGGCAAAATCAAATTAGGTTTCTATAATTTTAGAGAAAGTATAGAGATTCCAAGAGATACAATTGGAGAGATATGAAGTTTGATCAATCTCCCTACTTTCTTCTACTCACTATTGGTGAGCAAAGTCTACGTCGCTGGGACAAGCACGGCTTGCAGCCAAAGACTGTTAATCTATCGAATTCAACCCAACAATGGATTCAAGCCAAATCCCATCAACACTACAATAGAAGCAAGGGCTTGTTGTGCCCAAATTTTTATCAGAACAACTATCAAGGAGGATTAAGTTTGTAATCAATTTCACAATGACAAAGTTTTGGAGTATAAATTTTTTAAGGAAATATGTTGTATAGAAGCCATAGTGGGCAATGCAAACACTCTTCAAAGTGGAAGCATGATAACGTTTTGATGATGCAAAGGCAAGGCCTGTTGCTAGCCTTGATGGGCTCCAAGAGAATGGAAACAAGGTGAATTCTTTTATTTTCTATCAGCTAATTACAATCATGGTTGATGCAAGTCAGCAATAAAGGCCAGTCATGGATGGCATGTGACTTGTACTGTAAGGGAGCAAGGCTCAATACAAGGGTGCTCATGCAAAAAGCTTGTGTATCCAATGTCATGCAATTGGGCTACACAATCAGGGCTTATTCAGCCCCTATTCAGCCCTTTGACAAGCAAAGGCAACTATAGGCAAGGCTTGTGACTTGTAAGGTCAAGAGTTTTGGATTTCCTAGGGTATGCCTCCCAAGGAAGTTTTTTGCAACCAAGGCAGTCCAAAATGGTCATGATCAACCCATTGACGGAAAGCAAGTTCCGATGAGTTTTCAAAAGTAATTAGCAACAGGTGCCTGCCAACAATATTGGGCAAGTCAAGTATGCTTTTTCCTATGAAATTATTGTAGTTATTTTTCTGCTTCCAATACGATATCCTCCTTGACAAGGTCAAAAAAATCAACAATACATCATGGTACATGTTCAAGGAGCACGGCTCCATAAATTTGGTTGGCCATAGATTTCCTTGGCAACTACCTCTTTGATATGTCAAGCATATGTCCTCCTTGTGCTATCAATAGAGGTGAAAAGCAAGGCCTCCAAGAGCATGGCTCCATATCTATGTATATGCATTGTGTGCATACTCACTCCAAAGCAATTACATCTTGTCAGAGTGCAGGCAAAATAAGTACACAAAGTACATTGAAAGCACAATCAAGCCACGATTGCTATGACGTCCAATGCCAAGGGTGGTGATGGTCACAAAAAATCGGTAAGTACCTTTAAGTTTCATTTTTGTACTTATTCCATCTTAAAAGGTTTTCTACAATGCCAACTTGACAAGGAAATGTTGCTTTGTTCAATGGGAGTTTGGCAGTTAGATGACATTTGATAGCGAAGATTCAGGAGCTATCTCTTGTAATATTGGGTGAATTCTCATGATTCTCAATAAGCTGCTTGATTTGGCAATGCCATTTCTTTATGAAAGTTTGACAAAGTTGATTCTCTTTTGCTTTGACAATTGTGTCACAACTCAAGCACCTATTAGCTAAGAGCACTTAGGCTCCGTTCTCTCTCATCTCCTCGATGAACTTATGCAAAGCAAAGCTTCACTTTAGGACATATTGTCTAGAATCTTTCAAAGTTTTGCTAGTAGCATACGAGCTTGGGGAATCTTGGCAACATGTCTACCTGATTTTTTCTTGAAGGTCGATATGAATCAAGCCACAATGGCATGCAAGGTACATCCGATAGCTCTAAATTTCTCAACATTTATGGCTATGAGCTAGATTCAAGAAAAAGAAACTGCTCTCAAAGGGGTGATAAGGATAGTCAATTTCAAGTTCTACTTGTTATCTTTAACATTTCATTTAAAAAAGATTTCTTTGTTGTCCAAAGCAAAGTGCTTTGACAGACATAGAGCAAAGCAAGGCTTCCATTTCGTGCCAAAGTATTATCCATCGACTTGGGATGAAGGATAATGGCACACATGTTTGGTAAATGGACAATAATAGGATATAAGCTCACATTTATACTTGGAAATGACCAACTGTGATGTATCCATGCTAGTGCAATCATGCAAGGCACGTATAGCATCGGCTCAAATTGTTGAGACCGTCATTAAATCCAAGGGTTTATCAGAGCCAAGGGCTTATCACACTATTTTTTTGTTATGCATGCATGGCATGCCAATACAATGAGATTCATTCCACTGAATCTTTGTTTATGCTTTTTCTATGACATCCGTTACTTTGTTCAGGTAGAATTGAGACTAGTAGATTGGCTTGTGATCATTATATATGTGTACAATGGGGAGCACTTTCAGTCATTGTCTCTATGCACAAGGTGCAACCAATATAGATGACGCATTTTGTCGGAAGCAAGTAGGCATGGCCTAGCTATCCCAACACCTAATTCATGTGACAACATGAATAGACTAAGGGAGATCAAAGCAGGGGATCTCTTGTTGAAACTTTAAAGAAAGTTTAGTATGACTACTTTCTTTGGGGTGGTATCCATCTTTCTCTTCTATTCATCGAGAGTTAATATTCTTTCATGATCTAGTTGTGAATAAGATTCCAGCTGGAGAAGATTTGTTGCTTAGTTGCAGCATTGATTAAGTCTCTACGAATGGTAATTTTAGGGATATGACCCAGCTAATATACAGTCACTCCATAGGTGTTGATGATTGTAGTTTGATCTCATCACATTTGTACTTTCAAGGAAAGAAGTCCGCAATCTGTCAAGGTATAGTGGACAAGGTTGGTTCCAATCACTATTAGACATGATACACTAGTTTCAATAGTTTTTATGTAGAGTCTACCCAAGGGGTTTGACATTATAGATTTTAACCAAGGGGTTTGGATTGCAAGGTCAACAGCCAAGGTTATCAGTGCAATACTACTTGATTTTCAGTAATCTTTCACTTACAGTTACTAGGCCTTTTCAAGTAGGAGATTTGGTCATGTGCATTTGACTACGGGTAATTGAACGCTATGTTCAACCTCTAGGTACGCATATGATTTGGTTTTATTTCATTTTTGAATATTCTTTGTTTGATTTTTCTAAATAAGATGTATAAGCTTGAATGCTTTCATCCATTTTTCTCTTTAAAGACATGACAAGGTCATGTAGGAGCAGAGAATTTTGGGACGTAATGTCCCAGACATATTTATACATTATGCATTAAGGACCTCCATGGTAGGGTTCTGTCTAGCACATGTTGTCACAAGAGGAGCAACATGGTCTAGGAACTCATGGAGTTTGGTTTAGCCAATGTGGAACAAAGTTTATGAGGGTCCCTCTCACTCATATAATCGACGAGTGTTTATAGTTACCTCCACACACAAGTACACATCGTACTTGATGGATGTCACTTTGTGAATATCTCTATATGAGACATGTTTCACATATGGAAAATATGAGTCTCTGGGACTGACACTGGCACCCATTATTTCACTATGTGTCATGATAAGGTCCCTAGGTGCTCGTCAGATCCATTTATTAGACCATTTTGAGCACATCATATCACAAACAATTTCAGTGGCCAAAAATTGTTGGGTACCTAATAAGACTTGTAAAAATTACAGATATTGTTACACAACTTTAACGGATGGTTATTTACACATGTAGCAAAGTTATGTTTTGTTCATGAACATGATGTTGTATTGTTGGCACCTAGATGTGATTAACTTTCACATTGTATTATGGTCCAACTGAATTAGCACGCCTTTCACGTAATTGCAGGGGAAAGTATTTAGTTCAATCCCAGTGGGCTGTGAGCATAATGCTAGCCATAATCATTGGCAAGCATGGTCATGGATATGCATGTTTGGATCTGTTTTTGCTAAATGCATGCTCAATAGGTGCTATGGGCCTTAGTGTCAAGCAAAAGATGACATGGAGCGGCATGCACATTCATGACACTAGTAGCTTCTAAAGCATTTTGCACTATATGTGCAATATCTCTATGAGATTAATTGTGGATATACCAATCACCAATACAAGTCATGGCTCAGTTTGGTGGGTGCTTGTAGATCAATTGACTAAAGTTACCCAAGATGGTTGTTTTGAACATTGTTGATTACTCAGCAATGTTGCAAGGAATTGTGATCCCTATTTACCAATCATATTGGAGGACTTTCTATAAACGGTGGGGAAAGACACCTCAGTATTGTCAGTTATCCAAAGAGGAAAGGCAAATTACAAGTGTTAGTCTTGTGCTAATGGATATGCTCAGTGCATATGTTAGTACCAAGAAATCCAATTGGAAAGGATATCCTCTCTAGTTGGAGTTTGCTTACCATAAGGCAAAGCATGTTTGCGACTAAGTTTAGTCTCATCGTGTTTAAGTCAAGTTCTCAACTTTGAACACCAGTTATGGTGGGGTTGTCTACTG
This sequence comes from Adiantum capillus-veneris, assembly GCF_014529385.1. Taxonomy (NCBI): domain Eukaryota; kingdom Viridiplantae; phylum Streptophyta; class Polypodiopsida; order Polypodiales; family Pteridaceae; genus Adiantum; species Adiantum capillus-veneris. The sequence goes on from NC_140950.1 coordinate 93,548,836, forward strand.
ATGAAGAATGATAACAAGTCAAGGACTTATCCTTTGTTTAATGAGTTATATCAGCCTCTTACTTTCATGGAAAGTAAGAAGAGGTATTCTTTTATTCAGAAACCTCTTACTTGTGGTAGATCGTTTAGCATACTCAAGTGAGTTATAAATGGAGTATATATGCTATGTTGGATATGGGCCGATTACACAAGATGGTTGCTATGGGACAACAATGTGAAAAGTCAAGATGCTCTTCTTGATTTCATTGAACCTCCTACTAAACCGTGTTTCAGTCAAATGGACGAATGGATCCGTGAAGGATGCCACTGTGGAAAACATTAGTGTTCTTACAATGATATACCACTTTTGTTTTTGAGGAAGAAACACTTCTCCAAGAGGGGAGTAATGTCAAGCCTAAGGTAGGTCCGGGTGGTAGGCCAAGGGCCGGGATGCTCACGCGGTTCAGGGGTCTATATTTGGGAGGCCAAGGGACTTTATATAGCATGGTTGGGTGGAGATTTGCATGCGTCAATTCCCTCTATCTTATGCTTGGCATGTGGAGTTGAGGTTCATGGATCACACCATCTTAGGGAGCTACAATTCAAACTTGATTAGGGTTCAACCTCTATCTTCTCTTGCATGAGAAACACTACCATAGAGAGATAAGGCTCAAGTTCTGACGCAATCATACAATCATGTCTACTTAAAGAATGTCCTTCTTTCAGGAACTATCCCACTATCAGGGCCCTTAACCACTTATGCAAAAAATCAAGAAGTACAAGAATTCTACCTTTGAAAAAGGAGATTTGTATCAAATCAATGTGTTGTTACTTGAGGCTTGCATAAACAACTCTATAGCCATGTCTACTTAAAGAATGTCCTTCTACTGGGAACAGTCCAACTATCAGGGCCCTTACCTACCTATCATCAAATACAAGCATTGTACCTTTGATAAAGGACGTATTATCACCTCAGGGTGCTTGTTGCTTAGGCTTCCATAAGTAGTCCTATAAGAAATCCTATAGTCGTTTCTACTTAAAGGATGTCCTACTAGAACATGTCTCACTATCATGGCCCTTACCAATCTATGTAGACAACCATCAAATGTAAGAAGTATACATTTGAAAAGGGCACCTAAAAGAACTTTATATGCTTATTGCTTGAGGCTTGAGCTATGGCATAAAGAGCAGGATAGGAGTAGTCAAGAAGCACAAGAGGACATAGTTGAGAACAAAACACATGATGAAAGATGCCACTCTAAGCTTTATAATTGCATGGCTAGATTCATTTAAGAGTATGATCACTTCTAAAGGAAATCTTCAATTGTACATGAAATAAGAGTAAATAAGGAGAAAGCGTGGCCATCCTTCTACTCGGACATGTCCCACTACTAGGGTCCTTACCCACCTTTATAGAAAATTATCTAATTCGAGAACTGCACCTTTGAAAGGGTGTTTGTATCAACTCTGTGTGGTTTAATTCTTGAGTCTTACATAAGCAGTCCTACAACCATGTCTACTTAAAGAATATTCTTCTAGTAGGAACTATTCCACTATCACGGCCCTTACTTATCATGCACAAAATCATGAAATACAAGAACTATACCTTTGAAAACTGTGGCTACATCAACTCTATGTGCTTATTGCTTGAGGCTTGCCTAAGCAATCCTACATCCATGTCTTAATAATAATGTTGTACTGGGACCTATCCCATTTTCAAGGCCCTTACCTAACTTAGTAGAAAATCATCAAATACTAGCATTGTACCCAAAGGGTGTATGTATGTACTCCGTGTGCTTGTTGCTTGATTTGTAAACAGAAGAGGAGGAGCATGTAAGAAGCATAGGAGGATGCAATTAATTAGGAAATGTGCAAATAAATATACTAAATTGAGCTTTACAACTGCATGGCTAGCTTCATTTTAGTTTATGAAGAACTTCCAAAGGATATCTTCAATTGGACATGAAATCAGAGTAAATAACTGGCAATTGTGGTTGTTCTCAAGAATTGGATTGGACTAAGAGTGATTGGAAAAGGAGAATAAATCCACACTAGCTTAGGTATCCAAGGGTTAATCTCAAGTTTGAGCTTTGAGCCTAACTTGACCTACTCACATGAGCATATGGATCTAAGGCTCATGTGCTTCATTGGTATATGGAGGTCATTAGGTTTAAGCTCCAATCCTCTCTTGCATGTCCAATATTTGTACAAGGGTGTGAGGTTCAAACTTAAGTTTGAACTTAAGTTTAAGCCTCTTCTACACATTGTATTTTGAGTGTTCCATCATCAAAAAAACAAGATCTACGTTAAAGAGACTCACAATGCTTCACTAAGCCTCATAGCTCATGCCTCCTAGCTCACTAACACTGGAATGAGGGTTGAACTTAATTTTCAGACTAGCACTCAGTGGAATAGCACTTGGAAATGAGCACCAAACTTAATTTGTTGAGCCTCAACCTCAAGATCAAGGAAGGCACAATAGTTCTTTCTAGGTTAACTCTAGTTGTAGCCCCGTTGTAACACCAAGATAGCTTGGAGAGAAATTAAGATAAGGTTTAAACCCTAGTTTGAGCTTCACTTCATAGACTCAAGATAAGAAGAAGAGAGTCTTAGTCTCATAAGAAAATTCATATTGGTGACTAGAGACCCAAATCAACCTTGTTCCTCAAGGCCAAGGGAGACACAATAAGCCTTTATTGGTTCATTGAATATCTTGCATCAAAATGGCTTGGAGAGAAGAGGCAAATGTGATTTTAGAAAATTGAGGTGAGGTTCAAGCCCAAGCTTGAGGCTCACTTGTTGATAGACTCGAAATAAGAAGAAGAGGGTCTTAATTTCATAAGCAACTTCATATCGGTGTCTAGGACAAATTGTGGCAAGGAGTCTAACATTGAACCAAACAAGCATTGTGCAAAAAACAATGGCACACCCAACACCAAGTAATTTTTTATAATCTATCTATTATTCAACAATTTAATGCATATTTCTCAATAGCCACCAAGTTCATTAATGCATATTGTTAATTACAACCAAAAAGGTAAATCAAATACTTATTTGGTCCCTTGCTTGATGGACCAAAATCCCTAGATGTGTAATGGCTAGGGAGAATAGTGATAATTACAAGATTTATAAGTGATAAGTGTGTAATTAAGAAATTATTAGTGGCTAATCAAGAGATTACTGACAAACTAGAGAGGTGGATGCTAGGTTGAATAGAGTAGTGAATGGGTAGCAAGGATTCCTAGAGAGTATTAAGTGACCACCTGGGAAAGAAAGAGTGGGATACACACACATAGCGAGCAACACACCAACACACACACACACACACCTATTAAGATTATTGAATGATTAAGAAGTGAAATATTAGAGAGAAAATCAGAGAGAGAGAGAGAGAGAGAGAGAGAGAGAGAGAGAGAGAGAGAGAGAGAGAGAGAGAGAGAGAGAGAGAGAGAGAGAGAGAGAGAGAGAGAGAGAGAGAGAGCTTTACACACACACACACACATGTTAAGATTATTGAATGATTAAGAAGTGAAATATTAGAGAGAAAATCAGAGAGAGAGAGAGAGAGAGAGAGAGAGAGAGAGAGAGAGAGAGAGAGAGAGAGAGAGAGAGAGAGAGAGAGAGAGAGAGAGAGAGAGAGAGAGATTTACACACACACACACACACACACACAATCACTCACTCACAAGAGAAGAAGAGGTATGGATACACACATAGAGCAACACACACCCACATATTAGAGATTAGTGAATGCTTAAGGAGAAATTAGTGAAAGATTAGAGAGAAATCACACAAAGAAAGCTAACATACACACGCACACACCCTAACAAGAGAGGAAGACGGTGGGAGACACAATATGATATAGAGCTATGGAAGAGAATAAACAATATGGTATTCCCAAGATTTTTAAAAATGTGAACTAGTAGAAAGATCACTTGCAAGAAAAAGGAGAGGAGTCTGACTATACTATTTGGATAAAACCGGTTATCAAACTACTAGGAGACTCTCATTGCTACTTTTGCAGATGAATAGTGTAAGAAAACACGATGCTTTATTTCATGACTTCTGGCCAAGGAGTCTACACACTACCATGGAGTGAGGATACAATATTGGGCACCAATTTCAAAGAAGAGGAAAGTGACAATTGAGGAAGGTTAGGAAGACTGGTGGAACAAATATTAGCAAGAGAAAAAAAATCAGTCTAGAACATTGGGAAGATACTAGTTGCAACAGTAAGGCATCGAAGCCCAGAGATGGAAGGCAACCTAACAAAAAAAATATCCCCAAGTTGGCAATGGCCTAGGCCAAAGAGAGTCTACAACTAGATATGATTCAAATATAGGCTCCATCAAATGTAAGTGCAGAGAAGGAGGAGGAATGAATGCAAATATGGTCTTTTTTATCGCAATATTGGGTAGAGAGTCATGTGGAATGTAATGTCTAACTCAAATTGAGCAACACTATTAGATATTCCTTGCAATTTACTTAAGTTGAACGTGTACCTTAGATTAATTTTTATTTCTTGTTTGAGTGTATTTGATAAATGTGGTGTATTTTGACTTGCTCTTGAGTATGTGTTCATCCGTATGCTACCAATCACGAGTACAATGTGACATGAGTGTGCCCAGTCCATGATACAATGCAAGCTTGACATTCAACACCTAGTAATAATGCAACTTAGCACAATGCAAGCACAACTTACATAGTTTCACGAGGAAAGATGCGATGCCCAATACTTGATAGCAATGCCACAAAGAATTGTCCAAAAAAAAAACACTATTTGTCCAAAAGTCCTAAATATTTCATATCTATTGTCATGTAAATTCATGTGCATTCCCTAAGAGGTCCTTCATCAAACCTCCCCTTTGGGTTTATACCATATAGAAATGCTCTTATATCAATAGTGTCTCATATAATACTCACAAGAGCCTAAAAGCAGTTCATAAATCATAAGTGAATCATAAGTGCCAAAATGACTCATTTAATAGTACCCTCCACTTACAAGTAGTGCTCATAATTTAAACCAAGCACTCTCGAGCTATCTCCAAAATGGTACAATAGAATGAGACCAGAGGGTGGTAATCATATATGCTCTATAATAGGTGTGAATCAAAATCATAAATGGGTCATAAACAGAGTGAGTGGATCCATGATCCTTGGCATCCAAGTCTTTTGCAACATTGAATTCATCCTTGGTTGTCTAGGCTTAGTCTTTGTTGGGCTTCTTCTTCTTGGGTTCATCTTTAAAGTAACATCACACGGGTGGATGATCTGTTCTGTCATAAAAAATGCATTAGTTAATCTTGAAGCATTCCTTTTGCTTGGTGGCCTAGCTTTTCATATGTAAAATATTTGGTTTTTGAAGTAGAAGCTAGATAGACTCCTCCTCTTGGCTAGGTATTGTGCTTCTTCTCCTCCTCTGTAGAGAGTTGATGACTGCTTGAAGATGTGGTGCAGGCTCTTTTTATTCTAAGATTGTAACAATGTGATCATATTGGGTAGAAAGTGCTCCTGGGTAACATTGAAACTTTGTTTTCATCTTCTCATTTGATGTAGATAAGTTTTATGGCTAGGTTTACAAGTATATTAGTGAGACTTGCAATGTCCTCTCCACTTTCCATGGTAAGCCTATACAATTGTCTTTTTAAACTTACCTCATTCTTCTTTACTCTTGCCTTCAAAAAATTTCACCAATATGACCCAAGCTTCAAAAGCAATTGTGCACTCATCAACAGTGTATATAATTTGTACAGAAGGTTATGATAATGATGCCTTAGGCTTGGTCATGTTTGGCTAAGAGTTGAGCAATGATTTGTGAAGATGAAGCCTTAGCTTGTGCTGGGTTTAGCTTGGGTCGCTTATATGTCTTAACTATACTCCACAATTTTTTCTTCATGGGTAGCTTCTCATTTTTGTCTATCATGTGTAGAAACCTTGACCACTGAAGTTTTCTATGGCCTTCTCTCCCAACCTTTTTAGGCCAAGTTGAATGAGAACTTGAGTACCAACACATTGACCATTTTCAAAATAGTGAGATCCTTCAAACACACGACCTCTTTACCAGAGATACTTTGGCTAGGGTTGAGCTAGGCAACCCAACTTGCGGGTGATAGGGTGAAAGAAAACCCAAAAATATCCACTTTATGCAAATATTATGCATAGAATCTCTCTCTCTCTCTCTCTCTCTCTCTCTCTCTCTCTCTCTCACACACACACACACACACACACACACATTTTGAGTAAAGCTTGAGGCGATTAGTTAAATGGGCTATGAGCACCAAATCAAGAAATCAAGGATTGCATCAAAAGGTCTTGATGAGTTCTTTCCACACACATAAATTCCATGTTGATTGGTCCTTTGGAAAGAAAAATACTTGAGGTGAAAAATCTAGAAAATTGGCTACTTGAGCATTAGAGATGCTTCACTAGAGTCCAATTGAAGAGAGAGGAATGGATCAAAGTGGGATTTTATTATGCAAATGAGAAATAGTTAGTACACAAGAAGCAATCTACTATTCTCTAATCCAAGGCTATTAGTGGCTCAAGGGTCTTGCTACCCATGAACGTAATTGTACTTGATCAATTCCAACATTGATTAGATAAGTGTACTAGCACAAACGCTTAATTTAACCAAATAGATTAGCAATGCACCAACCCTTATACGGATCTAATACCAATTGTTAGGTATAGAGCTCTCGATGGATCTATGGAGGATTGAGCAAAGAACCATTGATGATTTACATAATCATAACCACATAAGCAAAAGAATGAAATGAAAGTAGCAAACTTGTTTTTTGAACTAGATGAAAACCATACAACAAAGCTCACTTTATATCTATGAGCTAGGCTCGAAGGTATGTGAAATGTGGGGAAGGTGGCACTTTCAGATGATGCCAAAAGCACATGCATGCATCCCTACAAAGATGGATCAACCCTATAAAGGGGGAGATGGATTTGGCAGTCAACAAGTACATGCACCTTAGCGACAATGACTTTACACATCATCTCATGCCATCTACTATCATGTGCATTCCCTAAAGGTGATTCATAGACTACAAGCCACCTGCATCGACTAGCTGATAAACAACAAGCATAGATGCATAGAGAGCATTAAAAAAAGGGTTGTGTAGAAAATGGCGGGAGTATTCAACTTGGGTCGCTTTGTGAAGTGTGGATCTATGAGTGAAATCTTTTCTCTCTTTGTGAAGTGTGGATCTATGGGAGAAATCTTTTCTCTCTTTTAAGCACATCTAAGATGCTTGAGGAAGGTATCTTTCACTTTCATATGGTCCAAAGATTAACAGAAGTAAGACCATAGCATATAGAATTGATCCACAAAATTCACATCATAGGCTCTTTAGGATGTGATCAATTTGGGGGTCTTATGAGGATCACCCCTTACACACCAACTAGTATAAACTCACCTTCCAGTTCCTTCTGTTTCTTGTCACTAGCTATCCATGGGATTAATTGACATCTAAGCAATCAATGGCTCAAATTTATTGGAGGCACCTCCATGATCACCAAACATCCCGTAATGATTGAACTAAGTACCTCCCAAGTCCAAGGGAGGTGCATTACCAGCAAGTTATGATATGTTTCTTGACAAAGGGGTAAAATTGTGCATTATAAAGTGAAATTAAACGATAGTGTTTGTAGTTTGTTTACTTTTAATTCACTAGGCAAGTTAACTTGAAAACATAAGAGCTCACTTGGAGATCACATTGGGCTCACTTTTAGCTCATTTAAATGGGATCACTTGTGACGATGGATATCTGATCTTGCAATGTCGTCTAATTGGGATTGTGCCATCTAACACTTGAGGTGTCAAATAGTCATGCGAACTATAGTATGTTGGGAGGAAGGGGTAAGGGAATATACCCAATAGCAAATAACATGCCTCTTTCTACCTTAGTAAACACACAACACCCCCAATCTCTCAAAATTCAACACACCAATGTCCAAAAAATCAAATCTGAGCAGTATTTCACACACAAACGATCCTTGTACCAATCATACACACCGTTTTGGCACCCTTGCTCTGTGTGTGTGGACACACACACACACACACACATGGCCCCGGGGGGGGGGGGGGGACAAGCACACACACCTTGCATGGCAGACACCAAAAAGAGGCAGACCACAACAAGACGAGTTAGGCGCAAAAAATTGGGTTCCTTCTGGCTATGGAAATCTTATTCTACGAGCTCTACAAAGATGTACATTGCTCGAGATCCTTTCTTCCCCTTTCAAAAAAAGACCTCCTCGCAAATGTCCCAAAACTTGGGTTTTCTCTCGCATGCAACTCCTCTTGCATGCATGCAAACCATGGAGTGTATGTGGCAAGGAGCTTCAAAGGCAAGTTAGTAGGCTATGGGCACGTGCCATTGTACACACAAGGGGTTGCCTTTGACATCCACGAAACAACACGCAGGTGGGCTTGCTGGGTGCGTAAGGGCATTCCAAGCAACACTCATCCCTACAACGTACATAGTTGAGCTCACTATTGCTCCCCATCTCCTTCTCTCTATTTGCATGCACTTGCAAAAGCTGTTTCCATAGCTTGGGAAGCTTGGGGGTTCACACTTGGCCTCTTGCAAGGCCAATAGCTAGGCATGGTCTAGTGGGAACTAGCATGGGGGCTCTCCTATTATAAATAGGAGAGGATGGCGAGGTGGAAGTGAAGGGTTCCTACCCTTTAGCTTCATAGGAGGTCTCTAACAGGGAGTGCATCTTGGCCCATGGCTTTCTTGCGCTTTCTTGCCGCCAACTGCCAAGAAGCATCTGTGTGTGGTTAAGAGGGTGGGAGGCATGTGGCCCTCAGCGTTAGCTCGAGGAGCCCTCTTGCAGTCTTGTATGTAGTATGGAGAAGTACTATTTTTAGTTGGGGGCTCATCTCAACCTATGGTTGCTTGCAAAGCCTTCCAATGAAAGGGTGGTGATGATGTCTTGTTGCAAGACTTCAGCAAGGAATTGTTCCCTTATAGAGCTAAAATGAGTTTTATTATTTACAAAGGCTTGTTTCCCCTTGGGGTAGTCTTCAAGACTCAAGATGCTCCTTAATAGTAGAATAAAGTGTTCTCCAAAGCTTGTGTGTGTGTGGCCCTCTCTTCAGCCCACACTAGCCCCCCCACCAATTTAGACCTTTTTGATTATATCTTTTGGGCTACAAGTAGGATGAGATACAAAGCAAGTGCTTAAGTAGCTTCTTACTAGCCTCCATAATCTAACCTTTTCAAAACCATCTAGGTAAAAAGCCTTAATAAGACTCTTGATGTCTTGAGTAGCATTGAGTGTATTGCTATTGCAATAGAGTATATGCTTAATTTGGGAAAATATAACCTTGTGTGCCCATGTAGGGGGCATGTTGCCTCTTTTGCGAATGTATCTTATTGGTTTTATAGGCAGCTTCTAGTCTTTGGGTGCTAGGAACTTTAGCGAAAGACTATGAGAGATGGTAAGCTTGAGGTCAAGAAAGGTGGCTTCTTGTCCTTCTTTAGCTTCAATGGTAAGCATTTCATGATACATCCTTCTTGTTTCTAGGAAGATCTTCGATGCATGATTATCTATCCAGAGGATGTCATCAAAATATATGAAAGTTGTCCCCATGTTGCCAATTTGGGTCCTTCCTTCTGGAGCGTTGAGCAAGCTTTTCAGGTAATCAAATTCTAGAGAATGGAGATAAAGATTACACTAGAGGGGCGAGCAAGCAAGCTCTACCATTGGTTTTTTGATATTTGCAATGTACAAGCATATTGTTGATAGGCTAGGTGTTGAGAGTTATAACATCTTGTAAGGTGAAAGATAACCTTGAATTGTACTTTTTGGTCATCCGTTTCCGTGGCTTACATGTTTGGGGAAGGGATTTAATGGATATATGATGCTTTATGGCAAGTTGGAATGTCAGACCAATTAGTTTATTGTTGTGTGTTATCAATCCCAACTCCCCATTGTGTGCTATGTTTTCATAACATCTTTTGATATCTCTACTTAGGAGCATCTGAGCCTTGGAAGGGGGGTTAAGAATGCATTCATACATGGATTCAACAATCCGCTAGCATTGTAGGTGTCTGTTGTAGCATGCCAAGGCCTTCAGATTTAGGTTTTTAGCTCTAACCTTTCTCAATGGGATGCATGTTTTGAGTCTACATGCCATAAGTAGGGAAACTTGTGAATAATAGTAGCTGCCCCCGCATGTTGTCCCTCTAAAGCCTTGTGCGCATGTGCTTGTGTGTGTGTGTGTGTGTGTGTGTGTGTGTGAGAGAGAGAGAGAGAGAGAGAGAGAGAGAGAGAGAGAGAGAGAGAGAGAGAGAGATTTTATTATCGTCCTAGAAGGTCAATAATGACCTAAGGGACCAAAGTTACATGTGATGTAGTATGTGTGTGGCTGATAAGTGACTCTCGATGCTCCAAAATTGTGGTGATGAGAGTCACAATGGAGAGCCCACATTGTGGTTGGGAGAGGAAAGTGTGTAGGTCTCAGTCATGGCTAAAAATGTAAGGGAAGCAAGTTCGAATGTGACCAAAAGTTGAACACTCTAGTAGTGTGTGGTACTCAGACTCTCGAACTTGCATCGAGCATAATGTGCACAGTCAATTTGACTCTTCTCCATTTCCCCAACGCCCTATATCACATCGAAGGGAGTGGGAGATAAGCCGAATGGCTGCGATAGTTCGTATTAGTAACAAGGGGATAGGCTCAAGCATGTAAGTGTGATTACGGTTTCCCATTTCAATGAAGAACATGGTTTTGTAGTTGGGGGCAATATGGGTGGAGTAATGTATGAAGCGTGATCCATCGGATTCCTCCCAAGTCGTAATACATTAGCGTTGTAGAAAAGCTTCATTCACTTGCGAGTCAATTGAGGCATGTAGCAAGTGTAATGCATCCCATCTCCCAAACCACTTTTTTATATCTTGCGTCCATCCCGTGCTCAAGATCTTGCTTTTATGTGTCTTTTGAACTTTTTTGCTTGCTTCCCGTGCAATTGTAGGAAGTCGATGTGAGGGGTTTTGACGCATCTTTATCATGTACTTCACAACCCTTTCCATGGCCATAACCTCAATTGGAAGAGATCCCGACTCAAGAAGTAGAAGCATATATGGTGTTTGTGTCTTAACTGTGGGAGAGAGAGAGAGAGAGAGAGAGAGAGAGAGAGAGAGAGAGAGGTGACATAATCAATCCATTACTAACTTTGCCAAGAAACTAGAAAATATCATTAATTCACTATAAACATCGTGGATGACTCCTCAGGATATACTCAAACCAAGCCCTCTTGTTCCATTCATGCCTTAATGTTTTACATGTGATTAATTCAGATAGGGAGACTAATGCATCAAAAAATGGAAAAATATCACCAGAGATTGAATTAGAGAAGTGGATGTCCATGTTACCTGTCACCATCACCACAAATAAAAACATGAGAATGTTAGTACATGTTGGTGGAAGACAGGTGTCTTAAGAAATCCACACTTGTTATTGATGTCACCCTAATGCAAAAAAGAACTCTAAGTGATAAATGACTTGAGAGGAGGAATCCATGAGGTGAAAGTGTTGTGGTAGTAGTACCCTCAAAAAAAGCCTAGCCCATCCCTTCTTCTTCTCTGTCCTTTCTCTCTTGTCCTTTATAGAGAGAGGGAGATAGAGAGATTTTGACTTACATAGAGAAAAAAATATACTGGGGAAAAGAGAGAGATCATAAGAGACATAGAAAATAAGAGCTCATGATGAGAAGACCATCTTTCTACATTATAAAAACCATTTCACATTGATCATGGTTGCGAATTTGTGTGCAAAGCAACCGGGTGCTCTCTAGTTCACGTGAAGAGTTGAGCCTGCTAGATTATATCATCAATGTTGCTAAACATGTCAATGTTTCTTCGCGAGCTTGAAAAGTGCACAACTTGCTTGTGAGGGTCCCTACTTGCTCCACCCCCTGCTAGATTATAATATCAATGTTGCTAAACATGTCAATGTTTCTTCGCGAGCTTGAAAAGTGCACAACTTGCTTGCGCAGGTCCTTACTTGCTCCTCCCCCTCCCCTTGAAGCAACGTTGCAACTAGTAGTAGCCAGGTAGTAGCTTTTTCTTGGTAATCTCTCACAAGAGCCTAAAAAGTTCGCAACTGGTTGGCAATCAATTACGAACTTCAGCCTCATGTGAATAGCTTTGTTGAAGTTTGAACATATATAGGAACTTTCATCATTATTGTGAACATCTTAGATCTAGAATGATATTATACACCATCCAATTCTACCCTTTGATTTTGACTTTAGAAAAAGGAAAAGCTTTGGAGGTGGAAGTATTGCACAATTTGAAGACTTCAATTTTGCAAAAAAGCAAGTGTCGACATTTTGGCCGCGAAAAGCAACTGCCGCCCGCAACCCAGCTTACCCGTCTCTGTCGGCGTCCTTTCGCGCATCTCAACCGTTGAATGTCTCCATCTAACGGTCACAATTGGCCTCGATGTGACTGCGCCGTGCAAATGAGGCCACTATGTGCTCATTGTATCATCCAACGGCTGTGTGTAAGCCAGATCGGACGGCCAAAGTTTGAAGCCAAGGCGGAGAGCCCAGACGTGGGTGCCGCGAGAAGAGTTGCAGGGTGTGTGTGTGTTTTTGAGAGAGAGAGAGAGAGAGAGAGAGAGAGACCCCCCAGGAGAGAAGTGGGTGCACCGGAGAGAGGAAGCGGCCATTGATTCAGAAGAGAGCTGAAAGAAGAGATTTTGCAGCGAATCGGACATTCAGGGAGAGAGAGAAAGAAGAAAGAGAGAGAGAGACTTCTGTCTTCTGCTGTCCCTTTTTCTGCCATATTCTCGTTAGCGCAACTTATAAAAGACGCGGTTGTAGACAAGGACTTTCTCCTTCCTTGGCCTTCTGGGAGAAGATCAAGGCGTGCCTATGTTGTGCGTGCTTGCTCCTGCCGCATGATATTGCGTTGCAACGCTTATCACTTTCAATCTATGTTCTTTTCAAAGGCTAATTTATTTGCATTCTACTCGATATGTGTATGTATGTAGCATACCCACAATCACACACAATTATTTAGCAGTCTCTTTCATATACCCTTTTCAATGCAAATTGCCTGATTTAAAAAATTCCTTAATTCAGGATAGATCAATAGTATGGCGGACATGCCCAAGTGAGGGGAGGGTAGCCGGAAGAGGGGATGCTCGAGCGGTGCGGCACCTTTTCATTGCTGTGCCCCTTCTTTGTGAAGGAGGAAGCTGAGAAATTCTCAGGTTAGTGATTCTCTTTTCTGGTGTCTATGATCATATTCAAAGCAGTCAGGATTGTGTATTACTTACAGCTTTTGCATTTTTGCCAAAAATTGTGGGTGAATGTCATGAAAAATGTAGGGTGTAGATAGTTGATGTTGTTTTGCAGACTAGGCAATATCTTGACAAATCACCCACTTATCTTTTCCAAGCAAGAGGTATTTTTGTTGCAATGCACTTTGTGTTCAGTGTGACGAAGACTTTCATGGGAAGGCACATCAGGTCATTTTGGTTGTTTTTGATATTTGAAGATTTTGATGTTCCAATTTTCCTCCTCATGGAAAGTTTCTCTTTGTGTCCACTGTTGTGAGTAGATTGCTATTCTGGCCACTTTTTGCTTTATTAGTCAGTGCCAGCCTTTGGGTAGAACCAGAAAGATCTGTGTGTTAGAACATGATAGGTGGTTCACGGAAAAGTAAAGTGCCTGTCTTCGAGGAAAAATTTTCCACTCATGGACCTTGTGCAAATTAATACTGCTTTTGCTAAATTTGATGCGCTGATAGTGATGGACATTGTTGTCAATCATAAAGAAGCCGGTTTTTGGTTCAGTAGTGCATTTCTACATCTGTGTCCACAACATGAAGCTTCAAATATGTAGATGATGTAAAACTGATAGCATCATATGTCCTATTGATTGTACATCTGTGAGTGTGTCGCGCTTATCCGTCGCAGCATTCAAGACAGTTCCCCCTTTTATCTCATGTGAGTAAGCCTCATGCCATATGCAATCTGCAAGCTATGGTGTGTTAGTTACACTGCCTGTGTGAGGAAAGCACTCGGGCTTTTTTGCACTGATATAATATACTGTCCACCCGAATATTGTTAGTGCCCGCAACATCTTTTGCCTGCAGGTTTTATGTGTTTGGTAACATTCAAATACTTGAATCCCTTAGTACATCTTGTGAAAGGTTTTAGCACCGTTAAATTGTATCAGAAGCCAGCAACTTTTGGTCAAAGAGGAAGATCAGCTCTGCATAGTTATCCGCCCACTGAAGGTTTGCTATGAGTTTCCTTCATGTGATGGCTGTGATTGTTTGAAAATCATCTCTGGTCTGGGGTGAAACATGGGTGGTTCTAGCTGAATTATTACATGGGCTTTCTTCTGCTTTGTTCTGTTTCATTGAAAGTTTTTGGTCCAGTAGCTGCTGCACGGGAGCATATCTTATGTCACTTGTATGGACAGTAGGTTCTTTATGATCCAAGGTATGCTACATCAGGAACTTGATTACACTCCTGAAAATCTAGCTAGTAGACTTCAGATTGTCTTCTGTAAGGACTTTTTTGCATGCAAGAAGAATCTCTTGAAAGTGAAGACATTAGCCACAGTACTTGGCAAGCAAGGATGCTGCTGTCACGATAAGTTGCTGTACTTTAGATTTGCCTGCCAATGTACCCAAAATATGGTGTTGCTGCATCCTCTTTATTCTGTCGAGGACACTGTGTGGTAGCCAGCAAAGGTGATGGAAGGACTTTTGTTTGTGGTAAGAGTCTTGTGGGGTTAGATGAATGTTTCATGCATGAAGATTAAACTATTAGTCGTGATATAAACTCAAGCTGGTCTAACTCTAGCTTTTGCCTTCCTTTTTTGGAGTTGGCTAGCTCTTTACATTTTGCCGATACTATTGCTTTGGTTTAGGATTTTAAGTCCTGTTCTCGGATGCCTCGAAGGCCATAAGAAACAGTGACCTTTCTTTCTCATGGTCTCTTTCAGAACATGTATGTGGAGTGTTTTGATATTAGTTCTTGATTTACTGAGACTATTGTTGCCATCTCCAGTTTCTTCCTTCATGTGTCTGTCTTCTCTCGCACAGAAATCTTTGCTATTACTTTGCAGTCAACCTCCAATCTGTGTGCTTGTTCCTTCTCAAAGGTTATGGGGGTACTGTGGAGGATTTTCTATAGTTACATTGGAACCCTCATTTGTCTATATCCACTGAGATAGGACTCCGGAGTCTTAATACGAGGTGGCCTGTCTTTACGTGAAGAATCTGGTCTGAATTATTCCTGATGTGTGTGAGCTCATGCTTTATAAGGTATAAAGAACATTTTGATGGGTGGGACTGGACTGAAATATTGCAGGTGTACATCCTTGACCTACCAAAATATAGGTCACGTGGGACTCTTGTTTTTAATTTGGACTTTGAAGTATGAGACATTAATTATGTTAGACTTTTCAAGAGGCACTAACGAAATTCTGGGCTTGTGCTCTTTCATGGTGCAATGCCTTGAACATAAAAAGAGGTCAAGTAAAGGGTTCAAACGTTCTAAAAGTAGGTGCCAAGAAATAGCCCACATATGGTCAAAGGACCAGAAAATTCCGAGTTTTTCAATTATCATGCTGGCAAGTCAACTGGTGAATTGTGGCACAATGGTACAATATGGTTTTTCAGTATGGTAAACTCAAGGGCAAGTATTCGGATGATGAGTGCCTATTTCTACGGTGTGTTTGCACTTGAAATTCTAGTGCTATCTTCTCTTCAAGCGAATTATCATGGGAAGATCCTGGCATTTTTTTTTGCGTGCTCCAGCATTACCCAATGGTATGACACTTGTGCTTGACCATAATATATGGCTGACATTTAGAATCTAGTATTCTAAAGACCATGTGTGGGCCCCTTGGCGGGCATTAGGAAATTAATGTCGACCATTACTTTCTCTTTAATCTGTTCGTGTTGGTCTGCGCTTCTCTGTGACCTTTGTTGTGGAAAAATTCTCGGTATTGCTTCGTTTAAAATCCTTTGCAAGTTTGTTGGCTATGGTTTTTCTATCTGGAAAGGTGGCTATAACCTTTTTCAGGGGCAGATGCACACATTTTCTCCCTTGTGCGGCATAGTTGATGGGGGTTGGTTGAAGAAGCTGTGGAAGCCAAAGTTGATTCTCCCAATGAGCCATATGTATTGTTGCGTACGGGTTTCAATTTTGATCACTCTTGAAATTAGGGTTTTTAGCAGCAAACTAGGGTCTCTGCAGAAAATTTCAGCATGTGTGTGATTGCTATTTCTCAATGCTCTTGGTCCAGGGCATACCAAAGAGGGGACTTTGGATGATTTTCTTGGTTTCATGTCAAGTTTTTGAGATCTATGAGATTGCTCAAAGCCAAGTTAAGCTCATTTTTGGTTGGATGGTTACATCTTTGACATGGTTGCTCGTAGATGTGAGTGCATCAAAGGGTCAAGCTAAGGACAGGTGGACCCAAAATCCATTCAAAGATTGATGTAGATTATATTTAAAGGGCTGACAAGGTTTCTTTTTGGACCAGGAAAGATGAATGTCTATGAGTATGATTGACAGAAGAGCAGTTCAGGATAGATCAAGGATCTGAACGTTGATACTAAGTGATGACACACTTGGTTAGAAAAGTGAGCCAAATTACAGAATCAATACATATTCTTCCAAAAGGAAAATGACATGCCCTAGACTTGATATCTGAAACCATAAAATCAAGGCCGGTATATTCTTGTGGAAGGATCATGAGATATTCTGGTTTGTGATCAATCCAACAAATGAATAGTGAGATACTTGATTTGACAGCTTGAGAGAAAGATCTTGTAGATTTCAAGATCCGTTTGAAGTGGTGAGCCACTTGAATCCGTGGGAGCTTAGATGGAGGGGGACGAGGGTCAAACAATCCTTGGGGAAAGATCTTGCCTTTGAGACCTTAGTGTGTTAGGGGCTTTCTTAGTAGAGCTCATATTAGAGTCTCGTGCAGTGCCTGTTGCTTACGGGAGAGCCACTGCACTCTTGCCAGAGATCAACAGGATTGTGAATAGAAGTCATATGGTTATGTCTGGGCATAGGATATTGAGGCTAACATTATTCTGCCGAGGGACTTCTATGAGAAAAATGGTTGCAACGTTCTATCTCGCCGGGGGGTTGGGGAGGTGTTATTTTCCTCCGATTGGTGACTTGCCAAAGGCCTGCGCACGGAAGATTCCTGCAGGGATCAGTGGGAGAAAGATTGTGAGAGTTAGAAAGAGAGCATGCAGACTGTTGATGAAATGGCAACACAGAGGTGATCTGGCTGATTGTACGGGCCAATTGATGTGGCATGGTGACATTGCACATTGCGCAATTTGGACCAGCTCTGGGTTGTGGCCAGATTTTGGGTGGACAATCAGGACTGTTCGAAACTCATGATATGGAAGCAGTACCCTTCCCTTGTCCTAGCACCCACCTTCATTTGGAAGAGTCTGAAGGAGCAAACTTACCCTCTCTTGGCTGACCCCTTGCAACAGCCTCATCCCCTAGATCTGGTCCATTCCTTTAGTGGTGGAGGTGTATTGCCGCAGCCTATCACATTCTCTTGCAGCTTTGCCCCTTGCATTTTTGGAGCATCCTTGCCCTCTATATCTGACCCATTCCTTCTCTGATCTGCGTTTTTGCAGCCGGATTTCAGCCATGGACTTCACATTAGGCCTGGAAGCCAGCCCCCTCTATCTTGTTTGGTGGCCCGTCCTAGCAGGTTCAAGTGGAATCACATTGCTACATCAGATCTACCCAGGAGTTGTTTCCTACAAAGAGGAGTTTTCTTCCCCATAATTCGAGATATGTTATTCATTGAGATATTATTTGTTCTATAGCTCCTGCTGCTTATGCATATTTCATGAAGAATTACATGGTTTCTATGTATATTGGCTGTGGTGCATTCATGAGTCATGGGCCTTTTGGATATAGGCTATGCTATGCATTCTGTGGCATAGTACTTAGTCAGTCTTATGTAGAGTATGCACTGTACAGAAAGGTTTACAATGGCTCTATGCATACGTATTGTGGTTTCTTCCTAATTTAGAAGAGCCTTATGGGCTCCGTCCCCTGTGGAGACAGTCTTGGAGAGACTTTCCTACATGTTAGGAGATGTATACTTTTGGGGTGGTTCAGAGTTCTTGTGATGATTGCTTATGCTAGGGATACACATGTGATGACTTGGAATGCCAAGGGGTTGTAGACATCTAGATTGAGAGGGTCTAGAAGGATGCTTGAGACAGGACTTGCATAGACAAATTGTTGGCGAGGTGGATGTTTTACTCATTTAGAAACATAAAATTGCTACACCTTCTGGTCATATCATAAAATCTGGTGCTCGGACTTTTTGGGAAGGAGCAAGTGGACACTTGTCTCGTAGCTGCAGTGTACGCATTGTGGTTGGTCCACGCTTGCTTCAGTGAAACACCAACGGGCAAAGCAATGCATGTTGCGATTCACGGGACTTGCATAGAAAAATTGTTGGCGAGGTGGATGTTTTACTCATTTAGGAACATAAAATTGCTACACCTTCTGGTCATATCATAAAATCTGGTGCTCGGACTTTTTGGGAAGGAGCAAGTGGACACTTGTCTCGTAGCTGCAGTGTACGCATTGTGGTTGGTCCACGCTTGCTTCAGTGAAACACCAACGGGCAGAGCAATGTATGTTGCGATTCAGTTTGATAAGAATTTGGCGAGATTTCTTTCGGTCTATGCTCCCAATAGGCCATGTGATTGTGCTCATTTTTGGAATGCTTTGAGTCGGATTTGACTGCTTTGCTGCCTCCTATTGTTACTTGGGTTATTGGTGGCGATTTCAATAACATTTGAGTCTGATGCAGAGGTGTTCTGCACGCAGGTGAGTATTGTCATCGATTTCACCTTAAGAGCAGCAGGCATGGAGCAGTTTCTTTCAGTGACACTCTCTGCGGATGCTTGGCACATTCCGGCGTTTGATCGTCGTCAGGGATCTCTTTCCTATTCATGGGCAGCCAGATTGCTAGAGCGTCTAGATAGATTTTATGTTGGTGGTCTCGAGGGGTGGGTGCCACCTGAGAGTTGTTGCATTGTCGATATTTGTCTAGAAAGATAGTATTCCTATAAGGGTGATGGCAGTCCAATGGTATATCGCTTGCATTGGTCCTCCAAGGGAATCGACTTGAAGAAAGACACTAGAAGGTAGACATCGAGAAAGGGTTTAGGCCCCTCGGCCGGGATCTGAATGGTATGTCGCTTGCATTGGTCCTCCAAGGGAATCGACTTGAAGAAAGACACTAGAAGGTAGACATCAAGAAAGGGTTTAGGCCCCTCGGCCGGGATCTGAAGGTTGGATCCATTCTTCAGTGGCTTGACACGTCAGCAATTTGTGACACAATCTCTGCACTGTTTCTGAAATTTTCCGCGACTCGTAGGAAATCCTGAATTTCGGAAATTTTTGAAATGCCCCACAATTTCTGCAGCGAGTTTCTGAATTTCTGAAATTTGGAACTTCTGAAACTGTCCCCCAAAATTTCTGCTTCGACAATTGGGGGGGGGGGGGGGGGGGGACGGGTGGAGAGAGAGAGAGAGAGAGAGAGAGAGAGAGAGAGAGAGAGAGAGAGAGAGAGATTGTATTATCGTCCACGGAGGTCAGATATGACCTATGGGACCAAAGACAAAACATTACAAACGTGGGGGGATTTTGGGATACATCTCAGTTAAGGATTGAGGGTCCAAAAAGAAGGTAAGATAAAACAAGATCAACAAAATCTATGTAGAAGGGGGTGAGGAGGGAGCCGGTTTGGGAGTTCGAAACTCTTGATTAATGGCTTTACCTCCTCCGTAGACTGCCCATTTCCCTGCTATGCGCGCTTCTCGCATCTTTTGTAGTTTTGACTTCTTTTGCTTGAGTTGAGCGGGTGTAAGATCTTCTGCAAACCACATTTTGGTGTCCTTGAGAAGCCTTGATTGCTCAAGAAATCTGATTTGGTCCACCTTGGTTTTGAAAGTGTAGATTGCATGATTGGTGCGATGTTCGTGTGCAAGAGAAGTGATTGTTGCTGGATCACACTGTACCATGGGGATTGCGGACTGGATGTGGGCAAATGATTCGTGAAACTTGATGTCCCCCTCCCCTTTCCAATCGCTTGGGAGCCGACCAATGCGAACATTGAGGGCGATATCCTCCCGTCGTTGCCGTTCACGTAACGTGGATGCCACACGATCTTCGACCTTGTGAGAGATTACCTCTTGTACTTGAGTTTTGACCTCCTTTGTGACGGTCGTCTCTACTTCTTCTTTTGCCTTCGTGAATGGTACAATGGTACAATGAGTGATATACAGGTGTTGCAAAGCTAGTAGAGGTAGGTGGATCAAGAAGGTGGTACAGTGGTACAATGAGTGATATACAGGTGGTGCAAAGCTAGTAGAGGTAGGTGGATCAAGAAGGTGGGGGGGGGGGGGGGAAGGGGTCAGAGGAGATCCCTCCTCTGGTTGCTCATTGTCTGGTGTAAAGAAACCTGTGATCTGCCTCTGAGACTGGCTCTCCCCTGATGTCCTCAGCAAGTCTCTCTGTTTGTGCAGCTTGAGTAAAAACAAGCCTAGGCATCTCTCTTCTGGGTATCATATGACTCTAGAAAGTGGTCCGAAACCTTGAACAAGCAATGAAAGCAGCCACGGATCTCATAGTACATCGGGTAGTGAGATATGTAGTGAAGCTCTGTCTCTGGCTCAGTATGACATCAAATGACATATCCTGGCCTCTACTGGTACTCCTCGAAATCTACCAGTCTCGATCTGAAGCTAATGTGAGGGTGTGCGTATCTGGCGAATAGCACACCGTATCTCATGAGATAAGCGTGTATCCATGTATTCATGCCTAGTCACAAATCCGTCCTCCGTGAGTTGGAGAAGACGCTCTTTATAGAAATCCATCTTCGTATCCAACTCTTGTATTGGTTGTATCCATGTGCTCTTTGTATCTAGCTGAATTAGATCTTTACGTAAGAGTCTAGTGATCTCTGTCCGTGTGATAGATAGGGAGGTGCATCCAAGGAACGGAGGCAATCTGTCCATGCTGAATTATGTAACTGAATCCATGATGTCATTTGCGCATACCAACATGCTGTATCACCCTGCAATGCTAGTTGTTTGGAGGACTCAAGGGCTAGCCAAGAATATCTATCTCTGGGAGGTCCCATAAACTGTGCATAAAGGATACTGATCTAGTAAGTGCCTTGATCACGAGGGGAGCAGCAGCTAGCTAGGCTCAAATAATGTCATGTCGCATTGAGTCCTTAGCCCGAATCATCCGAGAAATCATAGAGACTAGAGGCCTCTTCATACATCTCCATCCATCAGGGCTACCAGATCTGCCATGGTGATTCATCGAGGGTCTCCATATCTGAACTCCATAAAGCATAGTTGAAGCCACTAGAGTGTCAAAAAGCCAGAGCTTTGTTTGAGGTTCCTGAAATTGAACATGTGAACACATCCTCATTAGTCTCCCTAATGCTGCATAAGCTCTAGTCAGTCTCGTCTCTGCTGCTCTTCTCAAGGAGAATACTGGGCCATTGAAGACCATCCCAAGATAGGTATATGCATCTGTATACTCCACAATCTCTCGACTATACAGAAGGTGGGGGACCGACCTCCTAACCCACTATGTCGTGGTGCTAAACACCTTGGTCTTACCAAGGTTCACTGACATTCCACTATCCTGGGCAAACAAATGTAATGCATCCAAATGACGTTGCATCCCCTGTGGAGAATATGAAGTCAACACATTATCATCAGCATATAACAACAATAGAATCCATATCCCTGCTAGCTGAGCCTCTCTGTCTCCCTCTCGCTCTACATAGTCTGAAAACTAAACTCATCCACATACATCCCAAATAGAGTCGGAGATAGGGGGAATCCTTGCTTCACAGTACCCGCCCCCACCACTGTCTTATATAAAGCCAAGATCCCCCATATCAGCTGTGTGGGCACACCCATGTCCTGTAGTCTACGTATAAGTCTGGCTCTCGGCACTGTGTCATAAGCTGTGGAAATCCACAAAGCTACCATAGATCCTTCTACCATGGTGTCTACCCTCCTCAATCATAGATTTGAGTGTCAGAATCTGGCCAGAGTAGAGAAACCTCTCCTAAATCCTGCTTGCCCTGATGCTCGTATGCCCTTTCTCTTTGCCCATCTACTCAGCTCTTGCTCAAGAATAGATGCATACAGCCTAGCCAATGTGTGACCAACCATGATTGTGTGATAATTCCTTGGGATCTCTTGACTTGAAACTAGGCACAATTGTGGACATACTCCAAGTCTCAGGAAAACCCTCATACTTGGCTCGATTAAACATCATAGCAAGAAGCTCTACAAGCATATCTCTGGCATGGATGAAGTGATCTGCTACTAGACCATCGTGATCATGTGCTCTCCGTGTCTTCATCCTGTCATTGGCTTTCCTTACCCTTTCAACAGTAAAGAAGGTACATGTATTTGGGCATGTCTTTGGTGGGTCCGGCGAAGGTGGCCTAATGCCGTGTAGAGAGATGTGGCATATTCCCCCCATGTCTCTTTGGAAGTGATGGTTGGTGGTGGTGAATGCTCTTGGAATAGCCTCCATGCCTCGCCTGAATTTTGACTCATAAATAGCTAATACAAATCCCGCTCTAACTGAGATATATAAGCCCACTCTTTCGTCGCACTAGGCGGCAAAAGATAATCCGTGACTGTCTATGTGTGGTAATATCGATGATCACCTCCCTCTGAAGTTTTGATCCTCGTCTCTCTACACTCCTCATCATAACAGTTGTTTTGGGGCATGCTCCCAGATCGAGACTGATTGTGGGGATATGTCTCTGATGCTGCATCATGGAGCGTCTCCGTCAGTATTTGAGTGAGCTCATCTAGTGACCGTCCTGGCTCTTGAGTGCATAGCTGCTTGTATAACTCATCAATGTACACGGAATTCGTCTCCCACATGAAGGTTTACCGAGTGTGTGTGGAGACCTCTCCTTGATCAACTGCTACTCCAACTGGCCTAGTGCCCACCATGAAATCCTAAAAAAATGGAAGACCTGGTTGAGCCATAACATAATCCACTGTACTAGCCCCATGTCAATGTGGAAAACATGTAAAACCTCAATCTTTGTAGGCCATTCAAAATGGCCAATCCATGTGCAGTCCCCATATCTATATCAAGTATTGGCCATGCTCAGTGTGCTCCTCATCTTGTGATAGTCTGGATAGGCCCTCTTTGTAACATCAAGCTCCCTAAGAATCTCCTTTGAAGTATCATAGAATACTTTCTGGTGATGGGTAGTCCTAGCATGGAAGTCTCCTAGGATGATAATGTCACCATCCTTGGAAAACTCCCATATGTTATCATCCAGAATAGAGAAGGGGGATTTTCCTCTAGGTGATGCATGCACTGACGTACTAGGAGGGAAATAACAAATAGCAACGTAGAGGTATCTGCCTGTCCCTGCCCTCAGTCTCACCCACATGTACCTAGCATGCTCATCCCTATGGGCTATATGTATCAATGGTTGTAGGTCCTCCCTAAATAAAACTGCCACTAGGATCTTGATGCATCTCAGAGTAGAAGATGATGTCCCTTTCAGTGAAACTATCCTCAAAGGCACCTACATCAAAGCGTAGAGATCCATTACAATTCCACGTAGCAACTTTGAGTGTGGTCCCATAGGTCTCGTGTCGTCATGCGGAGCGTCTCTCCATAATAACCACTCGTCCATCCTTGTAGAAGGCCACTTTCCTTTTCTCTCGAGTTGTCCTTATTTCGGGCATAACCTCTTTCATATGGGCAAGCTGTGAGAGTGTGATGTCATCCCCAAGGAATATCCCCGTTTTCTTTAGTGCAGGATGCCTCTTCAAGAAGTCCTTCGCTTCCATGGAGGGAAAACACATGATTAATGCTCTCTCCTTTGAAGTCTCCCCACTTTCTTCTTTCTTCTTGCCCACTCTCCATGCCTTGGTGTGAGTAGGCCTCACCACCCATCATGAAGAGAAGTTCCTTGAATTCCTCTTCCACATCTTCGCGGTCTTGTAGACCGGTTACTCGTACATGCAAAGCTCCAGTCTTCCTTCTCTGCTCTTCTTCTAATGTCATGTTGATTGTGGTAGTGGGGATAGATGCTCGTTCTTTCCCTTTCCCTTGCTTGGCGACTTCTATCCATTTCTCAGTCTCATCCACCTTCTTTAGTGTCTTCGTGATCACATCCACCACGCAGACGTCTTTTCCACATTTTGCTTCTCTTCCTGCTTGATCCTTTGTATCTGTTCCTTGATAACTTTGAGTTCCTCTATCATCGAGGGCTGGATTTCTCCTTCTTCAAGTCCACCGCTTGCTCTGTCGGCAAGCTTTCGCTTGAGGGTTGAAACCTCCTCTTTAAGTGCTTGAGAGTCCGCCTTGAGTGCTTGGATTTCTGCGTGTAAGTCCTCTTTCTCCTTTTTCCATTGCTTGCTTTCACCAGAAAGCATTTGGAGAAGGCTAGCCTTCTCCTTCCACCATCCTTCTGTCTCCTCTTTCCACTCCTTCATGTCCTTTTCCATCTGCGTTATCCGTTTGTTCGTGACCATGAAAGTTGCCTTCGTGACCTGTGGGTTTCCATTGCTGACCCTTGGTTGCACGCAAGAACCCAATCTCTTGTGTGTGAACCTTGGCTGCATACGTGACCTGCCACCTTAGAGAGAGAGAGAGAGAGAGAGAGAGAGAGAGAGAGAGAGAGAGAGAGAGAGAGAGAGAGATTTTCCTGTTTTGCTGGCAGTGTGGACCTCTACCACCATGGTCAGTTGCAATAATGAAGATGAGGTAGAATGCCGTGATGTTGAGCTGGCATTTCACTTGAAATTGGCAGCTGTATTGGCAATCCTTTGTGCAGGTGGTATAGGAGTTGCATTACCATTATTGGGAAAGAAGCTTTCAGCTTTTAAAACAGATGGGCCATACTTTGCAGTAGCGAAGGCTTTTGCAGCAGGAGTCATATTAGCCACTGGTTTTGTGCACATGCTTCCGGATGCGATGGCAGCGCTAACTGATAGCTGCCTGCCTGACTACCCGTGGAAACAATTTCCTTTCTCGGGATGCATCGCAATGATGGCAGCCCTTGGCACACTCTTGGTGGATGTGATAGGCACCGAGTACTATGAGAGGAAGCATGCCAAGGAAGAAGCAGCACAGGAGACCGCTCCTCCTTTAGAATGGATCGAGTCTTCCGTGAATGAAGGCAACGTTTTGAAAGAAACCCTTTCTTCAGGACATATAGATGCTGACCATATCCATGTTGTTGGCATGCGAGCACATGCGGTGTCTCACACCCATAGCCACTCCAATGGCAGTTCCTGTAGTAATCATGAGCCAGTAAATAAGCATTTTGCAGATGCGAACTCCAAGCCTACTTCAGAAGATATGGCAGCTCACATTCGACATGTGGTTGTTTCCCAGGTAAATTGGTTCTTGATGATGATCGTGTTTGATTTTTGCTACTCGATATTGTTGGTTTGCTGAGAACACACTTGTAATGCAGGTTCTGGAACTAGGGATTGTCACTCATTCTATAATTATCGGCATATCCTTGGGGGTTTCACAAAGCCCATGTACCATCAGACCATTATTTGCTGCTCTTGCCTTTCACCAGTTCTTTGAAGGTTTTGCTCTTGGTGGTTGTATTTCTCAGGTAATCTGCCATGCATTTTGTAAGTGCTTCATCTATTAGTGTTGGTCATGGTGGAGCTCTCTCTCTCTCTCTCTCTCTCTCTCTCTCTCAATATGTATGTATGTATACTTTCATGGAAACTGTGCAAATTATTTGTTTGTTTTCAATGATGATGGTGGTTTTGGATTTCTTAGGCAGGATTCAGATCATTCTCGACGATTGCAATGACTGTGTGCTTTACCTTGACCACACCCATTGGCATAGGGGTGGGGACTGGGATTTCATCAGGCTACAACTCCAACAGCTCAGGAGCGCTTATTGTTGAGGGCATTTTCGACTCCGTTTCCGCAGGAATTCTTATTTACATGGCTCTTGTGGATTTAATAGCAGCCGACTTTTTGAGCAAGCGAATGTGCTGTAATCGGGTATTGCAAGTGCTGTCGTATATATCCTTATTTTTTGGAGCTGCGGCAATGTCATCACTGGCTGTTTGGGCTTGACAGCAAATAGAGTGCTGTCTCCTCTGTACCTTTGTGCTTTGCTGCTACATTGTTTGAGGGTCCTATCGTCTGCGTCGTGGTGGGGTTAGGTAAAGTCTTCAATACAAGCATAAAACTCTGGGTGGGGAATTTTGTCTGTAGGCTATATACTCCTAGGCTTCTTTAGTGTGTAGAGTCTTCCAAATAGCTTGGCAAAAGCCAGTACACTTGTTAGAGTACCCGCTAACTTGTCGTTTGGCCATGTAGATCAGAAAGGCCATGTCAAAGTCGGTCCCTGAGAAATAGCTTTCTCTAAACATTCAAATATGACCTCATATATACACACATATATATATATATATATATGAAAAATGTGTATTTGTTTATTTAAATAAGAAGCATTTCTTGTGCAAGTTGCCATTTTCTTGGCTTTGTTCAATTGTTAGGTTTTGAGAATGTTTTCAAGCTGTGTATAAAATCTGTGCATGTTCTACTTGTTCCAGCTAAACAATGTTTTGAGCATGTATGCAAGGCAAGTCTTCATTCTTGGATGTACAGGTTGTCAGACAACCTTAGAAGATCATAACTAAAACATGCCTTCGTGGAGGAGGGAGAAAGGCATGCATTTGGCTTTTTTCTGAGGTAACCCCAAGGTTGAGGGTTAGAGGCTCACTGGCTTCGCTCGATGGGTGTTACCCACTTCTCCATTGGGGAAATTGTTCCGACGGTAAGGCCCTTTGTACAGCCATGTCAAACTGTAGCATAAATGTAAGGGCTGGCTCGATGGGTATCCTTGAAGCCTAAAAATGTGTCAAGCTTTACTACTTGACTCCCATTCTTTAACTTTGAGGTCTTCTAACTCCCTTTCTCAATATTTGAATTGTGAGAAGTGGACGAGGTCTCCTCCTTCGAATTGCTAGATTGCTTTCTAGACTTCTTCTTGGATTTGCTTTCCTCGGTGTTTCTTCGCTTTTGCTTTTTCTCATCCTCAATGGAACTAGAAGAAGAGGAGCTGTTGGAATTGTCCAAACATGAAAAATCGGGGCCATCCTTGAAACCAACCCGCTTCTTGGATCTATGCTACCTTGAAAGGTGATTTTCGACCCATAACTGGGGTAATCCGTTGGTTTGCTTTTCTTTTGAGAATGCTTTCTGCTTTTCATTAACTGATTGATCTTCTTATCAAGAGCTTCGTCAAACTCTTTTTTGTGAGTACAATTTCCGCTTTTCCAGCACTCGTTTTTGCTTTTCGTTGCTAGAACCAATGTGTGCTGCAGAAAAAGATCAGATCCCATGTAGAAGATGAGTCGTCAATTGTCTGAGCTTTGATACCATTGTTACAGGCTCGGACACTCCAACTGAGAAATCAATAGTAACACACAAACTTGAACTGAATTGATTTTGAGAGAGAGAGAGAGAGAGAGAGAGAGAGAGAGAGAGAGAGAGAGATATGATATGATATGATATATTAACATCTTCAAAAGGCCAAAATGACCTATGAGACCAGCTGATACAAAGTGGTGAAACTAGTACAATGTCTGAATACAAAAGTACAAAGGTACTGAATGCAAAAAATAAAAATGAGAAGTGAGTACTGACAGTGAAAATGAAGTGTAGAGTAAGTTCTCAATGACACTCTGGATGTCGTGCGAGGATGTCCTTGATCCTCTGCTGAAGTCTCCGTCGACGGAGTGTGCTCCTGTGTCTTGGTCGTGGTCGCCTCGATCTCCCAAGCTCGATCGCCCTGTCAATGAGGGTGCCTCTAGTATGCACGTGGGCACAACTGTGCGCTGGTGGTTGCTCTCCTGGCTTTCCCGATCCAAAGAACTCTGTGATCGGTCTCTGTGACTGTCGTGTCCCATGTTTCCTCAAAAGACTATCCCTATGCCGTTGTAGCTCAAGTAGATATAAGCCAAGGCATCTCTGATCCTCATACTTCATGACTATCTAGGGGTCCAAAGCCCTCCCTGAATAAGCAATGGAAGCACCCTCGAATCTCATAATACACAGTGCAGTGGCATATGTAATGTAACTCTGTCTCTGGCTCTGTACTGCATAATTTACACATCTTGCTCTCCGGTGGTATCCCTCTGAATCTGCCCGT
Source organism: Adiantum capillus-veneris (assembly GCF_014529385.1). Taxonomy (NCBI): domain Eukaryota; kingdom Viridiplantae; phylum Streptophyta; class Polypodiopsida; order Polypodiales; family Pteridaceae; genus Adiantum; species Adiantum capillus-veneris. Next base: position 93,577,073 of record NC_140950.1, read on the forward strand.
CTCAATCTCCAAATGGTGCGAGGATGTGCGAATCTGACCTACAGCGCATCGCAAACTATGAGACAGATGAGTGTCCATGTAGCTCGGACAAATCACAAACCCATCTCCCGAGAGTTGGAGAAGATGCTCCTTGTAGAAAGTCATCTTCGTGCCCAACTCTTGCACTGGCTCTACCCATGTCCTCCTGGTGTCCAACTGTATAAGATCCTGACGAATGAGTCGAGTGATCTTTGTCTGTGTGACTGGTAGTGAAGGTGCATCCAGGGAATACTGAAAATGTCAGTCTATCTAGGTTGAAACCATGCCTCTAAAACCAAGAGGTCATCTGTGCATACCAACATGATGTGTCTCCCTGCGTCGCTAACTGTCTAGAAGACTCCAGAGCCAATCTAGCGTATCTGCCTCCACGTGTATCCCATAGGCTGTGCAAAAAGGATTGATCTGGTAATAGCCTCAATCTCTATAGGAGGGGCTGCTAGCTCTGCTCGAATACTCGCATGTGGTACGTAGGACTTGGCTCTAATCATCTGAGAGATCATAGATACCAAGGGCCTCTCCATGTTTCTCCACCTGTCATGATCCACAGATGGTCCCCACACTTGTACCCCATAAAGCATAGCTGAAGTAACCAAAGTATCAAAAAGCCATAGCTTTGTTCATGGTTCCTGAAACTGAACCTGCGAACACATCCTCTCTAGCCCTCCCAGTGTTGCATATGCTCTAGACAGTCTAGTCTCTGCTGCTCTCCTCATAGCAAACCTCGGTCATGAGAATACCACCCCAAGATATGTATATGCATCTGTGTATTCCACAGTGTCTTGACCATATACGAGTGTAGGTGCCGATCTCCTGACCCACCGCGGAGTAGTGTTAAACACCATAACCTTGGTTTTACCAAGGTTCACAGACAATCTACTATCCTCCGCAAAGCTGTGTAATGCATCCAACTGTCTCTGCATGCCCTCTGGTGACTCTGATATCAACACAATATCATCAGCATATAGTAACAAAGAGAGAGAGAGAGAGAGAGAGAGAGAGAGAGAGAGAGAGAGGGAGGCGGAGTTCCCTTGAGATGCACTGGCCCCAAAGATTGGTGCCCCTTTCTTTCTTGAATGCTCAATCACGTGGTACAACTCCCGAGAGTCCAACTCTTTTACTCTCCGTGTCTTTGCGCCAGATGTTTTTCCGGAAAGGGTTCCTTATAAACAATACAAGGAATGCTAAAAGTAGAGCTCCAAAAATATTTCATCCAAAAGCTCTGCCTCATCCGTATAATAGTGTCTTATCTGTATAGTAGTGCCACGTGTCAGTTCAGTGCAAAATGCTAAATTCCAGCAAGCTTTACGCTGTCTTTTTAGGGTGTAGGTTAGATTTTTATAGAAACCCTAACCCCTTGGAGTGCCACGTCACTAACTTGTGACACTGCAAGCTATTTTCAATGGATGCAAAGCAAGTGCTCCACTCTAGACATGGCAATGATGCTTGCGTCTAAAACACATAGTATGCAAAGTGATGAGGTCTATGGATATACCTTTAACTATACTTGCATCTTAGGAGCGTATTGGTTAACATGTACGTCGAGGCAATGCACTTGTGCACAAGAATTTGTTCGTCGCTTCTTGTGCGACACGTCATCTTAAGCTGCACTTATTGCAAGTTAAGCCAACATGAGGATGACAAAGAAAGCAATCAACAACGAAGAGAAAACATGTGTTGATGTTCAATATATATATTGAGCACTATGGTCAATATACATGCCGAGTGTGATGCACTTATCCTACGTGGGACATGCTCTTGTGCTGCGTTTATTGCCGAATACATCCAACATGGACAAGGCAAAGAAGCTCGGTTCTGTGTTCATTGTATGCAAAGTGATGATGCTTCCAAAGTTCTCCACCTATGTTTGTGCCTTTGAAGCACTTACAACAGAGGCAAAGCAAAAAAACTCTGTTGTTTTCAACATGTCACAAAAACTGATGACATGGCATGCTAGGATAAAACACTCTGTTGTTTTCAACATGTCACAAAAGTGATGACATGGCACGGTAGTGCAGAATAGAGAGAGACAGAGAGAGCCCGCCAAGTGATGGCGTGGGAGAGTTGTATGGAAGTGTTGACGTGGCCTCCACAATTTACGACACAATTCACAGGCGTGATGATGCGGCAATTTTTGGCCGAGTGTGAAAACGTCAAGTGGCGCCCTATTTTTATTAGAGGGTGCTTTTGTATCAGTTGTTTTTCAGCCATGGGTCTTTAAATATGAGCCTTGGGGGTTAGCTTTGGTAGATCAATATGATTGCACATCTGTCGAGTGACTCTCTAACAATTATACTCTTTGAATTATCTAATATAAAAATAACTATTGAATGGGGCGCAAAACTTTCGTGCCAATGCTTTTGGGAGTCACTCTGTGTCTCTTGTCAATTGTGGGGTGTTCAGTCACAAGTTAGTGATGTGGGCATACACACGGCATAAAGGGGTAAGGTTTTAAAACCTAACCTTGACCAACTTACCCTAAAAGCCAAAACTTTCAAACCTTGATGATGTGGCAAAAATAAGAATCTGCCGTTGACATGGCATTGCATGGACATCCACTAAAACACGCGAAACACATGTTGACGTGGCAACTTTTACGGACAAGCCTAACAGCCTTTTGAGTGCTTGCTTTTGAGGTAAATACACGTGTATGAAATTATTCCTATTACCTTCCCCGCATAGATAATAATAATAAAAAGGGTCCTTTCATTTAAGAGCTTCATATGGGTCCTTTTCATTTCGTTGGTTTTAGAATGTGGAAGTGTTCCTTCACCTTCTTTCAAAACAAACCAAGGATATATCTTCTCCTTGGATTGTTCTTCATATATCCCCACAATTGTAGGGTCTTGCTTATAGGACGATAAAACTTCTATAACTAAATTTTCTCAATGTCTCAGTTCTGCATTGTACCTTGTCCTTGAGGGTTGAAGAGAAATGAAAACATCCATTTTATATGAGCCTTCAAAGAGATTTTGTTTTAAGAAAAGTTAAATATGAATGAGTGTTTGAAAAATTGTGCAAAAAAGACTTTCCAAGGAAGATAGACAACTTTCATTACTTAGAAAGATGTTGACCATAATAGGAAAAGGCAAAACCAATTGTATTCATGATACAAAAAGCCATACTGTAATGAATTGGAAAGAAAGAAAATGATTGGATTGAGGCCAGTGCTAGAAATATTATGGTGGATCTAGTACATCTATAGAGGAAGTTTGAAAGTGCCAAAAATGGAATGGGGTAGTCAAGTTGAGAAAGTGAATGTGTGTATGTGTGTGTTTGAGAGAGAGAGAGAGAGAGAGAGAGAGAGAGAGAGAGAGAGAGTGCAACAAGGTATTGAGTTCAATTGCCCACCTTTATAAATGAAAAAAAGCATCAAAATAATGGATACAATGCTCCTAGGTGTGGAGCCAAGTATAACCTACAGATAGTGCGATAAATGCATACTTACTTATCAAGTTGCTCCTAGTGCCTACAAGACAACATTTTATAACCTCTTGATCTTTGAATGGGTCTTGCTTATGGTTACAAAGCCCTTGAGGATGGTGATTTTGGTATTTTGGTTGTGGTGCACGAACACATTGCATATAATCTAGAGCTCATCTTTGTACATTAACAAAGCAATTTTCTTGTGTTCTCTTGAGATTTTTCTTCATTAGCACACTTTTAAAATCCTAATTTTTACATTTGTTATGGAGTATGCCATAGCCTCTTTGGAACTAATGTAACGTCTTCTCATTTACCATGTTCATGATGAAATCTGGAAGCATTTTTAGGTTTGCAAGGAAAGCTCATAGAGCTTGGTGTCAAGCTAGGTTCATTTGAGATCATTTTGGGTCTTTTTTTTGAGTCAGTAAGTGTTTTGCCACACACATCACTACCATAATGTAATAAGTCTCGTGAAAATGAGTAGGTGCTAATGTATAAGGAAGTGCCCAAGCCACATAGACTTTGATCAATCCACAAAAGGTAGAAAGCCTAAAGCATTTTGAAAAGCTTTAAACTTCTCAAAAGATAAATCCCAGACACAAATGACGATGGAGATACTATTGTTTACCTCTTCGTTGCCTTCATGTTTCTTGATAAGCAAAGATGGCTCATTTACCCAAGTTTGGATTCTGGTGCATCTTCCCATTTTTCTCCTTCCAGAGAGTGGTTCTACTTATGAAAGTGGATGCTTACATGTAAAAGTGTCTGCTTCTTTTGGATGAGAGATACATTTGAGCTTGCCAATGGTTCTCCATTTATTCTTAGCAATGTGAGATGTGTGCTTAATCTCTCCAAGAGTTTGATTTTTGCTGGGTAGATTATGGCTTTCACACATGCTTTAGGAATGGCTCGTGGAAAATCCAAAAGTGATCTTTGGTCTTGGGTAGAGGAGATAAGTGTGGAGAACTTTATCCATTGCATGTTTCTACAATTCAAGTATTATGTTGTAACGTAACTGAGTTGTAGGAATTTCGTGTGACATAGCCGGTTAGGCTGTTTGAGCAAAATGGAATGGAAGCCGGATAATGTGTTTGTCTTCAATTATTCAGATTTTACATTATGCTCCCAAGGATTTCTACTTCTCAATGATATCCATGTATTGAAAGAGACATGCCTAGAATGGATTTGTTGAGAAGACGAATTGTACAATTCAAACAAAAGTTTCCAAGATATTATTTCATGCTTAGTTCTCATATTTTTCTTTTTTGGCACCAAAGCTATGAAATCCTTGTTCTTGTGAATAATATATCACCAATGCAGGCACTAGATAGTGGTGTTCTAGATAAGCTTGGACTAGACATAAACCTTTGTATGATAAATTGAGAATCTTTGATGTGAAGCCTTTGGGAAAATGCCAAAGGAGTGCATAAAGAAGCTTGAACCAAAGCCAAAAAAGTGCATTTTCCTTGACCATGGAGAAGATTTTGAGATGGGAATTTTTTGGGTGGGATCTACTCTCTTATAAGATAGCCCATAATGATAAATTTATATTCAATGAGAAGTAATTTCACAAGATCCCTCCCAAAGAGATTGACATGAGGAAGGTTACCTTTTGCGATGTTAATCCATCTCATTATAATAAAGACGACAGACTACTCTATGTATCATAGGATGAAGAAAGTCCGTTTTTAGTAGATATAGTAATGTACAATGTAGTGGTAGTTAATTGTAGTGCTAAAGGGGCAATGGGATAGTTAGTTCCTCTTGAAGACTTTATTGCATTTAAAATGTCAATTGAAATTTATAGGCCACCCGATCTATATAAATGTTGATAGATTTTGGAGAGGGCTATGTTATGCAATAACAAGCCTAAGTAGGAGGGTGCTCTAAAATCAAAGATGGATTGTTTGCAAAAGAATCAAACACAGGATTTAGTGCTTTTGCCAAAAGAAAAGGGTGCTTTGTTAAGAAAATGGAAGTACAAGTTGAAGACACACCCAATCATGCTAAGTCTAGGTACAAGGCTAGATTGGTTGCCGAAAATTTTAAGCAAAAGCAGTGCATAGATTTTAATGGGATAGTTTCATATGTTATCTAAATGACTACTCTATGGGACCATTACTTGCGTTTGCGACCAAAGAAGACATGGAGTTGGTCCAAATGGATGTTAAGACAATATTTTAAAATGTGATCTTCATGAGGTCGTTAACATGTAACACTCTTAGGTTTTGGTTGAGAAGGCAAAAAGAAAGTTGGTGTGTAAGCTCAAGAGAAGCCTATATGGTTTGAAGAAAAGACCAAGTGAATGGTTTCATAGTTTGAAGTTTTTATAAAGTCTCAAAAGCATAGACAAAGAAAAATTGATCATTGCCTCTACATGAAGAAAGCTACGAATGATAGTCTTTTGATTTTTATCCTCTATGTGATGATATGTTCATTGGTGGGAAGAATAGTCTATGTCTTGTAATAGATGATTGAAGGAAAAGTTAAATGAGATATTTTTCATAAAGAATTTGGGTAAACTCAACCTTATTCTTGGTATTCACATTATGTGGCCCGATAGATCAAAACAAGTTCTGTATTTGTCACACAAAGAGTGTATTTCATGTACTAAACATTTTAATATGGATTGGAAAAAAGCCAATTTATACTCTGTTGCTTGTGAAAATTACTCAAGAGGATTGTTCTAAATCTTTAGAAAATTTATGAGGGAATCCTAGAAAAAGGCATTGAATGGTTCAAAAGATCTGTGTATTTTTTTAAAAGGAAAATATGCATGTGTAATTTGCTACATGGGTTTAAATTGTGCAAGGAATCTTGACAATAGAAGGTCTATATCAGGCTATGTCTTTACATTCACTATTGGTGTAGTTTCATGGCGATTTTTTTGGCAAGATAATGCATCTTAACCCACCTCAAAAGTAGAGTGCATTTCTAAGTTAGATACCAACAAGGAAGCTTTGTGGCTTACTCGAGATTTGAGCATTATGAAAAAGTTCTAACTTTGCATTGTGATAGTCAGAGTGCCATCCAGTTAGCAAAGAATCAAAGTAATTGTAAAGCTTTCTTTGGTTGATGGTGTAAGCATAGAGCATGAACTTTCAATGAATGATGGTGTAAGAGTAGAATGCAAAGTTTCTATGAGTCATCATGCTAGTGTAGTGCAAAATGCTCTTGCTATTGAAGTGCTTTCAGTTCACAAGTTTTTCATTTAGATGGGGTTTAATCGTACCTCTATTTTTGTGGAGAGGATTAAACCATGAAGGAAAGAGATGATTAAAGATTTGGGTTTTTTTAAAAAGGACAAGAGAGGGAGTATAACCTTATTCGGAATGGTCACTCACTTCCAAAAAAAAACCTTTAAATTATGACAGATTAACTTCAAATTTTAACTTTTCAATTCTTGGACTCTACTTCAAAGCATAAATCTTTCCCTAATCTTGCTTTGTACAGAGAAAAGTTTCCCTTTGTAAAATGAATCATCAAAAAAGGTTTGTGAGTATTTCTTGAGAGATTTAGAGGAAAGAGAATTCATTTAAAAATTTATATATGTTTTTTAAAATGAGAGATTTAGAGGAGAGAGAATAAAAGGTATACGTAATGACTTCAAAATAGATATATTCACTACTTACATAGTGCAAGGATACTCTCATATGAAATGATAAAGAAAAATTAAGCAAAAAAAACACAAATGTAGTAATGTGCACTCCGCCACCTCTTCTTATATAAACACAAAAAGTCTTTTGACATTCCACTTCCATGGGTCTTTTCATTTCCTAAACTCACTCTTCACTTATTCCCTTTTGATGTTTTGAAAGGATTTTTACTTTTCAAGGATTGGGGAGACCTAATATGCCTTGAAAAAAAAATAATGTTAGTTCAAAGTTTAGCGTGAAATTTAAATACTTAGTTTCCTTTAGTTTATGGCCATTAGGTCTCCCCAATTTTGAAAAATAAAAAGTTTTTCAAAACATATTATGTGCATAATCGAAGGGTGAATTTAAGAAATGAAAAGACAGATGAAGGTGGAAAGTCAAAGAACTTTTTGTTAACATATAAAGAGGTGTTCGACTTCATATTGTATATTGTGTTTCTCTTCTCCTTTATTTTTTCTTTAGCGTTTTCTTCTCTTTAAAGTGTCCTTGCACTCTCTCGCTCTCTCTCTCTCTCTCTCTCTCTCTCTCTCTCTCTCTCTCTCTCTCGCTCGCAAAGCTGTATCCGTCCTCACGTCCAGCTGATATTATTGCAAATCTACGTACTTCATCATTCCACATTGCTGTGTGTTATAGACTAGCGCATCATTTTTGTTATTATTGAGGGAATCTTTGAATTGGAAATATCCTTTAATTATTTTGAAGCCATCATCTCCTTGGAGTAATTTAGGTAAGTAAAACTGAAACAAGCAAACAAAGAGTAACTCATACATATAACAAAACAATGGTTAGTAAGAGGAGAGTAATTATCATCATTATTTCACCATCCACATGCATACTACTTAAATAAGAATGATCTCAAGGCACCTATTGATAAAAAGAGTGCTTTATACTCTCGTTAGTCTATATTAGCTTTGTAATCGAAAGAACTTGAAATAATAGAACTTGAAGTACATCATCTTTAATGGCTTAATAAGGTGGTTAGGTTAAAAAAAGAATGAAATACAAATCATATAGTTGAAAGAAGTAACGAACAAAGTATGAAGATGAAAATGATTCTTTTTTTCACCTTTAGTATTTGTAGTAATAGAGACTTCTCCTTACTTGAAAGATTGTTAAAGGAGTGACGTAGCAAACCCTCTTCTTCTTCACCTTCAAATTGACGTCCAAAATTGAGGCTATCCAAGAAGAACTTGGATGGGAGAATGGAATAAGAAGAAGGAGATTAAGCAATGGAAACCTTGAGGGTTAAGAGAGAGGAGAGGTGGTGTATGTGGGTACGTAATCTACGCTTTGGTATGGCTTCCACACAAGAATTTTGGCTATGAATCTTTCAAGCTTGGAGAGGAGGTGTGTGTAAGAGGTGTGGCTATGGCTTCCACAAGCTTTCTCTACAAGCTTGCTCACCATCTTAAAAAATGAGAAGAGATATAAGATGAGAAGGGAAGCCCTTCTTTTATAAACTTTTGATAAGAGGTTTATGATAAGTGGTTTTCACTTATCCTTTTTCCTTATCACTTATCTTATTAACAAAATTTCTTTGTTTTCTAAAACATTTCATTGATGTGTCTTTGCAAGAGTATTCAGTTCTTTCACATAAGTGACTTTTGTCTATGCATATTGCACAAACAATGTTAATTTTCATTTTCTTTGTTCGAAGAGCAACATCATGAAGCATGTTTTTAAACAAAGATTTATATTTCTATTCAATAGCATAATACTTACCTTAACTTTTATTGTCGAGTTATTATCGTCACAGCTACGCATGAGGATCTAACCGTCTTTATATTTTAAGTTAAACTTGTGGTTTATTTAATTAAATTATGGTTATCAAAACTTGAAATTCTATCTGCTATAGGTCTCTTTTTCTCATTGTTTTCTAAGTTTCTTGTGAAACTTATAAATAGGTACACTGTAAAGCAATCAAGATCACACACATTGATTAATTAGGATAACTAGATGAATTAAGGAAAATTTAAACCATAAAACACAATTTTTAATTTATACTCTTCTCAATTAAAGCTAACAAGATAAGCTATAACAATTTGGAACACTGTACAATGCTCTTGTAAGTATGTCTTTACTTTGGACTCACTAAAGATTTAATTTTAATATGGTAGCAAGTTTTTTATTTTGTACTTTATGCCTTGCTCAATCCATTCGTCACATATACACAAATTTGTTGGTTTAGGTAGTGTACACTTTTCATCTTGGTATAGATTTGTCAATTTAAGCAACACCAGCTTATTTCAGTGTAGATCCACCACTTTAGGAAGCACTAGTGCAAATTCATCAGTTTAAGCAACACAAACAATCATGTAGATTCACCAATTTTAAGCAGCAAAAGTGAAAATTTGCCAGTTTAGGCAACACAAATGGAGATTTGTCAATTTAACCAGCATGATCATAAATAACAATCCATCAATTTAGGAAACATTATTTCAGATTTTTCAATTTGGATAGCACACCCTATTGGTGTTGACTTGTCGGTTTAGGAAACACCAATTACAAAATCATACTATGATGGCTGGCCACCACCACTGCTAGTGTGATTTTGTCAATGTGGATATATAATGGAAATGATTTGGATTATATTGATATGGAATTGGATTTTGTTTATGATGTTGATGATGACACTATTAAGGATTTAGAGTTGGTATGATGTCCATGACCAATGATATCATGATAATACTAGATTATGACATATATTGCTTATTGAAATGGTTTGAGACACTAAAATACGTAGTATGTGTTGGGTTTCCAAGCCCAAGTTGTGTCAGTCCATGGGAACACACTCTATAGCATGCAGGGAAGGTCACTTAAAAGTTGAGTTTTTGTTTGGCAACTGCTCCTTTATATATTTAAGACCTTTCAAGTCAGTTAAAAACAAGCGTACTATTTTTGGTGTCTACTACCACCTCTGCCCTCTCTCTCTCTCTCTCTCTCTCTCTCTCTCTCTCATTCATCTCTACACCATGCCATGGCATCTCCTTCACACCGCCATTCACCCTAACCTTGCATCTCCTAACACGTGGTATCAGAGCGCAAGTGTGGAGATTTAGGTTTGACAACATATTGAAACACTATCAATAGGCAGACAACAAGGGCTCTTGGTGCTAGCAGATATTACACGCACTACATGCAAACCGTTTTGCGTGCTTATCAAAAGGCAGACATAATTGCTGCAGGAAATGGAGAAATCATACGGCTTTTCAAAACGCGTGATGCAAGTCAAGACATAAGGGAATTCTTTGTGCAATTATAGGCATTTCAAAACACATTGCAAGGAAGATTGCTAGGCATTGTTTTGCGTGCATATCTAAAGGCATGCATACGTGCTTCAACCAATGGAGCAATCATACGACATTTCAAAATGCAGTAGTGCAAGTCAAGCAATAAGGGAATTCTTTGTGCAGCTATAGGCATTTCAAAACACATCGCATGGCAAATTTGTTGGCATTGTTTTGTGCAGCCTATTAAAACACTGATGCATTGTCTTGCAGAGGTAGACAAGCACCTGAACTACGTTTAAAATTTTGCCATCTATGGTATTCTGGAATGCTGCCATGTCACCAAGTCCATTGTCAGTGGTTTGGGCTTGAGGGGGGGTCTTGTTGGTTTTCCAAGCCCAAGTGGTGTCAGTCCGTGGGAACACGCTCTATAGAATGCAAAGAAGGCAGTTAGAAGTTGAGTTTTTGCATGAAAACTGTTCCTTTATATATTTAATACCTATGCTATCTCTCTCTCTCTCTCTCTCTCTCTCTCTCTCACACACACACACACACACACACACACACACACACATTCATCTTTGCACCGTGCCATGGAATTTCCTTCACTCCGCCATCCACCCTAACCTTGCATCTCCTAACAATATGTGGCTGATTGAAGGCACAAGGAAAATTAAATTGTTTAAGTTTATAACATTTTATTATTATCTATACATAATTTTAATCACTATTTTATAAGTTTAAGTTTATGATATTTTATTATTTTTGGTACATAACTTCAACCACTATTGTTGAAAATTATGACTTGCACATTAACAACATAGCCACTGGGGTTAGTTGCTTTCTTAATAGAGAGATATGTAATGGAATTTAATTATGATGTATATTTTTTGTATATAGGTGGCAAGCAAGCTAATTGATGGCAAGCACAACTGGTTTATGGCATATGCAATTGAAAGATATTTTATGGACATTCTATTAGTCGAGAGATCTTTACAACCAATAATTATTATATGTCCAAGTGGACGGTTGTAATCATTTTGAGCATTGGATGCTTTCTATAAATAAATACGTGGAAAGGAAAATGCTCTCTTTCACTGGGAGAGATTGGACCCCAGTGTTCCATGTCTCTTTTACTCTTGTCTCGCCTCTTCTCTCTCGTGCTATGTGCAACATTTCAATCTAGGAGGTGCTCATGCACATGAGCCCTTGATCTCTTCCTCTCTCTGCTCGTGTGATATGACAATTATTGTGTGTGCATAGATTCAAGCGTGTCATGTAGATGATTATTGCTACAGGTATGTGCATTCTACTTTCCTCTTGTATGCTTGCTATTCTATGCATTTTCTAGGGCCATTGCATCTCTGTTTTGGCAAGGGTAACTATCAAACTCATTTGCATGTATACAAGGAACTAATTCAAAAGAAAATAAGTAGATGGTAAGTCAATTGATACTTTTTTATAGTCAAAGAAAAGTCCCATGCATGTGGAAGATTTTGGAGAAACCTAAAGGAGATGTGGGCTGAGAGTTTTGGTACCTTGAGTCTTACAGATATGTATATAGATATGTATATGCATTGTAGAAAACTATAAGAGCAACCAAATTCTAGAAGATTTGATTTCATGGTTCACTTCCATGTGTACCCTTGTTTTTAGTATTGGAGATGTATGCAGTGGGCTTGAAAATTTGACCACTCACAAAACAAGAGATCTTCAAGGTATCAAGCCAAAAATGATTGAATGGATGGGAGAGGGATCACATCATTGGATGTGTGATATGTTCAACCTTGCACTTCAACATGGTATGCCTTGTGATTGGAGCACTAATTGAGTCAAGCTTTTGCATAAATGAGAGGACGTAAAGAATGTAAATAGCTAGCATACTATAATGATTAGGTATGTTATGGAAATGTTATTTGGATGAATGGGCTCAAAAGAATATCAAGTGTGCAAAAGGACAAGCGAGTTCCTATCAATGAAATAGCACCATTGACCATCTTGTCATTCTTTGTCAGAAAGGGAAAGACCTAGTCAAACGGGTGAGTTGAGATGAGTCTACTATGAAGATGCCCAATGGATTCTGGTAATAGTTTTTTGGAACGAGGATAGGTAGAGAAAGCATACAATTTTAATCCCACATTGCAACTATCAGCTTTTGTGGGTATATAAATAAACCATGTTATTGGCAGTGCCCAAAAATGTGTTGATTTATTCTAACATTTCCATAGAGGTCACTTGGAAATTTCAGATACGATGCAATGATTATATGATATCTTGGGCTTATAAGAGTTCCAATTTGTATCTCTGGGAGAGTACCCAAGACTCACTCATGGGAAGATTTTGGGACTACATCATGGGAATGTGGGAAATGCATGTGAAATTAGCTTTTTGGACTCTTGGAGAGTACCCAAGGCTCACTCACGGGAAGAATTTGGGACTGCATCATAGGAATGTGGGCAACGCATGTGAAATTAACTTTTTCATTTCAAAAAGTTGTGATGAAGAGAAAAGGAAATAAATCACTTGTCTAAGAAGCTTGGCCAAAAGAGAATCGGTAAAAATTATCAATTTTTTTGTGAATACTATAAAGTCTTGAATTTATAAATGTCAAACTAAGGGGTTTGGCATCCCAACACAAACATGAATTGCATGTGGTGATTTAGTATCATAAGAAATAAAAACATCTTGAAGCATCATAGGTGTATGCGTCTATGGTGGTCCTCACAACTTCTATCAAAATAATGTTGAGCAAGCTTGTTGTGCCGACCTAATTATATTGCACTTTATTTTGATCCTTAGCTTATTTGTGGAAAATGAAACTTGTGTATTCACAAAACATTTTGCTCATATGCCTTGCATATAAGTATCATATATCCCAACAATTAGGTCATCACTATATTAGGATCATTTGAATCACCGACACGTGGTCTTGAGTGGTTTAAAAAGTAACATGTACATAAAAAAAATAATAATGATTTTACAAGTTGGTTGAATAAAAAATGGCGTCTCAACTTGTAAAATCATTTTACCATATCAAATCACTTTTGAAAATGCTTTAAACCCAAATAAGTTTCTTGAGCCATGGATGGATGGAGGTTCATTGTCCTTTAAAGGCTTTAGGTGTGGATTACAAAACTTGAAGCACCTTTGACCGCCCTTTAAAGGCCTCAAGTGTAGAGCCAATTGGATTACAAATCTGAAGCTCTAAAGAGGGTGTGGCCGACCTTTGTTGACTTCTTTGTTTTCTTTGGTAGAAAGTGAGATCTTTTTACTTTTGTGGAAAAAGTATTGAGGGAGAGGTTAATATGGTGGGTGAAGGGAAAATTCTGAAAGTGGGGGGAGTGTTTAAGTGTGAGCCCCCAAATTTTTCAAATTAACGGGAATCTTTCCACATTCCTTCCCTCTACCTCCTTATATCAACACATGAGCGAAGAAAAATTCCATGAGCTTTGCACTTTCGACACTCCTCTCTCAAGATGAGACATTTCGGCTAGCCATCCCAACATAATCGATATAACTAGTTTGCCCTTGATTGCTTAGGTTGGCAACATAAAGGAAGACAAACAAGAAAATCTCTTTAAAGAACAAAAGTATTCATTACTCTCATAAATGAAGTTGACGGCGGTTGTTGTTGTTTTGAGCACTTCATAATTACAATGCCTTTTTATAAATTGATGATGTCCTATGGAGGGAGGTTGTGAAAGTGGAAGTCAATTTGATTAATGATATGGAGCTTTGCCAATATGCATAAGAATAGTAGAAGGTGTCCTTTAGAGTTGCAATAACACACAAACGATTGACCTTTGTATATATCTTCCCAATGCCTTCATTCCACATAGCTAGTAAGGGGTCCAATTTTTTTAGTGATACTATGTTGTGAGCCAATTGCTAGCTTGTGCTTCTACCCACATGTAAATGTATTTCTTTAGTACATAAATTTAGATCTGTGTTGGAAAATGGTGTTGCAGCAACTGGTTTGCTTGGTGGAATGGATTGCCTAGATCCATGGAGAGCGATGCTAGTTCCATAAATTTTGTAGAGTTCCATACACAAGAAAAAATATTTATGTGGTAGTGAATGCAATGGTTTAAATAATAAATGTAAATGCGTGATGAGATTGTTGATGCAGACTACATAACCAGATAGGACGACACTCTTAAAAATCACATACAAGAAAAATAAAGAAGTGTTTGGCAAAGAGTAGAATCAAAAGTTGCAAAACTTATCCCACAATAAATAGAGCAAATGGCTATATACTATATCGTTTTAAGGTACTTCAAGTAATAATATTTGAAGCAGTTAGGGCCCATATGCCCCTTTAAATTATTGTACCTCTTATTAGAGGTCGCATCATGATTAATAATTTCTCGTGTTTCTAGTACAAAGCTGTAGTCCTATTCTTAACTTTGTGCAAAATCTAGATTTCAAAATTTCATGAGAATGGGGGAAAGGTTGACACATCTTTTCCATCCACTTTGGAGGATTGTTGATGTGTACTCTTTTCTTGGCTTCAAAATCACTTGTCATGCCTATGTAAATACGGTCATTGATTTGCACTTGATGGAGTAGACTATATAGCCCTCTTCGTCTATCTCTATTTCTTGGAAGGGAGCTGGATGTTGATATGGGGTGATTTTGTCTCACAAACTTGCTGTTTCATTTTGATGTGCTCCTTGTTGGTGTCTAGCTTGTTGTCCTACACTAAAGCAGTGTGTGTTAGTTTATTGTTTAATAGTTTTTGTTATTCTAGTAAATTAAAACTTATGCTCACCATTTAGCACTTCAAGTTTTCTAAAAGGGTGGGTAGATTTCCCTGTTGGGGTAAAGCCCCATGTGGCCGGTTAGGCCAGGTGCCTGCCCACTATACTTATTCATTATGTACATAATAGAATAAGGGGGCTCACATGTAGAGAGTGAGTTTTAGCCCCTGCAAACACAAGGTCTCCTCTTCTCCTCTCTTCTCCATTGCTGCACATACACACACACACACGCTCTCGCTCACGCACTTCAACTGGTATCAAAGCTCAGGGATTGGGAGCACCATTGGAGCTCAGCGGGGAGGCAAGCAGAGAAGCAGCAAAAACTGCAGCACATTTTTGTAGATCTATTTTGGCCTATCAAAACGTTTTCATTCAAACCAATTCTCACAATTCTTGATCGGTTTTGCGTCCTCTTCAACTTTGCAGAAGGAAGTTTTCTCAAAATCTTCACCAATTTTGAGATACGTCACTCAGACTGCCCGCACGTTTAGGGTACATAGGTGCAGATTTTTACAGATCTGTTTTGACTTGTATAAACAACACATTTCAGGTCTATTCCCAATTGGCCCCAACCGTTTTCGCGTGGTCTACAACTTTGCAGAAGGAAGTTTATGCAAATTTTGAGCGGTTTGGAAGATATGGGCTGACAGGTTGCAAGGTACTCGAAAAGTTGAATATTATGTATGCATATTGTGGTGATTTGCTACATTCGGATAGCTTTGATTGAGCTTTGTCATTCTCTTGTTTTGTGCATTGATGTTTTGCTCTCAGTGAAGAGAGTGTGGGTTGATATTTTCAACACATTTATGCGCACACATTGAGAACAGTTCGTGGATGTATGCATTCTTGTGGACTCTCAGGTTCGAGAGTGGTTTCATCACAGGTTATGTGCATTGACTTATGTGATTGAGCAGATTTCAGAAAGTGTGGTGCATAGATTTGCAGAGAGGTTTGCAAGCATTTTCGTCATGATTGTGAGCTGAATTTTCAGCTCATTTGGATGCTCTTTGATACACATTTGGTACATGCTTGATGCTCGTTTATATTGCCATGTGGATGCACATGATGTGCGCTTTTCGGCGGATGGTATTCTTTGCCTTGCAATGGCATATGTGGGCTGATTTTCAGCTATTTTGAGCATCAATTTGTGTCATATTTTTGGTTGGTTTACATCCAAGTTTATGCTAGTATATGCTTCGCTTGAAGAGTGCGGTTGATGCACTTTGTGTTTCAGATTACATGATTATTTTCCAAGCTTACGGAGTTGAGACTTTGAGGTAGCTCATGTATACTTGAGTGCGGATTTTGCGCATGATTTGCTCATGGTTTTGAGCATGTTTATGGCATGTATGGTTATTATGGTTAGATAGCCAAATACTGCCGAAACTCTGCCGGATTTTTCTTGCGAGTTTATTTGTTTATGCGCATGGTTTGCAATTGTGTTTTGATTGCATTTGGCACTCAGTGGTTGCTTTGCCATAGTGTTTTGGCATCACATTGTGAGAGTGTTTGCTCACCGGATTATGTCATTTGACATACATGTGGTAATCTCTTTAGGAGGGAGATTGTTGATGATAGTTTCATCGATTACCACATAGTGCTCTTGGATTAGAGCGGGTGTTTTGGCATCATTTGAGCGGTTTTGCTCACTTGTTTTGTTACATTGATCGCCATATTTGCTGATACTTCTCTTAGATAGCTTATACCATCTTATGTTGTATTTTGATAGTACTTGGTGTATGGCTTAGCCAGGCTTTGTCTATTGTCAGTTGATCGACTTGTGCTTGGCTTTGTCACAGGTTATCGCCATGGATTTGGCATGTACATCATTGTCAGGGTTTGTGCTTTTCCATACAAAGTTTGATGGTTCAAACTTTGAGCATTGGAAAGCAGGTATGCATGATGCATTGACTCAGTTGGGCTAGGTGTTGCCACTACAGGGCATGGATACTAGGCCAGAGTCTATGACTGACGATGAGTGGGAGGACTTTGATGAGCTTGCACGGTCGACGATCATGTTACACCTTGGCGAGTCTGTCTATTGCATTGGTTTGGATGCATGTACAACTAGAGAGTTATGGAAAAGATTGTGCAATGCTTTTGGCCCAAATGAGTCTAGAGAGATGCCTACAATCAAAGGACGATCTTGCAGACATAGAGATGTTGTGTGTTGGCATTGTGGTCATACAGGACATGTACGTAGGCGTTGTTTTCGGCGGATGAGACAACACAAGAGGGATGCTATCACTTTGGATGATGTGGGAGTAGATGTAGCGTTACGCATGACAGAGATGTTGCATTTTCTTCCATGTTTACTCTTGACTTTCTTATGTCGGTTCTTGACGACACATTACCTTCGCATTGGATACTAGATGTGAGTGCTAGGTTTCACGTCACGCCGAGTCGTGAGTGGTTTAGCACATATGCTAGTGGTATGCTTGGACATGTGTGTCTAGCTGATGGTTCAATGCATGAGATAGTTGGTGCAGGAGATGTCAGACTATCGTTGGCGAGTGGTGCATCATATGTGTTGCGAGATGTACGCCATGTGCCAGGTTTGACACAGAGCTTGATCTCTGTGAGTCACTTACGAGACAGTGGATGCCAGGTAGTGCTGGATGAGCATAGTTTTCGATTGCATCGTGGACAACTAGTCATAGCTAGAGGTGCTAGTGTTGGAACGATTCATGCGATGCGAGTACGTCATGTGCGAGACGACACAGTTTTCGTGAGTACGTAGCCATGCAGAGAGACGAGGCATGTCTCCTTTGAGGATAGGTTGCATGATGCTCCAGTTTGTGAGCATGTTGAGCTAGTTGTGCAGCAGGGTGTGTCATTTGTGGATACGATGACGGATATGGATGGATTGAGTGCTGAGGATTCAGTTGTGATTCAGTCATTCATGGATATGCTTAGGCCAAAGGCTGATGTATGTGAGTTAGAGCTAGACATTGCTCTTACCACACAGGGTTTCAGACAAAAAGATGCTCTTGGTGCGCATGTGACATGCGATGGACATGAGGATGGATTCCAGGGGTCAGAGTTCGGGTGTCAGGGTGATTTTCACGAGTGGAGTTCTGAGCCAGATTTGACTGAGATGGTCAAATTGGCAGATATTGCTAGGATTTTATCAGCATTCGGGAGTCTCATGTACGAGATACTCATCTCGAGACCCGACATTGCATTTGCAGTAGGTGCATTTGCAGTGGGAGCAGTTAGTCGTACAGTGACTGACGTTGGCCTTGAGCATAGGGGTACTTTGCAGTGTATGGTGAGATACCTGCAGGATGTGTGCGGCTTTGGTGAGGAGTATGGTGTCGATCGCTCTATACTTCCTCTACAATTAGAGCTGGATGCGCACAGATTCAGTGAGCCAGTGGGCATTGGCTGAGGTCATACTTGTGATGGCCTTGTACAGGTTTTATATGGTTTGCTTTTCTCTCTCATGGACACATTGGCCTTTACGTGGGAGGTTGTTGGGGTAAAGCCCCATGTGGACGGTTAGGCCAGGTGCCCGCCCACTATACTTATTCATTATGTACATAATAGAATAAGGGGGCTCACATGTAGAGAGTGAGTTTTAGCCTAATCGGCCACAATGCCCGCCCACTATACTTATTCATTATGTACATAATAGAATAAGGGGGCTCACATGTAGAGAGTGAGTTTTAGCCCCTGCAAACACAAGGTCTCCTCTCTTCTCCATTTCTACACACACACACGCTCTCGCTCATGCACTTTATTCCCAAATTGAGCCTTAAAAAGAAATCTATTGAAATTCCATGTGAACTTTTTGTCGGTTAAGATGGCTCTATCATTCCCTTTGAATTTTTTGCCACATTCTTTGACCATGTTTGATAGTGCTTGACTTGCACTATTCTTGTCAAGGAGGGCCAACTTGTCAAGAAAAATCTTGTAGCCATGGTCGAGTATCTCCATTGCGTATGTCGAGATTCTAGTGGTCCTAGTTTTCAAGAGCTCCTGCGCTTCTGTGTCTAGTAGAAGGTTAGTTGACTCATCAAATTCAATGCCCAAATTTGTCAGTATCTCTTTTTGCAATCATGTAGCAAATGTAAGAGTGATTAGATATTCTATTGAGCGTCAGCAAGGCAATTAAATGTTGTAAGAAACTATGCAAGCTGGAATCCTCCAACTTCAATTCACTCTTTCTCTATTCTTTATTTCTATCACTGCATTTATTGATGTACAAGTGGAGAAGCTGAGTAGTGTCAAATCTCTCAATGTATGCACTTGGGGGATCACCAACAATAGTTTCCAATTTCATTTGAGTTGAAGTTGGGTATACACAGGTGCCATTCCTTTGGGTAGTTGCTTTTGAGCTGGCGGCATTTTTTATGAACATATAAAATAGCTATACGATGGAGGTATACTGTGAGTGTGGATGCCATTTATTGGAAGGTGTTAAATATAATGATGAATACATGGTATTCAAAATCTATTTACATTGTCTGTGTCTATGATAACTTGTTCAAGGGTAGTTGGTGGTAAAAATGTAACATGCATGAAACAAGGTAAGATTATGAGGGCGGCTTGATAGCTATGTACTTAGTATGTAGATGATATAAAGTAAACATGCAAAATATAAGGATTATGTTTAGCATCACAGGAAAATTTTTGACCATGGGGAGAGAATATTCTTAGTAGACCACAACATTCTTCGGGTTGACCATGGAGAGAATATGCTCATTAGTAGCCCAGAACATTCTTTGTGTTTGCATATTGAGTATTCTAAGGTGGCTTCTGTTTTCCACATGTGAGAACATGGCATATGCCAGGCATGGAATAAATGCTTGTTTTATGGATGAGGATGGATCTCCTCGATATCATGGCCCCTTATGATTTGTGTCCAATAATTGCATACTCTAGTGTCAGAGGAAAAGTACTTTTGTGGTACCATTTGCTACTTATTACTCTAGTAGCATGCTTTGTAGGTAGCACCAATGGCAAGTAGTTGTACTTCTATTGCAAGAACGTGATCAATACTACAATGTAATATAAATAGTATTTGGAAAGTTGAGCCATTTGCTACACCTACAGCCCACTTAATGTTCTCTATAATCATACACTTAGTACCAATCATAATCTTGTCTAGCTCATTAAAAGCCTTATCTTCTAGCCAATGCTAGAAAAGTGCATGGTCAAGGGCATTGGTCTTAAGTGCAACAATGAACAAATTGCATGCTAGCACACCCTAGCACACATGTTATGATATGTAGGCCTTTGTTCAACCTCTATATCTATTTGAAAATTCTTTGCTACTGCAAAAGTGAAAGCCACATTGCTGGTCTTGTGAAATTCTTGAAGGAGCTAGAGCATTCTACCATGAATTTGGGAGGCTATTTCCTTGAGAGGTTAGGATGAGAACAATATTTTGTTTTATCAAATTTATAGTGTGTTCTACATGTTCAGATACGAGCATGTTGGGTTGCTTGTGTTTGTTTATATATGTCTCCAAGTCTTTGTAATTGAGAATCAATCTGTGGACCTTGCACTCATAAAGTAGGAAGAGGATGCATTACTTAGAGAGATAAGCTCCGTCTCATACCTAAAGGGGACTTTTTGTAATAATACGTTGACAAAGAATCCCTTTGTTTAGTGGCCTAGTTAACATTCTATGAGCCTGATAAGACATCAGTTCATGACAACAATGTTGTTGTATGTATCACAAAAGCCTTGTATAGGGGTTTGTCTGTTTGGCTTCAGGATTTTGTATTTTTTGTGATACTCATGGAATGTGATGTTTTCTAGATCCAATGGGCTTGCACACAAGAAATCAATCCAATGCCTGACTATAGTCTACGAGATAGCAAACTTTGTTGAAGTGATGGTTGGGGGGGGGGGGGGATTCAATGTATTCAATGGGTTTGCTCTTTCCGATAAAAGGTATCTTCAAATAGTTGATTGTTGCTTTTTGGTTTTGAAAATATTCCGATTGCAATCAAGTGGAGTTTGACCTTGACCGAGGCATGAAGTCCAAGCCTTGCAGCATCATCTATCAAAAGGTTGCGGCCTTCCAAGGGGTTCATGTTTAATTGTATACTTGAGAAGATAATGTGATATAAAGAGGACAATGGGACAATATGGAACAAAATTTTGGTGTTTGTAACCATGATGATAGTAAAGCCATTGAAAGGTGCAAGGGCTATATTTGGAGTTGTACTATAGTGTGGTTCAAATGAGAACCCATATTTACACACTTTTGCTTCTTGCATCACTTTGCAAGATTCATCGCACTTGCATATTTATTTTGTGGTTACAATGTTCTGGAGCTCAGAGGAGAACCCATCTTGAAATTCTTCTAGTATGTATACAATGATCTCATTTGTTACTTGAGGAAGTCATCTTTAGAGATCCATAAAATAACATGTGCATGCATGCAATGATCCTTGGTTTTGTATTTCGTGGCATACTAGGTGATGCTCTACATGACCCATTATATTGCTTCCACCTAGGATGTATCTATTTAAGAAGGTGTGCAAGATGTGATGGAAGAGGGCCACACACTCATTAGGACAATCATTCCACCTAAAAATAGGATTGTGGCCTTGAGAAAGTTTCTCAATTGTAGCAATCTCGTGCCATATAGGCCTAGGAAATCTCATCAACAATGAATGTCAAGAACAAATGTGGGAGTCCACATGTGTACACCATTGTTATGAGGGAGGTATCTCAAGTTTCTTTGATGCCATGATGGAGTGCCTAACATTGTTGATAGTAGGTTGTATTGAACAATATGTTTAACTGCTTCTTGGATCATATGCATTTTTATGTGTCTGCTTAGAGGTATTTATGTCTCTGTAAAGGTATGTGCTATTGGTGGAATTTGCAATCATAAATAATTGTTTCATCTGGTACATCACGAGCAAGTATGGATTGTACAATGTGTATACATAGAAGAAACTTTCCACCCTCATCATGATGTCCAAGGACTTCCGGCACTCTAGTGAATTTGCGGTAGGGTCTAAGATTTTTTCCATTAAAACGATCAAACATGGCCGGTGCATTAGTCAAGCCAAAAGGCATGACTAGATATTCATAAAGACCAAACATTGTGTGAAACATGGTCTTTAGGATATCTTCATCCAGTATCCTTATTTGATAATATCCACTTTTAAGGTCAATCCTACTGAAGTAGGTAGAGCCTTTTAGCTTATCAAACAGACCTTCTACCCGAGGCACAAGAAATCTGTTTTTGATAGTGATATGGTTTAGTGCTTGATAGTCCACTCTTATTTTGATAGATAAAAAGTTTGTTCTCCCTCAAAGCTTGAAAGATCAACTGGATATGTTGCTTGTGCTCCTCCAAGTACTTGGAGTAGATGATGATATCATCAAAGAGCACTCTAGTGAGCTTGTGGTAGGGTCTAAATATTTTCTCCATCAAAAAATTGAATGTGGCCAGTGCATTAGTCAAGCCAAAAGGCATGACTAGATATTCATACCAAACATTGTACGAAACACAATCTTTACAATATCTTCATTCACTATCCTTATTTGATGATAGCCACTTTTAAGGTCAATCCTATTAAAGTAGGTCAAACCTTGGATCTTATCAAACAGACCTTTGACCCACGGGATGGGATTTTTTTTTTGATAGAGTGATATGGTTTAGCACTCGATAGTCCACCCACATGTGGTATGTACCATCTTTCTTTTGCACTAAAAAGATTGGAGAATAAAAGGGAGAGGAGCTAGGTCTCACTATCCCTTTGTCTACCAATTCTTGTACTTGCCTCATGATATCCTCTTGTTGAGCTTGGGAAATTTGATAAGGAGGCTTGTTAGGCGGTGAGCTTCCTAGTAGGAGCTCAATTTGATGGTTATCATCCCCTCATTTTGGAGGTAAGTCCATAGGGATATCATTGATAAAAACATCTTGGAGTTCATTTAGAAAATTAGAGAAATAAAACTTTTCTTGATTCCTACCATCTTCATTTGATAAAACATTAGCGTCATTTAGAGACTCTTTGACAAAAATCATGTACGCAGAAACTGAGCTTTTTGTTGACTTATCAAAAGCAGGTGAATTTACAAGTGATATAGTACAACCGGACTCACTAGCATCTATATACATGCTCTTTTCCTTGTAAGTGAATTAGATTCTCCTTTTAGGGAACTTCATGTTGGCATCCATGCGGTTGAACCATGGCACCCCTAGGATAACATCCTCATGTTGGAGAGGGGAGATGAAAAAGTCTTCTTTGTCGATGTAACTTTGGACATGAAGCCTCAACTTCCCAATCAAGGGAGTAACAGAGGCTTGTTGTCCCTTGAAATCTCCATCGATAGTTACAGTATCTCCCTGTTTAAATAGCAATCTTTCCAGATGCATTGCGGTTCATTAGTGATTTCCAGAGGAGCCCGCAGCTGCCTGGTATATCCTACGCATGTGTTTGAGGTTCGAGATAGTGTAGTCTCAATTTTTGTTGTTGGCATGCTTTGAGCGAGAGACGAGACGTGTCTCTTTCGTACGTGAGCTCCACCATGCTCACGAGACAAATCATTTAACTGTGTAGGATGTGCCAATAGACTTTGTAGAGGTAGAGATAGAGCGGTAGTGCTCTAGTGAGACACAACAGGTATTGTCAGATTTTGTGCAAGCAGAGGTAGAGTAGGTCTGCACCCTAGAGACACAGACAGAGATGACAGATATGGATTTCTTTGATATGATCATGTTAGATGCTGATGATTTGGTACCAAGACGCACAGTTTCGGCTATGAGTAAGAGGGACGTAGCTATCCCGTGTGGGTATTGACACATTCATATGCGATGGGTAGTCTTGATTATGAAGTGATTGCAGATAGCGCAGTGGAGGCGAGTACAGTCAGGTTTGCACAGATTTTGTCAGCATTAGGGCATCTCATGTTCGACTTGTTAGTGTCGAGGCCCGATCTAGCAGCTGCAGTGGGAGAATTTGCAGCAGGGATTGTCAGTTGTGCGATGACTGACATAGCATGATGCATAGTGGAGTTTTACAGACCATACACATTAGTTTGCGAGATTTACATGTAGATTCTAGCATAGGTACGCACGCTCGCCTACCACTAGAGTCGATACGACTACGTTTAGATCAACCGAGTGAGCCGGTGGGCATAGTTTGAGAGAGTCTCTCACCTAGTTTCTTGTACATACTAGTAGTTTAACTAGTAGGTCTCACTTATCAGTGCATCACCTTTAAGTTGGAGTTTGTTGGGGTAAAGGCGGTGTGCCTCTTACCTCTGTCAGACACGTCAGAGATATCCGACCGCCCATTACTTGTACACACCTTATTCTTTACTAGTAGAAGAATAAGGGGCTCTCTCACACACATAGTGTTGAGCTGCTGCACCCACATCCTCTGTTCTCTCTCTCTCTCTCTCTCTCCTCTCTCTCTCTCTCTCTCTCTTCTCTCTCTCTCTCTCTCTCTTCTCTCTCTCTCCTCTCTCTCCTCTCTCTCTCTCTCTCTCTCTCTCTCTCTCTCTCCCCTTCTCACTATCCGCACATGCACCGCATTCGTGCACTCACAGTCATCTTATTTTGCTTGAGACAGGCCTTATCACTGCGAAAGTGGCCGGTATGGTGGCGGTTGAAATATCGATTCTTCTTTTGGTCTTCCACACGAGTTGCTTTTGATTTACCGTCATTCTTTGATTTTTTTCATGGAGGGTTTGATGACTGACTTGTGACTACCAAAGAGTTCGAGCGCTTCAATTTTGACGTTAATTCTTGGCGAACTTATGGATGTTCTCAATAGATGTGATCGAGTTGTGTAAAACCTTGTTTTGATATGTTGCCGGCAATTCAAATAGGTATATCTGCACAATGATCGATGTAGGTCTGTAAGTAAGCGTCCAAAGTTTGCTTTCCCAATTCGTAGTGTAAAAACTTCTTGAAGCCCTCGATTCTATCGACCTGCACAACGCGAGCGCAAAAGACCGGTTGAAACTCTGCCCCAAGTTATGGGTTGCGGTCATAACACAGTCCACCAAGAGTAGGCCTTCCCCTGAACAAAGTTTGCCCAAGATGTTGGGCATCAATGAAATGATGCATATCAAAGAAGGTGGTCCATTGCCCCAACCACGAGTCTATAGCAATCTCTTTGTGAAGAGGTTCGGATAGAGCTGAAGATGCAAGGTACCAATGGTGGCAGGAGAACACATTGCCTCTGCACCTTTGCTAGTTTCTGCTGCAAATTAGCGATGAGTGACGTGTCGGAGATAGATGGCAAAAAAGAAGAAATCCCATGGGGGTATTTAGAATCGGGAGACGAGTGACGTGTTGGAGGTAAATGGAAGAAAAGAAGAACTCTCTAGACGAAGCCCATGGGTGTGTGTGGAATCGGGAGAAGAAAAAGGTGTCTCCTCCATAAGTTGAAGCATGCTATCGGCGTCATTCTCATGTGGAGAAGCATCATGTGATTCCATGGAGTGTAGATATGTAGAAGAATACGGAAGTATGTAATAAGAGTTCACTTGTGATAGACGCCCAAGAACGTAGTACAATAAACAAGCAAGCGAAATATAGAGAGCGTAGAGGATAGGGCGAGAAAAAAAGAGGTGCACACATAGAGAGAGAGAGAGAGAGAGAGAGAGAGAGAGAGAGAGAGAGAGAGAGAGAGAGAGAGAGAGAGAGAGAGCTTGTGGTGACACAAATGTCACTTTCCACCCACCGACGCGATTGATATAGAGGGATAGGGTAGGCTAGTTGCCTTGAGGTGCAACCCAAAGGTAAGAGTGGCCATTTTTGACACTTAACTAAAAAAAACATGGTTTGGGCGGTTAAGTTGAGTCCTCAAAAGAAATCCAAAATCAACTGAGTAGCTTGGAAAAAAATTGGAGGACTTGGGTTTGCCGACTCTTGAATGCCGACTTCGCGTGACGACTTTGCACGTTGCCTAGCCGACTTCACGGGCTACCCTTGCTTGCCGCCCCTTAGGACACCACCCTTGCTTGTCTCCCTTAGGCCACCGCCCTCAGGTTGCGCCATTGTTCATGCACTTGCTGACCCCTATGCGTTGTTGTTCAACAATGTGTGTGTGCGCAGCTGCACTTACACAGTGCCAATGCAGCATCCAGGTGCACGCAACTGCGATCAACACTAGCTACCAACACTTGTAGGTCTCGTGCAACGCTCTTGCGCCGCCCCATTAGTGTGGTTGCACAACTACTCGTGTGTAGGTGCCCTTGTGTCGTTTGATACCGACCACTCAAACCGCCTCTTTACACCTCAACAACAACAAAGGCCACTTAATCTGCATGAGTGAGAGTGAAGCTACTGTTGTCGACATTGTGCATCAAGTACATGTAAATGATGATACCAAGCAAGTCCATGCACCACCATATACTAAACATAAGACTAAGACAAAATCCTTATCTCCTCCATCTCTGCAAAAACATACCTCAATCAATCAATACCTCTCACCATTGCATACGGGGCTGCCATGCCCTTAGAGTGGCAGCTCTCGAGGACACTCTTATGCAATAAATGGCAACAAAGAGGCGAAACAAAGACAAACCAAGCATCCATGTGACGGCCACTGGCAAATCAAACATTCCACACATGAGAATCCGTGGAAAAGAACTCACCAGATTCCCACCACCGGCTTGCATGTGCCTTCTTGCCCTCCTCTCTCGCTAGTAGTGTCCCATACCACCCTATATGAGAGTTGTGAGAGCCTGTCATGATGGGAAAATCAACATTCCACACACAAGAATCCATGAAAAAGAACTCACCAAATTCCCACCACCGGCTTGCATATGCCCTCTTGCCCTCCTCTCTCACTAGTAATGTCCCATAGCATCCTATACGAGAGTTGGGAGAGCCTCAATCAATCATCAATACCCCTCACAATTGCATACGGAGGGGCTACCATGCCCTTAGAGTGGCAGCTCTTGAGGACACTCTTATGCAATAAATGGCAACAAAGAGGCGAAACAAAGACAAACCAAGCATCCATGTGACTACCACTGGCAAATCAACATTCCACACACGAGAATCCGTGAAAAAGAACTCACCAAATTCCCACCACTGGCTTGCATGTGCCCTCTTACCCTCCTCTCTTGCTAGTAGTGTTCCATACCATCCTAAACGAGAGTTGGGAGAGCCTGACACACTGGGCCATCATGGCCCCATGAGCTCTAGTGAATTTGTGCACATCGCCATGCTGTGTATACACGCAAGAAGTGGCTTTGATACCAATGTTATTCCCTTATCGAATCCATGTTGCACACATGACATGACACAAGCCAACTCAAACCTAGACACACGTAGTGAGTGGACATCAGGCTTAGCTCCCAACCATAGAGTCAATACAGGGTCACCCCCGAGACTGTGAGCCTGCAGCCAAGTGAATAAGCCTCTACCACAAGGACCGGTGTCCCATACCACCAAGCCTACACAAACATGGGGGTGTGGGAAAAGCTGGCAAGGGCCAAGAGTCCAAGTGTGGTGATGTCAGGACACTGGCAAGGCCGGACTACACAAGGGCAAGGCCGGGCTAGGCAGTGTGGAAAGGGAGTCCAACTAGGGCAAAGGGCCAGGGGCTATGCTATAGTGGGTGGTTGGGTGGTGGACTCCTAGGTTCTAGTTCCCCTTATCTAACATTGGTATCAAGATCTTGGTCTTTTTTGGGAAAGGCACAGCTGTGGAGGAGGGGATCCACACAAACTTGCATGAGCAAGTTGCATGTCGGGGTCACCAAACCGTGGAACACCTCTCCTGTGAGGAGGACGACAAGCAATAATTCCATGGGCAACCCCCCTTGCAAGGAGGAGCCGTCGAGGCGGACTTGCACAAAATTCATCCCTTGCGAGCTCTACGGCTTCGCGCCGATCGGGGGAGCATTTCACGGCCGAAGCCCCTCTCTCAATACAGTGGCCGCCATGGCCCCCTTCCTTGCTCGCACACTACTGTAAGCGGCCATAACCGCTGCGTGTTCATTTTTTCACATTACAAGGGCGCCCAACCCCCTTGGGGGTTAATGGCCACACCCTTTTTTCAAGAACAAGGGGTGGTACCCATAGTGGGGTACCCCACCCCCTCCCTCGTGTGCGGATTCGGCTAGGTCCGACAAGGTGCAGCATCTCGACACGACCGGCACAAACTTCGAGTACCCAATTCTCTACGTATTACCGGCAAAACTAAGAGATTTAAGAAAAGCATTCCGACGGGAGTTCAAAGTACAATTACCTTAAAAGTCAATTACAATTGCAAGTATAATTGATTCGGCTACCAAGGAATTGCGGAATTCCCTATACGGCGGACAATTTGAATCGATTTCCACCGGATACTATCAATTTTGACGGAATTAGCAAGGCTAATTACACTTTGCAAGTGCTCTCAATCTTAGGTATTTTTTCTGACTATTCCTTGCACCGCACTGTGTCGCCATGGGTCGAATATCAATATGACATTTGATTTTGAGCAAAGTACGCCTGATCCTGCCCATGATGGCCCACGGTCGGACCCTCTCAAGGAGAGTACCCACGACGCTACGGCAGGTGACGACACTTACGAATTGCTCGATATTCAAGAATTTCATGCACTTCAGACACGCATGACAGTCATGGATGAAAATTTCAAAGATTTAAATGCAAATGTTACTAAACTATCCACATTAGTGATTCAATTAATGCAACATCAGTCCAAGGGTTCTGCTGACCCGCACATGCATGAGCACGTTGCTACACAAGGGCAAGGCCCTTCTAATCTAAGGCAAGGCCCAAATGCTGATACGTTGCATACTCTCACTGCAAAAGAGGTGGATGAATTGTTGAAAACACCAAACCACCGATTTTTAAGGGAGGAGACCGAGACCGCAATAAGGATGCAGTGAATATCTTTCTCAGCAAGTGGGATGGAATTCATGCCTTACGGCGTACTCTGGACGCAGTCAGAGCTCTGCAAACGAGCTTAACTCTGGAAGGCAAGGCCTACAAATGGTGGATGTCTCTCAAGGAGAAGAACATCATACCACAGAGTTGGGTAGCTTTTGAAGCTATGTTTAGCAAAGAATTTTTGCCTACAAATGAGGCAGATCGGAATTGGACAGCTTGGGACACATGTTCCATGTGTCAATACCCATCATTGCTTGAATATATCTCTCACTATCGGGATGTTATTCTCAAATTGGAAGGCTTAGATAACTTTCAACAAGTACGGCGGTTTATACGAGGTCTAACACGAGAAGAGCTTAAGAAGTACGTCAAGACCCAAGACCCTAAATGGCACTTGAGGAAGCCATAGTGAAAGCACATATTCATGATGATCCAAATGAAAAGAAAGCACATAATAGTCATGTGCCTGCTAATACACATGGTAATACATGCACTCAATATGGACACAATAAAAGTGAATTTATAGTTGCCAATTCAAATGCATCTAAAAAACCCAAGGGGTCCAAGGGTCCTCTCTCTCCTGAGGACTTTGATAACGCTAAGAAAAAAAAAATTATGTTTTCAATGTTTAGGAAGCGGTCATGGCAAAAAGGATTGTCCCAAGAGGAAATCTGCTCCTCATGGCAAGGAGAAAGCAGTGCACACGGTGCAACTGCTACCTCTTGAGTCTTCCTCACGCTTCTCTACAGTGGAAGTAACACACACAGAGGTGGTACATGAATGCTGTCTCACAGCTTCCATGTGGCAACAAACCTTTGGACCACGTGAGTTAGTACGTATGCACGGATCTCTGCAAGGCCACAAGGTGCGCATCTTGGTAGATGACGGTCCTACTCACAACTTCATCAATTATGGATTGGTGAAAAACTCAAATTGCCTCCAACTCCGAGTACCCACCGCTACAAGGTAGCAATGATGAATGGACATGATACCGAAATCTGGGATACTCAATGCCGAGTTGTTCCGTTGGAAGTACAAGGTTACTCCACATGCTTGGATTTTCAGGTTATGAACATGGAAAGGGTAGATGTGGTTCTTGGTAGGGAGTGGTTGCATAGCCTAGGACCATCACTGAAGCGTAGCTATGAGCACAACAACTTGATGTTTGAATCCCATGGCACACATGTGTTGTTGTTAAGAGAGAAGGATATACCATCACCGTTGATTTGTACCGCTGATCTTATGCAGCTCATTTCTGATAATGAAATAGATCAATTTTTCTTGTGTTACTCACTGTCTCATTTTCTTTCTAACATTGAATCTGTTGAACATTCCTCAATGCCGTATGCTTCTCTCTCATCTATTCCACCAATGACTATTTCTAAACAAGCAAACATTGCTAGTGAGTTACAAAAATTATTAAATGAATTTCAAGATGTTTTTCCTAATGATTTGCCACTAGGATTACCACCGACACGATCGGTGTAACATAGCATAGACGTGGCTGCAGGCTGTAAACCTATCTGTAAATTGCCTTGCCGTATGAGTTATTCTGAAGCTGCTGAGGTGGAACATCAGCTTGCTGACTACCTTAGCAGAGGATATATACAACTCAGTTCTTCAACATGGGCCTATCCTATCCTATTAGTGAAGAAAAAAGACGGCAGTATGCGCATGTGCATAGACTACCATGGCTTAAATGCGGTTACGGTTAAGAACAAATATCCATTTCCCCGAGTAGATGAGTTGTTTGATAAACTCACTCATGCTCACATTTTTACGAAAATAGACTTGCGGTTAGGATATCACCAAGTCCGTATTCGACTTGTTGATATACCCAAAACTGTATTCTGAACACGGTTTGGACACTACGAGTTCTTGGTGATTCCCTTTGGGTTAACCAATGCGCTGCAACATTCATGACACTTATGGATAGTGTCTTGAAGCATACTTGGTCAAATTTGTCATTGTTTTCCTTGATGACATTCTAGTCTACAGTGCTTCTGAAGAAGAACACCTACAACATCTCAGGCAGGTGTTTGGGTTGTTACGAACAAACAAATTATATGCCAAGGAATCTAAGTGTGATTTTCTACAAGATGAAATTTACTATTTAGGGCATGTTATTACAGCTAATGGGTTATATATGGATCAATCCAAAGTGGATACCATCCGAAAATGGTCTTGTCCTAAAAATATGAAAGAGTTATAGATTTTTTGGGATTTGCATGTTTTTACCGAAGGTTCGTTAAAAACTATGCTAATGTTGTTGTTCCCATGACATATCAACTAAAAGGCAAAGGCAAAGCTTTTCAGTGGGGATCCGCTCAACAACACAGTTTTGATACGCTCAAGGATGCATTAGCTACAACTCCCATACTGGCTATTGTAGATCCTTTGAAACCATTCGTTTTGGAAATGGATGCCAGTGACCGTGCTATTGGAGCAATCCTGTTACAAGACAGACGGCCAATTGCATTTGAAAGCAAGAAGCTTGATGTAGCTCAGCAGAGCTACTCTGCTTATGAGCGCGAACTCTATGCAATAGTGTCTGCCTTAAAAACATGGCGGCATTATCTGTATGGTGCTCAGTTTGAGATTGTGTTTGACCATGAAAGCATCAAATGGTTTACACAAAAAACGGATTTGAAGGGTCGGAAAGCCAGGTGGACGGAGATTCTTCAGGAATATGACGCCAAGCTAAGGTATCGTAAAGGTCGATACAACGTGGTGGCTGATGCTCTAAGTCGTATGCCGGAGATCAATTCTCTCGTGTTCACGGAACTTTGTAGTGAATTTTTTGAATTTTCTCAAAGGAAAATACGAGCATGATGAAGCATATTCCAAAGTATGGATCCATGTTCAAATGAGGGATCCTTCTCACTCCAATGATGGTAGTGTAACGTTAACCTCCACACCTAGTTCTCCTCTATCGAGTGATGAACTACAGCGATGGAAGCATTTCACCATCGACAATGGGTATCTACTCCATAAGGGGAGAGGTTGTGTACCGACGGAGACAGACATTCGGTGCTAAATTCTTTATGAATGTCATGATAGTCCAAGTGTAGGGCACCCAGGTATTAGAAAAACTTATGCTCTCGTATGACAACAATTTTACTGGCCAAGTATACATGGCTTTGTTCAAGCTTATGTCTTGCATTGCCAAAAATGTCAAGTTAACAAAGCAGAGCGCCTGAAAGCAGGAGGACTCTAGTTACATCCTTTGGAGATTCCAATCAATGGAAAAGGGAAAGCATCTCTATGGACTTTATTGTGGGTTTACCAACCACTGTACGAGGTCATGACTCGGTATGGGTGGTCGTAGACCGGTTGACTAAACTATGTAAGTTTATTCCAACCAAATCAATGGTTAAGACACCAGAACTAGCCAAGTTATTTGTGGACAATCTATACAAATTGTATGGTTTACCAAGTAACATTGTCAGCGATCGTGATCCCAAGTTTAACAGTCACTTTTGGAGAGCTGTGTTTAAACGATTGGGTACACAACTGAACCTCAATACAGCCGATCATCCAGAAACAGATGGTCAGACTGAACGAGTTAACCAGGTGCTAGAGGATATGCTAAGAGCATACATCAACAAAAAACAGTCAGATTGGGAAGAATACTTACCTATTCTCGAGTTTGCCTACAATAGTGCTAAGCATGCCACAACTGGATTTAGTCCTTTCATGCTCATGTATGGGTTTCAACCTAGGTCACTAGTTACGGTGGGGTTGACAACCAAAAAACTCCAACAAGTTAAGGATTTTCTCCAAGACCACATGGATATGCTGAAACTCACTGGTCAGAATGTCCGACAAGCACAAGATCGGTATAAGAAGCATGTTGACGAGAAACGTCGGCAAGTAACCTTTGAAGAAGGGGAGGAAGTATTTTTACGTGTGCCAGAACATTCAGAAAGTCTGAAAACTGGGCCAACACCTAAATTATCTCCCCGATATTGTGGGTCTTTCAAAATACTCAAGTGAGTAGGTGATCGTGCCTACAAATTATTGCTACCTGCACATTCTCATATTCATCCGGTGTTTCATGTAAGCCGTTTACGTAAGCGGTTACATGAGGACGACAATGTCATTGACCAACAGATTTTGGTTGATTTCATTGAACCTCCTACCTTACCGCATGAACCTGAACCTGTTCTCGATTATCATGAGTTGCGTACACGTCATCATGTACGTCAACAAACCTTAATCAAGTGGAAAGACCGACTTGAGGAAGGTGCCACTTGAGAAAACATTAGTGTTCTTAAGAAGAAGTTCCCCACTTTTGTTTTCGAGGACGAAAACTCTTCTTAAGGGGGGAGTAATGTCAGGACACCGGCAAGGCCGGACTAGACAAAAGCAAGGCCGGGCTACGCAGTGTGGAAAGGGAGTCCAACTATGGCAAAGGGCCAAGGGCTATGCTATATAGTGGTGGTTGGGTGGTGGACTCATAGGTTCTAGTTCCCCTTGTCTAACAGGTGATCACACAAGATGTCTCACAAATGAAACTCAAGTCCTACTTATAGGACTTCATAACCAAAGAGCTAGGTTCACACTTGATCCCCCCCCCCCCAAAGCACTATCTAACACGGGGTATTGAATTAATTTAAGGCGATGGGATCAATGATGGAGAAGTGCTGGCACAAAACCAAAAGCGCGCCCAAACGTTGAATGCAAAAAAGTAAACAAAGGTAGGAAAAGTAAACAAGGGCCGGGGGTGGGGGACAACGACCAGCTTTATAATAATGGGAGTTCGCATGGGTCAACAAGCCAACACGCCCGTGTGGTTAGCTCACCGGGCTTCCACACACAAAACCAAACGCGCGCGCAAATGTCGATGCGAAAAAAGGATCAAGAACAAGAAAAGAAAAAACGGACATGAAAAGTAAACATAAACATGGGGGGAGTAAATAACGACCAACTATATAGTAATGTTAGTTCGTATGGGTGTCAACAAGCCACACATGCTCACGTGGTTACTCACCACCTGAAGTGATGGGTTCGAATCTCCGATCGACATCCATCGTTGACTTTTTTTGTGTAGTTCTCTCGCCTTGAGATCCGTGCGCTTCAACTATCGCCGCCTTGGGGTCATTAATACCCCATGTTAGATGGCGCCGAGGGGGAAAAAAAAAAAGAGAAAAACAGACACCAACCACGTGATGACACGTTGTGAACCAAGCTTTCATACCTTCTGTTTGCACTGTGCAAGTGAGGATTTTGCAAAAAAAAACCCGATGAGGAGAGGGGCAATGTGACAACCTCTGTCCTCGCACGATTCGTTCTCTCTCTCAGCACCACTGGGTTCATGTTAACAGAGCAGGGCTAAGACAGAGCAATATGAGCAAACATGGAGGCAAAGAGAACGATTCTTTCTTTTGTCACCTCACTGAAGGACTGTGCTAGGAAGAAGGATTTATACCAAGGCACTAGGATACATGCTGATATTCGGGATAGTGGGTTACTTGAAAAGAACACATACTTAGGCAACATGCTAGTCAGTATGTATGTCAAGTGCGGTGCACTTGTCAGAGCGCAACAAGTCCTTGATGAGCTTCCTATCCGGAATGTTGTCTCTTGGAGTGCATTGATAGCGGGATATGCCCAACAGGGGCACGGCCAGGAAGCTCTGGGCTGTTTTCAGCAGATGCAAAGAGAGGGCATCTATCCAGATGCAATTACCTACACTTGCATCTTGAAGGCATGTGGCATTATACAAGATGTTGATATGGGCACAAGAATTCACAATGACATTGTTGGTCAGGGGCTGTTGAAAGCAAACGTCATGCTTGGCACTGCTTTGGTCGACATGTATGCCAAATGTGGTGTACTTCATAAAGCACAAAAACTGCTTGAAAAGCTTCCTGTCCGGGATGTCGTCTCTTGGAATGCATTGATTGCGGGATATGCCCAACATGGGAAGGGCCAAGAAGCTCTGAGCTGTTTTCAACAGATGCGAAGGGAGGGCATTTCTCCAGATGCAATCACCTACGCTTGCATCTTGAAGGCATGTGGCACTACGCAAGATGTAGATATGGGCCAAAAAATTCATGATGATATTGTACGTCAGGGGTTGTTGACAAGAAACGTTGTGCTGGGCAATGCCTTGGTCGACATGTATGCCAAATGTGGTGTACTTCAAAAGGCACAAAAAGTACTTGAGGAACTTCCTGTGCGGAATGTTGTCTCTTGGAGTGCATTGATTGCAGGATATGCCCAGCAGGGGCAGAGCCAGGAAGCTCTGGACTGTTTTCAGCAGATGCAAAGAGAGGGTGTCTCTCCAGATGCGATCACCTACATTTACATCTTGAAGGCATGTGGCACTAAACAAGACGCTGATATGGGCAAAAGAATTCACGATGATATTGTCAGTTGCGGGCTGTTGCAAGAAAATGTTATGCTTGGTACTGCCTTGGTTGACATGTATGTCAAATGTGGTGTACTTCAGAAAGCACAAAAAGTGCTTGAAGAGCTTGCTGTCCGGAATGTTGTCTGTTGGAGTGCATTGATTGCAGGATATGTCCAACAGGGGCAAGGCCAGGAAGCTTTGGGGTGTTTTCAGCTGATGAGAAGCGAGGGTATCTCTCCAGATGCAGTCACCTACACTTGCATCCTGAAGGCATGTGGCACTATGCAAGATGCTGATATGGGTAAAATAATTCATGATGATATTGTTAGTCAGGGGTTCTTGAAAAACAATGTCGTGCTTGGCACTGCCTTGGTCAACATGTATGCCAAATGTGGTTTACCTCATAAAGCACAAGAAGTGCTTGAGAAGCTTTCTCTCCGGAATGTCGAGTCTTGGAACACACTAATTGCGGGATATGCCCAACACGGGCTGGGTCAGGAAGCTCTGGGCTGTTTTCAGCGGATGAGAAGTGAGGATGTGTCTCCAGATGCAATCACCTATGCTTGCATCTTGAAGGCATGTGGCACTATGCAAGATGCTGTTATGGGCAAAATAATTCACGATGATATTGTTAGTCAGGGGCTGTTGGAAAAAAACGTTGAGCTTGGCACTGTATTGGTTGACATGTATGCTAACTGTGGTGTACTTCAGAAAGCACAAAAAGTGCTTGAAGAGCTGCCTGTCCGGAATGTCATTTCTTGGAGTGCCCTGATTGCGGGATATGCCCAACAGGGGCAGGGCCAAGAAGCTCTGGCCTGTTTTCAGCAGATGCGAAGGGAGGGCGTCTCTCCAGATGCAATCACCTACACTTGCATCTTGAAGGCATGTGGCATTACACAAGATGCTGATATGGGCAAAAGTATCCACGATGATATTATCAGTCAGGGTCTGTTGGGAAAAAGCGTTGTTCTTGGCAATGCCTTGGTCGACATGTATGCCAAATGTTGTGAACTTCAGAAAGCACAAAAAGTGCTTGAGGAGCTGCCTGTCCGGAATGTTGTATGTTGGACCGCACTAATTGCGGGATATGCCCAACAGGGGCGGGGCCAAGAAGCTCTGGGCTGTTTTCAGCAGATGCAAAGGGAGGGCATCTCTCCAAATGCAATTACCTACATTTGCATCTTGAAGGCATGTGGCACCATGCAAGACGCTGACATTGGCAAAAGAATTCATGATGATATGGTTAGTCAGGGGCTGTTGAAAAACAACATTGAGCTTGGCACTGCCTTGGTCGACATGTATGCCAAATGTGGTGTACTTCAGAAAGCACAAAGAGTGCTTGAGGAGCTGCTGTTCGGAATGTGGTCTCTTGGAGTGCACTGATTGCAGGATATGTGGAACAGGGGCAGGGCCAGGAAGCTCTGGTGTGTTTTCAGCAGATGCAAAGAGAGGGCATCTCTCCAAATGCAATCACATATGCTTGCATCTTGAAGGCGTGTGGTACTACGCAAGATGTGGATATGGGGAAAAGAATTCATGATAATATCGTTAGTCAGGGGCTGTTGAAACAAAACGTGGAGCTTGGCACTGCCTTGGTTGACATGTATGCTAAATGTGGTGTACTTCAGAAAGCAGAAAAAGTGCTTGAGGGGCTGCCTGTCCGAAATGTGGTCTCTTGGAGTGCACTGATTGCAGGATATGCGGATCAGGGACAGGGCCAGAAAGCTCTGGGCTGTTTTCATCGGATGCGAAGTGAGGGCATCTCTCCAGATGAAATCACCTATGCTTTGGTCTTGAAGGCAATGAATACATCTTGAAGGAATGTGGAATTACACAGGATGCTAAACAATGAAATCACTTATGCTTTGGTCTTGAAGGCTATGGTTACATCTTGAAGGGATGTGGCATTACGTCAAAAGGTTTGGTCTTGGAGGCTATGCTTTACAGAGGCTGACAGGGCAAATTTTTTTTCATGATGAGATTCTCAGTTGGGAGTTGTTGACAGTGCTTGGCAAAGCAAAAAGCAGAATTTTGGAATGTTTCGAGATGAGGAGAGGTTAGATTGTGGAGAAAAAAGAAATGAAGAGAAGTAGCTCGCACAAGACGTTTGCCATATCTAGACTCCTTGAGTCTCTCTCTCTCTCTCTCTCTCTCTCTCTCTCTCTCTCTCTCTCTCGGGTGCATTCTTATGCACATATGGAACAGTTTCCCTGTTGCTGCAGTCTTATCTATGCCATTCGGCAAGCATGAGCTATGAGTGAGGAAAGTGCTGCCTGTGTGGTTGATTTGATGATTGATGCATGTGTGCGACGACAGCTTCTTGGTTGTATATACCAGGGCAATACATCCGGAAGGCGGAGACGTTCAGACATGTCCTCATTGAATGCTTGCTAACTGAAAATCCTTCTTGCACACATGCTGCTCCAACGACTGGGCGTGTTACCTGTAGATGATCTTGTGTCAACACAGCCGAAAATACTGCACGTTGCAACAGCATGAGTTGGAATGCATAAAGCTCATAGGTTGCAGGCCACAACCGAGTGCTTCTCATGCAAAAACAGGAAGGTGATTGGTACTGCCGGATCTACAGTAGTTGCAATTCCCTTCACTTCATTCTCTTATTTGTCGCATGCTGGAGCTTTGAGATGAGCTTTCTGTTTGTGGCAAGGTGATCACTACGGAGGACATGGCTACTTGATTTTTGGCCAAGCTTCCCTGGCAGTATGACTCTCTTTACAAGTCCCTTGTTTCCATTGCTACCACTTGGGAGTTACAAAGGGTTTGGGGTCATTGGCAGGCCTAATCAGTGTCGAAGATGACATAGTGAAGAATTTCCCAAGGCATTGAAGAGGGAGGTTTGGCAACAGGGAGCAAGCAGGCAACACAGGGCAGGAGTCAGAGTCAGCATCAGTATCATTGTGGCAGAGAGCTAACCAGTTGCTGTAGAGGTGGCTAGGCGGAGACAACCACAAATAATCCGTCAAGGAGGAGGAGATCGTAGAGACCAAAGAAGGCGGTTTCTCATCGTAGTAGGAAAGAGTAGTTAGCACAGATGTCTCTCAATTAGAGGGACCTTCAATGGTAATTGAGACCTTCGATGGTCCGTCTCTCTCCTGCCAGTCCACAGAGAGACAACATAGGCCAATTTTTCATCCTGGTATGAGCGAGGGGATAACTCAATTGCCTTTCTTCTTGACCTGGACACATGCTTGCTTTTTTTGAGCATCTATAAGCAAAGGAGTGCACCCATGTGCACAGAAGTCATAATGTAAACAGAGTAGGACATGTAAACCCAAGCAACCACCTGGTTTATGCTATCTTCTTCTACAAAGGTCTTGGTGTGACACATTAGAAACAATGAGAGAGAGAGATTCGTTCTATAAACACATGGCAACATTTTTACAACCCAAAGGTTCTTTCGTGTTATATTCATTCTCTACCTTTACCTCTAAACCATTTTATACTTTTACCCATCTACTCCTCTATGTCATTGACATCGTCCAAAGTTGGGAGGCTCTAAGAGTATTCGTGCGTAGTGTCATCTCGACTCGCAAAAACTTTATTCCATAGCTGAGCCCATGTGTCAAGAGTCTTTCTCAAAAATGCACGCGATTGGACTCTATATAATCCATGTTCTCTCAAAATCCAAACACCGAACTTGCAAGAATTACGACATCTTTTATGTTTGAGGCTTTACCCAATCAAGTCCATGACGGCTTCTTTTGCGATTCGAGAGTCCTTCTAGAGCCTAAAACCCCTTGATGCTCCTACCCTCCTTTATGCCTTTCTTCAAGTCAGGGGTCGCGGGGCAGGCGATCAGCACCGTTTATCTGCTCAACTTTCTACACCATAATCTAGCTTGCAGGCGACGGAGCGGGAGGCAAATACACCAACATCCACAGCAGCAGGAATTGCTGCCAACTCAACGCTCATAATTTGTTTGCAGACTTGTCGAAACCCCCTGGAGTCGAATAGAGACCACACTGTCGTCACCCCTAAAGTCCATCAGTTTTGTTGGCCTCACTCCCCCCGACTGTGAAAGGCCGGCCGGTGCAGTACTGCTCCCGCCATTGGCTCCCCGCCTCCATGCGGTCGCAGTATTACAGGGAGGACCATTCCCTAGACCTTCATGATCCTTGATGCTTTCCTCTGCTCCTGCCTTCATTGATGCACCTTCTCTCCGTAATCCTATTTTAATGCCGAGCGAGAGCAAGGGTCCTTCCGAGGGTGAGAGAGAGATAAAGGGCTATGGAAGCTTGATTATATTTTCGAGCGAGAGCGGGGCTTAATCCTCTCGATTAAGCTCTTCCCTATCTCTCGCTGCCTGTGCGCCATATCTTCCCTTCGTTTCACCCCATATACCTTACGGGTAGTCACATTATTCATTGCCAACCCATGTTTTTTTTTTTTTATAGCAAAACTCACAATTGTGAGCGACTTATATTGATCATCCCAAAAAATTACAAGAACTTGCCAACCCATGTTGTGCGTATCCCGTAATCGATGTACCCAAACGATATCAAGCACTTTTGTGCATTCCGAAGTGCACCAAAGTATCTTCCAAAGCAAGCGTGTCATTTGGCTTCGGCATAATTATCGGTGCCAAGCACATCTCCTGCAGCCCAAATACAATGAAAAAACTATTACGACCATAACTTGACCAATCGACCATAACTTGACCAATTGAAGTACGATTTGAGCAGTCTACAGAACATACTCTAGCCCATGTTAGACACTATAAACCAAAACCCAGTAAAATTGAAACCAATCACCCATGCATGCATCTTGAGATTGGTCCAAAAATGGCAGAACCAACCCTTGAAAACCTTGTACTACTCATGTCTTCCTTATTTCGGAATCTAATTGACGAGCTGTAAAGACAAGCACTACACAATTAGGACATAAACCTGCACTTCGGCAATGTTTAAGCATCCCGGCCTATAGGCATAAAACACACACTTATTGGCCCCAAAAACCATATGTGGCAGACATTTATCATTACAATTGTATGTCGCCCCTTCACTGCACAATTGACATATACACATCAAATAAGTGTAATATGCAACTTTTAATCCTATTTCCCATTGAGGGAGCGGAGCAATACGACATCGATCTTTACAAGTCCCAAATTGAAGCTCAAACAGTGAAGTACGACCACCGAATGTTTTTTTGAGGGTTGAATTTGTCACTTTTTGGAATGTGTCTCTAATGACTTTTTCAACTCACAAAGATTTTAGTTGGTAGTTTTTGATGCAAGTTGCCGGATGTTCTTGAAGCTTCTCAATGGGATATGTATGCACATAGATATTCGTGCTTGAAGTTTGACATTAAACGGGGATTGGAGAAAAAATTGATTTTCATCAATTTTGGATATGCACATAGATATTTGTGCTTGAAGTTTGACATTAAACGGGGATTGGAGAAAAAATTGATTTTCATCAATTTTGGTGAGGCTAGTATAGATGATTGAAATTACCAGATTGGATGCCCAAACCCAAAGTCAAAGACACAACTTAATAGCCGGTCTTTATGAATCAGCTATTGGGTTCCTAAGCCGCAAGTTATATATTGATTGACATTGTGCCAAAAAAAAAAATAATTGTACAGAGTTGGAATTGCTCTATAGAAGCACTAGTTCATAGTCGGATACCAAGGGGATTATTTGTTCTCTTTCGCTCTCGATGATGATGAGAAAACAAAAAAACGATGTCATGTTTGCAGTTAAAATACTTGAATTGTGAATTCATGATGAATAATGTGACCCTTCTTGCTACAATGGTAGCATTCTATGTCACTCTTGCCTTTAGCACTGCGAGACTTGCTACGAGACTGATTCCTCTTTCCACTTTTGTACTTTTCTTTGGTCCTTCCCCTGACAACTAAGGCTGTTCCTTTGCCTTTGCCCATTGTGTTTCTGTTGG
This sequence comes from Adiantum capillus-veneris, assembly GCF_014529385.1. Classification (NCBI taxonomy): domain Eukaryota; kingdom Viridiplantae; phylum Streptophyta; class Polypodiopsida; order Polypodiales; family Pteridaceae; genus Adiantum; species Adiantum capillus-veneris. The sequence goes on from NC_140950.1 coordinate 93,618,293, forward strand.
TTTCTTTAGTAAGCAGCCTGACTTCTACACCTGCTATGGTCAAACCATCTGGAGGTGTAGAATTACTCAAATCTGTGCGAAAAGTGTCCCAACTTTTCGGCAATGTGATCAACAGGAACATATCTCTAACAGGTTCATCAAACTTGACACCTTGAGCTGACAACTGACTGTAGATGGTGTTGAATTCATTCAGATGATTGGACAAGGGTGTCCCTTCTTTCATCTTCAAGTCAACAAGATTTTTAAGCCAGTATACCTGTGAAGCCGCACTCTGCTTCTCATAAAGATCACTCAGCTTTGTCCATGCTTCATAAGCCGACATCTCGTCTGCTACATTGAAGTAAACGCTTTCTGCCAAAGTCAGCATAATGGTAGAAAGTGCCAATTCATCCATTTCGCTCCATTCATCTTCATCCATATCTTGTGGTTTTATCCCCTTGAGCTTTATAGGTTTTATCTGCTTCTTTTGTACCAACACGTGCCAAATCTTCTTCTTCCACAATGGAAAATTGGTTCCATCCAGCTTCTTGATATTGTAAAGAGCAGTGTCCTATGATCCAGCCATAGCTACGCTTCACAATAGTTTACTTTCTTGGAAAAAATTCCGCAGAGTTTCCCCTGTAAGCTAACCTCTGAACCAATATCAACCTGTCAAATGAACCAAGAAAGCTTCAGATTCTGCAAAAATTTTGGCAGAGTCTCCTTTGTAAAATGGCTCTGGTGTACTAAAAAATAGACCAAAAACAGCTTAAAAAACCACTGTGTCTCTAACACTGTAAGCTGTGGGTAAACCTGTCCTACACCTGTACTGTCTCTCACTGTCCTGCCTCACTGTCCTATAAGCATAGACTGCGACAATGCCTCAACGACAGTAAAGCAAAGATGCAATCCCAACTGTCTAACTCACAGTCAATAAATCCTAGCTGCCTATCTAAGGGTGCTCAAGGGATCGCTCCAAGACCTGTATCACCGAAAGGATCTCAACATTCGAGAATCCCCCAACTCAATAAAACCTCACTCGACCCTCAACAAAGGCTGCAGTAAATCTGACAATACATAGACTTCCCACAAAGTCATACAGCCACAAATTTCCCACTGCGTGACTCACAGCCAACAAACCCTCAACAGACATACATCATCTCTGACAATACATCCCATGTGGAAGTGCCTGCAATGTCAGGATGAAATCTAGAATATCAAGCAGCAAACACAAGCTACATGATGAACTAGTGGATGTCGCCTACAGTCTGTGTGTAGATGCGCCCGTGTCGTATGTGACACGCCTCCAAGAACTGTGAGCCGTCCTTTGATGTGTAGACAGCCACGAATCAGCACTCTGGGAGTGCCGATATCCTCAGCACCTGCAGTCGTAGGCCGAAACCCCAAATTTGCACTGTCGGATCTGCACTCGTCGAGACCACGTAGTCAAAAATGGCCTGCGCAGAACTTTGTCGAAGCCGAACGGTGGCCGAGATGACCTCAGAATGAAATTCTAAGAACACCAAGCCCTTCGGGCTTACCCACAGGATTTGGGGCCGTGTCTTTGCCTGTCGAATTTCACTCCAATCTGAGCTGGTGACTCTAGCCTCTTGCAGTGCTGCCCCGAGCCTCGATCTGAGCTCTGATACCAGTTGAAGGAGTACGAGCGAAAGTGCGACGCGAGAGAGAGTGCGAGAAGAAGAGCATGACGATATGGTGAACTCGGTCTGTTGTAATGTATAGAGCATAGTGAGTTCTTATTAGGTTTTTACAAAAGAATATGTGTACATACCTGGCGGCCCGCCCACTTACTTGGGCGACCACATTGGGCTTTATACCCCAACAATACCGCTCCTGTCGACTAGGTTTTTGGTTATGAAAGTCGTAAAACCTGTCCTGTCTTGACCTGTGTTTCCTATTTGTCTCTGATGCGCTTGATCTTTCATCGTCAGCCTCTATCAGTTGGATTTCATCGTCGAGTGATGGAAGGTCACAACATAGTAAATCTGTGAATTCTTCCTTTGTTCGATTCCTATCGTTCACTACAGATATCTTGTCAATTATTCTTTTACACTCGGTCTCCCATGGAGATTCTTGTTTCTCGCTCTCTGATCCTGACTCAAGGATGACGCTAGCCATTTGCAACGTTACTAGGTCGTATCCTTCTTCGTCACAAAATTTCGTAGGTGTACATTCGTTAACACATATGTCCAAGGTTGACAATATTTGAGTCCACCCGAATGGCTCAAATAAATGTTCAGGAAAAGGTTCTGGGAAATAAGCCTCGTCATCTACGGATATTTCCAAAACGCATTCCTCCTTGACTATCTCTCCACAATCAGATGCTCCACACATCCAGACATGCGCTTTCATTTGCATCTATGCAGGTATTTCTTTTTCATTTACAGTGGTTGAATTAAATTCTTACACTGGTGTTTTTGAAACGTCTCTATAGCTGTGATCCTTCATGTTGATCTTCATTATTAGCTCTTCGTGCCTTAGGTAGATTTGGTCATACCCCCAATCTTGTATCATTTTGAGTTGACGCTTAAAAGGTCGTCCCAAAATAATATCAAAGTTGTTCGTTTTCCCGAAATCCACCACAGCAAAGGTGTGCTCATAGTTAATTCCACACGAAGTTACAACTATTTGGTCCAGGATTCCCAATGGTCTCTCTACATACCCATCTGCGAGTTGCAGTTTCATTCTCGTTTTCCTGAGAGCTGGTCGGCCCCACTTCTCCCAAATTTGCTTGGTAGCAATCGCCACTCCCGCTCCACTGTCTAGGATAGCTATCGTTTTTATATCCTGATATTCCACAGGTAGGGTTGTATTCCCCTCCTCGCCTTCACAGTAATCTCCGACCTTGTTTATGGGCACTGGTTGGGATTTGGGTTGACTTTCTCGTTTGTTTTCTTCTCCCGTAGGGTTTGTCAAAAGAGGAATCTTTACTCCCTTGTGCTCCAAATGTTTCCCCATGTCTTCCCATAAGTGTGGTCTGACTTTCAAGAGTTCGGACAGTGTGATTGGGCATGTTATAGGTGTCGACAGCATCTCTTGAAGACTTTTTGTGTCAACCATATGTGGAATAGTTCTCGTTTGGGATGGAACTAATGTTATCTCCGATTCTGCCTCATGTTCACCTATAAATGAAGGCAGGGTTTTAAAGGATTGGGCTTTGCTTTCCACAAAAACCTCCGTTCCCGCATCCCCATACAACGATTGTATATCGGCTGGATAAAATCCGTTATCCAGGTTAATCTCAGGAATTGGAGCAGACTGTAACGTCGCGCTTTCGTTCTTTCTGTTTCTAATGGTTTCCCACAAGTGTTGGGGCCTTTTTTCTTCAACTTCTGGAATTGGCATCATCGTCATTGACTTAGTGTCATCAGTCGTGTTCGGTACCACTCGATGATCCAGAGACAATATTGTTTCAGGCCTGTGTTTGTTTACTTGTTTTGGTTCATCGATTTTTAATTTTTGTCGCTCTTTGTGAATCAACACTTCTTGTTCTTGGGTTCTAACCATCTTAGGTTCAATCAACGCCTGGGATGTCTCAATGAGGTGTTTACACATTTCCAAACGCTTCGTTTCCACTTCTGGTTGAGAATAAGTTAACCATCTTTGCTCTAAAGTTTGGTTTGTTTTTAGCCTTGCTTCGTACGCTTGTAATAGAGCATCTAACGGCTCTAGCACTTTGTCAACCAAGACCGATCCTTCTGAGGACGCTTTCCTCGGCTTGTTGTTAACCTCAACAGTTTTACTCTCTCTCTCTCTCTCTCTCTTGTTTGAGTTGCTCCTTTGTTTCATGCAATTCGTTTTGCATGGCAATTTGGCTGTTCAACCTTCTCGTTTTCATCCTGTCTCGTTTCGCCTTCCAGGATTTTCGCTGGGTTCTCACAGATAAGCTCTCATTTTCTGTGGGTATCGGCAACTTGACCTTTTCCTCCATGGACTCATTTTTCCTTAAGTCCTTGGCTTGGGCTCTGGTTATCGCATTGATTTGGATCATGGGATCGGTTTCTGATCCGCTGCTTGCACCCGGTATCACCCCCACAATATTCATAGTCGCTTTTCCCTTGTTGTCCGGATTTTTTGGGCAATATGGAAATATGTGATTCACACCACATCCGCCACAAAACCTAAAATTTTCACTCTTTCGCCTTTGAAAGGAAAGTTACGCTTCCAATGATCCATACTTCCACAACTATAGCACTGTCCAATTGGTGTTTGATTTTGAGGAGGTGGTCCCATTGGTTGTCCTGCTCTATTAGGATATCCTCTTGGTTTGTAATTCTGGTTCGCAATGAACATTAACGTTCTTTCGTCTACCAAATATTGATCTCTCGAAGGTTGTGCTACATACGTTGGTGGTGCCATACCCTCGCTACTTCCCCATGATTGATAGGCTTCGTCTGCGTATATTTGTGATTCGGGTTCTGTTGCGTAAGGCTCATTCGGTTCCTCGTAATAAGAAACTTGAAGTGTACTATTTGTTCCTGGTGATGCTTCACAAGGTTGAGCATACCTAATCATGGCCCTATTTTCCTGTGGTAATGGAGGTTGTTGATCCAATACAGGTTGAGGTCTGTCTGCTCCTGCTACCAGATTCATATTTGGTCCAACTTGATACCTTGGAGGAGGTGGTTGGGATGGTCCTGCTGGAGGTCCATACGGTCTTTCCCTCACATAGTTTTTGTTATAAAAACACTCTTCCGTGCTATGATTTGTCCATTTTTGTTCTATGGCGCACCATTTCAGTACTCATCCATTCACAGCTGGTGCTTTCGGCTGTTGTGTGCACCATGACGTTGGATGATCCCCCCCGCATATGTCACACTTCCTCGTCTGAGACTGTCTCATAACCGGATTTGATCTCATATGTTGCTGTATTCTCTTCATTACCTCCTCTATCAATTGATCAGTTGTCGACATCAAGGATACCAGGGCATCCTTCTTGGTAGAGGGTTCGCTTTTAATCGACTAAGAGCCACTGGTTACTGAATCAGTATCCTCTGACACTTCCCCATATGTCTTGCAGTTATCGACAAGATATAATGCTTCCCTTGTAACCTGTTGAAACGTGCTACAGGCTTTCAAGTGAAGGTCCTTTTTCAAGGTTTCATTCCTAAGTCCTTCAACGAAGAGCACAGACAATCTCTCGTCCTGCGGTAATTCTCTCCTTGGGCATGTCTCAATGTATTGCTTGAATCTCAAGGTTGTTTCCTTCACTTTTTCATTCTCCCTTTGTTTAAAAGCGTATATCTGCGATACACTGTTATGCTTTATACCCCGTTTTGATAATTCTTCAGCGAACTCACGCAATACATGTTCAATATTCGGAAAAGTTTCAGGGTTTAAAGGTTGAAACCAGGTTAAGGCCATCCCTTCCAAGGTTAGCCTGAATCCGTCGTATTGAGTGTGGAAATCAGTGATCTATTCTACTCTTAAGACTTGCTTAAAGAGCGATACATGGGCATATAGATCCCCCGATCCGCTATACTTCTTTGGCATGCACTTTGCTACTTGGGATGGTCTGATCCGTCTATGGTCTGCGGTCAATCTCATTGCTCCCATGTCTCGACTTAATCGTTCTCGCGCATCAGGGAGGTCGTAGGTTGCTCTCGTTGGCTCCCCCGCCCCAAATCTACTACTAGGAGGCAAATGTGATGGGGTGGCTCTGCAAATGTCGGACCTACAGCCGTATGTGTAGAGATCGGAACTGCACTACCTCGATTCATAGCCATTGATTATCTGGAATGTAACGTTCCCATGGGGCTTGGCATCGAATAATGAGGTTGACTGAAAGAATCAGCTACATGAGTCCTCCCTCCGCCTGTGGTTAACGGTTCTGGCACGACAGTTGTAGGGGCTGGTCTTAGAGGGCTTGGAGTGACATAGTACTGGTGAAGTGGTCCCCCAAAGTACGTATATCCTTCCAATTCTTTTTTATCGATTGTTGCATATCGTCTTCCATACTTTTCGTAAGCTGCAATTTTTGTTTCCGCTCCTTCTGTGTAGGTGAAGACATAAAGTCTTTTTCGCTCAGTCATCTCTCCGACGTAGGGTTCCTCGCATCTATAATAGAGATCTTGCTCTCCGTTATTATACTTGTATAACCCCAAGTAGACATTATCCGTATTGACTCTCGACGTTTCGTTTTCTTGCCTTAATCTCGCATTAGGTAAGCTCATTGTTGGAGCCTTTTCCTCATGTTCCTCGTCTATTTTGGATTTTGTGCCCATCAATCCCCACTTGTCTACAATGTTAGGATTCAGGACTACCAAGTACATGATACCCTCGTCATCTAGGTACGTGTCTCCTCTATAGCTCACAGGCACTAAGTCCCTGAACTCACTTGGTCTATCTTCTATTTTCACACAGTAGCGGTCCATACCATCTTTGTATATCTTGGCACCTTGCTTGTTGTCATATTGATACTTGATGAACAATAGATTTAGTGTGGCCGAGGGGTCTGATGGTCTTGCTGCCATGTTTTTTCTTCCGTTTAGTTTTATTTGTCCCAAGTGTTCTGTGAAATGCTCAGAAGATCTCTCTGAAGAAGTGTCGGAGATGACCTCTTGAGGGATCGGCTCTAATGGTCGCACTAGGCCTTGGTTTACACTCTCTGCCGTTGATGCAACACTCGTTTGATCCACTAAATTTAGGTGTCTGGTGTTGATTTGTTTTCCCGATCTCAAAAACATGAAGAAAGTGGGATTTACTGATTGAATCCAAACCTCTTACCGGGAGATGGAAGGATCTTCCAATTCCTGCGACTGCATGGACTATTACTTGACCAGTCTCTGCAAATGAATACACTGGATGGCTATGAGATCACTGTATCATTCCAATTGTCAACAAATTCAACACTAGACAATTAATCTCAACACAATTTTGCTTGCAGATTATTGACAATATGTCCAATTTGAGTTTTGAAAACTCCTGTTATCTTGTATAACCTAGGCCTATGAGCAGGTCAAAAATGAGCTGGATCTGGGCCAGAGGTACACCGATCGCGATCGTAGTTCTGAGCCCAAATTAGATGAAACTTCACCAGCTTGTTCACTAGGCTATTTTAAGACTACCTGCCAGACACTTTTGCATTTGGACTAAAAAAAGTCAAGTTTTTACCATTTCTTGGTTGGAAGTGTCTGTTTTTCCAAATTTATCATTTTGACTGGATTTTGATGTTTGATTTGGGATTTGAGAGATACCTGGGGTTGTCCTGTGTACAGGCTATCCCTCTGTATGGTTCCTTCCGAGTTTTGATGTGTCTTGGTCTACTGAAAGTCAATTTCTAAGCTAGTTTAGCAATTTTTGACTTGGATCTGTATTCAGAGGGTTTGACAGGTATTTTGAGGTTTCTGGCTCTAGGTCCTTTAGACTTTTATGTTTGTATACACCTGGGGATCCCACATATGAAATCTGGTCAAAATTTGGCACTTAGGTATACCGATCGCAATCGTACTTCTGAGCCCAAATTAGACCAAATTTGGGTTTTAAGGCTATCCCCAAAGTCTTTTTGCATTTGGATCACCAAAAGTCAAGATTTTACAGTTTCTGGGTTTGTCAGGCTAGTTTTACCCAAGTGGTCTGATTTCCTTGATTTTTGATGTTTGTGAGTGTGGTTGCTTTAGACAAAGTTGTTTAGAATCTTATCAGGAAGGCACATGTCAAATCTTGTCCAAATCTGACACTGAGGTACACTGATTGCGATCGTAGTACCTGGGCCAAATCTGATGAAATTTTGTCTGCTCCCTCTGACAAGTGTTTCCTAGTGTTTTGTGCTACCACTTTGTGATTTGAATAAATATCAATCCTGTTTGGTCAGATTTTCAGAATTTCAGAGTCTTATGGCTTTTTTTGGCCAAAGTTATGGTTTTCTGGTTACTCGGCTCTGACTTTTGCCCCAAATCTGACTGGAATGTGATTTACTTATCCTACTCCTAAGTACAAAAATGAAAAAACATAACAAAATGAATCAAACAAAACAAACACGACGGATTTCGGGTGAGATTTCAGTACTCAATCGAATTAGAGAAATTGAAGAGAAAAAATGCTTTACACGCTCACTCACAGCTCCCTAAATCTCCTAAGAGAGGATCTAGCCGGTCCACTGGCTCTAGACTCCACTAAGCTCTAAACCCTTGTCTAGCAGCCTAACTGAGGTGTTAAATGGATTTGTGGATTGATCTTTTTTAAGGAGTCTAATTGCGCACTCGGTCACTCATCACCTAAGGTGCATTCCCCGGCAGCGGCGCCAATGTTTGCGGGTCGTTGCGACGGACGTCCATAGCATAGGTCTCAAGCATCAACATATTTATCAATACAGGGGAAGCGACTCGGATGAGGCATGGGAACTCACTATGGTGTCAATCCTAATGAAGTGAACTTGAAGAGATGCAACTTACTAATTCTACAAGTAAATCAAACGCATTACCGCCAAGTAATCTGCCTATGTCCTCCTACACCGTTCTTCAGTCATCACCCCCGTTTACCATGCAAATCATGTTGGAATCGCACAAAACTTGAAGGGAAGCTACAGGGGGTTATCAAGAATATATCCTATCATTGTCACAGCATTCTGGAGAGGTACAACGATCGCGATAGTTCGTCCCAAAGTCAGCAAAAACAGCGAACATGTGATCCTAATGGGTCGTTTTAGGGTCCCTAAAGCCCCTCCTAGGGTCAAAACAACATAAAACACGCATATAGACACTCAAAACAGCGATTTAAGGCCTCAAACTCTTAGTTGAAAACCTACACCGAATCTTGAATGATTACACTTGAATGAAAGAGCAAGAGGAGAGGAACACAATGCAATAAGCAAATCTGAATTTGGATTACCGTAGCCGCAATGGCGAAGATTACAAGTTTGAACAAGAAGGAGATTTCAAACGTGCGCTGTCTTCTTAGTTCTCCATTAAAAAGATTGTCCTCCCACTTACAAAAATTGACCTTTATAGATTAGGTCTTTACAAAATGGCTTGTCTGGCCACCACAAGCTCCCAAACCTCTAACTGGCTCTCTAATATACATTTGCTCCCATAAGAATAATCATACATCCTTTGACAATTTCCCGACGTAGAGATGCTTCTTTACAAAAGAATTTTACAATGGTTTCTCAAAAAAATATGATCCTCTGGCCACGGCCGCTGGTTGCTTCGTCCACCAAACAAAAATGTGTGTGGCTAGACCAAGAATTAATTAGAGAGAGTAATGAGTGAATGTAAAGTTTCAAGAAGCGTTTGATGGGTATTTCCCCACATGGGAGAAAAATTAGGGTAGGTCCACTTACTAAAGAGCTGAATATGGCCACGTGCTCAAATACTAGAGGTGTGAAATATGTTTCACTAAGAATTTTCATTTTTCTTTCCTTAAGAGTCTCATTATTTTTGTGTGTACGAATGCCTATCTTCAAAATCTATTTTTTTTTGTAAAACTCACAGATAGTGAGTAATAAATTAAAAACCAAAAAAATTATAAGAACATCCTTGCTTAGGCTCATTTTTTCTTCGGAACTCACAATTGTGAGTGAATTATATTAACATGACTAAAAAATTGCAGATTCTAGTCATACTCGTGCGAAGCCATGACATCTCCCAGGACCCAAATATACATTGGCTGACAGGGGAGCCACCCTGAGACACTAGAAAGTCCCTTAGAGAAGCTTGACTAGATCCTGGAGTAGAACTTGCACCTACCCTGATAATCAGTTCCAATCGTCCTCTTCCATTCCTCAAAGCTCATCTATTTCCCCAAGGAGACAATTGCTTCCCTGATTTCTTGTATAATCTATGAGAATTAAGCTGTTTGAGGGATGTTCCTGGAAACTCAATAGTTTCTAGCATTCCACACATGTTTGAAGTAGCAAAATCTAATAATTTTCATGATGATAAGTAGCCCTTGACTTTAAACACTTCCTTCCTAGAAATATTGTTTTTAAAGAACCCTATCTTCCACATATTTTAAATCCATTTGCAAATCTTCCTTGCTAGGCTACAAACTGCCAAGCATTCCTTAAATAAGTGAGTGAGGTCCTCACTAGCTATTTTATGTTGTGTACATCTATCCGGGCCTATGCCTCTGGCTAGAGCCTTCACCCCGATAGGTAATGCTCCCCATAGGAACTTCCATAGAAAGACCTTCATCCTAAGTGGCCATCTTGGGTACCATATTTTCTTTGTGATTGTCACCCATCTTGATTCCGGCCATTTCTTGCCCCATTGCTGGTTCAAGGGGAAGAACCAATACGGAGATACCATAAGGGTGATGTAAAACATCCTTGGTTAGTGCTTTAAGGAAATGTTTTTTTGTGAGCCATTGCCACGCTTTCCATCAAATCTAGATATGTAGGTAGGATACCAAAACTTTTCAAGCCGTTCCAAATCTCTATTGAACAGTAGTCCCAGTGAGGTGGAACTTGGAGGGGAATCGTTCCTTTTTGTTGCTATCCCAAAACTAGCCCCATCATCGAAAGCCTTTATTATTGATTTTTCTGGTGACTTCCCTCCAAAATGGGTTTGGCAGGATAATTCCCCCCTTAGATAGCCAAGGGACCAGTGAGATAAAGATTTGTGAAAGTACCTTGATAATTCTCCCCATTCTAGGGTCTCTAATGCTCTATTGCATTTTCAAACTGGCTCACCTGTTGTGCCCCCAAGTTTTTGGTTAGACCGCCGAGGGGCAAACAACTTATCATGTAGCTCAAGACCTTTCCACTAGCCCCCTTGCAAGCACAGATTGTCCTTTTCCAACATGGAATGGACTATTTTACCTTTTGACACTATCTCTCTAGACCACAATGACGGATCAAACGAGTCATTTTCTAATAGATCAATCTAGCTTTTGCAGATTAATCTAAACATTTGCATAATCTCTAGAGACTTCCTAATCACTTAGGGGAAGAGAAGAGAATCATCCGCAAACAGCTTTGCAAGAAGTTCATTGTTGGTAGAGCTGCTCCATCGCAAAATCTATTTTCTTACTATACTATAGGTTATGCCTTATTTTTTAACATAGATATAGTGAAATAATCTCATAAAGTAAAATGATGCCATCAACCTAAAAAGCTAGTCTAGAGGTAGTTCCCATGCAATAATGGAGTTTTAATACTCAAAACGTAAGAGTCTTATTATTGATGGAGTTTGAATGACTAAGAGATTGTCAAATAAAGAAGATAGGCAGTAATTTTCATACCTACATTTATTTATTTTGCAATACCTCCACCAAGAAGCGGACGTTAAATATATCAAAACTAAAAAATTACATAAATGCCTCATGTAGCAACTCTACCATGAGGACCATAACATCCTAAGACTACCATGAGGATCATAGCACCACAAAACAAACCATCTTGAACAAGGGAGACTAATGCCAACCATAACAAAACTCAAAATACTACCATACATACTAAGAAATACCATACCACATTCATAATGCCTTCACATGGGGCAAGGCCTTGAGTCCCCATCTCCGAAAGAAATCTATCGAGGTGCCACAATGGAGCAACTACTACCACTAGCAAGGTGCTCGATAGAACCACCAAAGACTGTCGAGCTGAGAATAACTACCATCGAGTCACAAACCGGTACGAACCCAACTGTTATTGTGAAGCCAACACCAAAAAAGTTAATACATACATTTTATGCACATATATGTACACACACACACACACACACACACACACACACACACACACACACACACACACACACACAACCACACACACACACACACACACACACACACACACACACACACACACACACACACACACACACACACACACACACACACAAACAACCACATAAAAATGAGTAAGATTGAGAGATATGAGAAGACAGATAGATGTTATAGATATGTGCACTAGGGATAGCAGTGCCTACTAAGGGATGAGGCTCACACTCTCAAGCAGAGGTGGAAGGCTTTTGTGAGGAGAAGGTAGGTGGTTGGAATACTTATCCACTTTCTTGTCTTTTTTTGGAAAAACATTTATATCCTTATTGGGGGGAGAGATATTACATCCTTCCTCTCCTCAAGAAATTGAGATAATATCCTCATCTCAATGTTACTTTGAAAAAATCCTTTACTAGAACTCATCTCTTAAAGTGATGTCATCAATGATGAGGTAATGCCTTGCCTCAACACTGAGTAACACCATGTATTTCATGAGGAGTGGGGAGAGGATCAAGGGTTGAGGTTCACAGGTGGCATCTCCAGGAACCTAAGCCCAAGTAGTGCAAAATCAAGGCAATAAAGAGACTTCTCCACCCCCTGCGACCCAGATTTGAGCCCCCAACCTCATGTCCTAAGTTTTCTATTGCATGTTATAACCAACTCACCTGTGCACACATCATGTAACCTGTCCCATTTTATGATGTTCTATTGTGAGCCATCATGCACTGTTCTAGTTTTTAATTCATGTCTGGGTTTAGGTTTAATATTACACCTACAACTACGATTTCCCCACTTTTCATGCATGGACTTCTAGGCCGTGGATCAGTTCACCCCATTCAATAAATGCTCGGTGTTACTTAGTTCTTAAGAATACCTTGGGATGGTAGGATACTCAAAATAGGAAAAATTTGGCCTCTCAAAGGAGGAGGTTTGACTTTGCCTCTCTTGTCCAAAGTGGGCAACCCGGTGAAGTACATAAACGCTTTGTCAAAACCCTATCAACCAACATATCATTGGAAAGACCTTAGAAGTAGGTTCTAAATCCCCAAACTCTGAAAAATTTGGAGGTGATTTGTAGAAGTTATGGCCTCCCCATTGAAGCTGAAATGTGAGGAGAGATTCCATTTATAAAACGCAGTTGTCACATCAAAAATTAGAATCTTCTAGAATATAAGGAATCTGATGGCATGCTATATATCGATGGATAGATCTTGATGAGAACATTCTAAATCCAGAAAGTCCGACAAGTTTTGATTTCATTTATAAAGCTTTTACCGTGCGCCCTTTTTGGACAAGAGAGAGAAAGTCAAAGTCATTATAGGCCCATTTGAGAGTCCAAAATTTCCCTAATAATTCAATACTACTATGTAGCTTAGACTCAAAGCATGATACATAGGCTTCTAATAGACCTATTTGACATTTACTGTTTATTTTGAGATATGCAAGGGACTAGGATGGGTGATATTCTTTGTTGGCTATAATACATGGATCAAGTTTCTTTTATTTATTGCTAGTGATGTAGGGATACCATGAAGGCATAAACTTCAAGATAATTGAGTTACATTCTTAAAGGTCCATTCAGATCACTAAAGATTTCATTATTGCTTTCTTTCTATCTCACACAATATCAAAGTCTTTTCTTGTTTTCTGTAACATTTTATCTATTGACCCATATCTCTAGCTTTTGATAAAAGGACTCCTCTCCATGCATTTGGCTTGACTGGCAGGATTAATTATATGATGAAGTTGTGATCATATTAAGGGGGTCCTCAAGACCTCACAATGATGGTAAGGTGTGTGTAAGGTTCTCTTGCTTGTCCGTTAAGAGTGTGTGTGTAATGGACAATGATATTTTGTTATATTTTACAGTTGCCAGGTGGAAAAAGCAGGACCGAGCTGTGGGCTATGATAAAGTACATCCTATTCATGTATATTTTATTATTCAAGTGCTCTTTATGATCTATGGCCATTTATGTCCGACCGACCAATGTGTATTCATTCTGAGCATATAAGGAAGTTATAAATAAATATGTGCAAGAGGAAAATGCTCACTCTAGCACGGGGAAGACTGCACCCAGTGCCTGTGTCTATTCTTCTTTCTTCTCTTGTCTTCTCTCTCTTCATGGTGGTGTAGCACTCCTCTCTAGGAGGTGCATTTGCACGTGCTCTCTTGCTCTCTCCCGCTCTCTATCTCTCTCTATGATCTCGTGTAGTCTTGATTATGTGCTATGGGATTGGCTAGGTATGCAAATTTGTCAATTTTATGGCTTGCAATATGTTATTTTTGCTATTTTGCAAGGCTCTCTGCACCTCCATCTATAGCAGTGATATCAGAGCAAATGATTTATTTATTGTAGGTGACAGGTGGAAAAAAGCTAAAGAATATGTGAAAGGACATTATATTTATGTATATTTCATTATTCAACTGCTCCTTATGAGCTATGGACATTTATGTCCGGCCGACAAATATGTATTCATTTTAAGAATTCAAGCAATCTATAAATAAATACGTGAAAGTGGCAAATGCTCACTCTTGCACGGGGAAGATTGTACCCAATGTTTGTGTCTATTCTTCTCTCCTCTCCTCTCTTCTCTCTCATCGTGCTCGTGTAGCACTTCACTCTAGGAGGTCCATCTACACACTCTCTCTTTGTCTCTCTACTCTCACATATAGCGTTGATTATGTATTGGTGCAACTTTCCACGTATGTGGATCTATTGTTTATGGCCTATGTTACGTTATTTTGAGTATTTTTCAGGGCTCTCCGCATTGGAAGCATAGAGATATCTGCAAAATATCAAAAATAACATACTGCAAGCCATAAAACGGATAAATTTCCACACCTGACCAATCCGATAGCACATAATCAAGACTGCACGTGATTAGACAGAGATAGAGAGTGGGAGAGAGCAAGAGAGCACGTGAAAATGCACCTCTTAAAGAGGAGTGCTATGCTGGCATGACGAGAGAGAAGAGAGATTGAAGAAAGAAGAATAGACACATGCACTAGGTGAAATCTTCTCCCATGCAAGAGTGAGCATTTTCCTCTTGCATCTATTTATTTATAGATTTCTTGAATACTAAAAGTGAATACACATTGGCCAATTGGACATAAATCGCCATAGCTGATAAAGAGCATTTGAATAATAAATTGTCCATGAATGTGATGTACTTTCACATAACCCATAGCTCGGACCTGCTTTTTCCAAATAACAATATATCATATTTCATTACATATATGAAATACCAAACTCCACGAGATGAGCCATGGAGTGTGGGGCTACAATCTTTAGGCCATTGATTTGCAAGATTCTCTTTTTCTCCCTTTTAATCTATGTTATGATTTGTTGTGTAATTGCTAATCAAGTCTACATTTCCTATCTTACACTCTTTCATTATCAAGCTTATGTTAGGTGTGTGTGTACTTGGAAATTGGGAGAGATGGTGAGAGGTTGACAGGTAAGTGTACATGCAAAAATTGGAGGCCCCTCTTTCACTTAGGTCCACTTTAGTTATGAGTGGAGCATATCACTAATTGCATGACCTCTTAGGGTAAGTTCTCACTCTCCTATTTACAAAGTAGCCATAGTGGCTTTGATAAAATAGCTAAAACACTATGCACATATAAAATGACCGAGGAATTTATTTATTGACGATTCCTTCTCCTCAACTCCAATAACTCCAATGTACAAGTCATCAACTCACAGTTAGTAAAAAATAGAAAGACAGAACAATTTTTACCCATTATGCTCTAGCTATCCCAATTGTAGAAAAACACATAAAAGTGGAGCATAATGGGTGATTATTGTGCTGTCTTTTTATTTTTCACTAACTGTGAGTTGATAACTTGTAGACTGGAGTTGTGAAGAATCACCAACAATTGTAGATCAAGAAGGGGTAACTTATTCGTGACCAAATACTTGATCATCATGAAACCACCACTACATGCACTGCATGGTTTATAATTGTTATCTTTTGACTTTTAAAGGCCACCCTAGAGAAGATTCTAAATGGATGCCTGAAAAAAAAAATTCCAAAGTTTCCCATATCTTCTCCACACATTTCATCATTCACGTTCCAATTGATTCTCTATTGAGAAACTGAGGATAGTTCTATCCCTAGAGGGAGGGATATTACGAGACTAGACACCCTCCGGCTGTATGTGGTTAACTACAATTGGGATATCTGGACTATAATGGGTAATTTCTATGCTTTCTTTCAAATTTTTACTAATTGTGAGTTGATGACTTGTAAATTGGAGATGTGGGAGTTGAGAAGAAGGTGTCAGCAATAAAAAATTTAGAGAGATGGTGAGATGTTGACATGTAAGTGTGCAAGCAAAATTAGAAATAACTGTTCTCCCTTTCTATTCCCATCAGTGGTATTAGAGCACGTCACTTATTGCCAGACCCTCTTCGGGTGAGTTCTCACTATCCTATTTACAAAGCAGCCATAGTGACTTATTGCTAAAATGATCTAAAACACTGTGCAAATATAAAATGGTCGAGAAATTTATTTATTGCCGATGCCTTCTTCTCAACTCCCACATCTCCAATTTACAAATCATCAACTCACAATTAGTAAAAAATTGAAAGAAAGCACAATAATTACCCATTATAGTCCAGATATCCCAATTGTAGTTAACCACATACAGTCGGAGGGTGTACAGTCTCGTAATATCCCTCCCTCTAGGGATAGCAACTATCCTCAGTTTCTCAATAGAGAATCAATTGGAACGTGAGTGATGAAATGTGTGGAGAAGATATGGGAAACTTTGGAATTTTTTTTCAGGCATCCATTTAGAATCTTCTCTAGGGTGGCCTTTAAAAGTCAAAAGATAACAATTATAAACCATGCAGTGCATGTAGTGGTGGTTTCATGATCAAGTATTTGGTCAGGAATAAGTTACTCTTCTTGATCTACAATTGTTGGTGATTCTTCATATATATATGATGTGTAGGTAGTAGGGGTCCTCAAAAGGGTTGTAATAAACTAATATAAAATGAATTGTGAATGTGCTAGTGTGAAGGTAAATTTAAACGAAATGAACATCGTTGATCACATTAGAGATTTTGAATGGACCATAAAAGCAAGGATCAAGCTTGGCAAAAACATTATGTTATCAATACTTTTAATTTTTCTTTTTTCAATTCAAATCATAACAGAATATCCTCTTTTGAATTCATGTGCTTTGTGGTGCTTGTTAGCATGCTTAGTGTACAGTTTTTGTGAATGCTTAATAGCAGAGTGCACACTTTGATAAATTTTATGAAAAAATTTACAATAAAAGTATCAGGAACAGGCACAATCGTAGAAACTCTTGAAGCAAGAGTAGGAAGAGAATGACTATACATAATCTCAAAAGGAGACTTATCTATAGCAGAGTGTGTTAAGCAAACTTGTAATATGCAGGTAATCATCCCATTTCTTGGGTTGAGAAGACACATAAGCTTTTAATAAATCAATAATATGCGATTAGTGACTTATGTTTGACCATTAAATTTAGGATGGAATGCAAAAGTAAAATCAAGTGTAGGGCCAAAATTTTAAAAAAACTGTAGTCCAAAAAAACATTACAAAAGTTTGAATCTCTATCAGATATGATTACTTTTGGAAAACCATGATGTGAAAACACATCTTTTAAAAAAACAAGTGTAGCTTGATGTGCAATGAGAGTTTTCTTGCATGGAATGTAGTATGCTCGCTTGGAAAAAATGATCAATAACATTCCAAATCATGTCATGTTTGTAAGCAGTAAAGTGGAAAATCAATAACAAAGTCTATAAAAATGTGTTCCTAAGGTCTTTCAGGGATATGCAGAGGGTGTAAAAGACCTAATTTCTTACTTGTTACTTCTTTAATATTTTGGCAAATTAAACAAGATGAAACATACTGTTTAACATTACTTTTAGTAGCAGGCCAATAGAAATCATGACATAAATTCTAAAAAGTAGCTGCAAAACCTCTATGTCTAGCATAAGGTGGTTTATGTAACTCTTTAATGAGCAAATCTTGGAAAGGTTTTTTGACACGTAGTTTCTGTTTGAAGTAAAGAAAATTTCTTGTATAGTGTATTCAAGAAAGTTGTGCACTAAATTTCTGGGCATATGTAACCAAGTGGTTTTAAAGTCATCATCTTGTACATAAGTATCAGGAATAGTATCAAACAAAGTTCTCATAATAATAGATAGATTATTAAATGAGGATCTTTGACTCAAAGAATCAACCATAACGTTTTCTTTACGAGGTTGATACTGAATTTTGGGTTGAAAACTTTAAATAAAAGTAGCCCACACTTAATATTTCTATCATCTATTAGGGGTTGAGATAACAAGTACTTGATACTTTGTCGAACAATTTTAATGATTAATTCAACACCCATTAGATAATGTTTCCAAATTTTTTAAGCATGCACTACAACAATGAATTCTTTGTCATATGTACTGAATTTAGCTTCAAACAATTTCAATTTACGACCTTCAAATGCAAGAGGGTGGTTATCTTGCATAAGAATTGCATCGATACCTTTTCCACTAGCATTAGTGACTACCATACAGAATGGTTAGGAAATTCTAAGACAAGTGCATTAGTCAAAGAATTCTTAAGTGCAATGAATGAGCTTTCTTGTAAATGAGTCCATACATAAGGGGTGTTTTTCTTTAACAGGAGAGTCAAATAGTGTAATTTGTAGATTAAATTACGAACAAAATTCCTGTAATAATTGCATAAATCAATGCCTACGCTATGATTGTATAGCTTCAATGTTTTTGGGGTCTACATGTATTTCCCTACCCAATACAATATATCCCAAATACTTGATGTAGGATTGGAGAAATGAACTCTTTTTAGGATTCAAGTATAGATGGTTTTGTGAAAGAAGGTCAAAGATACAAGTTAAGTGCTCCTTATGTTCTTACATAGATTTACTAAAAATCAGAATATCATCAAAAAATACAATGAAAAGTCAATGAAAATTCGGTTCATCATACGAGGAAAGGTTGCTAGTGCATTTTTCAGACCAAATGGCATGACAAGAAATTCATAGTGTCCCATTTGTGTATTGAATGCAGTTTTGTAGACATCTTGTTAATGGAATTTTGACTGGGTGATATCCCGATTGAAGGTCTATTCTGCTAAAGATGTTTGCCCCTTTGAGTTTGTCCAGAAGATTGTTCACTCTAGGAATAGGAAATCTATTCTTAATGGTGATCTTGTTTAGAGATTTGTAGTCAATAAACATATGAAAGGTTCCATTTTTCTTCTTAACAAGAACAACTAGAGCTCCATACGGTGAATTGCTATGTCTAATAAGGCCACAATCAAGTAAGTGTATAATTTGATTTTGTATTTCCATGTGTGCGGTTGAGTTTACACGGTATGGTGCTCTACACGGAGGTTCATCACCCGGGATAATATCAATTTTATGGTCTTCAGTATGTGTGAAGGTGGTATTCCAGGAGGCAAATCATGCATGAAACATTGTTTAAATTGTAAGAGAAATTCATTGTGTGAAGAGTCTTGAGAAGTTTTGGTTTGAGCAGAGAGTTGGTTTACAAGCACTAGATAGGTTTTGCCTTGCTTTTGAATTTCTCGTTTGGCTTGAGTGTGAGAGAGTAGTGGGAATTTTGGTGTTCTAGGATTTCTTGGATTGAGTAGGTTTTGATTTCATGAGTGAGAGTTAAATTGTGTCCTTTGTAATTGATTGATGGGTTAAATTCGTGACGAAAAGGCATCCCCATAATCATATCAATACCATGCAAAGGTGCGACTATAAATGTACGTGTACAAGAGAATTCACCAATGTAAACTTCAAGAGTGAGTTGAGTTTTACAATGTAAAACATTGATTATTAAAAATAGTTTTCACTTTGTGAGGTGAAGAAAGGTGTGAAAGAGAGTCGATGTGAAAATTGTGTAGAGATGAAATCATGGCTACTACCATCATCTAAAATTGTGATATCTTCACCTTTAAATGTGCCTTTTACTTTGAGAAGAGTGTGTGGAGATATAGGAAAACCTGGAGAAAGATTGTCTTTAGCATCATACTCGAGATCATAGCCCTCACCATAATTAACCTCAACTTGATTGTTGTCAAGATTAGCATCTTCGATGAGGTTAATTTATGCACCATTTGGGTGGTTGCTATTGAATGGTTTTTGGTTGTGGTTGCGTCTGACTCCATTAGGTTGGCCATTGGAATGAAATTTTCTCTTAATAGGGTTTTTTGGACACTTATCTACATAATGACCAAACTAAAAGCATTTGTAACATTTCACCTTTTTATTACCCTTGGAAGATTTGTTAGGATATTGATTTTTGGAAGGATTTTGGTTGGTCCTTTGTTGCATGTGGGTGTTGTTGTTTCCATGAGATTGAGATGATGTAGGAGAGTTGTCAAATACTCATCTCTCGAAGAAGGTATGGCTTTGGTGTTTGTTCTTGTCAAAGCTAGGAGAGGAAAGAATTCTCTTGTTACGATTAGTGTTAGTAGACTGGTCCACTTGAAGTTGATGTCCGCCTTTCTTTCATCTACATTGAGTGCCAAGTTGATGGCCTTTGATAGTGAATCAGGCTCAACCATGTCCACTTCAACACCGATTTGTAGTCCTAATCCAGATATATACTTACGCTTTAATTCCCTACGGCTAACATGTTCAATAGCTTGAAGTTGAATGAGGCAATTCCAAAAACGATCAATGTAAGCCTGTACATCTTCATTTCTACCTTGGCAAATGAGATCCCATTGGTTTTGTGCTTTACCTTTGTACTATGTGGGTAAAATTAAGGTAATTTTTTTTTTTGAATGCACGCCAGGTACGTGGTCTTTTACCATGCTGTTTGGTGGCATTCCATCATAGTGTATCACTACTATGGTGAGGTGATTTGATGCACATTTTATGATTTAATGTTCAGGAAAATTTCATCATGAAAATAGTCATCTAACTGACTAACCCATGCTAAAACCGATGTCGTGCTGCTTTGCCGACACATGATGAAAGACGAGAATTTGCATGAAATTTCAAGTTTTACCAAACTTATGATTTATGCCAGGGTTTGATATGACAATAGGATGATTGAAATGTATTCAAAATGTGGGTTTGCTGCCTAGCAAGAAATATTGGTGCTTACAAGCTGAGCTACAATGATGCTGCCAAAAAGTGGTTTTACAGGCTAAAACTTATAATGTTTGACATACTCTCGAGGCCTGTCTTTACGGCTCGTAAATTGGAGCTACAGTGTTGAAGTTATATCAGTTTGAAGTTTGAGATGATTGCAAACCGTACCGGATTGGTCAGCTGATGATGAAGGGTCAAAGTTGATATGAATGCATGGGCCTAAAGTGCTCACTTTGTGGAGTGCATCGGTCTTTTCACATTGGAAATCGGAGTTTTGGTGATCGAGATATTGTCAATTTGAGTTCCATCGGGGGTCAGTTTCATACCACTTTGATTGCCTCGATCAATGTTCCATCTGGGAGTTTTGGGTTTCAACTAGGGAATGCCAGAAAAGGATGTTGTGTTTGGTAGTGCTTTAGTTGAGTCATATGCCAGATGGCTAATGGAGACACATATGATGTGCTATAAAATGCTTTGGAAGTTACATATGTCAAATGTGGTGCCCGTACGGAAGCACATGAAGTTTTGGATGATCTTTCAATTCAAAAATGTCGTCTCATGTAATGCACTCATTGCAGGATTTTCCGCACAGAGGCAAGGCCAAAAGCTCTGGTGTAATTTCAACAAATGTGAAGTGAGGGTCTCTCTCTAGATGCAAGCATACATCTTGAAGGCATGTGGCTTTACACAAGATGCTAATATGGGCACAAAAATTCACGTGATGATATGGTTGGTCAAGGGCTGCTTTGGATGATATGTTGTGCTTATCCATGCCTTGGTTGAAGTGTATGCCCAATCTGGTGTTCGATCGCCCACTACAAAAAAAACGGAGGTCGCCCAAGGCTAAAGGCTAATGGCCACCCGACGGGGGGGGGGGGGGGGGGGGGGCTCAACGTTTACATTGTGTGAAAGGGGAAGAAAAATAGAGAGGAATAAGGTGCAGGCAGCGAAGGGAGTTCATAGAGAGGGGAAGGCGAGCTCATAGCGGCCAAAGGAGCACACGGATGACGACGAGCAAGAAGAAAAAAATTCTTATGGCCTCAAGGCACCCCTGTTTGGTATCATTCTCGTCATGTTTGGTGCTGCTACAAAGCCAACCTGCCACATCACAGAGGCCGCTACCATGCCTTGTCAATCACGGTTCCGTGACTTTCATGGAGGGGCAAAAAGAGGAAATTTGAGGGGATTTTTTAAGGAGGAGCAGGGTATTGCATAAAAGAGGAAAAAAAACATGAAGGACGGGAATGGAAGGAAGGCAAGGAGGAGGGCAAGAGCAAGAAAGAAGAGCTTGCTCTCGAAAGACGACGAGGATCTCTCGAGCTTGCAAGGCAAGAAAATGAATTTCTCTCTCTCTCTCTCTCTCTCTCTCTCTCTCTCTCTCTCTCTCTCTCTCTCTCTCTCTCTCTCTCTCTCTCTCTCTCTCTCTCTCTCTCTCTCTCAACAGAGAGGAAGGGTAGGCAAAGAAAGGGGAAATAGGAGCGGGATTGGCAAGCAAGACTCGGAGGGTTTTTGGCAACAAAGGGTGGAAGAGGAGGAAGAAGAGCGAGGTGGCAAGACCGAAGCAGAAGGAAGGGAAGAACGTGAAGCTCGAGGGTAACCAAGGGGAGGGAAGCAAAGGGCAGTACAGGAACGATGAGGGCAATCACCACTGAGGAAGCAAGGGAAGAAAAAAACAAACGGGCTTGCTTTCCCTCTCAAGGAGGAAGGATCTCTCTCTCTCTCTCTCTCTCTCTCTCTCTCTCTCTCTCTCTCTCTCTCTCTCTCATGTCCCTCTTCGTAGATTTATGAAGCAAGCAAGGGAAAGGATACGAACTGGTGACAGAGGAACATTTTGTCTCTATGTATTGACCTTGGGGAAGAAGACTCGGGAAAATCAATAGAGGGTGGATAAATCTCGATCAAGCATAGGGTGGAAGGGATTTTTCTTCAAAAATTTTGATAGGCAAAGGAGCTATACAGGGTGAAATTTCCATGGCAATTATCGATTGTTTCCACCGGGTTTTGATTATCTGATCAAGGGTTTTCAAATCAAGAGGCATATTGACGACAACGTATGCAACCAATTTGTATCAGCAGTTTCAGATATCAAGTTAATGGAAGCATCTGTTGGTTGTCAATATCATTTAAGTGTTTTTATCTTCTTTCAATTCATTCAACCCTAAAATATGTTCTCGTTTGTGTCTGTCTCTCTCAAATTACACTCTAAACACTGTTACTTACCCCTAAATTTGCCCTATCCGCACCGGTTTCTCTTGATTTGAGGCTACACTGACTATCCGTCTACATCCAGAAGCCCGACGCTTTCCAATCAACCTCGCAGAACCGCGCACTCCGACATTTTTGGTGAACATGATGCAAATGTGACTGGGGTAGATGGAACCAACCATGTTAACAAGCCAAGAGAAAGAGATGCAACAGATTATGGGGAATGGCTGCTATTTTGCAGCATATCAGTATGCAAGTCAAGTGTAGAATATGAATCCAAATTTGGATACTAGCTTGAAAACTGAGGAGTGGGAGTTGCAGCAATCTACATAAAGTGAACTAGGTGGATTTCAAGAGAAAAAAAACACAATGTTTTTTCAAATATCAGAGTCAACAATGGGAAAGAGGAAATCAGAAGCACCAAATGACTGGAAGCGAGAGATGTTGCAAGAATTGGCCCTTGAAAATGCCAAATACTCAACTTTTATATCAATAGGGGATTTCTGATGGTTATGATCCAGTAGGATACTTGGAGTGTTATGAAGTGGAACTAGAGCTACATGAGGTGCCAAAAGAGAACAAGATTTTGAAGTTTGACAGTTTTGTGATCCCCGATTTCATTGAGCGAGTTCAGGAGTTGCAACAACAAAATTTGCATAGCTGGAGTAAGTTTAAAGTTTCTATCTTCCGAGAAGGTTGGGATCCAGCATGTATGAAGATGATGAGGATTGTGTTAATGTGCCTCCTTATGTAGAGGTTCAAAAGAAAATTTAACGCTAAGCTTGAAACTACTATTGATGATTGCTTGCTTGAGGATGATAAGCTATTATAGGATAAAGATGATGAAGAGGTTGTCCAAGCTGTCTACTATGAAAAGCTTGGAATTGCAGATTCCATGTTAATGACTGAATTTGAAGAATACAAGGTCGAGAAAAGCATGAGGGTTCACAAGGTATGGATGTACATGAGCATCTACAAGAGTTGGATAGACCATGTTTACAGGGTTTGGGTATGCCATATCTAGAGGGCTTGGATGAGCAAGGATATGTGCTTGAAGATCTGCATGGTGATGGTTTAGAGGGGGTACAGACTCCTTCTTTATCAAGATTTTTTGATGCAGAGCTCTCAATATGGCAAAGTGCTTGTGAACTTGGTGATGCTTATTCAGAGGGGGTGCATATGAATTGCAATTTTTGGTGTTTCATATGATTGGGTTCATTGTGCCGATCAAATGGACAGGTGTAGATGCAATTTTCAACATGCATTGTGATTTGTGCTATGGAAGTTCAAAGATATTTGCATGAGGGGGAGAAACTTGATGGGCAATCTACAACAGATGTGGCTAGTATGCATACTATATGTGGAATGCCTAGTTTGCAACCTGAGAAATGCAAAGTGGAAGATTCTTCTGAAGCGGCAAACCTAGAGCTTATGTGCTTATTGGATGAAGCTTTGGAAGGCTTCTCAATTATGGATGAAAAGGGTACCGAGAAATCTGATTTCATGCATAAGCACGTTTATCCAAACGTGGCTGATGATGACCTTATGCAGTTGTTGGATGATGCTCTATTTGGTTTTGGGCATATACAAACTAGGGGAATGTTTTCTGATGCATCTTGGGAGTCCCATGAAGAGGATTTTTCTAGAGACTTGATGTATCCAGATATGCATGATCTGAATTCCAATACTAGAGGGGGTGAGGATGCGTTGCCAATGCTCCTACCTATGACAGATGATCAACAATTAGATGAACATGATGCACAAGGAAGATGGAAATATCAAATGTTGCCAGATGATATATGGGAATTTTTGTTACCCTATGATGTAGAAGATTCTCTACTAGCTTTTGATCTAGGAGGAAACGGTTATATGCAGGGTCTAGGGAAACTAATTGATATGCCATTTGATCCCCGTGGAGATGGATATGTGCATGGTTTGGGGTGATTAACTTATATACCATATGATCCATGTGGGGTGCATGATGGTTTACAAGTTAATTCATGCTTATGCTCTATTGCTAGGAAATTCTTGTGTTTTCCCTATGATCCTAGAGGAGGGTATATTCTAATAAGGTCATAGGTAGAAAAACGTTTTCAAAGCATGCTCACAATGGGTTAGTGCTTGTAGGTTTACAGAATTATGCTTGTGCAGATTTGGAATAATGGTTGGCACATATCGGAGAATGTGCAGGTTTAGAGGGGGCGAAAGTCGTGCTGCTTTGTGGACACGTGATTAAAGATGGGAATCTACATGAAATTTCAAGTTTTGCCAAACTTGTGATTTATGCCAGGGTCTGATATGAAAATAAGATGATTGAAATGTATTCAAAATGTGGGTTGGATGCCTAAAAAGGAAGATTGGTGCTTACAAATCGAGCTGCAATGATACTGATAGAGTGTGGTTTTATGTGCTAAATTTGCAGTGTTCTCCATACTCTCCAGGCCTGTCTTTACGGCTCATCAATTGGAGATATGGTGTGGAAGTTATATAAGTTTGAAGTTTGAGCTAATTGCAGACCACCATACTGGATTGGTCAGCTGTTGATGAAGGGTCAAAGTTGACATGAATGCATGGACCGGAAGTACTCACTTTGTGGAGTGCATCGGTCTTTTCAGATTGGCAAATATAAGATTAAGACCCAACTTAATCAACCTAATTAGTGATGCTAAATATCATAAATCAAATGCTTAGAGAAGAATAGGAGTGGTTAATAGCAAGAAGTCCATACCTCTCTCAAATCTAGAATAATGAGAGTATAATACTACTTCATGACATAATGAAATGTAGAGAAGAAGTAGACTAATGAGAACTAGGCCATAGAGTGAACACTCAAGAGAGAGAGAGAGAGAGATCGCAAAAGTGGATCCTCAAGAGTGGATACTCAAGAATGAAACCTTGTTGCATAAAGGCTTCCTTTTAAATGCTTTCACCACAATCCCTTCTACTATGGGTTTAAGCTTGAGCCTCTAGCTAGCATATACAACTTTGGAACTCCAAGTGAGCCCAAGACTTATACAAAGTGAGTGAGAAATATTGTGACATCCATAGCATATCTCCCGCTTGATGCATATTTGGTGTAGCCTGTGTTAGCCGTTGCTAACAATGAAGATTATGTATTAGAACCTCTTTCTGAACACTTTTTTGATCCATTTAAGTGGACTCAAATATTGGCTATCATGGATGTTTTTGTCAACGAGTATACACTTACCTTATTTTATGATGAAGAATGTTTCGACATTATCCCTATCTAAATGGTAATCATTATGCCACCAAAAGAGGAAACTCTTACAAAAAAATAATCCAACTCATAGAAAGAGCACATAAGAGTGAAGCTAGTGCTTCAAGGAGGAGAGAAAAAATACTTTGAATTTTCCAACCAACATCATAGACGACAAGAGAGGCACAAAATGACAACAAGAGAGGTACAAAAAGAAACAAAAGATTAAACTCCAAAGAAAAAAATTCGAGCCAAGAATCAATAAGATATAGTCTTTGATGATAGTTAATACGGAAGATTGTATCAAGGACACAATCATTGATAGATAACCCATCTCAAAAAGAGCGAGAATTTTGACACAGCACATTGGAACAAAAAAAAGCTCAAAAAACAAGCAAACGAGAGAAAAAAGAACCTACCACGACAAATACAAAAAGAAAAGCTACATATTGAGAATTCAAATGGACCTCAAAGAGGTATGGACCATTACGATGGGTTAGAAAAGCTAAAAGGTGGTGAGGCTATGAGTGTCCCATCACACTATAAGAAGTATACCTTGCAAGATAAAAGAATCATCATGGAATAACCCATGAGATAGCCTAGGGAACCAAGAAAATATTATGAAGGATCAAAGCATGCCAAGAAGATTGACCTAGCAAAACTCAAGGAGGAACCAAGACCTGCATATATTGCCACTGACTTGTCTTGAGAAGAAGAAGATAATTTTCTCATGACCTTAAAGAGTAGACGGATGTCTTTGCATGGTCATACAAATATCTCAAGCGAGTGGATCCTGACGTTTGTCAGCACATATGATACCCATGAGAGATGATTCTAAACAAAGCACACAAAGACCCTATACATATAACAAGACCTTTGTTAAAAAGATCAAGGAGGAGATTGAGAAGACCAAGGAATAATAATTCATCTATGAGATTAGGTATCCATGATTGTGGTGATACCAAAGAAAAATGAAAATATAAGAGTATGTGTTAACCTTAAAAAGGTGAATGCGGCAACCATAAAAGATAACTATTCTTTTCTATCACCAATCATGTCCTAAAAAGAGTGGTTGGAAAGAAAGCCTACAACTTCTTAGATGGATTATCAAGGCTACAACCAACTGGCCATTGACCCAAAATATTAGCATAAAATGGTTTTTTATAGGATTCGTTCAAATTGTGAAAAATGTGAATTCTTAGACAGATAGTCTCTTAGAAGAGGATTGCTACTGATATAGAGAAAGTGGAGGTCATTGCATAAATGCCTCTAAAAACTACCAGTGTTAAGGAAGTTCAAGATTTCATGGAACATTGTGGGTATTATTGGAGATTCATCTACATGTATGTTGTTGTAATTGTCAAACCCATATATGGCTTGATCACACGATGTGTCTGAGCTGAAGAATGCAAAGGGTCTTTTCAAAATCTTTAGCAAGGTTTGTCTTTAACTCCAATCTTGAAAAGTCTCGATCAAAATAAAATTTTCATGTATATGCTAATGCTTCTAATTCTGCTATTGGTAGTACATTAGCACAACCAAGAGAGGGAACCATGGATTTTCTTATCTCTTATGCTAGCATACACTTGAACAAAACTGAGAAGAATTACACTACAATAGATTGAGAAGGCCTTGGAATGATTTATGTTGTCAAAATGTTTAGACATTAGACATATTAGAAAATAAGTTGTTGTTCTTCGTAGATCACTAAGCACTACTCTAGCTAGTCAATAAACTATGTGTAATACACATAGAATAGCGAGATAGTTCATCATCTTACTAGAGTTTGAATTCATAGTGTTTGTTAAGAAGGTCACCACACATCAAAGAGTTGATCACTTATCAAGGATCACCTGAAGGAAACCTCTCAAAGGAGTTGCCATGATGATTTTCTAGATGCATATCTATCCTATGTAAGATGCTACCAAGATGTCAGATGACTTGGTCACTTTAATGACCATAGCAAAAGTAGATTGGAAAATTCCACTTCTTATAACACCAAAGTTGATTGAAAAATCGCTATGTATCAGTTGTTAGCAAGAAGATTGTACCAAAAAATAGAGATGGAATTCTACTCTTGTGCATAAACTCTAAAGAATAGGACTACCTAAATCAAGCTCATACAACAGTAGTTGAGATCCATTTTGTGGAAGAACAAACCTTGAGAAGACTTACATGGCTAGGGGTTTATTGTCCAACTATAGAAAGGGATGTCCATGCTCATGTGGAACAATGTTCCTAGTGCAAAAAGAGGGCAACCATGTCTTATGCTACTTATTGCAAATATTTATTGCACTAACATGGACAAATATATGGTAGTACAAAACAGAAATCAAAACAGAGGCACCAAATTATAGAATGATTGGACAACAATTGTACCAAACGAGGAAAAGACCAACAACTAAGACTATATATTCCTATCTTAGAACCAACATGTGCAGTTCTAGTAGGAGATTGTTTTATCATAAAACCATAGGTAGAGAAATACTTATGGCTAGCATATGGTGGCCAAATCTACTTTTTGATGCCAAAGAATTTGTAAGACGATGTGATGCTTGCCAAAGGGCTAGAATGACAACCAAAATGGATAGCATTCAATTTCAACCAATTATGGGATCTAGGAAATTTGCTAATTGAGTAATTAACTTTGTTGGTCCAATACAACCATTGACTTATTGTAGATAGTGAGAACAGACCCTAGTCAAAAATAAAAACTAGTAGTTACCATACACACTTATCGTGCTAACTATATAGTGCATAGTCAGTAAAAGGCCTAACTAGATACCTATAAAAAGGGCCCATTACTCATCTTTTGGGTTATCACTTATCGTGCTAACTATATAGTGCATAGTCAATCAAAGGCCTAATTAGGTACCTATAAAAGGGGCCCATTACTCATTTTTTGGGTTACTATTTACTAGTAATTTGGGAGTCTAGTTCCACTCCTTGTCCTCTTTTGGAAATTTTTTTTGAGCATTACTTGGCTATCATGGTTGTACTTGATATCATTTGTACTTTCAATATCTGAATATATTCTAGTTCCAATCTTAGTCTCTAGTCTTCCTCTCCACTTCAGTCATTGTATGAACTCATATCTGAAGTTTTCTTGCCTAATTTGATCTTACTAACTCTAACTTCCCAACCTAGAATAGCTGTTAGAAGTGACCAAATCGTTCGATTTTGGTGATCATGATGGAGAGTTAAATATCTCTTGATAGAGAATATATCTCCCAATTGGGGTTTGGAAGAGTCATTTGAAATTATCAATCATGCCGTCCAAAAGAGTTGGATGTGAATAAACACTGACATCAAGAATCATGAAAGAGTAGAATTGTGTCAATACCATACCAGAGGAGTCAAGGGGAGGCTCTAACATTGACACTGAACCTAGGAATGAGATGCATGCACACTTGGACCAAAGGGATGCTGAGGAGTGGGGATTCCTAGCATTCCCTTTAGTCTAGGTGAAGGCATTTGAAACAAGCAGAGAGGCACTCTTGCTCGAGTGGATATCAGAAGAAGTATAAGGTCAAGGACCGAAAGCACAATGAGAATAGTGAAGGTAGTAGAAGAAGTCCTAGATTGGCACATAGGAAGCTGGAAATGAAGCTTAATTTGAATACTATTACTGAAATAGTTGGTAATGAGAAATAGGATTCTGACATAGATCATTACACCGAAGTTCAAAGGCCAAGGAATTGAAGAAATCACCTTCAAAGGACAGATCCAAACATCATGAATGATCCATTGATTTGAAAATAATTATTTCAATATTCAAAGGGGATTAAAAGGATGATCTGGATGTGCATATCCAGGCGTTTGAGCAATATGCTGAGCTAAAGGATATAGATGAAGACGAGTGGGGGGGGATACTTTCCATAAATACTAAAGGATGCATCCCAAAAATGGTATTATTATTATCTAGCATGTCATCTCACAAATTACTCAAGTTGATTAAAGATTTTCACCTAGGATATTTTGATAATAGGGGTGATAAGAGAATTCTTTGTGAACCAGACAAAATCAAGAAAGGAAAGCTCTTCGTTTGGAGTTATCTAAAAAAGATCAAAGAATTGATGAGACAATTGCATGAACCCCCATCAAAAAAGAGAATACAGACCTAGTTCTTAGTGGATTTAGAAATAAGAATCTTAGGGAACATGACGCTCCAGTGCCCACTAAAACGTTTAATGATCTAGTCTAGAAAGAACTTAAGCTTGAGCAACAAGCTAACAAAGAAAGGGATCATAAGGATAATTAAACAAGATTCCAACAACAGTGACACATCAACTGATGAGTCAAAATCAAGATTTAGTTTCAGTTCATCTGACGTTAATTTAGATGGTCAGGTTAAAGACAAAAAGAAAGGGTCATGGACAAGAAAACTTGAGGAAATGTTGAAGCAAATAGCTAAAATGTCCAAGACCAGACCCTCAATTGGGAAGCTGGATACTTGATGTTCAAAATGTTGATCTAAGAATCATATGCCAAATAAATGTACTCAGTGTACAATAGCAAGGTGTATGGACATGTTTGGAGCAACTACAGATCAAAATCCATCACTTCAAGAGAAGAATAAAGTTTTTTGTGGTGTGAAGAAATATGGAGCATCTGGTTCTAGAGAAAATGAGGTTAGTATGGGTGCTAGACTTGGTAGAGGAAGGTATGAGGGGGGCAATGACCGAGGGTAAAGTAGGGCTGATTTTGGGAAGAGAAACTTCAATCACTATACTTGTGGAAAATATGGTCATTTTGAAGTGCCTTGATAATTTGAAACTAGAAGGAGCTAAACCAAAGAAGTTTATTTTATCAGGGCTATTACATGAACTGAGAGTCTAGTTCATGTTAATACTAGAATCAAAGAGATGGGAACAACACAAGGCTACCTGGAAGGAAAAGGGCAAGGTAAAGGTAATCAACAAACGGTAAGAGCAAAGGACTATCAAAGCAAAGATTAAAGAAGATTTGGTGAAGAAGATGCTAGAGGAGCCTAAGTGCTTGGAGGCCAGGAGAATTTGGAGGTTTCCATCATAGTCTTTAGTTCAGAAGGATAAGTGTTAAGTATGGAGCATAACTCACCTCTTTCAATTTTTAGTCTAAAAAATGCACATTTGTAAGGCCCTTGTTATGCGGACAAGCCATCGTGCGTGAGAAAAATCACTCATCAAAAAACCAAAAATGAAGTATTCGTTTTTGTCAAAATATTATGGCTAGAGTGCGGCCAAAAAGTGGTCAAAAAATGGTCTATCGGTTGGCCAATAGTCAATGGTCGGTAGCAAAGTTTCAGGTGGACTTGGCTACGGATACACATGGATGCATGGATGAATTTCAAGCGGACTTGTCTACCTAAGGACGGCCACACATGGGCACATGGGAGAGTTCAAGATGAGCTTGTGTACACAAGGGTGGCTACAGACATGGGGTTCACTGATGAGAGAGGGCAACCCTTTTGGCCTATAAAAGGAGGCCTCTTCTACACACAAAACTGATTGTGGTGGTGTGTTGTGAAGGTGTATGAGTTGGTAATGTGTGAAGTGGTGGTGAGATCAAAGTAAGGCGGGAGTTCCATAAAGGGTTGCTAACCCCTTTGTAACTTACTTTTAGTTCGAAGTGCAAAGACATTGAGTGGCTGCTTTCCCGTGGATGTAGCCCACATTGGGTGAACCATGTATATCATGTGTGCTCTCTCTATCTCTCTTCTCTAATATCTCTCATGTGTGTCAAAATTATCTCTCTCTCCATTAAGTCAACCAATCTAGTCTCTACTTATCTATGCCTCTATTTACTAACAATAAGATCATCAGACTGTCAGCTGAGAAAGAGGTGCATAATGGGTTGGATGAGATAGTAGTAGCGGCTGTTGAGAGTCTGGCTAAGGAAGTGAGGCAAGTCAGAATAGACTTGATGAGAGCTAGGAATACTAACTTGGGGATGGAAAATGCTATGGAGGAATCAACTATAATCATCAAAGGGTCAATTTGTCAAAGTCAACAATGCAGAAGCTTAGAGACCAAGGGGAGAAAGCACGAGAGAGAGAGAGAGAGAGAGAGAGAGAGAGAGAGAGAGAGAGAGAGAGAGAGAGAGAGAGAGAGAGAGAGAGAGAGAGAGAGAGAGAGAGAGAGAGAGAGAGAGAGTTACTACTGAACCAACCAACCTTGGCAATGAAATGATGATGATACAACGGGGGATGAGGGCTGCTTATATGGAAACCTCAATAACGTGCCCTATTGAATAAGTAAAATAAATACCTAAAAGCCAAACTAGATAATGGAATCACATTGGGAGTTCACTTGAGATGCCAAACCTCTAACACCCTCTTTGCAGCTCATAGTGGACATAAATAGTGAGACCAAGTCGATGAAAACGCTACCATGGACACCCCACCCAATAGAGGATCCTTTCCACTGGATACACCTCGGTTATGCTACTCTCAACTTTGTATCTTAGAAGAATGCCATCTTGGGCATTGCTTGCCTTTTAGAAAATTGAATTCTAGACCATATTACGTCCAAGAATCCCCATTTATGAATTGTGAGCACATCACGTTCAAATATACTTTCCAAAAAATGAACTTTGAAACACATCCTATCCATAATCTGACCAACAAAAATGGATTGGTGCACTCATCCTTAGTGTTTTAAATACTTCTTATTGGTTCCTTTCCAGATGTGTGTGCTTGAACTCTTTTGTCTTTGGCTTAAAATTCCAGAGTCAAACAAAGCGTTGTGTCACATTTATAACAATGTCTGCTGGACGTCATGGGTACTGAGGTAGCTAACTAAGTATGGGTACTACCATCCTTGTCAAGCTTGCCTTTGTTGTTGTCCTCTAGCAAACTTGTCCATTTGATTTTGGCTTCACAATCTCAAGCGAAACAATCTGCCAATTTCCTGGAGAGTTGTGCCAAAGAATAGGTTATCAATTGGATGGTAGTTGATCCATTTCACGTAGTTTATAATTGGTGTTGGTTGATGTTGTGGGAAGGCCATTTTGAAGCTGCAAGATTTGGAAAGTGTGTATCCTTCTTGCACTCCAAAAAGTTGACTGCACAATCCCAAGCCGTATTAAACTTCAAATTCCTCACACTGCTCTCGAAAAGTTTTGGTTGCCCTCGCAAGTTTCCTTCTACCATCCCGAGCCAATAAGAAGCTGCCTTTAGATGCCCCTCTCTTGGGATCTAAGATCCTCACCTCCAAAGGCCACACTAGTCCCAAGACAATCAAATTTTGTACCATCTCCCAAGATGCTCCTCCACTGTGCTTTTTACACTCCCCAAAGCCAATGAAGAGACCCTCTTTTGATGCCCCTCCCTTGGGCTCCAAGTTGCCAAGACAAGGCATCCACCAGCGTTTTAAAACACTGCATCAAGTTTATGATGATGGATTCATTGTGGAGAGGGAGGACATTGGACATAGAATTCTAAAACGCTGTCAAGAATGGGGAGCTTGTCCTCACTAGTCACGCCTAGCTGGAGTGCCAAGGGATGCTATGCCACTAGTGTTCTAAAATGTAGGTGCTCGCCATTGCCAAAGAACTTTCTTGTGAGCGTTTCAAAATGATGGATACCATCCATTGCACTACTAGAACAACTCTTGGCACCATTGGGCCAACGTTTTAAAATGCTGGATACCATCCACTGCTCTACTAGAGAAACTTTCGGCACCATTGGGCCAACATTTTGAAATGCTGCTTGGAGACGAGGTAAGTGGACGACACTGATAGGGAAACTAGCACCCAACCTTATGAGAAGCCACTGCAAGGGCTATCCAAGGAAGTAATGATGATGCCAACAAGGGAGAATGATCTACGGGTTCTTCTCTCCTTCACAAACTGCCTTGCTTTCCCAAGGTCATTGAGGATATAGTTCTGATACCATGTCAAACTTGACAATGAAAAAGCATAGAGACCAAGGGAGAAAGCATGAGAGAGA
Organism: Adiantum capillus-veneris; assembly: GCF_014529385.1. Classification (NCBI taxonomy): domain Eukaryota; kingdom Viridiplantae; phylum Streptophyta; class Polypodiopsida; order Polypodiales; family Pteridaceae; genus Adiantum; species Adiantum capillus-veneris. The sequence goes on from NC_140950.1 coordinate 93,652,421, forward strand.
GAGAGAGAGAGAGAGAGAGAGAGAGAGAGAGAGAGAGAGAGAGAGAGAGAGAGAGAGAGAGAGAGAGAGAGAGAGAGAGAGAGAGAGAGAGAGAGAGAGAGAGAGAGAGAGAGAGAGAGAGAGAGAGAGAGAGAGAGAGAGAGAGAGAGAGAGAGAGAGAGAGAGTTACTACTAAACCAAACAACCTTGGCATGAAATGATGATGATACAATGGGGGCTAAGGGTTTCTTATATACTCCTTATATAGCAACCACAATAACTTACCCTACCCAGACTTTGACAAATAAGTAAAATAAATACCTAGAAGCCAAACTAAATAGTGGGATCACATTGGGTAGCTCACTTGAGATGCAAAACTCTAACACAACCAACCACCAGATGCATGAAGCTATCAAAGTGGCATTGGAAGATAGTCAGTTGGAAGAGAGGTCTTCTAGCTTAGCGAGCAGTTCTAATAATGAGTAGGATGAAATCTATGTAACTGTGTGTTAGAAGATTTCTAGAAGCTCACAATTGAATTAGATAACAAGCATCAAAATCTATGACAATGGATCTATTAGCCATTAAAGATGATGAAGTCCCTATTATCCAAGTTGACTACAAGATTAAAAATTAATGGGAACCCTTGTCTCAAAAGCTATATTGGATGGTAGGATAGGAGTGAATATCCTATGAGAGTATCTTTGATAGAAATAGGGGATTCGAGATCCCAAACCAACACCTTTCTCGATACGAATGACTGATCAAAGAGTGGTCCAAAAGGCTACTGATATGATAGAGAATATGTAGATCAAAGTGGATAAAGAAAAGTTCAAAACTAGCTTCTTAGTAATGGATGTACAAGGGGCATATGGGATGCTATTAGGCACGCCGTGGCTCAGGAATGTTGGAGCCATAAATGATTATGCAAGTCAGATGTTGGTTGTTCAAGGGCCTAGTAGGCATATTCAAGTAAAGATTGATAGTACTAGAAGCTGAAAAAAGGCCATGAGATTGGAGGAACTCTATAGGACCTATGAAACAAAGAATATCGAATGTATGATTACATCCATGAATACTCTTTCCATTGCAAATATTGATCAAAGTGATACCTTGATGGACAAGGAGCAAGCTATGAGACAAAGATGACAATACCTTGATCAACTCATTAAATCCAATCTTGCTGAGAGGATAGTTTATCTTGATGGAAGAACACTAGAACAATTTGGCCAGGATAAGGAAGACCACAAATCAGAAGCACGTCACGCCTAGACTAATGCAGAGAATACACATCAAGCTGGTGAGTGAATAGAGATGAAACTAGGACTCACTGAGTTAGGGGACCTGTTCAATGAGTACATAGCTAGTATTTGAACTAAAAAGTAAGTTGAGTCACTAGCCAAGACAAAAGGAGGTGGACCAAACATATACCTTCAAATGATCAAGAAATAAAGAGATGGAACAAAGAAGATTGAGCGTGGGATTGCATCGATGATTATTTTTTCCATTACAAATATTGATCTAAGTGCTATCTTGATGGGCAAGGAGCAAGCAGAGACAAAGATGACGATACCTTGATCAACTCACTGAATTCAATCTTGCTTAGAGGACAGTTTAGCTTGATGGGAGAACACTAGAACAATTTGACTAGGATAAGAGAGACCACAGATTGAAAGCATGTCACAGCCAGATTAATGCAAAGAATACACATCAAGCTGGTGAGCAGAGAGAGATGGAACTAGGACTCACTGAGTTAGGGGACATGTTCAATGAGTACACATGTGGTATTTGAACTAAAAAGGAAGTTAATTGATTGGCCCAAAGAAAAGGAGGTGGACCAAACAAGGTACTTTCAAATGATCAAGAAATAGATGAATGGAATCTCAACTTAGAGGAGAATCCCAAATTGATAAAGATCAACAAACATCTAAAGCTAGAGATTGAAGAAAAATCCAAGGCCTTATTTCATAAATATAAATATGCGTTTTCTCAAGAGCACACTGATTTGAAAGCCGTCGATCTAGAGGTGTTCCAACATTGGATACTACTTAAGCCAAATGCAAGACCAGTGCAACTTTAGCGATATAGAATGAATCCTAACTATGCTAAGAAGGTCAAGGACAAGATCAATAATCTTTTGAACGCAGGATTAATAATAGAGTTGACAACTAGTGACTGCCTATTTCCTATTGTGGTGGTACGTAAGAAGAATGTAAAGTTGAGAGTATGTGTGAATTATTGGTATCTCAATGCTCAGACAATAAAATATCCATTTCCACTCCCATTTGCAGACATGCTGTTAGAGGTTGGATGGCTATATTGGCTACAACCAATTCAAAATTGCACCTGAATATTGAGAAAATATGACCTTCATCACTGAATGGGGAGCATTCATGTATTTGGTAATGCCATTTAGATTGTGTAATGCTCTAGCTACTTTTTAGTGATGTATGATGGGGATCTTCAGAGAATTCTTACATAAGTTCCTTACTACCTTTTGGATGATTTTACAATCTTTCAATTGAAGAAATGAATCTACTATTCAACAAAATGGTCTTTGAGATATACAAAGAAAAGAAAATTTGTCTGAACCCATTCAAATCAGTATTCATGGTATGGAAAGGCCAACTTCTAGGACACATTGGTTCTAGAAATAGTATTGAGGCTGAGGACAAATCAAGCGTGTTTAACAATCCAAAGCACCAACAAATGTCTTTCAACTGAGCTCATTCTTGGGGTATGTCAATTTTTCTTGTCAATTCATTCACATGTTTGCAAACAAAGGCTCTTCCCTTGTATGAGTTGACCCAGAAGTAAAAGAAGTTCATATGGACCCCAAAATATGAAGCAAGTGTCTAGTGCTTAAAGGAGGCAATCAACGATAATCTAATCCTTCATAAACCAGATTGGGATGTCATTTTCCATGTACTTATTGATGCGTCTAGAATGGCGATGGGAGCTATATTGGCCTAGCCTGATGGGAAGAAGGATTACCAAGTCTACTTCGCCAGTCACCGGTTTAGTTTAGTTGAACAAGGATATTCCAAAACTGAGAGAGAAGCACTATGAATGGTTTTTAGTGCAAAAAATTTTAGATGTTATTTGTTGGACAAGCTCTTTCACTTTTATGTCGATCATTGGGCTCTTCTAGTTTTGATTAGCAAAGTGATTATCCAAAAAAGACTCATCAAATGGATGATGTTCTTGATGGAGTTTTAAGATTTTTCATAAGCTATGCAAGACTCACAACAACAGTGTTGATTTTATATTGAGAAGTATAGAAGGTATATTAGATACTTCAATGCAAGATGATCCATAGATACTAAGATGTTATAGAATTTGAGAGTGGATGGGCCAGCTCCAGAATGGAAAAGATGTGTATGATTTGCTTCAATTTGGGAGATTTCCAAAGGATTGGTCCCAGGCGGCAAAGAAGAGGGCACTGATACTCAAGTCTAAAGTTTACCATCATTGTGAGTGCTTTGTATAGATTAAGCATTGATGTGGAACTTTGTGAGCCTATGCAAGGGAGAATGCAATTGATCACACAGAAGCTCACAATGGGAGTTCAAGAGGTCATTTTTCCATGGATGTTTTAGGACGAAACTACTCCCCTGTTCATGCTCACTAGCACGACACAGACAACATACTTATCATCCGATGACACGACTAACCCGTAGGTGCACGTAGGCAATATCGTTAGCTTGTCACACTGAGACCAATCTACACATACACACTTCTATGATGCAAGAATAACTAACCCTTGTAGAATGCAACCCACTCTATCCCTAAACCCTCACAACACCGTTTACACCTCATATGAACTTGGAATCGCATCAAACTTACTAGGCACCATCCTCTCAATAGGATATACTTACCTATAAGTCTAATCTCACCAGAGTTGAACCCTAGTTATCTCGATTACAGTCGCGATAGACTCACAGGTCATAATCCAAAAGTGGGTGAAACCTAAGTTTATGCGTATCTATGTGTAGCTAATCTCTTTCTCATTCCATAAAGCACTTGATTGTTGAAAACAGACACCGTTTGTGCTACTTACAAGCAAAACAAGCTCGAGGAAGGATCGATCATCGCGAAAAGCTCGAAAATGTGAATGCGTGGCGTGAGCGCGTAGCTCTCGGAGAGGCTACCGTGATGGTGTGGTCACATCATGAATCCGGTGAGGGAGAAGTGCGTAGCGAAGAGGATAAGACACACACACTCTCTCTCTCTCTCAGACTCGTACGACACAGGATTAATATTCAAATGTTATTTAAAAAATGGTTCTAAGGTGACTTTTATACTTTAGTCACCTTAGCTCAAAAATGTACATGGGGTTCTCTTCCTCATAATTACAAAGTGGGAACAAATCTGGGTCCTGACTGACTGATTAATCTTTACATAACCCAGACAAGTGGATCAAAATGATAAGACGTCTTTGACATAAAAATGGGAATTTGATAGGCTTTACAAGGTGGTCTCATTACAACAGTTGGACAAGTTGGGCTCCAACACTCCCCCCCTCCTAATTCATGTCTACCACAACATGATCGTCTTTGTATTCAGTGTTTATGTCTTCCTTCTTGGGTGATTTGATGTAGAAATGCATCATATCCAATAGACTCGCTTGCCATTAATGGGCCAAAATTTTTAGATTTGCACATGAAGAAGCCTGTGTAAAATGCTTCTTTGAATGTTTGGAGATGGTAGCTTGGCAGAAACATTAGCCGTCTGAAGTAGGCATACAACACTGGCTCTGTAGGTGGCCCACTTAGATCATATGACAACTCTGAGATGCTTCTTTATGTATTCATGTACTCTGAAGTCCAGCTTTCTGAGAACACTGTGAGACAGGCCAAAAAGGTTCGAGCTATTTTACATAGCATCTTGCAGGATAGGTCAGGAGAGCCTCCGAATTCTACGATGGCGCCCTGAAGGGTTTTCACCATGTAAGAACCGGATATTCTCTCTCCCTCTGCAGGCCCTGGAAATACTGGATAATTCAGCCATGTAGGATTTCTGCTTTGTAGTGCTTTATGTTGGCTGTAAGTGTAAGTTCGGGGCGTTGGGAAAAAAGTCCTATCATTCCTCAGCTCAGGCGGTGCGTTGGCTAAGTGGATTAGGTTATTAGGGTGATCCAAAAGCCATTGACACCTCCATTTGGCTGGCTGTCTACTATCCTGTTTTGCTGTTCCCGATCTTGTAATTCTCCTTCAAACACTGGCACTTGTTCTTCCTTTGCGAGCTGCCGTTGATGTGTCAAAGTTTCCTATTTCAGCAGAGCATAGGGTAACATAGGGGCATTCCATTCTTCCCGTAGCTTTGTTGCTGTCTTGCCTGATCTGGAGAGCCCTTGTAGCATCTCCTTCTCTAGTTGCATGGCCTTGTACCACTTGATCACTGATTGCTTTTCCATTTGTTTGGCCAGCTTCTGCTCTTCAAATTTTGTGACTGAATCTTCGTCTATTTCTTGGTCTTTCGATCCAGTTTGATCAGTCTGTGTATCTGGGGCCTCATGATCATCTGATTCTTCCTCGTAGTCATGTTCACACCCATATATTTTTGCGAGTCCAGCCAAATCTGTGGCTGCTTTCTCCAGGTGCACTCGTACCTATCCTTGGTGTTGCCTTGCAGTTTGAAGACTTGCAATTTGCGCAGCCATTGTTCTATTATTGATTTGGAGAGCTTGAAATTCCATGTCTTTTTGAGCTGCAGACTCCTCTAACTCTTTTACCCTGATGTGAAAATTTTCATTTTCCTCCCTGAGGGACTTGGAAACAATGCTTTCTATTTCACTGTCATGAGCTGGTCCTTGTTTCTGTTCACTTTGTAAGTCCAAAATTTGCCTTTGTAATTGATCCTCTGCTCTAAGCGCACTTTCGGCTATCATTAAGCGTTGTTTTCTTTCCAACTCCAACTCTCTCTTCAGTGCAGCCACTTCTTGCGGTTAGACCACCGGTGTTGTTGGTAGCCACGTTTTTTGTTTCTTTGCTCGTTCTATTTCCCTTGCTTGTATATCTATTACTGCTCTCAAATCCTTGACTTCAATTTGTAAGTCATCGATTACGACTTGCAAAATTTTGACTGTCTCCAGGGAATATTGCTTTTCTTTTTCCAACCTTTGGATGTGTTCATCTCTGTCACACTGACATCTTCAAGAAATACATTGATTGTATCTTCACAAATGGCATTGAAATTTTCAGACTCCTATAAATTTTCCTTGAGGAGGTTTACTCTGCTTTTGAGCCCGAAGATCTCAGCATGTCTGATGCTGATCAGTTTTAGGGTGTCATCTCTTTGCTCCTGCAGCTTCAGAACTTCTTGATGGGTTTTTTCTAGCTTCGTTTTGTTGGACTTGTTCTGATCGGCCAACCACTGACTGTGCAGTCTTGTTCGGTTTAGTAGGGTCTCCATTGACTGTAAATCCACATCTATAGTAGCTTCTAGCTCAATTTCTTGAGAGGAGGAAGCTTTTTCCTTTGTCTGATCCACCTCTTTTTGCTTGCCTTTATCAATGTGTGATATGGTTCTAGTGTTTGGGTGACCATCTGTTCTTTCTTCTTCTTCTTCATTGGGTGGTGTATGAACCCTCTCATCACGATGTGAGCTTTCTGAATGCGAAGGAGAGTCAGCAGGTGGGTTTGATTGCCTCTCACTTGTCTTTGGCCTTGGAGATGGAGGTGGTGTTTCCTGATCTCGTGAAGTTGGCCTGAACTGATCTCTCAAGGTTTGGAGATCCTCCTCTTCTAGTAGCAGTTCCGGTTCATCCATAGCATTCATTTCTTGGATGTACCTCTCGAACCAGTCCAACTCAAAAGCTAGGTTGTGTTTAATATTTGTTCTCAATGTGTAAGTGCTACTAGACGGTTTCCAAGTGGCGCCTACATCGCTTCGTAGAGATCTCTCGAGAACAAAGCCTTCTAGCATTCTTTCCATTTTTGCTACCTTCTGCAATCTGGTGTTGTTCTCCATTTCCGTTTTCCGCTTCTTTAGTCGCACATCTTCTTCTTCATTTTTTCTTTCTTCTTCCATCTTTTCCTGTGTACTTCTGGTTACTCTTTCCAGCTTGCATCCTCCAATGGTTTTGTCTTTGCTAGTTCTTCGCTTTGTATATCCGCTTCGATTGTTCGGAATGTCGAAAGAGGATATTCGTCAGTCATCATTGGTGTGACCATGTTTATTGTCCTGAGAAACTGCTTTCACTTAGCAATGCGTTCCTTGGCTTCTTGTTGTGCTTGGTCCTGAATTCTTTGCTATTCCTGTCTATAGGCTTTGCCATAATGCAATTGAAACAACATTTCCGGTGCTAAAGGTAGATGATATTTTTTCAAACGACACCCACTAATCCAGTTCGGCATTTCTTTTCCATCTATAGTCGACATTTTTACTGCTCCGCTGGACGATATTTTTTGGACCAAATAAGGCCCCATTCCCCTTTTCTTTAGCTTCTTGGCATGCTGTTGAAGGGTGTATACTAAGACATAGTCGCCCGTTTTAAAGTCCTTGTTCTTGACATGTTTGTCAAAAAACTCTTTCTGTTGTCTTTTTTTTTGCATATATGGCTGCTATAGCATTGAGTCGTAACTCATCTAATTTTTCATGGTCCGCTAACCGTTCTAAAAGCTCATGCCCCGTCCAGTCCAATTGTGTGGCTACCCTTAGTGTGGGAATAAAAAATTCAATAGGCAATATTGCATTTAACCCATATACCATATTAAATGGTGTAGCATTGAGTGTTGTTTTATATGCAACTCGATAAGCCCACAATGCCGAATATAGCATTTGATCCCAGTCCGTTCTTGTTTCACTAACCAGTTTTGTAAGAACTATGCACAATATTTTTTTGGTCGCTTCTGCTTGACCATTGGCTTGTGGATGTTAGGGTGCATATTTGCGATGAATTACCATAAACTCATTTAAGAGATGTTGGATAACTTCATTTACAAAGTGTGTCCCTCTATCACTCACCAGCTCGATTGGAAGGCCATAACGTGTAAACACATATTCATATAAGAATTGTGCCGTGGTTCTAGCGTCTCCTTTCGTTGTGGCTTTTGCTTCCACCCATTTGGTCATGTAATCCGTGGCCACTATGATATATTGTGCTTGTGAACGATACGCTGGTGGAGTAATAGGACCAACAAAGTCCAATCCCCATATAGCGAATGCTCGAGCACTCATCATTGGTCTTAAAGGCATTTCATCTCTTTTAACTGGTACCTTAGTGCGTTGACATTCATCACACCTTTTCATGAATTCTGTTGCATCTTGAATCATGGTCGGCCACCATATTCCTGCAACGATAATTATTTTTACGGTTCTCTCCGCCGCTGAAAAATGACCTCTTGCTATGCCCGCATGAGCTTGTTCCAATAATGGAAAGTAGTCATTTTCATGAGGAACTAACCTCAGCTGGTCATCAGTTCCTCTTTTATACAATTGGTCACTAATGAGGGTATACCTATTCACTTCGATTTGTAAAGCCTTTTGTTTGGCTTTAGACCAATCTCCTAGCAACTCCTTATTAGTCAAATATTCCACAATAGCATGACTCCATGCGGGTGCTACTGTCACTTGGTATAATGTGGCATAATCCACAGTGGTATTGGATGTGAAAAAGTTTCATTTCTTGATGTAGTTAGCTACATCGCCTGCCATTCCTGGCCAATACACTCCAAGTCTTCTTAATTGTTCATAGGTCATTTGATTTCCTCGATGGAATCCCCCTGTTTGTGTATGGGCCTCCTCTAGATACGCGTCGTACTCTTCTGGGCCTATACACAACCTTAGAATCCCATCTTTTCCATGATGGTACATTCTTCCCGCAAGCATTGTGTAATTTCCTACTTGTCTAATGTCTTCCACCGTGTGTTTGTCATCAAGATTCATCCCAGATGTCAGCAACGGAATAATTTTCTCTGACCATTTCAGTACCATCTCTATATTAAACATGTATGCGTCTGGGAGATCATCATCTACCCTAGTAGCTTTTTCGCCATGTAGTAATCGACAAAGGTGGTCTGCTCTTTGATGAGTCTTTCCTTTCTTAACTACTACCGTAAAATCAAATTCCAGCAACACAATGAACCATCTTACAATTCGTCCCGTGTTACAAGGTTTGTTTACTAAGTACAAGAGTGCCTGATGATCCACAAAAAATGTGAATTTGTCTTGCAAGTAAGTAATGCCGAAATTTTTTTACCGCATATATCATACCCAATCCTTCTCTTTCAGTGGTGGGATAATTCTTTTCTGCACTGTTGAGTTGTCTACCAGCATAACTGATCGGAAAATTTGTATTACCCTCCCCTGGTTGTGCTAATATACAGCCTATTGCAAATGCTGAATCATCTACATGTACATGGAAGATCTTTGACCAATCTGGTGCTTTTAGAATTGGTGTAGATACCAGTGCATCTTTTAGTTTCTGGAATGACTCCTCACATTCATTGGTCCATATGAAGATCGTGATTAGACTATACAAGGGTTTTGCTATTATAGCGTACATGTAGATAAAACGTCGATAGTATCCACAATGCCCCATAAATGATTGTACTTCTCGTACAGTGTTTGGCCTTGGCAATTCTATGATCACCTTTACCTTGTCTTCATCAGTGGTAATTCCATTAGCCGATACTATGTTGCCTAAGATTTTACCTTGTCGTACCATGAATACACATTTTTCTGGGTTGAGGCAAATCCTATACGTTCTGCATTTTTCGAATACCTTTTTAAGATGATCTATATGGTCTTCTCTCAATAGAGAATAGACACATAAGTCATCCATGTAAATATCCAAGAATATTCGCAAGTATTCTTTAAAAGCATGTGTCATTAATCTCTGAAATGTGGCTGGAGCATTGGTCGAGCCAAATGGAATTACCCTAAACGCATATATATGCCCCATTCTGTTGCAAACGCTGTTTTGTATTGATCTTCTAGTTTGACTCCCAATTGGTTATAACCAGAGAATCCGTCCAAAAAGCTATAGGCTTGCTTGCCTACTCGTTCCAGGATGTGTTCAGTGATAGGAAGAGGATAGTTGTCCCTTATTGTTGCTGCATTTACCTTCTTGAGATTCACACACACTCGTAATTTCCCATTTTTCTTAGGTACCACCACTATCGGTGACACCCAGTCCGTGTGCTCTATCTCATAAATAAATTCAGCCTCCATAAGTTTGTCTATCTCTTCCTTTATCCTTTTGGCGAATGTCTCATTGTACGTGTATGGACGTTGTTTGCTTGGCTTTACATCAGACTTCAGAGGGATTAAATGTTCAAAAATGTTAGGATCCACCCCCTTCAGATCTTTGTACGACCAGGCAAATACATCACGAAATTCCTTAAGTGTTTTGATCAGTAATTCCTCTTCTTCCCGGATTAGATCTGTGGCAATGTAAGGAGGTCGAGGACTTTCTCCCGGCTTTGCTAAGTCTATTTTCTTGGCGTTCTCTGGCCCATCGTAGGACTCGTTTGATTTAGGCTCTCTCATTGGTTGCTGAACCACCAATTTTCTTTCCTGAATGGTGTACTTACAATAGTGAGGAGGTACATCTATCTTTTTACTCCCATCACTAACGTTCGTTCCATCGCTACTTTCCATTTCAGTTGTCCATACATTTTTCAATTTTTGTTTCAAATCATTGTATCTCTTTTTCCGTTCAACTTTCGTTATAATTGGATCACCAGAGACATCCAATTTTTCTGTTGCAACTCTTTTTTTTGCTTTGATGGTTTTCTTAGGTTTCAACAGTCTGGACTTAAATCCTGAGTCTTCAGCAACCTTAAGAAATCTTCCTGACACTTTGTCCTTAGGACAATCAACATCATGAATGTTCATAAGGAAATGTGTCTTACCCCTGAACTTCGGCATAGGTCTTAGCCTAGTTGGTAGACTGTTATGGTGTCTCCTACTCTTGTATCTTTTTTGGCGTCTCTCACTTTGGTTTGGGAAATTGTAGAAGACGTCATTGTTTTGATCTTGATGGTCGTCTTCCTCCGTATTTTCCAACTTCTCGTCATCCGCATTATCTTTGTTTTCACATTGATCAGAAGAATCATAAAATTCTTCTCCCTCTTACTCGATTTCTTTAGTGGGGATGTCCACATAGCCCACTATCTTCATCTCAAGTTTTTTTTCCGTTCTATTGATCCTCGTATTCTCAGTATCTCCATCGTTCTCGTCTTCCTCCACAATTTTGCTCAACATGTAGTATGGTATGATATCGTAACCATTATCGTCACAAAATTTGGTGGGAGTGACTTCATTGACGCATATATCCAATGTAGCCAAAATTTGAGACCATTCTAGGGGTTCGAGCTTCTCTTCAGGAAAAGTTTCTCATATATAGGCTTCGTCTTCCAAGACCCTCTCTAGTTTCCTTTCATTGTGGTCAAATTCACTACATTGATATGCTCCGCACATCCATATCTCCTTTTTCTTACAGAGCCACGTTGGGACTTCTGATCCGCTAATGGTGGCTGAGTCAAATTCTTCCACATGTGTTCTCGTGACATCATGGTAGCTATGATTTTTTATGTTTACACGTGTAGTGGTTTCAGCATGTCTTAGATACAAATAATCATACCCCCAGTCCTGCACCATCTTGAGTTGCCTCATGAACGGCCTACCAAGGATAATTTCATAATTGTTCTTCTTGCCAAAATTTACTATGGAAAATGTATGTTCGTACTCTATGCCACATGAAGATACCACAATTGCCTCAAGCAATCCTATAGGCCTTTCTATGTGCCCATCCTCCAGTTGCAATTTCATTCTAGTTGTTCGTATTGCTGGTTTTTCCCATTTTTCCCATAGCATTTTGGTCGCAATGGCAATGCCAGCTCCGCTATCAAGTATGGCCTTAGTCTCTATGCCGTTATACTCAACTAGTAGAGTAGTGTTGCCGTCTTCACCCTCACAATACTCTCCGACCTTGTTGAGTGGCACTGGTCTAGTGTTGACTTTCTTCGGTTCTGTGTCATTAAGCTCAGTTTCGAAGAACTTAAGAGGCGTCCTTATACCAAATTTTTCAAGACATTTGCCCACTTTTTTCCACATTATTGGCCTAATTTTTAACAATTCTGCCATGTGATTGTACACTTGACCGGAGTGGTCAACAAGTCTGTCAAGATTTTAGTGTCCAATTGATTTGACCCTCCTATTCTTTGAGAAGGTACTCTTCAAATTTCTGACCTTGCCTCGTAGTCTCTCATGTATGGCGGCAAAGTTCTGAGTGATGCCGGTCTGCTATCTCCGGATGCAGCTGAACCATTATCTCCTTGAAATGATTTAGCATCTAAATCCCATGGAGGCTTATTCAAGTTCAACTTCGAGAAAGGCACTGACTCGACTGTTTTTGTCTCATATTTTTCTTGAGATTTTCTCACCGTTTCCCATAGCTCTTCAGGCCAATTTTCTTCCACAATAGGTGTATATGGTGGAAAATCTTTCAGTGATTCATCAGTGCTATTAGGCACGATTCTTGCATCCTCTACATCAAGCAAGGATTTAACGTTTTCTATCTTGAGCTTTTCTTGAGCTTTTCTCACCGTTTCCCATAGCTCTTCAAGCCATCAATCCAAATCCCTAATACTAAGTGCAGAAATCCACATCTTGTTCAACTCTTAAGACTTTCTTAAAAATTAAAACATGAAAAGCGATAAAATTAAAGGAAAAAGGCTAAGGGAAAGAATTCCTTTGAGACAAAACTACACTAAACAAGGGAACAACTCAAGTGAGAGCAAGATAACAAAGGAAAAGTTAAGGAAGCGGACGTGTCAAAAATCTTATTGGGTGGTTTAGTCTTAGTAGAAAAAGCGAATGAGCACTTAGATGCCATGATGGAAGCGTATGAGGCAAGATTGAAAGGCACCAGAAATTAGAACAAATATGGCTGATATATCCACATTTTGAAGTGGAAACAAAATGTCTGGAAATGTGCAGATGGATCATAGAGACAGCCCAAGCTCTTATGCAGCCAAAAATATTGAGCATTCTTTGAACAAGTAGTACCTATACCTCAAAAGGAGGATGGAAGCGCACACAGTGAAAACAAAATGGGCAAACCAACTAAACTAGGGAACAAAACACCATTGGATACAAGGGTGGTTACAAACACAATGAAGGAGGCCAAGTCTCAAGAGATGCAACCAATTCCTAAAGTGGACGAGCCATGGCCACAATCCTTGTGGGAGACAATCAAAACCAAAAAGATGGTAGTGTCACTTTGCAATCAATAATACCAATCCCAAAAATCAACATAGACCATAAGATTTATCCAAGGGATATACTATCATTATATGGAGATGCAAGGATGTAAGTATCCGTAGAGAGTAAACTCGGGACATTAAGGACTCTACCTTCTTTTGTAGGGGAACACAAGACAAAATCAGAGGTGAAGGTTGTTCCATCTCAATTGAGTCTAGTTCCAAAGATGGTGGACACAAAAAGCCTCCACAAATTGATATAATCTCCTATCAGATGTGTCACTACCCTTGTAGAACTTTTGAAGATTAGACCACATTTATGGAGTCAAATAAGCAAAAACTTGGAAAAAGTGGAATTGAAAATCTCTCCACAAGATGTTCTTATAGGTGAAAATGTGGATAAAACTCAACCTAAGAAACCAAAAGCAAAACCTTACCTAGTGGGAAACAAGGTGGATGATTATTGTGAAGGGGAAGAAGGAAACACCGCCCTACCACTACAGTACAAAGGAGTGAATACGATACCCATACCTGACAGTGGGGTTGGGGTGGCCATTACTACGAGGGAAATTTGGGAAAAATGGGGAAGACCAGCTCTCAGGAAGACATGTATGAAATTGCAACTAGCAAAAAAATTTGTAAAGAGACCTTTGGGTATGCTTGAATAGGTAATTGTGTCCAATTGTGGAATTGCATATGAGCATGCTTTTAGTAGACTGTGGCAAAAGCAGCAACAATGGGGTTCTTTTGGGGAAACCATTCATGTCCCAACTCACTATGGTTCAAGATTGGGGCTATGAACACATCTACTCGGGACAAAAGAGCATAACAACGAGGGTCATCACATAGGACCATAGTTATAGAGACATTAATCAAACCTTAGTGGAAGAACTTAACATAACTATGGAATTTGAAGCACAATTACCTACCTCGTGGAAAAAACAAACAGATATTTGGATCTGCAGAGCATTTGATTGCGGAAGCCTAAAGAAGGAAGATTGTATCCTAGAGCAACCGATAGAGGATAAAAGCTACATGCAAGAACCATTTTTGGAGAATTTATTTGAACCCTTTGGATGGGAGAAAATACTGGCAACTCTAGATGTATGTGTGAATGAGCTAACATCCACAAAATTCTACAAAGAGGACGGTTTGTATCCCTTACAAATGTGAATGCTATCCTAGAACTAGAAGTGAAAACTGAGATGATGGAAACTCATGAAATGGTTGAGGAAAAAAAAATAGTGGACAAGGTTTCCATTCAAGATATTAGTGACGATGACAACAATGAGCAGTTTCATGATTCACAGAGTGACGAGTTAGGAAACAATGTTAAGGACGATCTATCGAGTAGCTCAAAAAATGAGGACAAACCAAAATCCAAACAAGGCCGTTTTCAATGACTTTCCAAATAAAAAATGAAAGAGACAACAAAGATATCAAATGAAATGAGTGACAAAACAATAAAACCGACAAGAGAAACCAATGCTTTGATTATTGAGCAAAATGCAATATCTTATGCTCGTGGGAGTAGATTGTGTCCAGTATAAAATCATAAGAAAATAACGGAAGTCATCCTCTCAACGAAAAAATTCAAAGAAGAAAAATAAAAAGAACCCCAAGGGCAAAACAAAAACATCACTAAAAATTTCCAAAATTGAACGAAAAGGCGATTATCAAATGTTGAAATAGACTCTGAAGGAAGTTTGGACAATGGGATGGAAAGTAAAGAGGATTCTAGTATGGAAAAGTTTGATGCACCCTCTCACTATAAAAAGTACACCATCCAAGATAGACAAATTGTGATTCAGCAGCCAATAAGGGAACTAAAGGAACCAAGTATCTTGCATGATGGACCTAAGAATGCCAAGAGTATTGACCTAGCTAAACTGGGGGAAGAACCGCGATCGTCTTACATAGCCACCAACCTCCTTGCTTTGTAGATTCGACGTTTGCTTTTAGGACTCGATTCCAAATTTTTTGGTTGTATTTAATAAATTTTTACCTTTTTTGGTTAAAAAAGAAAAAAAATTATTGAAAATTATTATTACTCGGCCAAAAGCTTAACCAAATTATTCCTTCTAGTCATTCGTACATACTCTCACTCTAAGCATTTTGTCCATCAAAATTTGTCGTTATGGCTCATTATTATGCCTGATAAGTATTAAATCCTAATAAAAATGCAAAAAGTTAAGCAAAATAACACACTTGATCTTGTAATAAACCGCTCAGCTACTCTTACCCTCCCCTTTCCATTTTGAGTTGTCTCGGACGAAGGTTTGTGGAATGTGCATGTGGCAAACAACGTGTCTATGCAAGGCCATGTAATGTGACCCTATTATGCTTATGGAATAGATGCAACGGGTAACAATATGTTGTGCAAGGTGCGGGTACCAAACTGATTGTTTAGTGGTGCTAGTTGGCAAAGTTCCATCTAGACTGTGTTTTTTGAACAAAAGATTTTAAAGATGGTACACGTGCTCCTTGATGGTTTTTTTAGTGAGAGTATTCTTGGAGGATTGTTGATTTGTTTTGTCATAGCTTTGGGTACCCACTTTTGTGTTGGTTATGGAGACAGTGAAGGCTGTTTTCATGTTGGTTGTTTTGGTCTCCATTTCCAGGTTGTTGTTTTGGTGGTTGGCGTCTATTTTGATTTATATTTGGGTAGCCGTTTATGTCTAGGTAGATTTAATTGATAGTTAAACCACTGTGTGGATTTCTTTCGCCTCACTGATTTGAGTGGTTTTTTCTCGTCTTAAGCTGAGATGGTTTGAAGGGGTTGCTTTGGTTTGGTTGCCAGTATGGATTTCTTAACCCAAACTTGTTTGACTTGTCTTCCATGGATTTTTGTAGATGGTTTGGGATTGATTGTAAGTTGTGGTTCCTACTGGTCTGGTTGAACACTCCAAAAATGATTTGTTTGTGCCAAGGGTTCCCAGGTAGTGCTACAAGTTGTGAATTAGTGCAATTGGGGAGTCAACACTCAACCCTCATGTGTATTGAAGATCCCGAAGCAAGGAGTCTGGCCTCTAGAGTTCCCGAAGGCGCAGCTGATGAGTGATACCCCAACCACATGATGTAATTTGTACAGTGGAACTCCATTTATAGATGGAGTGATACATGCAAGCAGTAGAAGCGGCAAATGCTAGTGCATTTACATATGTGGCTAGGTGCTGGTGCAAGTTTGGAAGGATTTGGCACATGTCAAAATTTAGGCCAACTTACGACATACCAAAATTGGAAAATAAAAAACAATTAACGAGTAGACATCCAAATGATGAGCCATCTAAGCTACAAGTGGTATGCCTTGGGAAATGTTAGCAAATAAGGTAAGTATACACTTGGCTCTTGGAGTAAGTCAGACACATATAGGCAAAATTTGGCAAATTAGACCTCATGTGCACTCAGTCTCAGAGAGAGAGAGAGAGAGAGAGAGAGAGAGAGAGAGAGAGAGAGAGAGAGAGAGAGAGAGAGAGAGAGAGAGAGAGAGAGAGAGAGAGAGAGAGAGAGAGAGAGAGAGAGAGAGAGAGCTTATTGACCAAGAGATTCCTACTAGATTTCTACATGCTACAACCACCCAGGACACCCGTACCCCACTAGATGTCATAGGTATGCTCCTTATCAATGCAAGAACTGTTGTATATGATCAAATGTGCACAAACACAATCACAAAAATTGTATGAATCACATAAAAAGTGAAAAATTCCTAAATTGTTAGAGGTCATTTGGGACATCAATTGGAGTCAAAATCCAATTATTTCCTCACCTAAAGAATCCTCTCACTGGACAAATCAGGGCCATGTGATCAAATTTGCAAAGGGTGGTAGAACATGGATAGTAATCCATGTCACCCAACCTCCAGTCCCAAAAGTTTTTGGTGCAAAATACTGCTCATGAAAGCACCTACAAACTACTATAATCACAGTAGAGAAATGTTGTTCAACATGGATCGCAATCCATGTCCCCCACCATGCCAAAGTAAGGGAAAAGTACACACACAGTTTGGCATAGCCTTGGGAAATGTGCCATGCAAATTTTGGGCAAGATGGACCTTAGATGAACCAAAAACCAAGGGAAATTGAAAATTTAGTCTCCAAATGGTCATTTTGACCTGTGGTGTGAAAAAGTGATCCAAATTCAAAAATTGTAGACCAATAGCTTATGGAACGTTTCCAAAGCCATTCCATGAAGTTTGGTCCAAATTGGTCGTCAACAAACATGGATCACGATCCATGTACCCTAAAAGTAGATTCGTTAGAAATTAGGTGAAAATTGATGAAACAAGTCAATCATGGGATTGTATGTCAAAATTTTAATGTTTGGATGCATGAAGTGGATATTGTGTCAAAGCTCACCAATTTTAGAGTGCAGGTGCCAAAGTTTGTAAATTTGGAAAAGTTATGGTATTGAAAGAGATTTTAAGCTCAGTGTACCAAACTTAATGAAAAAGATGCTTGCAAAATGGTCCAGACTTGTCAGGAGGCTTGGGAGGTCCAAACAAACCCCAATAGCGATGAAAATGGATAGAGAGATAGGATTGGTACTGTACTTCAACTCTCAATCACCACATCTGCAAAATCTCAAATAGATCAGCCACAAGGAGAGACCAAAGATGAGTCAAAAACCAAATATGGCAAAGTTGAACCAAGTTTGGGCCATAAACTAGAAAATTTGGTAAACTTAGGAAATGCTTGTTCAAATCTGAAAAGAGTTCACCATTGTATTACGATAGGATATAGGAACGTGTGTACCAACCCCAAAAGACTGCCAAACATGGATTGTGATCCATATACCTTTTTCACTTTTCCAAACCAAAACCTTGCTATCAGGTCCTAATTTCCAAGTGAAGCCTACCCTAAAGTATCAAGCCATTTGGGTTTCAAAACCCTGGCCAAAATGCCAAATTTCTCTTTCTGCAAAATTTTTCCAAGAATTGGCATAAATCTCTAACTAGTTATCCAAATTCAACAAGTTTTGGACCATAGCATCCCAATATCATCCTTAATCAAATGGTATTGTCAAAAGTCAAAAATGTGTTCCAACACGGACCGCGATTCATGTACATCTAACTCAAATCTGACACGTGACCACATGACCTAGTGCTTATAGTTGTCCTAGATGCACTCGTGAAGTTTGGTCAAATTTAACCTTTTTGTTACTAAGTTATGCTCATTTTTTATTTTATGGTCAAGTTTGTGTTTTTTACAACTTTTCGACAAAATTTTGACAAATTTAGAGAGCTAATCAGATGATTTTGTGATACTAGAATGCCTCAAAGAAGAGCTCAATAAGAGTGGAAAGCATCTCCCTACGAAGTCATTGACATCTCGTCGAATGAGAAGGCACACATCTCAGAGAAGGAAGTAGCAAAGATCCTAGAAAATGTGTTCAGCGACAAGTTTCAAGTGGCTGATGGAACCAAATTAAAGATAAAAATCTTCCCTAGAGAATTGTGAATCTTGCACTTGAGAGAATTCATCGAGGGATCCAGATGTCTACAATTGGATACGTTTTTTCAACTTCCTCCATGGGGAACGGACTTCAAGAGAGCACACAAGCTAATGAGCTCAATTTAGTACAATGGGGAAGCAACCTTGACAGACAAAGATGGCAAAACAATCAAGTTTAAAATTACAGATGACCTCATCAACCAAGCCCTCCACCTACCAGCAGGAAAACATAACCTACTCTACAAAACGAAGGCCATAAACAACAACAAAACTTTTATCAAGCGATAGAGGCACAAATTCACCTACAAAGATTTGATCTACAAAAGAGTTGCCCCTGAGATTGATATCATAGCATCTAAAGATTTTAAAACCACCCCTCTACATAGAGCCAAACTTGCACATAGCGGTGGTGATCGCTATGGGGCTTGGTAGAGCAAAGAGTGATCAAGTGTGCTCTAGGCAATTACATTTGAGAAAACCTAGTCGAAGCAAATTTGAAGGGTAGTGATTGCAACAAGATGTACATGAACATTATTGGCCCAGCTCTAACCAAGATTTTCTATCAAGAACTTAGAATGATAGATTAGCTACCACCTGCAAAATTCCAAGAACTGAATCTAATTAGTTGGAGGATCTTCTTCAACACTGACCAAAAGGTGAACAAAGGGACATAGCTCCAAAGCTAAGATCACTTATAGTGAAGCAACAAAGTCTGATATAGAGCTCAATGGAGAGATAAAGCCACAAAATAGGGACACTCCCTTAGAATTCTAGTCTATAGTAGAAGAGGAAGAAGAAGATGCTATTACCATCCCTATGGTTAGAAACAAGAGTAAGCCAGCCAAGAAAATACTAAAGGCATAGACCTAAAGGTCTATGGAAGAGGCTCAGAGGCTGCGAGAGGTTAAAGAAGATGGTTGAAGAAAAGAACAAAGTTGATGAAGCGGGCTCGGATGCCGATGATGATGATGATTTAGAGATTGATAAGAAGTTGGCTCGAAAAACAAAAAGAAGAGCAAATGGAAAAGATCTGGCAATATAGAAGGAGGAAAGCAGCCAAACTAGTAGAGCTTGTCAATACATTTCATCAGCACATCCTTAAAGCGATCAAAAGGAAAGCCAAACATTGATTATAGGAGAAATCAAAGAAACCAAGAGTGGAAGATTTAGAGTCTCTAATGGACTCTCCCAAAGTTCATGACACCACTCAAGAGGAACCGCCAAGGGAGAAAGATGTTGCTGACAAGAAAGAAGATGCTTATATTGAGATTGAGCAATGGGTCTCACCAAGCCGGAAACACCACCTCCTATCAACAATGAAGACAAAGCAAAAACAGAAAAGAAAGTAGAAGATCAGGAGAAGTATTAGATTGACCAAAATGATTATGTGTGAGAGGCTCAACAAAGAATAGAAAGAGAGCGAGACCATGCACATGATTAATAGCAAAGCAAAGAGTTGACCTTGGGACCTCACAACAATAGACTCCTCAAGAAGGAGGCCCACTGTCACCACACTCCATAGCTATAATTGAAGATGCCAAAAAATTGATCTGGGATTTTGACCTAGAAGATCATCTGGAAGCAATCAAGCTACAATTCAAATGCCAGCAGGTAGTGTCTTAGCGCAAGGAGTTAGATGCTCAAGATGCCAAGAAGGACGCAAATGCAAAAAAAGTAGATAATGCTACGTAAACAAAAGAACGTGCAAGAAGTATTGGAACAAGCAAAAATGGAAGCAAAAAGTTACTTAAGTGATATACAAGACCACATTGCAGTAAATAATGAGATGTATGTGGATCAGCAAAGACTAGAAGAATAGCTAGAAAGAGAGCAACAAACAAATACAAAGTTGGGTGATTCTTATAGTGCAGTCAAGCACACACCTTCTCAACTATTGGCAATTGATGATACATTCACTATAGCTACTACTTCACAAGCACCAACCGATGTACTAGAGAACCATAAAGTAGTGAAAGCTGAGCTCACCCAAGAAAGATATGCCCAACAAGTGATGACAAAGGCCACATGGCCTTTCAAGCCCAGAAAGACCAAGAGATCCAAGCACTCAAGGAACAACTGGCAAAGGCACAAGCAGAGCTAGCCACCCAAGCCAAAAGACATGCACATTGAGAGCTTCAAGATAAAGAGCTGGCAATCAATGCCTTAAAAGCAAAGATAGTGGTACCAATTCAACAAGCACCAGCACCAGTGGTAGAAAAAGCAAAGATAGACCTACCCCCAGTGGATCTAACAAGTATGTCTTTTGAGTGACTTTGAATACATGGAGGAGATTACAAATGCAAGAGAGGAGACGAAGAAGTGGATTGCAAAGATTCTAGACCCTACACACAAGGAGTTTATGCTCTATGAACTCAAGGTCTTGGAATTTTCCACCCTCCTAGTGATCAAGTCACATGATGTGGTCAAGAAATTTGGCCATGAGATGATTGCATTTCCACTTATGAAACAAGAGACATTGCCAAAGTTATGTCAACCCTTGAGCCCAATCAAAAAGGCATTTATGAGGATGTACCTATCTCTGTGGATTAGATACTCACCATTTTAGAAAATCAACCATTATGGCACAAGAAGTGGTTTGAGAGAGACCACAGTATGAAACTGTTATAAATAAGGAATATGTACATTTATTACTCAAGTGCTCATTACGATCTATGGTTATTTGTGTCAGCCGGCCAATGTGTATTCATTTTGAGCATTAAAGAATCTATAAATAAAATACGTCCAAGAGGGAAATGCTCACTTTGGTACGGGGGGAGATTGCACCCAATGCTCGTGTCTTTCTTCTGTCCTTTCCTCTCTTGTCTCTTGTCGTGTTGGTGTGGAACTCCACTCTAGGAGGTGCATTTTCACGCACTCTCTTGCTTTGTCTTGCACTCTATCTCCCTTTGTTTATGTTTAGGTCGGTTATGGATTTGTGTGAGTCGTCAGGTATGCACATTTATTTGGTTATGCTGCTTGCAGTGTGCTATTTTTGATATTTTGCAGGGCCATCGCACATCCATTTGTAGCAGTGGTATCAAATCACTGGACTATGCTCCTTGAAGTGAAAAATTTCCTTACAATGAAGAAATTCTACAGCATCAATACGTTTGGTTTGCAATCATGGAGATCTTTGCAAAACAGCTAAGTTGTTTTATTGTAGTACGTTTTTCCTTTCCGTTCTTTAATCTTTATTCTTAAAAAAAGTTGTAGAGTCATTGTATGTCTTGTATGATGAAGTAGAGAGGAGGACATGTAGAGTCATTGTATGTCTTGTATGATGAAGTAGAGAGGAAAACATGTATCCAACATGTATATTATAGTCTCCTCGTGCCATACAATAGGATAGATGTATAGAAAGATCACTAGAATTATATGCACTTTAATATAGGGAGGGAATCTATCATCTCATGAGAAGTAAAAATTTAAGAAAGAGACGGTCATATACCGAGGATCAAGGTATGGCAGCTAAGAGAAAATTGTACTCCGCTCCCAAGCGACAAATGGCCACCGTGGGACACTATGCCAAGGAAAAATTTTCTTTTGAACTTTTTCATCAACAATGGCCTAATGACTTGATGACCATTACGAGCAGAGCTCAGCCCAAGATGAGTGCAAATTTCAAACCACAGGAGCAATGGTGTTGCGTAAAAGCAAGCTATAGCAATAGATGGTCACCATAACAACCAACATAGGGATGCACTCATGCAGTAACACAACAACGGTAGTGGTCAATTGAAAGAACCATCATGTGGGTGGTGGCCATGCTACTATCATGAATGTACTTTGCTCATATCTCCTTGTTATTGTCTAATGTATACTATTGCTCTCCAACTGCAGCACCCACCATCTGCTTGGCATGCAAAAGGCACTAACGAGCACTGATTGGATGTTTCATTGGTGCCAGAAAAATTTGCATCAAGCTATCGATGACCATGCAAGTTTAGGAGCGCATGCCGTCGACTTGTGTGGATAGCAATCTCCCAACTCTCACCCCCTACCTTCCACCACCTATAGCGTGCCTATACGCTACTCACCTTGATTTTGATGACTACCAGCCAGTTATTGTGCCCCACCCATCTTCCATATAGAGTCTCCCTCTCTCAATCTCTCCACAGTATTCCTACCCCCTTCTAACTACACATACATGCACTGTAACTCGCTGCTAAAAGTCACTCGCATGTTGATCCCCGACCACACGACCAAAAAACCTAATGATGCAACCCTTGTAAAATTTCTTCAAGTGATCTAATGCATAATGCTAAAAAATAAGAAAATAGGTGAGGCTTTTTGACCTTATTTGTGAGGCTTCTTGACTTCAAGTCACAGGAGATCGACCTAACATAAAGTGCTTCCACTTCAGCTTCATCATAAATAGACAAATAAAATTTGCATGCCGCCACGTATGCGTGGTATATTGGGTTCAAATTTGGCTGTGTAAGAAGTTTCTTATATATGTCACAAGCTTTGACATGCTCTCCATGGTGAAAATGGCAATATGCAAGCCACTAGCATTTCCACATCACATACATTCTCCTAAAATAAGAGATTATCGGTTACTATTTTTGTTAGATGAGACTGAATTTTTAAACAGAGAGACATTTGCCATTTGAAATGTACTTTGGAACACCCTCAATATAAGATTATTATCTTGCAATTTTTATCTTTCTCTGTGCAAGCTGAAGCTACACCATGCTTATTCATAATATTGTATAGAGCTCTATGGCAATTCAGAAAGTAGATATGCTCTATAACACTAACAAGCCGAGTTTCTAAAAATATAAGCTCAAAAGCTACAACATGCAGCCTTCAAGAGCTTGGTCACACCATGCAGAGAGTGGCCAACCAGATATCTCTCTCCCTCTCTCGTTTCTTTGTCACTCCCGCCAAACAATCAATCTCTCTCTCTGCTACTCAGCAGAGTCCCAACTAAAATCAATGTCTCTGATGCTTCTATGAGCTTTTGGATGATCAAGTATAAGCCTTAAACTTGACCACTCCAAGAGCAAGCCATTACAAGATTGTTGGCGATGGTGGAAGGATGATTGGCTATCTTGCATTCAGCACAAGGCGGCTCGTCTTGGACTACCTCTTTCAAATCATCAAACTTATTGCTACGTTAGGACAACAATGGTTTCTTGACCCAATCCAAAGGAGATAGTCAAAGGGGCTGGTGATTATGGGCCTTTGGAGCTCTACCTGTAGCTCAGCTCCACTAGGACCTAGGTGAGGTGATGTGGTGAGATCCCCTTTGCCTATCCCAACCACCCTCGTATTCCTTTATTCTAGTATACAACTCACCTTGGCAAACATGTGTGATGGCCAAGTGATTGGCCATTCCAGCGGAATCACAACATGATACCAACAAAGGCTTACGGAGGAGTTCCTAGCAGACGTTTGGACTCAACTTTGGGCTCGTCACCAAGGATTACTGCATTTAAATGGCAAGCTTCAAATTTTTTATTACGTTAAGACATGCATACGGAGCCTTCACCCTAAGTATCAACTCTCAAGAGAAGCAAAGGAGCATTAATAAAAAGAATCACAAACAACTCAAATACTTGTAATTGGTTGTAGACTAGGAAAAACAGAGAGCATGACACAATTCATAGTGCCTCTGTGTGTGTTATTCTACCAAAAATTGAGGAATTAGAAGGGATTTTACCCAAAAAAAAAATGAGACTCCTTGAAAATATCTCATGACTTTCAAGAACTAGCCAACGTTAGATGTGCAGAGTCACAGTTCTAACGACTTAAAGATCATCGATTGTATCAGACTGCTTTTCTATTTGGATAAGTTCTATTAGTGAACTTTGACATAGTATGGATCGACGATCTCATCTAAAGAGACATTAGCTGGGACATGGACCTTTGATGATATTTTTGACACCATGGATGTGGAAATACACTCGTTTCATTGTAGTGCATTGTGCATAAATCAAGTAACAAATCACGAGAGGACGTATGTGCTTGGTAGCAATGTTGTCAATGATCCAGTCACCCTCCAAGACCAAAGTAATATGAGCATGGGAACCATCCCTTCTAGATCCACAACACTTTGATCTTGAGAATCCTGCACAATGGGCACTGTCACTAAAGAAGAATCTTAGGGTATCATCTCCAATAGACAAAGCCTAACAATTTTGTTGTTGCCAAATCTTCTCCTATGAAAGTAGGACATTTTCTCCCGTGGACCCTTCTCCCATTATTATAGCACTGTCTATGTGACTTTCTTGGTCAACATTTGTTTTGAAGTGCTTGACCTTGCCTATTGTCCAATGTTCTATTTCCTTTATTGATTCCTCTGTTAAGCGTATCAACCAAAGAGGTAGTTGAAGATGTATGTCTAACTACAATGCCTATATCTTGTTGATATGCTCCATCATGGAGTTTTCTTAACTGGATTCACTGTAGCCACCAACCAACCAACCATCTTACACCTTAATAATGGTCAAATCATCATAGACATACAATCAAGATGACCATCCCAAATATCTAAAGATGCAACCAATACATTTCCGCTCCACCCTTCCTGCCACCAATTAGATCCTCAAAAATGCATACGGAAAGTAACAAACCATATTGAATGCAACATTGGCAATAAGTCTCCTCTCTTTAAATTCTACGTGAGCACATCAAAGACGTTCCAACAAAATTGAACGTAACCACGATCAAAGCTCTCCTGATGCACCAAACACGTTACAACACAAACTCCAAGACATGTTCAAAAGTGGAACTCTCATGCTATGTCTGAGAACCACCAACTGGACGACCAGATCACAAATGAGAAAAATTCAAGGGAACTCCTTACGGACAGACTCAATGCAAACCTCCACTGGTCATCTGTTGATGGTCATAGCATAGCGCACAACCCACCAACATAATCTCAATCCGGTGGATCGGAACCCGGCTAGTGCACGGAGGCATGGATGCACCTAATGTGATGGAATGAGGACTCTAGGAAGAGGGGTAAAGCAAGAGAGGAGAAGAGGGAAAGCCGATGAAGCAAGATCTATGCACACGCTCTCAATCTACACTCTAACTCTCTAATCATGCAGACAATGGTGTATCCCTTTGCTCTAATCTCAAGCACACACACTCTAATTACACATTAAGCATACACAAAGAAGCCTAATGAGAGAAATGTATGCAGTCCACGTACACACACACACACTCTAATCTAGCACACATGTGAAGTAAGAAGGCTCAAACAAGAGGGAAAACTTGAGAGAGAAGAGAAGATTAACACTAATCATACACCATTAACACACATAAGCTTGAAAGACAAGAGAAAGTAGAGAGAACTTAGCTTCCATTAATCCCAATGACTACTACATATGATGTGGAAGATCCAAGCTCCATAGCCACTCCTCTTCTTCTTCTCCACACTCCCTCACACTCTCTTCTCTAAGAATGCCCTTTCACATCTTGTGAATTGACTTATATACAAGGGATTTTAAAAATGGGCGGCCAGCCAAAAATTGTATAACATGCTACAGGTATCTAGGATCATCTAATCATCAATGTACAACTTGGAACCCAATGTGGAGCCCGTAAATACAAAAAATATATGCATACACATATGTGTACACACCAATGGAAGCATAATGCATGTCGTTGACGCTCGCCCGTCACAACACTCTCCCCTTCCGAAGCTTTGTCGTCCCTGACAAAGCCATGTTGTGGTAGATGCTTGAGAAAGAATGTGTTTGCAAAAAGAAAAAGGTGAATGAGGTAGCAAGTTAAAATATATGGTGATAAGACATAAGGAAAAGGCAAAGCACATGTAGTAATGAACTACAAAGAATTATGAAATGTTACAGTGCCATTAAGGAAAAATAAATTGCACTTGCTGAAATTAATTAATCAAGAGTTTTGGGCTTATGAATGAGTCTATCCATTAGTTAGCTACGACTAAGGGTTAAAAAATTTACTCTAGTACTAGCTAAGTTAGTAAATTTATCCCAATGCAAGATTCCCTAATTATGTCTGTCATAGATTAGCTAACTAACTCTCACAACTCAAAACAAAAGCCTGAAATTTTTTTACTCGAAGCTCAATGGAAGTCTTTCTCATTTTATTTTTCTTGCTTTTCATTTGTTATTTTTCACATTTTGCAAAATCATTTGATGTGTGTGCTTATTTGTATACCCGTGGCTTTTTGCTTCTCAAAGAAAAGCACCCACACTGGGAACCTCTAGGGCTCTAGTACCATAGGCAATACATGTGTGTGAAGTACCAAATCAAGCCAGGATTTCTCTTCCAGCTTAAGCTTTTACACTTGTGGCACTTTTGTTTTTCTTCCATTTCCTTTGTATTTTCACTAGTTTTCTTTGTTGTTTGGGTGAGAAAGCCTCTCTATGATTAAAACACTCCTAAGGTTTCAAACACTCAAATAATTTTACCAACTAGGACTAGTAGTCAAGTAAATGAGTTAACCTAAAGTCACGGCCTCCTAACCTCAAGGCTCATCAATAAAACTAAACTCTAAGTCAATTAACTAAAGAAAGGACAAGTTTATACATCTTTAATGGCAGACAACAAAACATAATTGAATGCACTTAATTAAACCAAGAAAAAGCCACAATCAACAAATATAAATGTACAAAACCATATAGCATAGGAAGGAGTACACCTGTGCATGGGCTCGATGAAGAGGTCGATGTCATGGAAGCTCCTCCTGTCTGGAGATACATCATGTCTACATGGTCGTCCAATCTCCATGGGCAAGCTAATGTGTGTCTACGTGCTGCATCAAAAGATCAACAAAAGCAATGTACCTCCAAGAGGTATGTCAGTAGCAAGATAAAATAACAAAAGTAGCAGAATAATAAAATAAAACATCTAAGCTAGGGTCTAAAACCTGGATATCCAGAGGGAAAAAACCCAAAAGGGAAACAAGTGCCTCTGGTATATACACATAAATCTAGTGCACATATCAATGTGTACAAATCTCAAATCTCGTGCAACTAGGAGTCAAGAGAGAGCTCTCACTATGAAGCATGATCTACAATCTCTTAGCTCGATCTCTAATAGTCAAGGGCTGGCTAACACCTAGCTCCATATGTAAAGTCTGCTCAACAGCACAAGGAATGGTCATAGGGTGGGCATCAGCCTCTACTCGAATAGTCTCTGGAAGGCTCTTCGGTAGCCAAATCTGCAATGCTCGCGCTCTCATAGGGATGTCAGTCTGAGATCTCCTAGAGTGTCTACGTGTGTATCTAGCTCTAGGACGTACTATTTTCTGTGAAGGTACCGACCTCTCTAGGGGTAGTCTCATCTCTCGACATCTGGCTCGTGGAGGTCTCGCTCTAGGGTATGACTTATATGCGCTGGGTGTGCTACCGCTCGTGGCCTAGGTACCCAAACATATCTTTGTTCCTCAAAGTAATCATGTGCCTCAAGTGACCGTCTAGATGTGAGCCAACCATGTAAAATTCCGTCGTTGGTCATATGGCTCCTTAGAAATATGATCGTGTCATCACAAGGTAAAAATCTAGCATGTATCTCGTCACGGGGAACATATACCTATTGGGTTGTCCTGGAAGCTCTACATGGAGAGCTATGTGCCTGATCTATTGTGTGTTGCTCCTCAGTGGAACTACTCATCGTCGGAAAGCCTCTGCCTAGAGAAGGCTCTACACATGGCTCAGATGCCTCTGTACGTGGTCTCCAAATAAGTCTAGCAGGCTCTATCATATCCCTACATAGGGTGTCAGTAGAGGTTACTCTAGTCCGTGTATGTCCATGTATCTGTGGTGTAACCTCTATCTATGTGGTGTCAGTAATGTGGTCTCTAGGAACCTGAGCTAGAAAAGTTTGGCTCGTGGCTAGTCTCTGCTCAATCGGGTGATCTGATCGTGAATCGGCACTCGTAGATGGCACTAGGGCAACATCTATATGTGGTGGCTACTCTCTTTGTGACTCACTAGCTATGACACCGCTATGCAAGCTAAAAGAGTGGGATAGCAATGTTGTCGGCTCTGTATCTTCTCTCATAGGGGGATCTACTCTTGTAGATGGCTCTAGCTTGATAGCTATCTCTAAGGGCCTCTGTTAGGTTGGCAGATCTAAACAAGGATGCTCAAGGGCAGCTAGAATCTGTGGAGTGGTCTCATCTATAACAAAGCCATCGAAGTCACTCACTCTATGACTCTGTGAGATCTCTCGCTGTGTGCTGGAAGTCTCATGGATTCTATGTGATAGGTGGTGTAGGCTCCCTAACAATACTCTGACTGGGCTCTAGTCTCAGGGGCTCTACCTGTGGGGCAGGCTAGGTGCTAGAGCTATCTATCGTGGCACACTATCATCCTCATCTAGCATCTCCCAAGGTGGTAGAATACGACGTGAGAAAAGAAGCCTAGGAGGTGATCTCTCTAGTGGTATCTCTCGAGGACTCGGAGCTCTTGGTAGCCGTGGAGCTAGCGTGGTCGTCGTGGGTAAACATAAATCATCATGTCTAAGTAGGGTAGACCTATAGTCAAAACATATACTGCATGATCGACATCCCTATAAACTCGCTCACGTGGATCTCCTATCAAATATGCAAGAAGGCGGGCTGAAGGATCTCTGGATCCACCACGTGTCAGGCGTCTATACCTACGACCAAGCTCATCTAGATAGGTCACGGCCTGCTCAATCTCTGAAGCTCCACTAGCCTAGGATGTTTCTGTGTGTCTAGGCTGTCATCTAGGTGTGCTTGCTCAATGTCATCAAAATCAAGGGTCTCAATCAAGAGATACTGCTCTCCGAGCTCATCAATAAAAACTGCTCTATCGTCCTGTGGGGGTAGGCTCTCACAATCTACCTAGGTGTAGACATCATGCGCTGCGGGGTGGCTAGCCTCACAAAGAGGTGATCATAAGTGTCAACATAATATAAAACCCCTCGTGGAGATCGGCCTACTATATGCAAGATCTGATCGTCTATATCCCTCATGCTATCCCTAGTCTCTCTGGTCTCGGACAATGTCTGAAGGGTGGGGGTCAGTGGTGTAGGGGCACTCATATTTACAATGGGTGATCTACTCAGCCCTACCTCTGGTGCTCTCAACTAGGGTGATGTGGTCTTCATAGACTCTCTTGTATGCTCTCTAATCTATGTCATCAAAGGCTGGCATGGGTCTCTAGATGGTGCAAGGTGTCGAGGTTGAGACTCTTTAAAGTATGTGTCTCAAAGGCCCTCAGTCTCTATCTGTGGCTCATTGTGAGTGGTACGCAAAGTGCTAGCAATCGCTGTGTACATCGCTCTAGACTCATGATAGCTCGAAATTCTTGGTGGCAAATCAAGTCTAGGGGAGGAGAATCCTGGCGGTGGTTTCCTGAGTGATGTGGGTGGTGGCACTGTGTCTAAAGGAGGTGAGGCACTCCTACTCGAAGTAGGGCGTTGGGCTGGTCAAGGTTCATACGGAAATCCACAAGTCAAAAAGTAAAGCTCAGTGCCTGTGGTGCTCATGTAGCATCTGTCTTTAGGCTTGCCAACTAGTGTCACAACATCTGTGGATAGGCGTCTACTAGATGTGCGACACTCTAATCGATATATGTGCCGAGCACTATCTATATAGATCACTCGAGGACCTACCCGCTATAATGTAACCTGCACGGGATGGTCGAAGGCCTCAAGGCAATCATCTGCGTGTACTAGCTCTATCTCCTCTAGCCTAATCAAATGGTCAACCACATACATGGCGCGATAGTCATCTCTAAATGTGGTATCCCGCGTGTCGTCGGGAAGGACTCGCACCACCTGGAGGGTCTCTGTGGGGCCAAAGGAGGCGCGGCACTGGACAAAGAAATTCCATATGTGTTCGTGTAAAAGGTCCGGCCTCTGTGCTCGCCTACAAGTGTGAGCAATGTATACTCAGAGCACGAAGTGGTCATGGCCAATATATGTGCGCTCTGGCCTGTGATAGGCCTTTAAACCTCGTCAACTCGTCGAATGTAGTCAAAAATCAAAATCTGCACTATATTGGAGTTTATGCGTACAATCGGACTCAAATATGGCAAAACCTAACTCTCGAACGTATCTGCTCTAAATGTGTCTAATCGTGTGTACATGCGCGCGAGCGTCAAGTATGTGGGGCATGTGATGCGTGCGGAATGTGTGAGAAGCAAAGAAAGAAAGAAAAAAAATCGTTTTAAAAAAATAAAAAATTATATATATATATATATATATTTTGGGTGTGTGTGTGTTTGTGTGTGTGTGTGTGTGTGTAAATTCGAGTGAGAGAAAGAGAAAAAAAGAGAAAATCAAGGGAGTGTTTAATGGAGATCTTTTGTGTGGGTGAGTGAAAGAGGGCAAAGAGATAAAAGGAGAAAATTAAGGAGTGATTGAGGGAAAGAGACAAAGAGAGAAAGTCAAGGAATATTTAAGTAGGGGATCTTTTGTGTGTGTGTGTGTGTGGTGTGTGTTTAACACATCAATTGCCAACAAACTAAGACTTGTTTTAACCTCTTTTTTGTCCATTTTTGGCCCATAAATTAGCGCAATTGGTGGCTCAATTAGAAAATTTCTACACATACACTTGTTTACCACTAATCCAGTATCACAATACAATCATAAACACTCCAATTTTCCACTTGCAATTAGTTTAATTATGTGTGTATACACAAGCACAATTAAGCCTAAAATGCACCAATTAATCACAGACAATTCTACCGAAATTTGGACAGCAGTTCAGTGCAAAATTGGCAATCAAAAACCATAAACCATATCAACATAATGACCATAATCAATCAATGGTTTTGTATCAAACACATTAGCATCAAAATTGCCAAAAACAAGCACCAATTTGTATACATTTGCCCTCACGTTGGTATACACTAGTGCACATAGATTTTCACCGATTAAGTTCACCTAATCAATTCTCAAACCTGCACTTTAATTTCAGATTTTAAAGTGGGTTAATGCACTCACATTACAACAAGAGAATCGCGTCAATTTCTCCACTCCAATTGACGATTACTCACGTGTGTGTGTAGGCAACCGCTTCACCGCATCTCCACCTACAAGCACCAATCACAAAGCATCATGTGTAGCATCATTTTTCTTCAAATCAAACACATGATCATGAAGTCAAAACATCCAATTAGAGATTCATTCATGTGTAGCACCAAAAACACACAAGATTAGTGAGTAATTAGACATCAAAATTAGCATAAATCACACATAATTACACACTTTCTAATCACTCAAATCATGCAAAATTGATGAAATTTCAACACGTAAGAGTGATGCACAAGCCTCCAATTAGGCACATAAACATGTAAAACACTCCAATTGTTAGCGGATTACTAATAAATTAGTGATCAATTAGTGAAAATGAAGAGAAAACATGAAAATTCCACACAACTTTTTTAACAAAATCTCATCACAAATCAACCATTCACCATCACCAATACCTAATCCTAATGAAAATTAGAAACTCAAACCATCACACAGGTGATCCTCTAGCTTAGGCGCTCGATCCCCGGCAACGACGCCAATGTTGGTGGTCATAGCACAGCGCACAACCCATCGACATAATGTCAATCCGGTGGATCGGAACCCGGCTAGTGCATGGAGGCATGGATGCGCCTAATGTGACGAAATGAGGACTCTAGAAAGAGGGGTAAAGCAAGAGAGAAGAAGAGGGAAAGACGATGAAGCAAGATCTATGCACACACACTCTCAATCTACACTCTAACTCTCTAATCATGCAGACAATGGTGTATCCCTTTGCAAGATCTATGCACACACACTCTCAATCTACACTCTAACTCTCTAATCATGCAGACAATGGTGTATCTCTTTGCTCTAATCTCAAGCACACACAGTCTAATCACACATTAAGCATACACAAAGAAGCCTAATGAGAGAAATGTATGCAGCCCACGTACACACACACTCTAATCTAGCACACATGTGAAGCAAGAATGCTCAAACAAGAGGGAAAAATTGAGAGAGAAGAGAATATTAACACTATCATACATCATTAACACACATAAGCTTGAAAGACAAGAGAAAGTAGAGAGAACTTAGCTTCCATTAATCCCAATGACTACTACATATGATGTGGAAGATCCAAGCTCCATAGCCACTCCTCTTCTTCTTCTCCACACTCCCTCACACTCTCTTCTCTAAGAATGCCCTTTCACATCTTATGAATTGACTTATATACAAGGGCTTTTAAAAATGGGCGGCCGGCCAAAAAATGTATAACATGCTATAGGTATCTAGGCTCATGTAATCATCAATTTACAACTTGGAACCCACTGTGGAGCCCGTAAATACAAAAAATATATGCATACACATATGTGTACACACCAATGGAAGCATCATGCATGTCGTTGATGCTCGCCCGTCAACATCATCCCAATCTTGCAAACCACCCTATAAATTTAGATAACACCCCTCTTATCCACTCATATGTACTTCAAGTTGTCTACTTTCATTCTCTTTTCTTGGAAAACAAATTTTGCATCTTTTTTTTTCTTCATGGCGTTTAAAATGTTAATTGATTTTATATACAGTTATTAATGTCTTCTTAAATTTAACTAGAAATTGTTTTAGTGCTTTGTCTTTGAGAAATAATTTTGCAGGTAAAGTTAAGTACAATGCTATCATGTCAGAGAATCTTATGGTATGAAATTTCTTCATACATTTTGATAATATCCCTCTTGCAAACCCCTGGCTAGTAAGCTCTTTCTTTGTAATATTAGATGGCTAACTTGTGTGATGACTAACCTTAATAACCCTCATTAACATTTGCACTTTGTATTAAAAAGCTTCATACATGAGCAACACTATTTTCATTCTAGTGATTTAAAATTTATCACAACACATTAGTTGAGACATTATACATTGTTATGACAAGGATCTTATGGGTTGGGGCTAAATTGGAATGGCAAGATTTCTAAACATGTTAGAGCTCCTACAACTGAATAGGGTAGGAATCTCCACTCCACACCTTTTTATGGACACTTATGGTTATTGACACGTGTATTAGAGTGTCTACACCTTGTGAGGCACGACTCTCCGCTTTGCAACACTGTTATGGAAAATTATGGATGTCAATAAATGTGTACTAGAGTGCCTATGCCAGGTACGACAGGTCTCTCCGTGGTTAATCATATGTGGAATTGGACCACCGCATCTGTTATGGATTGATATGAAAAAATATGATGAATTGGTATGGAAAGGTGGCCATATGGTGTTCTATTTGGAACAAAAATTCTAAGCACGGTTGCACTCCGCACTTATGCACATTTACTTCATTTTATGCACTCCCATCACACCATATACCTGTTACACATTTTTTCACTTTTAAATTGCTTCTACTAATCATTATTACTCTTTTGGTTTTTAGTTACTCATTATGCTATGCAGGCATGTACCTAGCGTCTTGTACCTCGCACTCGACTCCACCACTTATGTACCTCGCAATTGAGGGCAATTGCTTTTTCAACCCCGAAGTATGTTATGGATAAGGGATATGTACATTTATTACTCAAATTCTCATTACAAGCTATAGTTATTTGTTGATGACCGGCCAATGTGTATTCATTTTGAGCATTGAAGAATCTATAAATAAAATACGTGCAAGAGGTAAATGCTCACTCTTGCACGGGGGGAGATTGCACCCAGTGCTCCTATATTTCTTCTCTCCTTTGCTCTCTTCTCTCTTATCGTGCTGATGTGGCACTCCGCTTTAGGAGGTGCATTTACACACGCTCTCTTGCTTTGTTTTGCACTCTATCTCCCTTTGTTTGTGTTTAAATTGATTATGGATTTGTGCGAGTCATCAAGTATGCATATTAATTTGTTTATAGATTGCAACGTGCTTGGGTATTTTGCAAGGCCACAGTGCATCTGTTTCTAGCAGAAACAACATACCAAAGTGCACCCCAACACTTGAAGATTGATTTTCCCTATTCTTAGAAGGCAATCCTGGGAGAGTTGTGACACATGGAGAAGCCAACACCCTTCTATGCTTAATTATTTGGTATTGTCAAAGCTAATCAACAATTACAGGCCAGTAGAATCTTAATGGTGCATACCTTGTAGGCAGTGATCACTCAAATGCAAGATATATGTGCACGCCTGTCACACGTGTCAAAGCAAGGGACTTGCTGTACACTGTGTGCGAGCCACAAATGGCTGCAAGCACACAACCAGACTAATCTAGCAGCTCAAGAGAGCAAGGGTGTGTCACTCACCGCCCTATGCTTGCCTTCGTCGAGAATTCCTCGTCGCAAAGAAGAGTGAGCTACCACCGTGCCGCGCTCAACCTCCTTGCCGACTCCGTGCATCGCAATGCTCTCTCTCTCTCTCTCTCTCTCTCTCTCTCTCTCTCTCTCTCTCTCTCTCTCTCTCTCTCTCTCTCTCTCTCTCTCTCTCTCTCTCTCTCTCGCACGCGCGCGCGCGCACACACACACACACACACACACACACACACAAGGAGATGAAGAAGAAGATGGAGATGGAGCAAGAGCACTCTTCAATTGCACAAATGAGAGAATGAATGATTTTAAGGTTTAGGCGACTTTTATATGAGCTCGCCCATTGACACTTGGGCACCCATGATTATCCAAATAACCCTTGAATGTTCTAGTTAGAGTGTGCCTATCATCGGCGATCACTCTTACCCTTTTGCTATTGGACTGACAAGCCCGACCCACGACTACTAGAAGTGGATGCTGGTGGTTAACATGCTCCCTCTTCCTGATGTAGATACTGCCCTCGGAATATAACAGCACAGCATATCGGGATCCACGATAGGTATACCTGTATTGTTAGAAGAAAAGAAACATTGTGAAAGCTCAAAGACAGCATGTGCAGGCATGCAATTATTGAGATGTATACATGATATTCTAGGAATTGTAAAAAAATTCATGAATTGTAACATTGCCAACTAGAACAAGCATAGTACCTAAATGAAATGCAATTGAGTTAAGGTCTATTACGTTGATTGTAAGAGAAGTACACAAGAGCTAACCCTAAATTAAGTACTAGATCGACCAACATTAATTAAAAAATGTAGACTAAAGAGTAGTTAACCCTAGGAATGCTCGTCGGGGTCTAAAGACTAGTGATCTTGTCACTTATACCACTTAAGTGTGATCAACATAAAATACAAGGGATTTTGTGCTTATTTGCTTTCTCTTTTCTTTTTTTTCTTGTTGTTGTCATCGTTGCTACAAGTAGCTGGGGGACTCGAGGTCTCAAATATCAGCAACTGGGAGACTCCAGATCTCAAATACCAACTTGAGCATAAACTAGCCGGGATACTCGAGGTCTTAAATACTAGCTTAACACATGGACTTCCACAACACAAGTCACACTTAGGTGGAATAAGCTAGAGAGAACTATATCCTCATAGCTTAAAACATTACTAAAGTTACTACAATTAATAGACTATTTAGGAATTAAAGTCAACAATTAAGTGGCCTAGTTTATCTTAAAGTCATGATACCTACTTAAAGCCAACCGATAGACCCAACTCAAAGAGAAGAACAAGGTACTAGAAGTTTGAAAAAATTATAGCATCTAAATTGGTAATGTCACAACTTCATAAATTTTATGCATTTTTAGAAACTCAAATGACAAGATGCAAACATGTCACTGTGGAAAGCATAGATAAAAGGAAGTAGTATACTTGATATAATGGAGAACATCCATTGTAACATGTGAACATCCTGTTTTGTTGTCCTTCAAAGGCGTCTTTATGTAGTCAAAAACTTCACAATAGTCACCACCAAACATCCATCTTCTAGAGGCACATCAATGAGAAAAAAGAACTTTGTGAATCACTAAACTCTAAAACAAAAACACTCCTATCGTACTGATCCTACCTACCCTCCATCACTTGAGTGATGAGGATCAAAGTAAGTGCAAGTTGGAGAGCTCGGTCGGTAGCTCTAAGGATAAACCGCCATGCTCATCATCAAGGTAGGTGTAATCCTCTTCGGTAAGGCCGTGTTTTGACTAGTATTATGCACACTCATTTGCTAATTGCTCTTGCTCTTTACTATAATGTTTTTGTTTTGAACTAGGGTGGTTAGCTACTAGATATCTATATCTAGTAGCTAAATAGGGTAAGGCCGTGTTTTGACTAGTATTATGCACACTTGTTTGCTAATTGCTCTTGCTCTTTACTATATTGATTTTTTTTTAAAACTAGGGTGGTTAGCTACTAGATATCTATATCTTTACAATCTGTGGGACGCATGTCTAACCTCAACTATCCTATCTTATTGCAGTATTAGTGAGAACCACGATTAATTTGTCAAACCATGGGATGAAGCTGACTCGACTAGTGCATAGAGTCTACAAGAGGGTGCCAATCTCTCGAAAAACACTAAAAACTTGCATCTGACTTAAGCTACACTCAAGTGACTAAAATCACCAAAAGCCAATCGCTCATCGACAAACAAATCACATCCGTTACAGCATCAAATGATATCCAAACGTAACAAAACTTCTAGGACATATTTATAAGAACTAAGCACACATGCTTATGGCCTCAAACCCCACTATAGTCAAGTTCCAAAATTGCGATTATTAACAGCAGTGGATTTTTGACCTAGTTGTTTTTGACCCAGAATGCATCTAAATGCTTAGCAATGATGCCTCGATACCCTGCCTATGCTTAGTTTTTGATTTAAAAGTGTACATTTCTAGTTATGATGAAATTAGGCCACGAGTTGGCGACCCCAAAAGCTACGAAATACTGTGAACTACTTACGTCAATGCGTAGAGCTCTTACCTGCGGTTGTAATGCAACAAACGTGACTGCAATGTGACAACGGGGGAGGGAGTAGGAAGCGGGAGAAGGAAAGGAGTGATCCTCGTTAGCTCATGCTGTGTATTTCTTATCCAAAAAACTTATAAAAATTGGCTTTTATACCTTAGCCAAGGTTTTTGGGTGGTCAAAACTAATAATCTAGAGTTCTATCAAAGCTGGGAAATGACTGGCTGATACAATCTGGAAGCTTGTAGCCCCGGATCATTAATTACAGAGTTTCTTTGAGAAAATAAGAGTTACAATATTCCTGATTTATCAAAATAACAAAAGTTTTACAAAGAAAACTCCAAAAAATGGTGTCCGTGTTAGCTCGCTGCTAACATTCCCCCCCTCCTCGCCTGTGTCATCCCTTGACACAGCTTTATGGGTTGAAATAGTCTTCGGGTTGACGGCTGGCGAGGCGTTCTTTAAGCACATTCAGTGCCTTTTGGTATTTGATTTTTCTTTCTTTGTCTGGCACTTGAAGAAATGGTCACTCTATTCTTCAGCTCCACCGCTAAGTAGCCTACAACTCTGGATGTGAGGTTACTGATCACTGGCACAAAGATCTTTGTTCACCAAGTGAAGAATCCAGTGTAGAAAGCTTCCTCGAATGCAAACATATTGCTTGATGGTAAAAACATACACCTGGCATAGAAGCCGTAAAGGACTTCTTCCAAAGGTTGCCCACTCAGATCATAGCACAAGACTTTGTTACCTTCTAAAAATGACATCCATGGGGATCCTTCTTGCTCAGGCTCATTAAAAACTTGGATGAATGTGAGCAACATTCTGGAAATTTTAAATAGCATTGTGCAAGAGAGATCCGGTAGACTGTTGAAGAAAGACATGGCACCCGTTAGGGTTTTCACCATGTATTCCTCTGTTGCTTGTCCTCTCTCTAGAGCTAGTAGTCTCGGGTAGTTCAACCAGGTTGGCTGCTTCTTTGTTAGTGCCTCATGCTCTTGTCATGTCCTTACTCGAGGTACAGGGCAAAATGTGGGATCTCTTTGCAGGGCTGCAGGTGCTCTTGTGAACAGAATCAGGTATCTCAAATTCTTTTTCAACCAGCTTAACCTCCACTTTGGGTGGTCTTTATTTGCGCCATCTTCTTGCATGTCTTTGTACAGCCTTACCTGTAGTAATTCCACTTTGATGAGAGGGTATGGCAGGGATTGCTGATGCCATTGCGCATTGATCTGATTGGGAGTGAGTTGAGTGACGTTGATAGAGTGTAGAACTCTCAACTCCCAATCCATTGCGGCCTTTCACTGCTCATCCACCTCTTGGGTGCTCTTCTCTTTCAATGCGTCTTCTTCAGCTTTTGATACTTTGAACATATGTATTGTGTCTGCATCTGTGATGTTAATCTGAAAATCCTTTTCACCACTTGGATCTGCTGTGGATTGTGTCTCATACTCAGCAAATGAGACCGAGGGTATGTCTATCTGCGGCAGCTCTAAAGTGCCTACCTCTTCCTGTGTGTCCGGTTTTCCATCTCTGTGGAGTTGGTTAACTCTCTTGAGCTAAGCTATTTCTTTGAGAAGCTCTTCTTCTCTCTGGGCCCGCATCAATGCCAGGTCCCTGCACTGTGATTGCTCCAACTTTAGCCCTAGATCAAGGTCCTTGTTCTTCTTTTCTAGTGCCTTGTACACTTCATCAGTCTCTTTGATCGAGGCCACGGTTGGATTTTCTCTGATTTGCCATAAGAAGATTGCCTGATCATTGATTCATTGTTCAGAGTATTGTAAAGAGGCATTTGCAACATCCAATTGCATTTGAATTTTTTGAGCTGACAGGGATGTCGTAAGAAGTTCATTTGTAATTTCTATCAAATGCTCATCTTTTGCTTTGCAAGCATCGGAAAACTTGGTGAGCAGATCACCTAACTCCATTTCTTTCTGCTGTCTATTTCTAGCTAGATAATGCTGTTTAGCTTTTGCTTTCATCTTCTGCACTTGCCTCTGAAGATCGGTGATGACAGTCATCCTAACGTCCAACTCTCCTTGGAGAGCGCCAATCACCATCTTGAGCTCCTTAGCTTTTGTACTGCGGTGAAGTGCTGCTGAACGGAGTCTCTCCATCATGTCTTGCATCTGCCTTGCATATTTGTTTACTTGCAGTATAACCTCGTCATTTGACTACCAATCCTCCTATCTTGCTAGCTGAGTGAATGTGCCTGCAGCCTCATGTGTGTCTTTTTGCTGCGTCATAGCTGCTGGTTCTTCTTGCGTGGAGGTAGAGGGTTGGCCTTTTTCTTTGTCATCCTAAGGCCGTGTTGCCTCGGTGGTTTTTGGTTGAGTTGAAGTAGAGGGTGATGGCCCAGACTGTGTAGTCTCTTCAGGTGTAGGGCTCCTCTCACTTACTTCTCTAGCTCCGGTTCTTGTTGTTGTTGCTGCTCTTGTGTAGCATTGACGTCTTGTGCAAATTCACTTGCCTTTTGCTCTTGAGGCTTTTGAGTAGCTTCAACGGCTCTCTCTTGTTCCAGATCTGCTTATTTCTCTTTTTATTTCTCATGTTGATCAGCCTCTTGTGTAGATTCTGTTTCTTTGGTGGACTCAGAATCTTTGGCTTTCTCTTTCTCAGGTGATGGTGGTGGGCTTGGCATGGGATGGTCCTGTTGTTCTGTAGGTGGTGAGGTTGGTCTGGGAGACTCGTAACCTTGCTCTTGTGCTTCTTCTCTAGCCGTCTCCTCGGCTTGTCTCTGTTTCTTTGCCTCTTTGGCTTTCCTAGCCGTTTCTTCTGCTTCTTTCAGCTTTAGGGCCTCTGCCTCTTGGTACATTTTCTCCAAAGATTCAGTGGGTCTTCAAATTCCTTTCTTGTGTGATGCTTCATTCTTGGGCCTTTAAGTCCAGTAGGCACCCATTTCTCTAGGTCCTTCCCTTGTGCTTGTCTATTGCACTGGTAGGCTTGCTTCTCTCTTTCAAAGCAAGCTTGTTTTTGGGCTGGGTCTTCTTGGTGGGCGGCCACAACTTTTATTTTCATTCCTTCTCTACGATCTCTCTTTTTCTCGTTATCAGAGCTCTCGCTGTTGTGCCTTTCCGACGAGCTGTCGGGCTGATTCTTGATCGGATTTATAAGATCTTTTTCTTGACCTTGTAGCTCTCGGAGATGGTTGTGCTGCCAATATCTAGGTGTTTTGGTAAGGAGCAAGTGGTAAATTGTCCGCCATGCCAATGGCATGGTATGCTATCCTTGTCAAGACTTCTGGCGCACATAGTAAGTGATATTGCCTTATTTCTTTGTGCCCTTCTCATACACTGTTTACACTCATCGAGAAGATATTATCAATGAATTTTTCCTTGATGATGAATTATAAGGGCATTATTAGGTTATTTTGCAAAAAATCACACGTTAACATCAAACTTCTTCCTCCCTCTTCAAACATTGCCCTTAATTACTTAGTACTTAGTGCCCTTCCACCCCTCCTAGATGGCGTACTCCGGGATGACTGTGTGCATGGGTTGAACAATTGTGTCTATGCATAGCCGTGGTTGGCTCTTCCACGCTATGAAGATCAATGCAATTCAAACCATTATGTTGTGCAAGAGTTGGGTCTTGAGTCATAAACTCAAGGGTTTCCGATGTCTAGGTTTGCTGCTGATGTCTTCCAAAGAGAAAATCTTGTAGGTTGTGTGCTCTCTGTTTAATTGTACCATCAGGATGCTTTAGCACACTGATTGCTTGAGCTGTTGGTAGCACTTTTGACTATTGTTGAGCTTTTCCTCGCCATTGGTAGCTTGGTTTGCTTGGTGCTGCATGGTGTGGCGGAGTCTTTTGAGACTTAACTCGCCATGGTTTTACAATTTTTGGAGAAGATAGGTACTCCTTTTTCTTCCAACCCATTTCCATGTTAGGTTCCTTACTCGGAGATGCCCGTTTTTGTGTTTTAATCCTTGGAACCTTCTTTTGTTTTGTTGGTGAAGTTTTAGGCACCCAAATCTGAATCGGTTTATCCTTAAGCTCTGCTTTTGGTACCCAAATTTGCCTGCCTCCTTGCATGCTACTTGTAGCATTTGATTGTTGAGGGGATGGAGAAGATTGACTCTTCGTGGTTTGGTCTGCTGATTGCTTCTTTTCCATTCCTCCTTGCTTGGTGCAATTGGAACAATGAGTTGCCCTCCTTTGGGTGATGGATTTAGCTGATTTGTATCCCAATATGGTATTGCTTTGTATGTTCGCATCCAGGGAATTCCAAGAATCATCATCTCATTCATGTGTTCATCTGGTAAGCATACAAAGTGATGAGGACATGAACATACATGTACTATCACGTTCAAGTTGACTACTCCCAATGTTGGAGTTGGGTTTTTTTTGCATCCTTTGATTGTTGTTATTCTTGTTGTCAATGCTTGACTTGTTGCCTTTTTGTACGTGGAATAACTGACTGCATTTACTCTAGATCCTGTGTCGACCAAAGCATTGGTGCTATGATTGTTGAGCTGTACTTTGATGCGCAAGTCCATTCCATGTAACCAGTCATCATCTGTTGAAATTGCATCTTTAGGTAATTCCCATTGTTGGTCATCAATTTTCAGAGTGTTGATGGGAATCGGTATTTGTTGATTCTTGAGAGTATCTTTTCGCTTGAGTACCCGAAGCCGAGCTTCCTCTTGGGCTTCATCAATAACGTGCTATCGTTTAATCTTCCTTTGCTTGGCTGCATGCATTCTTTCTAGCAATTCATTGGTTAGTTGCAAATTGTATTTCTTTAAACGACATCCACTAACCCAATTAGCCATTGGTTCACCATCTAGGGTGGACAATTTTACTACACCACTTGGAGATACATCTTCAATGATAAACGGTCTGTTTCCCTTTTTCTTAAACTTGGGAAAGTGTTGCTTAAGGGAATAGATTAAAACTAAGTTCCCTTTCTTGAAGATTTTTGTGATCAAGTGGGAATCAAAAAACTATTTTTGTTTCCACTTTTGTTCATAGATATGAGCTACAGCCGTTAGCCTTTGCTCATCTAGCGTTTCCAAATCTTCAAGTCTTTTTGACAATTCATGTCCAGTCCACTCAAGATTCTGTACTACCCTTAATGTCGGCAATAGAAATTCTATTGGAAGTATGGCATCTAGACCATAAACAAGGTTAAATGGTGTAGCATTCTGTACTACCCTTAATGTCGGCAATAGAAATTCTATTGGAAGTATGGCATCTAGACCATAAACAAGGTTAAATGGTGTATTATTTAAAGTTTTTTTGAATGAAACTCGAGAAGCCCATAGAGTAGCATGGAGATTTATTTCCCAGTCCGTCCTTCTTGAACTAACCACTTTAGTCAGCACCGAGCTAAGAATTCTATTCGTATGCTCACCTTGTCCGTCTGCTTGTGGGTGATAGGGAGCTAATTTGTTATGGTGGAAAATAGTCTGTAGCTACAATGATATATTGAGCTTGGGTTCTATAAGCAGGTGGCTGTATCGGTCCAACAAAATCTATACCCTATTTTGCGAAAGCTCTAGCCCCCATCATTGGTCTTAAGGGAATGATATCGACTCATGTTGGCATTTTTTTCTCGTTGACAAGCATCACACATTCGAACATATTCTTTGGAATTTGCAAAAAGTGTTGGCCACCATATGCCTGCCATCAAGATTTCTTTTGCAGTGGTCTCACTAGAAAAGTGACCTCCAGCTAATCCAGCATGTGCTTGTTCTATAATCGGAATATACTCGTTTTCATTTGTACAAAGATGCAAATGTTGATCTTTACCTCTCCGATACAATTGGTTCCCAATAAGAGCATAGTCTCTTGCTTCAATTTCAATTGCTCTTTGATGGCGTTTACTCGTATCCTCAGGAAATGTTTGGATTGATAAGTAAGTAACCAAATAATTACTCCACTTAGGAACAAGTGACATTTGAAACAATGTTACATGAGGTATGGGTGTTTGTTTTTGACATTGAGAGCATTCCTTTACAAAAGAGCGAACATCTCTCCTCATAGTCAGCCAAAATACTCCAAGTCTCAAGATTCTTTGCATAGTTTGGTCTTCCGCAAAGTGAAGTCCTACTATGGTAACATGTGCTTGACTTAGGTACTATTCGTTTTCTTCAGGATTAATGCATAAAAGCAATATCCCGTCCCAATTTCTTTTGTATAGCCTACTAGCTAGTAGTTGATACATAGCCGATTGCTCGATTTATTTGATCGTGATAGGAAGTGGTATTTGTGAATCCACTTGAGCTATCATCATCAATGACACAATGTTTTCCAACCATCGGGGTATCATTTCCACGGAGAACAAATAGACATCTGGTAGATCATCGTCTACCCCTTTGGGTGATTCTCCTGAAACAATCCTTGACAAATGATCTGCTCGTTGATGTGTAGTGCCTTTTTTTATAACCACAGTGAAATCAAATTCTAGAAGAATGATGAACCATCTCACTATTCTCCCAGTGGTGCATGGCTTGTTGACCAAATACAACAAATCTTGGTGGTCCACAAA
Source organism: Adiantum capillus-veneris (assembly GCF_014529385.1). NCBI lineage: Eukaryota > Viridiplantae > Streptophyta > Polypodiopsida > Polypodiales > Pteridaceae > Adiantum > Adiantum capillus-veneris. Next base: position 93,696,284 of record NC_140950.1, read on the forward strand.
GAACACAAACTTGTTGGCTAATAGGTAATGTCTATACTTTTTAACGGCATAGAGCATTATTAATCCTTCCATTTTGGTGGTGGTGTAATTATTTTCCACCATATTTAATTGTCGACTAGCATAAGAAATAGGAAAGTCAATTTTCCCATCTCCTGGTTGAGTTAGTATACAACCGATAGCAAAATTGGAAGCATCTACATGTACGTGGAATACCTTATTCCAATCTGGTGCTTTCAATATTAGAGCTGAAGTGAGAGCTTGCTTAAGCTTCATGAAGGATTCTTCACATGCCTTGGTCCATTCAAAGTGTGTAATCAATCTATACATGGGTTTTGCAATTATAGCGTACATGTAGATGAACCGTCGGTAATATCCAAAATGCCCCATGAAGGCTTATACCCCTTTTACTGTTGTTGGTCTACGCAAATCAGCAATGACATGAATCTTCTCAATATTAGTAGGTATGCCATTTTTAGACACTATATGTCCAAGAATTTTGCCTTGTCTACCCATGAATGTGCACTTTTCAGGATTTAAGCAAATCCTATAAAGTCTACATTTTTTTAATATCTTTTTGAGGTGTTCAAAATGATCAGCCCGGATTGATGAATGTATGCATAGATCATCCATATATACTTCCAAGAGTTTCCTATGATATTATTTGAAGGCATGGCTCATCAACCTTTGAAATGTGGCTGGAGCATTAGTTAACCCAAACGACATAACCCGATAGGCAAATATACCCCATTCTGTTGCAAAAGTAGTTTTATGCTGATCTTTTGGGTCAACCAAAAGTTGATCGTATCCCGAAAATCCGACTAAGAAGCTGTAAGTTTCTTTTCCTGCAACTCGTTATAAAACATGCTTACTTATCGAAAGAGGAAAGTTATCTCTCATGGTAGCTGCATTCACCTTTTTGAGATTAACACACACTCATAATTTTCCATTCTTCTTGGGTACTACCACAATTGGAGACACCCAATCTGTGTGTTCAATTTTGTAAATGAATTTGGCTTCCTTTAGTTTTTTGAATCTCTTCTTTTATCTTCCTGGCAAATGTTTCATTATACGCGTATGGCCTTTGTCTACTTGGTTCCACATCATCTCTCATGGGGGTATGTTGATAAATTTTTGGATCAACACCCTTGAGATCCTTGTACGACCAAGTGAAGATATCTTGGTATTCCTTTAACAAGCTCAGCAAGAGATCTTCTTCTTCTTCTGTTAGGTCATTCGCAATGTAAGCCAGTCTAGGTTCTTCTCCTTGTTCAGCCACGTCGAGATCCTTTTAGCGTTTTCAGGTCCTTCGTAAGACTCGCCCTATTTCCATAGTTCTTAATAGATTGTTTGACTATAATTTTCCGATCTTGGAGAGTATACTTTTTGTGATGGGATGGAACATGCATTACATCCTTACCATCCTCTTCTGTGGTTTCCATTTTGGTTGTGTATATCTCCTTTAGAGCTTTTTTCAACTGTTGATATTTATTTTTCTGCTCGACTCATGTCATGGTTGGCTTCTTATCCTATGGGTTTGCTAGAGTACCCTTTCTTGGATTTCTCGATGTTTGAGACATTTTTGAGTTTTTGTTTGAAGGATATCTGCCCATTATTTTGTCCTTGACACAATCATTTTCATCTATCTGCATCAAAAATTGTGTTTTACTGGAGACTGGCGGCATAGGCCGTGTTTTCACAATTTTTTCATCTATACCATTTTTGTCTTCTTGATTTCTGGTTTGAAAAGTCAATTTCTTTTTCCTCCCCTCCTTTTAAGAGTAGCTTAGCTCTCATAAGCTCTTTTCCTGACCCCGAAACTTTTGAGGTAGCTGAGCATTCATCTAACTCATTAGTTGCATCGTCTACTATGGCAAAAGTGTGTTGATATTTAATTCCACAACAATTGACTATCACCTTTTCAAGCAGCCCTAAATGGTCTCTCAATGTGTCTGTCAGCCAACTGCAATTTCATTCGAGTTTATCTAATAGTTGACTGTCCCCAGGATTCCCATACTGCTTTAGTAGCTATGGCTTTGTCTGGTCCACTATCTAGTATTGCCATGGTTTCAATGTCATTATACTTCACTAGGAGGGTGGTGTTTCCTTCCTCTCCTTCATAATATTCTCCGACTTTGTTCATAGGAACTGATCGAATCTCTTTGTTGTTCATTTCATTTTTCAATTTTCCCAAATTTTTTGAGATTAACCCCGTTATCCCCATCTTCTCTAGGGTTTTTTATAAATCATTCCATAAGTATGGTCTGAGTTTTAACAATTCTCTCAAGGTAAGAGTGCATTGGATGGGTGTAGACATGATTGAATGAATGTTGTCTACTTCTAGGGTCTGTTCAGCTCTTTTTACTTGAGTGATCTTACACACGATGGATTCATCTTCATTATCTCCGAAGTAAGAAGGTAATGTTTTCATGGTCAATGGTTTCGACATTCCTGAAGCTTTTGATCCGCAATCCCCGTACAAGGATTGTACATCGATGTTCATATCAGACGGTAGGTTATCCAACCATACTTCCTGTAACATTTAATGGCCTAGTAACTTGTGTGTAGCGGAAAATAGCATGAACATAGTGAGCATTTCATTAGAATAGATTCCTAATGAGATTAACAAAAGTGCTTGGGTGAAGAGAGCAACAAAAAGAATAACACCTAGTTAGAAAGCATGACCAATACTTCAAAAGAGAGAGAAATTAAGCAATTGACAACAGTTGAGGACCGGATTTGCATGGAGCCGGTCCCCCCTCCAAAAGGCTTTGTATTATGGTTTCTCCCATCAAGAGAGACATTTTACAATACAATTTCTTGTGTTCCTTAAATACTAGCTAGTGCAATGAAGATGGAAACATCATGCACTATGCAAAACACTTATCAAACACAACTTCAATTCCCTCACAGTCTCAAACCCAAGACCTCACGCACCTTTGAAGATGGTGAGAGCTAGCGGGGTATGAGTGTAGATTGAGAGAAAGGAGTATTCTTACAATAAAGATGTGCATCTCCTCACATAATCACTCATATTAGCATATCTTAGCTTAGTAATTAGCATGGTAGAGGAGATGAGCATGCATTGAAGCTTGGCTCTTGGTTGGATTTGCATCACAAAGCCAAGAGTTGTTGGTGTAGGCCTTCCTTCTCACAAGCTTGGAGTAGGTGATAAGCTTTCCATTAAAGCTTGAGAAGGAGAGAGACCCTTCTTTACTTCACACATGAGATTGTGTGAGTGTGTGTGATAATGCCTTTCAAAAATCACCCCCCTCTCTCTCTTAGTCGACCCCTCTTGCTATTTGCTCTTGCTAGCATCCTATTGGACTTCTCCAGGCTTAGCCAATGGTAATTAAGCAGCATAAGTGATAGCCTTCTGACATGTGTCCCCCTTTCCCATTTTGTGAGAGCTTTAGGTAATTATTTAATTCAACTAAACTCTCATTGGACCCCTTTGCCTCCTGGCCAATAGGAATCAGGCAAGCCATTGGGTTGCTGAATGCTCATTGGTCCCCTTGGGATACTGTCCAATAGTCTTCTAGAGAGCTTAATTCTTATTGGTTATTTTATTAAGTGTTTTTAAATTAATTAAACTAGATTTACTCTAGCCTTATTCTCATTGGTTCACCTCCATGGCCATCCAATAGGAATTGGGTACACCCTGTGGGAATCTGGGCTAGGGAGTTGACATGTGTTCGTCATTCCCTTTGTGTAAAGGGAGCTTGTGTGTGTGTGATTTTCTCTCTCATCCCCTACTTGCAAGGCTCGCCCCCTCCTATGTAGGGATCGACAAAGACTTTTTGTGACACACACTAAGCATCCAATTTCCCTAGTGTTTGGCCTTTGGACACAACCTTTGAATTTTGGAACCTTAGCATTTTGGAAGTCTTAATGGGCTGAACCTTAGGGTCTCTTAAGCCCATTGTTGGACATTGCTCTTTTGTAGATGGCCCCCCCCTTTGGATCCCTATTTTTTCTCCTTTGGGTCCCTACTGTGGCTCGGTCTGCTAGCTTAACCAATATTCTAGCTTTTTCTCCCCTGGCACTTCCCCATAATAAATGATCAGTTTAACATGAGAAAATCATTTAGGAGAATTAGATATTGATTATTATGACATTACCTCTCTCTTGAAATCATAGTCGTCCTTGAGTATGGAGTAGAGAAGATAAAGATTATTCATTAGTCGGTTTTCCTAGCGGGTAGAGGATCCCTATGTTACCCTATGACATCATTACACAATGGATGATTAGTCCATTTGGCACTTGAGAGCCTGAGGCTGCTGCAAGCATGTATGCACATTAGTCCTATTATATTCCATAGTAGAGTGACAAGCTCTACTTGGTGTTCGGGAGACATCGTCTCCGCAAACTTGATGTAAGCATGCATACTACTTCATTTTTGTGCACAATATAGAAAAAGAGAGTCTTATAAGACAAAATTTTTGTTCATTTTTAACATTTGTACATTTGCTTACTCTTGGAAAGCATTGTAAGCATTGACAAGGTTTAGGTTATCCTTTAATTGTATGCCTTGCATCCATCTAGCATCTTCAAAAGGATAATTCTTAAACTTAATAAGATATCATCGAATAGTCTTACCGCCTCTTAGTACCTTGTCTTCATGTCAGAGAATGGACTCGGGCTGCAGCACCTCTTCTTGGTCCTCGATCTCTGGTGGATCTTCAATAGTTGGTTCTTGAGGTGGCTCTCCTTTGTAAGGCTTTAGTAGGCTCACATGGAAAGCGTTGTGTATGAGCCAATAGTTGGGCAACTTAAGTTGATAGGCCATCTCATTGATTGGCCTAAGAATATGGAAGGGACCATAGAACCTTTTTGCTAACTTAGCATAGTACTTTTAGTGTCCCGTAGGATTCTTGCCCGTCTTGTGCCTTAATCGAGCCTTGGGAAATTTGAGTAAGACCCAATCATTTTCTTTAAAAGCTTGGGCTCTTCAGTGCTTATCAGCAGCAGCCTTTTGTCTTTGTTGTGAGATAGAGATAACATCCTTAATCTTTTGGAAAGATTCGTGTAGGTCTCAGCTATACTCATCTACAGCGAAGATCTTCCCGTGTACCTTAAGTAGAAAGGGACTTTTTGATCTCCCCTCAATTACCTCAAAAGGTGCTTTTCCCATGGAAGTATGTACAGTGTTATTGTAGGCATATTCCACGGAGATGAGCTAAGCCTAACCATGCCCTTCTCAACTAACTCATGCACTTTCCGCATAATCTCCCCTTATTGAGCTTAAGAAACTCTATAAGGAGGTTTTTTAGGCGGTGAGATTTCTGGAAGAAGTTCAATTGCATGGTCATCATTACCTCATTTAGGAGGTAGCTCACAAGGGATGTCGTCAATAAAGACATCTTGAAACCCCTTGAGAAAATTGGATAACTCTAATTCCTTTTGATTGTGTATATTTTCTTTTGCTAAAACATTAGGTTCATTTTGAGAATCTTTAACAAAAATCATGTACATGGAAATAGAGCTCTTTATTGACTTGTTGAAAGCATGAGTATGCACAATGGTTATAGTGTTACCATTTCCTTAGCATCTATATACATATCTTTTTCCCTGAACTTAAAGGAGATTCTCCTTTCATGGAATTTAACATTGGCAGCCATGCGATCAAACCATGGTGCCCGTAGGATTACATCCTCATGCTTGAGAGGAGAGATAAAGAAGTCCTCTTTGTCCACATAGCTTTGGCCATGGAGCCTCAATTTCCCGATTAAGGGAGTGACTGAAGCTTCTTGCCCCTTGAAAGCACCGTCTGTGAGTAGGACATCTCCCATCTCGTAGGTTTGTATGCCTAGCTTGGTGGCAAACTCTATAGATATAAAATTATGAGTAGAACCGGGGTCAAAGAGAATAAAAGAATCATGTTCTCTTACCTTTCCCCAAGCATGGCATAGAGGAGATCCTTTGTGGTGATTTTCCTCCTCTTCGGATTTTGACCAAGGTAGCTCTAAGAGGAACATGGCGGTTGTTCTTTTGGGGACAAGCGCGGTATGCATGCCCTTGTTCATAGCACTTGAAACACCGGTTATCCTTGCGATAACACTCAAGCTCTTCAGGAGAGAGTTTATTTTTGCCTTTATAAACTCCCTTCTCTTTAGCTTTGTTGGAGTTGCCCTTAGGAGACTTTTGGACATTGTCCTTCCCCTTAGGCTCATTGGAACCCTTTTTTTGGGGGGGACTTAGAATTCCTCTTAGCCCCTATTTGGAAATTGATTCGAGAGGCCACCATATTATGATGTATTACCGCCGATATGGTGCGTGGCCTTTGGGAGTTGACATACTCCGTCATTTCTTCAGTTAAGCCCGCACAAAATTGCTGCTTTTTCTCTCCAAAATCCAACTTTTTGAAGACAGTGGCTTTGAGTTGTAGGTCCCAAAACTTGTCTACATATTTGTGGATGGATTCATAGGGAGAGAGCTTCAAGCTTCACCATTCGGTGAGTACTTTGTCTTTGACATCGGTGGCCAAAACAGCTTCATAATGGAAGCTCTTAAAGCTTTCCATATTCATGGAGCTTCACCATTGGCCCGTAAGCTAGACCATCATTGTCTGGCGGACTTTTGAAAGTGCATAGCTACATGGTGTAGCTTTGAGGACTCCGTGAAGCCCTCATCTCTGAACGCTGCATCAAATTGTTGGATAAAGGCCAAAACTTTGTCCGTAGCACCAAAAGTTCCATCATAGGTAAGGAAAGAGATGCTCTTCCCTCCCTCTTTGAATTTCTTGAGCTTGGACGACCTCTTCCATGCGGCATAGGATTTCCTATGGCCTCTTATTTTTTATGGTTCAAAGGTTGCACCATCACTTTCTTCAGAAGATGAAGAATTTGAGGAAGATGGAGAAGAGGGTGACCTCTTTCTCGCCATTTTCTTTCCTTGATCTTCTTTGTCTTCACCGTCACTTTCATAAGAGGAAGAGGATGAAGAGTATGGAGAAGAGGGTGTCCTCTTTCTCGCCTTTTTCTTCTCTTGCTTTTTTTCATCCATCTTTGAAGTATGGTGTGGAGAAGTATGCAATGGTCTTCTCCGTTTTGAAGGTGATGGAGAGTGTTTAGCCCGCCGTCTTTGTGGAGCCATCTCCGCCGAGGTGGCGGGAGACTCACTTCTTTCTCGTTCCTTCGGTGGAGGCTCTTGAACTCTCCTTTGAGAAGAAGATGAGTCATCAAGGAGAAAATTTTTGAGCCCTTCATAGGGATCCTCTTCTTCTTCACGAATCGGAGAGAGACCTCTTTTGGAAGTCTCGCAAGGAGGCTTCCTAGGTGTTCTCTCGTCATGGTGGGGAGTTTGGAGAATCCCATGAGCACGAAGCTGCCGTTGCACTTCACTTTGGAGGGATGGATTTCCCATGGCTTGTTGAAGCCTAGAAACAAGATATTTAACAAGCATCACGACATCATTAGTAGCTTGCTCATTAGCAAAATCAAAGTTATCAACATTAATTTCACTCTCTTTACTATTGTCAGTCATTCTAACAACTTTTAGGTATAAACTTTTTAGGTGTACTTTGGCACTTCAAGCCCTAGTTGCTACTCCTCTTTACCCCTTTAGAAAAAGCACTCAAGCTACTCCCGGGGGATTCACTGTGTTTTTCCGTACGGTACCACATGAGTGTACAATAGGGGGGTTTTTAGATTTTGTACATAAGCGTATACAATAGGGGTAGCCCCTCATTATTTCATACTCATACCGTACACATAAGGGAGGGGGGGGGGGGGGGGGGGGGGGGGGTGGAGGGTGGTTAGATTGGGGCTACATTCAACTACCTGAGCCACCTTAAATACATTAGTAAGCCTCTCTCTCTCTCTCTCTCTCTCTCTCTCTCTCTGCCAAGCTCGTAGCCAAGCTCAAACCCCTCTAATTTTTCAAAATTCCCAAAATAGACTTCAAATTTTTAAAATTCCCAAAGTACCCATGTATCTATTTTGATCGGATTGATCAAGATTTTCTAATTTTTATTCCTTTTTTACAATTGAGATGCATTTTTGAGTGGTTATTAGCATGTAATTTGTCACATATTACCACACAAAACAAGCGATTATGTCCACAAAGATAACACATAAGTGTAGTCATCAACAAAATGTCAATCATTGAAATCGGTTCATGGGTGTCGTGGGATTTTTTTGGGACCGCGGCCCTGTGTGTGACGCTCTTGGCAAGCAATTGCATCAGTGTTCGGAAAAAAACATTTATTTAAACCTACAGAATTCCTTTTCTTGAATTTGCCAAGAGGAAATTTTAGAAAATTACATTTATTTTTCAGGTTGTTACACTATTTTTCTCTATTTTGGGACGGAATTTCTCCTTTTCTCCTTGCTGTCAACCGGCAATTTTGAATTTAAAGCGGCACGATATTAAGTCGAGACACATTTTTCTCAATGGATGATTGCATCTGTGCGGACAGAAGTGGAAGAAGGAGAGCCCCAATTAATCCTCGCTTGCAGAATCCTAGCATTGTGTCGTGCAGTGCTCAAAATAAACTTTTTTCCAAAAACTTGGCAAACCTGCATATGTGAAACAACAGAGGTAAATTGACAAAATTTGAAGGTTTCTACACCAAATTAGAATGCAATGTTTAATTACAACCAAAGATAATATGTAGTTAACTTTTGCTTAATTGTGATGAGTGAAAGCGCTCTTATGCTACCATCTGTTAGTCGAGAGCGAAAGTAAGAAACTTTGAGCCCTTTTGCCAAGAGAGCATGAGGAAAACCGAATGTCCTTTAATCTCTCCTTGCTCTCTTATTTACACAAGCATTAGCCCACTCCTCTAAGTCTTTCCCTGCTATGCCTTGTACAGAATTTGTTGCTTCCACACAATTTACTTCTTTCCTAATTTATGCACATGAATTGCCCTTAAATTCCCTTTATACATGACCTACCCCTTGCTTTATCCAATCCACCAAATTAACTCTGTATGTGTGACAAATTAAGCCTTAAATATAAGGGAAATATTCAATATATCATTGATTGTTGAGTCTCAATCAAAGAGAGAGAGAGAGAGAGAGAGAGAGAGAGAGAGAGAGAGAGAGAGAGAGAGAGAGAGAGAGAGAGAGAGAGAGAAGAAGAAGAAGAAGAAGAAGAAGAAGAAGAAGAAGAAGAAGAGTATTTTAACGTCGTAGGAAACTATCCCTAGAGATCTCAAAGATCTATTTGACGAGGAGAGTTGAACTCAAGACCTTTTATTCAAGAGAAAAATGGTGTGAGAGAGAGGGAGAGATGCTTGCAGATAGGGCTTTGGGTTTTCTCAACTTCAAATATAAAATTTAGTGGTAAATTTGAAAATTGTGGGACTACAATAAACCTAGGTTTTTTTACGAGCACTATCTTCTCTTCATTGAATTTGGGCATCAGCTCCCCCGTGAGTCGTAGACCCTTTGCAGACGAGGTGTTGGGCCTCTCTCGTCCCCTGTCGAAGCTCTCTACAAACTCCCACATGTGCTTGGTGTCTGCGTGCGGTACTGTTGCGCCCTCTCAGCGACAGTAGCACCCTGCAAAGCGGCATCTCTCCCCTCCCTCAGAGCCTCCGACGGGCCTCCGACCTGAAGTGAAGGTATTAAAATTTTTTTCCACAGTCAGCATGTCTGCGATTTTTTGAAAAATTATTAAGTGGTCGAGCAAGTCGGAATGGAAAAGTTGACAATGGAGGTTGTTACTTACTTTATCATCGAACTGTGCATTCTGCATGATAGAACTTGCATTATCATCGAGGCAAAAGAAAGAAGGAAAGTACAGTAATGAGATTTGATTAGGTTCAATCTGCATTTTTATGTAGTACAGTCCTCTTCAAAGCTTTCTTTTTCATGTCCTTTTGGGGCCTCCTTTCCATCTCTTAAATCTTAAACTCATGCAAGTCTACGTTCAGTGTCAGGAAGAGTAAGAGTTGCTGTGCGACTTAGGCCGAGGAACTTTGAGCAGCTAAAAAATGATGCTGATTTTGCTGATTATGTGGAGTTGATTCCAGAGGTCTTCTTCTCATTCCCTACCTCGTTGCTTCATGGGAAACTTTACCGGCATTAGCTCAAGACAGGTTCTATATTGTGCCAATGCCTTGTTTTAATCGATCTGTCTTTTGAACTTTTCACAGCTGAAGCAACTGAAGCTGAGGAGGAATAATTGGGACTGTGAGACGTTCCAGTTTGATGAGATTCTGAATGAAATTGCTTCTCAGAAACGAGTCTATGAAGTAGTGGCAAAGCCTGTGGTTGAGGTCCTTCATTGCCCCCTACCATTTTCAACCCATTTTATTCAAGTAGATAGTGTTATAGATAGGGAAATAGAGTCTTTGGGTGCTTGTTCTTCGTGTCTAAAGATATTTGCTTAGATGTTGGTTTGGCTTGTGATAGTGGCCTATTTTGCAAGATATTTTGTATGTTATGTTTAAAACTCTATCTGATTGTATATACTTGGCATCCCTCTTCTTTTTGCCTGCAAAGTGTGCTAGAGGGGTATAATGGCACTATCATGGCATATGGTCAAACAGGCACAGGTAAAACTTTCACCCTTGGCAAGCTTGGGGAGGAAGATGCTGCCGACTGTGGAATCATGGTTCGAGCCATGGAGGATATTCTTGCAGATACATCTTCTGAGCAAGGTTCAGTAATAGTCTCATATCTGCAGGTGACTGCTTTTGGCCTCTGTTTACTCTGTACATGTACATGCTTTGTAATCTCCTTAAACCAAAGCTACCTTAAACGGGCCTTAAATGCATTAGTCTTCTTGAATGTTTGTGTTCCTAGAGAAATGCCTTTCACCTGTTAGTTTTGGAACGATGTACTGTGGTGCATAGTTGTGTCTCATTTTGAACTTGTTAGGGTGTATAAAATTAATCAATTAGCTTCAAAATTCAGATGGTTGAACTTGAAAGTATTTAGGATGGTTTTCTTACTTTGAAAAGGAGGCGCACCTCCCAAACAGCCTAATAGTGGTTTATAGTGTACACCTTTTAATGAATCTTTGAGTTGCAAATACTACTGTTTTGGGCCAATGATTCTTCCACCCTTGACTGCATGCAGCTCCTATATCTGGCTAAACATACAATTGTCTAGCTCAAGATGAAGTTTATGTTGTTATGCAACCAAAGAGAAATAACAGACTGATGGTGGAGGTGTCAAGAAATGATTGTTAAAACATTCAGTCTAAAATATTAAGAGGCTCTAAGGCAAGCTTATGGTGACTCCTATTTGTGAAGGTCATGTCATCTATCATACAATTCAACATAGACTCTGGTGTTATACCGTCTACATAATTGCAGTTAGTTATACAGACCTCGGGAATGATGCATGTCACCTGTGATGGTTTGATGTCTGAAGATATGCCAGAGAATTTTCATTTAATTCTCTGGATGTCTTTTACCTAGAGGCGTTGCCTCATGAGACTCAAGCTTCGAAATGCTGCACTGTAGGGTGTTAGTAGGGTTTCCCTTGCCTATATTTTACTTCTCTTTGGGGCCACCACTAGTTCCTTTGCTCGCCTGCACATATCCGAGGTCACAACAATCTTTCCAAGAATTTGTAGTGACATAACTACTGATGTGTGCATTAGTAAGTTGGGTGGAAATGCAAGGCCTCATAGCGTCACCATCATCGAATTCGATGCAGTTGGTGATGGAGTTACTATTAATACTCATGCGTTTACAAATGCCATCTTTTACCTCAATTCTTTTGAGGATAAGGGGGGTGCCCAGCTCTATGTTCCTGCTAGATGATGGCTGACGGGAAGCTTCAAGCTTATTAGTCATCTGTTTCTGGACAAAGACGCTGTCATGCTAGGCTCTCAAGTATGCTCTCTCTGCCCCATTCCCTACCTTTTTTTCTCATGTACGATATTCACTACATTTTCCTAGTTTCTCAGGCCCTCCATAGCCCTTAGATGAGACAATCACTACACTTTAATGGCAACCATATGGGGGATGCATATGGTTATCAGACTTTGAAATATAGTATGATTTAGATCCCCAAGAAATTCTATATGTCGGATACCATATGTCACGTGACACATCCAACCCTATGTGTCCGTGGACAAGCTACACCATAACAGGGTTTCCATCAAGTCCAGTCAGTCTAGCTTAGAAGTGATCTGGCACTTTTGTGAGTCTATTCGTAGACTATGCATGCCCAGTCACTTAGTATAGATGCATATCCTTTGGTTGCACACAACATAAGCATATTCATGTACAACAGATTCCATCAGAGTCAGTTTGGGGATTTTTCCAGTGACCTTAGTCTAATTTCCCTATTTTTGACATTTTTCACTTCTTTATTAAGTGACTTTTGTTGGAAACTGAGTAGGGAAAATTGGGTAAGTTAATATATAAGCAACCCAAAGCTAGCAATCTTTGGCAGATGAGCAAGGAGCACAACAGGCCACAAGCAGCAGGTACTCCCTCTCTCTCAGCAAGAACCCATCAAGTACCTTCCCGCCAGCATCCCCTTCACCATAGCGTTTTCTTCACATCGCTAAGACCTCCACTCAGCGTGGCGTTTTCAACAGACTCAGGACCGGCGACTTCACTCAGCCTAGCGTTTCCAAGATCGCCATAGAAGTTGCAATGCTCTAGCGGTTTTAGCCTTCAGGCATTGCAATAGTCAGCATTTTTGAGTACAAATCAAAACAACCTATTCAACGATCTCAGCAGAGTAAAAACGAAACCCTAGCACATCAGATTCCAGCGTTTTGCCTAGCATTTTTCAGCATAAGAAAACGTAGCCATAAGCCTGCAGGAAACATCGTTTTCAGCCCTTTATAGTCAGCGTTTTCAGCTTTCAATCGTAGGAACAAATCAGCATTTTTCAAGGGCAATTACAGTAGTGATTTTCAGCCCAAAAAACGCAGCCAAACCTGCGTTTTCAGCCGCACAAATCAGCCCCAAAGTTCTCCCAGATTTCAGCCTCTAAGTCATCGTCGTCGTCCCCGTCGTCGTCACCGACATAGTCCCAAGTTGTAACAGTCCATTGCATCTTCATTGTATCACTTGTGCAATCAATAAGTAGACCCCTCTCTCCGACAAGAGTGGGGCCTTCGGAGGAGGGTTTTTTAACCTCTCGGGTGTCGTATCTCTCTTCTCTCTTTCTCCCAGTCTCGTACACTTGCACGCATAGTGTCCACTCACTTTGTTTGTGATCATAGCACTCTCCCTTAAGAACGGAAGGCTCTCCCTTCCATAAGAACTAAAAGGAACCTTGAGCACATATGGATCACCCATCTTGAGAAATACAACATTCATTTCGCTGCACCTAACACCATACTTGAGGTTGACTATGCGGTAAGGTCAGAGTAATGTGTCCAACTTGCTGAGGCCAACCAAGGACTTAAAGAGTCTAAATTATTCTGTACAATCTGATTTGAGCTCTTGTTTAGCTAATATGGATTGTACCTGATGGGGAACAAAATAACATGCTTCTTGTGACCTTTAAGTATTATTTGCAGCTTGAAATTGGCCGGCCACTCCCTTGAGAAACTTGCGCTCCTCTTTGGCTATTGTTGAGTCTAAATTTCAATTTTTCATAGACAAAAAGCATGGTAAATATGTTTGATCATATCTTACACATATTGTACACCAAATAATGTTTGAGTATGAAAGTGTGATGAATTTACCATATGAGTATGAAAAAAACTATGCACATGCTAATATTGCTAACATCCCTATCCATTGCTAAATTCATTGTATGGGGTTTTTATCGAGTTAGAGATGTGGATCATGTTCCAGATGTGTCCCTCTAGTATTTATGGTGTTTTTTTCCAGGCCAACATTTAGTATGAGGAGTTTCTTGAGGAAATTCTAGCTCAAGGAGTCAAAGTGTGGGGTTTCAATGCAGAGGTTGGCTGGAATTCTACCCTAGACCATACATTGGGTAGCAAATGGATCCACCATGAGACCATAAGCAACAACAAAAAGATGTAATGAAAGTTGTAATGAAAGCCATGCATGCTCCAACCGAGCCATGGCATCCAACCCTAGACCATACATTGGCTGGCAAAGGGAGCCACCCTGAGACCATAAGCAACAACGAAAAGCCAAGACTGTCTTGACCCTTGGGGTTGCCACCAAGGATAAAGCCCTTATGGGCCATAGTGTTAAGGTTAAGAATAGCAAGACCAGCTGGCTTAAGCAGAAAAGATATTCTAGTTTGTTAACAGTCCCTTCATTTAGGAGCCCTTTAGGAGGAGGATTTGCAAACAGGGAATATTGGCTTTAAACTTGGATATGTGAGTATTGATTATCACAACACTTGGAATATGCTTGCAAACGGGGATTATTCGCTTTAAACTCGGATTTGTGAGTATTGACTATCGATTTTTACCTTTAGTTCTTCTAGCTATCCATAAAGCTTTCTTTTCTATGTAGTTACAAATTTTATAGTCTCAATTTTCCACATGGTCATATGGCTTGACAGAGTGTGTTATCTTGAGCTATAGTTTCTTGCCAAGACACTTCTAGCATACCTTGGGTCTGTGTGTCACACATACATAGTGGCTTTATTTGTATATAATTACAAATATAGTCTCAATTTGTCACATGGTCATATGGCATGATCGGGTGTACCATCTTGAGCTATAGATTTTTACCTTCAGTTCTTTTACCTTTCAAAGTGAAGGGTCACATTAGGTTAATATAGGACACTTCAGTTCTTCTAGTTATCCAAAAGCTTTCTTTCTATGTAGCTACAAATTTTATAGTCTCAATTTCCCACATGGTCATATGGCTTGACCGGGTGTGTTATCTTGAGCTATAGTTTCTTGCCAAGACACGTCTAGCATACCTTGGGTCTATGTATCACACATACGCAATGTCTTTATTATGCAGGTCATACCACCACTTTGAAGTTAGATTACTTTGACTCTATTGAGAATGTGTTTGATTTTAATGTGTAAGACAATCCTTAAATCCCACGTGGGAGCCCAAGATGAGGTGGACAATTTTGCCTTACGTGTCGCCCTGGCTTCCGCCAACTTTGTTATATAGTCAGTGGCAATGATAATATATCGAGATTGAGTGCTAAGAGCTGCTGGACTAATTGGGTCTACAAAGTCTAAACCCCATTTATCAAATGGTTGAGTCACCTTAACATTATGTAAGAGCATCTTATCCTTTTGTTGTGTGATCTTGTAACATTGGCATTCATCACATCCTTTTGTAAAAAGTGATGCATACTTGAATAAAGTAGGCCACCAATAGCCTGATTGCAACACCTTTCTAGAAGTTAGTTTCCATGAGAAATGTCCTCCGGCTATACCCATGTGGGCTTCTTCGAGTATGTATAAATACTCATCCTCATGGGCACAACATCTAAGAATATCATCCTTCCCTAGCCTATAGAGATTTGCGATGAGAGAATAAGATTCACACTATTTTAACAGTTTTTGAGCTATTACCTTATGAAGCTCTTTGGGTGGAAAATTATTGACTAAAAAGTTCACAATCTTCTCACTCCATTTAGGTATGGTCGTGACTACGAATAGAGAAGTAGCAGGCAATTCATCATTGAGTCCAGTAGGGGCTTCACCATTGGGTATGCAAGACAAATGATCCACCATGACATGTCTTTTACCAGGTCTCACCACAACGGTAAAATAAAACTCAAGGAGAATTAACAACCATCATTGAATTCTTCCCGCGGAACAAGGTTTATTTACTAGATACAACAAGGCTTGATGATCCACATAGGGAATAAACTTTTTGGCAAGAAGGTAGTAGAGAAATTTCTTTACTGCATAACTCATAGCTAAACCTTCTCACTCTGTAGTGGTAAAGTTTCTCCCGGCATCATTCAATTGACAACTTGCAAAGCTAATGGGGTAGTCCAGTTTATGTTCTCTTGGTTGAGCTAGAACGCACCCAATAGCAAAGTTTGATGCATCAATATGCATATGGAAAATTACACTCCGATCGGGCACTCGTAGAATAGGAACGCTAGTCAAGGTCTTTTTCAATGACTCATAAGCACGGTCACACTCTGCAACCCAATGAAACTCAATAAGTAGTTTGTACAATGGACGCGCTATCTCTGCAAAGTTTAAAATAAACCACCGGTAATAATCAACATGGCCCATGAACCTTTGAACTCCTTTATAGTTTGTAGGTGGTAGCATTTTAGTAATGGCTTTAATTTTACTCTCATCTATGGAAATCCCATTTTTGGACACTATATGCCCTAAAATGACTCCATGTTTAACCCAAAATTGGCAATTGAAAGGGTTCAAGGAGATGCAATACAATCTGCACTTCTCAACACTTTTCATAAGCATGATAGATGTTCTTTCCAAGAGGAATAAATACAAAGGTGATCTAAGAAAGCTTTGCAAAACTCCCTCAAATAATCTCTAAAAGTAGTGTTTATTAATCTTTGAAAGGTAGCAAGGCCATTGGTTAATCCAAAATCCATAACACAAAATGCACACTCCACATTTGGTTATAAAGGTTGTTTTAGCTTGGTCCTCTAGTGCAATGGTGATTTGATTGTAGCCAGAGTACACATCTAAAAAGCTATAAGCTTCCTTCCTTGCAACTCTTTCAAGCACATGTTCTAAATAGGGCAAGGGGTAATGGTCCCTCCTAGTGGCGGCATTGACCTTCATGAGATCCACGCACACTTTGAGTTTTCTATTCTTTTTTGGCACAATCACTATTGGAGACACCCATTCTGAGTGCTCAATAGGGTATATGAATCCGCATTTCACAAGCTTTTCAATCTCTACTTAAACGATCTTTGCATATTTAGGATTCATTGGGTAGGGTCGTTGTTGCTGAACTAGTTTAGCCATGCTATTCATGTGGATTGTGTATTGCAACACGTAAGGTGGAACACCTTTCATATCATGATATTTCCAAGAAAATATATCCCTAAATTCCTTGAGAAGTTCTTCAAGTACACACTCCTCAGTATATGTCAGATCTTGGGCAATGAAAACAGATTTGGACTCTTCTCCTGGGTCTGCTAACTCTTTTTTCTTAACTATCACTGGACCGTCATAAACTCCATTGCTTTCATCGATAGGTTTTTTGAAATGTAGGATTTGAAATCATAAATCCTCTGTGGTGTAGGATTTGAAATGTTCAGGTGCAGGGTGTAAGTCTGTGGGGTCCTGTTGTTCTGTGGACCTGTCATTTATACTTCCAATTTCTTTTGTTGTTGAGCTAAACTCTCAATTTTATTGTCTTCTTATGGTACAACTCAACTTTGGCTTCTCTGTAGCCTCTAGTTGTGCGATGTCAATGGGTTGTGGACTACACCACATAACCTTTGAAGGTATTCATCCACCCATTTATCTACCCAACTTCCTATGAGCATCACATGCCCCTATATAATTAAGCCATTCTACAATAGATTTCTTTTCATTTATTCCAGCACGCATATTTTTCTTGATATCATCACCTCTTATATCTCTTACTCTTCTTGTCTAATTTTTTATTACGGTCGATTCTCTAGTGAAGAGTCACTAGAGGAATCGCTACTTTGTGTCTTCTTCTCCCTTGGATAGATTGTCACTAGGTACCACTAGGCACCTATATGGTTTGTCCCCACATTTGCACTAAGATTTTAACTCAGATTCTTCATCCTCAGAGTCAATTTAAATTGATGATTCTGACTCCAAATTGTGTGGCCTATAGTCTTGTGAGACCTACTGGTTTCAATGCTAGTCAAACCTTCATCTTGTAGGTCATCAAAAGTTATATGCAATCACTTCTAGCATATTTAAGGGTACAAGTGGTGGAATTTCATCCCCCTCAAGTGTTACCCAGGTCGTCCCCCTGTTTCTCCAAGTGTCTATGATTGCTGCTAAGTGGACCCAATCAACATTGTCCAACTCGGTCATCCTAGGTAGTACATCCATATAAGGAGAATCTTCCCCAACATCAATGTCCACTTTACATGTATAACAATACTGCAATGGGGCCGAATGAAATGTGGTGTCAGATCTATGATCAATTATAAACTTGTTTCCTAGAGGATGTGCTCGACGAATTACAAGATCCACTCGAATGACAGAATCTTGGAGTTGCAAGTAGACATGGCTTTTAGACCAGTCATGCACCATTTTTGCTTCTCTCATGAAAGGAAGTCCTCAGATCATCTCAGATGCCATAGTGTGCTTGGAGAAATCCATAACAATGAACGTATTTTTTATTTTATGTCCAATGACCTTGATCTTGAGATCTTCTAGCATCCCAATAGGTTTAACAATAGACCCATTGCCATCTTTACTACTATGGTTGTGGTCCCAAGGTGAGGTCTTCCCATAGTTTCCTAGCAAGTTTTAGTCACAATGCTAACCCCAGTGCCACCATCAAGGATTCCCTTTATAGTTAATCCCTTGGTAGTGATTGGTATGGTCACATTAGATTCATCGCGCTCAAAGTATTGTCCCAACTTGTTAACTGGTCTTTCTACAACAGGGTTCTCATCTAGGTTGGGTTGTGGATCTAAGTGCTCCTCCTCTATTGGCATCTCCCTAGCTCCATCCATCTGTGCAAATTATGGTAGCCCGACCTTCAGTTCTCCATTGAGGAAATCTCGAAGAGCTAATAATAGCTTAGGGTCTCCATATAGTTTGGACATGATGGTGGTTCTAACTTTTGAAGCCATGAAATCCATTAGTTTGGCAATGTTTAACGGTATCTTTTGAGCTTCAATCCCTTGACGTGGGAAGATGGGATCTCCATTTCTTTGCTGGCGTCAGGTAGTCCCTTTGTAAACATTCTTTCCAACAAGAAGTGAGTACGCCCACTTTCCCATAACTTTAAGTCACTTTCTTCTTGGATGACACTAGGTATGGCTAAGGGTTTTATGGACTTGGTGAGGTTGATGTTGCATGTAGGAAATAATGTGTTTGTAATCTGGATCTGCCTAGGTACTAGTTCTAGATCCCTTTGGGTATCTTCTACCAAACTCCTTAATTGCTTGACTCGCTTTATCTCCTCTACAGGGTTTGGATAAGTTCCTATGTTCTTCTTGGATCCTGGCCATTGTGGCTCATGACGATTTTCGTTGTTGGTTTCTTTCTTAGTGGTCGTTTTGGTCTCCATGGTTTCACCTGAATCAGAATCCTCTTCAACGTCGTTCATATACACGGGGTCGTCACCATTCCCTATGTTGGTCTCTTGGTAGTGTAATTGATATTTTGGCCTCTTGCAGCAAGAGAAGCTACTTGATAGACATGTTTGACTCTTCCCCAATAGTCCTTCATGTAGTATTGTGGAATTTCTTCAAGCACATCAATACCATAGGCAATATTAGGGTCTATATCTTCCTCACAGCCTTCCAAACAAGCAATAGATGACTCACAATCCACTGATTCACATAAGTGATTTTCAAATGTGGTGGTTGTGGTCCTAGCACTAGAGATGGTAAGGGTGTTGTTTGAATAGCATTTTGGTCCCTAGAGACCATGTGTTGTGACGTTTGTTCAAGAGGTGGGACCGGCAACAATGCAGGCACTCGAGGTGTGTCCGTCCATGCTAAGGTTGGTCTATTGGCCATCGCGCGCTTAAATACTATGCAATCCTTAGCTTGATGACCATACCTCCCATAGGCATTGCAATTCCCATTGAATTTTACTCTAAAAGTAGGGCATTCACTGGTACTATATGGACCATAGCATACTGAGCACCATTGTTTCTCCCTTGTTGGATACATATGATTGTTTTGCAGAGCACAATTGTCTCTAAGACTCTCTTGAATGGCCTTGGTGAGATCTGCTAAAGTCATCTCAAATATCTTTTTCTCCTTAGCAATAGGCTTTAGGGTCATTGGTTGATGCCCTGATGTTTGCGAGCTAGTAGATTTAGTCTCAATAGACACTCTTTCTCCTTGAATCATTAAATTATCCTCCAATTGGATCAAATTGGTGTGAGTGAGAGTATTACTGAAGCACTCATTTGGATTACAACAAGAATTCAAATGCTTCAAGCCACTAATAAATTCTCTCACTAACTCTCCTTCCTCTCGTTGGGCTTTCTGGAATTGAGAGGCTACATCCCAAAGCACTCCCACTTGTGTGTATTATTTCAAGAATAGTCTCCTAAGAGTAGGGTAAATCATTTTTTCTTCCATCCTTAGGGTTCTATACCAATGCCCAGCCTTCCCACTTAAGGTTAGGCTTAAAGCATTACTCTTATGCACGTCATTGTGTTCTCCTAGAGAATTGCACCGTGGGTGAAGGCGCTCTAGAGACTACATGTGGAGTAGGTATTGGCATTGGGATTGGCGCATAGGAAGCTGTTGGGTTCCACGTTTGGTACGGTGTTGTGCCATGTGGCAGCCCAAAGTTCATATGTGTAGCCCTAGGCATAGCAGACGTTGGATGTGACATGCTAATGCTATCCGGTATGGTCCCATGGAAATAAGATCTTGGGTAATGTGGTTGTGGAGCATAGGTTGTTGAGACAATGGGAGGGGTAGGGGCTACATGAGTACGAGGACCCATAGGTGTATACGATTGGTACATACTTGTAGGTACTGTTGCAAGCATTGAGCTACCATGTAGTGGTGCTTTACTAACAAATGAGGTCCATGGCGCGTGTTACTTGGCATGCCCATCATTAGGGTAGGCATGTTAGCTGTGGTGTCATCAAAGGAAAGATGAGCTAGACTTGGAAAGGTAAAGCTATCACTTGTGGGCTCAAATTGCACTGAGACCCCTGGCAAAACAGCATATGGAGGATCTATCGGACTTACCGAG
Source organism: Adiantum capillus-veneris (assembly GCF_014529385.1). NCBI lineage: Eukaryota > Viridiplantae > Streptophyta > Polypodiopsida > Polypodiales > Pteridaceae > Adiantum > Adiantum capillus-veneris. Next base: position 93,716,978 of record NC_140950.1, read on the forward strand.
GGAGTCTCCATTTGCGATAAGGTTGGTTGTTTAGCCTTCTTTGTATCCAAGAATCTCATGAGACCCGCTGAAGGCATGTGGATCCCCTTGTTCTGTCTCTCTAGCTCAATAACCCAATGGATGACCTCACAAACTCTTTGTTGTTGATCTTCTACACTAGTAGCACCCATTGTGGATTATAGGACATCTAACCAACCCATGTGATAGGTGTGACCGGTGTATAGGTTGGTTAGAGTTTCTGTTTTTAGTTCGTACTCCCAGTTCTCATTTAGGAACGCTCCATCTATGAATGAGGTGCTAGGGGTGTCCTTTGAACTAGATGCAATGTGGCTCTCTATGGGTTGACCCTTAGTGATTGCTAATTCAGGTGCACTCGTTTGCTCTCCTAGAAAGGATATTGACATAGGGCTTTTGATTTTAACTCTCTTCGTTGATCCGCTTTGCGTAAGCTCTTGAATTCCTTTTTCCTAGCCGTAATGATATATCGCTCAATCTCTTGCACTTCGGCAAGGCTTCTACCATCAAGTAATATAACCTTGGAGGGGAATAGCTCTGAAGAGTCAAGGGGTGTAGTGAATGGAGTATTCACTGTAAGGTCCCCGTCCTAAAAGATCGGGGCGACTTGGAAGATAGCCTTCTTTATCCTCTAAATCCGTTGAGACGACACCCTACTCCGATAATGCGAAGCAAGGATACGAGCAACGAAAGAGAAGAAGACTTCCACCTATTGTGTTCGTAGTTGCAAGACCCTAGGCCACAAGCCAGGTTGATGAGTTTAAAGATTCTATGGACTCTAGATCTTACATTATATGAGAAGAAATCCCTTTCACACATTAAGGATCCAAAAACAATGCCTTTTTCCTCGCGTTTAACAGGCACGGCCACCATCGTTAAATCCGCAATATGACAAGAGATAAATCTCTAACTAACTAAGACAAAGTGAAAAGTACTCGACTAATCGAGTCCACCCATCCTTGACTGGCAACCTGAGCCAGTCCCCACTTTCCACCCCACACGCACACTTTTTTTCCACACTGTTTTACATATACAAACAGTGTTCCTTAATTGATTCCAAACACAGGTTCTTTTATACAGCCCTTCAAACGATACCAAAACAATCCAAACAATGCTAATGAAGGCAACCCTATTATTCAACAAAATCAAATTTTCCAATTTCTCATGGTTTTACCGCTACCCACGGAATTTCTCTGTCTAACCAACAGAGCCTTTGCAAAGGATTTATTCGCTAACCGCGAATTGCGCAACCTTCCCATCTTGCTAACCACGAGGCATCTTGCTAGCCTCCAGGCATCTCGCTAACCGCGAGGCATCCCACTACCCGTGAGGCATCTCGCTAACCACGAGGCATCCCACTACCCGCGAGGAACAAAAGAGAGCCGATAACCTCAGCTTAATCTTCGCTAGTCGCGGAATCATCTCGCTACCCGCAAGAACAAAACAATTCTTCTCATTAAGTGATTCATCAAACATGATCAACCAATTCCTCATATCAATCAGTAACCACTTATCAAACAATAAAAGTTATTAAGTCATAACAATTCAACAAACAGTGATAATTTATCAAAATAGTTCTTTCACTAATCTATGAAAACATATGCTTATTTCTTGTGATAAGATCACGTTTCTCGGACAGTTTAAGGGGTTCCCTATGCTTAGCTTCCCAAGTCAAACATGAATAGAAATGCATAATTATAAATTTGTCTTACCGGATTTGGAGCGCGTATAGCTAACTCCTGTGTTGGAGGTTGGACGGCTTCGACTTCTTCTTGAGTTGATGCTTCCGTATGAGATCTGTTCGGAGTAGACACCTTCCTTCCCACCTTCCTTGGTGATGCAATGGCATGGGCGTCCTTAGAACTTCGTGTTACACGCTTTGGAGCCATAGCTTCAGAATGCAGAAAAGAAAAGCGCGTTGTTGAGAGAGAGAGAGAGAGAGAGAGAGAGAGAGAGAGAGAGAGAGAGAGAGAGAGAGTTCACAAATTGGGTGAAGGCACGTCGAAGATTGGAGATGGAGATGGCTTGAAGGTGAGAGGTTAAGGGAGAGAGGCTTCCTCCGGCGCGTCGTTGCAAGAGAGCTTCCGCTTCTATAGATGTGTGTGTTAAAAGTGAGAGGATAAGGGTCCTTTATATAGGCCATAGGGGGTGCTAAGAATACTCAGAGGTTTCAAGAATAGGAGAAGGAAAAAGCTCGCGCATCATCGCGGCTCTATTTTTTTTTTTTTTTTTGGGTACACGAATCCTATGCACGATTTTAAAAAGCTCTATACTTACAAGTTCCCATTCTATTTTGAAAGAGAGAAAGAAAGAAGTGTACTAATTTTGACTCACCTCTCTTTCTTTCCTAAAAATACTATCTCTAAGCTTTTTCTCACACATAGATTAGGTTCCCACATAAATCTATTGTTCCACATAAAGAATAAATGGATTCTAAACCTGATTTTCAATCCGATTGCTCTGATAAACTCATGATGACTCACAAAATTGAGAATCTCAATTGCTTTGCAAAATAACTAAAATGACTTATATGGATAAATGTTGGGTACATTACAATTCACATGCACACTCTCCAAGAGCATGGGGTCTATGTTGGTCATGAATGGCAAATTTACTTCCCCACCCCCTCATTTACATCGTTAGCTCCATGTTCGGAGCGAGTGGCTCTACTAAAAGTTTCCTTCAAGCGGCTAAGCACGCTTGGCCCGGACCTGGCCCGGACCGTGGGCCCATGGCATGCATGTCTTGTTTTGCTCTATCAGGATTAAGCATTGGGTAACCCTCCATGACATCGTAGTCAGAGGAAGAGTCACTAGACGCAATATGCGGGTCCTGAGTGGTACTACCTTGAGTTCTCGCTGAGGGCCCGGAACCTAAGGTAAGTGAGTATTGAGAATTCGCATAAGTCGAAGTGCTAGCTAGTTGCTCGGTCTCTAGCACACGACCAAAGAGCAAATGCATGTGCCTTTGGCACCCTACAAGCATCGGCAAATACCCTCTAAGGTTAACCGCTTTATTTTTGGGCGTTTTGCACCACGTTTTCACTCGTTTTTTAATGTTTTTCAATATTTTTTAATGATCAATTTTTGGATTAGAGTATATGATAGCTCGAAAAGAGAATATCACTTAGGGGTTGTGGTGTGCTTTACAACACAACGTTCGGTTACTCGAAGCTCCGATGGTCCTCAAAAGGGTCGATTTTTACTTAGGCGTGAGGCTAAAATAAATAACTCCAAAGGGTGACTAAGGCCTAAGCCTGAGCGTGGGCTTGGGTTGGACCTGGGGAATGTTCTCAATTCCGGTCCTACCTTTAAAACAAAAAAAAAGTTTTAAAAAAAATTCTTTTTTTTTTTTGAATAAGGTCGCCACGGTTCACACCTAACCTACCTACTTGCAACTAATAGAGCTATTGTTACTCACTAACACAGTACTATAGCAACTAATTAACTAACAGATCTACTTATTGTACCTTACAGATCTAACATTATAGATCTAATACCTTAAAGCTAACACCTTATCAACAGAAAACAGTACCTTACACGAAAAAATTTAACACATTATTAACAGATAACACTACACTGCAACAAAAACAAAGTTCACAAACCCTTCTCAACAAGACACACACCTTCTTTCTCTACCTTCTTTACATTTTACATTTCACATTGCACCACAAAGCAGCATAGAGTGCTATTCGAGCTTAGTGCATGGCATTTCCCCGGCAATGGTGCCAAAAATGTGCGTGTTTGTTGCACATGTCAAAGCAAGGGACTTGATGTACACTATGTGCAAGCAACAAATGGCTACAAGCACACAACCAAACTAATCTAGCAAGCTCAAGAGAGCAAGGGTGTGTCACACACCGCCCTACGCTCGCCTTGTGGAGGATTCCTCGCTGCGAAGAAGAGGGAGCTACCGCCATGTCGCGCTCAACCGCCTCATCACCGCCGTGCCGTCGCAATGCTTTATCACCCTCTCTCTCTCTCTCTCTCTCTCTCGCATACACACACACACACACACACACACACACACACACACACACACACACACCACACACACACACACACACACAAGGAGATGAAGAAGAAGATAAAGATGGAGCAAGAGCGCCTTCAATTGCACAAAGGAGAGAATGAGTGATTTTTAGGTGCCCATGCTTAGCCAACTAACCCTTGAATGTTCTAGTTAGAGTGTGCCTCTCATCGGAAATCACTCTTGCCCTTTTCCTATTGGACCGACAAGCCCGGCCCATGACTACTAGAAGTGGACGTCGGTGGTAACAATACACTCAATCTTACTTGCTAGATTCTCATAAAAATAGCCAAGATGATCATTACATGCATCACAACTTTTGAAGATATAGAAGCCTTCAAACACCCTTGGCAACTATTTCTTGAAGGCACACAAGGCATTTTCTAGAACCTGGAGATAGAGGTCCCCATTAGAAACAACATCATGGGGATGTATGCTTGGGTCATGTTTCTACGTTTGCACTACATGTAGACATTCAAAGATGCAGTTTTGCCCACTTTTACGACTCAGTTATGCATGAGAAATGTTGCTTAGCGCCGCGCACATGATCTCTCCTACAACTTGCCATTCATCACCTTGCTAGACAACAAATTCTCTCCATATTAGCTTGAATGATGGTCAAAAATCATCCACCTGGCAACCATATTTAACATTCAAAGACCATACCCAAGGGAGCTCAACTATAGTGCCAGCATAGATATACCATAAGTGCTCGATGGTAGAGTCATCCGTCTTGGTAATGCATTGGTTGAGAAACATTCGGAACCCATCAACGTCCTCTTGTGAGTTGAACAGTAGGAGAAGATTGACCATGTGCTTACAACCTTTAACATCAACACATGGGTCACACACACACACATATTTATTATTCGTGATCAACGTAGGAGCTACTGCAGGCTGTTCGCTGCACAAAAAGCCTGCAACCAGATTGGTTGAGCAGTGAGTGCAAGTTTTCAAATTTAATTTAAAGGCGAGTTTACGAAGCAACGAGGAATGTGCAAGGCCTCCACGGGTGACACATGGAGGCCTCTCCTTCTCTATTTCTAAGATCCTTCATATATAGTATAGAATTCTATTAAATATTTCTCAAGAAAAAAGAAACTTTGAATATTTGAGCTATTTCTTCCTATTTATGCACTATTTTTCTCAAAATCTAGTGGGGTTTTTCCTTTTCCTCTTGCTCTCAACCGGCATTCTCAAGCCTGAAGAGACACAATTGTAAGCTGAGACACACTTTTCCCAATCACTACGTAGAAGATATACATTGTTTTTAGCGGATGCAAAGCAAGGCTTGTCTGCTATATTGCTTGCAATAAATTCTTAACAAATGATAAGATTGGTTGTTAGGCAAAAAGAAATTGTCAAAGTTGATGCCTGTTGAGCCAGCAGAGGATCACACCCACATTTTTGCTCACACCCATCATTTTGTAACCATTGATTGTAATAAATGTCTTTCCGACATTAATTTTGATTTGAGCCATTCATTAAGTAACGGGACTCAATTGAGTTTCCAGCTTGTAATCCCGAAGTAATTTCACCTGTTGATGTAAATAATTAGAGATGTTCTCACCTCCAAGGCTGAGGTATATAAGCCAAAGTTTTGTAACCTAAGGGGGATTCAATTATTAATCAAAGTGAGTTTTTGAGCGCCGTGACTGTGTCTGAGAGAGAGAGAGAGAGAGAGAGAGAGAGAGAGAGAGAGAGAGAGAGAGAGAGAGAGAGAGAGAGTCTTATCTTCTTGCTACGCGAGCTACGGGGCCGCCATTGGAGAAGCGACACCGCCATTGTGTTAGCAACGGTGAGAGCTACGCACAGATACCAAGAGTGCGCGCTATCGGCTTCTACGTGTGGTAAGTTCCTACGAGCTTCGGTGTGAGTTTTCTTCCAACTCGTGTGTCGGAATAGAGCGTGCAACATATCTATAGAACCACAACGAGTAGAGCTACACATTAGTACCATCTGGGTCAAGTTTCTGTCACCTGTATTTTTCGGCCTGTCTTCATACGCGTTTGCCGCACGGAGTGGTTATAGGTTGATTTTGCAGTTCAAGTCTTTAGGGTGTTGTTCTTACCTAGTGTATAGACTTCCCCTTGAGTTTGAGATCGATTCAATGATTCTAGATCCTGTTTCGTATAGCATTCGTGCGTAGTACGGATTTCAGTCACTTGCGTATTTTAGAACTTAGATTTGATTTCCTTAGTAGTGATTGTTATTAGAAGGTCGAGTAGGTGATTTGACACCCACCTAGTTGTTTCCATGCGCGTGCGGGTCAAGCTCCGTCCTCGTCTGACAAATTCTGTTGTTGGTTGAGTTCTCGCTATTTAGCTTCCGCTAGCGGCGTAACCGCCTTAACATTTGGCGCCGCTGCCGGGGACGAGAGCCCTAAGTAGGTGACCTTAGACTAATCCTACGAGGTGAGTCGTATAAACTACTTTGTATACTTTAGTTAGAAAAGATCTAGGAGTGGTGGACTCCGAAGGTCTCGAGAGATACTAGGAAGTGAGGTATTCCTGGGTCTTCCGTGTTGACAGTATTTTTAGTTTAGCTTATATTAGAAGTGGTTGTTGACATAAAAAGCATTTGCTACTCCTTGTGTGGTAGTAAATCTCTTTATATTTTCAATTGCAAAAAATCCATTTTATGATTAGAAGTAGCTTAGGTAGGGCCTGATTCGATCCTGATCTAGAGCTATCAATTGGTGTTCTATTTGCTTGATGTGTTTGATTGCATGTTAGATCACTGAAAAAGTCGCTTTGGTAGTGAAATATGCAATAAACAAAGTTCAGAAAAAATTTTCTGTGTAACTGATTGTTGCTGAGCACTTAAAAGAGCTATTGGAAGAGTTCTGTGCTGAAAAACTGGAAATCTGCAACTTTAGACATCATACGCGTATGATGTCTTAGGACCTAAACAGAAACTAAAATTGAAAATTTGACATTGCCAGAGTGTTTAGAAGGGGGGTTTTACCCTAAGATCAACTTAAAACAAGAGCATTAACACTCAAAGAAACCCAAAAAGACAAGTCGGAGTCCAAGAAACGCAAAGAATAGGAAATTTTGGATTCAAATCTTGTTTTTACATTCAAACCTGACAAAAACACTTGAAACTCAATTATAAACATTGGAGAAGGCTTAAAACCAAAAATAGTCAAAATCTGGGACAAAAGACATCATACGCGTATAATGTCTTTTGGCACATCCACTGCTTATTTTTGATATCTGACCTGACAAGATTGTTACAGGCACTGTAGGAAGCATAAATATCAAGTTTGGACCCAAATTGATGAAAAAGACATCATACGCGTATAATGTCTTTGACCTAATTTTGGACATATTTTGATACTTTGCTAACACAGATCCATTGTAATAGCTGTCTAGAGATTATATTTCAAGTTTCATCCCATTTGGATCACAATTGACCCAAAAAACAAGTCAAAAGCGGAAAATTGCCAAGAAAAGCCTAAATTAGCCATAACTTGCTCACAGAGTTCAAACTGAATTTTGTGAGTGAACAGAGCATAAAGGGGCCACTGAGAGTGAGCATAACCAAAATAGTCAAAATCTGTGAAAAAAGACATCATACGCGTATAATGTCTTTTTCAGCATAACTGCGACAAAATTCTCACTTGATGAAACAGAAGTTGTCCAACTGACAAGATTAAACAGTTGACCAAGTATTTTTTAGTTTGGATCAATTCTGACCACAAAAACTTGAGGAAAACAAATTGCCGAGACGGAAAAGTTAAAGTCCTTCAGGGGAATTGATGAATTTGAGATCGGGCAGGAATCTCCGGAATAATCAACCAAAACAAGGGGAACCAGCAAGTGTCATATCAACCGAGGGAAGTGTAAACCAAAGTTGGGTGCAACCATTAGAGCCGATCTTTGAAGGAAGTGTCTCTGATACTTCTTCAGAGAGATCTTATGAGATTTTCACCGAAAACTTGGAACACTTGAACCTGAACAACAGAGAAAATATGGCAGCAGGATCATCAAACCTTTCCGCCACCATGAAGTTATTGTTCATAAAATACCAGTACGACAATGAGCAAGGTGCCAAGATCTACAAAGATGGAATGGACCGCTATTGTGTAAAGATAGAAGAGAGACCTAGTGAGTTCAAGGACTTAGTGCCTGTGAGCTATAGCGGAGATAGATATCTAGATGACGAGGGTACCATGTACTTGGTAGTCCTAAACCCTAACATTGTGGACAAGTGGGGATTGATGGGCACCAAAGCCAAAATAGATGAAGAACTCGAGGAGAAAGCACCAATAATGAACTTCCCTAATGCGAGGTTAAGAAGAGAGAATGAAACTACAAGGATCAACACTGATAAAATCTATGTGGGGCTATACAAATATAATAATGGGGAGCAAGATCTCTATTATAGATGTGAAGAACCCTACACCGGAGAGTTGACAGACAAAAAAAGACTCTATGTCTTTACCTACACAGAGGGATCAGAAGTGAAAATTGCCGCTTACGACAAGTATGGGAGGCAATACTCAACAATGGGCAAGAGAGAATTCGAAGGATATACATACTTTGGGGGACCACTACATCAGTATTATGTTACTTCTAGCTCACATAGATCAGCACCAACAACTGGAGTGCAAAACTCAATGACAACAGGAGGACAAAGAACTCAGGTTGCTGACTCTTTCAGTCAACCTTGGGACTCGAAGCTCGGACCAATGGGATCATTACATTCCAGAGAATCAATGGAGACGAATCGAGGTAGTGCAGTTCCAATCCCCACCTATACCACTCCAGGTCCAAGGTTTGAAGCGGAACCCTCACATTTACCTCCTAGTAGTAGATTCAGGGCGGGGGAACCGACAAGGGTAACCCATGAAGTCCATGATGCTAGAGAAAGCTTTAGCCGGGACACAGGAGCAATGAGACTGGCAGCAGACCATAGACGTATGAGACCATCTCAAGTCGCGAAGTGTATGCCAAAGAAGTATGGTGGTTCAGGAGATCCGTATGCACATGTGTCACTCTTTAAGCAAGTCTTAAGAGCTGAGCAAATAACAGATTTCCATACACAATACGAGGGATTTGGTCTTACTCTAGAAGGTACTGCATTGACATGGTTTCAACCAATGAACATAGGGGGATTCCATGACATTGACCATTTGCTAAGAGAGTTTGCTGAGGAATTCTCAAAACAAGGGATTAAGCACAATACGGTCTCACAAATATATGCTTTTAAACAGAGAGAACACGAAAAGGTGAAGGAAGCTTCACTTCGCTTCAAACAATACATTGAGAGATGTCCAGTACGTGAACGACCACAAGATGACAGACTATCTGTTCTCTTTATTGAGGGACTGAGGAACGACACTCTCAAGAAGGACTTGCACTTGAAAGCTTGTACAAGTTTCGAGCAAGTAACGAGAGAGGCATTGTACTTAGTGGATAACTGTATGGTTTATGGAGAGGTGTCAGCGGATACAGATTTTGCATCCAGTAGCTCCTCCTCCGTAGCGAGCGAGACTACCACTAAAAAGAATGTTCAAACAACAACCATGCCAAATGTAGAGAAAATGATAGAAGATGCTCTAAAAAGGATGGCACCACACCAAAAACCATTGCCAAAAACACTGAAATGGTGTGCTATTGAACAAAAATGGACAAATCATCCAACAGAGGAGTGTTATTACAACAGAGGGTATGTAAAGGAGCGCCAGTACGCACCTCCTGCTCAATTAGCACCACCTCAGATACATCTAGTACCTCGATACCCAACGGGAAGTGTACCAGGACCTATGGGGATAGAAAGACCGCAACCGGTATTGGGACAACAACCACCTTTACCAGGAGCAAGACCAGTGGGCATTAGATATGCACCAACCTTAGAGAATCAGGAAGAACAAGCCTTAGTGCCTGTTCAAGCCTATTATGAAGAATCTGGTGCACACATGTCTCCAACTATGTATTACCCACCAGAAGAACCCAAACAACCAGAACCATGGGGCATGATTGGGAATGTTGGAATACCAACAATTACAAGTGCTTCTGATGAAGAGAGATACAATTTGGACGCAAGAACATTGATGTTCATAGCTCATGGAGGGTTAACAGGACAAAGACCATCCTATCCACAAAGGACGAATCAAATGGGACCAAGACCAGCACTAGGACCCTGTTACAAGTGTGGAGGTGACCATCTGATGAATGTTTGCCCACATACGGAAATCATTAGAATTAACGCTTATTGCACTGAGTGTGGGGTTACTCACTTCATTGAGGATTGTTCAAAGAATCCAAACAAAGTGCAAAAGACGACATTGAATATGCTAGAAACTATTCCTACCAGCAGTGGGTCTGAAAATGAAACTCTGATACCAACGCAAGTTGTTACTAGAGCTCAAGCTAAGAAAACCACTAGAGAACCTGAGAATGGAAAGTTAGCGACTGAAGTGGTTAGTCAAGGACCGTGGAGTCAGAAAAACACATGGAAAGCTAGAAAAGCACGCATGAAGTTGAGAAAAGAACGTGAAGACGCTATTCTAGCTGAGGAACTAAAGCAAACTAAAGCTAGATTAGAAAAACTTGAGAGTCAAAACGGGAAACGAGAGATGAGCCCGGAAAGAACGAAACAAAAGAGTATCAAAGAAACAATGAGCTTAAGCTCAGGGGGATCAGTGCTAGTCGACAAAGTACACGAACCATTGGACGCACTGATGAGAGCTTACGAAGCTAGGTTAAAGAACAACCAAACACAAGAACAGAGGTGGATTACATACCCAAACGCGGAATTGGAAAAGCAAAGACTTGAAATGTGCCAGAGAATGATCGAGACTGCACAAGCCTTATTAGAACCACCAAAAGAAACAATGAATTGTGGAAAGGAAAACCCAATTCAGCAAGAGACTATCGTTTGACGGGTAGCTGAAAAGACTCCCAGTGCACAAAAGCCTGAAAATACACAAAAGGACGACCGCATAGTATTGAACACAACCGATCATGAGATAGAGAGTTTTCATCCAGTCATACAGAGGATTTACGGAAAAGATGAGGATTACAATGAATTTTGGAAACAAGTGAGAGAGGCAAACTTCGCAAACGAGCTAAGTTGCCAAGCTAATCAGACAAATTGGGAAAAGGACATCAGGAATCCTCCCATAGTGGAATTTGAGGCAGGATCTCAAGTGGACTTGGATCTGCAATCTTACTGGGGAGATGGGGGCTCTGTTAGAACAATGGAGAGAAAACCTCATTCACTGAAAACCTTACCTTCATACTTAGGAGAGTATGAAGCAAAATCCGAGATTAGAGCATTTCCCTCACAAAAAATCTCATCAGAAAAAGTCATGGACTCGCAAGGATTGATAGAGATTTTGTCAACACCAGTGACATGCACTATCACTTTAGCTGAGCTTTTGAGGCTAAGACCACATATGTGGACCACTGTAGGAAAATGCTTGGAGAAATTCGGGATAAAAGATCCAACATCGAGAGTGCAAGAGAGCATAGAGGAGCTGAGCAAGCCACAAAAGAACGCTAAGCCTGTACCCTTAAACAAGGTCGGAGAGTATTGCGAAGGTGAAGAGGGGAATACAACCTTACCAGTTGAATTCCAAGGAGTGAAGACGATGGCAATACTAGACAGCGGAGCAGGGGTAGCCATTGCTACAAAAGAAATCTGGAAAAAATGGGGGAAACCAGCAATAAGGAAGACTAGGTTGAAACTCCAATTAGCAGATGGACACATGGAGAAACCTATGGGGTTATTAGAGAAAGTTGTAGTGACTTCTTGCGGCATTGAATACGAACATACTTTTGCTATTGTCGATTTTGCAAGGAGAATAACTATGATATCATATTGGGAAGACCATTCATGAGACAGTTGAAAATGGTCCAAGATTGGGGCTACGATCACATATACTTGAGAAATATGGAAACCACTACACGTGTGAACCTGAAAGACCATAGCTACAAAGATGTGAACCGAACACCGGTAGAGGAGTTTGATTCAGCTACTTTGGCGGGATCCGAATTTCCAGCTTGGTTAGGTAAACCCAAGGAGTTATGGATGTGTGGAGCTTCGAAATGTGGAAGTCTGAAACGAGAAGAATGTGTTTTAGAAAGGGCTATCGAAGACGAAACTTATGTAGGAGAACCCTTTCCAGAGGACACGTTTGAACCATTAGAATGGACACACATTCTAGCAACCCTAGATGTTTGTGCAATTTCGGATGGTCCCACAACGAAATTTTGCGACAAGGACGGGTACGACGTGGTTCCGTATTTCATGTTGAGAACTGTACTCGAAAAAGAAACTGAAAAGAACGATACACTGGAAAAGGAAGATGAAGAAGAGGTGTTTCACGACATTCCCAATCATCCAGAGTGGGGAAATGAAGCAGACAACGAGTCAACGGACAATTCAAGCGGAAACGAAGAAACTATAACGGATGTCCGATTTTATGATTTTCGAACCAAACTAAACAACGCCAGAAACACTATAGAGCAAAGAAAAAAACAAAAGGGGTTAGAACCAATCCGATGCCTAGAATAAGAGGAAAAAATCAATTCCTAATGCTAGTAAAGGCTGAAGATTGTGTTAAGGATAAGATTTCTGGAAGAATGAGAGGCAGTGATCAAAAGAGCTTACGAAAAGACAAAAGAGGCTCAAGAAATCAAGTTCAAAAGAATGGAACGAAAACTGAAACAAAAAATCAGAAAAGAACAAGCGCAACAGAGAATACACGGAGTCCAAGTTAGAACGTAGAAACAAGTACAGAGAGCTCAAGAAAACTCTGAAGGAAGTTTGGACGACAGAAATTGAGAGTGGAGAGGACGAAAACGTCAAAATCAAGGAAAACATGGATGTTCCCTCTCACTATAGGAAATTCACAATAGAGGATAGGAAGGTGATATTAACCCCACCTATTCGAGAGAGGAAGGAGAACGAATCTTATGACGGACCGGAGGATGCAAAAAAAGTTGATTTAGCAGCTCCAGGTGAGCCACCTAGACCGGTCTACATAGCCACAGATTTGTCTCCAGGCGAGGAAGAGAGACTTTTGAGTCTTCTCAGAGAGTATAGGGATGTGTTTGCATGGTCTTATAAGGACTTAAAGGGAGTTGACCCATCGATATGCAAACACTCAATCCCACTGAAACAAGACGCAAAGCCTAGCAGACAGAGACCATACACATATAATGATACTTTTGCTAAGCGAATCAAGGAAGAGATAGATAAGCTAATGGAAGCTGAATTCATATACGAGATTGAACACACCGATTGGGTATCTCCGATTGTGGTAGTACCTAAGAAGAACGGAAAACTCCGAGTGTGTGTCAACTTAAAGAAAGTGAATGCTGCAACAATCAGGGACAATTATCCCCTGCCGATAACTGATCATGTTCTAGAGCGTGTATCAGGGAAAACAGCATACTCCTTTCTTGATGGTTTTTCAGGATATAACCAGCTAGCCATAGCACCAGAAGATCAACATAAAACAGCTTTTGCAACGGAGTGGGGAATTTATGCTTATCGAGTTATACCTTTTGGTTTAACCAATGCTCCCGCAACCTTCCAGAGGCTGATGACGCATGCTTTCAAAGCATACTTAAGGCTGTTTCTAGAAATCTACATGGATGACTTATGTGTACATTCTCTACTGAGAGATGAGCATCTAGAACACCTAAGAAAAGTATTTGAGAAATGTAGGACATATCGCATTTGTCTCAATCCTGAGAAATGTGTGTTTATGGTCCGACAGGGCAGAATTCTGGGATATATTGTCTCACAAAACGGAATATCCACGGATTTAGAAAAGATAAAAGTTATAGTGGATATGCCTAGACCAACCAATGCGAAACAAGTACAGAGCTTTATGGGACATTGTGGATATTATAGACGATTCATTTACATGTACGCTATAATAGGCCAACCACTTTACAGGCTAATAGTGAACTTTGAATGGACAGAGGAGTGTGAGGAATCGTTCAAGAAATTGAAAGAGGCACTCATTACTGCTCCGGTCTTGAAATCACCAGATTGGGAGAAGATATTCCATGTGCATATAGATGCTTCGGCATATGCAATAGGATGTATTCTGGCTCAGCCAGAAGAAGGAAACATGGATTTTCCTATCTGTTACACCAGTTGACAGCTCAACAATGCAGAGAAGAATTACACCACAACAGAGCGAGAAAGATTAGGAATGATCTATGCTGTGAAGAAATTTCGGCATTATCTTCTAACCAACAAGTTTGTGTTTTTTACGGATCACCAAGCCTTGCTCTACCTAGTAAATAAACCATGCAATACCGGGAGAATAGTGAGATGGTTCATTATCTTACTGGAATTCGACTTCACGGTAGTAGTAAACAAAGGAAAAACACATCTTAGAGCTGATCACTTTCGCGATTGACGAATGGAGAAGACCCTATAGGAGTAGATGACGACATGCCAAACGCGTACTTGTTCAACATAGAAATGATACCTAAGTGGTCTCAAAATGTCGTTAACCTATTAACCTATGGAGGAGAGTTCGATAGAAGAGAATACAACCTGAAACATATTACTATTCAGCAATCCAAGAATCTTCAATTGATTGCAGGAAGGTTGTATCAATTGGGAAATGATCATGTTTTACGACTATGCATCAATCCTGAGGAATATAATATATATCTGCGCGAAGCACATGTTCAGGAATGTGCATTTCATTGTTCAAGAAGGAACACATATAGGAATTTGTTACAATTGGGAGTCTATTGGCCAGGAATGAAAGAAAGCGTACATGAATATGTCACAGTATGTATTGTATGTTCATCAAGACCGCCAGCAGAGTATTCGACATTATATCAGATAATGATCGCTCCAGAATGGAGTCAGTATATTGTTGAATATCTCACAAATAGAACTTTCCCAGAAGGAACGTCAAAAGCTCGTCAGAAATCTGTAGAGACAGAAGCTAGAGATTACGCTTTAATAGGAGATCCTCTCTATAAGAGAGGTAAAGACAACCAGCTTAGGATTTGCGCATCAGAGTCTGAGTATGTGATAATCCTGGAGCAAGCTCATGGAGGAGTAGGTTGAGGCCATTTCTCAGGTGATAAGACAGCAAAACTTGTCTTAGCCGCAGGAATATGGTGGCCAACATTACATATGGACGTTGAGGAATACGTTAAACGGTGTGATGACTGTCAGCGGACCAAAGTACCACTTAAAAAAGATGATATGCCGCTTAGACCAATGATGGGGGCAAGAGCTTTTGCAAAATGGGGGATTGATTATGTCGGACCCATTTCACCTCCTGCATATAAGACTCATGCACAATACATCATTGTAGCTACAGACTATCTAACAAAGTGGGTCGAAGCAAAGGCAACTCAAAAAGCAGATGCCAGGACCACGGCACAATTTCTATATGAAAATGTCTTTGTACGATATGGATTGCCAATAGAAATTGTGAGTGATCGAGGCACACATTTCATAAATGAAGTGATAGAGATCCTTCTAGATGAATTCATGGTAATCCATAGGAAATCAGCCCCGTATCATCCACAAGCAAACGGACAAGCTGAAGCAACAAACAAAACCATATGCACGGTCCTTACGAAGATTGTATCTGAGTCGAGAACTGACTGGGACCAGAAGTTGCATTCAACATTATGGGCATATAGGGTAGCATATAAAACATCAATAGGAACGACCCCATATAACATGGTTTTTGGGCTAAATGCTATCTTACCAATAGAATTCTTGATTTCAACCTTAAGGGTGGCTAAGGATCTAGAGTGGACAGGGCACGAGCTCTCTGATAGAATAGATGACCTGGAAAAGCTAGATGAGCTTCGCCTAAAAGCAGTAGCTTCCATCTACGCTCAAAAAAGGCGACAAAAGGAATTTTTTGATAAGCATGTGCGGACTAAAGAGTTTAAAGTTGGGGACTATGTCCTAGTTTACACTCTGAAACAGCATGCTAAGAAGCTTAAAAAGCGAGGGATGGGACCTCTGGTGATTAAAGATCTATCACCAAGTGGAGCCGTCAAGCTTGCTACATTAGACGGAGAAGAAATGCCCAATTGGATTAGTGGATGCAGAGTGAAAAAGTATCTGTTGCCGCTAACACAAGACATGCTTCTCAAAATACATCAAGAAAAGCTGCGTGTCCAGAAAAAGAAAAAGATTGAGGAGGAAGCGCAAGCCGAGGCGAAGGAAAGAATGGAGAAAAGAAGACTACTGCGTCAGAAACAGCGCAATGAAGGAGCAATACGAATAAACGCAGTCAGTATAACAGAAATGGATAATGACAAAGAAGAACCCATCATTGAATGCAAAGTAGGAACCAACCAAATCAAAGCCAGAGCACTATTGGATTCAGGAGCTCAAGCTAACCTACTTTCACTCAGTTTGTATAGACAATTGACAAATGACACTAAACTATAAACTGCCAAGCAAGAGTTAAAGAGTTACTCTGAGAATTCAATCAAAACTGTCGGATGCACAGTTTTACATATACAGATTAACCAATATGTGTATCCTCATATGTTTTACGTGGTTGAAGACCAAGCTACACAACATCCATTATTGCTAGGACAACCATGGGAGAAGCAATATAATGCAATGATTGACTGGAGTTCTAATTCAGTGCTTATCAAATACCAAGATGAAAGTCAATCAGTTAAGTTCACCAAAGGAGAAGAGCCAACTCCAAAGGACGAATCCAAAGACAAAGATAAACAACAACCAGAGAAAAAGAAGAAGCACTGGCAACCAAAAGTTTCTATACAACCGGATTACTCTTCGACGAGGAATTCTCAACAGTGGATAAGGAAGACAAGCAATAATATAACAGCTCAACCTTGGAAAAAAACGGAGTCAAAGTTGGTATGGAGACCAAAAAAGGATGTGCCAGAGAACACAAAGGTGGAAAACAGAGTCTTCAACACCAGACAACAGAGTGATTCCAGACAATCAAGGACAGTGAAACAGATCTGGATTCCAAAGAAGTTCATGACGGCACAAAGCTATAGCAAGCAAATTTGGATCCCAAAGATTTGTAAACAGGAACTCCCTTCAATACAATCAATGGAAACTCCTAGGTATTTCAAGGCGAGGAAATCAACACACAGAACAAAGCAGGTTTGGGTCGCAAAGAGTTTGTGGCAAGCACAAGCAAAGCGGAAGCAGGTTTGGATTGTGAAAAAAGACAACAAGGTAACGAAGAATCCATCTACCGATTCTACTACCGAAGTGCCAAAACCAACCCAAAACCCGACCACCAATCCTTCAATCAAACAAAGAGCAGCTTTATTGGAAAGACTGTTGTATCATCGCTCTACAATTGCATTGGGAACTTATGACCAAAACAACTACAATGCTTCACCCACAGACACTTCATAGTCGTCCGGGAGGACTCAGACTAGGAGGGGGGGAGGTATACAGGAGCTACAAAGCAGCTACAAGCAGAAAAAACAAAGAAAAACAAAAATTATATTACAAGGGCAGTGCCTTACATGATTTTGCAATTTTTTATGTTTGATTGTGGATATTGATAATATTTATGCCCTTATATACCTTGTTTTGCAACAAGAAGAGATCAAATGATGAATTTGGGTCTCTAGATGTGTAAATATCACTAAATAAGAGTGTTTTTGGAGCTAAAAAGTGAAAAAAAGTGGTAATCCAAGTCCAGAAATCACAAAGAAGTGTATATTCATATACACAGGGTTACCAACTATTTATCGTGTATGTTTGGAATTTTTTTGGCTTCAATTTGCTATTTTCCTTTATTTTTTATGATTTTCTTAATAAAATAAAAGAAAAATAAAAAAGCAAGTGAAATGAGATCGGAAAAAAGAAAAGAATAGACGGTGATGATCCTAATGACAAGGGCAACCCATGGTAAAAATGGGGTACAATTCTGAAAAAGTTGCGGAAAGCCCGAAATGACAGAATTTTGGCAAAGTGGACAGATTTCTCAGAAACAGGTCAAACGGAGTCCAAATTGAGAAATTTCAAATCCTAAAGTGCATTTCACGACGAGATAGGAGCACATGTCAAATTTGGTAACAAGTGATCCGGGAAGCTCGAAGTTAAGTATTTTTCACTTCACTATCAAGCTCATTTCCACTATTACCTTCTTGGAGAGAGCAAAGAACACACAGGAGCATCCGACCTTCTACCGCCTTCTACAACTGCTACGAGAGCTCAGAGGACACCAGACATGAGAGGTAGACTCGTTCCCATAAGCTTTTGATGCTTATCGTTAACTTTTGTCGCGAAAACTCACCAAAACCAAGAAACAAGAACAGACGGGGAATGGGGAGGAACGCTAGGTAGGGGCACAACCGCCTAACCAAACCTTGCAAGAACTTAGAGGTGGGTTACCCTAGTATAGGAGATGAGTTTCTAGCACTCAAAGCTCGAGAAAGAACGACTGGAAAAACCCTAGGTCAACAGAGCCTGCAAGAGGCAAACAAAAAAAGTTGTCGGAACGACACAAAACTTCTCAGGAAGCTTAACAACATCGAGGGCAATGCAACCATGGAGTATCTCCGGGTTTGGATCACCAAAAGTAGGTCGGAACAACCGATTCGGCGGCGGACACACAAAGCGTCATTTTGGCATAACGGCTAAAATTGACGACCAAATGACATGAAACTTCACAAGCAGCTTCAAATATACATGGATGACTTATGTTTGCAAGCAAAACCCAAAAGAAAGCTGATTCACTTACCGATGGTGAAAAAGACGCTTTCGGGCAACCAAATGGAGAAAGATGGAGAACGAGGAGCCAAAGTCAAGTTCAACCAAATAGGTGGCTTCACAACATATCCAATGAGCTGGAAATGCAACTCTCGAGAAGAAAAGTTGAAGAAATTCAACTCCAAGGCAAAAAGACGACTTCGGAGACTGAAATGCCTATAAGGGGGCTTTTTAGCTAAACTGATGACTTTTTAAGTTGAAAACTAGTTAGCAGGGCTTAGGGCACTAGCACAAAGCATTCTTTGCACAAAAAGACCAACATTTCAAGAAAAGACATCATACGCGTATGATGTCTCACAGCATGATTTTCACATCCATTTCAACATTTGAGTGCATAGCATCATTCCACATGTTAATCACATCCTATGAACCAAGTATCATGAGAATTGGAGTTAGAAAACCCAAGGAAAACCAAAAAGACGCAAAGTAGGCCATAAAATTAATTTTTGGTCCTAATTTTGTCAAAATAACTCCAAACTCATTGAAACTTTGTAGGATTGTTGATTAACACATCTACAAGCTATCTGGAACCAAAAAGCACCATTTTGACACAAAAGACATCATACGCGTATGATGTCTATTTGCACTTACAGAGCCAAAAATGCTCATTTGTCATCATACATCCATTATATATATCTAATACATGCTACATATGAAGTTTGGAACCATTTGGTCAAGTGGATCACCCCATTAGCCCAATTAAGAGAAAATCCTTCATACAAAGCCTATTTTTGTCCCAAATCCAACATATTCAAGTCCAAACCAAGATTTGAGTATAAACAGTCCTTCACTAGCACATGGAGAGTCCACAGAACCAATCCCATGAAAAATTGATGAAAAAGACATCATACGCGTATGATGTCTCCAGAGCCATTTTTAGTCCAAATTCTATCCAAACTTGATAAATCCACTGAATAAGCCTATCTAAAGCCAAAACTAAGCTTATAGAGAAAATTGGTCCAAAAATGCACTAAAAGACATCATACGCGTATGATGTCTCACTATGTGATTTTGGCACCTCAGGGCTTCAACCACCAAACAGAAGTGTTCTACATGCCATTTGAAAGTAATCCACCAAGTTTTACCCAATTTGGATCATAAAATCCAATTCCCTTTCAAAATTTTGCCAAGAGCCTGAACTAGACTAAACTGGCCAAAACTTGACCAAATGGGATCCAAACTCAAATCCAAGCATATGATACTCATGTATACACTATCAGTTACAAGCACAACCAATATGAAGTCATTCTGACACAAAAGACATCATACGCGTATGATGTCTCAAGCATGTTTTTGAGCCCAGTTTGCATATTTTTTCACCTACATTGCATCCTTAGGCCCTGAATAGCTCATGTTTCAATTTTCAAGTCATTTGAATAGTTAAAAGCTTCATTTCGGCTTTCAGTACTAAAAAGACGCTAACTTCTGAAATTGGAGTTACAGGATCCATGGATTCCGCTAAGTCATCGGCAACTAAGAGAAAAAGACCAACCATCAAGGATGCTCTTGCAGAAGCAGAACCTTTTGATATTCCAACAGAAACCCTCAAGCCAACCAAGCCTTGGGTGGAAGAAGCAGTACTAGAAAAAGAAGGAATAAAGATCTACCAGGGGACTTTCAGAGATCCTCAAGGGCAATCGGTCGATGTACCTATGATCCCACGAGAATTAGTGGATTATAGCAGATCAGAGAACATCAGCAGATACCTGGAAAGGGCTGACTTACACAGGTTCTTCACCTCGAGACCATCATGTGTGGATACAAGAAGAGTGTACGAGTTGGCAACATCCATTCAGAAGGATGGGAAAGCCACATTGACAGCCATGGATGGAGAGAAAGTAGAAGTACAGATCACTCCACAGCTCATTGCTGATGCATTGAAGCTGAACAACAAAGGGAGCTCTGTCAGGGAAAGAAGGGAGGCTATAGAGGTTTATGGGTCCAAGAAACAGAATGCAACTTATGGAGATATGGCAGACCAAAGAGCGGCAACCCTTTGCCGACTGTACAACCAATTTCTCCATATTTGCAGTAAAAGACCGCAAAAGTATACGACACCGCCCCATGCCATTGCAACTACCATCACATGGGCACTGAAGAGCAACATGCCAAAAGAGGTGAATTATGCTCAATACATCCACGAGCAAGTAATTGCCATGCACAACGAGAAGCCAAAGTATATAGGAGGAGCTGAAGTTCTGACAAGAATAGCTTATGAAGCTATTGGAGCCAGAGATCAAGGGCCACGGGTTCCCTCCCAGAATGAGTGGCTTAGAGAAGCCGATGAGGAGGAAGAACAGCAAGAAGTATCCAAGAGGGCGTCCACAAGAGCACGCCGAAAACTAGAAATAGTTTCAGAACCTGAAGAGGCTATGGACGAGCCGCTCAAGAAGAAAGCAAAGAAGAAGGCTGATCCCAAGCAAACCAAAAGTCAAAAAGCCGCAAGAATGGAAAGGCTGGTGGAGCAGTTTAGAGCGGAAAGAGCTCTAAAGGGGGACTTTGAAGAAATGTGGGTGCCAGACTCCACTAAAGTCGGAACCAGCTCAGCCAGGCCACATGTTGATCAATATGATCAATATATTAGAGCTTATGAGGAGTCGGAGGCCATACTAGAGCAGCAACCTGTCGAGCCTTATACTGAAGAGGAAGTACAGCTTTTAAAAGCTGAGCTGAAAAAGGACGACAAGGAGAAGAAGGAAGTAGATGAGTCTACTGAACTTCGAGAGAAAGACGGGCAAGCAAACAAAGGGAAAGCCAAGATGACTGAGGACAATCAGTCCTCCTTTACTGATGTACCAAGCCCGAAGAAGACGGAAATTATTGTGGAGGAGACCACAATAGAAATAGAAACAGAAGTTATGGAAAAGCCGGAGGCCGGGACCAAGGAAAAGGAGATAGATCCAGTTCAGCAAAAGAAAGATGATTATGAGGATCTGGTAGCCATCGGATACAGTGAAGAAGAGGCCCTGGAGGCAGTTTATGGGATATCCCTACGAAAACAAGATGATCGGAAAGGGACGAAGGAAAAGACAAAGGGTACAATGGAGAGGGAAGAGAAAATGGACGAACATAACATACTAGAAGAGCCGAAGCCATTGGAGGTGGTGGCAGAAAGAGCTGTCAAGTTGACAGATGAAGATGAAAAAGACATGCACATGGTGCATGAACTGCTCAGCAAGATTAAAGAAAGATCCAGAGCAAAGGAAGTAGCAATTGAGACAGCAAAACAAAAGGAAGCAGAGTTGCAGAAGAAGTTAGAGAATGCTATGACTGAATCAGAAATTCATAAAGCATCACTCTACGACGCAAAAAACGAGAGAGATGGCTTGATACTCCAACTAGCCGAAGCTTGCCGAAGCTTCAAGAGAGGTAACAAGTTCACAGGAAGCAAAGGAGCGAATAGAAAATGAGCTGGAGGCAGCCAAGGATGAGCTCATTGAGCTAAAGGAAAGAGTCGAACTTCAAGAAAGGACAATCATGAGACTCAGGACCACCCCTAGAGCTAGCAGAGCAGGAACAGAACAAGAGGGAGCCCTCGTACCAGCTCTGGAAGATCAGGTCAGAAGTTTGCAAAGAGAGCTAAGGTTAGAGCAAGTGCAAAGATTGCACATGGCGGAGGGATCATTGGCTGCAGAGGAGAGGCTCACATCAGAAAACCAAACACTAAGGACAGAAAATGAGGCCCTCCGCAAACAGCTCCAAGACCTCCAAGAGCAACAAAGAAGAGAAACAGAGACACCACAAGAAGAAGCAGGGGGAGCAGCCATAGAGCTACCAGAAACTGGAGAGGCAACCACAATTGAAGATCCAGCCCCAGTTCAAGAGGTGGCCTCAACTTCAGGAATCTCTGAAGAAGAAGAACAAAGGCTCCAGGACCAAATAGAAAAGTCAACAGAGGAAAGTGCCAAGGCGGAAATGGAATGGGAAAGGAGACTCCTCATCTCCATTAGACTTCAAGGTTTAGACACAAAAGTGCTCCATGAAGAGTGGATGCAACCCAGCCTGCCTTTCCCTCTGATGAAATTTGAAGTGATAAAGACGAAAAAGAGAATAGAGGAGGAGCAGTATGTCACTCTTTACGAAGGCGACATCACAAAGGATGAACAATCAAAGAAGATTGTAGATTCTCAACCTAGATGGAGGAAAGGTTGGCTGAACAAATACCCAGCCTACCTCATCTACTTGGTAGAGGCTCCAAAGGAGATTCGGGAGGATGCAACCTTCTGCCCGGTGCCAAGAGTCAGAAACTGGAAAGAGCATGGTAGGATTGCAGAAAAGAAGCCAAATTGGCTTAATTACCCAAGGATGCCAGGACCAAAGGCAGGAGAGAGAATAGGTAAAGCCTACATGGTGAAAACCCTAACGGGCACCATCAAACTCTTTACTGGCTCTCCTGACCTTTCGTGTCAGATGCTAAAGAAAATCTGCAGGACTCTCTTAGCATGCATTGAAGTGTTCGCGCCAGATAAAGCCACGACCTCAAGTCTACTATCGACGGTCGACACAGTGACGGATATGATGTATGATCTTTCATTGCAGCCATCACCAAAGGTGTTACATCTCTTATACCAAAGAATTATGTTTTTGCCTAGCTTCCACATGCAAACATTCAAAGAAGCTTTCTACACCGGCTTTTTCACTCACGAAAGCAAAATATTCGGCCCAACCTTGACCATCGGCAACCTACGCTACGAATCACATCTGCAGATGCTCAAAACGACAGGACTCTATTGACCAAACCTAAAAGTCATGTCAGGGACGACATGAACGCGGAGGGGGGGGGAGTGTTGAGCCAGCAGAGGATCACACCCACATTTTTGCTCACACCCATCATTTTGTAACCATTGATTGTAATAAATGTCTTTCCGACATTAATTTTGATTTGAGCCATTCATTAAGTAACGGGACTCAATTGAGTTTCCAGCTTGTAATCCCGAAGTAATTTCACGTGTTGATGTAAATAATTAGAGATGTTCTCACCTCCAAGGCTGAGGTATATAAGCCAAAGTTTTGTAACCTAAGGGGGGATTCAATTATTAATCAAAGTGAGTTTTTGAGCGCCGTGACTATGTCTGAGAGAGAGAGAGAGAGAGAGAGAGAGAGAGAGAGAGAGAGAGAGAGAGAGAGAGTCTTATCTTCTTGCTACGCGAGCTACGGGGCCGCCATTGGAGAAGCGACACCGCCATTGTGTTAGCAACGGTGAGAGCTACGCACAGATACCAAGAGTGCGCGCTATCGGCTTCTACGTGTGGTAAGTTCCTACGAGCTTCGGTGTGAGTTTTCTTCCAACTCGTGTGTCGGAATAGAGCGTGCAGCATATCTATAGAACCACAATGAGTAGAGCTACACATTAGTACCATCGGGGTCAAGTTTCGGTCATCTGTATTTTTTGGCTTGTCTTCATACGCGTTTGCCGCACGGAGTGGTTATAGGTTGATTTTGCAGTTCAAGTCTTTAAGGTGTTGTTCTTACCTAGTGTATAGACTTCCCCTTGAGTTTGAGATCGATTCAATGATTCTAAATCTTGTTTTGTATAGCATTCGTGCGTAGTACGGATTTCAGTCACTTGCGTATTTTAGAACTTAAATTTGATTTCTTTAGTAGTGATTGTTATTAGAAGGTCGAGAAGGTGATTTGACACCCACCTAGTTGTTTTCATGCGCCTGCGGGTCAAGCTCCGTCCTCGTATGACAAATTCTGTTGTTGGTTGAGTTCTCGCTTTTTAGCTTCCGCTAGCGGCATAACCGCCTTAACAATGCCATCCTTGACAATCAGTAACTCTGCAAGTGCTCAAAAAAAACCTAGGTTTAGTATAATCCCACCTACAAATATTGAGAAAATTAGTGTAATTTAATGCAAAAACCTTCAAATCGGATCAATTTACCTCTATTTTTTCTCATGTGTAGGTTTTCCAAGTTTTTGGGAAAAACAAGTTCAGACATTGAACTCAACATGTAAACTGTTTGTGGTGTACTTTAGAAAGCACAACTAGTATTTGTGCTAGTGTGTTATTGGAAAAAGGCACATACTTACAAAGCACTTATGGCATTCACTTGTCAAGCGCAAAAAAGTTGGTTTGTCATTTCAAGGGAGCTCAAAAATTGTGCTTGGCAATGCTTTGGTCAAAACATAGACCATTTGTATAAAAAGTTTTCTTTAACATGAAGAAAAGATTTGGTTTATTAGTAAGCAAGAGCCAAAATTAGAGTTGTTTTGTTGTAATGAGAAGTGTAAGGGTTTCTCTCCAAATGTATTGTGTTAGACTAAACCTAAAAAACGATATACCTAGCAACGTCTAGCTTTACAAGGGCTACAATATAGATATTTCTAATGGGTCGGGCTACAATAATCGGAATCCTGTGAGATACCTTTGTCTTGGCTGCTCTGCTAAAGCACACAAACTTCAGGGTTCGATGGGCTGCCTGGTGCGCAAAGTTCAAGATTCGTCCGCTAGTGTGTTGGTGTTGCAAGCCAGTGTACTCTGTGTTCATATGGCTGGAGAGACCCACAACTGGGCTGAACGAGCAGGGAATTGCTAAGCTAGATCTCTTATGTCCAACACTACTTATTGAGAGACAGACAGATAGAGAGGGAGAGAGAGAAACAAGCAGTGAAAGGAAATGAAGCATCTCTGTGGTGCATTGGGGAGACACACAGCATGAAAACAAAATTCTTTGCAATGACCAACAAATATTTACAAGTGGCAGTAGAAATTGCGCAGGTAGCCAAAAAGTTACCTCTCGCAGTAACTACATGGCAGTCATGTTCAAACAAAGACACTACTAACTTCCATTCTTTCTGAGCATGACTGTAATTTTAAGTATCAGTGCATTCAATTTATTTAGCTGTGTCTTCAAGCATGAACCTCCTTGTGCAGTGCAAAAATTTTCTCTTCAAGCCTGCAAATCTGAACATCTGCAAGCTCTCCTTGGTAAGTTTTGATCGCTTCTTTGAGACTACGGTTCGCAGTTATTAGTTCCATGTGCAGACATCTGTTATCATTCAAGCCATCGCCACATAGTTCATGCAAAATTTGCGTGATTCTCCTGCTGTCATCAAAAAGTTAGTTTGTTGATTGTGCTCCACTGTTGCCCTACACAAAGACAACAAAATCACTACAATTGGTTCTGAGGTACCTATATTTAAACAAAATACAACAAAAGAACGAAACCATAAACTCAACAGATGGTATCATGTAACGATCGTGACTCCAATTTTGTGAACCAGCGGGATATAGTCAGCACTGTCAGTGTCATCCTCGATTTCTTCATTGTCTTGATCATCATCACCGGGAACGACACTTGCCGGACTAGGTGCAAGATGTTTGTAAGTCAACAACCATGCAGCTCAGATTGCTTTACATGTATGCAATAATGTACCTTTGGACACCTTGCCAACGAGACAAAAACCAATCAGCGCGTGGATGTGTACTCGTGTACATTTGACTATTTATAAATACGCTAATGACATCTTGGTATGTAGTCGTTGATGGGTGCACCATACAGCTTCAAAGTGCCTTCGTCTTCCCTAGCTCCATGCCTCGGCCTTGATATGGTGTCACCCAAGATGACAAGGGGTAGCATCTCCCCGTTTTCAACATCTTATGCAATGTCAACAAAAAGTCGCTACCTAGTGGATGCATCACTTATACTTCTAGAACATAAGTGCTCTATCAAACATATTAACTGGTGTCAAACAGACCTTCTTTTTCAACTCATCACCGCCATACAAGCTATAGAGCTCGATCCCCTTATTTATCGGATTTGGATCGACATTGTGCATAGCCATTT
Source organism: Adiantum capillus-veneris (assembly GCF_014529385.1). Taxonomy (NCBI): domain Eukaryota; kingdom Viridiplantae; phylum Streptophyta; class Polypodiopsida; order Polypodiales; family Pteridaceae; genus Adiantum; species Adiantum capillus-veneris. The sequence goes on from NC_140950.1 coordinate 93,743,548, forward strand.
GAAAGTGCTCATGCCCGTGATCCTTCAGACAATAGCCAAGCATCCCCTCAAACATATGCATATTGCGTTGTTTCAAACCGCGGCAAAGGACAATGGCTCCAGATGGCGAATGTTTATCCCAACCTAGGTATTGCTTTATTTTTTTGTTTATAGAAATCAATGAGCTTGTCCACAATCGTGTCCACAATCGAACGATCATTTGAAAGTGCAAATGCATCAGATACCCACCCCTCTTGACAGCACATAGCCCAGCTATAGTCTCGTTGTCGAGGAACGATTGCATAGCAGACAATAGCGACACATCTATGCCATCGCCTCCAATAGTCACACTGGTCTCCATGATTCTAGCATGACTCTCCTTCTTGCTTGCATGGCTAAGCTCAGCCGCATCCCCTTTTGAACGAGCTTTTACTTTCAATCTCACCATCTCCGCCTGCAAGGAATAACTACAAGCCTAAGATACTTGTACTGCATGCTTCAACGCACTGAAGCAACAAGACATCGAATTGCAGCAAGACAGTCAAGCAAAAAACAAATGCAATCTACTCTCGGAGGTTCGCAACAGAACAAGAACAACCAAGGAATCAACATCAGCACAAGCTATTGCATCTTGCCAAGCACCGCTGCAACAACACATGGAATCATAGCATGAGTGTCAACTAAAAAAGACGTGGAGCCTGTCAGACGCTCGCAGTGCAACACAACCACTCTTTTAATGCAAGAGGAGGAAAAACTTGACAGTCGAGGCAAAAACACATAGAAAGCTCTCAAATTTACCAATTAGCTTCAGTGCTTCTCTGTGAGGCATCGACCTTGTCACGCATACAAGGTGTAAGAATATTTAAAAATGCTTCTCCCATAGCCTTTCGCTACCAGCTCGACATTATGCCGACGACTGTCCCGTTTCCCTTTACGCCACCTGTCAACACTTGCGCTTTCCTTTTTCCACTCCTACAACATCTTGACAGATTCGCCCAAACTGAACATGAGTGCCACCCTATTGACTATTTTGAATGGATTTAAGTAGAGGATGTTTACCCAGATGTAATCCCTTTTTTTATCATGCTTTATGCATGCGGCTACTATAAATTTGGTTGAGAAGACTACATTATGAGAGAAATCCTCTCCTCACATTCAATCAAAGAAGAATATAAGCCAGCAAGGATTGACCAAGGTGGCTGTAATTTTTTTTTGAATAGATTCAATAAAAGGGCATCTACACAAATGTCATCACTTGTATTTTTCTATAAATATGTACTCACTAAGGTTTGGTGGATGAGAGCTAAATATATTTTCATAGGTATAAAAACATACGGAAGGAAAAAGGACCTAGCCCTATGTTGTCTCCTTATAAGTAGGGACAAGTTACCCCTTCTTATTATTATAAAAATTCATACTTTCCTGCTTTAAAAAAACAAAAGTAAACAAGTGATTAAATCACGAGGCCACAAGTTAACTAAAATGGCTAAGAGTCCGAGGTTAATGTTTGAACTTAATATCCCATCGTCAAGCAACAACATCCTTCCAAGGGGGTTTTATCGCTAGCCTTTAGAAGAATTGTAAATTTTTTTGAAATTGTAGCCATGGTACCTAACAAGGAAAATCACAGCTACATAATTCATTATTTTTAACGTGAAATTAGTTTGAAAAAACTATAAGAGCATTTAATGTGATAAGCTTAAATGAAGCTTCTTACCCTCTTGAGTTGATGCAAGTAGAAACGTTCAAAATTGTGTTGTTTATACGACCACAAATATACCATGTACACCAATATGTGCAAAACTACAAGATCTTTAACGTTGGAGAGGGGGAAGTGGGAAAAAACTCAGCACACAACACAATGACTCTTTATAGATCAGGGTATCCACAACACCCCTAACCTCTCAGCAGATAACACTTTCAAATCGATCAATTTGCACTAATGGAACAAGCCTTCCACACAAAACAATACTCTCCTGTTCGACAAAAAGCACTATTCAACTCACCTTTTTCGACTCACATAACACTCCAATTATGTCCTCTTTGCACCACACAACGATCCGCGGGCATACACCTCCATAGGCACTAGCATGCACACAAATAGCAAGAGAAAAAGGAAGGGAAAGGGGAGAAACGACACCAAGATATGGGACAATAGCTCAGTATTACTTAGTAGAGAGATAGTACAACTATTCCAAAGCTCCAATGGAAAGCTTGAACGCAAAACAATTCCACATTGGGAGTCAGTAGGCCTGCACAGTGCAAAAAAGCTCTCAAAATCGGTCATCGTTTGATATTTATAGGAGAGCTCATCCTTATTTGAGAGAGAAAAGAGAGAGAGAGAGAGAGAGAGAGAGAGAGAGAGAGAGAGAGAGTGAGTGAGAGAGAGTGGGGGGGAGAAGGGTGGAGGTGGAGGGAGAAGAGAGAGAAAAGGGGGAATGGATAGAGAGAGAGATAGATAGATAGATAGATTGAATTATCATCCAGGGAGGTCATATATGACCCATGGGACCAAAAGGAGCACTATAACAATTCCTTCTTAAAGTGAGGCGTGATACATATCAGTTAAGGACTGAGGGTAAAGCAAATAAAATAGAAACAAAACCTATGGGGGAGAGAGAGGAAGAGAGAGAGGAGGGGGTTTAGAGAGAGAGAGAGAGAGAGAGAGATGGAAATAGAAGCTTGTAGAAAGGCGAGAGAGAGAAAATGGAGTGTACATGTCCTTGTGTGTGAGTGTGTGTGCGTGAGAGAGAGAGAGAGAGAGAGAGAGAGAGAGAGAGAGAGAGAGAGAGGAAAATTTGCAAGAGATAGAGGGAGAGAGAGACCTTTATTGCTCAAGGATCACAATTATTGATGGAGATGTGTTTGGTCCTTGTGCATGTGTGCTCGCTAAGGAAAGAAATCTATGAGAGAGAGAGAGAGAGAGAGAGAGAGAGAGAGAGAGAGAGAAAGAGTGGATCCTCAACTATCAAGGCTTGAGAGAGAGAAATAATCTTTTTGGAATCTGCTCGTCGGATTCCAAAAAAGTGCTCACCAAAAAACATTCCCCCTGTCTTTCTGTTTTTTACTAGCTGTGAGTTGATGACGTGTAGATTGGATTTCTGGGAGTTGAGGGGCAATAAATAAACTCCTTGGTCATTTTATAGTTTTACAATGTTTTAGATCTTTTATCAATAAGCCACTATGGTTGCTTTGTAAATAGGATAGTGAGAACTCACCCTAAGAGGGCCGTGCAATAAGTGATGTGCTCCACTCATAACCGCCAAATGTTTGCACAACAAGTAGTATTAACTTTAATTAACCTCTTGGTCAATCACTATAGACACAATCTGTAAAGAGAACTTGGCTTCCCATCATCAACAGCCTTCGCAGCCCATTTTCAAAGTCCATAGACTACCCACACTTCTTCTTCTTTTCGGCTGCCATTACAATATCAAGGACCATTAGCCCTAGATATATACATACATACATACATCATGCCAACCTAAGCTCCTTCAACCTCTAAATGTCCAAGACTCCTCAAACTACACCATTTTCCATTGTTGTGGACCTCGTCACCCGACATTACTCAACCGAAGAAAATACTAGATGAGATCTGAATGACATAATGGAAGCCAAACCTACGACTCAAACTATATGAGAAAAATTAATTTATTTCGCCAATTGTGATTGCCATTGGGGACAAGGGAGATTGGATGCCAAAAATTCAAATCACTTGCATCCAACTTCTTCAATTGATGGCCCTTTTGACCTTTCCTTGGTGCTCCACATTTTTGGACTGGACATCATCACCGACCGTCGAGCTAAGTACAAATTATTTTGTTATTTTCCTTATTTTCTCACTAATTTTGCATATCAAGCATATATATATATATATATATATATATATATATATATATATATATATATATATATATATATATATATATATATATATATATATATATATATATATATATATATATATATATATATATATATATATAGCCATTTTTGTTACAAAAAGAAAAAAGAGAGAAAAGCACGCCAACATGGCACACCTTCCACAACTGCCCATGATTGCTGAGCAACTTGCAAATTTGCAACAATATCTCACTTATGAACGCATGCAAAGGCAAGAACTTGAGGATAAATTTCTACACCCTGCAAATGTTGAATTTACACTGGCACAAAACCAAACAAAATTAGCAGAAAAGCCTTCACTTTCAAGGATTTTGATGGCACCAAGGATGCTAACACGGTGTTGGAGTGCATGGTTCTCCAGGGTTGATCAGGAAAGTATTGGGCTTCTAGCTATAGACGGCTGACTATAGATGGATAGTCAGTGTAGCCTCAAACCAAGGGAAACCGGTGCGGATAGGGAAAATTTTTGGGTAATTAAGAGTGTTTAGAGTGTAATTTGAGAGAGACGGACACAAATGGGAACACAACTTAGGGTTAAAATGAGTTGAAAGAAGATAAAAACATTTAAATGATAATGACAACCAACAGATGCTTCCATTAACTTGATATCTGAAATCATTGATACAAATCAATTGCATCCACTGTCGTTGGTATGCCTGTTGATTTGCAAACCCATGTTCAGATAATCAAAACCTGGTGGAGAAAATCAATAATTGCCATACAAATTTCACCATGTATAGCTTCTTTGCCTATCAAATTTTTTGAAGAAAACCCTTCCACCATGTGCTCGATCGAGATTTGTCCGCCCTCTATTGATTTGCCCAAGTCTTCTTTCCCCAAGGTCAATACATAGAGAGAAAAGTTTCCTCTGTCACTAGTTTCTTCATTTCCCTTGCTTGCTTCATAAATCTACTGAGAGGGACATCCGAGAGAGAGAGAGAGAGAGAGAGAGAGAGAGAGAGAGAGAGAGAGAGAGAGAGAGAGAGAGAGAGAGAAAGAGAGAGAGAGAGAGGGAAAGCAAGCCCCTTTCTTTTTTTCTTCCTCTGCTTCCTCAGCTGTGATTAGCCCTCGTCGTTCCTCTACTCCGCTTTCCTTCTCTCCCCTTGGTTACCCTCGAGCTTCACACCCTTCCCTTCCTTCTGCTTTGGTCTTTCCACCTTGCTCTTCTTCCTCCTCTTCCACCCTTTCATTCTTGCCAAAAAACCTCCGAGTCTTGCTTGTCGATCCCGTTCCTATTTTCCCTTTCTTTGCCTGCCCTTGCTCTTCGGGAAGTCGAGGAGAGAGAGAGAGAGAGAGAGAGAGAGAGAGAGAGAGAGAGAGAGAGAGAGAGAGAGAGAGAGAGAGAGAGAGAGAGAGAGAGAGAGAGAGAGATTTTATTATCGTCCTTGGAGGTCAAATATGACCTATGGGACCAAAGTTACATGCAATGTAGTATGTGTATGGCTGATAAGTGACTCTCGATGCTCCATATTTATGGTAATGAGAGTCGCAATGGAGAGCCCACACTTTGGTTGGGAGAGGAAAGTGTGTAGGTCTAAGTTATGGCTGAAAATGTGAGAGAAGCAAGTTCTGATGTGACCAAAAGCTGAGCACTCTAGTAGTGTTAGGTACTCAGACTCTCGAACTTGCAGTGAGCATAATGTGCACAATCAATTTGAGTCTTCTCCATTGCCCCAACACCCTATCTCGCATGGAAGGAAATGGGAGCTAAGCCGAATGGCTACGATAGTGTGTATTGTCGACAAGGGGATATGCTCAAGCATCTAAGTGTGAGTACGGTTTCCTCTTTCAGCATATATGTTCATGTGTGCGTGTGTAATTCTTAACTTGTAGTGAGCTTAAACAATGTTTTCGTTTTTTAAGTTCTACATAATTTAGAGTTCTATATCTTGCAAGGATCACTAGCATCAAATGCTCAAATGATCAAATCATCAAGGGGACACCACTCCACCTTGATGTGGACAGTTATTTAGATACGCATAATTAGACATCTGTAGAAGTGGACTGACTAACTCATGGAGGTAATTGTAGAATGAAATGATGAGACAAATCAACAATTTTGAGCAAACCTCATAGACATCACATGTACAACTAATCCAATATATATGCATGTGTATATGTCAGAACAAACTTTCATGCGTTCATATACTTACTAATCACTAGGATCAAGGGGTCACCACTCCACCTTGCATATGTGTGTGTAACCCTATAAGCACTATTTCAAGTTCATGTGTTTTCCTTTTAAAAATTGGCTAAATTCTTGTTTGTATAACGGACTATTTTACAAAAACAATTCTCTCCTTATGAGAGACCTCACATGAGGATTTTGAAGCAATTATACAGTTTCAAAAAGTTTCCAACTGTCATGAAAATTTAACTTGATATGTATTTTCAATTTGACATCTAGTGTTACAAGGTGTCATAATAATCAATATCTAATTCCCCTAAATGATTTTCTCATATTAAACTGATCATTTAATGTGGGGAAGTGCCAGGGGAGAAAAGGCTAGAATATTGGTTAAGCTAGCAGACCGGCCACAGTAGGGATCCAAAGGAGGGAAAATAGGGATCCAAAGGGGGGGCCATCTGCAAAAGAGCCATGTGCAACAATGGGATAAAGAGACCCTAAGGTTCAGCCCATTAAGACTTCCAAAATGCTAAGGTTCCAAAATTCAAAGGTTGTGTCCAAAGGGTTAAAGCTTAGGGGGAATTGGATGCTTTGTGTGCTCTCCAAAGTCAATGCATATCCCTACATGGGAGGGGGCGAGCCCTTCTTCTAGGGGATGAGAGAGAAAGTCACACACACACACACACACACACACACACACAGGCTCCCTTTACACAAAGGGAATGAGGGACACATGTCAGCTCCCTAGGCCAGATGCCCACAAGGTGTGCCCAGCTTCTATTGGATGACCCTTGAAGTGGACCAATGAGAATTAAGCTAGAGTAAATCTAATTTAATTAATTTAAAAACATTTAATAAAAAAAACGAATGAGAATTAAGTCTCCTAGAAGACTATTGGGCAGTCTCCCAAGGGGTCCAATGAGCATTCACGAGCCTAATGGCTTGCCTGATTCCTATTGGCCAGGAGGCAAAGGGGTCCAATGAGAGTTTAGTTTAATTATTTAATTACCTAAAGCTCTCACAAAAGGGGAAAGGGGGACACATGTCAGAAGTCTATCACTTATGCTGCTTAATAGTCATTGGCTTGACTTGGGGAGAGCCAATGAGGGCTCAGCAAGAGCAAATAGGAAGAGGGCTCGCCCAAGAGAGAGAGGGGGCTGATTTTTGCAAGGCATTATCACACACACACACACTCACACAAGCTCATGTGTGAAGAAAGAGAAGACTATCTCTTCCCAAGCTTTAATGGAGAACTCATCACCTACTCCAAGCTTGTGAGATAGAAGCCTACATCAACACTCTCTTGGCATGTGGATGCAAATCCAACCAAGAGCCAAGCTTCAATGCATGCTCATCTCCTCTACCAAGCTAATTACTAAGCTAAACTATGCTAATATGAGTGATTATGTGAGGAGATGTACATCTTTCTCGTAAGATACTCCTTCTTCCTCTCAATCTACTCTCATACCCTGCTAGCTCTCACCATCTTCGAAGGTGTGTGAGGTCTTGCGTCTGAGAACGGGGATAATTCAAGTTGTGTTTGCTAAGTGTTTGCTTAGTATATGAAGCTTTCATCTTCATTGCACTAGCTAGTCTTGAAGGAACACAAAGAATTGTATTGTACAATGTCTCTCTTGATGGGAGAAACCATAATACAATGCCTTTTGGAGGGGGGACCGGCTCCATGCAAATCTAGTCCTCAACTGTTGTCATTAGCTTAATTCCTCTCTCTTTTGAAAGTATTGTTGATGCGATCTAACTAGGTGTTATGCTTTTTGTTGCTCTCTCCACCCAAGCACTCTTGTAATTCTCATAAGGAATCTATTCTAATGAAATGCCCACTATGTTCATGCTCATTTCTGCTACACACAAGTTATTAGGCCATTAAATGTTACATTGGTATCAAAGCTCAAGGTTTCTCTTTTCTTGCTGAAGAAGGGAGGTCCTCAAGCTAGCTACAAATGGTTGGTATTATGAATTGCCTGTGAGTAAGTAGAATAGGGATTTTTCAGCCTTGCAGTGCGCCTGCCTTTGTGCAGTTAACGGGGCATCACCATCGAGAGCTATGGTCTTAATAGTGGAGTCCTATGGGGCTTGCCTACTGCTTAATCACTATTGAGCTATTAGAAGCTTGACAGGAGCCGGTGCTGTTTGGTGTTGAAAGACCCTCTCTTCTATTTCTTGCAATTAATGGTATTCGAGCCGCGGGTACAGTAGCTTGAGTGCTGTTTCTAAAGGGGTAAAGAGGAGTAGCAACTAGGGCTTGAAGTGCCAAAGTACACCTAAAACATTTACACCTAAAAGTTGTTAGAATGGCTGACAATAGTAAAGAGAGTGAAATTAATGTTGATAACTTTGATTTTGCTCATGAGCAAGCTACTAATGATGCTTCAATGCTTGTTAACTATCTTGTTTCTAGGCTTAAACAAGCCATGGGCAATCCATCTCTCCAAAGTGAAGTGCAACGGCGGCTCCGTGCTCACGGGATTCTCCAAGCTCATCACCATGACGAGAGAACACCTAGGAAGCCTTTTTGTGAGACTACCAAAAGAGGTCTCAGCTCTCTAATTTGGGAAGAAGAAGAGAATCCATATGAAGGGCTCAAGAATTTACTTCTTGATGATGCATCTCCTTCCCAAAGGAGAACTCAAGAGCCTCCACCGAAGGAATGAGAAAGAAGCGAGTCTCCCGCCACCTCGGCGGAGATGGCTCCACGAAGACGGCGGGCTAAACGCTCTCCATCACCACCAAAGCGGAGAAGACCATCATACTCTTCTCCACGCCATAATTCAAAGAGGGATGATAAAAAGCAAGAGAAGAAAAAGGCAAGAAAGAGGACATCCTCTTCTCCATCTTCTTCATCTTCTTCCTCTTATGAAAGCTATGGTGAAGACGACAGAGATCAAAACAAGAAAAAGGCAAGAAAGAGGTCACCCTCTTCTCCACCTTCTTCAAATTCTTCACCTTTTGAAGAAAATGATGGTGCAACCTTTGACCCATAAAAAAGAAGAGGCCATAGGAAATCCTATGCCGCATGGAAGAGGTCATCCAAGCTGAAGAAATTCAAAGAGGGAGGGAAGAGCATCTCTTTCCTTACCTATGATGGCACCTTTGGTGCTACGGAGAAAGTCTTGGCCTTTATCCAGCAATTCGATGCGGCGTTTGGAGATGAGGGCTTCACGGAGTCCTCTAAGCTACGCCATGTAGCTATGCACTTTCAAAAGTCCGACAGACAATGGTGGTCTAGCCTACGAGCCAACAGTGAAGCTCCACGAACATGGAAAGCTTTAAGAGCTTCCATTATGAAGCAGTTTTTGGCCACCGATGCCAAAGAAAAAGTACTCACCGAATGGCGAAGCTTAAAGCTCTCTCCCAATGAATCCATTCACAAATATGTAGACAAGTTTTGGGACCTACAACTCAAAGCCACTGTCTTCAAAAAGTTGTATTTTGGAGAGCAAAAGCAACAATTTTGTGCGGGCTTAACCGAAGAAATGGCGGAGTATGTCAACTCCCAAAGGCCACGTACCATATTGGCGGTAATACACCACACTATGGTGGCCTCTCGAATCAATTTCCAAATGGGGGCTAAAAGAAATAATAAGCCCCCCAAAAACAAGGGTTCCAATGAGCCTAAGGGGAAGGACAATGTCCAAAAGTCTCCTAAGGGCAACTCCAACAAAGCTAAAGAGAAGGGAGTTTACAAAGGTAAGAATAAACTCTCTCCTGAAGAGCTTGAGCGTTATCGTAAGGATAACCGGTGTTTCAAGTGCGGCGAACAAGGGCATGCGTACCGCGCTTGTCCCCAAAAGAACAACCGCCAAGATGACTCACCAAACTCACCACAAAGGATCTCCTCTATGCCATGCTTGGGGAAAGGTAAGAGAACATGATGCTTTTATTCTCTTTGACCCTGGTTCTACTCACAATTTTATATCTATGGAGTTAGCCACCAAGCTAGGCATACAATCCTACGAGATGGGAGATGTCCTACCCGCAGACAGTGCCTTCAAGGGGCAAGAAGCTTCAGTCACTCCCTTAATTGGGAAATTGAGGCTTCATGTCCAAGGCTATGTGGACAAAGAGGACTTCTTTATCTCTCCTCTCAAGCATGAGGATGTAATCCTAGGGGCACCATGGTTTGACCGCCTGGCTACCGATGTTAAATTTCTTGAAAGGAGAATCTCCTTTAAGTTCAGGGAAAAAGACATGTATATAGATGCTGAGGAAATGGGTAACATTATCCCCATTGTACATACACCAGCTTTCAACAAGTCAATAAAGATCTCTATTCCGTGTACATGATTTTTGTTAAAGACTCTCAAAATGAACCTAATGCTTTAGCAAAAGAAAATAAAAGCAACCAAAAGGAATTAGAGTTATCCAATTTTCTCAAGGGGTTTCAAGATGTTTTTATTGACGACATCCCTTGTGAGCTACCTTATAAACGAGGTAATCATGATGACCATGCAATTGAACTTCTTCCAGGAAGTTCACCGCCTAACAAACCTCCTTATAGAGTTTCTCAAGCTCAACAAGAGGATATTATGCGGCAAGTGCATGAGTTAGTTGAGAAGGGTATGGTTAGGCCAAGCTCATCATATCCATTTTGCTCACCTGTGCTATTAGTGCAAAAGAAAGACGGCACATATCGTGTGTGTGTGTGTCGACTATAGAGCACTAAATAGGATCACTATCAAGAATAGGTTTCCCATTCCACGGGTAGAAGACCTATTTGATAAGATACAAGGATCGACCTACTTCAGTAGGATTGACCTAAAAAGTGTCTATCATCAAATAAGGATAGTTGATCAAGACATTGTAAAGACCGCATTTCACACCACATTTGGTCTTTACGAATACATTATCATGCCTTTTGGCTTGACCAATGCACCAGCCACATTCAACCCCTTGATGGAGAAGCTGTTCAGAACTCATCGAACCTTCACTGGAGTGTTCTTTGATGATATTATCATCTACTCTAATTCATTGGAGGAACACAAGCAACACCTCCACGTAATATTTCAAGTTTTGAGAGAGAATAAACTTTATGCTAATCGAAAGAAAAGTGAATTTTTCTTGCAAGAGATTCATTATTTAGGTCACATTATCTCTCAAGATGGCATCCAAATGGATCCATCAAAATTAGAGGTAATAAAAGGATGGCCTAAACCAAGGAATCTCCATGAACTAAGAAGCTTTATAGGTATGTGTGCATACTATAGACGCTTCATAGAAAAGTTCTCACAAATTGCGGGACCATTACATGACCTAACAAAGAAAAGCGTTAGGTATACATGGTCTGCTAAGGAGAACAATGCTTTCAAAAAGCTTAAACAAAAGCTTATCTCTCAACCTGTGCTTACACTACCGGATCTTTCAAAACCATTTGAGGTCCAATGTGATGCTTGTGGTGATTGCCTTGGAGTTGTTTTGCTCCAAGAAGGGCATGCCATAGGCTATGAGAGTCGAAGGCTCGACCCTGCTGAGCAAGTTCTAAGCATATATGAAAAGAAACTCCTTACAGTTCTACATGCCTTAGACTCATGGAAGCACTATTTATTGGGGACTCCTTTCATTCTGCGAATGGATCACCAAAGTCTTAAGTACTTCATGACGCAAACCAAGCTCTCCGACAAACAAATGAGGGGAAAATTTCCTTTCGCAATTTCATTTTCATATTGCTCACATTGCTGTCAAGCATAATCAAGTAGCTGATGCACTCTCAAGACGGCCGAGAGTGAATGCGGTTTCCATAGCAACTCACAATGATCTATCTTCAATGATAGATGAGTATGCTATTGATCCCGATTTTAGAGATGTGATTTCAGCCCTTGCATTAGGGAAGGAAGAAAAACCATTTACCTTACAAGATGGTTATCTTCTATATGGCAATAGACTATACATTACTAACTCACTACGTGAGAAGGTAATGTATGAATCTCATGCTCCACCTTATGCGGGGCATAGAGGGATTCAGTCTACCTTAAAGGGAATTGAAACATATTTCTATTGGCCTAGCATGAAAGTGAACATACAAGAGTATGTTTCTAAATGTGTGGTATGCCAAAAGACAAAATTTGATAGAGGGAAGCAACTTGGATTGCTTCAACCCTTGCCAATCCCTAATTCACCATGGGAGAGCATATCCATGGATTTTATCTTTGGATTGCCTAAGTCTATCCATGGGAATACGGGAATATGGACGATAATAGACAAGTTCAGTAAACAAGCTCATTTTATACCTGTCAAAAAGACTATCAAAGCCCATCAAATGGCAACCCTCTTCATTTCACAAACTTTCAAGTACCATGGCTTTCCAATGTCCATAGTGTCGGATAGAGATCCTAGAATGACCAGTAATTTCTGGAAGGATCTCTTTGAGAATTTAGGGACAAGGCTAAACTTCTCTTCGGCCTATCATCGACAAACGGATGGCCAAAGTGAAATAGCTAACCTAACCATTCTCGATCTACTAAAAGCCTATGTAATGGAAGTAGATCAAAGATCCCAATGGGAGAAGTACTTACCCTTAGTGGAGTATGCTTACAATAACACTGTACATACTTCCACGGGAAAAGCACCTTTCGAGGTAATTGAGGGAAGATAAAAAAGTCCCTTGCTACTTAAGGTACATGGGAAGATCTTCACTGCATATGAGTATAGCCGAGACCTACAAGAATCTTTCCAAAAGATTAAGGATGCTATCTCTATCTCACAGCAAAGGCAAAAGGCTGCTACTGACAAGCACAGAAGAGCCCAAGCCTTTAAAGAAAACGATTGGGTCTTGTTAAAGTTTCCCAAGGCTCAATTAAGGCACACGACGGGCAAGAATCCTACGGGCCACCAAAAGTACTATGCTAAACTAGCAAAAAGATACTATGGTCCCTTTCAGATTCTTAGGCCAATCAATGAGATGGCCTATCAACTCAAGTTGCCCAATCATTGGCTCATACACAATGCTTTCCATGTGAGCCTATTAAAGCCTTACAAAGGAGAGCCACCTCAAGAACCAACTATTGAAGACCCGCTGGAGATCGAGGACCAAAAGGAGGTGCTGCAGCCCGAGTCCATTCTCCGACATGAAGACAAGGTACTAAGAGGCGGAAAGACTATCCGACGATACCTTATTAAGTTTAAGAATTATCCTTTTGAAGATGCTAGATGGATGCAAGGCATACAATTAAAGGATAACCTAAACCTTGTCAATGCTTACAATGCTTCCCAAGAGTAAGCAAATGTACAAAATATTAAAAATGAACAAGTTTTTGTCTTATAAGACTCTCTTTTTCTTTATTGTGCACAAAAATGAAGTAGTATGCATGCTTAGATCAAGTTTGCGGAGACGACGTCTCCCAAACACCAAGTAGAGCTTGTCACTCTATTATGGAAGACTGATAGGACTAATGTGCAGACATGCTTGCGGCAGCCTAAGGCTCTCAAGCGCCAAATGGACTAGTCATCCATTGTGGAATGATGTCGTAGGGTAACATAGGGATCCTCTACCCGCTAAGAAAAGGACTCATGAATATGCTTTATCTTCTCTACACCATAGTCGAGGATGACTATGATTTCACGAGAGAGGTAATGTCATAATAATCAATATCTAATTCTCCTAAATGATTTTCTCATACTAAACTGATCATTTAATGTGGGGAAGTGCCAGGGGAGAAAAGGCTAGAATATTGGTTAAGCTAGCAGACCGCCCACAGTAGGGATCCAAAGGAGGGAAAATAGGGATCCAAAGGGGGGGCCATCTACAAAAGATCCATGTGCAACAATGGGATAAAAAGACCCTAAGGTTCAGCCCATTAAGACTTCCAAAATGCTAAGGTTCCAAAATTCAAAGGTTGTGTCCAAAGGGTTAAAGCTTAGGGGGAATTGGATGCTTTGTGTGCTCTCCAAAGTCAATGCATATCCCTACATGGGAGGGGGCGATCCCTTCTTCTAGGGGATGAGAGAGAAAGTCACACACACACACACAGGCTCCCTTTACACAAAGGGAATGAGGGACACATGTCAGCTCCCTAGGCCAGATGCCCACAAGGTGTGCCCAGTTTCTATTGGATGACCCTTGAAGTGGACCAATGAGAATTAAGCTAGAGTAAATCTAGTTTAATTAATTTAAAAGCATTTAATAAAAGAAACCAATGAGAATTAAGTCTCCTAGAAGACTATTGGGCAGTCTCCCAAGGGGTCCAATGAGCATTCAGGAGCCCAATGGCTTGCCTGATTCCTATTAGCCAGGAGGCAAAGGGGTCCAATGAGAGTTTAGTTTAATTATTTAATTACCTAAAGCTCTCACAGAAGGGGAAAGGGGGACACATGTCAGAAGGCTATCACTTATGCTGCTTAATAGTCATTGGCTTGACTTGGGGAGAGCCAATGAGGGCTCAGCAAGAGCAAATAGCAAGAGGGCTCGCCCAAGAGAGAGAGGGGGCTGATTTTTGCAAGGCATTATCACACACACACACTCACACAAGCTCATGTGTGAAGAAAGAGAAGACTATCTCTTCCCAAGCTTTAATGGAGAACTCATCACCTACTCCAAGCTTGTGAGATAGAAGCCTACATCAACACTCTCTTGGCATGTGGATGCAAATCCAACCAAGAGCCAAGCTTCAATGCATGCTCATCTCCTCTACCAAGCTAATTACTAAGCTAAGCTATGGTAATATGAGTGATTATGTGAGGAGATGTACATCTTTCTCGTAAGATACTCCTTCTTCCTCTCAATCTACTCTCATACCCTGCTAGCTCTCACCATCTTCGAAGGTGTGTGAGGACTTGGGTCTGAGAACGGGGATAATTCAAGTTGTGTTTTCTAAGTGTTTGCTTAGTGCATGAAGCTTTCATATTCATTGCACTAGCTAGTCTTGAAGGAACACAAAGATATGTATTGTACAATGTCTCTCTTGATTGGAGAAACCATAATACAAAGCCTTTTGGAGGGGGGACCGGCTCCATGCAAATCCGGCCCTCAACTGTTGTCATTAGCTTAATTTATCTCTCTTTTGAAAGTATTGGCGATGCTATCCAACTAGGTGTTATGCCTTTTGTTGCTCTCTCCACCCAAGCACTCTTGTAATTCTCATTAGGAATCTATTCTAATGAAATGTCCACTATGTTCATGCTCATTTCCGCTACACACAAGTTATTAGGCCATTAAATGTTACACAAGGCCATGAGTTCACAAAGCCCATGCTATACCCACACATTACGAATGAATTTTACACGACTGTCAAGCGTGATATTATAAAAAGAGTCCAAGAATGGAAGGAGGCATTTTTGAGGGAAAATATGCACCCGTGCACACACAAACAATACTTCTAATTTATTTGAAGTAGAACCTAATGTCATCCCAATTTTGAGCACTCAATAATGAGTGACAAGAAAAAAGTACAGTTTGCAATAAACAATTAGCTAGTGTCATCTTAATATTGAGCAGTCATCAATGAATGACAAGAAGATTGACAGTAACGATATTGTCCACTAGTCTCGGCATTGTTATGCCCATATATGTAACATCTTTATGAGGCTTCAAAGAAAACATCGCTCTACACCAAATGACAATAGAATATTGCAAGCCCATAATCAAGTGTTTGCATAGACAAAACAAGCTTAATGTAGTCCAAAAGTCTAGGCAATGTTTTGCCCAAATACATATTTCTCAAAGTTTAAAAGTCAATAAAACTAAAAGACAATAGTAGTTGCATGGCTGGAATCAAGTTTTTGCACACCCAAAAAGAAGCTAAGTGATCATGCAAAATAAGATCCACTCTAAAAAAGACTACTCCAAATCTGTGTGGTCATCAATGAAGATACAACTTCACCTTCGCCTCTCGCGCACGAGTGATTGGTCATATGAATAGGTGGTCGCCAGGTGCCTTGCCATTGCCTTTGCATAGCAAGGTAGCTCACTATCAATCACAATGAGATAATAATTTCATAAAAATTAAAAATTAGGTGCTATAAAATAATGAATAAAGCAAACTCACTAGTCTGAAGGCACATCATTAACAACCAAATCATTCCCCACATCATCAATGCTATCATCACTATCTCCAAGCTCGGCAACCTACGGAACACCATAGTGCTCCTGTACAAAAGGATACAAGCATCCCTCACATATCTCTAGATCACTCTCCACGACCAAGCAACCACGAGAAGTGTGCATAGCCACCTTTAATAAAGGCCATGTACCACCACCAAGCTCCAAACATGTAGCTATTTTAGGGCACAAGGCTTCTACAAACAATAGCATATGGGCAACACTCCTCTCTAACATGCCTCTCCACTCATCACTCTTGCCATTACGTGTTGTGCGAGCAGACAATGGCAAGTAGTGACTGATAATCTCCATTGAGAGATCTTGTTGCAAGACTCTCCCCACCTACCATATAAGAAAATGAGGCAACTATGCATGAACATTTAAGAAATTTAGTACAAAAACAATCACATTGAATGATAAACAATGACACACAAAACTTTTGAGCACTCTCATGATCAAATGAAGGATTACTTCCTGCCTTGTGAAATGCCAAAGCATAGAATACATTCATCTATCATAGCCATGGAAACAACACATAAAAAGTCAATTTTGCATGTATCAAATTTCTTTTAAAGAATTGTTCATGTTTTTTGAAGGATGCTTTATTACCTTTTGTGTATGCCCATTCTTTGTTCGTGATGAAAATGGCTCAGAGCTCTCGATGATCCACCTAAAACTCAGCTCTAGGCCTGTGCTTTGATGGTGGAGTAGACACATTCATCTCCTTTTGAAGTTTGTAAAAAAGTACTCCTCTATATCTACTAACAATGTCTTCAAAATATGACTCCAAGTGAACATCTAAAGGCAAACCACCTTGTGAACTCCATATGTGTGTGTATGTGTGTGTGTGTGTGGAATCTACAACCTGTTGTAAAAGCCTTCTTGCATATTCCAAGACTTGATCCATCCATACTTCCTTGGCCAACCAAGGGATATAGAAATGATCGCTCAAAGGCATTCCAAAACTTTGGCGAAAGTTCTCATCTGCTCCCAAAAGCTTTAGCATTTTTATCTTTAGCTCTTGAGAACATGTAGCACAAGATATAGAGTAGAGTTTCTCTATTGTAATCTTGAATTTTTTATCCTCAAAAGGAAGGCTCCATAAAATTAGAAACCATTCTTCTCCATTAGCAGGATTCACCACGGATAGATTCTACAATAACCAAACAAAATAAACAAAAAATTATTTTTATTATACTTTTAATAGAGTGTAGTACTCACCCGAATCATGCGTCTATTGTAAGCTTTAACAACATTCCTCTTTGCTTGAATCTCAGCCTCACACGCTCATCTTGTGACACAGTAAGAGGTATCTTATTTAATGCTACCTGTAAATTAAAATTCCATTTATTGTGCATACACCATTTCAATAAAATGTATCAAGAACCAAAAAGATTATTAGAATCTTACCAATCTTAACAATTCAAGTACATACCCCATAAACCATGGGACCAAGGATATACTGAGTAAGAGGATACCAAACCCTCTTTCCTGATTGTTCTTCTTGAGCCCTTGCTTATTCCATTGACACTCGTTCAGCCTCAGTAAAATTTTCAGTGATTTGAGACCCATCTAAAGAACAAATGGTACTTGTATGATACAAGTAGTCTTTGAGGTTGGTCTTAATGATTGATTCTTCATTCATTCTACATAAACAATAAGCCATAAAAAAATTTACCTCAAGACATATCATTAAAACAAAGACAAAGCAAAATTTAATGTACAAATGAAAATAAGACTTACATGGTCAATCTTTGAAGAGCAGCAATTAATCGCAACTCCTCTTGCTGGGTAGGGACAATAAATTGTGCCAAAACCCTCACATGTTTCTTCTTGTCATTACGTGAAACCTCGCCTATGCTCTGCATCCAAGGGGCCGCTCAATGATTCCCTTCCCAAACAAAGAACATCTTTCCCTTCAACATGGACCATTGATCGTTGTTTTCAAGCTCATCCTCAAACTCTTTGTTAACCATATGCCAATACTTGTCCCAATTTTTTGTAATGTCCTCATTAACTTCTCTAGCTGAAACATCTGGAAGATTTATGGATAAGATGAACATACCTTTCATCTTAAGGTACCCTTCTTCTTCATAAAACCTTCTTAAGTAGAGAAAGGTCCCTTCTAAGCTCCCTTACTCTCTCATTTATCAAACACCTACAAAGAGGAATCATAAGGGGTATACATCCTTTATTCAGGGTTAAACTGTCTATAAACTCGGAGCCTTGAGGCCTAATAATATCTTGTGGGATGACCTCCTCAACCTCTTTGTCATCTGTCACCTTCTCATTATCCTTGATACCCCTATCTACATCCTTATCATTGGTGGCCTCTTTATCTCCTTGATCATCATGAATGTCTTCTACTTGTTGATTAGCCTGAGCATTTTCAGCTTTATCAAATGATTTCATGCTACCCTTGCTGCTAGCAACATATTTCCTCTTCTTGCGTATGACTTTGGGTGAACCTTTTGTCCTCATTCCAAAGCTAGAAGCCTTTCATAAGAACAAATAAACGAATATCAACAAAAATATTAAACTTACATGCATTTCAAAACAAGATTCTTATTAATGGGCCAAATTTAAAATTCAAAACTTAAGAACATGCATTTCAGTCAAAATCCGACATCACATGCATTGTGTGTGTGTGTGTGTGTGTGCACGCGCTCTCTTCCATACATCATTCTAAATTTTCACAAGGGTTTCGCTGGTAAAACTCCCAGCATGGAGCTATGTTGAAACGACCCTTTCTCATCTTATGGCTTGACTGAGATATGATGTCATATGTGGTATACTTCGAAAGCATTTTGGTGGGGTCTCGACGCAGACCTTTGTGTCACGCACTGGGCATCTCATAACACAATTGAAGGTCAAAGGGGTAATAAGTGTGGCATCCGTAGCCCCTTTTGATGGTGTGGAAAGCCAATACACAACATTTTGGGGGCAATACAGCTCTTTGAAATAGACCTTGTGAGCTTGTACAATACGACAGCAACAAAGTACAGGGGTGGAGCCAAGGTGCTGGCAAGCTTTAGCACAGATGGTGTGGGAAGACAACTCTCGGCTTGTCAAAAACTCAAGGCCGCTGATGGATCTTACATATCCTCAATTAACTTCCAATACGAGGAACAAGCGCTAGCTAGTTCCATACATATGATTACAAATCCTTCATGTTGGTCTAGAATCTATGTCCTCACAGGGATTTCGTTGATGAAACCCCTAGAATGGCACACTCCAATCCTGCTCAATCAACATCCCAAGAGCTCACATGCTAGATCTGACATAATCAAAAGAGCTCCCAACCACCTACTCAGCCATTGCCATGGCATCCTCTCAATAGCTCTCAGCCACCTGCTCATTTCAACCTACAAAATTTGGCAGTCGAATCTATGATGTTAGGAGTTTCACCACCAAAACTACCTGGTCACGCGTTTTTATCTGGCCAAAATCAGGGGAAACCGCTACTTGTATTTGCTACTTTGATGCTCGTGCACGCCGTGATGCATAAACCTGTGTACAAGGCAGCTGCTTTGGTGCTCGTGCAGGCCGTGATTCTCTTAATGTGGGTATGGGCCAGATTCAACAGTTTTCTCAGTGGGTGGGGGCCCCATTAGAAGGGCCGTCTGGACTAGGAGCAAGTCGAGCTGCATAGCCTGCTACTGTGTGCGAGGGTCAAGGATAGGGGCTACCCCGAGAGGGGGGAACCCGACTGCCCCAACCCTTGTCCTCTGCATTTTGATGGTTTAGCTGGTGTACCAGTACGTGCTCTCGAAATCTATTTGCTAAGAAACAGAAGAGTTTCGCCGCCGAAACCCCTCTAGGACCTGGTAGCAAAAACAACCTATGCTGATAGGAAGCTGAGAGAGAGGAGTACCTCATCATGTTTCTGCTGGTTGCGTCGTTTAATTGTGTGTTGTAGTGCTGTAGGGATCGCACACAGAGCTATGTTTTCAAGCGGTCCACACAATTGAATACCACAGGTGTAGGATGAATCTATTCTAAATCTATTTTTAATTTATTGAATATATGTAGTGTGGAAACTATAAAAATGATAATACAAGATAAATAATAAAAATGATAATAATTCTTGATTCATATCTAAAGTAAGATACTCCGCATTGAATATTGCCAATCATCACTTTAAAACAGAATATCTTGTGCTTTATTGTTCACTCTCATACCATCATATATACGAGTCCTGTTTTCTGTTTAACACTGTCTTTTGCCACTTTCGCCTTTCGCCTTCTACTTTCTCCAAATATGAATACTACAATTATACAAGATGAGAGCAGCACTAAACAGATAGAGCTTGCAACTTAAAACAGTGTTGTGGAGATCTCACACCATGTGTTAAGTGCACGTTTTAGATTAGTAGAGCATACAATAAGTTTGCAACAAATATTTGGTGAGCAGAATGAAGGTCTTTCTTTTGAGGTGCCAATATTCACAGAGGAGAGAATACTGTGTTTTAGTTGGATATTCAATTTGGAAGGACATTTGTTTTGCATGGCAGACAGCTATCAAGACAAGCTCCTATTATAGAAATTGAGGAAGAGTGCTCAATACAGCAGGTAGTGGAGGAGAAAGGTGATCCAAAAGCAACAAAGAATGCTAGCTTGGAAACTGCCACTGTACATAGCATAGTTGAGATGCTTAGAAATCTACCACAAAAGAACTCTTTAAGAGAAAACTTTGAGCTAGTTCGCGAGATAAGAAAGATTATGAGCTACCACAAAGATATGATGGAAACATCATGTTTGAGCTTCCATATGCAGACCCTACCAACAGGACAATAGGAGCAAATGACAAATTTGATGGACATGTTTGGAAAAATGCAATAACAAGCAATATCGCTGGATTTGATGGGATTGTCAGATTCAAAAAATTTGGTGGACACTTGATGTGCCTAAACAATATTTTTTTAGGAGTGCAAAGATCAAAAGAAATGAATGAAAAGTTTTGGAAAGGGCGTTTGTCAAACGTCTGTCCCTCACGATCCACGACAAGCAACTATGGAAGCCTAAATTGCTTTTATTGTAATCTTCCCCGAACTTGCATCTCTGAATGCCCTTGTAAGCTCATTTTTTGCTTGCCCTCAGAGATCCCTGGTAAGAGAATAACAAGAGGGATTCTTCACATGGGTTATCACTTACACCCAGCGAGGGTGTTGTAAAACAAGCAATGGTGGATGTTAAAGTCAAAGTGAAGGATATGATATCTAAAGATTTTGTGGGTAGGCCAAGGTCTCTCCAACAAAAATTGGCAAAGGAAATAGTACTACAATCAACACTTTTTAAAGACCACTCTCCTAAAGCAATGCTTTCTGACAAGGACTTAGGTGAGGTCCTTGCTAAACTTGCACCTACACTTGACAAAAAAAGATTGTCATGGTGGAGGAAAGAAGCACAAGAGGAGGTCGGCCAACCCACTACTGGCTATGATTCCATTTTTAGTTTGAAGAAGTGCTTGATTTTTGACTTTTTTCAAAGCATGGCCTTTCCTGGTTAGCTAGAGTTCTCTGGCATTTATAGATGTCACACTTTTTAAAATGTCAACCCAAGGATCTGGCAATGGTGTTGATTTGGTTAATAAAATGCGTCCTGGTGGTGAATTGGAAAGTTGTTGGGTTTTCTTTGATTTTGTTAAAAGAATGCAAGAATGGACAACTATGGCATGCCATTATATAACCCTTATGTTCAAGATGTTCAAGAAATGCAAAACATAGCTATTGGAGATTTTAAAGTGGAAGATATTGAAGCTCAAACTCTTTTTTGGCTGCTATTGAATCAAGTGATGTAGAAGGAGGGTTACAGAAAGGCTGAATTTAAAGGATTTATGGCTGATGAGGCTCAGGCAAATTGGCGAGCTGTGAGGACAATTTTTAATGGGGGCCCTAATAATGTTATGGTTGGATAGGAAAGATCCATGCTCATTTCATTGGGAATAGAGTATGCAACAACATGCAAGAAAATGTATCCTTCCCCACAGTCAAGAAGAGTTTAAACAAAGGTGTAGAGCATGGAGGATTGCACCTTCTGAAGAGGCTGTAGAAATATAATTGGACAATCTACGTATGTGGTTGAGAAAAGGACATTTAGACAAGACTAAGATTTCAATTCTCGAGACATGACTTGTCTGGTGGCATGCCAGAGTTGCACATTGGGGTGAATACATGGTCAAGGTGAGTCATTGTTAAATATTTAGAGTAGATAAAATAATTGCAAGTTTGAATGTTCTGAATTTATTTCAGGCTTAGGAGGGGAGTGACAGGCAACTAGTACCATAGGAAAACTTAGCGGAGTCCATGCATGGGAGCTGGTTAGCTTCCAATGATGGGGTTAAATATATTTCTCTATACAATGCTTGCTATGGTGATCTTTGTATTGAAAGCACCAAACTGGGATAAGGTATTCCACGTACATGTAGATGATTCTAATTTTGCTATCGGCTGTATACTAGCTCAACCAGGAGATGGGAAAATTGACTTTCCTATTTCTTATGCTAGCTGACAATTGAACATGGCGGAAAAGAATTACACCACCACCGAAAGAGAAGGACTAGGAATGATCTATGCCATTAAAAAGTATACACATTACTTATTAGCCAACAAGTTTGTGTTCTTTGTGGACCACCAAGCCTTATTGTATTTGGTCAACAAGCCATGCAGCACAGGGAGAATAGTGAGATGGTTCATCATTATCCTCGAATTTGATTTCACTCTGGTTGTAAAAAAAGGCACTACACATCAACGAGCAGATTATTTGTCAAGGATTGTTTCAGGAGAATCACCTAAAGGTCTAGACGATGATCTACCAGATGCCTATTTGTTCTCCGTAGAAATGATACCTAGATGGTCAAAAACGTTGTGTCATTAATGAAAATAGCTCAAGTGGATTCACAAATACCACTTCCTATCACAATCGGATCAATCGAGCAATTGGCTATGTATCAATTACTAGTTGGAAGGCTATACGAAAGAAATCAGGACAGGATTTTTCTTTTATGCATTAACCCTGAAGAAAAAGAACAGTACCTAAGTCAAGCACACGTTACCATAGTAGGACTTCACTTTGCTGAAGACCAGACTATGCAACGAATCTTGAGACTTGGAGTATTTTGGCCAACTATGAGGAGAGATGTTAGATCTTTTGTAAAGGATTGCCCTCAATGTAAAAAAAAAAACACCCATATCTCATGTAACATTGTTTCAAATGTCAGCTCTTCCTAAGTGGAGTAATTATCTGGTTACTTACTTATCGAGCCGAACATTTTCGGAGGATATGAGTAAACGCCGTCAAAGAGCAATTGAAACTGAAGCAAGAGACTATGCTCTTATTGGGAACCAATTGTATCGGAGAGGTAAAGATCAACATTTGCGTCTTTGTGCAAATGAAAACGAGTATATTCCAATTATAGAACAAACACATGCTGGATTAGCTAGAGGTCACTTTTCTAGTGAGACCACCGCAAGAGCAATCTTGATGGCAAGCATATGGTGGCCAACACTTTTTGCAGATGCCAAATAATACGCTCAAAGATGTAATTCTTGTCAACGAGAAAAAATGCCAACACGAGTAGATAGCATGCCCTTAAGACCAATGATGGGGGCTAGAGCTTTCGCACAATGGGTATAGATTTTGTTGGACCAATACAGCCACCTGCTTATAGAACCCAATCTCAATATATCATTGTAGCTACGGACTATTCGACCAAGTGGGCCAAGGCTAAAGCAACTCAAAAGAATGATACCAGAACCACTGCTGCATTCTTATATGTGTATGTAGTCACGAGATATGGACTGCCAATAGAGATTGTCAGTGATCGGGGAACTCATTTCCTCAATGAGGTAAAGAATATTTGCTTAATGAGTTTATGGTCATCCATAACAAATCAGATCCCTATCACCCACAAGAAAATGGACAAGCTGAGCATACGAATAAAATTCTTATCTTGGAACTGACTAAAGTGGTTAGTTCAGGAAGGACAGACTCAGAAATGAATCTCCATGCTGCTCTATGGGCTTATCAAGTTTCATTCAAAACAGCTCTAAATGCTACACCCTTTAACCTTGTTTATGGTCTTGATGCCATACTAGCAATGGAATTTCTATTGCCGACATTAAGGGTAGCACAAAATCTTGAGTGGATTGGACATGAATTGTCTGAAAGACTTGAAGATTTGGAAAAGCTAGACGAGCAAAGGCTAACTGTTGTAGCTCATATCTATGCACAAAAGCGAAAACAAAAATAGTTTTTTGATTCCCACCTAATCACAGAGATCTTCAAGAAAGGGGACTTAGCTTTGGTCTATTCCCTTAAGCAACACATTCCCAAGTTTAAGAAAAAGCAAAATGGACCATTTATCATTGAAGATGTATCTCCAAGAGGAGCAGTAAAATTGTCCATGCAAGATGGTGAACCAATGGCTAATTGGATTAGTGGATGTCATTTAAAGAAATACAATTTGCCACTAACCAATGAATTGCTAGAAAGAATGCATGCAGCCAAACAAAGAAAGATCAAATGACAGCAGGTTATTGATGTAGCCCAAGAAGAAGCTCGGCTTCGGGTACTCAAGAGGAAAGCTGCTCTCAAGAATCAACAGATATCGATTCCCATCAACACTTTGGAAATAGATGATCGACAATGGGAATTACATAAAGATGCAGTTTCAACAGATGATGACAAGTTAGATAGAATGGACCTGCGCATCAAGTACAGCTCAACAATTATAGAATCAATGCTTTGGTCGACACAAGAGCTAGAGTAAATACAGTCAGTTATTCCACATACAAGAAGGCCACAAGTCAAGCATTGATGACAGGAATAGCGACAATCAAAGGATGCAACAAGAACCCAACTCCAACATTGGGAGTAGTCAACTTGAACGTGATAGTACATGGATGTTCATGTCCTCATCAGTTTGTATGCTTGCCAGATGAACACATGAATGAAACGGTAATTCTTGGAATTTCGTGGATGCGTACATACAAAGCAGTACCAGAATGGGATACAAATCAGCTAAGATATCACCTAAAGGAGGGCAACTCATTGTTCCAATTACACCAAGCAAGGAGGAATGTAAAAGAAGCAATTAGCAGACCAAACCACAAAGTAATCAATCTTCTCCATCCCCTCGACAATCAAATGCTACATGTAGCATGCAAGGAGTCAGGCAAATTTGGGTACCAAAAGCACAGCTTAAGGATAGACTGATCCAGGTCTGGGTGCCTAAAACTTCACCGCCGACAAAACAAAAGAAGTTTCCAAGGGTTAAAACACAGAGACGAGCATCTCCGAGCAAGGAACCTAACATGGAAATGGTTTGGAAGAAAAAGGAGCACTTATCTTCTCCGCAAACCGTACAACCAATCAAGCAATGGTGAGTTAAGTCTCAACAAACTCCACCACACCATGCATCACCAAGCCGACCAAGCTACCAATGGCAAGAAAAAGCTCGACAACAGTCAAAAGTTCTACCAATAGCTCAAGCAATCAATGTGCTAAATCATCCTGATGGTACAATCAAACAGAGAGCACACAAGCTACAAGACTTGCTCTTTGGAAGACATCAACAACAAACCTCGATTTTCTCTCCATTCCATTTACACCTTAGCAGTGAAGCAGCTAGACACGGGTTTTAGTGCTTGATAGAGTCTAGAAGTCAAGGACTTGCTAGATCTATTCTTGAGAAGTAAAGAGGGTTGTGAGTGAGATAGCCAAAAGCATTTCATTCTTCGATTTTCTCATTACTTTCAGAGTGCTGTTTTGTTTTTTGTTGCAACTTTATTTTGTATCGTTTTGTTTGTTTTTGTTTCATGTTTCATTTCAGTACTTAGGAGTAGGGTAAGTAGAAACTACAACCATCAAATTTGAGTTAAAAGATTGAGGGTAAAAAGGGTGAAAACCATATTTTGGCCAAAATGACCATAACTCTGAAATTCTAAAATTTGATGGTAGAGACCTCAAAAGTGATCCAAATTCAAAAATTTGTGGATCAAGGGCATCAACATACTCTCTAGAATCAATCTCGAAATTTTGGCAAGAATCTGTGGAGGAACATGGATTGTGTTCCATGTACCCCAAAAAACCATTTTTGGTGAAAAGTGACGAGTTACAGTGAGCATCAGTGGGAAACTGCTCTGATCATGTTTGCTTGAGAGAAAAACTCAAAAATCACTTCAAAATTGGCTGTTAGAGCAAAAATATTAAAGCAACCATTGCAGACACAAAATTGAGCAAACCTTAAAATTTTGGGATCCAAATTCAAAAAGGGGTGAGAGTTGGCTTTTATAGGGCATAAAGAACCAACAGAACAAAATTCATGAAAGAATGCTGCCAAACATGGATCGCGATCCATGTACCTTTTTGGCATTTTGGGCTTATATTTGACAAGTACATTTCTGATAACTAGTGGAACAAGTTTGCCAAAAGGGAGCATGTCAAAAAATCTAAAAAAGTTGGTCAAAATAGCCAAATACAGAAACTAGTGAAAAACCGCAGGACAGACAGAAAAACTTGCTTTTGAATGGAAAAAACTAGTCCAAATCCAAAACTTTTGATACCATAGCATCTAGTAAACATTCTTATTCTGAGGGTGCCAAGAAATGTCATTTGGGTTCCAAACATGGGTCGCGATCCATGTACCTCATGAAAATTTTTGGAATTTTTTTCGGCTGAGATTTGAGTAGTAGGTAGATGAGACATAAACAAACACTTTTCCCAAAAAAAGCAAATGCAAAAAAATTGTGAAAAGTGGTCCAATAACAAAACATTCTCTAAACTGCCATAACAGATTGTAGAAGTCAGTTTTGATTGGGTAAAACTGATTCAAATTCAAAAAGATTTGTGGAGCAGGCTACAAACATCACAAGCTATCAGCAAAAATTTAGATCCAAAAGTGGTGGAACATGGATCGCGATCCATGTACCTCTGAGAAATTTTTGGTAAAAAACTTTTCAAGCCTATAGCAAAGACCATTGTGAACAAAAGTCCCCAAAGAATTTTTGTCAAAAAAGTTCAAAAACTGGGTGAAAAGAGCCAAAAGAAGTTCAAGGTGAAAACCCTAAAACAGACCTGGGGATTGAATTTTCCCTGACTTAAACAAGTCCAAATCATACAAAAACCACATAGCTAGCATCAGAAGATCAAGGGGAAGCTGTGTGCCAAGTTTCATTATCATCTGACACATAGGTACATGGATCACGATCCATGTTCCTTTGTCACAGACTGATACCATATTTGCACCATAGCTAGAGCCCATCACAAGGAGTCTAGTGTTCTTTTCAAAAGTGAATTTGGATACCAAAAAACCAAGTCAAAAGTCCTGAACTGCCAAGTACTATGAGCAAGTGCCAGAACTGACCTAATTTTCAATCCAAAGGTCCATTTTCAAAAATTTTGATACCATAGGATCTCCTAATCATGTTGAATCTAATGGTACAAAGAGAAGTTAATTTGGGCTCCAAACATGGATCGCAAGCCATGTACCCATAGTGAAAGCTTGAGTTGAAACTTTCCAGATCAATAGTGCATACACAAAGAAACTTATCCCCAAGTCCAGTTTTGGAAAAAATTGAGCAAATTTGGGTCAAAAGGGAGCAAAACAGGTGACAGACAAAAAACCGCAGTGCAGACCTAGTGTTGGTTAGTTGACCTATCAAACCCGTGGACATAGTCCGTAACAAGCTGCCAAGAGGACAAGTCCAGATGTGGTTGAACATGGATTGCGATCCATGTACCTCAACCTCAGAATTTGCTAAAAATTGTTACAGAGCCTGCACATGACCTTGTCTACACACAATCAAAATTTGGAGAAAAAAATTTGACACGGAACATGGATCGCGATCCATGTATCTGTCAGCATAGTGGGGGTATATGACTTGATGACCTTGTAAACATACTTGAGTATATCCCAAATCTCAAGTTTGAGCTAAAAATACCTTCTAGAGACTAAAATACAAGCCAAAGTTCCCGTTTTCTGGTCTTAGAACTGTTTTGAGTGCTGTTTCAAGTGCAGTTCAGTAAAAGTGCTCTAACTTTTGATAGACAACTCCAAATTGAGTCAGGTATAGCTAGGAAGAAATCTTGGGGGCAATATCACACACCTAGAGCTGAATTTTACTAGGTTTCCTAAATCCAAACTTTTAGGGTACCCAAAACTAGTGAGGCAGTCCGGGGCAGGCAACAAGAAGAGTGGCCTCTAAGCACTTTTCTAGGCTCCCGTGTTGCTCAATTGGGTTGGGGTTGGAAAAAACAGCAAACACACACATAAACCCGCAACCTAACCCTACACAAATTTGGGGCACCACCTAGTTTTGGATGCGAACTAGGACGCGTAGAGAGAGAGAGAGAGAGAGAGAGAGAGAGAGAGAGAGAGAGAGAGAGAGAGAGAGAGAGAGAGAGAGAGAGAGAGAGAGAGAGAGAGAGAGAGAGAGAGAGAGAGAGATAGGGCTCGGGCTGCTTTGAAATGTTCAACAGTGATCAAGCAAACACAATTATGCATGTAAAAAAAAGTGGGAAGGGAGAGGGGGTGATTGTTGCACTAATACCTTCTTACAAATCTGTCATGACCAATGAAAGTGAGATTAGTATTTGTTCAACATAGCTTGAGTAAATTACACCACAACACATCACAAGAAAAGCCACCCCAATCACAATCTTAAAGCCAGGGGAGTCCGCTCCACCCTGTCTCCCTCTTACAGTATGTGGGATCTATGGCTAAATTGATGACAACAGCATTCATGACCCTACTAGCAAAGTAGATGGGTCGCATCCTGGTACTGTGGGGATCTTGTTGTAATAAAACCGCACCAATTGTTTCCTTCCCAACACTAGAGCTAACAAAGAATGTGTAGCCCCAACAAGGAGGCATGAGTGTTGGTAGCTCTGACAAAATGACTTTAATATTACAAAAATACTCTTCAAGATCATCAGACCATGCAAATTCTACTTGTTGTGTCAACTTTTGCCAAGGGTGAAGTAACTCCGAGGCTAAGTGAATGAAGCGTGACATATACTTCACCTTTTGAATGAATGAGATGACCTCTTTGAGATTCTTGGGTGATGGGAGCTCAATAAGAGCCTTTGCCTTTGAAGGATCCACCTCAATGCCTTTATAGGAAACCTTGTGACCAAGCAAGATCACTTCATCCTCACCTATGTGACACTTATCAGGGTTGAGTTGACCTCCCATGTCATAGAGCTTCTTTAAACCTTCTTCTACCCTTTGTAGATGCAATTATTTTGAGCTATAAATGAAAAAATCATCAATAAAAACCCTAAGGGATTTTCCAAAGAATGCTTGAAACACCATGTTCATGAAGCGTTGGAAAGTTGCAGGAGCATTTGTCAGTCCAAATGGCATGACTCTAAAAGCATAACAACCCCAAGGAGTGATGAAGGTTTTTTTCAACTGATCTTCCAATGCGATACCTATTTGAAAGTAACCTGAGTAGCCATCACACACAATACACTTCTCATGACCAACTACCTCATTTAGTATCTCATCCTGAAATGGGAGGGGAAAGTGATCTCTTTTTGATGCCTCATTGAGTGGACGGTAATCCACACACACCCTCCACTTGCCATTTTTCTTAGGAGTGAAAACAATGGGAGAGACCCACTCTGAATTCTCCACTGGATAAATGAAACCTGCTGCTAGAAGATTTCTTACCTCCTTGAGTAAAGCCTGCTCCTTGATGACTCCTAGCCTTCGTAGCTTCTGAGCCTTAGGTGTGGCCTCTCGCTTCAACTCAATTTTGTGCTGAACAGCATCTACTCCACGCACATCGATGTAGTATTTAGCAAAAAGCCTAGGAAATTTCCTTAACACACCTTTGAGATCCTCTCTTTCATCCTTTGTAAGTGTTGTAGATAACATACCTTCTAGCATTCTTTCATCTTCCACTTTTTGGTTCTCTTGGGAACCTACCTCTTCCAAACCTGGGCAAGAGGTCTCTTGGTTGTTTTAAACCTTACCCCCATGACTTCGATGGAAGACTCCTCTTCAGTAATGTTGCCGCTACTTTCTCCTTCTGAAGTGCTATCGGTCCAGCCTTCCTCCGTCTCACTTTGAGATGATTCTTCATGGAGCTCCTCTTGGCGTTGCTTCTTCATGTCAAAGACAACCTTCTTATGATTGTCAGTCTTTCAAATTAGCTTTCCACTCTCCCAATCCTGCAAAGCTCGCATTTTCATTAGCCATGGTCTCCTTAGGATAAATGGGTAACCATTTCCTTTGGTAGACATGACATAGAAATCCACTGCCTTCTTAATGCCAAAGGCCTCCACAAAGACATTTTTACAAATGCCTACACACCTAGCCTTGCTATTGTTTGCCATTTTGACTTTAATTTTAGGTGTCTCATGGATGTGTATGCCTAGTCTTTGCACGAGTTCTTATGTCATGATGCAAATTTGTGCACCCCCATTTTCTAAACCTTTCCTAACCAATCTTCCTTTGATGTAGCAATCTAGCACAGGTGTAATATCCTCATTCATTTCAGCATGTGCAATTTTTACAACAGGAACACTCTCTTTTATCTTTCTCCTAGTGCTAACTTCCTTCGTTAAATCCCTCCTAACTTGTGGGCATAATGCAAGAAACTGAGGCCATGAGATATCAAGACCCTTACCTCTCATGTCTTCCAGTAGGTTGTATGGAGCCATACCATGTCCAAGAGGGAAGTCTTGGAGATTGATACGACGTCGAGTCCCCTTAGCTTCCTTGGTCTCCTTTGCCTTCTTGCCTCGTCCATGGTCACTCTGTGATGTGACACCTTCTTTCTCTTTACCTTTTCCTCGGCCACGCTTAATGCCATTTGCTTCCATGTCAACCTCATTTGATTTTTTCACCTCTACCACATGCACATTTGGATTTGGCAAAGGTGGAACTCCTTCTACCCCTTGTGGAGGTGGTCTTGGTCCATTTGGTCTTTGTAGAAGCCTTGGTTGTTGACCAGTTCCTTCTCCTGCATTCATCACTGGGAAATTCAAGTTAGGTCTCCCTGGCTCGCCACGGGGCCAAGATTATACATCCCATGGCCAGACTCTCCGCAATTCCAACATTGCAAGACTCTCCTAGGTCGTGGATCTCGCTCTTCAGACTTCTTTGCTTGTCCCTTTGGACCTACAGCTTGTGCAAGGTGAATTGACAAGCTACTTAAAAATTCATTTAACTTCTCGATTACTTCAGTTGTTACCTCAGGAAGCTCCCTAGATGTCGATGCTTGTGACTTACCTTTGGGTCTAAGTTTCAGCTACATCAAAGGTAGGAGGTGCACCCGCCTCAACTTTTATCTTAAGGTCAGGAGAGAGTCCGGCTATGAACCTCTCCTTATTTAGGAACTTTGCACCATCACCAGGGTTAGCAACATTTCTCACCCATACTGCTTGTACAAGTAGTAGTCATCTAGGTCTTTTTGCTTATGAGAAACAATGTCTTGCCATAGTTTTTGAGTGTTTTGGGGATCAAAGAAGTATCTCTTGAAATGATTCACAATTTCCATGTACTTCCCTTTAACTTCCTCAGGCAACGAGTCAAACCAAGTGCTAGCATCTTTCCTAAGGACCACTTCAAACATCTCTACACGTTCTTGATCAGTTACTATCCTCTTGATACGACAAGACATCTTGAAATTTGCTAAAAATAATTTTACATCCTCTCCAGGCTCTCCAAAGAAAAGAGGATATCCAGACATTTGGCGTTGGGCCTCCATTGAATCAGTTTTAAGGTGACAACACGTTTTTGTTTTTTTCTTTTGAAGATTTACACAGGAATATTTTCTAAATTGCAATCTATTCTACAACAAAATAAAAATATTCACATCAAATGACCTAGGATAATCAATAAGAGGAAGGATGACAGGGTTTGGTGATGCCAGAATTTCTCCTACTCTTTGGGCACCAAACATGAACACCATACGTTGTTGAAAGTGGATCTTCCTACTAATTGCAACGTTTATTCTAATGTGTGGAGTGAAATGGAAGGGGAAAACCTCTATTCCTGGGCCATTTTCCATGGTCTATGCATGACCTAATGCTTAAAACAAAACAAAAATATAGACGTCAAACTAAGGTCGTACCTAATGAGAGGCAAAATAAAGGGATTTATTGATGCATTTATCTCTGCCAACCTAAGGGGACCTAAAATTCTACGAATTCACGTTGAAATTGCAACTTAGTACTAACAATAATGTGTACCTTTTGCCTTGCAATTGGAATGAAGGGATCATACAAATTCTCGTGATTCATGCAAACTACTTGACTATGCTAAAGATTGAACCTACACAAAACATACAAAAGCCGTCCTCAGTGGGGCCAATTTGAGGCGGTCCGGGGCGGGCAACAAGAAGAGTGGCCTCTAAGCACTTTTCTAGGCTCCCGTACTGCTCAATTGGGTTGGGGTTGGAAAAAACAGCAAATACACACACAAACCCGCAACCTAACCCTACACAAATTTGGGGCACCACCTAGTTCTGGATGCGAACTAGGATGCGTAGAGAGAGAGAGAGAGAGAGAGAGAGAGAGAGAGAGAGAGAGAGAGAGAGAGAGAGAGAGAGAGAGAGAGAGAGAGAGAGAGAGAGAGAGAGAGAGAGAGAGAGAGAGATAGTTCTCGGACTGCTTTGAAATGTTCAACAGTGATCAAGAAAACACATTTATACATGTAAGAAAAAGAGGGAAGGGGAAGGGGGTGATTGTTGCATTAATAACTTCTTACAAATCTATTATGACCAATTAAAGTGAGATTAGTATTTGTTCAACATAGCTTAAGTAAATTACACCACAACACATCATAAGAAAAGCCACCCCAATCACTGTCTTAAAGGCAGGGGAGTCCTCTCCACCCTGTCGCCCTCTTACAGTATGTGGGATTTATGGCTAAATTGATGACAACACCCAGAGACAAGCTATCAAGAACTTAAAAAAAAAACACCAAGACACTTACACATCATTGTTGTCCATTACTTTACGTTGGAAGAGAGACAAAGTATCCAAGCTTACTCCAAATCCATTCAGCAAATGTTGGGTTTACACTAGTAGGAGAAATGATAGATTTCCTACTCTCAATTGAATGATCACTCTCTCTTACAATGGCATAGAGTTCCCTTGCTAATCACCCCTAATACAACACATGCATATGCATAAGACAATGAGCTTCCACTCAAGAGCTCCTTCTAGAGAGGTTGAGCTTGGATTCTCAAGCTATAGCATAGTGCTCTTGCTTATAACTCCCCCATTTGTGCGGGGATATTAAATATAGGAGCTTTTCATTTAGAGCTTTCTCTACAAAGTTAGAGCTTTTTGTGGGTAGAAAAATCAGATGTAACCTTTTGCACATACGAAGGTATATAGCTTTTGAACTAGGTCGATAAAGTGCATAGTAAAAAAATTGTGCTCTACATGTTTGTGACACAATTAAGGGCCATCGTAATACAACATAGATTTGATTTTTAAAAAAATAACCATATCAATGTCAATATATTGATACTACAATGTCATATACGTAGTATTTATAAGAAAGATCGTCACAAAGTCTATGTTTCTGATCCACAAGAATTTTAGTACAAAGTAAAATATTTGAATTTTTGGTATGAGGTAAGTTGAAGTCTACTCTAGCACAACGAGTCTTTATCTTGTTTGCATTATAAGTCAAGTAGAGAGAGAGAGAGAGAGAGAGAGAGAGAGAGAGAGAGAGAGAGAGAGAGAGAGAGAGAGCGAGCAAAGTGAAATATTTAAATTTCTTGCATGAGATAAGTTGAAGTCTACCCTGGCAACAAGTCTCTATCTTGTTTTCTCTACAAGCAATTAGAGAGAGAGAGAGAGAGAGAGAGAGAGAGAGAGAGAGAGAGAGAGAACAAAGTGAAATCTTTGAATTTTTGGTATGAGGAAAATTGAAGTCTACTCTAGTAATGAGTCTTTATCTTGTTCATGCTATAAGAAATTAGAGAGAATAAGAGAGACCCCCCCCCCCACCCCCCCCCCCCCCCCCACACACACACACACATGATGATTATTGAGTAGGCATTTGCTTGCATTACCCTAACCCCAATAAGAACAACAAGAACAAGATAATGACATGAGAAACACAACATTTTCCCCATAATTGAACAGCATATAGATTGAGCCTCGATTTTCAAGTCAAGGCACCATGATTGTGGATGAAAAAACCCTTGTGGGGACAAGGGAAAAACCCACAATCTCCATATGTTGCTCATTGTTGCATTAAAAAAATACTATCTCAAACAATACATAGAGTCAAGCCACAAAAATAATTGTCCACCAATGGAAGTAGCTAATCTACTAGTTTTCCTCCTCAGGAGGAGGACCACAAACTTTCTTCTCTAAACACTCAGAGAAGACAAAGAAATCACCCTCTAACATTAGACAGTGGCGTATCTCCTTTGTGCAAGCAAGCCCCAAACCACCACACCCGGCAAAGATGTCCATAACATGGTCGTCCTCATATGTGAATGTTTCTAGCAGCCAACTGTGTTAAACATAATAATCAAAGTTTAACGACAAGAGATTGCATAGAACTATCAAGATGTGTGTCCTGATTCACAAGAGTTCATGGCTAGAAAGTTACCTGTAAAAAGTCTCAGTACGCTCTGCTCCCCCTCGAATCAAATCTCCAGCTAAACTTGTATAATCATTACATGAACGAGGAGGAGACTCTGTGAGGTAGCTTCTTGAAGCCGGAAAGAACTCAGGAGAAATATCCTCCCCAGCCTTTCTATCATAATGAGGTGTAATGCTTTGAGCATTCTTACGATAAAATAGACCAAGAGTGAGATCCATCACCTGTGAAAGGAGAGAACAAATCACTTAATAAGAAGAACTCTAAATTCATACGCAAGCTTTAGATAGAGAAGGCAACCTCACCTGCTCACCAGTCTCTGGGTGTAAATATCCCCCATCACACATCAAAGTCCACGAGCGATGGAGCTGCAAACTAAATCTATTAGCTTGCATGAAAAGATCTCCCAAATGTTGTGCAAGAGACAAAGTCACCAAGAAACCCTCGTCTGCCAAGTGAACATCAGCAATCTCCATGACACCAGTTGCCAAGGCAGTGGAAAAGTGGTTCCACTCAGGAACAACTTTTACATTACCTACACAAGCAAGTTAAAATGAAAAATTACATCATAACATATATGCATTCTATAACGAGCACGAAGCCTCCCAAATGACATAAAAAAATTTCACCTATAGTGTGATTGTGAATACCATCAACTAACATCGACGTAGGGAAGTCTGCAAAGATCAATCTTGCCACATATTGGGAGATTTCCCCCTTCAATGCATACTCGCGCCCATCATAGATTGGTGTTTTCTTGAACCACATTTCAATACTAACACAAAACAAATGATTATGATAAGAGTACATTATGGTAATATAACTTTTTAGAGAAATATGTAAGTCTTACCTATGCCATGCTAGGTCATCAATTGCTTCCACATCCAATAACAAAGCATCCACACATGTAATAAACTCCTCTCCTAAACATGAAAATGCAATTTTCAATTACTTAGAATCTCAAAGAATGCTTAGAAAACCATAGGACATGTCAATGGTTAACGCAAGTAATAATTAATTAGAGTAATAAAAAGCAAATAAACAAGCAAAGAACGTCTACCTGTGGTACGTTTTGTTGGCATCCGCTCATTTAGAGAACGACTCATAATAGTCTCGGAGAAGCAAGACTTTGATGCTAAGGTGGATCTTTTTGGTAGAAGAGAAGTTGGAAAGCTCTCCTCCTCAACATCAACATCTACAGGCACACATTGGGGGGTTTTTTCTATACTTTTTTTACCTTTTCTTGCACGTGAGGGTGGCTTGGTGGATGGCTCAATGTATGTAGCTTGGGGTGAGATTACACCGTCATTAGAGATGGGACTCTCTTCCAAAAAACCTTTCCATACAAAAGTTCACAAAAAAAAGATCAACGAAATTCTATTTTAACTAAAATATAGTACTTCATACAAGAGATTGTAGTTCACTTACGAGCATGAATCTCTTGCTCGCTCTTTGGGATAACACCTAGGGGATACTCCAACCACCATGGACAGTGAGAGCACTCCCAAGGTGTAATACCCTTTTCCAAGAGTGTTGACGAGAACATAGGATTCTCGTCCTCTTTATCTAACCATTCTTGTACATCCTCCAGCATAGACTCTATCATCTTTAGCCGCATACAATTCAATAGACATCTAAATGAAAATTCAATATAAAAATGAGACAATAAAATACATCATCATGAAACGAAATTAGTATTCAAGAAATCCAATACCTATACACAAGACGTTTGCTTGCATGCATCACTTCGGGTAAAGAGACATAATCTGAAGCACTCTTCATGTTTGCCATAACATGAGTATAAGCCAATGAAACATGTGTCTTCCTAGATGCCTTAAAGAAGGCCTCAAATGTTTTTGGCAACAAAGGACCCTCCACCTCAAACTTAGCAATAATAATTGTAGCTTCACCAAACATTCCCTGCCAATAGGTCTCTTGCCTCATGTAAGCTCTAAGTTTCTTATAGTCTGCAAAATGACCTCCTTTGGAGTCCTTAACTTTGGTCAAAATCATCATGTGAAGAAGTTCTTTGCGTCTATTGAATTACAATCGTTGATCCAAAAATTAATGTTACTAATTACATTGCACATAAAAATAATAAATCAAAGTTTAAGATGAAATAAAACATACCTCTCTATTGTGATCTTTGCGACGCACAAGCTGTATAATTTATCACGAGTGATCCCTACCATTGTTTTGTCATGCCAATCCTTGTCAAATAGCATAGTAAAAAACTCTTCACCATGTGCAGGATTTGCAATAGAAAGGTACTTATATCCGCTATCCCTCATTTTTTCTTCTTCATTCTTTAAAGCTTCATTCATCTTCTTTTTAAATCCTCCCCAAGAAGACCTAAAGTTCTAAGCCTTCTCTTTTCATTAGCCAAAAAGGACTCACATCTCCCCTTCAAAGCAAAACAATTATTTGGCAATGTTTTCATGAGCCATTAGCAACACAACACAAACAAATCCATGACTGCACATAAGCTTCCCATGCAAGAATTCAAGGTATATTTCAAACCATCACTCCCTCCATATCTTGCCACCGCCGCAAAAGCTTCCCACATGGGAATTCATGGCATATTTCAAGTCAAAATTCATCCATAACTTGCCACCTATGCAAAGGCTTCCCACATGAGAATTCAAGGAATATTTCAAGCCAAAATTCACCCATAACTTTCCACCTCTGCAAAGGCTTCCCACATGGGAATTCAAGGCATATTTCAAGCCAAAATTCACCCATAACTTGCCACCTCTGCAAAGGCTTACCACATGGGAATTCAAGGCATATTTCAAGCCAAAATGCCATCCATAACTTGCCACCTCTGCAAAGGCTTCCCACATGGGAATTCAAAGCATATTTCAAGCCAAAATTCCATCCATAACTTGCCATCTCTGCAAAGGCTTCCCACATGGGAATTTAGGGCATTATACAAATCGTAACCCAATCCATAATTTGAATAGACTTCCCACATGAAAATTAAAGGCTTATTTGAAAACATGGAGCCATGCATATCTTGTAACCTTCAACTAAGGCACCTTCAAAGTAAAGTAGTTGAAGACATACACATTCTCAAAGTACTTGCAATTTAAAATTTTTAAAGAAATGTATTTATTATCCCAAACAAGTTGAGCATCATGACATACCTTCCAAACAAGCCGAGCAATCAAAATGCATGGCGTTGAGTACCATGGCACAATCCCTTGGTTATGTCTTGCCTCCAATTTAAGCTCAACCTCCATCCAAGATCTCTGCTCAGGAGTGAGATATTCCATTATGCTCGACTTATTTGCTATACCAAACTTCTGAAACATAAATACTTCATGTGCCAAGTTGGGTGGAGCTGTAGCCCGCGAGATTCTAAAAGCAAGAGTTGAAGGATAATCAAATGAGAAAGCACATTACAACCAGAGAATTGAACAACAATAATCCATATAATTCTTACTCGTTTGTTGTATCAAGACTCAAAATCAACTCTGCTTCCTTCTTTTTATCTATCTCAATAAATTCACAACGAACTTGCATATGATATTTTTCATCCTCAGAGTGCTCTACAAAAGAAACATAATCCAAAATAAAATTTCAAGTGCAACAATGTATATTCAAACTCAAACACAAGAGAAAAGAAGCACTTGCCTTCTTCAATTCGTCGCATCCAAGTTTTTAACCTGTGGTTACCATCCCACACAAAAAACAGTTTGCCTCGAAGATCTACCCAATCACCCACAAGATTCTTTTCAAATTCTACATTGAGTCTTTGCCATATTGGATCCCACTTCTCAATCGTGTCCTCTGTCAAATGTTTTGTTTCTCCATGTCGTCCTTTAAGTGAAACAATAAAAGAACCCATTGAAGAGACATAGCCAACCCTATCAAATGTGGATGTCAACCAAGGTGCATCCGAAATTGCACATCGAACAGCATCTGTAGCTATTAATCTACGTAAGGGAACAAAAGGGGGTTCTGACTTTCTTTTGATATGAAATTGACTTATGACTTCATTCATCAACCCTAGAGACACATTCTCCCCAAAAACCCTGTCATGCTTTGAAAAGTCATCTTCTTCATCCTGGTTATTGTTTTTTGTGTGAGTAGTTTGTGGAGTGGGAGCAAAAGATGGACCAACAGTATTTGGAGTGATAGCAGTGCTGTTAGAAGCTCCATCTATAGACCTGTCCAAGGACCACGCTTCATCATCAACATACACACATTGATTTCTTCTTTTCACAGACTTCTTTGGCGAACTCATTGGTAGAATCCTTGAGGAACCATCCTCAAGTGTAACTTGCCTTCCTTGAACAGTCCCAGACCGTAGAGTCATACCCCCTGAACATTTCGCTTCTCGTTTTCTCATGGAGCGTTTAGGAGCCATGGTAAATATATTAAATCTCTATAAAGAAAATAAATAACATAATCAAAACTTTGTTTACAATTACTAACTCTCTCTTAAAATACTGCAAGTGCAAAAAAACCATAACAAATATATAAATACCAAAGGACAAAGAAGAAGAAGAAAAGCTTGACCTTCTGCTAAAAAATGAACATAAGATAAATACCTGATAAAAATGATCCTTCAAGATGGTTTCAAGTCATAAAAATTGCACGTCAAAACCTGTCAAAACCAATAACCAAATAGCAACATGTCAAAACCAATAACTAGCACCAAAATTTTCTCAGTGGAACAATTCTCCATTAAGATTTTGAAGTGGACTTGAGGTACCGTATACTCATATGCATACCTTGAGAAACATCAAAAGACACTAATTTGTTTTGGCCTCCAATAACTTGCAACTAAGCATGCCATTATTTTGAATAATGGAACGACTTTGCTAATCACCTCTTAATTATGGATTAAGTGGCTTGCAGTGCTCCTGTGGCTTAATGATTAAGCATACATTGGCCATGTCAATGGCATGATTTGAACCCTTAATCAAAGCTTGTGCTCAAACGGCATTGCACTGCCAAAGTAAATTCTCCTTGACATTTTTATTTTAAGCAAAGTAGAGGGGGCATACGTCCTATAACCAACGCTCAAAGCTTACAGGTGACAAATGGACGGCCAAAGTTGAGAGAAATTTGAGTTTGTTGATGACAAATATATACCTAGATTGCCAAAATCCAAGAAAATTAGAGAGCAGCAGGGTGGTAGAGAGTGGAGCTTGCATGGTACTATGTGGTTCTTGAGATGGATTACTATTAAAAATTACTGTATTTCTAAGGGCCGAGTGTATATGGAAGTTATAAATAGCTTCATAATAGGACTTAACTTTAGGCTAAATGGGTTTGGATTATTAGAACATGAAGTGCAAGTTAGAATCCCAACCATAAGTTGGTGTAGTGGGTAGGCCGGGTGGGAGGTTCTTTTTGGTTTTCCTTTGCAATATTCCAAAGGGTAAGGAGGAGGCATCAAGGTTGTAAATATATTTTAGGTTTGAAAATGCAACAAGCTGGTGTTGCTGCTGGCCTGGTGAAGTAGCTACTCGCTGTTGAGAGTGGAGGGCGCACTGGCACATGCGGTGATAAGGCCGATGGTACATGGTACACACTAGTGCATCTTTTATCCCTCGTAAATTCGGCACTACTGATTACAACGCTAAGAGGCGACACAAGCTCAAAGAAACAAGAGAGACCATCCATGAATGTGTCTGCATGTGCAATACTCAATTGTGTAGCACATCTACATCAAAAGAAATGGCTTGCTACATGTGTGTAGCGCTTATTGTCAAAACACTTACCTCCGTGCTCTCGTGAATAATGCATTGCATGTTGGAAATTTTGTGAGTTATGCAAATTGGAAAGTTATCTCCTTCATAGAGTTCGTAAATGCATGGCGACCTTCACTTGACAGTAAGCAAGAGATAAGCCATGAATGACCAGAATGGATGGAGACAAAGCCAACTTATAGCATAACTTGTGCTCATTATTGAAGGATTGAGCTCGCTTGAAAGGAAACCAGCACAAGAAGTTTTGAACAAATTATCACAATAATTCACACATTGTGGCTTACCTCAACATCATGAGCTTCTATGAGGTCTGGGATCTGAATTCATTATGTTTGCTGTGTTTTTTTGGGTGCAAGGCGGCCACATGTGCAGATAATTTTTTCCTGATCCGAAGACCTACAGCCTCAACTTTGCCCCATCCCAAACTCTGGTGCATTTCAGTGGTGTCTAAAAGCTACTCCCACCTGCGGACGGTGCTTGGGGGATGATACATCCCAAACTACTCCCACCTGCACCTCAGTATTCTAAAACCAGTTCACCATGTACAAGGCACGCCACGCCACGCTAGGGAATCTCCAGCATCTGCCGTCTTCAAAGCCAGAACAGTGCAGCGAATGGAAATGGTAAACGGAACCTACAACGTTCACCTGATCTTGCGTAAACTGCAGCAGCTCGCGTAAACTGCAGCAGCGTTCTCCTGCACGATACTGAACCTTTGGCTATGGGTATGACGACGACGACGCAGGGTCTGACGATGACGACGCAGACGATGCAGGGTCTGACGATGCAGGTCTGATGATGACGACCCAAATGCAGGTCTGATGCAGGTCTGATGATGACGACGCACGTGTACAAGCACGTTATCTATCCGCGCGCGCGCAGACGGACAGCGAGCTCGCACCGGAGAGGGTGAAGTTTCACAAACCAAGCAGAGCTTGGGTAGAACACAGTCAAAATGCTTCTTACCTCTCTTCCTCCATCTCTCCCTCCACGCCTTCTCCCCACTCATTGAGCACGACGGATAGCGTGCTCAATGAGTGGGGAGAAGGCGTGGAGGGAGAGATGGAGGAAGAGAGCAAAAATGGGATGTACCTGGTCTGCTCGTTGCTCTGCTTCGCCATTTTTTCCACAGATAAGAAGCTTTGTAAAGTTAAGGGTTATTAATAATTTTAGGGTTTTAAAACTTGAGGATCTTCTTAATTTGAGAAAAAATTACCAAAATACCCTTCTAATTTGTGCAAATTCCAAAAATACCTCTCAAATTTCAAAATTTCCCAAAATACGCTTGCTCACGATTTTCTATC
Organism: Adiantum capillus-veneris; assembly: GCF_014529385.1. NCBI lineage: Eukaryota > Viridiplantae > Streptophyta > Polypodiopsida > Polypodiales > Pteridaceae > Adiantum > Adiantum capillus-veneris. The sequence goes on from NC_140950.1 coordinate 93,785,215, forward strand.
TTTATTAATTTTTGACAATCGAGATCCGATTTTTAGTGCTCACCTCCCAAAAAAAAAGAATTTTGTCTAAAAATAATGACTCAATTCATCTCCAAAGCGTAAATAACCAGCTTGAATTTTAGTTTTTGACAATCAGTCTTCTTATGAAAAGCTACAATTTTTTTAATCTTTGGATAAATTTACTCTCACAAACAGGGGTATTTTGAGAATTATGAAAAATTTGAAGGATATTTTTGGATATTCCACAAATTAGAGAGGTATTTTGGTAATTTCTCATTAAATATATTATCAAATTTTAGATGGTCAAAAAAACCTTGGTTTTTGTGAAATTTAGTGGATTTTTTTCGTAATACCTACGAAACTTATCCAAAAAAAACCTCTTGGTTTTTGTGTTTATATTCTTGAAAATAGGTGTATTTTGTGGAATGATCTGCATGTCTAATGATTGCGAGTCTCTTTTACCTCATAAATATATGATTTTTACCTAACTTTATGATTGGAGAGAGGATATTAAAGTATGATTGTAGCCGTCGGTATTATTTAAAAATCAACCATGAGAGAATATTAAATTATGATTGTAGCCGTCGTCATTTATGACGCGGCAGTCACTGATTCTGTGAAGAATATTACATTAGTAAAAATATATGCATTCTCTTTTAACATTATGTTTTATATTTTGGTAAGAAATTTGTATTAGGTCTAGACAAGCAGTTGCTTCCTTTGTCTTGCTATGGAGATGGACAGAGTAACTATCTCTTGGACACTTGGAAAAGAGACTCACACTAGAGAAGTAGAGCTTCGACACAACAAACTCTTGCTCAGCAGATATTATCTTCAGTGTCTTCTTCCTCCAACCTACAAATTTACCTGTTTGAAAGCAATAGTTTACATCGGGTTGGAAAAAATGTATATCGAAACCCCTTCATAGTGGGATATTGATGAAAATGAGCACTTTTTACTAGACTCTACTCTCTCTTCTGAGTATTTCATTGAACATTCTAGTGATATGCTCTATATTACAGATAGTGGCGAGAGTGATTTTGGTGCTAAGCCAGGCATAACAAGCATCAACAACAGTCCATGTGCAAAAGAAGATTGTTTTGAGATAAACAATCCACCAATGCAAGAGGAAACAAAGCCTGTTGATAAAAAACAAAGACTGGACTCCAGTGATGATGACGTGCATGATTTGACAAAAAACTCCATTATCCCTTGGATTTTAGGTAGCAAAACATGTTTCAGACTACAACATATGATAAACAATAGTAAGAAAATCAAACAGGTGACTGAACTTCCACAAGTTTATGATGGTGACATTTCCTTTGAGCTACCCCCCGTTGAAGAAGGTTGTAAGAGGATGGAAGGGATGGAGCAAAAATTTGATGGTCATCTTTGGACTAGGCCGCATAAAACTAACATGTCCATAAATTGTACTGTTAGGCTTAGTTATTGCTTGGGCTCATTAGTTTGTCATAGAGTTCTTTGCCCGTATTATTTGAACAACACCAAGTTCAATGTATCCTTCTTTCATGGTTACTTGGATAAGCAAGTAAGCAAAGGGCTTCTATGTGAAGACGAAAACCTACGTATCACTTGTCATTATTGCAAAAAAGTTGTTTTCTGTGAGAGTCCTTGTTCTTGTAAAGTGTACTACATTTTGCCCTCAGATCCAAAGCTTACAAGAATGATGATTCACATAGGTCATCACTTGCATGAAGTTCATGCAGGTACGTCAAGAGCCACAATAGAGAGAATACGGAAGATGGTTGCAAGTGTCTTGAAGGTGGATAGAAGCAATGGACCAAGAAGAGTTCAGATGATTGTCGCCAGACAATTATTGGTTGACGCTATTGTTGGTTCAGATGAACTAAAAATGGGGGAGTCAGAGCTCTCAAATATACTGGAAGAAATGATTCCACTGGTTCAAAATCAAAGGTAAAACATTTGACATTTAGATTTTTCAGTGCAATAAGGTTATTTCAATTTTTGACTTGTTTTGTATAGATTTAAGGTAATGGTAGCTACTGAGAAAAGACAACAATACTCGATTGTTGGGGATGGGTTTGACCACATCATGGTTTTGAAGAAAAAATGTCACTTTCCTTACTTTCATGGGAGTCGTTTCCCTGGACAAGGTGGCCCAAATGATAAGTGCTACATCTTTAAGATGTCAACAAAAGGTCCAGGGTCTGGTATAGACCTTGTCAATCGCATGCGTCGAGGAGGAAATGGAGATTTGAGTGCTTCTTGGGTGCATTTTCATCACACACACAGAAGAGATGGATGGGCAACTATGTCATGCTCTGTCTATGATGCAAGGTAATTTTTTAATGGTTTGCAGCATTTTGTCATTGCATCATTTGCATACTTGTTGTGGCTCTGATTTGTTATTTTCTTTAGTTTGAAGGGATTGATGGTTATAGCGGTTTGTGACACCAAAGAGGAGGATACAGAAACACAAGTCTTGTTTTGGAGATCTCTTAATGATGTTTTGGCTCAAGAAGGTTATCCATCAGCAGACTTTGCAGGCTTTATGGCCGATGAGGCTGGAGCAAATTGGGCTGCCGTGCGTACAATTTTCAATGGAGGGCCAAATAACATCATGATTGGAAGGGAAAGGTCCTGTCTCTTCCATTGGGAGCAAAGTCTACAGAAACATACTAAAAAATATATAGCCAAAGAAAAGTTTAGTATCCACAAAGACACGTGTGAGACTTGGCGCAAATCAAGGACAATGGGTCTGGCAATGAAGCAAGCAGAAGCAATTAGAAGATGGTGGTCAAATAATGTTGCAAGTGAGAATATCAAGTCACTGGAGAAATGGTTCAAGTGGTGGGAGACAAGGATATCTCATTGGGGTAGCCTACACAATGAAGTATGATACAATGATGAGCCTAACTTTGACCTTCTCTATTTTTTGTTTCACTGATTCAAAGTTTTGTGTTGGTGGAATGCAGATATCTATGAGTCCTTGGGAAAAAGCTCAAATTCCTAGTACCAATTTGTCAGAGACCATTCATGCATCTTGGCTTGCTGGTGAAGGGGGTAGCAAAAAAATTTCCTTGTATGATGCATGTGTCACTGATGTCATCAATGCTTACATTCAATGCACAAAGCAACATGGCTATCTGACTGGTAGATACATAGGGCTTGGTCCTGATATGCAAACGTATCTAGAGAGATCAAGAAATAAAGAGAAAACTCTCAGCCCACTTGCACTGGCACATGCTCTCCAAGGAGCAGTCGCAGGCACACCATTTTATGGGCAACCTTTATTGCATGGAGACAGGGAAACCGTGCAAAGAAAGAAGGCAAGAGGGTTTGCAGAAACAGCTTCTCATAAGCCTGGTTATGTGATGGAGTCTAGACAACGAAAAGAGCACGGACGACCACGAAAGATTTTGTTTGATACGGACATGAAGAAAGAGGGACATAAATTTGATGTGAATATTGCAGATTCCACAGATAAGGAGATTCATGCAGATAATGACATAAGAGATGACACCGCACCCTCTATTAGTGAATATGCTATATGTGATTTTGAGATTGCTGTGCCAAGGGGTCATTGGGCAATCAGACGAATGCCTCAAAATGTCTCTCGTAAGTGCTTTGGTGTGCTTGAAGGGAGAAGATGTGAGAATGTCATGCAAAGTAGGTCTCCAGGACTTGTGGCCCCATGCTTTTGGGGAGAGAGAACTTACAAAGACCAGAGGCAACACCAATGGATGTGGTTTTGTGGACATGATGTGCAGCACATTGAAGTTGTGGCCAAACAAGTATTGTCACCACTGGAAAGGCGAACAACTTGGCTAGTAGAGAGTGGAACAAGTGTATCAAAGGAGGAGTATGCTGGTTTGCTAGGGGCAGGTTTTTTTATTAGAGCTCCTTCTCCAAAGGTTTTCAAGAAAGGGGAGACAATGGGAAGCTCTAGCAAGCGCAATAAAAAATGGAGGTCCGGTGTCTCTAAGGAGGCAAATAAGCGCATGGAAATAGGAGCATGTATGGAAGCTTGTTTTGTACAAGAGATAATTATGGTGCTTGATCGTCATGCCGTGTTCAAGATATTAACGCAAGATGTATATGATGTGCATGTGGCTATGGAGCCCTATTGTACATGCCCTGATTTTCAAGGACGAGAGAAAGCAACAAAATCTTACATAGCTTGTAAGCATTTATACTTTGTCTACACACAGATTCTTGGGTTGGATGGTAAGCAACATATGATTATACATCAACCAACACTACGTGAAAGAGATCTCACTTTCATCTTGAATCAGCCCCGACGGTATACGCCTTCAAAGAAGTAGAGAAGATAGAAATGCCCAGTAGTTTGCACAATTTGTTTTGACATTTTGGTGGGAGATCGTACACTTTGTGAGGCTCCATTTTGGAATTTCCCAGTAAAACAATCTCCTCAATGGCATGCTTTTTGCCTTGTTCTATTTGGGACCCTAAATATTATTGCTTTTGGCGAATCTTTATTTGAAATGATGGTAGTGCTTGTAGCATGTGCAAAATTGTTTTGAGTATTTAACTTTGACATCTGCAAAAATAGTACTATTTTGGTTGTAGCCTTGTAGGTTTCTCTACAAGAATGACATACATAGAAGTTCTTGTTGGGTTGTACTTTTTTTTTATACACTAATGCTGTTGTTCTGAAGGGATTGTAAATCTATCAAACTTACAAAGATAGATAAAACTTAGAAACATCTAAGTGAACACTCTAGTTTGAGCATGCAACTTAGGAAGACGCTCTTGTGACGCTGTTAGCGATGGAAATACACTGGGTTTTTATAACCCCCGGCGTCGCTAAAACCGTCGTTACGAGAGCGTCGCTATATGCGTCGCTATATTCGTCGCTATATAGAGACGCTCATAGCGACGGTCATAGCGACGTTTACACAGAAGTCTATAGCGACGCTCATAGCGATGCTACAGAGCCATAAATAGCGACGGTTATAGCGACGCCCAAGAGAAATTGTTTTTGGTGACAGGGCATTGAATGCCCTGCCACCCATCAACCATATTGTACTTGATTCACTTTTTAAAAAAAGTGCAAGGGTAGATAATAGACCCAAAATAGTCACCCACAAGACGCATTGTTTGAAAAATTGACAAGCGTAAAATTGACAATTGTACACATCATAGGCAAAATGAATTGATTGACAAATGTAATAATGACAATTGTACAACATCATAGGCATAAAGAATTGATTGGCAAAATGAACTGCGGTGACAAATGTAATAATATACATGGTTCAAAAAGACGTATAAAATCCGTCTCATGATACATAAGCTATGAGAAACCCTAAACTAATGCTCTAAACTGACGTCGTCTAGTCAGACGTCTCATCGCGTCCAAGCGGCGTATCTGTCGAATTCTGCAAAAAAAGACAATAAGACAGCTTTCAGGAAGTATAAACATATAACGACATTTATAAAACAATACAAAAAATAGAAAAGAGTAAACCCTAATACTAACCATGCCTCCGCGAGAACTGAGAATGTCCATCAGGGCGTTTAAGACCTTCCTGCCTGCGTACTCGCGCTCGTACGGTGTGGGATCACGTCCTGTCATCGACCACTGTCAAAAAATACAAAGAATTCATTATGTTAGAATTAAAAAACTCATAAACCCTAAACTATCGAACATAAAGAGCAATGCGAAAACACTTACAAAATCGGCCTCAAATGATGCCCATCCACCGCTCCCCAAGTGGTGCGAGCTCCCTGCCTCTACTCGCACTCTGGCTGCATCCTTTTGTTGCTTCCACTTGTCGGGATTCTCGCGCGCTGCTTTCTTCGCATTCTTCCAATCTTCTTTGGCCAGCCAATCTGGCCTGTTCCACCCATGCTTGATTGCTTTTTGCACTTCGGAACGCTTGTGTTTGCAGTATTCGCGCATTCGAATCTTCATCAGGTCTTCATTGAAGCGCTGATCCCGTGTTGGAACGGGAAACTCATCATGAAGTATGCTGATTACTCTGTTTTTTAAATCACTTGGTACTTCACTCCATTTGTTTAGTATGTAGTGTCTAAACATCTGAGAGCAAAGACCACGCATGTGCGAGATCACCTTCTTGCCGTCATCATCCATGATGATGCCACCGCTGAAGTCGACGGAGTAAGGCAAGCCCTCCGGCCGGTGATGCGTGAACCTGGGTGTCCCGGCAGGGGTCTCTAGCGGCGTGTCGATGGGGGTACGGACGTCAGGTGTCTCCACCGGCGTCTGGGCCCCGAAGCGAGGAGTGTCGAGTGGGGTGGCTCCTGGCGGAGTAGGTAGAGGTGTGTAGCTGCTAGGAACAGTCAGCCGTGCAAAACCTGGCGTAGATGGCGATGTTGTGGCTGGTGTGGGGGCGGGCAAAGAAGGGGAGGGTAAAGAGTCTCGTCGAACACGAGGCGGTGTGGAGGCATCGGTGGCGGAATCCCCACAACAACCGCCACCGCCACCACTAGAGCGCCGGTGTCTAGACGAGTGTGAAGCTCGTCTCGTCGACGCCGAAACTTCAAAGCGCGCCGAATGCTGCGAAAGAGAGGGAGATGCGGATGGAGTAGGAACGCGCGATGATGCGCCTGAGCGATGAAGCTCCACGTACCACTGTCTCTGCCGCGGTGACAAAGAAGAAAGAAACTCCTCATCATCCATACCTGTATTAAACACACGAATATTTAAACTTAATATTGAATGAATAGAGTAGACAATGACGCAAAGACCATTAAATACAATGACGTAATGACGCATATAAATACAATGACGCAATGAATTGAGTGATAGAAGAGGCAAGTCGAAAACTCAGAATTTTCAATCAAAAGATGTGAGCGCGAGTAGAAAAGAGCGTTATACACCATGGAAGGTACTTAGAGAGACAAAGCTTTTACAACACGGAGAAAAATTGTTCAAATACAATATTTGTGGCTTTAAGAGATCTCTCTCTCATCCTCGCATAACTCAGCATAACTTCCTATATCTATATAGAGCTCTCCGTTTAAACACATATCCTCTGTTTCATTTTGTAGATCCTCTGCATGCACCCCATATAGAGTAGTAGCATCTTGATGCTCGTCTGGCACCACCGCAGCGGCTTCTGATTGAGCATCTTCTCTAATCTCCTCCATTGATGCCGTTGTGATTGGCACATGGTAGCCTTCATACGTCCTTGCACTACGAGGGGCTACCTCTATGACGTACCACCAGTTTGATGTAGACTTTGTAGGATGAAATATTACCTGCCAGAGCCACATAACTTACATGAGAGCTTTCAAGCACATAACTTGTAAAAGGCTCTCGTTAACTATTACATACTTACTTGTTCACAATGCTCGGGTAGTACGAAAGTGTCTCTTAGGTCAGTCCATTTCTTAGTAGAATCCACCTCAAGAAAACCAGACTCTCCTCTACGCACAGTAGCGTTGCGACCCTCCATGATTATCTTGAACCATTGCACGTCGAACAAGTCGACAAAAAATCCTTTGTAATCGATCCTCAAAATCTCTTGCAGCGTGCCGAAGTAAGTGAGTTCCGCCACCACAGGATCTGCATCAGAGGAACGTCGTCGACTAGACTGTTCAAATTTTGCCATGATTCCACAATCTTGAGTAAAACGCTTTTTGTCGATTCGTTCCACCCTAAAATGTCAACCTTTACACCATGCTGCTGTGTATGACTTATACTACAACGAACAAAGATTATGAGTGGCCGTTCAAACGTTTAGAAATAAAGTCACTAGATAGTCGTACATTGCAAACTTACCTTGGTCGCGCAACCCCGAGAGTACTCCCACACTTCCTCAGTCACTTCGTCACCGCATTGTTGTGCGCTTTTCAATTGGTTGTGCAACCATCTTAAGCTCATGAAGGTTGGTAGGCTCTCCAGAACCGTCGGACAGTGCATCGGTGGTCGTCTTCCCCGTCTCCACTCGATTCGTGCCCTTTGTCGCTCTTGCTTTGCATCCTCATATTGTGAAATCCACTTTTGCATCACTGGATTGTGAAGCATCACTGGATTTTCGCTCTTGCTTTTGCATCCTCATATTGTGAAATCCACTTTGCCTGCATGTTGAGAAGAACCAGAAGTGCTTTCAATCTAGACATACGTGCTCCATTATACAATGGCGTATCGGCTTCACTTTTCATATCATCATAGATAAGCCTTTCTGAATCCATGATCGTCTCGATCATTTCATCAATCTCGGGCTCAAACATTGCCTCGTTGGGAATGTGCTCTGCATGATCATCCCCCGAGTTGTCAGAGGCTACATCTTGTGGCCTCACATATGCTGCTTGACCAAAGTGCCTGCGAACACGTCTATTGGGTTGCAAGATTGCTGCTTGTTGGCCAGCGTCAGAGTCCGACGAGTTATAATTGGCAACAACTCGATCTATAATAGATGGATCGAACTCGCCAAATTCGCGAACGTGTTGCAAAGAAATGCGTCTTGTCCGTCGCACAGCATGCTTGCATTGATTACAAGAACATAAGACCCTCGTTGAGAGATAGGTGTTTCGGTTGGACTGTCCCACATCCTCGTCACTACTCATAATGAGGATAAAAATCTTATAACCTGGACAAAAAATTTAATATTCTATTGGCATTCTTCGTCTTATCTCTCTCTCTCTCTCTCTCTCTCTCTCTCTCTCTCTCTCTCTCTCTCTCTCTCTCTCTCTCTCTCTCTCTCTCTCTCTCTCTCTCTCTCTCTCTCTACCTCACATTCTCTAGTCATGTCCAATCCCCGCACACCTCGGTCTAGAGGTGCACGGAGATCAAAACCACCGGGTTATAATCTCGTCTTTATTGGTCAATACCTATATTTGTGGGTACAATAAATATACAGACCCACGTCTACATGATACTGCTGTAGTGGACAAAACCCCTTTGCCTCTTCTCTAGCTGTAGCACTTCACAGCATCTTAACATCTTTTCACAGTAGATCTTTTCACTGTTCGTCTAACTCTAAACCCTAAACCGTAAGTAATTCTTGCGTGGACTCGATCTAACGTAAATAAGCGTAAATCTAAATAAACGTAAATCTAACTAAAAATAAACCTAAATCTAATTTAACGTAAGTTTACATCTAACCTAATCTTTAACGTTTTTTGGGATAGTTTCCTACGACGTTAAAACTCTTTTCTTCTTGTGTGTGTGTGTGTGTGTGTGTGTGTGTGTGTGTGTGTGTGTGTGTGTGTGTGTAAACCTAAATAAACCTAAGTCTAATTTAATATAACATAAATCTAAATCTAACGTAAATTATGTTATATTAAAAACAAAGAACTAAACTAACAGGGATTATAAGAACCTTAAAACTGATTTAACACATAATTTTTCACATAACTCGGCAAGAGTTGGCATTCTCATCACTAAAGATGTGAGAGTTAACTTCCGGCGGTGACGTTGCCTCATCTCCATCCACATCTGACGATAGCAATTGGCCCTTTAGACCGTTCTTGCTCTTGTTACTAACTTTGAAGTTGCCGTTGAATGACTAGAGGTTGTCTAGATGGTCATTGTGTCAGGGATGTAGTGACTCTTGCCGCCATGAAGATCCACCTTCTTCCCTATCTTCTGAAGACATTTCACCAGTACTTTTGGATCGACGGAGCCCACCATGAGTGAAGGCAGCAATACCCTATATTCCATTGAGGGCTTTCTTCACCCGCTTCATGCAGGCATCGCAGTCTATGGAGACCTAAATCTAATCTAATATAACGTAAATCTAAATCTAGCATAAATAAACGTAAATCTAATTAAAAATAAACCTAAATCTAATCTAATTTAACTTAAATAAACCTAAATCTAATTTAACGTAAGTCTACATCTAACCTAATCTTTAACGTCTTTTATGATAGTTTCCTACGACGTTATAACTCTCTTCTTCTTGTGTGTGTGCGCGTGTGTGGATGTGTGTGCCAATAAAAAGAGATAAATGGTATAACCTTTCTATCACCCATGCCAAGTATGATAGATTGGTTATGCCATTTCCCTCTTGAATAATAGGTCTTGAGTTCAACTCCTCGTCGGCTAGATCTTTAGGTCTTTTAATTTTAATTAGTTTCCTACGACGTTAAATTAGTTTCTCTTTCTTTCTCTCTCAATGTGTGTGCGTTTTTTTATTTATGCATGTTTTCTCTCTCTTTTCCTCTCTCAATGTGTGCGTTTTTTGTTTATGCATGTTCTCTCTCTCTTTTCCTCTCTCAATGTGTGTGTTTTTTGTTTATGCATGCTCTCTCTCTCTCTTTTCCTCTCTCAATGTGTGTGTGCATTCTTTGTTTATGTATGTGTGTGTGCGTTTTTGTTTATATTTGTACTCTTTCTCTCTCTCTCTCTCTCTCTCTCTCTCTCACTATCTCTCTCTCTCTCTCTCTCAAAAACACTATGTGTGTGTGTGTGTGTGTGTGTGTGTGTGTGAGAGAGAGAGAGAGAGAGAGAGAGAAAGAGGGGAACGGAACATCAGAGTGAGGAGAGGGAAGGAGCATACCTGGCTCTCCTTCCTCTCCTCGTGTGTATGTGTGTGTGTGTGTGTGTATGTGGAGAAGAAAGAGAGAGAGAGAGAGAGAGAGAGAGCGTTACCTGCTCTTGCTTGAGGGCGCCGAAAAACTCAAATCTAAGATCTGAGTTTTTGGGCGCTCTCTGTTATTTTTTTAGCCCAGCCGGCGTCGCTATGAGCGTCGCAAATTTACTTGTAAATTTGCGACGCTCATAGCGACTCCGGGAATATTTTTTTTGAGCATCGCTGTGTGAGCGTCGCTAATATGAATAGCCTGTTGTAGTGAATGGGTCTGGCAATGAAGCAAGCAGAAGCAATTAGAAGATGGTGGTCAAATAATGTTGCAAGTGAGAATATCAAGTCACTGGAGAAATGGTTCAAGTGGTGGGAGACAAGGATATCTCATTGGGGTAGCCTACACAATGAAGTATGATACAATGATGAGCCTAACTTTGACCTTCTCTATTTTTTGTTTCACTGATTCAAAGTTTTGTGTTGGTGGAATGCAGATATCTATGAGTCCTTGGGAAAAAGCTCAAATTCCTAGTACCAATTTGTCAGAGACCATTCATGCATCTTGGCTTGCTGGTGAAGGGGGTAGCAAAAAAATTTCCTTGTATGATGCATGTGTCACTGATGTCATCAATGCTTACATTCAATGCACAAAGCAACATGGCTATCTGACTGGTAGATACATAGGGCTTGGTCCGGATATGCAAACGTATCTAGAGAGATCAAGAAATAAAGAGAAAACTCTCAGCCCACTTGCACTGGCACATGCTCTCCAAGGAGCAGTCGCAGGCACACCATTTTATGGGCAACCTTTATTGCATGGAGACAGGGAAACCGTGCAAAGAAAGAAGGCAAGAGGGTTTGCAGAAACAGCTTCTCATAAGCCTGGTTATGTGATGGAGTCTAGACAACGAAAAGAGCACGGACGACCACGAAAGATTTTGTTTGATACGGACATGAAGAAAGAGGGACATAAATTTGATGTGAATATTGCAGATTCCACAGATAAGGAGATTCATGCAGATAATGACATAAGAGATGACACCGCACCCTCTATTAGTGAATATGCTATATGTGATTTTGAGATTGCTGTGCCAAGGGGTCATTGGGCAATCAGACGAATGCCTCAAAATGTCTCTCGTAAGTGCTTTGGTGTGCTTGAAGGGAGAAGATGTGAGAATGTCATGCAAAGTAGGTCTCCAGGACTTGTGGCCCCATGCTTTTGGGGAGAGAGAACTTACAAAGACCAGAGGCAACACCAATGGATGTGGTTTTGTGGACATGATGTGCAGCACATTGAAGTTGTGGCCAAACAAGTATTGTCACCACTGGAAAGGCGAACAACTTGGCTAGTAGAGAGTGGAACAAGTGTATCAAAGGAGGAGTATGCTGGTTTGCTAGGGGCAGGTTTTTTTATTAGAGCTCCTTCTCCAAAGGTTTTCAAGAAAGGGGAGACAATGGGAAGCTCTAGCAAGCGCAATAAAAAATGGAGGTCCGGTGTCTCTAAGGAGGCAAATAAGCGCATGGAAATAGGAGCATGTATGGAAGCTTGTTTTGTACAAGAGATAATTATGGTGCTTGATCGTCATGCCGTGTTCAAGATATTAACGCAAGATGTATATGATGTGCATGTGGCTATGGAGCCCTATTGTACATGCCCTGATTTTCAAGGACGAGAGAAAGCAACAAAATCTTACATAGCTTGTAAGCATTTATACTTTGTCTACACACAGATTCTTGGGTTGGATGGTAAGCAACATATGATTATACATCAACCAACACTACGTGAAAGAGATCTCACTTTCATCTTGAATCAGCCCCGACGGTATACGCCTTCAAAGAAGTAGAGAAGATAGAAATGCCTAGTAGTTTGCACAATTTGTTTTGACATTTTGGTGGGAGATCGTACACTTTGTGAGGCTCCATTTTGGAATTTCCCAGTAAAACAATCTCCTCGATGGCATGCTTTTTGCCTTGTTCTATTTGGGACCCTAAATATTATTGCTTTTGACGAATCTTTATTTGAAATGATGGTAGTGCTTGTAGCATGTGCAAAATTGTTTTGAGTATTTAACTTTGACATGTGCAAAAATAGTACTATTTTGGTTGTAGCCTTGTAGGTTTCTCTACAAGAATGACATACATAGAAGTTCTTGTTGGGTTGTACTTTTTTTTTATACACTAATGCTGTTGTTCTGAAGGGATTGTAAATCTATCAAACTTACAAAGATAGATAAAACTTAGAAACATCTAAGTGAACACTCTAGTTTGAGCATGCAACTTAGGAAGACGCTCTTGTGACGCTGTTAGCGATGGAAATACACTGGGTTTTTATAACCCCCGGCGTCGCTAAAACCGTCGCTACGAGAGCATCGCTATATGCATCGCTATATTCGTCTCTATATAGAGACGCTCATAGCAACGATCATAGCGACGTTTACACAGAAGTCTATAGCGACGCTCATAGCGACGCTACAGAGCCATAAATAGCGACGGTTATAGCGACGCCCAAGAGAAATTGTTTTTGGTGACAGGGCATTGAATGCCCTACCACCCATCAACCATATTGTACTTGATTCACTTTTTAAAAAAAGTGCAAGGGTAGATAATAGACCCAAAATAGTCACCCACAAGACGCATTGTTTGCAAAATTGACAAGCGTAAAATTGACAATTGTACACATCATAGGCAAAATGAATTGATTGACAAATGTAATAATGACAATTGTACAACATCATAGGCATAAAGAATTGATTGGCAAAATGAACTGCGATGACAAATGTAATAATATACATGGTTCAAAAAGACGTATAAAATCCGTCTCATGATACATAAGCTATGAGAAACCCTAAACTAATGCTCTAAACTGACGTCGTCTAGTCAGACGTCTCATCGCGTCCAAGCGGCGTATCTGTCGAATTCTGCAAAAAAAGACAATAAGACAGCTTTCAGGAAGTATAAACATATAACGACATTTATAAAACAATACAAAAAATAGAAAAGAGTAAACCCTAATACTAACCATGCCTCCGCGAGAACTGAGAATGTCCATCAGGGCGTTTAAGACCTTCCTGCCTGCGTACTCGCGCTCGTACGGTGTGGGATCACGTCCTGTCATCGACCACTGTCAAAACATACAAAGAATTCATTATGTTAGAATTAAAAAACTCATAAACCCTAAACTATCGAACATAAACAGCAATGCGAAAACACTTACAAAATCGGCCTCAAATGATGTCCATCCACCGCTCCCCAAGTGGTGCGAGCTCCCTGCCTCTACTCGCACTCTGGCTGCATCCTTTTGTTGCTTCCACTTGTCGGGATTCTCGCGCGCTGCTTTCTTCGCATTCTTCCAATCTTCTTTGGCCAGCCAATCTGGCCTGTTCCACCCATGCTTGATTGCTTTTTGCACTTCGGAACGCTTGTGTTTGCAGTATTCGCGCATTCGAATCTTCATCAGGTCTTCATTGAAGCGCTGATCCCGTGTTGGAACGGGAAACTCATCATGAAGTATGCTGATGACTCTGTTTTTTAAATCACTTGGTACTTCACTCCATTTGTTTAGTATGTAGTGTCTAAACATCTGAGAGCAAAGACCACGCATGCGCGAGATCACCTTCTTGCCGTCATCATCCATGATGATGCCACCGCTGAAGTCGACGGAGTAAGGCAAGCGGTCTGGCAATGAAGCAAGCAGAAGTAATTAGAAGATGGTGGTCAAATAATGTTGCAAGTGAGAATATCAAGTCACTGGAGAAATGGTTCAAGTGGTGGGAGACAAGGATATCTCATTGGGGTAGCCTACACAATGAAGTATGATACAATGATGAGCCTAACTTTGACCTTCTCTATTTTTTGTTTCACTGATTCAAAGTTTTGTGTTGGTGGAATGCAGATATCTATGAGTCCTTGGGAAAAAGCTCAAATTCCTAGTACCAATTTGTCAGAGACCATTCATGCATCTTGGCTTGCTGGTGAAGGGGGTAGCAAAAAAATTTCCTTGTATGATGCATGTGTCACTGATGTCATCAATGCTTACATTCAATGCACAAAGCAACATGGCTATCTGACTGGTAGATACATAGGGCTTGGTCCGGATATGCAAACGTATCTAGAGAGATCAAGAAATAAAGAGAAAACTCCCAGCCCACTTGCACTGGCACATGCTCTCCAAGGAGCAGTCGCAGGCACACCATTTTATGGGCAACCTTTATTGCATGGAGACAGGGAAACCGTGCAAAGAAAGAAGGCAAGAGGGTTTGCAGAAACAGCTTCTCATAAGCCTGGTTATGTGATGGAGTCTAGACAACGAAAAGAGCACGGACGACCACGAAAGATTTTGTTTGATACGGACATGAAGAAAGAGGGACATAAATTTGATGTGAATATTGCAGATTCCACAGATAAGGAGATTCATGCAGATAATGACATAAGAGATGACACCGCACCCTCTATTAGTGAATATGCTATATGTGATTTTGAGATTGCTGTGCCAAGGGGTCATTGGGCAATCAGACGAATGCCTCAAAATGTCTCTCGTAAGTGCTTTGGTGTGCTTGAAGGGAGAAGATGTGAGAATGTCATGCAAAGTAGGTCTCCAGGACTTGTGGCCCCATGCTTTTGGGGAGAGAGAACTTACAAAGACCAGAGGCAACACCAATGGATGTGGTTTTGTGGACATGATGTGCAGCACATTGAAGTTGTGGCCAAACAAGTATTGTCACCACTGGAAAGGCGAACAACTTGGCTAGTAGAGAGTGGAACAAGTGTATCAAAGGAGGAGTATGCTGGTTTGCTAGGGGCAGGTTTTTTTATTAGAGCTCCTTCTCCAAAGGTTTTCAAGAAAGGGGAGACAATGGGAAGCTCTAGAAAGCGCAATAAAAAATGGAGGTCCGGTGTCTCTAAGGAGGCAAATAAGCGCATGGAAATAGGAGCATGTATGGAAGCTTGTTTTGTACAAGAGATAATTATGGTGCTTGATCGTCATGCCGTGTTCAAGATATTAACGCAAGATGTATATGATGTGCATGTGGCTATGGAGCCCTATTGTACATGCCCTGATTTTCAAGGACGAGAGAAAGCAACAAAATCTTACATAGCTTGTAAGCATTTATACTTTGTCTACACACAGATTCTTGGGTTGGATGGTAAGCAACATATGATTATACATCAACCAACACTATGTGAAAGAGATCTCACTTTCATCTTGAATCAGCCCCGACGGTATACGCCTTCAAAGAAGTAGAGAAGATAGAAATGCCTAGTAGTTTGCACAATTTGTTTTGACATTTTGGTGGGAGATCGTACACTTTGTGAGGCTCCATTTTGGAATTTCCCAGTAAAACAATCTCCTCGATGGCATGCTTTTTGCCTTGTTCTATTTGGGACCCTAAATATTATTGCTTTATTTGAAATGATGGTAGTGCTTGTAGCATGTGCAAAATTGTTTTGAGTATTTAACTTTGACATGTGCAAAAATAGTACTATTTTGGTTGTAGCCTTGTAGGTTTCTCTACAAGAATGACATACATAGAAGTTCTTGTTGGGTTGTCCTTTTTTTTTATACACTAATGCTGTTGTTATGAAGGGATTGTACATGTATCAAACTTACAAAGATAGATAAAACTTAGAAACATCTAAGTGAACACTTTAGTTTGAGCATGCAACTTAGGAAGACCTAAACTATGTGAGAAATCTCCAAATGAAAAGCTTTCAAAAAATTGACACTCCATTTGTGCTAGCTACACCTGCCTTTTATAGCAATTTTGAGGGCTAGGGTTACTCCTCTAACCATGGTTGGGTTAGATTTTCAGCACTTATCTAATTTCTTTTGTTTGGGATTATCAAGAAGTTGGTGGGGATAGATGAAGAAAAGATAGAGGAGAGAAGTGGAGGTGATAGGACTTTTCATACTAGGTTAGTGTTAGTAAATTAGTAGAGTTAGTATTTTTATTGATTTACAAATGGAATTGGATATTTACAATGGGAGTATCCATGTAGGATACAAATAAAGAAGAAAAAACTCTTAATAGGTAAGAAAATATGGATTTCTTACAATGTTGATGCTCCAAGTGTCTTGAGTAGGGTTTTGACGCTTGTTGACGGTCCACTAGCTTTGACGGTACGTTTTTTCTCCACTCTTGACCTTCCTTGGGAGCCAAGGTAAGTGAACATGAGTAATCAATCACCATGATGCTGTCTTTCAAGAGAAGAGGCTGAATGTTGTGGTTTTTTGATAGATATGGGTAATATAGATGAGGAAAAATGAGACTAGGTGGTCTATTTTGGAATGGAAGTGTGTGTAAGAGATAGTTCACCATGGTTTCTCTTATTCTTCAAGGTTGAGAAGAAGGTGAGTAGGGTGCAGAGAGGAGTGGTGAGAGAGGTGGGGATGATGAGTGGAGAAGTGTGTGTGAAAGAGGAAAATGATAAAGTGGAAGAGGGAGTGTGGTTGCATAGCATGGGCAAACTGGGGTCCACCAATAAAATCATAGCTCACAACTCGTAGTTCAACAAAATATGAAAAAATTTAAGGTGAAAGTTCAGCTCACGAGCTACAACTTTTGTTTGTATTACCTTTTCAAATTCGGAGAGCATGTGATCTTTAAAAATTCAGCAAAACCGACTGTTTTTTTCCATTGCACAAAGTCCTTGTGAGGTCCTTCTTTGGATGATTCTTTTGAATACCTCCAAGAGTGAGACCCCCATGGTGCATGCATGCATTCCACATACCCTTGACCTTATTTGGTAGATCTATAATTGAAGATATTGTTGAGATCATGATATAAGTGAATAGGACACCTAAGAAAATCAAATATTGAGGGGTCTAAAAATATGTACATGTCAAATATAAATAATATAGGTGGAAAAAATATAAAGGGTTCAAAATAAATCTCTCTCATTATAAGTCTACCATAAAAAGAGGAATATTTTTGGTCTAATTTATGAGAGTAATAGAGAATAGATGTAGGAAGGTAAAAATCACAATAGTGAAAAAATATACACATAAATAGAACTAGTTTTTTTGGATTTTTATTGGGATAGAGTTACATAAAAAATAAGAGAAGCTTGCAAAATAAGAGTATGCAAAATGGTAAGAAAAAATATGGTAATGGTGAGTCAATGTACATAGCATAAATAACACACCCTAGGTAGAAATATTTAAATAAATACCAAAATAATTATGAAAAATCCTTTTATTTAAGCACTATATACAATGAAATATTTACACACAAATGGGCCATAATATACTTATAATTTTTTATTTTTTTTATTTTTTTGGCTCAACCAGCCCAGTGACTAGCTAATTGAGGGTTTTTTAAGAAGATATGGGAAAAGTCTCCTAACTCACACACGCCTATATACAGTGAAATGGTAGGCATAGCCACATTGTTTGAGTGATTTGATAGGGTGAGGTAGCTTACTATGGAAATTATGAAAAGCTGAAAAACGGCTATCACTAGTTTTAAAAAACCAAAAAAATCATAAATTCCTGACTTTTGAGAGACCTTACCAGGAGAAAAACGGGATAAGTTGCATTAAGCCAAAGTGGGCTTGTCAAGGACAATCTTGAGAGATTTGAATGATCCTTAATCATGATAAATCATTGACCACCGGGGTTCCCTACTCCACTCAGAGACATGAAAAACGCAACAAACACTGCAATGCCTACAACTGGGGGATTGGGAGAATACATAGAGGAGAGGCATCCTGTAATTGACAAACCAAACGTGAGATTCATCAAAGCCAATGAATCCAGGACAGTGCTTACAGATTACACTCATGAGGGCTTATATAAATTCACAAAACGGGGATCCATACATCTACTACAGGTGTGTAGAGCCCAATGCTAGAGAGTTGACCACCCATAAGAACCTCTATGCATTCACATATATAAATGCCCATGGAGTGCAAGTTTTGATGATAGATAAGTATGAACGTGAGTACAAACTTGTTGATCCAATTGACCTAGAACAATACACATACAAGGGTACTCCGATCTCTACTTACTTTCATCCAATAATGATGCCACAATACACAGCAGAGAGGATTCCACCAGGATTCTCTCCAAGACGAGAGGATAGGGCGAGAGATGTCTTTCCAAGAGACCACAAATTGGTTAAATTGGTGACTGAACCACAACAATTAAGAACATATCAAGTGGCTCAATGTGTCAAGACAAAATACAATGGGTCAGAGGATCCATATGCTCATGTCTCACTCTTCAAACAAGTGTTGAGAGCTGAACGAATTACGGATTTTCATACTCAATATGAGGGATTTGGGTTAACATTGGAAGGAACAACCTTGACTTGGTTCCAACCACTAAATAGAGATGATTTTCCAAACATAGCACAACTCTTACAAGAGTTTGTAGAGGAGTTCTCAAAAAGGGGAATCAAACATAGCACAGTGTACCAAATCTATGCTTTCAAACAAAAAGCAAATGAAAGAGTGAAGGAAGCTTTGCTTCGCTTTAAACAATACATTGATAGATGTACTGTGAGAGAGTTACTGCAAGATGAGAGAATATCAGTTCTCTTCATAGAGGGCTTGAGGAATGAAACTCTCAAAAAGGACCTACATCTAAAAGGATGCATAACTTTTGAGCAAGTCACTAGAGAAGCTCTATATCTAGTTGACAATTGCAAGGCCTACGGCGAGGTGAGTGAAGATACAGACAACGCGACTAGTAGTGCCTCATCTCCAAAGAGAAAATCAACAACAAATATAGATATTCAAACTCCTTGGGAACCAATCATGGACTAAGTGATCGAGGGGGCGATTAGAAGAATAAACCAAGGCTACCAACAAAATCTAGATGATATCTTCAATTGAGGATATGCAATACTTGCGGAGGGGATCACCCCCCTCCATTGTGTAACCCTCAGCCAAAGCCACAATGTGTGCTAGGCCAACAACCACAACTTTTGAATGATGGGAGAGTGATAGTCAACTATGCTCAACCAATGCATATGAACAACCCATGAGAAACCGATACTCCATGGATACGAATACGCTCATGTTCATAGCCAATCATTCACAAGAGTATGGTTCAAAGAACATCCTCACAAGGGAAGAACAACCACTAGCTGGATCACCAGCTGTAAAACAAGAAGGTCCATGCTATGAGTGTGGAGGTGATCATTGGGCATGAAGTTGTCCAAACAAGGGTCCACAAATCAAATTATTTGTATTCTATGAATGTTGTGGTCTAGACCATCTACGCCAACACTGTGCTAAAAATCCAGACTACAAAGGGAAAGCAACAATGAATGTTGTAGGTGTGATGCCTTCTTGAAGCGGATCCGAGCTAGAACCCGCCATTCCTTTAAACGTGATGACTCGAGCTCAAGCTCAAGAAGCTACCAAAAACAAACTAGCTGAAAAAGCCACATTGCATGTTGAAACAAAATTTGAGAACAAATCGGTGAGAAGCATCGGAAGAAGATCATGGAAAGGCAGACGGGACAAAATGAAATTGAAGAGGCTGAAGGAGAAAGCGGCTTTGGAAACTGAACTGAATCAAACAAGAGAGCAGCTTAGACAAGAGCAAGAAAGGAACAAAAATGCAAAGGGATCTAAAGAGTCAAAGACTAACTCGGGAGGTTCAGTCTTAGTGGAAAAACTCAATGAACCTTTACATGCAATTTTGAAGGCCTATGAAGCTAGGCTAAAACCCAACCAAACCCAGGAGGATAGATGGCTGACATATCCTTATCCAAGGTATGAAAAAGAGAGGTTGAAAATGTGCAAGGAGCTCATCCAGAAGGCCCAAGCTCTTATGGAACCAGTTCCAGATGCTCCAAAAATCGAGGTGCTAATCAGGTGGATGCATGAATAGGTGGACCAAAAACCTTGTCCCAGACAAAGGTTTTATAACCGGTACATAAAACCATCTCTATTAGTTCAATTCCATATATTCGTTTGAATAGATTTTTAATTAAATATATAATTTCCACAGCTTTTTGTTAAATATAGAAGATGGCTCTGTACCTCTTAACTATGCACGTCAGCCAGCTCTTTACACCATTACTATTTCCACATCTCTTCTTCAAATATAGAAGACGGCTCTGTAGTTCTCAACTATGCACGTCAGCCAGCTCTTTGTCTTCCCGCTCTCTCGTTTTCCTGTCTCTCTCTAACTCTCTATGTAGGAGCACAGATTGCTGTTTTACTTTGTAGGCCTATCACACATCTATTTCTGTCATATACTGCTCTTGCTCTCTGTAGGCCTATCACCTCACTCAATCTCTCCCTCTCTAGCATGGAGCAAGAATCTCACACTATATGTGACTTCTCTCAGCCTCACTGTGAACTGTGTGCTAGGTATGTTGTTGATGCGGTCAAGGAATATCATGCTAGGAGAAAGAGGGAGCAGCGTGCTAAGAACAAGCTTGAGCAGGTAGCACATGAGGAAGATAATGATCAAAATGGTGTTGATGATGCAAAGCGTCAAAGACTTTGCAATGACCTTGTTATGCTCTTCAATCGGCGTACAAAGGCCCTCGATGTTGTATCACGCTCAGATATTTTGTGCAAGTTTGTCAATCATCCTTCTCTTGGAGACCTTGAAATGCCCGGGGCACAAACAACCTTCGTTGAATCCATACACAACACAATAGATGCAATCAAATTACCCAAGAGCGGACAGGAGATCTTTCTTAAAAGGTTCATCACCACAATGCTTATGAATGTTGAGTGTACATCTACCTCAAAAGTGAATGTTTCAGCTGCATCTAAGTTGCTAAATTTTCACAAGAGGAACTTCATAGCTGCAAAGAATCGGTTGAGGGCAGCAGGTGATGGCAATTTGCCAATCTCTTTGTGTGCTCGACAGCCCATGGATCGTGGCTTCATAACACCTGATGAGAAAGAGTTGATCTTCTCTTTTTGGATGTCTAACACTCGTGTTTCACCCAATAAGAAGGATGTGTGCAGAAAGCGTATTGGAAGAAATTCATATGTCAAACATCATGTGCATCTTCTTGAACAATCTCAAGTAATAACTTGCTTCACTATATCCATTTTTGTTTTCTAATATTTGCATTCATGACCTATATTCTCTATAAATGGGTGATAAGAGTAGATATGAAATCAGATATGAAGGAAGTTATAAATGGAAATAAGGGGAATCTGTATTTGGTCCTAGACTAAGAGTAGATAAATATTGGATGTGAAGGAGAATATAAATGGAAACATAGTTTTTATCATATGCGTATGTTTGTTGAAACATACGTTTGTAGACGCATACTTTCACACGCGTATGATATGTATAAACTGGTTAGGTAAAAAACTAGTTTACATAACCAGTAAAAATCTTTTAACACCTATTTCTCACTGGTATACATAGTGCTTAAGTGTTCACATGTACTCGTCAAGTGTTCACATGTACTGTTTGTCATGTCAGATAGGTAAAAAACATATCTGTTTGAAAGGAAAATAGCGGTTTACATACCCAGTATTTTTTTTTGTACACTTATTTCTCACTGGTATACATCGTGATTAAGTCCTCACATGTACTGGTTAGGTAAATAACATACCGGTTTTAAATGAAAAGACTGGTTTACATTAGCAGTCAGAACATTTCAACTGGTTGACACTTATATACCACTGGAACGTACCAAGGACATGTGTTCATTTTTTTTAACACATTTTTCTCACTGGTATACATCGTGGTTAAGTGCTTACATGTACTGGTTAGTAAATAACATAGCGGTTTTAAATGAAAAGACTAGTTTATATCAGCAGTAAGAATATTTGAACAAGTTGACACTTATATACCACTAGTATGTACCAAGGACATGTGTTAATTTCTTTTAACACTAATTTCTCACTGGTATACATCATGGTTAAGTGCTCACTTGTACTGGTTAGGTAAATAACATACCGGTTTTAAATGAAAAGACTGGTTTACATCAGCAGTAAGAACATTTGCACTGGTTGACACTTATATACCATTGGAACGTACCAAGGACATGTGTTCATTTTTTTAACCCTTATTTTTCACTAGTACACATCATGGGTAAGTGCTCACATGTACTGGTTAGGTAAATAACATACCGGTTTTAAATGAAAAGCCTGGGTTACATCAGCAGTAAGAACATTTGCACTGGTTGACACTTATATACCACTGGTACGTACCAATGACATGTGTTCATTTTCTTTAACACTTATTTCTCACTAGTATACATCGTGGTTAAGTGCTCACATGTACTGGTTAGGTAAATAACATACCGATTTTAAATGAAAAGACTGGTTTACATCAGCAGTCAGAACATTTAAACTAGTTGACACTTATATACCACTGGAACGTACCAAGGACATGTGTTCATTTTTTTAACCCTTATTTTTCATTGGTACACATCATGAGTAAGTGCTCACATGTACTGGTTAGGTAAATAACATACTGGTTTTAAATGAAAAAACTGGTTTACATCAGCAGTAAGAACATTTGAACTGGTTGACACTTATATACCACTGGTACGTACCAAGGGAATGTGTTCATTCTTTTTAACACTTATTTATCACTGGTATACATCGTGGTAAAGTGCTCACTTGTACTGGTTAGGTAAATAACATACCGGTTATAAATGAAAAGACTGGTTTACATCAGCAGTAAGAACATTTGCACTGGTCGACACTTATATACCACTGGTACGTACCAAGGACATGTGTTCATATATATTGGTTTACCTAACCAATTAAGTGAAAAAACATAGTGGTTTGAAATAAAAATATTGGTTTATAGTAATGTAACAGTTTTCCTCAAAACCTGCAGTTTTCTTCTATGTTCTTTAACCATATATGTCTTTCATTGTAGGTGGAGCTCTTTCTCAACTTCAAAGAACAATACCCTGAAATTGTAATAAGGCAGCGGGCATTTGAGTACATGAAGCCATATTTTGTGCGGAAATTGAGAGGCCGATATACTTGCTACTGCATTTCACATGTTCAAATGTCCTTCCTAAAGGATGCCATAAATCACATGAGAAGTTCTGTATTCGGTCTGCATGGAAAAGCTTGCCATTGTCAATGCAACATATGCAAAGACAATGGTGGATTCAAGGCACCAAAAAACCCTATCAAGAGTGTAACAGCCTTATTGGACTCTATACTGTGTCCTAAATCAGATACGTCCACCTTCCATGCCCTTGCCTGCTTGAGTGGTCAATGTAAAAGGTGTGGCCCGGATAAGTTAGACTTTTGTGCTGCAGAGGCTGCATTTATTGCTAAAACAATTGTGGTGAAGATTTTTGAGGACCTAGAAGTAGGAATTGCACGTGACAGTCTGAAGAAGAAAAGGAAAGTCTTGTCGCATAAGGAAATATCATGCCAGGATCTCTCAGTCATGTTCAAAGACCATCTTAAGAAATACATAATGCATAATTTTGTGTATAGATGGCAAGCAGAACAATATAAGGAATGTATACAAAGCTTTCCAGAAGATGTTGTTGTGTCAGTTGTTGACTTTGCTGAAAATTATAGTTTCAAAGAACAAAACGAGATTCAGTCCATGCACTAGTATTCAAATCAAGTAACTATTTTTGTGCACATAATATATTTCGGAATTGCAGGTAACGACATCACCCTAGATCAATATTATTTCTTTTGTATTAAGCCTTCAATAATTTCTGATTTTTATATTATGCAGGTGACATCCACAAGACAATTCACTTCTTCATTTCAGATGACAAGCAACATGACACACATTTTGTTCAACACTGTTTTCTGAAACATGCGGAATGGCTAAAGCAATTTGGTCTAAATATAAAACATCATTGGGTATGGTCTGATGGAGCAGCTTCACAATTCAAAGCAAGAAGACCATTCTATTTCCTTGCCAGGTATACCATGTTCTAACAAACATTATCTGAAGGTGGTTTTAATATAGAGACCTATCATAGTGGCATTAAAGTTGTAATAAAATGCTTGTCTAACATCAGTAATATTATAATACGTGTTTTTTTTGGTAATTTTATCGTGCCAAGAGTATATTAATCTTCTTCTATCCATTGAATAAATTGCAGATACAGTGTTTTTACGGGATGGAAAATGTCTTGGAACTTTTTTGGATCCGGACATGGTAAGGGAGAACACGACGGTGCGGGAGCAGTGATAAAAAGGTCTTTAACTCAATACCAATTGCAGCCAAACTGCCCAAAGATAGACTGTGCTACAGATGTTGTGGCATTATTGAGACGGACCTTGTCAGATGGTGCTACAGCCACCTATGCATCGCAGGCCTGTTATGAAAGCAGGATTTTTTGGGTGATTGAATTGGGAGATGTCGAAAGGGGAAAAAATTGGGATGTGAAGGCTGTAAAAAATACCCACTCAATGCACTCTGTTTTTGCATATTTAGAGCATGATACAACTTCTTTGAGAACACGTTCACTGTCTTGTTTCTGTAGTGCATGTAAACAGGAAAAGTGGAGGA
Organism: Adiantum capillus-veneris; assembly: GCF_014529385.1. NCBI lineage: Eukaryota > Viridiplantae > Streptophyta > Polypodiopsida > Polypodiales > Pteridaceae > Adiantum > Adiantum capillus-veneris. The sequence goes on from NC_140950.1 coordinate 93,810,148, forward strand.
GATGTGTGAGCAAGTCACACGTTCCTTTCTGGACATACCTTATTTTGGAACCTACAGAAGAAGGGGAAGACGATGACGACGAAATAAATGAGGATGCAGCATATGAAGGACACTATGACACCCTCAGTCAAGCTCTTATTGTTGGTGATACTTTTGTTGTTCCCGCACCAAATGACAATGAAGAAAAAGTGGATTTCTATATAGTGAAATGCACTGCAGCTATTCAAGAGTTTCATTCAGACGCTGAAGATGACTGGGGCAATATCATTGGGCGAGGATCCTATGCTATCAAAGGGTTTTACTATCGTATGATAAATGAGCAGACCTACGAGCTTTTGGACAAAAAGCCAGAGGTGTTCATATATTCACATCTTGTTCGGGCAATCAAAATCCCCATGATACCCCATCCCAACAACTCAAAACTATATACAATATCACTTGATGTCAGTGAGTCTATCTACAATAGTATGCCTTTTGAGCTGTAACCATCTTAAGAAATGCATAATGCATAATTTTGTGTATATCTACCTATTACTGTAAACTGAACTGTCTCCCTCTCCCTCTCTCTCTCTCTCTCTCTCTCTCTCTCTCTCTCTCTCTCTCTCTCTCTCTCTCTCTCTCTCTCTCTCTCTCTCTCTTTGTCACTTCTCATTATCATTTTTGTATCATACCAGTCATTTCTCAGTATCATACCGGTATCATACCAGTCAATTCCCAGTATCATATCGGTATGATACAGTATCATACCAGTCATTTCCCAGTATCATACCCATATCATACATCCTCTCTCTCTCTCTCTCTCTCTCTCTCTCTCTCTCTCTCTCTCTCTCTCTCTCTCTCTCTCTCTCTCTCTCTCTCTCTCTCTCTCTTTGTCATTTCTCAGTATCATACCAGTCACTTCTCAGTATCATACCAATAACTCCTCAGTATCATACCGGTATCAACCACTCTCTCTCTCTCTCTCTCTCTCTCTCTCTCTCTCTCTCTCTCTCTCTCTCTCTCTCTCTCTCTCTCTCTCTCTCTCTCTCTCTCTCTCTCTCTCTCTCTCTGTGTGTGTGTGTGTGTGTGTGTGTGTGTATGTGTAACGTCTCAGTATCATACCGGTCACTCCACAGTATCATACTGGTATCATACCAGTCCCTCTCCCTCTCTCTGTCACTGCTAAGTATCATACCGGTCACTCCTTAGTATCATACCGGTATCATATTAGTCCCTTCACAGTATCATACCGGTATCATACCAGTCACTTCTCAGTATAAGACTCTCTCTCTCTCTCTCTCTCTCTCTCTCTCTCTCTCTCTCTCTCTCTCTCTCTCTCTCTCTCTCTCTCTCTCGTGTGACTTCTCAATATCATACCGGTCACTTCTTAGTATCATACCAGTCACTTGAAAGAATCATACCGGTATCATACATGTTACTTCTTTGTATCCGACTCTCTCTCTCTCTCTCTCTCTCTCTCTCTCTCTCTCTCTCTCTCTCTCTCTCTCTCTCTCTCTCTCTCTCTCTCTCTCTCTCTCTCACACACACACACACACACACACTCACTCACTTCTCAGTATCAAACCAGTCATGCCGAGTATAATACCGCTATCAGACACTCTCTCTCACTCTCTCCTTTTATTTGCAATATACTTCAAATATAGAATACAACGTATTTCCGTGCAACTTGCTTGTAAATGTATTATACATGAATTCTGTTACATTGATTGAGCCTTTTGGCTGAGTAATTCTCCATTTACATCCATCGAAAAAAAAATACATCGACAAAAGTCGCCCACTTCACAGACTTTATGAAGCTTTCTTTTTATATAAAAAATCTGTTCCTTTCTTCTTGAAAAAGTCAATCCGCCATTTCCAATAAAAACGACGCACATAGGTGTCGTCAGGTTGTCCGTCTGCACAAATTACAGTGCTCTTTGTATACTCAATTCTGTCCTTAGAGTACAACCAGTGTGCCAGCCAGTTTATGACAGTGGTTGATAGAAAACAGGTGCGCACTTCTTTAGACTGCTTTTCTAGCTTGGGAAAAACAAGAAATGACCCCAATGGATAAAACATTAGCTTATATCCAGAATCATCAAAGATAAGTGTGTCAGGTGGTAGGTAAGGAAAATTTTCGAGATTCTTATGGAGCACTGGTTTATCTGTCGCGCCCAATTTAAAAGGGGCCCTTGTGCACTGCGCCTGACTTACCACTCTATTGAATCTTTTGTGGTGGTCAGGGAACACTGTCGCTAGCGTGCGTTTGAGCTTCTCAAACTCATAGCAGCTCCATATCCACACTTCGAACCATCTGAAACCAAAATTCAGAAACACTTCTGCATCGGGCCTTACCCAAAACTGTGTATCCCCTTCAACAACATACCGCATTTCTGGCCAGTGGGGCAATTCTTCACCATATTTTCCATCAAATTTCTTGAGCAGTAATCCATTAAGGTCCAAAATAAGAACCCTACGCTGGACGCTCAAGAGAGGTGGTGGCCTTGGCCATATCAGTGGGATTCTTTTAATTAGTCTATACCATAGAGGAAACACGAGCACTGCAGGAGACAACATGCAATTCCATATTGCACGAATGTCAGCCCTGCCATTCTGCTTGTCAGCCCTGAACCTATCTGCAAGGTGCCATTCTTCAACTGAAAACATATCTGTAGATGCAACATTACACAAGACTAAAATTTAAATATGCAATTAGGACATATCTATAGATTGAAATCATACAATAAAAACACACAATGTTCAAAAATTAGGCACAAGATGAAAGAGACGTCGAATGGGAAAGAAAGTTATATTAATTTCATAAGTGGTTACATAAAAAGAAACAAGGGGAGGCAAACTATAATCTTTTGCAGGCTCTCGGTTTAGGGTCAGAACTTGTGCCGGTATTTTGCATCTCCTTAGTGTCTTCTATGTCCATCTCCTCTTCTGGCTGCCCCTGGGTCTCTTCCTCTTCCTTGCTTTTTTGCTCCATTTCAGGCTTGTCATCTCCAATCTTCTCGATTTTTTTTCTTTTTGCCTTTCTTATATGCTGAGCAAGGGTCTCCTCGGGACTTCCCTCCAGCCTGACATCTACACGACCATCAGCCTTTAGAAAGTTGTGCAGCAACTTTGATCTTGTCACCCGCACGTTGTCTAGCAACACATCGTCTTCCTCATTCTGGGTTTTCTCTTCAGCACCAGTCGTACTCTGCTCCTTCACCTCAAAGTTTTGTTCTTCTTCTGTTGTTTCCGAAACAGGTTTCTCAGCATTACCAGGGACATTTTCATCAAGCAATACCTCCACAGGTGTCTTGTATGCAGGCGCCACTGCATCGTTCCCTATGTCTTTACCAGCAGTAGTTCTGAAGCAGCTTGACTCTGAAAAAACATCAGAGAAGACAAAAATCAACCACCTGATTACCCATTGAAACAATTTTCTCACCTATTTTTGGGCATGGTTCAACTGGCTTCTTCTTTAGAAGGGATTGGTCTTCTGCAGAAATAACTCCGAGGCAATCCTTAAGCATGCACGTTCCTTTCTCAGCCAAGTGAGCATAGCAGAATGCATGGTATGCATGTGAACAAGGCAATAGAACAACATGGCTTGAGCGATTGTGATCATGAATTCTTACACCACAAGCATTGCACACATCAATGAGAACAACACTATGTCCAGGAGTTGTTACTCGTGCAGGCAAGACTATGGTTTCAGGTAGCATTGGTTGACTAATCATGCCTGTCACAAACGTGACATAGAGACCAAAGGTTCCCTCACGGTTCAAGCATTTGGATAATTCTTCCTATAGGCAAGAGACCTCTGTTATCAGACAATGTCAAACAGGTATAAAATCGGTATGAATGCTTGAAAATCGGTATAATGATGTTATCATACCGGTATGATTACATCCTGCTGGTATGATGTTATCCCACCAGTATAATGTTATTATACTGGATAGTATAACATCATACCGGTAGGATAACATCCAGTAACATCATACCAGTAGGATAACAGTATACCGGAAGCATAACATCAAACCAGATGGATTTTATCATACCGGTTGGATCTAACCATACCGGTCAGATGTAAACATACCAGTAGGATGTTATCATACTGGTAGGATTATCTCCTAAATCCTACCAGTAAGATAACATCCTACCGGTAGGATATAATCATACCGGTAGGATGTAATCATACCGGTAGGGTATAATCCTACCGGTATGATAACATCCTACCGGTATTGTCATCTACCCTTACCGAATATGATATAATCCTACCGGTATGAAAAATCATACCGTATGGTACTTTGCATGTATTATACTACAATCAGATGGAGTTAAAAGCATACATATGCCTGCTGTAGGGTGGCTTTTGCTTGGTCAAATTTTTCTTGGAGGCTGTCAAGCAAGCCTGTTGGTACATTGGCATCATCAGGGAAGTGCGTTCGGATGGTGTTAAGGGCATCCTCGCAACGGTGCACATCAGCAACAGATTTGACCACTGAATCCTTAGCCTTCTGACACTCGGCTGATACATTGTCATGAGATTTTCTAACCTCAACAAGAAGTTCTTGCAAGGAAGTGGATACTTCAACACTAAAGGCAGACTGAGTGGTCGCAAAAAGTCCACTTCCAACTGGTGTACTTCCGGATGGGGTATTTACTAAGAAGATGGCAGAACCACTTGGGGTACCTGTGGATACTTGGGAAGTCTCTAACTTCCATTGTTCTCTTTTCCTATCTAAGTGACCTTCATTGGTCACATTCTTCACCACCTCAGATGCAAACTCAGCCCACTTTACTAGACCTGTGCATACGAAATAAACATATCCGCGTGCAAACTTGACTCCCAGCAGATAGTTTGGTTTGGATTGGTACACCTGCTTGTAGAGCTGGTAGAGTGCCTTGTAGTGATCCGGCCTTGCTGTTTTTATCGACACTTTTTTCTCCTTCACTGGAAGACACGTGAAAACTTTCATCCAGTCGAATATGGGCACATTTGCATCTGTCAACTTCCTAACATCTTTCCCCTCAAGACTTAACCCATATTCCCTGTGAAAATCCTCCTTTGTTGTGCAGAATGCCTTTAATGGCACCTCCACATCCTTGGGGTGAACAAAGCGGCTGATTTTGGGAGGAGGCTGTAACTTCTGTCTCTGAAAGGAATAAATCCATACTCATTACTCAATGTATCCACACCTCAGTACTCTACTACACACAGGCCGCTGTACACAACACAGAGAGAGATAGAGAGAGGTGACATACCTTCGTGGGAGAATGTCGGGTCTTTGTGGGGGAGACCTGTCGGGATGCATTCCTTGGGCTCTTTCTTAGGTTGCTATCCATAGCGAAGGATAAGCAGCGTGCACAGGGGGCTGTAGAGCGAGCTGAGAAAGGCGCAGAAGGAGAAAGGCACAAAGATACAGAGAAGTCACAGTCATGAAAACATTCGACTAAACATTCGTTCTGACGTAGGCTCCACACGTGTTTGGAATCCTCCACATGATTTTTAAGATTTTGTATCCTCACACGAATATTTAATTCAAACAATTCTTGCCCATAACACCAGTTTCATACCCCCTAAATTTTAAGCCTCCAAAAGAAACTTTCAACCGGTTAAAACCGGGCCACCTATTCATGCATCCACCCAATCCATGAAAATGTCCAGGAATTGGAAATTCATGGTATTGTAAACAAAGAGGAAGAGCCAGAAGTTGAGGCACCTTTAGATACAAGGGAAGTAGCCAATACCACAGATGGGGTGGGCTCACAAGCAATGATGCCAATTCCTGAAGTGGAAGAACAATGGCCACAGGATCTATGGGAATCGATTAGAAACCAAAAAGATGATAGTGCTACTTTACAGTCAGCACCTATCCCTGAGATAAACATGGATCATGAATTTTTCCCAGGAGATATATGATCTCTATACGGGGATGTTAGGTATGTTACATCTGAAGAGAGTAAACCACGCTCTCTAAAGACTTTTCCATCTTTCATAGGAGAACACGAGACAAAATCGGAGGTTAAAATGGTACCTTCTCAGTGGAAAGTCACACCAAAAATGATGGATACCAAGAGCTTGCATGAATTGATGTCTTCTCCTATACAGTGCACACTTTATCTCTCAGAGCTACTAAACATTAAACCAAATCTATGGGGCCAAATGGGCAAACACTTGGAAAACATGGGGCTGAAAATCCCTTCACATGACCAACTTGCATATGAAAACATGGATGACACCTTGCCTGAGAAACCACAGACAAAGACAGTACCAGTAAATAATGTGGGTGACTACTGTGAAGGAGATGAAGGAAACACCACCTTACCACTGGAGTACAAAGGCATAAAGACGGTTGCTATATTAGATAGTGGGGCAGAAATTGCCATTGCAACCAAAGAGATATGGAGAAAATGGGGAAAGCATGCTCTTACAAAAACTCGAATGAAACTGCAATTAGCGGATGGATACACGAAGAAATCGATAGGAATATTAGAACAAATCATTGTATTCTCGTGTGGCATCGAGTATGAGCACACCTTTGCCATAATGAATTTTGACAAGAGCAACAACTTTGACATCATATTGGGCAGACCATTCATGCGTCAGCTCAAAATGGTACAAGAGTGGGGCTATGACTATATCTACTTAAGACACAAGGAAATTACTACAAAAATCTGTGTCAAAGATCATAGTTATAGAGATGTAATGTGAACCCCAGGGGAAGATTTAAACTCCACAAATGATTTGAAAAGCAAAGCGCATATTTGGATGTACAGAGTTCTTGAGAGTGTAAGTCTGAGAAAGGAAGATTGCATCCTAGAGCGTTCAGCAGAAGATGAGACATATATACTAGAACCTTTCCCAGAGGAGTTATTTGAACCCTTTGGATGGGATCAAATACTGGCGACTCTTGATGTGTGTGTGAATGAGGTGACCCTGACTAAATTTTGCAATGAAGATGGGTATGATATAACTCCCTTATTTATGATAAAGGTGTTGAAGGAAGCTAATGAAGTTTGTGAATGTGAAAGAAAAAAATGTGAGACAGATGGCTACATCATGGAGCATGATGCCAAAGTGCAGATGAAGGAAGCAGAGCAACAACGAGAATATGTCATCATTGACATACCTGAAGAATCGACAAAAGCTATTTCAAAGAAGCAGACTCCAGAAAAAGTGCAAATGAAAGCAAATGAAGGAGAAAAGATTCCAAGTTCAACGATAAATCTTCAACAAGCGCAAGATCAAGACAAGAACAGGGACAGAGAAGAAGATCGACTGTCTCCTATGATGATCAAATTCAGCATACGCAGAGAAACATGACTCAAAATCACATGTTCAGTTGTGATAGATCCAAAAGCGACAAAAAATCTAATGACTTATGGAATGTGGATCATGATGGGAAAGTCGACAATCACTGAGCTAGAGGAGATAGTATACACAAGTTCAAAAATACCGACTCCTAGCTTTGGCATGGCAGAAGTTGTACTCAAGCTGAGTACCGGAGAGTATAAGGATACTTTCCACATAATCCACTCCCATCACATCAAGGAGAGTCTAGTCTTGACAGAAAGATGGAGAAACTTCTTCTTTCAACAACAATCAAAAGCCGCAACAACAACACCATCAAAAGCCCCAAAAGCACCTCAATTCACTGCAAAAAAGGAGCAACCAACCATCGCGGAAAAAGGTAAAGCAAAGGTAAACACTGAAGTATATCAACCTCGCTAGACGACTTTACCTTCAACAAGCTTCCGTCAAATTTTCCGTGAAACCTCTACGTCAAGAACCACACCATCAACAATGCAATGGAAACCAAAGCAAAAAGTCTATCAAACCAAAGTTTCCATCACAAAAAAGCATCCATAAGAAGCCGAGAATGTCAACCAAGTGTTGGTATCCAAAGATCACATTCAAGTCAAAGACCCAGTTTGGATACATGAAACACGGGTTCAACCACAACAACAAAAGGCGAGAGGGTGGGTAGCATCAAATGAGTCAATCATTGCTTAAAGCTACGTCGAAGGAGCATTAATGTTTGGGCCAAAAAACCTAAAGTAACAGCCTAGATGTACTCACCTCAAAAAAGAAGTTCTACAATGAGCGAGCCAAGCTATCAAGAAAATAAAAACAACTCAAGCAGGAGAAAGAACAACAAAAAAGGACAGAAGAAAAGACCTTCCAAGAAAGAAATACAACAAGTATGGGTACCAAAGTCAAACTTCAACGAAGCTACCCAACACAAACAGATGCAGCAGCGGATGATTCCATTTAAGCTACTTAAAGCACAAGGATTTTATGAAGGTAACACTCCAATATGGTTACCAAAAATTGTAGCTCAATCTGGAACAACGAAGAGAAATCAAGCAGCACAAGCTTCTACCCCAAAGCAAGCAATGACAACCAAAAGCCAACAGAAGCCAATTACAACCAAGTGCTGCTGCAATCTACAGAAGGATACCTTGTCATCAATTACAAAAGCAAGGCTTTTACAACGGAAATCATCAGGTTTGGATACCAAAGCCTAGTGTCCATCAAGTTATAGAAGAAGATAAAATGCCAAAGACGGTCACACAAGGACCAAAAACAAGATGGGTTCCGAAATTGCTCGTGGAAACTCAAACACAAAGAACCCACACATATCAACAACCGCTTCTCATTGGAAATAATGGAAAAGCTACATCAACCCCTACAAGAGCTGAAGGACTTGTTTCACAAAGCAGTGTGAACATACGACAAGCAAGTTAAGAAGAGCCAACATATGCCAACCTACTGAAAAAAATGGTGGCATCCAAAGACCAACACAATGGAAGAGGCCTAAATTCAAGAACTTATGTAATTGGGTTTCGCGCCTTGAACAAGTAAGTCCAAGTCGCCATTAAAAATACATGGCAAAAAAGTCAAAGTCGGGCAGCCAAGCCACTAAATGAGCGAGGCGTTAGTCCCAAACCTTCATGTAATATTCTTTGTGGTCTAAGCGTCTTAGTTATTCTAGGTACTGCTCAAGCTGGAAGATTTGAGTATAATTACGTTGTGTCGCTCATGATGGTATAGGTGAGCATCAGAGTCAAAGTCATTGTAGTATAGTGATAAGTGAAAGAGGAAGTCCAAAAGACACTCACGCACTTAGCACAATAAGATAGGAGTGGAGAAGCTTCTACATCAAAAACCCTTCTTGAAAAGGTGGAAGCTATTGAGAAATCCTTTGATGTCACATGTGCTACATTTGTTCCTTGAAGCACCCATCAACTCCATCTCTTACACTACATGCTTTTGTTTGACAAATTTTCATATGCATATAGAGTGTCCCATAATTGGCACTTGCATTAGACACTCTTTGTAAGGTTTCCAGTTTCTGAAACCTTAGAAATTGTACAAATTCTGATCAAATTGACTTGGTTGTTAAGAAAACACTATAGAATGATCCAACTATGGAAAATATTGGTATTTTTGGAACCGTAACCAGAGCTTTACTATGGTTAAAAAAATTTAGAACAGAATTCTGATAAAATCTGGAAAAGTTACGGGCTCTGAAAGGTTACAATATGAATTTAATTAGTTAAGTAAAATTAAATGGTTTCAGTAATTATTACTGCTAAAGACTTTTTATCATAAGGTTCTAAAAATTGCAGAGATTTCCAAAATTAATCATTAAAAGTCAACAAACTAGTAGAAAATCGATTCTGTGTATCTAGGGGGCTGTGTGGGGTAATGATGAACTTTTTCAGACTAGATTTAGTAGCAAGGGGCGTTTTTGGAGCTGTAGGGCTGCTTGGGATACAAGTTATTGCCATTTCCAGCCTATGAGTGCCCTAAAATCTATAAATATGACCCCTTGCTTCACAATTTCAGATAGACTCGAAGCCTTGGTACATTCTCTCTCATCTAGAGAGACCTCTACGCAAAAATCACTAGAGAGAAAAGCTCTAGTTCGTTGATTAATGGTAATTAGCACTAACCTTTTTTAATTAGTAAAACTAGGTTAACCTATTTACAATTTTCTTAATTAATTGAAGATTAAACCTATGTATACTCTAAACTTCTCTCCTAATTCAAAATTCTCTGCTAATTATTGTGAGTAAGCTTAAGGATACTAAGCTAATTAATTATTATATCATATTAGGGCTGAAATTACTCATTTTAACCATAAATTAATAATAATTATACTAATTAAATTTAGATTAAGATGAAATAATTATCAGACCTGTCTTAGACTATCATTATGCTAGGAAAATTATCTTGTAATTTTTTGAATAATTTTTATAATTATCTCAGCAGAATTACACTATTTTTAGAAGAAAATAAAAGATAGAAAATAGTAAACTAATTCAAAATACTTTGAGATAATTATTAGAGAAAAAAAACATCTTTTTCAACGCATGATAATTATCTTAACCTCAAATAATTATTTTAACTAATTATCTCAGCAAAATTACACTAATTTTAGGAGAAAATAAAAGGGGAAAATAGCAAACTAATCCAAAATGCTTTGAGATAATTTTTAGAGGTGAATACGTGTTATGGAACCCATCATAATTAGTCTACCTAATTATCTCAGTAGAATTACATTGTTTTTAAGGAAAAATAAAAGGAGGAAAATAGTAAAACAATCCAAAATTCTTTGAGATAATTATCAGAGAAAAAACATATCTTTTGAAACCCGTGATAATTATCTTAATCTCAGATAACTAGTTTAGCTAATTATCTCAATAGAATTACACTGTTTTAAGGGAAAAATACAAAGGGGAGAATAGCAAACTAATTCAAAATGCTTTGAGATAATTATCACAGGTAATCACATGTTATGGAACTTGTAGTAGTTATCTTAACCTCAGATATTTAATTTAATTAATTATCTCATCAGAATTACACTATTTTAAAGACAAAATAAAAGGGGGGAAATAGCAAACTGATCCAAAATACTTTGAGATAATTATTAGAGGCAAAATACATCTTAGGAAACCCGTGATAATTATCTTAACCTCAGATAATTAGTTTAACTAATTATCTCAGTAGAAAAACACTATTATTGAGGGTAAATTAAAGGGGGGAATTAGTAAATCATGTGCTATGATTACATGCTGTTCACGAGAGTTAGATTATAGGATAAAGAGGCCTTGATAATTATGTCAAGGTTAGAAAAGTAGTATAGATATTTATCCAAGTCAAAATATACTAATTCTCGCTGAGAACTAAAGGGGGAAATTAGTAAATCATGTGATATGAGTACTTCCTTTTCTCAGAGCTAGATTACATGACATAAGGCCTTGATAATTATGTCAAGGTTAGAAAATTATTTTAGATATTTATCCAAGTCAACTTATACTAATTCTAGTTGAAATTTAAGGGGAGAAATTAGTAAATCATGTTATATGGTTACATGCTATTTATTAGAGTTAGATTACATGGTGAAGAGGCTGTGATAATTATGTCAAGGTTGAAAAATTAGTATACATATTTATTTAAGTCAAATTATACTAGTTTTAGTTGAAAATTAAAGATTGAAATTAGATAATTAAGTTGAAAAATAAAAAGATAATTACCAAAGGTCAAAATTACCCTTATTTACTTGTGATAATTATACTATACAAACCCTTAGGGAAGCTGTGAAAAAAGTTATCATGCCTTTATAGACAAATAAGAAATTATTAGGTGAAGAATTTACCAATTAAGACTACAAATTTAACCTTGGATGGATTACGGTTGAATACAAAGGTTAAGTCTAGATTTCAAATAGTTTACTTAATGATTAGACATCCTTTTTATAAGAAGTTATGGCACCTAAAAGGACCCGAGCAAATCCTACAACTGATAATGAGGAAGTAGCTCCAAAACAACGAACTAGAGCGTCACACAACGACGAAGCCATGCCTAGTAGTAGGGCTACGGAGGAGAGTCTTTAGGCTCCAGTGCAGCAGCAGATGGCCGATCAGTCCTCCCAAGTGGATTTTCCATTTATTTAATTAAGTCTTTAAATAGTTTAAGTTCTTTTATAAGTTAGCATTGCATACGTAAGGAGTGAGAGATAATCAGGAAAGGAATAATTGACCAAAAACGGAAGGTAAATTTCAACGTGCATTTGTTTATAATGTAGGAAAGAATTTTTTGGGTTAAAACTGGTTGAATTAGGAAAGATATGATTGATCATCCTTAAGACAGCTTGTCTCAAGACACCTCCGACTCCTTGGTATAAATTGATGATAATGATGGCTTTCCACGGATAAGTCGGTTACCCCCATGAATGATGAGTTTCTACTCCGTGTCATGTCTTGATGTTTTTACATAAGTTAGGATACCGTTTTTATCCTAGGGGAGCCGCCGGTTGTATGGGCAACTGGTTTGGTGTATAGGCACCCGAAACCTTGGGTGGGGGTTTATCCACTCCGGATTTTGAATAAGGAATGGGTGCCATTTTTTCACCCTTAGGTGGTCTTGAGACAAGAAGATTATGGACAATATTTTGATTGACAGTACCCTGTCTTAAGTTTAAAGATGTCCGTTTGTTAAAAGAATGCTTTTCAATACTATCTTTAAGACTTGATTGAAGGAACTACTGTGACGGACGTTAAAAGAAACCACTATATTAAGTGTTAAAACAATGTGATAGTAAATAGAAAACAAAAGAATCATGTGTGAGTGCGGGGTGGTAAGTGGGGATTGACTAAGGTTGTTAATCATGGACGGGTGGACCTGATTAATCAGGTAATATCCATCCCTGCGCACTAAAAACATTTTGAAAACTTCTTCACTTGGAAGAGGAGTCCACCAGCGGCTGTGCCCTCACATCTGTTAGGGGGGAAAAGCGTTGGTTGAGGATACCTTTTCTCAACTTGTGGAAGTTATAGGGCCGAAATAGTTTTGGACTTTTAATATGTTGTTCCGTTTTCGCTTGCGAGGCAGGACTAGGTCTTCTTCTAAGGCTACAGACCCAAGCCATTGTCAATGGTAAAGGTCTATTCCTTGGATTTTTCTTGTTTAGAGACCCTGATTTTTATCAGACCTAGAGACCTGTCAAGGATCCCATCCCGATCTTGGTATTGGCGGGTTAGGGATCTCACACTCTTCCTTTGTTTCTCCCGAGCACTCACCTTGCATGACAGGTACTTCAAGTGGATTTCCTCAACTCCAATAAGAGCGTATACCAAAGGCCTTTTTCCCCACCGGGTTTTTTCCCTTTGGTCATCCAGGTTTTAAGACCCTAATCTAGACCTCATCATCGACTTCTTGTATATATTCCTTCTACATCAGGAATAAGGAAATGGCTACCCAAATTAATCGACAATGAGTTGGAGCAAAAACTGTAGGTCTCCATATGCTTATCAAGAGCATCTTTTATATAAAAGGGTGACAACAAAGCTCCATAAAAAAATGGCAAGTCAAAGAATGGCCTACAACGACAAGCAATGAAAAATTCAGCAAGCAAGCTATCCACAACAATCAAAAGTAGCTCACACAGTGCTTCAACATTGGTGACCTATTGCAGACAACTCAAATTACAGTGGACCTTGAAAGAAAATCCATCATAAACTCCACGCCACAAAGAGGTTCAGTTCTACAAGATCAGACACATCAACATCCATCTTCACGGCGGCTAAGATTGGCAACAAAGAGAAGAATGCGCAACAAGAAGAAAAGTTGCCTCAACAATCAAGCTCAAATCACAAATCAACAACACAATAGCTACGAATCACTCTAGGAAGGGGGGAGTGTCATCAACGACAAAGCACTTCCCACGTTGAAGACCAAGCTTCAAGACAAAGTTGGCTGAAGACCAAGCTTCAAGACAAAGCTGAAGACAATCCTATGACAAGACTACACAAGGTCGTGTCAAGGGACGACACGAGTTAGGAAGGGGGGAATGTTTGAGGACAGATCAAACGGACACCCAATTGGTCGGACACGTAGTCAGACACCACATTTGTACTCTATTAGTTTTCAGAGCTAGTGTAGTAATACTCTGTGTAAATCCTAATTCCAGAGTAGAAATCAATCCCCTGAGTTTTAATGTTGTAATGATATTTGTAAAGGTCCATGTGAGCCAACCACTGGCCATTTAGAAAGCCCTAGGTATAAAGTTCAAAAACTTTAATGTGAAAGGGCTTATCTTTAGAAGAAGAGGGAGCTCAAAAACGTACGCTCAAGCTACGAGTTGCTATGAACTTGTAATCATCGCAGCTAACGATTTGTGTTATTTGTTTTCAAATCCGAAACTTGCATTGTGTTCCTCTTTCTTTGCTCTTTCACTCTAGTGTAAGCATTGTCAGTTTTGTTGTGGTTCGCAACTACGCGTCTGTGAGCTATAATTGCAGACTTGAGTGCTTAAATCATTATTTTTAGTCGTTTTGACCATAGGAGAGTGTTCTTAGACCATAGGGCGACCTTTCTGAACTGATCTGTTACAGTTTTCAGGACCTTTTTCATGATGGATCGTGATTTTGATACCTTCTCGGATTGCGACCAGACTTGCTAGGATAGTGCCCCTAGGTGTCCTAGACCTCCTCCTAAAGTTTCATTGCATTTCGAGTCCGTTCCAGTGCCGAAATGGCGTGATGATCTAGAGCTATGAGAAAGGAAATAGGCAAATTTCCCTGTTCATTGAGTGTTGGTTTGCTTGTTGAGCTAGTGTGTTTGCTTGTTAAGGTTCACTTCATGAGATTGACGATCTCATAGAGTCTCCGTACCCCATCCGAGTCACTTTCCCTGAGTATTTCATTATGTTAGTGCCAGAAAGCTATGTTGCAGACATCCATCGCGGCGACCCACTAAGAATCTCATACCCAAGGTCTATACAATGCCTAGAACCAATTTGTACCAAAAAATGTCAATTTTGGAAGAAAAGTTAACAATCGGGATTATTTACTTTTTGGTCAAAATTGGGGAGTTTTGATATTTTGCCATCATACATCCAAAGTACATGATGTGTTAAGCCCACTGGCCAATTTTGAATTCATTTGGATCTCAAAATCTCAAATTTCCTTTATATCTACTGTTTCAAAGACCTAAAGCCAAAATTTGGTACCATTTTCACCCTATGCATCCAAATGAGCCCGTATTTCACTCATAGCATGTATTTGGTATATACTTCAAGCTTATAAAGCCAAGTCTACAAAAATTTGAAAAATTTTCTCAGCTATATATAATCGCAATTATTTACTTTGATTGCAAATATTTTGTTTAACCACACAGTTTTGTTCTTTGCATGTATTTATGCATCTTTGCTTGTTCAAAAATTGATTTGAAGAAAATTGGACCAAATTATCAGCATTTCAGCCTAAAGGACATTTCAGAGATAATTCAGACAAATCTGCTAACTTTGCACTCTATTCACTGAATAGGAGCCATGCAAGCAGCGGAGAGGGCTAAAAAGAAGCTCAACCAAAAGGAGAAACTATAGGATTTGCCCGCTTATCAACTAGACCCCGAGTTTTTCAAAGCAGCCAAGGCATCATACATCTCTAGAGAATATCTGGAAGAGCACCACACTACAGTCTTCACTGGCAGATTCAAGAGTGAAGAAGGGCATCATGTGGAGTTGCAACTCCTGCCAAAAGAAGTCTATGATGTAGCCGCAAAGCCAGAGACAAAAGAGGCTAACCGCAGGCTGGTGCTCAGGGATTTCTACGAATAAGAGCCTTGCGGAGTGGATTTTCAGAAGGCTTACGAGCTTCTATCCACAATCAAAGAAGATGGAACCGCACAGATATCCGACACCCAAGGGAACAAGGTTGAAGTAGTGATCACTAAAGAGATAGTGGCAAAGGCACTCAGACTGCCCACAAAAGGAATGACCATGCAAGCAAGGGACAAGAAAACTACAAGAACATTTACCAAAGAGACATCCGTGGCTACATTCGCTGACCTTATTCACAAACAAGTGGAAGAGCCAGCTCGTTTGTACCACCAGCACTTCCATTTCTTGGCAAAAAGGCCACCAAGGTACACTACACCAAATCACGTTGTGGCCACCACATTCACTGAAGTTCTCAAGTCGACAACAAGACAATCAGTGGACCACGTGCAGTATGTCCTGACCACTTTGAAGGGCACCAAGAAAGAAGGAAAAATCAAACACTGGGGTACGCCAGAGGTCTTGACTCGAATAGCATATCATGCCATCGGCATGGACGACAACCTATTGCTTGCTCCTGATCAGAACACATGGATATTGGCAACACAACCCTCTCCAAGAGCTACAAGGTCAGGAAAAAGATCATATAAATCTGATGAAGAGTCAGCTCATAGCTCGCTAGAATGGCACAACAGCGAGAACTCCGACAACGAAGAAAAGAAAAGTTGTGGCCACACACCAAGAAGAGCTAGCTCAAAAACAAGCATGCTTTGAAAGAGAGAAACAGGCGTACCAACGCAGTAGACAAGCACAAGGGAAGGACCCAGAAAAATGGGTACCTGCTGCTGCTGGACTTAAATACCCTCGAACGAAGCATCATACAAGAAAAGAGACAGATGATCCAACAGAACATTTAGAAATAATGTACCAAGAGGTTGAAGCTCTAAAGCTAAAGGAGGCAGAAGAAGCTGCTAAGAAAGCCAAAGAGGTGGAAGACCAAAGACAAGCCGAGGAGATGGCTAGAGCAGAAACCCAAGAACAAAGTTATGGATCTCCCGGATCCGCCTCACCGCCTACAGAACAACAGGACCATCCCATGCCTAGCCTAGCTACACCACCATCACCTGCAAGCAAAGACACCAATAAAGAAGCGGAGCCTGAGAAAGAGAAAGATTCTGAGTCCACCAAACAAACAAAATTTGCACAAGAGGCTGACCACCCCAATAGACAAAAAGAAAAAGAAGCCGAGCCAAAACAAGAGAAGGCCGCCAAAGATACTCAAAAGCCTGAAGAGGAAAAGGCAAGTGAATCTGTACAAGAGTCTGATAGAGAAGCAGATGCAGAAAAAGAGTCTACCACTGCACATGAGAAAGAAATCGAGCCAGAGAAGGTAGAAAGTCTGACACCTGAAGAGACAGCAAGGTCTGAGCCAACACCCTCTACTACTCATGTAGAAACTACCGAGGTATCAAAGCCTCAGGATGACCAAGAAGAAGACCGACCATCTACCTCCACACGAGAACCACCAGCAGTTATGACGCAGCAGGAAGCCACACATGAGGCTGTAGGCACATCTCAGTTGGCAAGACAAGACGAGTGGCAGTCAAACGACGAGGTAATAATTCAAGTCAATTAATATGCATGACAGATGCAGGAAATGACACAGAGACTCCGTTCAGTAGCATTGGACTGCAGCACAAAGGCCAAAGAACTTGAGATGGTGATCGACGCTCTCTAAGGAGAGTTAGAAGAGAGGATGACTGTCATCATCGACCTTCAAAGGCAGGTGCAAGAGATGAAGGCAGAAGCTGAACAACATCAATTAGCCAGAGATAGGCAACAAAACGAAATGGAGGAGTTAGGTGATCTACTCACTTAACTATTCGATGCCTGTAAAGCAAAAGATGAGCAGCTGACAGAAGTTACGAATGAACTTCTTACGACATCTCTGTCAGCTCAAACAATTCAAGTGCAATTAGATGTTGCCAATTACTCATTACAATACTCTGAACAACGGATAAATGATCAGGCAATCTTCTTACGGCAAATCAAAGAAAATCTAGCCGTGGCCTCGATCAAAGGAACTGATGGAGTGTACAAGGCACTAGAGAAGAAAAACAAAGACCTTGAATTGGAATTAAATCTAGAACAATCACAGCGCAGAGACTTGGCACTGATGCGGGTTCAGAGAGAGGAGGACCTCCTAAAGGAGATAGCAGAACTCAAGCGAATTAATCAACTCCTTAGAGATGGGAAACTAGACACGCAGGAAGAGGCATGCACTTTAGAGCTACCACAGATAGACATACCCTCAGTCTCGTTTGCTGAGTTTGAGACACAGTCCACGACAGAGCCGAGTGGTGAGATGAGGATTTTCAAATTAATATCACAGATGTAGAAACAGTGCCAATGGTCCAGCTGTCAAAAGCTGAAGAAGACGCACTGAAGGAGAAGATCACCCTAGAGGTGGATGAGCAGTGGAAAGACGCAATGGATTGGGAGTTGAGAGTTTTACACTCTGTCAACGTCACTCAACTCACTCTCAATCAGATCAACGCTCAATGGCACCAACAATCCCTGCCATACCCTCTCATCAAAGTGGAATTATTACAGGTAAAAGAGAGGCTGTACAAAGATATGCAAGAAGATGGCGCAGATAAAGACCACCCAAAGTGGAGGTTAAGCTGGTTGAACAAGAATCCGAGATACCTGATTCTGTTCACAAGAGCACCTACAGCCCTTCAAACAGATCCAACCTTTTGTCTTGTACCCAGAGTAAGGACATGGCAAGCACATGAAGCAGTGCAAAAGAAGAGGCCAACTTGGCTTAACTTCCCCAGGCTACCATCTCCAGAGAGAGGACAAGCAACAGAGGAATACATGGTGAAAACCCTAACGGGCGCCATGTCTTTCTTCAAGAGTCTACCAAATCTCTCTTGTGCCATGTTATATAAAATTTGTAGAATTTTGTTCACATGTATACAAGTTTTTAATGAGCCTGAGCAAACAGGAGCCCCATGGCTATCATTTTTGGAAGGAAACAAAGCCTTATGCTACAATCTAAGTGGGCACCCTTCAAAATAAGTCCTTTATAGATTCTATACCAGATGTATGTTCTTGCCATAGAATAATATGTTGTCCTTTGAAGAAGCTTTCTACACTAGATTCTTCACCTGGCGAATGAAGATATTTGCACCGGTGATCAGCAACCTAACATCCAGGTTTGTAGGCTACTCAACGATGGACCTGAAGAATAAAGTGACAATGCAATTTCTGAAAGTGCCCGACAAAGAATGAGAATCAAATACCAGAAGGCACTGGATGTGCTTAAAGACCGCCTTGCCAGCCCCGTCAACCCAAAGACTATTTCAACCCATAAAGTTGTGTCAAGGAGGGTGGGAATGTCAGCAACAAGCTAACACGGACATCATTTTTCGGAGTTCTCTTTGTAGAACATTTATTATTTTGATTAATCGAGAATATTGTAACTCTTATTTTCTCAGATAAATTGTGTAATTAATGATCCGGGGCTACAAGCTTCCAGATTGTATCAGCCAGTCATTACCTAGCTTTTGTAGAACTCCAGATTATTAGTTTTGACCACCCAAAAACTGAAGTCGCGGAGCAGAGCGTAGATTGACTCTCTCTCTCTCTCTCTCTCTCTCTCTCTCTCTCTCTCTCTCTCTCTCTCTCTCTCTCTCTCTCTCTCTCTCTCTCTCTCTCTCTCTCTCTCTCTCTCTCTCTCTCTCTCTCTCTCACACACACACACACACACACACACACACACACACACACACACACACACACACACACACAGATACATAGAGAGCTTACACAATATGCAGAGAAGTCGTTTGAAGGGTTATCTCCCAAAACCTTATTATCCACAAAAGTATAAGTGAGTATATACAAAGAGTTAGCGATAAGTGAGTTAGGCAGGCAGCCGGCCATATCCGTATAAGAGGCCACTTGGGCTTTAATCCCAACAACCTCCCACTTAAAGTCCAATGTTGCACTTTAAGTAACTGTAGATCTATGAACATAAATGTACAAAGATTTACATGGTTGCCACCTATCCAATGCCCAATAACTCACGACGATGCACAAAGCCCTCTCCTGGAATTCCCTTTGTGAGTAGATCAACAGGATTGTCCTTGGTGTGGATCTTCAGTAGTTGTATATGCTTGTCTTCTAGTACTTCCCTAATGAAGTGATATTTCACATCAATATGCTTAGTCTTTGAATGGAACATTGGATTCTTTGCCAATTGTATAGCACTTTGACTATCACAATATAACTCTGGCATATCTACTTTGATTCCCAAGTCTGCTACCAATCTACCAAGCCAGATAGCTTCTTTGCATGCCTCATTTGCTGCAACATACTCACCTTCTGTAGTAGATTGTGTAATACAATCTTGTAATCGAGATCGCCATGATATGGCACCTCCATCCAATGTAAAGACATAGCTTGATGTAGATCTCCTCTTATCCAAGTCTCCTGCATAATCTGAGTGAGTGTATCCTCTAACACTCAAATCCTGACTACCATAGCATATGCGCATACTCTTTGTATGTTTTATGTATCTCATGATACCTTTCACTGCCTCCCAATGTTTCTTGCCGGGATTTGACATATATTTGCTAACCACTCCCACTGCAAATACAATATCCGGACGTGTATCAATCATTGCATACATCAAAGTACCCACTGCAGACGCATATAGAATCTTATCCATTTCAGCCTTTTCTTCCTTAGACACATGACAATCTTGTTTGCTAAGTTTCACATATGGTGGCAATGGAACACTCAATGCCTTTCCCTTCTCCATATTGAAACGTTGCAAAACTTTGTCAATATACTCTGTTTGAGATAAACAAATCAACTTCTTTGATCTGTCTCTCTCAATGCGCATACCAAGTATATGACTTTCCTCACCCATGTCTTTCATGTCAAAGGATTTTTCCATCTTTGACTTCAAAGCTGAAATTTCTTCCAAGTGTTTGCGAGCAAATCAACATGACATCCACATACAAAATAAGGATCAGCCAACTGCCATCCTTAGCCTTCTTTGTATATAGACAGTGATCGAACTCACTACGTTTGTAGCCTTGAGAAAGCATAAACTTGTGGAACTTATGGTACCATGCCCTCGGTGATTGTTTTAAGCCATAAAGACTCTTTAACAACTGGCATACCAAATCTTCCTTGCCTTTCTCAACAAACCCTTCTGGGCTGCTGCATGTAAATTTCCACATCTAAATCACCATGCAAGAACGTTGTCTTGACATCCATTTGGTGCAACACCAAATCCAATATGGCAACCAATGCAAGAAACAATCTTAATGTAGTCATCTTGACCACTGGAGAGAAGAATTCATCAAAGTCAATGCCTTGTTCTTGCCTAAAGCCCTTGGCAACAAGCCTTGCTTTGTACTTTGGCTGACTATCATGAGCGGTGATCTTATACCTGTAAACCCATTTACAAGGTAGAGCCTTTTTGCCCTGTGGTAATTTAACTAGCTTCCATGTCTGGTTTTTATGCAGAGCTGTCATCTCTGACTGCATGGCCAACTGCCATTTTTTCGAGTCAACCACTTGTAATGCTTCCTTGCAACAAGATGGTTCTCCGCAATTTGTGAGCATGACATAATTTAGAGATGGCACATAATGATGAGTCTTACAGGATGGCGAGCGAGTTTTTTCGAACAGTGAAAAAAATGAGCGAGTCCTTCAATAAATTTTTCTATGAATTAGAGAGATTTTTAAAAGTGATATAAGACACAAGAGACATGGCAGTTGTGATAGGATAAGGGAATTGTGGGCCAATGTGAGAATGGGCCTTGCGAACGACCTACGTGTCCATGGGGTGTTGGTAGGACAACTATAGCCAAAGAGAATGACTACTTCTTTGCTATCCTAGGGACACATCCTAAGGCCACATTCAGGGGTGTTTCCTCTATGTCTGTTGCTTTTATTGGCAAAGCAAGTTTATGTTGGTTGCCAAGCCTACCAGTTTTTGGGTTCCCTTAGAAACCATGCTCTTCCATCTTGCGTTTGTGTGGGAAGTGCAAATGCAGAGCTTCAAGCAATTAGAATGTGAACATGTAGCAGAAAAAACAACTAATAGGAAATTTTGTGTTATACCTTTCTATGCACCTGCGTCCACCCTTTGTGAACCTACTGTCTTCACCTAAACTTAATCTAAATACTGCTATATCATATTTGTTGTTCATGATTATAACCTACTTTTCAATATTTTTCTCATATATAGCAAGCCACAAAGTTGTCGATCTCTTGCCTAATATTTGCAAAAAGTTGAATTTTAGTGTACTTTGAATTGATGCAAATCATGAGTGCTATTTTAGAGGGTTGCAAAGGCTGTCGCTCCATTTTGGTTGCTGCTATTGATGACAACCCCAAGTAGTATTATAGCTGCTTTGATTTAACATGGATGATGAGCGTTAATTTATAATCGCATTATCATTATCTACAATTTATCTTGTTATTTTGTGCCTTTCAACTAATTGTGCTTTCATTAAAGTTTATCTAGAGCCATGTATAGCCTAGGCATAGTCTAGTTGAAATCACCCCAACAACCAATAGAGCAGGCCCTTTCATGCCCCTCTTAAACAACAAAATCTTTCTACTCCTCCCCACTAGTTATGCATTGTAAGTGAACGAAAAGGATGGTTCTCACTTCCTCTTTGCACGTGTATAAGGCTAAATAGCTCGTCTGTTGTGAGCAAACCAGCCTATGTACTTCTCCCCATCAATTAGCTACTCCTATCAAAATCAGTTGCTACCATGTGTTGGAAATCTACCACTACATGATTGGCCCCTTTCAGCAACCCTTATCACTGTTGCCAATCGCATCTCTCCTCGTATGCACATTATAGCTGATAAAATAGTGGTGCTCTCTACAAGTGAGGCAGCTTGCATCTTGGCCGAGCTCTGTAAAAGCAACTACACCCCACTCCGTCTGAGGTGGCCGTCTCAGGTGCCATATAATCCATTAAATCAGAGGGATTGTAATCCCAATAAGAGCTATCATCAATAGGAGTAGCCCAAAATAGAGTCACGGTCTTTGCAGTCCTTGAAAATAGCACTTATCATTGCTAGCTAGAACTCGTATGCTCCAACAAAGACTACTTTGGAGGTATGTGATACAGTTTTTGAAAATAAAAAGAAGAGGAGAATTAACAAATATTCTCATGATGCAATCCGCATAAAAAGGTCGAACTTCAGTTGGATGGTCACGCTTAGTGGTAGATGGTGGTGCATGCGCATGCGACAAGTATGTAGTGAACGTTAGGACTCTCTCTCTCTCTCTATCTCTCTCTCTCTCATATGAAGGCCACATGGAAGGCTCTATCTCTGTGATGTGATGCACAATATTGCAACGCTCTTTTTCTGTCTGCAAGTTATAATTGAAGAAGCCCATTACGGGCTGACTCTTGGGCCTCTTGAATAACAAGTCTTGAGTTCAACTCTCATCAAACAGATCTTTGAGGCCTCTTGGGATGGTTTCCTACGACGTTAAAATCCTCTTCTTCTTCTTCTTCTTCTCTCTCTCTCTCTCTCTCTCTCTCTCTCTCTCTCTCTCTCTCTCTCTCTCTCTCTCTCTCTCTCTCTCTCTCTCTCTCTCTCTCTCTCTCTCTCTCTCTCTCTCTCTCTCTCTCTCTCTCTCTCCTCTCTCCCCCCCCCCCCCCCCCCCCGGTTTAGCCCTAGCCCATGACAAGCCTGTAGCCACCGTGATATTTCTCTCCATTTGAAAAGCTGCAACCTAGCTCGCTTGCTCTCATGCACTCACTCACTCTCTCTCTCTCTCTCTCTCCTCTCTCTCTCTCTCTCTCTCTCTCTCTCTCTCTCTCTCTCTCTCTCTCTCTCTCTCTCTCTCTCTCTCTCTCTCTCTCTCTCTCTCTCTCTCTCTCGCTCTCTCTCTCTCTCTCTCTCTCTCTCTCTCTCTCTCTCTCTCTCTCTCTCTCTCTCTCTCTCTCTCTCTCTCTCTCTCTCTCTCTCTCTCTCTCTCTCTCTCTCTCTCTCTCTCTCTCTCTCTCTCTCTCTCTCTCTCTCATCTCTGACAAAATACACGAGGAACTTGTGTGCCCTAGAAGATATTACGTAGGTTCAAATGCAACGAGCGAAAAAAAAACAAAAACCTCATCGGTATACACCTTGCGAACACTGCTGTAACCAGTCTGCGCCGGCGCGGACTGGTTTGGACAGCTTACACAAGGCTCATGCGGCTGACGCAGTTTAGAAGCTAATCAAGTTCATAACGAGATTGATTGTGTGCGCTACTTTTGACCAGCCTCATTGTTCTTGGATTTCACACTGCATATTTGGAGGCAATGGTAAATGTTTTCAGTCAGTGTACTGCTCGGGCTATGAAAAAATTTGAGACTATGCTTCTTGAGGCTGAAGCAAAGCAATTTGACCATTTTGAAGTTGACATGGAGCAAGAGTATTCCAGCTTGGCTTTGGACATTATTGGATTGAGTGTGTTCAATTATGATTTTGAATGCATAGCAAAAATGTCTGCGGTCATACAGGTATGTGTTTCTCTTAAGCCAAGCACTTCTGCTTTTATGATACAAAGAACGACACGTGCACGTAGGAGGCCGCTGGCATGTTTTGCAAGTAAAGCGCTCATCGTCTTACATTTTTCTGTACTTTGTTAATGATTGCATATGGCCAAGATAACTGCTTTGAGGCGGACATTGTGATTGTTTATATCCCAAGAAATGTTGTGCATATGTCACAATGCCTCCTAATCAGGCAGGCTGCTTGGCATCATGATTGGCAAATATACTGCGAACTCACCCCCACTAACAACCCACATTCACATTCACCTCTTGACAATGCTCAAACAATGTCTAGATTGGACACCAACTGCCTTGGATGTCCTATAATTGACTAACAGCAATGTTGTACATAACTTCTCCCCCAACAAAATTAGTCTTTTTCTTTAAGAGGTGGCATCAAGACTCGGATAATGAATAGCCCCTCCTTCCATTCCACCTGAGGGAGGGTGCACACAGCTATTAGAGTGGCTCTGCAACATAGCAAAATTGCCCCCAATATCGAATACTCAATGAAATTGGGCCCCATAAGTGATGCCACATCAGATGTCCTGCGGCGTAAGAGAAAACAAGAGAACTTTCCAACCGATTGAAATTCACCATTCAGACTTCTGCATATTATAAGAGTTATGTATTTAGCATCATTTCCAAACAGATTAATTTCACTGTTGACTTAAGGAGTGGTTGTGATTGGACTGAACTTTTACTTGTTCTCCCCCAGATTAAATATTGCATATCACCAAATCTACGCCTGCTGAAAACTGCATGATATGAACACACAACAGCTCAATTCAAGGACTTGAAGCAAGGAAAATTCTCCTGGAGACTGATGGAACTTATCAGTTTTGGCCGTCGACGTTATTTGGATTGATTCTCCCAAAGCTTCCTAGTGTCAAAACTAAATCAAGCAATGACCCTCTGTGCTTATGTAACTGGGATCATGCCAAGTCATCATTGATGTAGATGAGTCAAAATTAGTTTATTCTTTAGGAGTGATCCGTTCAGCTTCTCGGCTCTTAACTTTTGATGTGTAGGCGGCTTATGGTACATTGTATTAGGCTGAGCACAGATCCACATTCTACATCCCATATTGGAAGCTACGCTTCGCGAGCTTGGTAGTCCCTCGCCAACGGAAATTTCAAGAGGACTTGAAGGTGATTAATGCTTGTCTTGATGGATTGATCAAGGGGGCACGACAGACTCGCCAGGTTTGTTCTTCGCGTGCCTAATGCGTAACCTCTCTTTTCCATACAAAACTTTGATACGTATTCCACCGATCTATTCATTTTACATACAACATTGTTTAAACTTAAAACAGGTGTGGTCGTAGGGCCATACTTCATACTTTCACGCTCTTTCTTATAGATTAATAGTGTCTTTGTAGGCTCACTTGAAATATCTTTTGTGTGTATGTACATTAGATACAAAGCTTTGTGCTAGTAATTATTTATATTTTTTGATGTTAAGGAGAAGATTAAAGAAATCCTTCGCTTTACCTCTCCTTACTAGAGCAACTATCTACAACTTGCTTTCATCGTTTTGCATGCGTAGAGATATCATGTAGAGCTAAAAATCCGCTATCATGCAGAGATGTCATGCAGGCCTTTACTTGACCAATGCATTGGAATAATAATGACAAAGCTTGTGAAACAGATGCAACACAAGTTTAACAAACACTTCGGCAACTCTTATCCACTAGTGTGGCCTTCAAGAAGTTTGCCACAACTAGCTGGGAGCAGGGAGGTCGTAACTATAGATGTCTGACCCATTTGTGTTGAGAAGTTGGTCAAATTTAATATAACATGAGTATTTTCTCCAATATACCTCACGCTCACATCAATTTATCAAGGGTGTTGCTTATATTTGCTCGAAAATTGGCTTTGCTCGATTTTCTTTGCTCGTTGATTGGAAAGCCCCCATAATGATCAGGTGGTTTGGAGACACACTCAAAACGTCTCACCACAACTGATTCTGCCTCTCTAGCCACTATAGGCTGTTCTTGAGCCTGACCATGCTGTCTTGATGTGCTAGCACTAGTTCCATCTTCCCTGAAGACAACTCTTCTGATCTCCTCTGCCTTCTCTGGCTTAGCATGAAACTTGGCTTCATTGAAATGCACATCATTTCTACGAATAACTTTTTTGGACTCACGATCCCAAAGCCGGTAACCCATCTCGCCCGATTCTCCGTAGCCAAGAAATATACACTTCTTGCTCTTTGGTTCTAGCTTATTCCTGAACTCCTTAGGAATATGGATATAAGCTTCACAACCAAAGACTCTGAGATGCTTATACGAAGGTGCCTTGCCTGTCCATAGCATCTCGGCCACTTCACTCTTATCCAGAACCCTACTAGGAGACCTGTTGATCAAATGGACTATTGTAGCCACTGCTTCCGCCCAAAATCCATCAGGAAACTCAGCATTTGACAACATGCTTCTAACCTTCTCTTGTATGGTCCTATTCATACGTTCTGCAACCCCATTCTGTGAAGGATTATATGGTGCAGCAAGTTCCCACTTAATCCCTTTTGGTTCACAAAAGTCTTGAAAAGCTTTGGAAACGTACTCTCCACCATTGTCAGTTCTCAAGCACTTCAGCTTTTGACCACTCTGATTCTCCACAAGCTGCAAGAATATCTTAAAGACCTTGAGACCTCATCCTTGTGCTTCAAGAAGTAAACCCATACTTTGCGAGAATAGTCATCTATGAATGTACAAAAGTACGTTGCTCCCCCTAGTGACAAACTAGGCATTCGTCCGCATAGATCAATGTGCACAAGAGCTAATCGTTCGTCCCTACGATTCCTCTTTGATCTGTGTGGTTCCTGTGTTTGCTTACCATAAACAAAATGCTCACAAAACTCGAAATCTTGAAATGAAAAACCAGGCAAATAACCATAATGAGAAAGTATTTGCATTCCTCTTTTTGACATATGTCCCAGCCTACGATGCCACAGTGACACACTTGGCTGCTCAATCACATTAATTACATGGTTTTTAACCTCTGAAACATGTAAAGTGTACAGAGTTCCTAACTTGCTGCCATGTGCTATAGTCATCGAACCTTTGGAGATCTTCCAAGCGTTGTTCCCAATCACATAACCCGCATCATCCAACTTCCCTATACTGATCAAGCTCTTTCGGATTGCTGGAACATGTCTGACATTCTTGAGCCATAAAGAAGAGCCATTTTGAAACTTCAACTGCACATCTCCCACTCCAAGTATGCCACAAAATTTCTCATTTCCAAGTCTGACATAATCTTTAGTAGCCACATATGATGTAAACCACTCTTTGTGCGGAGAAACATGTAAAGATGTCCCTGAGACAATAATCCAATCACTCATAGCATGTGCATCCTCTGCAGTCAAGAAAACAGAATCAAGATTGCTTGTGAGGAAGATGTCACCAGCTGCTATACCAAAATCACTGTCTGAACCAGATCTTGTGACATTCTCCTCTTCAATCTTCATTGAACTCTTTTGTTCATCTTGCTCAGAACTCTTTGTTTTTCCTTTTTCTTGTTTCCACTTCGTACAGTCTCTCTTCATGTGACCCTTCTTGCCACAATGGTAGCATTCTATGTCATCCTTTGACTTCGAGTCACGAGACTTACTTCGATTTTGTGCCTTCTTACCCTTCTTCTCTTTAGACTGTTGTCTCCCTTGAACGACCAAAGCACTATTTCCTTTGCCTTTGTCAATGTTCTTCCTGTTCACTTCCCTCTGTGAGCAAGATGCCTTCTACAATGGCACTTGTAAGACCTTCTGGCACGACAGAATTACTTAACGCTGTATGAAAAGTAATCCTCCTGTAGTACAAGATGTTGTTGAGGGACAACTGGCTCAAGCAATTATTAGAAGGTCTACAAGAGTTTCAAGGCCTCCTGATAGATTTACTCCCTCACTGGACTACGTTATGTTGAAAGATTGCGGAGAGCCTTCCTGCTATAAGAAAGCTATGTCAACGCATGACAAGGCAAAGTGGGAGAAAGATATGCAATAAAAAATGGAGTTGTTGCATAAGAATAAACTTGGAAGTTGGTTCGGTTGCCTAAAGGTAAAAAGGTGTTACCATGCAAATGGGTGTACAAGCAAAAAATTACACCTCATGATAATAAACACAAGTACAAGGCACGACGTGTTGCTAAAGGATTTAAGCAACAACAGGGTATTGAATTTTATGAGATCTTTTCTCTGGTTGTCAAGATGACTACTCTGCGGTGTTTACTTGCATTGGTTGCTAAAGAAGACATGAAACTTGACCAGATGGATGCCAAGATGGGGTTCTTGCATGGTGATCTTTAAGAAGAAGTTTATATGAAGCAACCAGAAGGTTTTGTTGAGAAGGGCAATGAAGACTTGGTGTGTCAGCTAGAAAAGACTCTTTACGATCTAAAACAATCATCAAGGGAGTGGTATAATAAATTCTACTCATTCATGCTCTCTCAAGGCTATAAACATAGCAATATGGACCATTGCCTCTACACTAAGCGAGCTAATGATGGTAGTTTGCTGATTTTGGTCCTTTATGTGGATGATATGTTAATTGTCAAGAAATAAAAGGATGAGATTTCAACCTTGAAATCAGAGTTACATGCAAACATTGAAATGAAAGACATGGGTGAAGCAAGCCATGTCCTTGGTATGTGCATTAAGTGAGACAGATGCAAGAAATTGGTTTATTTGTCTCAATCTGAGTACATTGCTAAAGTGCTCAAGCGTTTCAGTATGGAGAAGGGGAAGGCATTGAGTACTCCATTGCCTCCATATGTGAAACTTTCTAAAAGTGATGCCCTAAGTCTGAAGAGCAAAAATATTGAAATGGCACAAGTGCCTTATTCTTCTGCAGTTGGGAGTTTGATGTATGCTATGATTGCTACACATCATGATATTGCTTTTGCAGTGGGAGTTGCCAGCAGATATATGTCAAATTCAGGCAAGAAACATTGGGAGGCAGTGAAAGGGGTTATGCGATATTTGAATGGTACAAAAGACATGTGCATTTGCTTTGGAAGAAAGGAAGCATGCGTAATGGGTTACACAGATGCAGATTATGCAGGAGACTTGGACAAGAGAAGATCCACTTAAGGCTATGTTTTTGAATTCACTGGAGGTGCAGTTTCATGGCGATCTCATTTGCAAGATTGTGTTATCTTGTCTACTACAGAGGCTGAATATGTTGCAGTTTTATAAGCTTGCAAGGAAGCTACATGGCTTGGTCGGTGTGGGAGACTTGGAAATCAATGTTGAGATGCCTGTGTTACATTGTGATAGCCAAAGTTCTATACAATTGGCAAAGAATCCAGTGTTTCATGCAAAGACAAAGCATGTGGATGTGAAGTATCACTTCATTCGTGAGGTGCTTGAGGACAAGTGATTGCAGCTTGCCAAAATTCACACCACTGAGAATCGTGCTGATCATCTAACAAAGGGCTTACCTTCAGAGCGATTTGCACATTGTCGGACACTCATGGGCATTGGGTAAATGACTATGGTCATTGTCTACTTGTATTGTATGTATATATACATTGTCACCCCAGCTTAATAGCACATTTGTCCTTTAAGTGGGAGGTTGTTGGGGTGGTAAAGCCCAATGTGCTGAGCCTGAGTGTTGGGTGGCCGGAGACTAACTGGGAACTAATACTGACCATTATTCTACATAAAAATAAGGACTCATAACCCTAACACTATTGTGTTTGGAGTCCACCCAAACCTGTGTCTCCTCTCTTCTTCTCTCTTCTCCATTGATGCACACACACACACACATGCTCTCGCATGCGCACCTCAGTTCCTTCCTGCAAAAAGAACATCATTTCTTCATACCAAGTCCATGGAAAGTTTTCTTGATTCGGAACAATTTCTTAATTTTGGATATTCTTATTCAGCTTATTGCTGCTTCAACTTTTTCTTTTGCTTCTACTCTAAAGAGATGCATATCTAGAAACTTTTCATCCACTCCAGTTGGTGCTTCCTTAGAATCCAGTCGAGACAAGTAGTCCATAATGATTTGTTGTGCACTCGAACAATGCGCCACTACAAATTTTCATTCTTGTAGTAAAATCATCCACCTAGTAAGACGATCGACCAAATTCTGCTATTGCATAAGGAACAATAGTGTTGAGTGATCCACATGGAAATAGAATAGTATTCCCAACAAATAATGTCAAAATTTCTTCACGGAATAGATCATTCCTAAGCATCCTTTCTCCATGACCAAGTAATTCCTCTTAGCTTCTAAAAGTCTCCTACTAGTATAATACATAGGTCAGAACCATCTGATCATTGTTTCCTGCATTAGTACACTTCTAATTGGCACATTTGAAGCATCCACAAAGACATGAAAGTTACTGTCCCAATTTGGAGGTAACAAAAACGGAGCTCGAGTTAGGATTATCTTCAGTCATTGATAAGCTAAATACCATTTTGGAGTCCACTTGAACTCTAGCCCACTTGAACTCTTTCTTGTCTAGATGTGCCAAGGCATTCAACGAAACCGCAATATGAGCTAGAATCCACAAACGCCATCCATGCCACCGAACCTACCCCAAAAATTGAGAAGTTTCTTTTGGATATTTCAAAGGTGGAGCTTGTATAATGGCCATAATTTTGTTGGGGTCTACTGCAATTCCATCTTTTGAGATGATATGGTTTAACAACATTTCACTTGCCATTGCAAACACACACTTGCCATTTTTGTCTTTGGCTAATCAACAATAGCCATGTGGACTTGGTTGTAGACAATGTATCCATCCGCAAAAGAGTACATCATGACCTTTGACTTCATCTAAAGTTAAATCTAAAAAAGCAACAAAAATGGATTTGATATTGTAGCTGCATTCAATCTGTGGTAGTACACACAAATTCTGAGCTTCTTTTTTTTTTTAGCACAACCACTATTGAAGAAATCCATCTTGGATTCTCGGGACTATAAAACCCACTTTTAGTACTCTACCGACTCTTCTTTTACTTTTTTTTTGCATATTTTGGATTCATTTAGTACCTGGCTTCCTTAGATGACATAACATTCTTCTTCAAGTTACTACTATGTTGACAGAATCTGGGATCTAGGAATTTTATACCCATGTGGTCCCATGTTAACACATCTATGAATTTTGTTAGCAGCTTTATAAGGTCTATCCAAAAATTCTCTTCTAGATCCACACATATCTTCACTGATTCGGGTTCTTTGTGGTTCGAGATTCACCTCTTGGATAGTTTCTTCCTTCACTTGAGACACCTTGTTCATCTTCTTTTCAAATTCTCTTTCCTATTGTAGTAACTCTAACTCCATCAACTCCGACTTGACTTTGGTCTCCGTATCAAGACATTCATCCTCATGATTGATACTTATTCTCGCTTCTGCTCATCACCGTTTGGTTGGGACATTTTTTTTGTATAAAGCTTCTAGATTGCTTCCGCATCCAATGTACAAATTACCATCGAATTTCGATTTGCTTCCAAAAATTTGGCTTCTTCTTTATCCAAAAATCCTTCGAGTATATTGACTGGCTCTGCTACAATAGGCCAATTCGTCTCACACACATGATTGAATTGATACAAAATCAGTATTTTTCATGCTCCTCTCTAGATACTTAGTGTATGTTTTGCCCGATTTTGTTTCACCTTAGCTTGCTATAGCCATGGTCATCCCTAAAGAATATTGTAATCAGACTTCATTCCCTGGAGATCCAACACGACAAAGGACACCACAAAGGGTATCCCTTTGATTTCAAAGTTTATGCCTCTCAGAATTTCGAGTGATTTGCCATCCAAACAAAGAATGGAACTAGTTCCAAACTTCCAGTTCTCACCATCCATGCTTCTTGCATGTTTCCCAATTCATAATATTGACTCGAATCCACCATTCACCAGGACATTTTGAATATTGATTCCCTGGATCTCAATCATCTACGAAAGATTCCATCTCTTCATGTGTAATTTTATAGTTCCCACTCTCTATGTGCAACTTTATGGGTTCTTGGTCCCAATTGCGGAGCCAACAACTAGTTTTTAAATGTTTGTACAAGTTGGAGCATATCCCCAAACTTCACTAGGATTGGTAGTTGTATAATTGCCTCTCAAAACATCCAGCTAGTATGTTCCCTTCATAGGTTCCTATCCTAGTATTGTATTGGTTGGTTTCTCCTCTGGGGCTTCATAAATGATTCTAACAACCACCAAGTTGTGCTATTTTATATGTGCATGTTCCTCTGGGGAATTGGAGGCTTCTATACAATTTCCATCCCAATTTCCTCAAGTGGGCTCTACTGGTCCTAAATTTGCATTGCATCTAGTTTGGGAAGGGCATGTGGTATGAGAATTGGCTCCTTCTCTATCCATTGAATTGAATTCTTCAGGACACTGATCTAGTCTGTGACCGTTGGTTAAAGTACCACCTTTGGAATTGGATGAATCTCTTGTTTGAATTAGGTAATTACTTTGACTTTTGGTTCGAGAGTCTATAACTCTTTTTCCAGCTCATCATCTATTGATGCCACAATCTCAATGGACACCATGGTGGTACTGGATGATTTTTCTTTCTTTGGTCTCTTTAGATCATACTCCTCAGCTTTAGGACATTAACTACGCCAATGATCATCCTCCAAGAAAAAAGAATAGCGCTTTTGCCTGGGTGGGTAGAAGTTAGATCAGCCTCCACCTCAGCCATAGCCATCTCAACCATATCCGCCTCAACCATATCCACCTCAGCCATAGCCACCTTGACCATATCCACCATGACCAGATCTGCCACGACCAACTTGATTAGACGGGACCACATAGTTTTGCTACGTTTTTTGCTGTTGTGCTGGTTGTAAAACTACAACCGCATTTGCTACTTGACTGGTTTATTGTTTTTCTAATATTACCAATTTACTACCATTGGATGGTGTTGTGATTTATCTTCTGGAAGATGTCATAGCAAAGCTTGTTGAAGGCAGAATTTCTATCCTCATGCATGTCATTCAGACACTTGGTACATTGCAGTTTCAAGGTTTTGGCTTTTGAGGTTTTCTCCTTTCCTACCGTCACCTCCAGGGCCTTCTTATTGAATTCCTTGGTCTTAGCTGATCAAGTAAGAGGATCTTTTTCCTCGTTCGCTATTTCATTCTCATATGATTTATTGTTTGTGTCTTCTTCCAAGTCATTATCTCTTAACTATTTCTTAGATTTCTTGATCCACCCAAGGAGCACCCAAGGATCTTTCTACCACCTTTGCTGTAAACATCACTTTTTTCAATGGCACTATTTCTAGATTTGTGGTTGTGAGGGTAGTGTGGAGACTTTTTTGCAAACCTCATACTTAATAGGAGTTCAAAATCTCATCAGCTGAATGAGTTGTACCCACTCTTTGGGATAACATGCAAAACTTAGCGGTGTATGTTTCTAAACTAGAACATTTTTTCTTGGAAAGCCGCAAGTGCTCCAACATATGTGAATTTATCTTCTCTATGTGGAATCTCTTTAGGAAAGAAACAACAATATTTGTAATGTTTTTGAAATAATCCACTAAGTATGTGCAAGTCATTTGGAAGCTTTACCGCTCAATGATGTTTCGAGTACTGCTTTGTTATGCACCACATCATCACTACCATCCAAAAGTGCATATCATTTATCAAAGGACCGCACATGGGAATCAAGATCTTCATTTGATTTACCCGCAAATTTACTATATTTCAACCCATGATGCTTGTTGCCTAGTCCTGCTATTCTAGAAACTTTTTGTATTACCAAGCGAATCCAAACAATGTCTCCCTTTGGCTTGGTTGGGTCCAAAATAGACAGTACGCTTTTGTTAGGGGTCCTACCCTCAGCGTTACTACCTTCAAAATGTAATCTGACAAATGTAGGGATAAGCGGGTTGAATTAATTAGTGCAGCTTGGATTGCTGCTACAAACAAGGAAGGAGGGGCTCTTTGAAGAGAATCTAGAGTGGATTCAGACCTTTCTACCAAATGTACCAATTCATCTGGGTCCACTTGGGTTGATGTATTGGTCACTTTGATTGTTTCTTGCTCCCCTAATGATTTGGCTGTTTTGTGAGAGTGGTATCACCACTTAGGCAAGGATGTCTCACAGCCTGCATCTCTCCCTAGGCAGCTCAAAAATGAGAGAAGGAAAACCATGAGACCTTGTCTGCCAAGACATGCTATCCACCATGCCGCAATAGTTAGTGCCATGGACCCAAACACCATGAAGGTTGTTGATTTGTGGGGTTGATCATGGTCTCCAATGTTAACTAGGGGTACATGTTAGTATACTGCCAAAGTTAACACAAAAAAACTTAATACAAACACATACACCACAGTTAAGGTACAAGAGACCCTAGACATTATTCAAGATAGTACATAAGAACACATAAACATATAAAGAAAACATTGTGTTTCATTCCTGAAATAAAGGTATCAAAAAATTACATAGTTCATAGCCGGACTTAAATAGTACATCCCTTTGTGAGGTTCCTAACAAGTATAACATTACAGATCCCACCTTTACATATTTGACTAAGGTTCCTGCGGCCTAACATTGAGCAACATCAAGATTTTCACTTTCCTTCTCCTCAGCAAAAAAATCAATTTATTCCTCCTCTAGAACTTCACTTTTCTCAAGTTGTAAGACTGTGGTAGCATTAGCATTTTGTCCCTCTTTGTCTGTATCTTTGTCTGCCTTCTGCTCTTTATCTTGCATTTCAACTTTGAGAAATAGGAGGAAAAGTCCTTTGGAACTAGGTCAAGGCTTCAAATGGACAAGACAAGCAGTGGTTGTTGGGAAAATTAAAGAATACTCCTTGAATCTTCCTAGCCTCTTTGTAACTTTGCTCTTCTCAACTAGGTTTTAAGTGAATTCAGTGTGATGACAATAATACTTGGCCTCCAATAGAAAGCATTGGCCCTCAACTACCTCTTTAGATTCTTTCACCTCCTCTATCATGGCTACAAAATTGAACTAAGGATTGAAAATTTCATCCGCCTCTAGGGAAAGCGTTATAAGCAAAATCTTCATTGTAAACACGACATGGACCTTGCTCAAAATTGTGAGGTCCCAGCCCCTTTTTGAGAGGAGCAGAGTACCTTTGATAGGTCTCCAATCCTGAGAAATAAAAACCCACGGACATTGCCTTAGCTACTACGTAGCCACGGGCATGAACCGTTAGTGAAGGATTGGTCCTATCTCGCTATGGCGGAGCGTGACCACCATAACCCTATCTAAAAACTATCTATAACCAATTATACCTAAAAGTATAAATCTTAGAGTGACCAACCAGTGCGCTTTTCTTCCCCATGTTTCAGAAGCACAGCCGCCAAGGTTTGTCTCTTTTAAGATTTATGACTAATAAAAAAAAATTCTAGCGTTGGAAAGTTACCCGACTCATCAGGTCCACCCGTCCATAGAATGATACCGTCCAGGTATCATTCTCCCACTTTCCACACCACACTCACCCTTCTTTTGTTATCTAATTACTACCACATTGTTTAAACATACATGTTCCTTTACTTTATTTTTGATACCGGTTCGTTAAAACAGCCCTTCAAACAGCATTACAAACAATTGTCAAACAAGAAGTCGTCCAATTTTAAACCAACAACCCTTGGATCAGGTTCACTCAAGAATCTCTATTGGTGCTATTATGTCCGATCGGTATATACATTATTTATAAAAATCCTTGTCCTCATGAGCGTCCCATACCGCTCGACAAGTACTCGTTGTGCTAATCTGGACGTACTCCCGTCACAGCAACAACGGTGTCAATCTGGGTGTCATCCTCACACCACGGCAAAAAAAAACCGCAGTATCCAGCTGGGCTAATCTGGGTGTACTCCCACCACAGCATCAGCGGTGCCATCCTTAGCGTCATCTCACTCCTCGGCAACTGCCACATAATACCAGCGCTAATAAGTAGAGAGACTTCAGAAAAATCATACCGAAGGTTTTGGACAAACATTCTTTCCTATAGCAACCAATTTAACCAGACAATCTTTCCTACTTGTCAAACATATGACGAGTTTCCTAGGGTTAAGCCCCGTGGTTTCGGTCCGTGTTTTCTTTTCATAAGGTAAATAATATATTCCTATGGTCTCGCATATGCAATGATGCATAACTTGAAACTGCAATACTAACATGTACCATAGCTCCGAATTGTCCGATTGGTGGAGACATAGCATGTTCCGCACTAGTTCCACCGTTAGTTGTACCGGCTTCGTGATCATTAGCGCCTTGTGTTCGAGCACGCTTTGGAGCCATTTTTTTGTACTACACTTATATTATACACTTAGAACTTTAAATTGGTCAATTTCCCTAGTAATCTCCTTGTTTCCAAAGAGAGTATGTAATTTGAACCCTCGCCAACTCGGATTCACACTTAGTGTTGTTGTTTTACATCTAATTTCTATACATCAAATATTTGCTAATCGTAATTAATTAAAAATTAAATGTGTAAACTATGAGTGAAAGTTTAGGAATGCATTACTTTTATGCTTCATATTTCTAATCCAATTCTAACTTCAATTTCTATACTTTAACTAAATCAATTTTTTAGTATTATTCAAAATTCTACTTAATCTAATTGACAATAAAATTGGTGAATGAGAATTTCATCATGTATAATAAGAATATGATGAGTTCTCTTATGTATTAACTTTCAATTAACAATGTATAAGTTAATAGTGAAGATGTACTTACTAGAGGGAGTAGGCATACTTCGAGAGATTAGAGTAAGAGAAAACATACACACACATCTTTTCTAAAGTTAATTGAATCTTACTATCCATTAGAAAGATTAGAGTAAAAGAGAACACACGCACATACTTTTCTAAAGCTAATTGAATCTCACCAATCTATTAGAGATATTAGAGTAAAAGATAACACACACACACATATATCCTTCTTAAAGCTAATTGAATCTTACTAATCTATTAGAAGATTAGAGTAATAGATAGCACACACACACATAACTAATTGAATGCTCAATTAATACGCACCTTATTAGTCCACTAGAGTTTTTGCTCTCTTAGTGGTTTGTGGACGCCTTCTCTCTAAGAGAAGTGGCAGCACTTCGTGAGCGCTATAGAGGCAATCTCTATGTCTAAAGTGTGAGCATGGATGCTCTATTTATAGCAGAAAGAAAAACGTCCAACTTTTTTTTCAAAAAAAAATATTTTTTTTAATAAAAAAATATTTTTTTAATTTTTTTAATTTTTTTCCAAAAATCATACCCGCGTTTTTGGTACCCTTGTGGTACCCATGAGCTTGACCACTTTGTCATTATCATCAAAAGATAAGGCCACACAAGCCCCCCCTCATTAAGATTAGTCAAGAGTAGCCTCTCCTTTTTCATGTGATAGTGTGTCCCACTTTGTCCCCTCCTATGTGATCCATGTGCCTTCATTTGTCATCCCTGTGTATTCTTTTGTCTTTATAATTATTTTATTTATTTTCTTAATGATAATTTACTTTACATTTTTAAGTTAAACTTTACAGTCTTATATTAACTTTACAGTAGTAAAAGAAAATTCTACAATCAGTAAATAAGTCTTGCAATAAGTTAGTTAGTGATTCATATAGCTAAACATGTCAGATTTTTGTAGCGTAAATTTTAATTTCTAGGTTTTCTCAACCTACGATTCATAATTTGAACTCGAATATCTTAAATAAGGAGTGATGGTTCAAAAAAAATACAAATGCGTAGTAGAAATTGTGTGCAATTTGAAAGTAGAGACCTTACAAAAATCAATAGGCAGAAGAACAAGAATATTAATAATAGTATTTGGAATTGATGGTTGTGAAGAAGGAGGCTCATCATCACACAAGAAAGGAAAATCGTGATGCAAAGATCTAGTATCATCACCATCATCCATGGACCATGTACCTATCGAGTGAATTTATGGTGTCTTCTAAGCTTGGTACCGGATCCTTCTCCATGAGGAATGTCAATATTTCTTAAAGGTACTATTGAATACAACTTTGAGGAGAATAGCTATTTTATCTTCATTGTCAATAGTGCATTGGATATAAGTGAGTTGAATACAAATCCTTTTCATCCTATTGACTAAGGACGCTGCATCATCTCTTGGATCCATTGTGAGAGCATAAAGTTAACTACAAAAACTTTTCATCCTATTAAGTAAGGAGGCTACATCCTCTTCTCGCTCCATTGTTAGTGCATAAAGTTTAATTTTAAGTGCTATTTTGAATCTTTTGGGTTTTGCTCCAAAGCGCCATTTTAAGTTTAGCCAAGCTTCTTGAGAAGTTTTGCATTCATCAAGATAGTGAATGTAGTTATTGTCGAGAGAGATAAGAAGGATGCTCTCTCTCTCTCTTTATACCTAGCAGTGGTTGATTTAGTTTCTATCCTTCCTTTTTCTCCTAATATTTTTACCACCCCCCACAAATGTTCCTTCATTAGGTATTCTTTCACTTTAGCTTGCCTTGTCTGAAAAACTTGGCCCTCAAATTTTGCTCTCAATAATGAAAAATTGAGAGTTCTTACCAAGGATTATTTCTCTTGGTAGTGTCTAATATGTCACAAAAGTAGAGCACAAATATGAGTGCAAAGACAATTGCAGTGAGGGATGTTCCCCCTTCAACAAGGAGAATAGAGGCACATGTAGATGTGAGGCTTGGGTTTGTGCAACTCTTTGGTGTGAACAAGGATTGAACCTTTTTTTAATTAACTGAAAATTTAACCAATTCAAAGATTAGGCAAAAACAAATTAAAAAATGATTGTCTACAAAGGAAGATTCCCAAGAGGAGGTGAGATGTTGCTGGCATCTTCCTTTTACACAAAGTGACCATGGGGTGAAACCGAGTGTAGAACGCTTGTTGAGAGGCCAATTTCAAAGGGGAAAACACTATGGAAAAACTTTAGGCACTCAACAAGTTGGAGCTTGATAGTCTTATGTGAGAGCTTCCACCCTCTATTCAGACAAGGCAACGACGATGTTAGGCTGCAACAGTGAAAGTTGGTTCAATCTTACGGGTGATCATGAAGCATAGCAAGATCAAGCCTTGCTCAACATACACATGGAAATTTCTCTTTGCTGCCACTAGAAATCTTCTTCTTCCAAGGGGGGAGGGGCCCTACAATGAGATGGTGGACTTGGAGACTTTCCCTTTTCTACACATTGAATAGAAGATGCCCACGCAATAGCACCTTCTCACCATTTAAGCCCACTATGATTCATTGTATATCCAACAAACATGCCACAAGAAGAGCCACAAACTAAATTTGCAAGGATTAACCTCTTTTTTCCTTTTATAAATTTAGTATAGGGTAGTGTCATAGACCTTTGAGAGCAATGTACATGCCCAATCACTAACCTCATTCAAGGGAGTATTATTGGATTAAATGAAAATGCATTAGAAAGTATGATTCCGACCAGGTGGTGATAGAGGAGGGTGCCACTTGCTATAGTGCAGAGAAAATGCCTACCTAATTGCGTCTATCACAAGCCTTGACAACACACACACACACACACACACAAGCCCTGATACCACAATATTAGACCTAGTGGATTAAGGCAGATTCATATAGTAGCATTCATTTAGCATTAAGTTGATGATCACACACACACACACACACACACACACACACACACACACACTTAATTAACATTGAAAACTAATGGTCCAACAACTTTACAAAGTAAATAATTGATAAGCACAAACTTGAATACAATGAGGCTTATATAGCGAAAGTGGGTAGCCCGACAATGATCCAGACTATGATGTAGTAGTAGCTACTTGCATGGGCCAGTAGGTAGAGCTGAAGGAGTGTGTGTGTGTGTGTGTGTGTGTGTGTGTGTGTGGGTGGGAGGGGGGGGGGGGGGAGGGAGAGAGAGAGAGAGAGAGAGAGTGAGAGAGAGAGAGAGAGAGATATTCCAAGTGAAGATGAGTCAAGGGCTCATTAATTTGATGTATGTGTCCTCTATGGCTCATAGGTGGTGTATGTCATATCATAGATGGCATGTATGCCTCATGAAAGGAAGTAAGAGGGCAATCCCAAGACTAGGATTATCCCTACACGATGGGACACATAGAAGAGGTATGCTCATTAGAACAAACTCCATTTGTTATCATATTACGTGGATTCTACATAGTGGAGCATCTCAATACACGACTAGTAAGAAAGACTGGTATAGTTTGTGGAAGCCTTTACAGGAACACATCAATGTAATTGTTGGGAAGAATGCAAAATTTCAAGAAAAAGGGTCTGGAACATTATTTTAAAAGTAGCTACAAGTGAACTAAGAAAATATTCACGTGTTGTACATACCACAAATCAATAGAATTTTCTCTCAATTACTACAATCAATAATCATGGTCTTGAAGTTTGTTTCTAGAAAATTGGAGCAAAAATCTTCAATTCTCAGAGAGTAAGGTGCAACAATCTTTACAAGATTTCTACATTTATAATAACTACCAAAAAAAGTACAACCTAGCTATGGCATGGGAGATTTGGTCACCTAAGTATTGTTGTGCTAAAAGAGACGCAAAGTCTAGGATGGTTGTACACATGCCTCAAATCCATAATGGAAATTGACATATAATTATTTGCAGCTGACACAAGCTCACTCAATGTATAGCCTATGCAAAAGGATATCATATTTATGTACATTTTATTATTCAAGTTCTCTCTATGGGCTATGAACATTGTTATGTCAAGCCAGATAGTCTGTACTTATTTTGAGCATTCAAGAAATCTATAAATAAATATGTGCAAGAGGAAAATGCTCACTCTTGCACGGAGGGAGAGGGTGGACATTGCCTACAACAAAAATCAAGGCTTGCATAGGCTGAGGAATAGTGTTCAATGGAACTATAGAGCAATGAGGAGGCCATCAGAGAGATTTTGAAGTAGTCCAAGGTCACTAAGAACAAAGCTTAAACCACTTGGTGTTTTCCAAAGATAGACAAGATACAAGACTTTCAGTAGTTGAAAGTTGTATTTAAAGATATCAAGAAATTAGTGCAATCCATTAAGTAAGCTCACTTGTCTAGTTTTTACATTTGTGTTTCTTTCTTTACTTGCTTGCCTAGATGACCCATTTGTTTCATGTTATTTTTCTATGCCTTATTAACTTAGCACTTTTTGCAGCTAATAACATAATCTTATACGTCTTTGTGCAAGTGTGGACAATAGAAATGACATACAAGGAAATAGGTATTTCTTATCTTGGGATGGCTTACAATGTGACTATTATGGCAATCATAAATTATTTTGTGCTTGATGTTAGTATCCATTGGTACCACATACTCTCCCCTTATGGAGTAAGTAGCCCTTATCTATGGAAAGATGCTTCCAACATTTAAGTTTGTCACTAGTTAAAGTGGATCTTGTGTAGAGCCATATTAAACAGTGACTTGAGTGTTGGGAAAATGTATTTTCTTAACATGACTCTACACCATGGAGTAAGACTTATCATTCTCCAAGCTAGACTAGAGGTACTATGGGGGTACTTTGTCGATAGGTGTCAACAACATTCTAGCCATAGGTATTGGTCACATAGGTGCTCAAGATGCAAATTGGCAAGTGAGGACCTCCCTCACTTATTCAAGGAGTGTTCGGAAATTTTTGGTCTAGTAGGTAAGATATGCAAATGGATTCAAAAGACATATAGGGTTCTTCAAGAACAACCGTTCCTTAGGATGGATGGTGATGAAAAAACAAGTGCATTTAATGTGTTAAAAACCTAAATAATGAGAAAAGTTAGAACTTAATCTGGAGCCAACGTGCAATCATGACCATTTACAACTTTTGGTTCTTAATAAACGTATGAGTTAATATAAAAGACTTTTGGATTTGGAGAAAATTATATGCAAAAGGAAACTATGCAATTTTTTCTATATGTTTCTCTATC
The DNA here is from genome assembly GCF_014529385.1 of Adiantum capillus-veneris. Lineage (NCBI taxonomy): Eukaryota > Viridiplantae > Streptophyta > Polypodiopsida > Polypodiales > Pteridaceae > Adiantum > Adiantum capillus-veneris. Next base: position 93,852,140 of record NC_140950.1, read on the forward strand.
TTAACTTGGCATTTTTACAATTTCCAAAATTGACTCCAAAATTTGGCCAATGTTTAGAGCTAGTCTACTTGTAGCTGAATTAAAAACACAACCTAATGAAAGGAGACAAACACTTGAGTTGTATCAAATTAGCTTCAAGGAACCTCAAAGGAATCGCATCTATGTACATAGTAGTAGAAGACACCTTCGTTACCTGGGCCTCAATTTAGCTATGCCAACTATGACTTAGCCTAGCAAAACGGGTGATGCCACATTTGCTTCTAACGAGGCCATTTGATGGCCAATTTACTCTAACCATTTCAAACCTTCACCCCTATACAAGGACAAGAAATAGGCTACCCTCACAATGCTAAGCCTCAACAATATGCAATACCAAAACTTAATCTCATCAGGAACGCTAATTTGAGTGTAAGTTTCAATACATCCACTCACAATTGTGAGTTTGGAGAAAAAAGCATTGTGATTGGCATGCTTGGGTTTTTCAATTTTTATTTTATTTATTTATTTACTTCTTTTTTTTGGGGGCGCGGGGGGGGGGGGGGGGGGGGGGGGGGGGGGGTTCACCTTGTAGGTATTTGACAAGAGGGTATATTATAATTCATATTCATTGATTTACACCTACAAGAGGGGCATTTTATCTCAATTTTGAGAAAACGTTCTAGGTTTATGAAGAAAGAGGGGTAGTTTTATTATAATCCATAAAATGTGTAAAGGGTTTTTTTAAAAGGCTTTGGTCATACATGATATAGAGGATTTTGTAAGGTGCACCCCCTAAGCCTCTCACTCTATCTTTCTTTGCTCATTGTGTAGTGGAAGTTACATTGTTTTTTCTTATTCCAAAATTTCTACATTGCAAGATGGAATGTTCTTTCTCCCCAATCTCTTTTGAGATCCTAGTTTGTGGCCCAATAAAACTAAGTGGTTCTCTTAGATTTTCTAGATTATGTCTGCAGGATTGGATGTGTATTGATGTTGGGTTATTTATGTTGTGTTTCTATTTGGACCTAGCCCCTATTAGCAACATGGGAGCATTGAGAGGTTTTTTTAGGCTAGTTCTCTTTTTGCTTAGCCCAAATTACCATACTACCTACCAAGCAGTTAGTGTAAACTATTTTTAGGAAGCTAAAGTATAGATACATAGATTTAGGGTGAGGGTAGTGATGGTGTTTGAAGTAGATAGCAGAGAGGGGTGAAAGCATGAGTGGTGGACAAAAAATCTGTGTTTGAGACATAGCTATTTTTTAAAGTATTTTGAATGGGCCACAATATCTAGGAGATAACTTAGGTGTGGTGTTGAGATGTCAATATAAACATATACTACTCCTAGATGACTATGACCAACATCCATCGTGTGCCTTGATGGATACGCATATCTTTTTTAATGATACTATAGATCTCCTACATCAAATTGGTCTACCTAGAGTGATGGCACACTTATCCATCTAGCTCATTCACTAGTAGTTCACACTAGAATGTTGTAATAGTTTCCCCTTATGTTATACAATTTTTCCTTTTACGCATTGTAGACTTCTTATCTTGAGTTATTGAAGAATAAGAACAACACAGGTTTTGCCTCCATCGTTGTATGTGTGTGTAAAAACATGTGCACTTACAAGAGCGCAAGCTCTCTCCTTCTCTATCTCTTGATATGGTAATAGATCTTAGTTGTGTTTGAGGAGCTTGGAGCAGCAAAAGCAGGAGCAATGAAAGAATGTCGTGTTGGGCTTTTGAGGACCCATCGTCAAATGATCTTTAGTTGAGGTATTTCATTTTGGAGATTTTGCATTTTGGGTTAGTGTTGAGTCCTTTGCACTAAATTTGTGTAGACAAATATCCATTCTGGGTGCACTTCGGCCCTCGTTTTGGAGTTAGAGTGCATTCACATGCAAAAAAGCTAAGATTTTGATTTTTGTAGATCTACATTTTGGTGATTGAAATACCATCTAGTACTATGAAATAGGTGTATGCATGCATAATATGGTTCCAAGTGATAACTAACTATTTTTAGTAATAGGCTACTGAGAGAATTGGTGAAGTATTGAAAACATGTCATCCAAGAATGATGGACTTAACAAGATTATTAGCAAGAAGTTAAACAAGAACAACTTTCATGCTTGGAAGTTCAAAATGATTATTTTCCTTATGAGTAAAGGTTCCTGGGAGTACATTGATGGAGAGCATGAGACAATACCAATGGTACAACAGAAAGGTGCAACTTCTACGTGGATAAGGAAGAACCAAGGAGCTCAAAAGGTCATATATTGGATTTCTGTAAGTGTGCTTGGGACACCTTACTATCCTTGGATGTGACCAACACAAAAGCTAGGAAGCTACAATTGAAGATTGAGCTGAATACATTGTAGAAGAAAAACATGGTGTTATAGTTGATGATGATGATAAGTTTATAGTATGTTTGCAAAGTTTAGGCCCATATTACAAATAGTTTAAGAGTAGTATCCATCTTTATGAAAACATTCCCATGTTTATAGATTTGGTTCCTATTTGTGGAAGAGAAGGAACTTGAGAAAGACTCCTCTACGCAAGGTAGAAATGGATCTGAATATCTCCTCTTAAACAAAAGAATAAGAGAAAGAGGACACGATATAGGTCAAGGAGGTGGCCGAGGAAGAGGTAGCCGCCAAGCATAGTAGCAAAATAATTCTAAATATAGAACATAGATGGTTGAGGGAATTTTTGAGGTAAGAGGTCATGGTAATGTGAAACTTAACAATATAGGTCAACATGGGAATATTGTATGCTGAGATTGTGGGAGACCTGGTCACTTTGAATGTGATTGTCCAAACATGAGGTAACAAAATAACTATGCAACCACTAGCAAGAATGTAGATGGGCGTGAGAGGATATTTTTGGTGTAGAAAGTGTTAAATACTATGTTTGCAAATGTGACAAAATCTCGTGATGATTTGTGGTATATGGATTTGGGTGCATCAGATCACATGCCCCAGTCACTAGTTCAAGTAAATGCAAAATTGCAAAGTCTTAGCTATGTAGAGACTCGGGATGATTCTACGCATGCTATTATAATGTATCATTATCTATGACAAGTGGTAAAATAAAATATCTAGCTGATGTATTTTGTGTGGGTAGGTTGAGTTGAGCGACGTGTAGGTTGTGTAACATACTCAAATTCAAGCCGATGTAAATCTCTATCTCTAATTGGATTATTGTGTCTGCCTTGTCGTCGTCACCTCACTGTCCTTGAATCACCATCTTCCAAAAAGTTTCTATTGGTAGCATTAAGCTCAACTGCTGCCTGATTAGTTAGGTCCACCACTTCTGTAGGTCCTGGGAGGGTTGCACTAGATGAAGCTCGTCTTTTTTTAATATCCTTGTTCAAAGGATTTTTAGGACAATCTTCCAGAAAGTGTCCTCATTTTTTGCAACATTGTATGCAATATGCTTCAATTGGTTTGAGGTTTTTGTCAGGCTCTGGGAATTAATTTTTCCAATGATCATCAGCACCACGGTTATGACAATTTCCTGTTCTTGGCTTCATCATGGGTCTTCCCATGGGAGGTCTGACACCTTGATTAGCTACATAATACATTGGTGCGAGCTCTGGTGGAGCATAAGTCACGATTTCTTCCATTGGTGGTGGATGTGGATTATACCAATCTCCTTCTACCATTACTGTAGATGGACTAGGCTCTGCATAGGGTGTAACAGGAACTATTGCGTGTTCATCTATGACTCCTTCAAAGTTTATGTACTTTATAGGCACTGCATTATGTCCTGGATACGGAGGTTGTTGTCCCAATCCAGGTTGAGGTCTTTCCATACCCATTAGTGGTCTTTGAGCTTGGACCATATTAGGCTGATATCTGTACATGGGTTGTCCTTGTGGCCTCATGGGCACGTACTGAACATTCCCATCATACTTTGGCCTGAAGTAGCACTCATGAGTCTCACGGTTGGTCCATTTACCCTCGATTGCACACCATTTTTGTGGCCTAATTGGTTGTCCCTGTGGAGGTATCCCTTGTCCTTGTCCTCTCATAGGTGCTTTTTGCATGTTGTTCATCATGTCGTTCATCTTTTTTAGCATATCTTCTATGGCTGAGAGTGGTGCCGCAGCAACCGTTCCCACTTGTGCTAGTTTAGTGGATGTCATCTTCTCACTTTGGTTATCCTTAGGGACATCTTCTTTGTTGAAAATCTCGCAATTCTCTCTTAAGTCAATAGCATCACACACACGCTTCTATGGTTGTATGCTCTTTACTATAGAGTATAGCATGAAGTTCTTTGTTTAGCATTCCCTCCAAAAACAAAGATACAAGTCGTTCTTCTGTAGGTATGTCCATCTCTGAGCATCTGGCAATGTATTGTTTCATTCGAGTTGCACAATCCCTAACAGACTCACCATGTTTCTGTTTAAAGCTGTAGATTTGTGCTATCGTATTATGTTTGATCCCCGTTTCGGACAAGTAGCTACAAATCCTTGAGCTAATGTGTTCAAGTCCATGATTGACCTTGGTAGGATGTTTTGGAACCATATCAATGCTTTTCCTTTATAATGTCATTCTAAACCTCTCAAATTGAGTATGGAAATCGAATATACGCTCTGCTCTTAGCACTTGCTTAAAGCTTGCTAAGTGGTCGTATGGATCCTCTGAACCACTGTATTTTCTGACCCATTTCTGAAAATCAATTGGTCTGACGCATCTATTTGGTTCAACTCCCGGTCTTCAGGGAGTTGGTCATGTTCCAAGTCCTTCAAACCAGTCTGTTGGAAATAGTGACTCATGTAGTCCTGGACTGGCCTTAGTGTCACCCGGTTTTCTACGTAATGAGGTGGTTTCTGGTTTCTTCATATTACTCTCAAATGATCTCTCACAGTGTTCATCTCTTGGAAAGAATTGTTTCTGGTCCTTGCCCCAATATCCAATTCCATATGGAATACCCTTGGTATTTGGTTTGTTCTACCTCCTCAGAAGTCATCATAACAAAGTTGTTGTTATAACAATCCCTAAACAGGTAGGTTGGTAGGTATGTTGATCCCTTATCTTTGATCTTGAAGATATAGATGATCTTCATGGTCGTTAATTGTCCTGGTTTTGCATGAGAAGTCCACAGAAGATCTTTTATGTTTCTGTCTTACCAACAATAGACTCCAATCCGAGGATTATCCGTATTAAGCCGTTTCTTTTGCTGACATATTTGGGATTATGGTGTTTACTTCTAACCCCCATTTGTCTATCACGTCAGGGTTTTCGACTTGTAAATACTGAGTTCCGTTTTGATCCATGTACATCTTTCCTTGTTTGTTTTCCCTAACCTCTTCTTCAAACTCAATACCATGGTCATCAATGCGAATAGAATACTCCTTGTTAGGGTCCAAGTAAACCTAGGCTCCATGACGGTTAGTCTTGTAAAAAGATAGTATATGCTTATAGTGCGCTGTCATTCCGGTTTTCGAGTGAGTCGAATAAGAAGACATTTTGGATGTTGAATCTGAAAAAGTGTCTGAGACTTCTTTAGGAATTGTGTGCAAGGAATTGCCTTGATTCACGCTTTCTTCGGTAGATACTCTATTGGAGGTTTCTCCGACTATGCCCTGATTTCCTAGTACACAACCAAATCTAAGGTTCATATAGACTTATGAAGCCCTGGATAGAGTGCTCACCTTTGGATTGGCTTGTCGTCAATTTCCACTTGATTCAATTGCAACTTTCTGTCAAGCCACGGGTTCCTTGTCTGCAACCTGATTCCTGTATAAAAATTTGATCAAGTTAGCTATTCTTCTATAAAGACAGTAGAGGTTTTTCTACTCTCGTGATTGGTCTCTATGTATCACTTCAAATCGAGCTATGAGAGTCAAAATTTGACTTTCAAATTCGACTTTAGGCAAAAAAAAAATCAAAAGTCTAATTTGCAACCTGTAAATTGAGTGTACATGTATCAATTTTGATCTGATTGAACCCAAAATTACCCTGTGGCCTTATATTATGTTGGTCTATCACTTATAAGTTCAAAAGTCAAAATTGATGTCTCTGGATAGCAGAATTAAATAATCGTAATTATTTACTTTTGTCAGTTTTTTGCACTTTTTTGATTTGTTTGGCAAGTATACAACTTGTTAAAGTCTTTGGACAAGTTTCAACAAGTTTGGACAAAATCTAATCAAGTTTATCACCTGTTTGGTGTCCGTAGACTATGATTTCAAGAATCTAGCTTAAGTCTCACTTTTGGGATCCAAATTTCACCAGAATGGATTTGTGAGGTCTACTTGATGTGCTTGACCTTGTGGTATACTCAAATTTGCAAAATCATCAAGTTTTGAAGCAGATGTAAATAATCATGATTATTTACTCCAGTTATATTTTTGTAAGTTTTTTGCCCCAACTTTGACACAGATCTATTAAGCACCTTTAGTTAAGGTCACTAGCCAAGTTTCATCAAGTTTAGACAATTTTTGGTCAAATGGTCATCAATTATCTGTCCGTAGACTAAGTTTGCAATTTTAGTCACAAATTTCAATCCAGTGATCCAAATCTTACCAAATTTTGTTTGTGGGCTTATCACGACATAGTAAAACTAGTGGTATGTTGACTTAGTCAAAAAAGTTGAAAAAGTGGACAGATGTAAATAATCACGATTATTTACATTTGACAAAATTTTGTAAATTTTTTGGTCAACTGAGCATGTACACATGTTTATCACATCAACATAAGCCTATGAATCAAATTTCAACCAGTTTGGATTTTTCCCCAATTTATACGCAAGATCCAAAAAGTCAGTACAAACTTTAGTTTTTACCCAGTTTTTTGCCAGTTTAGTGATCCAAAAACTCTTGGGCCTTTACAAAAGTCATTTGTACACATGCAATGATTCAATGGTATGAACCTTGGTCAATTTAGAGTAGAAAGTTAATAATCGTGATTATTGACTTTAGGCTTGAAATGAACACTTTTTTGCAATTTTTGCAAATTTTTGCCCATGAATCAAGTCAAAACTTAATTTGGCCTAAAATGTCAAGAAAAAGTAAATAATTTGAGTTTTGGTCAACTCTTGAAATTTTTACCTCAAAGTGTCTTTGAGCTTACCAATTGGTTCAGAAACCTCTTAGGCTTACTCTCCAATCAGATTGAGTGGTTTCGAGTCTTTTCGAGCTATTTCTAGCCGTAGACCTGAAATTCTGTAACTTCCAATAATAAATCCCACTTAATTCTTTCAGAGAGAGCAATGTTTTGAAATCCACCTCGGATCCTACTTACCCTACTCCTAGATTCTCATGCAATGGGGTTGTGGAAAGTGTCCACAAACACTCTTTTCTTGTGTTTTTTATGTTTTTCAAAGCCTTGATCTTAAGACTTGTCTCGTCTACCAATCATTCTCCAAATCCTAATCTAAATCTACAATCCTAAAGGTACTCAACAAGTACGATTACTTCCAAGCTACCTCTACACAATAAAAGACGACAATCTTAAACTATGCGATTAATATACAAAAAATGTAAGAGAGTAAAGTTAAATACTAACCAAGCAAGAGTGAGAACTTAGAATGTCCATAATGGCGCTTTCAGCCCTTGTTTCCCGCATACTCACACTTGTATGGTGTGGGGCCACGTCCAAACATCGACCACTGTTCAAGACATACAAAGAAAATGTTACGTTAGAATTTAAAATTACAAATACCCATAACTACCAAACCTAAAGGGCAATGCAAAAAGACTTACAAAGTCGTCCTCAAATGATGCTCATCTGCCGCTCCCAAGTGGTGCAAGCTCCTTGCTTCTACTTACGCTCTGGCTACCTCCTTTTGTTGCTTCCACTTTTTGAGATTCTCGCATGCTCCTCGCTTTGCATTCTTCGAGTCTTCTTTGGCCAGCCAATCTGGCCTGCTCCACACATGCTTGCCCAAGATCTTTGTATCTACTCTAGCCCTTTTCCCTGCTTCTGCAAGCCTGCACATACCGGCCCATGCCCTCTTCTATGGTCGACCAACTTTAGATGCACCATCATTGCCCACCCCCTAGTTGAGCATTCATGCTCAACCATAAGAGATTGTTATTCCAATACAAATTTCAAACCTGAGCACACTATGAGAAAACAAAAAAGAACTCTATTGTATGTACATAGTTTTATTCTTAGCATATAAGAAGCCTGCTTAGGTTGGTTGCCCAACCTCTTCCATTAGAACCTGGTGCACCACAGGCACCATCTCCCTTTTGAAATAAATCTTGAGACGAAAACCATTCACCTTGTTCTTAAGGAAACGACCATTCATCCTCATCATCGCATAAGTACCATTAGGAAAATCTTAGAGGACCTTATAAGGCCATGCCCACTTCTTCTTCAATTTCTTTTGAAAGGTGAAGTCAAGATAGCTCTCATACTTCATCACTAGATTACCCTTCTCGATCACCTTTTTTGGCAAATGTTGATTGAACTTAGCCACTCTTCTTTCCCACTACTTCACATAGAAATATACTACTTCTTTGCGATCCATCTTCAAGGCTTCAAGGCTCGTAATCTTATCCTGCAAAACATCTTGATGAGTTTTATCAACCCACCACAAACCTTTGAGCGCTCCTAACTACACGTGCATAGGTAACACTATTTCCTTGCCATAGACCAACTCATAAGGAGTAAAGATGGTAGCTACTTTGTAAGAGTTCATGTAGCTACTTTGTAGCACTCCTAACTACACGTGCATAGGTAACACTGCTTCCTTGCCATAGACCAACTCATAAGGAGTAAATCTGGTAGCTACTTTGTAAGAATTCATGTATGTCCACAAACATTTGTCAAGGTTAGCCTTCCTCTCTTCAACCTACTTGTAAATGTACCTAGTAAGCATCTTGACTATCTGTCCATTGGCACTTTCAACCAAACCATTGCATTGTGGATGGTATAAAGACAAAAACCTATGTTGAATACCCCATTTCTCCACTAGTGCACGTACCAACTTACTTTTGAACCCTTTTCCTTGATCAATTATGAGTACCCAAGGCACTCCAAAATAGAAACATATGCAATCAAAAACAAATTGAGCAACCGTATGAGCATTTACCTCTTTTACCGCTTTAGCCTCAACCCATCTGGTGAGATAATCGATGGCCACCACAATTTACTTCTTACCGCTGGCTGACTTGGACAATGGACCAATAGCATCCATACCCCACTTTTCAAAGGCATCCCGTGCTATGATAGCCCCTTGCTGCTCGAAAACCAATCGTCTTTCACCCGTTACCTGGCATTGATGGCATGTTTTGCACCAATAGTGTACATCTTGCACGATAGAAGGCCACCAAAACCCACCTCTCAAAATACAAAATAGGCCATGATCCTTGCCTTGATGTCGGCTCTCCTTGTGGCATTTCTCTAGTACCATACCAATCTCCTCTTTGTAAAGGACTCTGTGCAACACTCCATCTTGACTGTGCATCATCAGATCTTCTCCCACTAGAGTAAAATTTCTAGCTTTTTGAACAATCCTCCTCTTTTTTAGCTTTGATAGCCCTTCAAAACATTAACCTTGCTCAAGAAATCATCAATCTCCTTTAATGTATCCCTACTTGCATAAGTAGCCGGTGCCACATACAAACTTGACACCTGAGTTTGCACACAACTGCTAGCCAACCAATCTGCCTCTTGGTTTGTTCCCTTCTAACGTGTTTGAACTGCACCTCTTCAAAAAACTTTAACAGCTTCTTTATAGAAAAAACCAATTCTTGAGAGAATCCCTCTTTACCTGCCATTGGCCCAAAAACTGCTTGATAAACAAACAGATCATCACCTATAACTATCAACCTTGATATGTCAAACTCAATACATTGCTTCAATCCCAAATGTAAGTTAAGATAGTATGCTTCATTGTTGGTGTGAACCTCTTCCAAGTCGTAAGCTTTTGAAAATATTATTGTGCCATGTGGATCTTGGATCACCACACCTCCACCTGCTTTTTATGTTACCCTCCTATAAGCACATCAAACCACATAGTGAAGGTGCCTACCAAGTCTAGCTCTTCTTTATCCTCCTCTCGCAGCACCCTTGGATAAATTGGTAACTCGACCTCTTTGTTGACTAGGATATCGATATCCACCAAATGAGACTGACTAGTATGGTCGACCTTGAACTCAAACACAAACTGTTGGAGCACTATCACCCACTTCATGATCCGCTTCCCTGGCTTCAGGTGTAGCACCACCTCACACAAAAGATTATTAGTTGTCAATACATAAAACCTATGCACGATCAAGTACACTTTGAACTTCCTACAGGCAAAGATTAATGCCATCACCCACTGCTCCGCTTTTATATATGTCACTTCTCCCGATTTTATTACCCTGCTCTCAAAGTAAGCCGGCTTGTAACTTCTTTCTACCTTTTGTAACAACAGTGCTCCAATGGCCACCGTACTTGGCATAGCAATATAGAAGTCATCCTCTTGGTTGGGAGGGCATACTGTAGGTAGATGACATAGAATAGCCTTCATTTTGTCAAATGCTTCTTGGGATTCATCATCCCATTGAAATCCATGTACGTGTTTGAAGAGGATACACATATTGGGACAACATCCAAAAGAATTGTGACAGATATTTTAACTTATGCATGAATGATGCCAACCCCGTTGCACTGGTGGAAGGCTTTATCAAAACCAAAGCCTTCACTTTCTCTGGATCTGCTTCTATACCGTTCTGTGAGACCACATGACCCAATAGCTAAGCCCACGGTTGTGCCAATTTGCATTTCTTTGGGTTCCATTGCCCTCCTTCCTCACCTAGCCTTTGCAAGCACAACTTTAACTTGGATAGGTGTTCCGCCCTGGAACTATAACAACCAATTTTATCCATGAAAACTTTGATGAACTTACCCAAGTATGGCCCAAACACTTTGTTCATCCAGTCTTGAAATGTACCATACGGATTCACAAGTCAAAAGGCATCATGTGATAAGCAAAGCACCCCCATGGAGAGATGAAGGTGGTTTTCAACTGATCCTCCAAGTCAATACCAATCTAAAAATACCATGACAAGACATACATGATAGAATACGGCTCATGCCTTGCAACCTGGTTCAAAATATTGTCCTAAAATGGCAAGGGGTAGTGGTTCCTCTTGGTGGCAGCATTCAAGGGATTATAGTCTATATATGCATGCCATTTCCTATTCTTCTTTAGTGTACTAACAACAGGTGAAACCCACTCAAATTCTTTCAATGGATAGATAATGCCTACCTCAAGAAATTTATTAATCTTTGTCATAGAGCCTCCTTTTGAATATCTTCTGCTCCTCCCAAATCTTTATATTCATTCGCACCACAAAAAATTGGGATAGGTTGCACATAGTTCCACATAACCTTCTTTCTCCTACTTGGTTAGATCTGCACCTAACATGTCCTCCACCTCTTTAACCTTTAGACTACAATTGCAGCTTGCATACCTTCACTCGAACTGGAAAAATCTATGGTGACCCCAAACAAATATGTGTCCAACTTAAATAGGTCTTCATCACTCTCTTCCTCTTTGACACTGGTGGACCCTTCATCGCAAGTCGACTCAGTTTCATATTTGTGGCTGGTGCTAGAATCTCTATTATCACCCCTTGCCTCTGGATGAGAATGGATCTCCCTGGTCTTTCGGTCAAGCACGATCTGCCCTCCATTCTCTTGATCTGGCAAGGTAAATACCCCCTTCTCCCAATTTTATTTGGCCCCCATTGCCAACAACCACGGCCTCCCCAATATAATTGGGTAAGAATTTTCACCTGCCTTCACGACAAAAAAATCAATGAGGCATTCAATTCCCATGACTTTTACCTTCACATCTTGCACCAATCCCAAACATCAAGCTTTGGCATGGTTGGCCATCCTCATTCGCACATTGGACTTGACTACAGCTTTAATACCAATATCCCTCATAGAAGACTTGGTGATCACACAGACCTGAGCACGATCATCAAATATACACTTGCACATGTTTACTTTTCTCAAGAAAAACTTCCACCACTAGAATTACATCGGTTGGACTTCCCACCCTCAAGGCTAGATTCTATACAGCATGCACATCACGTCTTACCTGGGGAAGCCTCGTGTTCACACTGGTTGACCATTGTCTCCTCAATTTAGGGTTCAATGCAAGCAGCTACCCAAAAGTGATATTAGCTTTCTAATTTTGAACATCCCTTACCAAGTCATATTCACGATTATCATGCCCCAACTAAAAATCTGTTTGTGTAATTTTCATCTCCGTCTTCTCTTGTTTGACTTTGGCTACTCTCGGCCTTTGTTCACCTTCTCTTTACCTTTCCTTGCTTTGGTTTCTCGTTCCATCTCGGTCTCTCTTTTGCTTGCTGCTCTTTTATTGGATATAATATTGACCTCCTGCTTGTCAATGCCAATAATGTTAACCCTTTGCACTTCATCATTACCTGGTGGAGCCGACAGTGCTTTATATTCAATTGCTTCTTGCTCCCTTTGACCATTGAATTGTGATTGCCCCCTGCCTCCACCAAACAAAGGGTACATGCCATCCTTTCCCTCGGTGGATGAGGACAATCCGGAGCATAGTGGCTCTCCTCTCTGCAATTATAACACCTGTCCCTAGGCTTGCCTCTTCCTTCCCTCACCTGATCTCTATCCATAACACTCAAACGCAATTCTTGCATTTGCTCAGATAAATCTCAAACCGTACGTACCCATTGTTGAGGAATGGTTGCCACCCCCCAATGCATGTGGTTGTCTCAAATAAATCTCAGATAAATCGCAAACCGTACGTACCCATTGTTGAGGAATGGTTGCCACCCCCCAATGCATGTGGTTGTCCACTTGAATACTCAGACTTGGAGTAGGATTGGGAATCATCGCCTTGTATCCCAATGCACCTTGCTTGATCTTCTTTTTAATTTTTTGGCTCTTTGCTCGTTCAATAGAGACTGCTCCATTGTAATTCTTTGGGCTCTCAAAATCCACCTTCTCACGAACTTTGGGATGCCAAGCCATGAATTTTTTCAATTTAAAGTACTCACCACCCATTAGCCAATTGCATGGAAACTGTAAAATCCTTCCAACATTCCTCAAAGAAGTTGAGAAAAACACCGAACTCCTCGTTCACATCCTACTTCAAATTTTTCAATCTTGTATCCAAATCGACAGGGGACACCTCCTTATAGAAATCATGAAGAAAATGGGCCCGCAAAGCCGGTCACATAGGTCTTGGTTCCTCTTCCAATGCATAGAACCATGTCTTTGCTCTTCCTCGCATCAACAGCAGAATCGTTTGCATCTTGCTATCTTCATTTGACACATGCAACGATAGCATATACGGCTCAAAGCTGGCCATCCACTCCTTTGGGTCTTCTTCTCCGGTGAAAAACGGGTCTGTAACTTTGTGCTACCATCTCTCCTTGATGGAAAAAAACCTTCTTTGATGAAAACCAACAAGCAATCAACTACTCCTTCATGGGGGCACCAGAAGATGGAGAGGTGGAAGTGGGAAAACACCTAGCACACAACACAATGTCTACCTATAGCTCAAGGTATCCACAACACCCTTAACCTCTCAGATAACACCTTCAAATCGACCAATCTGCACTATGGAACAATCCTTGCACACAAAACAATATTATCCTGCTCGGTTAAAAACACTATTTAGCCCGAATGCACCTCAACAACTCAACTCACATTTTCCGACTCACACAACACTCCAATTCTACCCTCTTTGCACCACACACCAATTTGCGGGCATACACCTCTACAGGCACCAGCATGCACACAAAGAGCGAGAAAAAAAGGAAGAAGAAGAGGAGAAACAACATCAAGAAATCAGACAAACTTAGTATTACTTAGCAGAGAGATAGTACAACTATTCCAAAGCTCCAATGGCAAGCTTCAACACAAAAAAACAACACACCGAGAGTCTACAGGCCTTCACAGTGCAAAAAAGCCCCCAAAATGGGCCATCTTTTGATATTTATAGGAAATCTCATCCTTATTTGGTAATTTGGGGAGCATCGGACACTTGTTCCTTTGCTAATTAGAAGGTTTGCATGGAATTTATTTTGCTTTGCGAACTTGGAGACTTCACCTGCTCTCTTGAGAGAAAGGAGGTGCACTATCGATGTCGCTAGTGCCCCTAGGCATTTTTTATATATTTTTTATTTTTATATTTTTACCTTTGAATCTGCCCCTCTTATGGGCCTTTGAGTATCTTTGGCCGCCCGAGATCCTCCTTGGCCCGGCCACTCCGGCCACCTCCATGCATACACTCTTCATGGGCACCCATCCCTCTCTCCCTCCTCCATATGATTCACCCCCTTCCCCAACCACTAGCAATGTTACTATTGGGGGGGGGGGGGGGGGGGGGGGGGGGGGGGGGGGGGGGGGGGTTACTTTAGCCTCAAAATATAGGGCCCTAATGGGCATGGGATTAAACCCTATGGGGTGCCACATCATCAGTGCCGCTTGTAGCCCTCGGACTATCCATCAATGGCATCGTGCACCCACTACCTCTGCCAACAGCCAAAATGGCGCCCACCTCCACCCTGGAGGGCCGCCTTGCAGCATCCGCAGGCCAACCTCCATAGCCACATGAGGAGAGATTTCTCTCTCCCTCTTGATATTCTATTATGAATTAGTGCTGTCAAGCTATAATTACTCAACTTGCAACCTCGCTCTACGCATGTGGCCTTATCAGTGGCCACGTGGTAGCCTCTGAGTGCCTGAACCTCCAAGCCTCCAAAATTCTTCAAAAAACCCTTTGTTTTGCCCCTCAACTTTAATCCCCTATTACTTGGTGCTCACACACCCCATGCTTAAGCCATCAAACCCTACTAAAATCTCTCTGTGTCTAGCTTGAACCATGAAATCCCCACCAAACTTCAGCTTCATCATGCCTTTGAACAAAGCACCCGAAAACTAGAAAAAAAACATATGTACCGCTTCTCGAGCAATTGTCCCAAACTTCATCAAGTCGTAACTCGACAACCACATCTCTTATTGTCGGGATGCCAACTCCTATCAACTTCACATGGTGCACACTACCTAGTAAAACTCTGGTGAGGTTGAGAACATTGAATGGCACGCCCTTTGATGCGACTAACTTGGCTCACAACTAGCCCCCGAGACATCTTCAAATGGCCATATGTAGAACTCAGATTCGACTCAGATTCGCAATCCAAAAAGACAGGCATGCTCCATAATTGAAGAATTATGCACCTATCACGCCAAACTGGCTTTGACCACCTGGCTCCATCTACCCTATCCGTCTTATAGATGCAATGTATTGCATTCAAATGCAAATATCTTGTGCTCTCTAGCTCCATTTGATGAGCCATGTAGACCTGCTTCTTCGACAACCCAAGATCTTCATTTCTAGGTCCAAAGATTACACCTTGAACCTCTTTCACTTGTCAACCAAATCAGCTCTTTCTGGAGCCCCTCTTGGCCTATAAACTACATCAGCCATACACATTAGTTGTTGCTTGCCTGTTGTATCTGCTCTAGCCCTTTCCCCCTGCTTCTGCAAGCCTACACATACTGACCCATTCCCTCTTCTATGGTCGACCAACTTTGGTTGCACCAACGTCAATGGTCTTAACAATGAATATTCCTCAATTAGTGTTGTGAGAAAAGAACTCATTCCTTTTATCTATGTCTATCTTGTTTGTGGGTTTTTTTAAACAAGTACTGAAAACATTGTTTGCAATGTTTTTTTCTAACTAATTAGTGAGATGCCTAGATATTTCTTTTATCTTATATCATATAGCTAACTTAATTTAGGGCATGAATTTGAGAGTTGAAAACAACATTATACTACTACAAAATATTCACACCAAAATTAACTTTCAATTGTTACATAAATAGAAACTCCACATTTAAGAACAGTAATACAAAAGCTCTTTCTTTCTTAAAAATTCCTCTAAATGGAAATTTCCAAATTTATTATCCCTCTATCAGAATACCCTTGCCTTTCCTTAGTTTATGGGCCGCTTGAGCATGGTGTTTCCCCGTGGACTCTTGCTGAGTCTGCTACTGAATTTATTAGTAGGTTGTCATAATTGGATGTCTGCAACATAGTTGTCTAGCACTAACATACTGTCAATACTCAGAAAAGCGACTTAGATGGGGCACAAAGACTCTTTGAGGGTTTCAAACTCAAGAAGTGAACCTATGGAATGAAGCTATCATAAGCACTAGCAAATGTATCACTCTCTACTCAGATAATTTGCCTGTGTCCAATCTCACCGCTCTAGGTCTTAATGTCATTTCGGCACTCGAATGGACTCAAATGCAACAAAACTTTAAGAGGAGGTCTAAGAGGCCTAGGGGAACTATCCTACCAAGTCTGGTCACAATCCAACAAGGTACCAAAATCATGATCCATCACGATCAAGGTACTGAAAACTACAATAGAACTATTCAAAAAGGTCGCCCTATGGTCTAGGAACACTCTCGTATGGTCAAAACATCAAAAAACAAAAATGCACTTAAAATAGCAAATTTAGCTCACATACTGGCAATCACAAATCGTGATTACACTTAACTTAAAGAGCAACAGACAAGGAACACAATGCACTTGTTGAAATCAAAATCTGATTACTAGAGCTTGAGAAAAATGGATTACGATGTGCTTGAGAGTAACTTCCCTCAATTGTACACTCAATAGCTCTCCAAAACTCTAGATAATGATACAATGGACGTGTACCTAGGGCTCAAAACTTAGGATAAAGATTACAACTCAGATTTTACAAAGATATGGATCACTAATCATCTGAATCAGTAATCATTGTTCCTCTTTTTTACAAGGATTTCTTGGAAAAAATAATAGGATTACATAAAATGATGGCTTGTGAAGAGATGACGGACTAGAAGGGTGCCCGTTTGGTCCATCTGCTCACATTTCCCCTTCCTAGCCATTGCACATCCTCATGCAAGCTATGTCTTTGCTTTAGTAGTCAAAGCTGCACTTCTCTAGAGTCTTGTTGATCAATTTGAACTTCTCTTCTCTGGCCACACCATGTCTACTTGTATGACTAGATCTTTGAATGGGTTGTTGAGTATCACTCTCTGTCATTAAATCTAATATCTAACAAACCCAAATGAGTTTCTCATATTAAACTGATCATTTAATGTGGGATAATAAACGGTAACAAGGGTTAGAATATAGACATGTGCTTACGGATCTATCTCAACACGAGGCCAATGGTAAAGGGGTCCAAATGAGAGATGGTCTGTCAAAGAGCAAGGTTAACTAATGGAGCTTAAAAGACCTTAGGGTTATCTCTCCAATGGTTAGTGTTAAAAGCCCTTTGACCTTAGGCAAGCTAGGGTTGAGCTTGAGGTGGGAACCTGTAAGGACATGGATCCTATGAGCAAGGCCACCGGCACGGCCGAACAGTGTGTACGCTAGGGGGAGGCTATAAGATAGCACGATTGGGTGGAGGACGCATTACCACCGCCCTTTCACTAGTATCCAAGCTATTTTTGGGAGGAGGCTAAAAGTGGCTTGCATGTGCGCACGATGCTTTGATTCTCTCCCATGTTTTGCAGACACGGACGTCTCCGCTGTGCAGCAAAAAAAGAAAGAATCCAGGCACCCTTTCCTGTGGGCAACGCATAGACACATAGTGATAGCCGAGGGATTGCGGCCGCCCCATCTATGCCCGTGACCAAGGCGGGCAACCAAGGCAAACTCGACCAGCAACTCGACGGCACCGAGGCTCCAAAGGCTTTCGTTGGCGCCATTGGCTGCGTGCGCAGGAAGGCCTGCTTAACCCTTGCATGAAGGAGGGTTCAAACCCACCCCATGAGGATAAGAGGCCAACACTTTACCATCACGCTATTGACCCTTCTTGTGTATAACAAGGAAAGATAGCCTACTTGTGTTGAAACAAAAACTAAAAGGAAAGGGAAAGCTTCGAACTTCAAGGAAGTAGCTTCACCCTTCCTTTTCACTTCTTGGAGGAAGACAAGTTTTCCTCCAAATATTCTTTTTTCCTCAAGGAGGTAGCTTCAAAGTGAACAAAAGCCTTCACAAAAACGACGGGTTTTTGCGAAGAATTATCAAAGGTGTTCTTACAACGAACGACAAGTGAAGTGCTCAAATTCTCGCAAGGCGAGGTTCGCATGCAAAGCAAATTGTGGAGCATACAAAACACAAAGACTTCAATTTCTCAAGGTACAAGTTGTCATTTGTTTTTTCTCTCCTTGCATTAGTGTGTGTTTACCATAGCCAGTGAGGATATCCTACCTACATACATGTTTGATTTTGAGCACGTAGATCAAAATCAAGGCACCACGAGTGCTGTTGACACTAATATACATGATGATGATGATCTAGGAGATTATGGGCTTGTAGATATGGCTTCTTTCAAGACTTTGAAACATCACCAAAGCGTACTTGAAAGCAACCTCTCTGCACTCAATTACCAATCTTACGGAGTTACTTGTGAAATTTATGAATTTACAGACAAATCAAGGAGCCACAATTGGCACGGTTAAGCCCGCAAGACTCAAGGAGTCCAAGAGACAAGTGTTGTAAAAGATGCAGAAGGTAGCAATGCATTACTTAAGCATATCACCATTCCTGAGTTTCGCGGGGAAGAGCGTGATGGCAACAAGGATGCGGTCAATATGTTCTTACACAAATGGAGTGATATTCATAGATTGAGACACACCCCGGATATAAAGACGGCTGTGGAAACAAGTCTATCTCTTAAAGGCAAGGCCTATAAGTGGTGGATGACATTTTCAATAGATGCTCATCCTCCGTCTTGGGCTGCGTTTCAAGCTTCTTTCTCCAAAGAGTTTTTGGGCTCCAATGAAGAAGATAAGAATTGGTTAGCATGGGATGCATGCCGCATGTCTGGCCTCTCTCTTACATAGTACCTTTCGATGTATCGAGAAATCATATTAAAACTAGAAGGTCTAAATGAATTCCAAAAGATACAGGGTTTTAATAGGGATCTTGACAAAGACTATCGTCTTCATGTCAAGACCCAACATCCAAAAACTTGGGAAGAAGCCATCCGTCATGCACAAAGATATGATGATGACCAAGAGAGGAAAGGAAATGTTCCCTACTCTAAGAATACTTTTGCTAAGAGCAATGTGGCTAAGAGCCAATGGCGAGGTAGATCTCCCACACGTTCCAAGAGGAATAAGAGATGATCTACCTCTCCACACCCACAAGAGGCTAAGAAGCCTAAGCAATCATGAGATACTCCAAGTGGGTCTCTCAGCATTGTTGATTTTGAGCGTGCAAAGAAACACAATTTTTGTTTTAGATGTCTATGGGACCAACATAACAAGAAAGATTGTCCTCTTTTGCAAGGGAAAGAAAAGGCCATGCACACGGTGCAACGCCTCACATTAGATTCATCTCCTAAATATTGTGTTGTAGAGGTTCTTCATATGGAAGAAAAGCAGAAGTGTTGTGTGCCTGTTTCAATGTGGCAACCCACCTTTGGCCCCCATGATTTGATTTGCATGCATGGCACTATTAAAACGGACAGCGTGTTCGTATTTTAGTGGATGAAGGTGCAACTCATAACTTCTTGAACTGTACGCTAGTCAAGAAATTGAAGCTTACATAGACTCCTTACTCTCACAAGTATGTGGTGGAGCAGATTTCTAGGAATGATAAAGAAGTATGGGACAGGGTAGTTCAAGGGGTTGAGCTTATTGTTCAAATATCATACGATGACCCTTGACTTCCAAGTTATGAACATGGACCGTGCTAATGTAGTTTTAGGACGGGAGTGGCTGCATGGTTTAGGAAACACATTGCACACTAGTTATGAATACAACTCCTTATCCTTTATGGCCAATGGTAAACATGTGCTTTTTTTGCTTGGTGAGAAAAATATACCATCTTCTCCTCTTATATGTACAGTCGAGCTTTCTATTTTGCAAAAAGAAAATTTAATAGATGAAGTCATTTTGTGTTACTGCTTGTCTCCAAGTCTTGTGAATTCTCAAGAGCAAAGTGCGGTGAATTCTAGTAATGGTATGCAAAGTGAAATGAATTCTAATGGTATGCAAAGTGCAATGAATTCTATTGATAAACAAAGTGTTAACAAATCAATTTTAATTCTATAGAGAAACCTGCAACTGTTGTAAAACAAACATTACAGGAATTACAAGATTCCATATCCCAGCATAACTCTAGTTTACTTTCTCCTTTTGCACGGCAAAACCTAACTCACTTACTCATGGAGTATAGTGATGTGTTCTAAAGTGATTTACCACCGAGTTTACCCCCCTACACGTGATGTGCAGCATGGCATAGATGTCTTGCCAGGCACTAAACCAATGAGTAAACCACCTTAACGTATGAGTAAACCACCTTAAAGAATCCAAGGAGGTTGAGAGTCAGTTGACTGACTACCTCACCCGTGGTTTCATTAGACATAGCACTTCGCCTTGGGCATCACCAATTCTATTGGTAAAAAAGAAAAGATGGTACTATGCGCATGTGCGTAGATTACCGCGGATTAAAGACCATAACCATCAAGAACAAGTATCCTTTGCCAAGAGTAGATGAGTTGTTTGATCAACTCCATGGGGCAAGATACTATACAAAGATAGATCTTCGTTCAGGATACCACCAGGTGCGTATCCTTTTACAAGATATCTCCAAAACTACCTTTAGAACACGGTGCGGGCATTTTGAATTTTTGGTTATGCCTTTTGGTCTAACCAATGCTCCAACTACATTTATGGCACTCATGGATAGTGTCTTACGTCCCTATCTTGGAAAATTTATTGTGGTTTTCCTTGATGACATTCTCATTTACAGAAGACTGAAGATGAACACATAGAACACTTACGATTAGTGTTCGAACAGCTAGGAGCTCATGTGTTGTATGCTAAGCAAAGCAAGTGCGATTTCTTGAAAACAGCGATACATTACCTCAATCATGTGATCTCTTATTCTGGCATCAAGATGGACACTGATAAGGTCACTGCCATTCTTTGATGGCCACATCCCAACACGGTTGAGGAGCTTCATATATTTTTAGGCGTGGCTGGATTTTATCGACAGTATATCCGTGACTATGACAAAATCATTGTTCCTATGATGGATCAACTTATAGAAAAAGGTAAGACCTTTTGTTGGGAAGAAGCCCAAAAACGCAGTTGCGAACAGCTCAAGGTAGCTATAGCCACTGCTCCCATCCTAGCAATAGTCGACCCACTTCAACAGTTTGTGGTAGAGACTGATGCTAGTGATAAAGCCATTGGTGCTGTACTTCTCCAGGAGGGAAGACCTATAGCCTTTGAAAGTAAAAAGCTAGATAGAACTCAATAGAATTATTCTATCTATGAGAGAGAGCTCTATGCCATAATTCACGCTTTGTGAAAGTGGTGACACTATTTATATGGTGCCAAGTTTGAAGTAGGTTTTAACCATGAGAGTATCAAATGGTTTACTACTCAAACATACTTGAAGGGCTGTAAAGATAGATGGGCAGAAATCCTTCAAGATTATGATTGTAAGCTACGATATCGCAAGGGGCGATATAATGTATTAGCGGATGCACTAAGTTGGATGCCTCAAAATAATTCACTTGCTTTCACGGAACTAAAGAGTGGATTTTTGGAGTCATTACATGGCAAGTGTGCACAACATCACTCATATGCTAAAGTGTAGAGTGCAGTTTTAAAAAGGGATCCCTCACACTCACATGTCTCTAAACAGCCAGATCAACATGTCTCTGCACACGCAGATAGAAACTCCAACACACAGAGCTCCACCCCTACTCAGGAAGAGCTTAAGTGATGGAATAATTTTTCCATTGATCATGGATACTTACTCCACAAAGGTAGAGTATGTGTGCCAAAGGACTCAGACACTAGGCGCCAAATCTTATTTGAGTGTCACAATAGTCCAAGTGCTGGTCATCCAGGTATCTGTAAGACGTATGTCTTAGTTTGACGGTAATTTTATTGGCCAGGTTTACATCATGATGTTCAAGAGTACGCACTAAACTACCAACAATGCCAAGTTAATAAGGCAGAGAACCTCAAGGTAGGTGGACTTTTACATCTTTTAGAGATTCCATAAGGTAAGTGGGAGAGTATCTCTATGGATTTTGTAGTAGGACTACCTACTACAAATCGTGGCCATGATGCCATTTGGGTAATTGTAGACCATCTCACAAAGATGGGTCGATTCATTCCCACTAACACTACGGTTAAGACACCGGAATTAGCACGTCTATTTGTAGAGCATATATATAAACTCTACGGTCTTCCAGCTAGTATCATTAGTGACAGAGATCAAAAGTTTGATAATCACTTCTAGAGAGCTGTGTTCCAAAAGTTGAAAATTAAACTTAATCTAAGTACAACTGATCATCCAGAAATGGATGGTCAAACAGAAAGAGATAATCAAGTGATAGAGGATATGCTACGAGTGTACGTTAGCAAGAAGCAAACCAATTGGGAAGACTACGGTGGGTTGGCTAAGGAGAAGATACAACAAGCGAAGGATTTTCTCCAAGACCATTTTGACATGCTTCGAGTTGCTCAACAGAATGTTAAGCAAGCTCAAGATCGATATAAGAAGTACGCAGATGAGCATCATCATCTTGCTACTTTCAAAGAAGGAGACAAGGTTTTTCTCAAAGTTCCGGAGCATTAAGAAAGTCTGAAGATGGGAAAAGTTGCTAAACTTTCACCACGCTATTGTGGACCATTTACCATTTTCAAACGTATAGGTCAAGTGTCCTATAAGTTAGCTCTCCCAAGCACTCACGAGCTCATCCTGTTTTTCATGTTAGCCATTTACGAAAACAGCTAGGACAAAATGATAATGTCATTGACACAAGTGTGTTAGTTGACCTTATCGAATTGACAAGCATTAATCGTGAGCCCGAAAATATTTTGGATTCTCATGAGCTTCATTAGGAAAAATATGAATCCTCTAGGGGCCCTTTGGGATTAAGGTTAATTAGAGGCCAGTCAATAGGAAGAGGGTGGTGGACACACTCTATACCCTCAAAAAAGTAGGGGGACAAGGTAGCCTTACACCTCTTAATGGCCTCTTACCTAGTGAGAAGGTAAGGGAGGTGGCTAGGGGAAAGGGAGGAGGGGGGGGGGGGGGGAGACCACTTTGACCTTTTTTCCCCACTTTTTGTCCCGGATTTAAAAATACACTAAAAATTTCAAATTTTCAAAAAAATTCAAATTTCAAGTTTTCCCTCCTTAAAAGGTCCCCTAACCTATTTCATGGTCAAAAAAGTATTTTTGACCTCCAAAAGTCAAAAACGTGCACTAAAAAATTCCAAAAAATTAAATTTTTTCAAAAAATTTCAAAACATCATTTTCCACCCTCCAAAGTCTTTCCAAACCTATTCTATAGCTAAAAGTGATTTTCTCTCTCTACAAACCCTTTTCCAAGCTCTCCATGGCTGCAACAACCACATGCACCCCCTATAGTCCAACATTATCTCTCTACTAGCTTTCTCCCATCTCCATTGTAGCACCAAGCAAGCTTCTTCCCCATCTCTTCCCCTTGCCCACCACATAGTTCCACACCAAGTTAGCTCCTCGCCCTTCTCTCACCTCCATTACAGCATGAAACAAGATTCTCCTCCTTCTACTTTCATTCACTCGCACTACATGGAAACCTCTACTCCCGAAGGTGGAAAAAGCATCAACTCACATGACTTGCATACCACAAGAACAAGAGGTGTGAATAGTGCATGGGCATTGCAAGGATTCATCTCCAACATAAAGATAGAATGGTGAGAAAACTACCCTTGTAGCTTACATTCAGAGCTTAAGATCATCTCCATCTTTAAGTTTATCATGCTGGAGGGAATTAACCTCTTTATGGCTTTCAATGTTTAGGCTTCACACCTCATAACATTGGGTGGTGCTATTTTGTTGATGGCTTTGGTGCGCCATCTATAGTTTTGTAGCATGTGATTGAGTCTCACAATGTAAGTAAGTTGTGTTATCTATGGAGAGTCATCAAAGATTTTTCTTATAATTTATTCTTTGTATAGTTGTCATTAGATTATTAGAATGATATCATTTTGTACTTTATAACTTTGTGCTCACATAATCTGTTGTTTACTTACAGAGTCAACTTGTTTTGAGAGGACATGAGCAAGCAACCATGTGCAGAGATGGAAATCACCCTATTTTTGTTCCGTGAGGAACCTTTCACTACCGTGTTAAAAGATTTTGATAAGAATAGTAGGATTTTTGTAGAATCTTGAACCAATAGGTACTCTTTAGGAGCTCTTAGAAAAGCCATCCCTATAGTACTACTATCTTCCCTAGTGTCATAGACACACAAATACTCGTGTATATGAATCTCTAGATGAGAAAGACAAATACTCGTAAGAGAAGCCTAACAGCAACAACATTGTCTCCATTTGTAATTATTTTTATGAGGCTGGATTCCTCTATAAATGCAATATAAATATTTCTTTTTGTTAAATGGTGTCGCACTGAGTGAGAGTATTTTATTTAGATTATTGGAGTTTCATACACATTTGAGAAATATTGTTGATTTTTTTGGATATTCTGATTTGTCTGTAAGATGTTTGAAGTTTCAAGTCTTAATCATTCCACCATGAAGAAATTCATGCAATATTTTGATTTCAGTTTAATCACTAATGGTTACTCTTTTTAAGTGGATCATAACCTTTGTCAAGATGTCCTCATTTGGGGATGTTGAATATATATCAATAGCAACATTTCAAAAGTTGAGAAAGCTAAATTCTTGCTTTCCAAAATGTTATTGTTTCCATACTATTCCTATGCCAAGCTTGACTTAGAGAAATGACAACTTGAGATGGAGGTGTAGATATATAGGGGTGAACTATTATTGATTCTTGTTTCATCGTATATATTATAAAGCCTTTGAGTTTCCACCTTTTTGAGTAGTGTTGACAAATTTTTGGTATCAAACCTTCTTAAATATCCCTATTCATTCGCTATTGGTAGCTATTTATTTGGTATTGTTAAAGATCATACCAATAGCTATCACCTTGTGAACTTAATTGTTGAATTGCGGATTTGATTTTTACTATGTAGCTCATTTGGATAGAGAAAGTGTAAACATAAATTATAGATACATGCATTGTTAACATAGAAGATATGTATCACTCGAACCTATATAACTGCTAATCAAGAAACCTTTGGTCGGATACTATGACAATAGGGGTCACATGTGGTTTTAAATACCAAAGAAATGGCTTAACCAAAACATTTCCAAGAACACGAGGTGAACACAAGGAAGTAAAAATTGGCTCCTTGTTTGGTTGATTTCTAGTGCTAAATGTTCTGAGTGCACAAAATTTGTGAGGCCTTTGACCTTGCGAGTTCACTAAAGTATATGTAACATAGCACATGTGTTCAACAGAAGGGAATTTATATTCTTGTAAAGTTACAGAAACATGTGTAGGTAAGGCCTATAAGGGCTACTTTCAATCCATTGTGGTGAACGGACATGATATAGGAAAATTTGACATAGTGAATACTCCGGACATCAAACACTACAACTCTATCTCATGGCCATACATTAAAACAAAGCCCCTATTTGTCATTTTGAAGCCCCAGAGACCCTCAACAAGAGGGACCACAGCGGCGCGTAGAATGCCCATCCAGGCACAAATAGGGACCAAGATATTTCCAAGAACAGGGGATGGACACAAGGAAGTAAAAAATGGTTGATAAGCATGATACAAGGTTTAGGTATCTGCCATTTGGGGGGGGGAGGGGTCGCTATGAACACATTAAACTGCCCAGTTCTATCTCATGGCCATGCATTAAAAAAAGCTTGTACTTGTCATTTTAGGGGCCCAGGGACCCTCAACAAGAGGGGCCACAAGGGCGCGCAAACTGGCCATCCAAAATTTTTGGATGGCCAGTTTGCGCGCCCTTGTGGCCCCTCTTGTTGAGGGTCCCTGGGCCCCTAAAATGACAAGTACAAGCTTGTTTTAATGCATGGCATGATACAATGTTTAGCTATTTGCCATTGTGGGGGGGGGGGGGGGAGTTTGCTATGAATACATCAATTTGCCCAACTCTATCTCATGGCTATGCATCAAAATTTTTGGATCGCTGATTTGCGCGCCCTTGTGGCCAAATTTTGGATGGCTGATTTGTGCGCCCTTGTGGCCCCTCATGTTGAGGGTCCCTGGGGCCCTAAAATGACAAGTACAAGATTTATTTTTATGCATGGCATGATACAATGTTTAGCTATTTGCCATTGTTGGGGGGGAGGGAGGGAGAAGTTTGCTATGAATACATCAATTTGCCCAATTCTATCTCATGGCTATGCATCAAAAAAAGCCTGTACTTCTCATTTTCGGACCCCAGGGACCCTCAACATGAGGGGCCACAAGGGCGCGCAAATCAACCATCCAAAAATTTTGGATGGCTGATTTACGCGCCCTTGTGGCCCCTCATGTTGAGGGTCCCTAGGGCCCTAAAATGACAAGTACAAGATTTATTTTTATGCATGGCATGATACAATGTTTAGCTATTTGCCATTGTGGGGGGGGGAGTTTGCTATGAATACATCAATTTGCCCAATTCTATCTCATGGCTATGCATCAAAAAAAGCATGTACTTGTCATTTTAGGGCCCCAGGGACCCTCAACATGAGGGGCCACAAGGGCGCGCAAATCAGCCATCCAAAAATTTTGGATGGCTGATTTGCGCGCCCTTGTGGCCCCTCATGTTGAGGGTCCCTGGGGCCCTAAAATAACAAGTACAAGATTTATTTTTATGCTTCTAGTGTTGGACTTTTAGGCTGTTTTCAAGAGCTTCTAGTGTTCAATTGGCTCTGAATCTGTCTGGGCTTGTCTCACATAAATTTGTTCATCTCGTCGCGCTCTTCGACTATCGTGTGATGCAAAAAAATCATATCCTACTCGGATTTTCCAAAAATCAACGTGCAAGTTGGCAATTTCTTAAAAAATGATGTAAAACAGACATTTCTTACTTTTTCCTTAATCTACGGGCTCGAACGGGCATTAAAACCATGGAATCTGAAAATACTCAGAGAACCAATGTTTTTTATTGTGTTAAGGACTGCATTTCCTACATACAAAACTTTCTCAAAATCTCACCCTAACACCTTCAAAAGTGGCTTCCAAGGAGTGCCCTCGATCAAAAATTGAAACTGAAGGAAAACAATCAGAATGAACTCCTAGACTGTGTACAAACTTTAAAATAACCAAAATTTCCTTTAATAAAAAGTTATTGCTAAAAATTTGAAAATAGATCACTCTTGGACTTCCCACAATGATAGAAATCAAAAGGTTCAAGGAGAGGTCTGGTGTCACAAGTACATGGTAGGAATCTAATCGAGGCTTATTCCGTCAAGATCTCTTATACTTTATTATGACTTCTCATGTACAATCTTACCAAACAAAAACAAACTTACACTTTAAATGACTACAAATTTTATTTAACTTATCAAACAATCTAAAATATGGTAGACCTAGAGTGCTCTTACACATCAACAAACAAAAAAGTCCAAATTTCTTCTCATTAACTTTGATAAACATACATCTGTGAACACTTTACAAGGATTAGTGTCGTCATAGTTCTTACATCCATTCCATGACATGGTATGCTCCTGGGGTGACCTATCACATAAAAATATCTTTGGTAGGAGTGCCCTCATGTTAGGAAAGAGTGTGTTGCCGCTGATGAAAAGTTTTTGCATGATTGTCCTACTAGGGATCTCTTCATGTCAGCATAATGATTTTTGGTGTAGTGGGAGCCACATTGCCGCTGAGGAGAGCTTTGTGCCACCGTAAAAGCTTCATGTTATGCCAGTTCCTTGAGCCGTTCTTGCAAACAACGCCACTCAACTAGCATAACAAGAGGTCACCTTGTAACAAAAACATGTATGAATTCAACATTTGCAAGCTATATAATGAAGACACTTGTTAAGTATATGTTGTAAAAATTTGCAAGTATTTCTATCTAGCTGGGAATAAACAATATAAAAATATACATTAGGATGAGACTACCACCCCTAATAAGCATGGATTTGAAGCACCTACCTGCAAGATGTAACAAAGAAGACTGTTTTAGAGGAAAAGTGGTGACACTTGGCCTCTCTAACCTGCATCCTTTCACTATTTGTGCATAAAAGCAACCTTTGTACCAAGCACTACAAAACAAGTAGAGGCAACACCTTAGACTTCAAATTTTATGATAAGAAGAACACAATCAAAAGTAAGAAGTATATTGTTACCTTGCATAAAGGGGTGTTTTATTCAAATATGTGATGGTATTGGCAAGATATTGAAGAATCGTCAACATTCATCTCACCCATGCTATGACGTTCCTGGGATGACCTCTACTCACCCTCACGTGCGGCCTTCGATGCAAACGTTGCGAACAAGCAAATATGTATGCATACGATTTGTGATGTCCTTAAGCACCATGGTAGTTGTTGCATGACGAAGCAAAGGATGAAAAGAGAGAGGGGGGAGGGAGAGAGAGGAACATGGGAGAAGACAAGGGGGTAGTGGGGGAGAGAGAGAGAGAGAGAGAGAGAGAGAGAGAGAGAGTGGAGAAGGAGGAGAGAAGGGGGCAGGGAGGGAGAGGGAGGAACATGGGAGAAGAGAAGGGGACAGTGGGAGAGAGGGAGAGAGGGGAGGAGGAGGAGAGAAGGGGCAGGGAGCGAGAGGAGAGGGAGAAAGGAGGAGGAGGAAGAGAGAAGAAAGGTTTTTTTTTTTGGGGGAGTTTTTTTTTTTGAAAAATTTGACTTTTAGTGCTTGTAAGTTTTAAAAAATGTCAAAAAATACTTTTTTGATATGGATATATGTTGGGGGGGAGTTTTAAGTCAAAAATAAGTAAAAATAACTTTTTTTTTAAAAGTCAAATTTTGGCTCTTAGTGATCCACGTTTTTGATGATGTGGCCACACCTCTTTACTCCCTTCACTTTTCAAAAGCTAGAGAGAGAAGGTGACCTCTTAGGTCCACATCCTACATGTGTCTAAAAAAAAGGCTAGAAAAGCCTACTCAAAACTAGCTTCTTGAATGCCCTTGTCCCCTTAACCCTACACACCATTAGCCTTAATCCCTAAAAATTAGGATTCCTTACAAGGCCCATGCAAGGTTCATATTTCTCCTAATGTTGCACCAGACATCATGTCAGACGATAGGTGTTGGTAAAATGGCTAGATAGATCTGAAGAAGGTTCTACATGGGGAATGTCTCCACACTTGAGAAACGTTTTCCTACGTTCATTTTTTAGGACGAAAACGATTCTCCAAGGGGGGGATAATGTAAGGACATGGATTCTATGGACAAGGCCATCGGCACGATCAGATAGTGTGTACGCTAGGGGGAGGCTATAAGATAGCACGGTTAGGTGGAGACTAGCACATGCATTACCATCACCGTTTCAAAACACAACCTAAACTTGCCTTTGACCTTAGGCAAGCTAGGTCTGAGCTTGATGTGGGAAATCAACCTAAGCTTGAGGTGCTTGTCGTGCTTGATGACTAAGGTGCGTGTTTGATGACTAAGGTGCTTGAGGTGCTTGTCATGCTTGATGACTATGGTACTTGAGGTGCTTGTCATACTTAATGAGGAAGGTGCTTGAGAATCTTCCCGTGCATGGGCGGTAAGGTGCTTGAGTCAAAAAGAGACACTACAAACTTAATGAGGAAGGTGCTTAGGAAGATTCCCATGCATGGGGGGGTAAGGTGCTTGAGTCAAAAAGAGACCCTACAAACTTAATGAGAAGGTTCTTGAGAAGCTTCCGATGCATGGGGTGGTAAGGTGCTTGAGTCATAAAGAGACCCTACAAACTTAATGAGAAAGGTGCTTGAGAAGCTTCCCATGCATGGGGGGGTAAGGTGCTTGAGTCAAAAAAGAGACCCTACAAATTTAATGAGGAAGGTGCTTGAGAAGCTTCCCGTGCATGGGGGGGTAAGGTGCTTGAGTCAAAAAGAGACCCTACAAACTTAATGAGGAAGGTGCTTGAGAAGCTTCCTATGCATGAAAGTTCCAAAGTTAGGGGAATCTTTGACTTAACCTTCCACTCACCCAAAGGGCACCCTTTTCTTAAAGGGCACATGGGACACATGTCAGACTCTCCCTATGCTTAACCACATGGTGTGCTTGAATGCTATTGGTTGGGCTAAAGAGGGTTCCAATGAGCTTCTAGTTCCAGCCAACAAATATCTAGATATTTTCAAGCTCTCTCTCTCTCTCTCTAAGGGGTAAGGAGGACACTTGTCAAAAGACTATCCATGTACTTGAATGCATGCCGGATGTGATTGGCTAGGGGTAGAGGGATCCAATGAGCTTGAACCATGTGGAAAAACTACAACTCGCCCCAAGCAAGCAAGGGGGGTCCTGGGGGGAATACACCACACACACACTCATTTTGTGGATCCATTCTCACTTGGTGAAAGTTGAGGAACTCCACCTCCTTCTCCAAGCTTGTGAGAAGTGAGAGCCTACACCAACACCTCTTGGCTATGGAATGCAAATTCAACCAAGAGCCATGCTTCAATGCTTAAGGTTGCCATCTTCTCCATCTTCATTAATATGCTCCCGGGGGATTCACCATGGAAAACGTATCGCACCACATAAGTGCAAGGGAGGGGGTTTTTTTTACAAGTTACATAAGCGTATAAGTTATGGGCAGACCCCCAATAATTTATCTCCTAATCTTAAAAATAAGGGAGGGGGTATCATATTTATTGGTTGGGGGAGGGGAGTGAGAAAAGGAAAAATCGAGAGGAAGTTTTTGTGTTTCAAAATCATTGCTTCCCAAGAGAGGCTGCCCTTGAACTTTTGAGTCAATAGCTACAAAGACCCATGCAAGAACTAACACTGCTTTGTATCAATTGATTGTTTTGTGATTATAGTTCATTTGTTGAGGGATGAAAGCTATAAAGAGTTTGTATAAATTCAAATTTACATGAAGAACCTAACACAACTATATGACCATGTTTTTTGAGTAATTTAGATGGGGCAGAATTGGATGAGTAGCTAGAGTGCAAGCTGAACGGGTACATAGTTTGAAAGTCAAACTAAGACACATTGAGAGTACATCTAGCTATCAACATAAGTGGTTCCTTAGTACATTGCCAGTCACTATGCTACACGCTCTTTGACTAGTTTTACTTAGTTAGATCATGTGAGACCTAAATTGTATATGTAAGATAGGGGTATGATAATTTTCTGCATTGATTGATGTATAAGCGTAGAAAGGGGGGTCATATTTCCTAATATGAGTCGTATATAAGGGTTTTATCAAAGTCGTCCGCTCGCACGTGGCGTTCCATTTTATATATAGAGTGAATCCCTCGAGAATATGCTATTATGTATGCTAGCAAGAAGAGTGATGATAAGTGAGGAACTATTTCTTTCTCCTATGGAATGTTTCTTCTTCCTCTTCCCTATCCCCATTCCCCGCTAGCCCTCTCCACCTTCGAAGGTGTTTGAGGCCTTGGGACTGAGGCTTGGGATAGTTAATGCTTTCTACAAAGTTTATGTTATGCTTGTGATGCATGAAGCTTTCCATCTTCATTGCATCACCTAGGTCACAAGGAACACAAAGTTTGTATTGTACCAAGTCTCTCTTGAATGGAGAAACTATAATAAAAATGCTTATTGGAGGGGGGACCGGCTCTATATGAATCCGGTCCTCAACTATTGTCATGTTCTCTGAACTCTCTCTCTTCCAAAGTATTGTTCATGCCAAGTTAACTAAGTACCATGTTTATGTTGCTACCATCAATTAAGTTCACCTGCTATGCTCACAAAGTAACCTCATAAAATTGCTTCATCTAATTTCCTAATTCCGCTACTCTCAAAGTTCATAGGCCATTTCCATTACACTCTCTAATAAGTGACATGGCGTGTTGGTAGATGTTTTGTCATTGGGTCAAATATGGTGGAGTCCATCTCAAAGAACGAACCACCTGGGTCACAGTCAAGGGGGAAGATTTACCACAGGTTGCACCCCTAAACATGATAAGTGCAATGCATATATCCTCTAAGGGTAAGAAATTTGTAGACCAAACTTGCAGTACCACTGATGACTCTATAGAAGACTCTAACCAATGAAACTCGGAGACTGAATCCCAAAGTGAAACTGATTTTGAGCCTCATGAATTGGGAGATAAAGCAATTTTAGAGTCAAAAATGTCAAGACCGAGTACATCAACCTATGTTAGCTCATCCAAGAGTGAAGAGGACATCAGCAAGGACCAATCTAGTGACTCAAATCTAGAAGTAAATCAAAAGTGGGTCCTAGGCAAGAAAAAGAGGAGTTATAAGACACGGAGATATCAAGCAAATTTTCATGCTCAGATGAATGAAAAGAAATCCATTGCAAAATGGCTTTGTTATGTGGGAGCTTTGGATGCTCATTGAAAGCTAGTAGACAATTGGGGTGAATACCTCCAAAGTGTCATGTGGTGCAGTCCACAACCCCATGATATTTCCCAAATATAGATTGTCGGAGAATCCCAAGTTGAGCCGTACAACAAGGAGATGATAGAACCGGGAGTTATCCCAACAACAAAAAGAAGCAAAAGCTAAGGCCAAGAAATTGAAATACACTGGTAAGGGACCGCATTGAGTGTGTGAAATGTTGAGATGTCGAGCTCTACATTTTGAGCTGGCATCCACTACGGGTCTTGGCCGCTTACGACATTTACTCACTAGCGCGTTAGGTGACCGACACGGAGGATCTCTGCCAGTGATTCTACAGCTAGACTACACATATAGTGCCAGCCTAGTACGCTTCTAGCGAGTTCACACTTAGTGACCGCATGTACATATGTGCTACTTTTTCAGCTTTAGCACTTAGTCATTTTGTACTCTCTTTTCTGTGAAGAAGAAGAAGAAGCTTTCCATCTCTGTGTGCTTTGTGCTTGTCTTGTGTAGCTCTCTTGCATCCTCATTCTTTACATGGTATCAGAGCCTGGTGCAGGCAAGAGAGGCTAAGAGAGCAAGAGCATCACAATCCCTTCGTTCGCAATCCACGACCAGATGGGGATAGGGAAGAGGAAGAAGAAGTTTCTGAACAGGTCTCCAAAGTGCAGTATATAGAGATTTACTGTACAAGTACAGTGGTTGTATGTACGCTTGATTGTGGACACTCGTTGAGTGTAGAAAGCGTTACAGGTAACACGATAGCAGGTTCAGCAGATTTGCAGGTTTTTGCAGATTGCAACTATTTTGTCTTAGTGCTTCAAGATGTCTGACGGTTTCAGTCAGATTGTTACTGAGAAGCTTGAGAAAAATAACTACCCTGCATGGAAGTTCAGAATAACAAATTTCCTAAAAGGAAAAGGTTATTGGGACTATGTAGAAGGAGACAATGAAAAGGAACCAGAGATTCCCGAGGCAAATGCTACAGCAGAACAAAGGAAAGCTTTGAGGGACTGGCAACAAGGCCAGAGCAAAGTGATGTATTGTCTTTCTATGAGCATCACAGATGGCATGATGGGCTATCTACAGGATGCTGAAACCCCCGCCATTGCATGGAGAAACTTAGGCAAAGTGTTTGAGGTGAACACCAAGGCCAGGAAGCTTCAACTAAAGTCGGAGCTAAATCAGGTTAAGAGGAACAACCTCTCAATCAATGATTATGCCTTGAAGATGAAGAGTATCATTGAGGCTCTTGGATCTATTAAAGTCTCAGTGGAAGACGATGACATTGTCCGTGCATGCTTGGATGGTCTAGGAGATGAGTATGTACATTTTAGGTCTTCCATGAATACAAGAGACGACATCCCCGTGTTCCAAGATTTGATTTCTATGCTTATTCTTGAGGAGAAGAACCTTGACACATCTTCTTCTCATGGCAGAAATAATTCTGAATGGGCCTTCTATTCTAACTCCAACAGAGGTAGAGGTAGAGGTCGTGGTCGAGGCCCAAGGGGTTGCAAGGGCCAATTTCTAGAAGGTCAATCAAATCAAAACAATACAGGTGGCAGGGGAAACCAGTCTCAAGGCAGGGGGAGTCAAAGAGGTCGTGGTGCAGGATCAAGCAGGCAGCAACATACTCCAAATATCAGAGAATGTTGGACTTGTGGTGAAAGAGGTCACATGTCACGTGACTGTCCAAAGGGAAAAGCAAGTGGAAAGAGAGAACAGGGCAACTATGCATCTACTAGCAGAGATGCAGATGACAGCAAAAACGAGCGCATGTTTGTTATGCAGCATGTAATGAATACAATGACTGCAGAGAATTCCACCCAAGATGATGTTTGGTATGTGGATTCAGGTGCCTCTAATCACATGACGTCTCATGGAGAGTGGTTTAGAGATATGCGCAAACCAGATGTGTTAGGCTATGTGCAGACAGGAGATGACACAGCTCACCCCATTGCTCATGTAGGGGACATACCTCTAAATACGAAGAGTGGGAAATCAAAGTACTTAGCAAATGTACTTCATGTCCCAAACATTACAAAGAATCTTGTTTCTGTTGGACAAATGGTTGAGCAGGGTTTGCAGGTTCTCTTTAATCCAAATGGCTGTTATGTAGAAGATTTCCAGAATGGCTGTAAGCTGATCACAGAGGGAAAATGTGTGGGCAGAATGTTTACGCTGAATGTAGACATGCCTGAGGTAAAAGCTGCATTATTTGCACAGGGCACAGGTGTTGTGGCTGATATTGACATTTGGCACAAACGCATTGGCCATGTCAATGAGCAGAGATTGCGCAGCATGCAATCAAAACAGATTGTAAACGATTTGCCCAAATTCAAGGTGGATGGTATGCATAAAGTGTGTGCAGCATGCCAGTTTGGAAAACAGTCAAAGGGCTCATTTCCACATGAGCGCAATGTATGTAAAAAGCCACTTGAGGTGGTGCACACAGATGTTTGGGGTCCAACCGATACTGCAAGTATACATGGTTGCAGGTATTATGTCTCTTTCATTGATGACCATACAAGGAAAGTATGGGTCTACTTCATGCGTAACAAAAGTGAAGTGTTTGGTCACTTTCAAGACTTCAAAGTCATGATTGAGAAGGAGACAGATATGCAAATCAAGACATTGAGGTCAGATGGAGGGGGAGAGTACTTCTCCAATGATTTTTCAGATTTTCTACGAATGCATGGTATACGCAGGCAGTTTACATGCAGATATACTCCACAACAAAATGGGGTCGCAGAAAGGAAAAACAGGCACATTGCAGAGGTTGCACGTGCATTGATGAATGAGAAGAACATGCCTCATCATTTCTGGGCTGAAGCCATAAATACAGCTGTGTACATTATGAACAGGACACCTACAGCTGCGGTGCATGATGTAACACCTGAGGAAAAGTTTACAGGTACAAAGCCTGATTTGGCACACTTGAAAGTGTTTGGCTGCATAGCTTACGTGCATGTACCAGATGAGTTGCGTAGGAAATTGGATCCTAAAGCAGAGAAATGTATTCTTGTGGGATATTCCCTTGAACAAAAGGGGTACAGGTGCTACAATCCTACTACACGAGAATTACGAGTGAGGAGAGACGTAGTCTTTGATGAGATGAGCAGCTGGTACAGTAATGCACATGGCACTATTGGGGCTGATGTAAAAGATGATGTGGTTGTGCAAAATGTGAGGCCACAGTCACAGGTTTTGAGTGGACCACAAGAGTCCTCTTCTCATGGCTCTGTTGAGAAACCATGGAATGGTAGACTACGTACGCAGGTTACTCCACCAACAGGTACAGGGAATGTATCACGAAAAGGAAAGGAAAAGGTTGATGAACCTCCCTTTATGACTGATGCATCATCAGGTTTTTCACATGTAGACATGGATTCAGATGGTTCTGAACAAAGTCTTGATGAGGAATTTGGAATTCCGGCTGTCAGGACACCTGGTGTAAGGAAAGTACAAGAAGATGCTAGAGGGCAAAGGAGTGACCCAGGACCGCGCAGATCTAATAGAGTCAGAAATCCAGTTCAGAAATTGACTTATGATGGGTATCTAGCGCATCACCAAGCCTACATGGCTAAGGTGATACAGGATGTGGAGCCCACATGTTTTGAGGATGCATTTGGAAATGTGCATTGGGATGATGCAATGAATGAAGAGATGGCTGCATTAGAAGCAAACGACACATGGGAGTTGGTGCCATTGCCAAGTGGCAAGAAATCTATCGGCTGTAAATGGGTGTATAAAACCAAGCATAAGGCTGATGGTAACATTGAGCATCACAAGGCAAGGCTGGTCGCAAAGGGTTATGCACAGACGTATGGCATAGACTATGAGGAGACCTTTGCTCCAGTGGCAAAGATGACGACTGTGAGAGTTGTCATAGCAGTGGCTGCATCTAGAGGATGGATTATGCATCAAATGGATGTAAAGAATGCCTTCTTGAATGGTGAGTTGCAAGAGGAAGTGTATATGGATTAGCCACCTGGTTATGTCGATCCAGGTTACCCAGATTATGTATGCAGACTTCTCAAAGATTTGTATGGTTTGAAGCAGGGCTCTAGAGCATGGTATGACAGGATTGCCAAGTATCTTGTCAGTATTGGTTTTAGGAGAGCTCATGCTGATCATTCACTCTATGTACGTGAGAGTGATATGGGGATTGTGGTCATTACCATATATGTAGATGACCTTATTATTGTTGGCGACAATGCTATGGAGATTGACCATGTGAAGGGTCTTCTCAAACCGGAGTTTGAAATGAAAGATTTAGGCGAGTTGTGCTACTTTCTTGGCATTGAGGTGATCACGACTCCAGAGGGTGTATGGCTATCACAGAGACAGTATGCTTTGGACATGTTGTCAAAGTATGGTATGGCTGATTGTAAGCCAATTTCTATTCCCTTGGATGTGAATGCAAAGCTGAGTGCAGAGAAGGGTGATGTTGTTGAGGATGTCAACATGTACAAGAAGATTGTGGGTAGTCTAATCTACTTGACTATCACGAGGCCAGACTTGAGCTACACAGTAGGCTTGAAGAGTCAGTTCATGCAGCTTCCGAGGAAGCCACATTTGGATGGAGTACGATGCACACTTAGGTATGTGCAAGGTACTCTTGACTACGCATTGTTCTATGTAGCAGATGCACCATTAGCATTGTATGGGTATACAGATGCAGATTGGGCAGGTAGCATTGTTGATAGGAGATCTACGAGTGGCTTCATGTTCTCTTTTGGGAGTGCTGTTGTTACTTGGAGCAGCAAAAAGCAGCCTACGGTTGCTTTATCGAGCATAGAGGCCAAGTATAGAGGTGCAGCAATTGCGGCGTGCGAGGTAGCTTGGCTACGCACATTACTTGAGGACTTGGTAGTGCAGGTGGACCAGCAGATTTTCATCCATTGTGATAACCTCAGCAGCATGCAGTTAGCTAGGAACCCAGTGTTCCATGCCAAGACCAAACACATAGTGGTCCATTACCACTACGTTCGAGAGCGAGTGTTGGCGGGCGACATCAACTTGGTCTACGTTAGCACAGAGGATCAGATAGCGGATATCTTTACCAAGGCCCTCGGAGCTGAGAAGCTTCGACGTTTCCGGACTATTCTAGGACTCTGCGACATGCAGAGCTTGAGGAGGAGTGTTGAGATGTCGAGCTCTACACCTTGAGCTGGCATCCACTACAGGTCTTGGCCGCTTACGACATTTACTCACTGGCGCATTAGGTGACTGACACGGAGGATCTCTGC
Source organism: Adiantum capillus-veneris (assembly GCF_014529385.1). Classification (NCBI taxonomy): domain Eukaryota; kingdom Viridiplantae; phylum Streptophyta; class Polypodiopsida; order Polypodiales; family Pteridaceae; genus Adiantum; species Adiantum capillus-veneris. The sequence continues at coordinate 93,889,744 of NC_140950.1, forward strand.
CAGTGATTCTACAGCTGGACTACACATATAGTGCCAACCTAGTACGCTTCTAGCGAGTTCACACTTAGTGACCGCATGTACATATGTGCTACTTTTTCAGCTTTAGCACTTAGTCATTTTGTACTCTCTTTTCTGTGAAGAAGAAGAAGAAGCTTTCCATCTATGTGTGCATTGTGCTTGTCTTGTGTAGCTCTCTTGCATCCTCATTGTTGAGATGTCGAGCTCTACACCTTGAGCTGGCCTCCACTACGGGTCTTGGCCGCTTACGACATTTACTCACTGGCGCGTTAGGTGATCGACACGGAGGATATCTGCCAGTGATTCTACAGCTGGACTACACATAAAGTGCCAGCCTAGTACGCTTCTAGCGAGTTCACACTTAGTGACCGCATGTACATATGTGCTACTTTTTCAGCTTTAGCACTTAGTCATTTTGTACTCTCTTTTCTGTGAAGAAGAAGAAGAAGCTTTCCATCTTTGTGTGCTTTGTGCTTGTCTTGTGTAGCTCTCTTGCATCCTCATTCTTTACATGAAATTTACCCTGCAAGGTACCATTCGTGTGGAGACTCTAGATGGAGTTGAAACCGTGGGATTCCTTAATGGGAGTAAATTCAAAGGATACTATGATCCCCTAAGAGTATCCACGCATAGTGAGGTTCTTGATTAACTTATGTGCACAAGAAGATGATGAAGAATCAATAATAAAAACTGAGGAAGACTATGGCCTCATTGAAAATGATTTTGTTTATCTAGATGATGAGGATAGAGGCCTAGCCTTAGGAATGCCACCCAGTCTATATAATATCACTACAAGAGGTTATGTACACTTGTGACGTTTTTAGCAATGGAAATACATTGGGTTTTTATACTCCCCGAAGTCGCTAACAGCGTCGCTACGAGAATGTCGCTATGAGCGTCGATATACGCGTGACTATATAGCGATGCATATAGTGACGCTTATAGCGACGGTTACAGTCCTTCTGTAGCGATGCTTATAGTGACATAGCAGAACCATATAGAGATGCTTATAGCGACACCCGAGAGTAAAAATTTTTGGGTGGAGGGGCATTGAATGCCCTGGCACTTATCAACCATATTGATGTTTCCAGAATAGAGTAAACCTAAATGAATCCAAGATAAGCCCAGATTCACCTTTGAAAAAAAGTGCAAGGTATAGACCCGAAGCAGTCACCCACAAGACAATAAACCATTAACTACATCATGCATAGTATTGTTTGCAGAATAAAGATACAAAACTGACAAAAGTACTTGGAGGAAAGTAAATTGACAAAAGTAAATCAATGACAATTATATACATCATAGGAAAAATCACTTGATTGTTAAGCTTTGCAAATGTAATAGTTACAACACAAAATTCATTATTGAGTAAATACATGGTTTTCCAATAGTTACAAAAATACGTATACACGTCATCTCATTATACATGCTATGACAAAAGGGAACTAATGCTATTTGGCTACGGCTAGACTGACATCTAATCAGACGTCTCATCGCGTCCAAGCGGCGTATCTATCAGATTTTGCAGAAAAAAACAAAGCTTGAGCATCAAAACTCATATCGGAGATCTGAGTTTTGGGCGCTCTTGGTTTATTTTTTACTCTATCGACGTCACTATGAGCGTCGCTATGGGCGTCGTTATGCAACAAAGAAAATAGCGACGCTCATAGCGACACCGTGGATTTTTACTTTTGAGCATCACAGTGTGAGCGTCGCTAATGTGAAGTACCTCTTGTAGTGTATCCTCTTCCCTTGATTCCATAAGTGGTGACAGATAGGTAGGTTAGGGGTCTAGATTTTGTTTCAGCTTGTTTTCCTTGAATTTTTTGTCTTTTCACATTGACATGCCTCCTTGAGGTATAGTGCCTCGTTGCTTGATATTTTTGTGTAGGAGCATTGAGAGAACTTATATGGATCTCCATCCACATGGCTGAGGATATCTTCTTCAACGACATGAGCTACTCCATACAGGAACGGGTGTACTACTTTCCATTTTTCATGCTTGTGGATATTTATATTTGTTGATTGTGGTTTTCCATAGTTTTTGATTGAGTGTATTTAGTTATGTTTTTTTGTGTAAATTTGTATTTTCTTAGGTTGATTGAACTAGAGTTTAGTCTTATAGATGAGCCTTGAGGTTAGGAGGCCATGACTTTAGGTTAACTCATTTACTTGACCACTAGTCCTAGTTGGTAAAATTATCTGAGGGTTTGAGACCTTAGAAGTGTTTAAGGCATAGAGAAGCTTGCTCACTTAAACAACAAAAGATACTAGTGAGTATTTGAAAGGAAATGGAAGAAAAAAACAAAAGTGCCACAAATGTAAAATCTTAAGCTAGAAGAGAAATCCCAGCTTGATTTGGTACTTCACTCACATGAATTGTCTATGGTACAAGAACCCTGGAGGTTCCCAGTGTGGGCACTTTTCTTTGAGAAGCAAAAAGGTCCGACCATACAAAATAAGTACACACGTCAAATAATTTTGAACCGAAGTGAAAGAAAGAAAAATGAAGAGAAAAAGGAAAAAAAGAAAAGAAAAATGACATGAAAAAAACTTCCATTGAGCTTAAAGTGAAAAATTCAAGCTTTTGTTTGGAGTTGTGAGTTAGTTGGCTAATCAAAGCTGAAAGGCATAATTAGGCAATCTTGCATTTAGATAATCTTCTAAACTTGGCTAGTACTAAAGTAGTTGTTCTAACCTTAGTCATAGCGATAGACTCATCCATAAGCCCAAAACTCTTGATTGATTAATTTCATCAAATTGCAATTTATTTGTCCGTTATGGTAGTGTAGCATTTCATAATTCTTTGCATTAGCTCATTTCCACATGTACTTTACATTTCCCTCATCTTTATTTCCATATAGTTTAGCTTGCATACTCTCATGGTGAATTTTCTTTGCAGACATTCTATCCCAGATGTTCTACCACCACGATGAACGGGCTTCACTTCACGAGCTTCCAAGGACAGAATCTACATCAGGAAGGGGGGCATGTTAACCAATGATAGATGCTCTATCACATTGTTTTGAGTCATGGGCCGGGCTTGTCGGTCCTATAGGTGCTTGGATAGGTGCTTGGGTGATTGCTGATGAGAGGCACACCATATATCTCATTTGATAGTATTTTTACTTTGACTGGCCAATGTGGACGCCCATGTATGAATGGACCAAACCCATATAAAAGGTCCATTGTGACCTAAATCCCTCATTCTGAAGGTTTCATGCTAAAGAAGAGTGCTTTTTCCCTATCTCTGTCTCCTTCTCTATTGTGTACTCACAAAAGTAAGTGTGTGTGTGTGTGTGTGTGTGCGTGCGCGCGCGTGCACATGCGTGCACGCAATTGAGCATTGTAGTGGCGAGGCCGTTGAGCGTGGGGATGGCAACTCCCTTTTCTTCGCGGCAAGGAATCCTTCACAATTGCAAGTGTAGAGAGGTGAGTGACACACCCCTGCTCTCTTTGAGCTTGCTAGGTTAGCTTGGTTGTGTGCTTGTAGCCATTTGTGGCTCGCACACGGTGCTTGGAAAGTCCCTAGCTCCAACATGTATGGTAGATGTGCATAAATGCCAACAGTAATAGAGGGACAAAATCAGAATGAGCTTAAGGAAACAAGAGATGTCTCTACAAATTTTGTTTCATCTAATCCAAATTTTCAAAAATATGTTGCTCCAGGAGAACCAAATAGTGGTGAATTTCATAGAATTTGTTCCTCATTCTCCAGTTCCATTGTATGAATTGCCAATGAAAGATAGGAATTGCCAAAAAACAACCCTTGCTTTATATCCCAAGTACATTGAACCACCTGATCAACATCAGTTGAGAGAATGGTATGAGCACTGCAAGGTTCATTGGGTAGCATGGAAGAATGTTTTGAACAACACTGAATAGAAATCTAATGTGTCAAAATTAAAGGAAGATCTTCATCATTTTAGAGGAATGATGAATCAGTGGAGAGATCAAATCAAGAATCTAATTTGCTATACCAATGAGCTCCTTCAACTGTCAATTGAAGCTTCCAAGATTCTAGAGATGGAACTAGTGATGAACAAAAAGAGCATCAAAACCCTAGTTTAGGTAAATGGTTGAGGTGTTGTTCAAAGCATGCATCAAGGAAAACCCACCATTATCAAAGGGTTGGATCCATACTACATCATTCTATCACAAGCTGTCCAAAGCTAGACTTTCTAGAGGAAGACATACTTTGTATGATGCTGACACAACGACTTAGAATGCATTAATGCCATATGAAATGGAAATGATGATTGATTGCAAGGAGCAAGAATCTATTTGTCAACTTATTCAAAAGAATAATGTTGGCACCAATGCTCAAGGTTGTTGAGATGTCGAGCTCTACATCTTGAGCTGGCATCCACTACGGGTCTTGGCCGCTTACGGCATTTACTCACTGGCGCGTTAGGTGACCGACATGGAGGATCTCTGCCAGTGATTCTACAGCTGGACTACACTTATAGTGCCAGCTTAGTACGCTTCTAGTGAGTTCACACTTAGTGACCGCATGTACATATGTGCTACTTTTCAGTTTTAGCACTTAGTCATTTTGTACTCTCTTTTCTGTAAGAAGAAGAAGAAGCTTTCCATCTCTGAGTGGTGTGTGCTTGTCTTGTGTAGCTCTCTTGCATCCTCATTCTTTACAAAGGTATGGGTCAACCAATGGAAATCCAGGGTCCATCTTAGATGATTCTGAAGGCCATAAAGAAGAAGGCTCCAAACAATGACACTGAGAGCATGTACAAAAATCCCAAGAACCAGTGTTTTAGAGAATTGCTAAGAGTGAGCTAGAAGAAAAGTTGGTGGATTTAGACCACTTTCCCAAAGATATCACTCCTTTTTAGAAGCATACTTGGAATTATGGAATACTCCAAATTTCAAAGAAAAGTGGGAAGGAAATGTAGACTGTGGGAGCAAACCCTAGTCAAAAATTAGAGGAGTAGTTGGAAACTGGTAGATACCAACAGACACAGTTATTATGGTAGCTATATAAAGCATGGTCATTGAGAGGCCTAGTTGGGTACCTATAAATAGGGCCCATTACTCATTTTAAAGGTTATTGTTTAGTAGTCATTTGGGAGTCTAGTTCTACTCCTTGTACTCTTTTGGGAATTACTCCAAGAATTACTTAGCTCCAGTGGGTGGACTTGATATCAATTGTACATTTAGTATTTGAATATATTCCAGATCTAGTCTTAGTCTCTTTGTCCTCCTTTCAAGTTCAGTCATTGTTTCGTCGTATATTTGAAGTCTGCTTGTGTGATTTGATCTCACTAACTCTAACTCTCCAACTTAGAATAGCTGTTAAAATTGACTAGCTCATTTTACTTACAAATCCTAAGTACAATATATTATTGTAGCCATAGACTATTTGACTAAGTGGACCAAAGTGAGAGGCACTAGGAAGAATGATGCATGCATCACAGGTTTCATTCTTATATAAATGTATATTCATGAGATATGGACTATTTGGATTGAACTTGTGAGTGATCAAAGTATGCATTTTTGCAATGATGTGATAGAAAGTTTGATAAATGAATTTATGGCTATCCATAACAAATTCGTGCCATATCATCCTCAAGTGAATGACCAAGCAGAGCATACAAACAAGATCATTTGCTCAGTGCTTACAATGGTTGTGAGCTCTAGACACACTGATTGGGAGATGAATCTTCACTCACCCTTTTGGGCTTATAGGGTTTCCTAAAAAATCTTTTTAATGCTACACCTTTCAATCTAGTATAAGGACTTGATGCAATACTATTGTGGGGCTCCCCAATTGTCAAGCCTCGCTATCTTATTGTAGTGACAGTGAGAACCACATACGTAAATGTCATACCGTGGGATGGAGTTGACTCAATTAGTGTATGGAGCTTTCATCTGTAAATGTGATGAAGCAAATGGCACTTCAAATGAACATTCACAAGGGATTTATGATCTTGATAAGGAAGAAGGAGAGTACACGGTGCTCTACAAAAACATTGTAATGCTTATTATCCAAAAAGCTACAAAACCCTTACAAAAGTTGGCTTTTGTATCTTATCCATAGGGTTTTAAAATTGTACAATTTCCAAGCATTTAAGACCTTTAGGGCTCCACAAATCACTATATTTGTAACCTAGACACACTAAATGGCATATTTTTTACAAATTGGAACTCTCATTGAGCCCATAACACAGTACAATTATTACAATGGCTTGAAATAAATTGAGAATTTACATTATACAAGCATTTTGGGAAAATATAAAAATTTCTAACTCCAACCTTCACTGCTTCTTTGTATTTATCCTTGATGTGTGGTCACTAGGCTTGGGCCTTTAGCAGATCTTGTTAATTGACATCAGCTCAGTTAACATTGTCTTCTTACGATTTTAGTGCCCATCCTTGGGCACTATTGAAATGTGTCCATGGAGGCTACAAGGTTGTTGATTGGTTGTCAATGGGTTGTATTGTCTTCATTTTTTTATGAATCTATTGATGAGGTTCATTCTGGTGTAGCATCTTGAACGTCCAAATTGTCTTTGATGTGAGAGATGTTATTATGTCCATTGTAGCAGCATAATGGCAAGGTTTTCTTTTTATTTATTGAGCTTATGTACAAGATAAGTAGAGAAGTGAGGATCTAAATTAGGGTCTAATACTTGGATGACCAAAGGGAAAAGACCTAGTGGAAAAAAAGTGCCTTTGAGATACACGCATTATTGGAGCACTTATTAGCATGGGAAATATTAATAAAGTACTGAATGGATTATTTGTTGATGGATATGGGGAAAAGAACATGGTAGCAAATATAAGGGTAGCATGATGGAAAGTTGGTTTGATTATTGTAGTCCACTCAAGGTGCATAGGTGGAAGAGAAAAAGAGTGTCCAATGCATATGTCCAATGGTGGGACATCCTATATGCATACACAAAAATGCATGGAAAAAAATATGTTGTGCAAGAAATATTTTTGAGAGTATTTGTCAGAAAGAAGGTCTAGATATAAAAGCATATGACATGGCTTTACAAGCTGCCTTTAGGAAGGGTTTTTGCTATCGAGGAATGTGCTCTCATCTTACTATGCAATGTGCCTGTGTTGGACTCTACGTCACTCCACCATGATTAAGTTAAAAGACTTTGACTCTTATGCTCATCTCTTCTAGCATGAACGATATAACTTGGATAAGCTCAACTCTCCAGCTTGAGTGTAATCCTAATAACTATGACTCTTAGAATAGAGTTATTAAGACTCAAATCTTTAGGACTAACACTTTGCTCATTTCTCGGCTCAGCAACCTGACTATGACTATGCTAAGGAGTGTTTTTTGCACCCTCGTGACTTGACTTTTTACATTCTTATGCTTACACAAACATTTGTTCAGGTAAAAGTAAGCTTAAATCCTCAAAGAGTGGATACCTGAAGTACCAAGTTGGTGGTGAAGGTTTCTTTTTCCATACATGTTTTATCACCTTTGAATCTGCATCTATGTGGAATAGTTTTTCCTTCTTTGATTGTGAATACTTTATTGTCAATTGATTCTCCAATTAGTCATGTTGTAAGGAGCCTTTAATATTTTTGTAGGCCTTTATTGATTGTTGGCATTTGACTTTTGACTTGGAGCATTGGAAGACTTATGAATCCAAATCCTTCCATTTCCTTTGTAGCTTCTTTACTAATTTTGTCTAGTATACGGTCTTGTTGAGCTCTTGAGATCTCAATGCACTTTGTGGCAATTGCAATTGTCTTCTGGTTTTGCTTGTGGTTGACTCGTCGGCCAAGAAGAAGATTCTTTGAAATCCATCTCTATTTTGTAGCGTCTTGAGTGTATTAGTAGACTCTAGTAGCATTTAGTGTTGTCCTTTTGTATTGCCTCTTCTTACCTATCCTAGAATATTGTCGAGGTTGATACCCATTTGGCCTTCTTCCTTGGGAGGGTCTCAATTGCAATTCATATGCTGTAATCTTTGATTTTGGTACCAATATCTTTCTATTATCTAGTAGTACTCCTGTTCTTGTAAACTATATTGTGATTGTATCCATCCCACATGTACTTGGGTAATGTCATTAAGCTCTAGAGAGGATGTGTTGCAATAGATTCGTTCCTCAAAGATAAACCATCTTTCCTAATCTAGCATTGGTGTAATTCTATGAGCTGGTTTGAAGGCCTCTCAAACAATGGTTGATCCTTTTTGTACAGTTTCCCTCTCAGTCTACATAATGTGCATAGGAATTATGTGTGCCATACAATGCTAAAAGAATTTTTTTTATGTGTCCCTTAGACTCATAAATGATTTCACACTACTAGTTGTAGATGCAAGATCATTTGGAAACCTAACACTCTTTTGATATCTGATGATAGTTGAATGCTTTGACCAAATTCACACATGAATTTGTTGCTTATATGTTCCAATTTAAGCTTTTCAGGTGCATATGCATCTTCATGCAAATTTTGAACTTACAATGCTTTTACTAGTGTTTCTAATGGTAATACGGGAAGCATTTGATTGCATCAAAAATGACAAGCTAGATGTACTTACATTGAAATTGCATTTCCAATTTGCTTTGTGCTTTGCTTTGCACTTTCCATGTCCCTATTCTTTGGGTTCTTGAGACATGTCAGGCCAAGGGCCAACCAAGGGGTCATGGACTCGGCCAAGGGACGGCTGCCAGTGGAAAGGGGTCCAGAAGTGGCTAGGAGCCTATTAAAGGGAGGTTGGGCGGATGGACCGGGACCTCGCAGTCCTCTGGTTTTACACTGGTATCAGAGCTAAACATAGAACTGAGGCACGTTTTGCTTTTGGATGCATGTTGCATGCAACCTCAAGTCGAGGAGGAAGAAGACGGCCGAAATTGAGTGCGTGCAGGAGCCCCAAGTCGGGGAAGGAAGGAATTTTGAGCTGCATGGTTTTGGTCGAAGTCGGGCTCAGTTGGAGCGCAAGGGGAAGCTGCACAATTCCCGTCACTTCGATGCCCTCAAAATCGGGCCGAGTTGCAAGCTTTTTCCTCCTTCCTCATCGCGCAGTGGGCCGCCCTCTGTTGCAGACAGAGTTCGTTAAGTTTTTTTTAGAACCCATAAGGGTTGGCCATTTACACTTGGCCAACCCTAGTGGCCATTGCACAAGAGACTGTGCCTACGCAGTTTTGGATTCTCTTGCTCTCCTTTTCGATTCTCCGATTCGGTGGGAACCAACAAGTACAATTGTTGTTGCTTATAGCAAATTCAGCAGTCCAAACTTGCTGAAAACAGGTTTTGAAGTTTCGAAAGGTCGGATATTGGCCAATCATTTGACACCGTTTGGGCTTTTTGCATCCGATGCAAGCCCCATTGGAAACGAATGCACATAGATTCGTCTGTTCAAGCTTCTCGTCAGCTGCAAAATTTGTCGGCAAATTTCACGTTCATCTGGTGTATTGCATACGATGCAAACCAGGTCGTTGGCAACTCCAACTTGATCGAGGCTTTCAAGAGCATCATCGGTTGCAGACTTGATCATTATTTTCAAGCTACTCTTCGTTTTGGATCGACGTTCGCTTTCGAATTCAGTGTTTTTTTCCCATCCAAGGCGTAATTATACGGTTACTTATAGCAACCTGCTACGAGCTCGTTGGAATTCAAGTATTCTTCTTTCTTTTCTCGCACAGTACGTCCACAGCATGGATTCGGACATAGATATGCATCATGCATTTGATTTTGAGCAGTCCGCACCCATTTCGTCTGCCGATGCCACGCGGATGGTTCCTCTCACGGAGAGTAATCGTGCCCCAACGGCAACAGACGATGCGTATGAGTTGTTGGGCATGCAAGATTTCCGTGCATTGCAAACACGCATGACTGTGCTTGAGACGAATTTTGCACAATTAAATCAGAATGTCACAGCATTATCTGATTTGATTAAGTTGCATATGTGGCAGCAGGCCATGGGCCCTGCTAGTCAGCCAACTCAGGAGCACGGCTCCACACCACGCCAAGGGCCGACTGCTGGGCAAGGCCCTCCTCCGGGACCGCTGCACTCTCTGACCCAAAAAGAGGTGGACGATTTGTTGAAAAATACAAAGCCACCAATTTTTCGAGGAGAAGAGCGTGAGCACAACAAGGACACCATGAATATTTTTCTCAGTAAGTGGGATGGTATTCATGACCTTAGACGTACCCCGGATGCAGCCAAGGTGCTGCAGACAAGTCTGAATTTGGACGGCAAGGCCTACAAATGGTGGATGTCTCTCAACGAGAAGGGCATGCTACCACAGACTTGGGTAGCTTTTGAGACTGTCTTCAGGAAGGAATTTGTACCTACCAATGAGAAGGATAGAAATTGGACCGCCTGGGACGAATGTTCTATGCGCTAGCATAAAACATTATTGGAATATATTTCCCATTATCGGGAAGTGATCCTCAAGCTGGAAGAGATGGATACCTTTCAGCAGGTGCATGGGTTCATCCGTGGGTTAACTCCCGAGCTTAAGAAGCACGTTAAAACCCAGGATCCACAAACACTTGAGGACGCAATAGTGCAAGCTCACATCCATGATGATCCCGATGATCGGGCATTGCATAGTTCGCATGTGCATGGCACTACACTTGTTTCAACACGTCCACAGCATGTGCATCATAAAAGAAAAAATGTCTCTACTGCATTAGAGACCTCCAAAAAGCCCAAGGGTTCTAGAGGTACTCTCTCAACGGAAGAGTTTGAGAAAGCCAAAAAAGAAAAGTTGTGCTTTAAATGTTTGGGAACTGGACATAGCAAAAAGGATTGTCCCAAAGGGAAATCAACTGCTCAAGACAAGGGGAAGGAAAAAGCAGTGCACATGGTGCAGATTTTACCTCTTGAAGCCTCTTCCCAGTTTGCTAATGTGGAAGTAACACACACTGAGGCGGTGCATGAGTGCTGTATCACGGTCTCCATGTGGCAGCAGACTTTCAGACCACATGAGTTGGTGCGTATGCATGGCTCTATCCAAGGGCACAGGGTGCGGATCTTGGTAGACGATGGTGCGTCGAACAATTTCATCAATTATAAATTGGTGAAAAGACTCAAATTGCCCCAAACCCCGAGTTCCCATCGCTACAAGGTAGCAATGATTAACGGCCATGATGCTGAGATATGGGAAACTCATGTTAAAGATGTACCTCTGGAAATTCAAGGATACCGTACCTCTTTGGATTTCCAAGTCATGAATATGGAAAGGGCGGATGTGGTTCTTAGTTGTGAATGGTTGCATAGTTTAGGATCATCCCTTAGACATAGCTATGAGCATAATAGTCTAATGTTCTAATCCAATAGTGTGCATGTGCTGTTGTTGGGGGAGAAGGATGTACCTTTCTCACCACTTATTTGTACAGCTGAGCTTATGAAGCTCGCTTCTGATGATGCAATAGAAGAACTCTATTTGTGTTACTCACTGTGCCATTTTATTTCCAATGTGGATGATGTTTTTAATGATGATAAAGTTTTGAACAAAACTTCCTCAACACCGCATTCTTCTCTCTCTCCTCTTCCAGCTATGTCTACTAATTCAAAACAAGCAAATGTTGCTAACGAATTAAAGGAACTTTTAAGGGAATTCAAGGATGTGTTCCCAGATTATTTGCCACCAGGGCTACCACCGACACGTTCTGTGCAACATGGCATAGACGTGGTTACAGGCAGTAAGCCAATGAGTAAACCGCCTTACCGAATGAGTCATTCTGAGGCTGCCGAGGTGGAACGTCAGCTTTGCTGACTATCTCAGTAGAGGGTTTATTCAACCAAGTTCTTCACCATGGGCCTCTCCCATTCTCTTGGTGAAGAAAAAGGACGGTAGTATGCGCATGTGTGTAGATTACCGTGGATTAAATGCGGTTACTGTTAAGAACAAGTACACATTGCCACGAGTAGATGAGCTGTTTGATAAGCTCACCCACGCTCGTATATTTTCAAAGATTGATTTAAGATGTGGGTATCATAAAGTACGTATCAGGCTTGCGGATATACCCAAAACAGCGTTCCGAACAAGGTTTGGACATTATGAGTTTTTGGTGATGCCCTTTGGGTTAACCAATGCTCTAGCTACGTTCATGACACTCATGGATAGTGTCTCGAGACCGTACTTGGAAAAGTTTGTTATCGTTTTTCTCGATGACATTCTTGTTTATAGTGCCACGAAGGAAGATCACTTAGCACATTTGAAACAAGTGTTTCATTTGTTACGCCAAAATCAGCTATATGCCAAGGAATCCAAATGTGATTTTCTCAAGGAGGAAATTCACTACTTGGGGCACGTTATTTCGGTTGCAGGGTTACACATGGATCAATCCAAGGTGGATGCCATTCGGAGGTGGCCCTCTCCCAAAAATTTGGAAGAGCTCCAGATTTTTTTAGGCTTTGCAGGTTTTTATCGTCGATTCGTTAAAAACTATGCCCATATTGTTGTTCCCATGACAGATCAACTGAAAGCCAAGGGCAAGACTTTTCAGTGGGGATTAGAACAACAGCAAAGTTTTGACAAACTTAAGGACACATTAGCCACAGATCCGGTTTTGGCTATTGTGGACCCCTTAAAGCCATTCGTTTTGGAAACGGATGCTAGTAATCGTGTGATTGGAGCAGTCCTTCTGCAGGAGGGAAGGCCAATTGCATTTGAAAGCAAGAAGCTGGATTCAGCACATCAGAATTACTCTGCTTGCGAACGAGAGCTCTATGCAATCATGTCTGCTTTCAAGACATGGCGACATTATTTGTATGGTGCACAGTTCGAGATTGTGTTTGACCATGAAAGTATCAAGTGGTTCACACAACAAAGTGATTTGAAGGGTCGCAAGGCCAGGTGGGCTGAGATTCTTCAGGAGTATGATACCAAGCTACGATATCGCAAAGGGCGGTACAATGTAGTGGCTGATGCTCTCAGCCAAATGCCAGAGATCAACTCTCTCCTTTTCAAGGAATTGCGGAGTGATTTTTTGGAATCTCTCAAAGGTAAGTGCGAGCATGATACTGCATACTCCAAGAGGTGGAGCTATGTTAGAAAGAGGGATCCTTCTCACTCCAATGTTGGTAGTGGTTTTGTTTCCTCCACACCCAGTTCTCCTCTTTTGAGTGATGAACTGCAGAGATGGAAGAATTTTTCCATAGATGATGGGTACCTACTCCACAAGGAGAGAGTCTGTGTACCGACGGACGCGGACATTCGGCGCCAAATTCTTTATGAATGTCCCGATAGTCCAAGTGTAGGGCACCCGGTAATTAAGAAAACTTATGCACTCGTAAGACGACAGTTTTACTGGCCAGGTTTGCATGGGTATGTTCAAGACTATGTCTTGCATTGCCAAAAATGTCGAGTTAATAAAACAGAACGCCTGAAAGCAGGAGGACTCTTACATCCTTTAGAGATTCCCAATGGTAAATGGGAAAGTATATCCATGGATTTTATTGTGGGTTTACCAACCACTATTCGAGGACATGACTCGGTATGGGTGGTCGTAGACCGGTTGACTAAACTTTGTCGGTTTATTCCAACCAAGTCAACCATTAAGACTCCAAAATTAGCGAAGTTATTTGTGGACAATCTTTACAGGTTGTATGGATTGCCAAGTAACATTGTGAGTGACCGTGATCCCAAGTTTAACAGTCATTTTTGGAGGGCTGTTTTTAAACGATTGGGTACACAACTTAATTTAAGTACGGCTAATCACCCTGAAACAAATGGTCAGACGGAACGAGTCAACCAAGTGCTAGAGGATATGCTACGAGCATACGTTAGCAAGAAGCAATCCGGTTGGGAAGATTATCTTCCTATTCTTGAGTTTGCATATAATAGTGCTAAGCATGTTACAACTGGTTTTAGTCCATTCATGCTTATGTATGGTTTTCAACCTAGATCACCAGTGATGGTGGGGTTGGCAACTGAAAAGCTCCAACAGGTCAAGGAGTTCATCCAAGATCATATGGAAATGCTGAGACTTGCTCGTCAAAATGTTCGACAAGGCGCACAGGATCGGTATAAGAAGTATGCTGATGAGAAACGTCGGCAAGTTACCTTCACGGAAGGGGAAGAGGTATTTTTGCGTGTGCCAGAACATTCAGAAAGTCTGAAGACTGGACCTACATCCAAATTATCTCCACGTTATTGTGGGCCATTCAAGATACTCAAGCGAGTTGGAGATAGGGCCTACAAACTTGAGTTACCTGCACACTCTCGTGTCCATCCGGTATTTCATGTAAGTCGTTTACGTAAACGCTTGCATGGGGACGACAATGTTATCGGCCAGCAGATATTGGTTGATTTCACTGAACCTCCTATTCCATCGCATGAACCTGAACGCATTTTAGATTTTCATGAACTTCGTACTCGTCATCATGTACGTAGTCAAGCTTTAGTCAAGTGGAAAGATCGTCCTGAAGAGGGTGCCACTTGGGAAAACATTAGTGTTCTTAAGAAGAAATTCCCCACTTTTGTTTTCGAGGACAAAAACGCTTCTCCAAGGGGGGAGTAATGTCAGGCCAAGGGCCAACCAAGGGGTCATGGACTCGGCCAAGGGCCGGCTGCCACTGGGAAGGGGTCCGGAAGTGGCTAGGAGCCTATTAAAGGGAGGTTGGGCAGATGGACCAAGACCTGGCAGTCCTCTGGTTTTACAAGACAACCATCTGAAAAGTGTCCACTTTTTCTTCCACAATTTGAGTCGTACATCATAATGGGTGGCACTTCAATCGGCTCGTCCATCTTAAGCTCTTGCTAAGAAAATTTTGCTTTTGTGCTTGCCAAGTTGTTAGCATCCTCTTTCAAACCACGTAGTAGTAGGCTATATATTGCTTTGTCTTGACCTTTATACTACCTTTGACTTGCTTCTATTGTGGCTAATCCATTGGATTTTCATTTGTGGCTCTTGATTGTAGACTCGACCATTGTAGTCCATGTATAATGATCTTGATTGCATAAGTACCAATTTGCTAGCTTGTGAAGATCTCTAGATAGCTACTTGGATCAATTTTGTGCACTTCTCCTTGTATTAGAGCTTGCAAAACCTGGATCCGTTGAAGTTTGTAAACATTTGGGAGTTCTCAAGATCTGATATCTATGTCCTTATAAATAAGTATACAAGACTTCGTCTCTCCTATAGCCATATATTTGTAGTTTAAATCTACATGCAATTTCCATATTAATGTGAATAACATAACGTACCAAAGGAAAAAACAGAAGACACGTGAGTAGAAACTTGGTTATATTCAATCCATGCATACCCAGTGTTTTGCACTAGTGGCATCATCTCCTCCAGATAACCAAGTAAATTTTTCTCAGTTGTGACTTCCTCACCTTATCTCGTTAAAGATTCAAACAGCATTTGTTGAGCTACCGGCGTTTTTAGTTTTTGTGGCCCACCTTTCCCAATTTTAAGAACTATGCTAACCAAGTTTTTCACTTTTGCTATATTGGCTCTTGAGATGCCTAGTTGAACACTATGCTCATGATTGCCAATATGATGTAGCGTTCTAGTCATACTCTCATCCAAAGGGAATAGTAGATCATAGCCTTGCATACATCAATGCATGTCACTATTTTAAGGCAATAGTGACATTAAATTTTTTTATTTGCCTTCACTTGCACAATATCCCTTGCTCACCTGCCTATTCAAATGACCATGGAAACAACTATCGTTGAACTTCTTCTCGTTCATGCAAAATGGACAAGACAATCGGTGACATTGTAGATTCCCAAGTCAATAAATTAGCCTAATTATACAAGCTATTGTCATGTTTGTTTGGGATGGTCGTGCCCAAAGATGATTGTCGTGTTTTTGCTCCATCCCTTCCATTCTCTTCTTTTTCCCAAAGTTGCAGGGAACTCAAAACACAAACAAACATTATAGGTGGGGGGAAGTTCAGTTATCTGTAGAGGATTGTCACACCTCTTTAACCGCTTCTTAAGTTGAGGTGTCCCTTCTCCATTTTGTAACCATTGAAGAATGGACATAGATTATCTATCTTCTATGTCTTCATATTCACCATCAAGCTCCAATAGTTGCCTCATCATCTACAGCTCTCATATCATCTAGCATTTTTTATGTGTCCTTGTCGCAGTTTATCTCCATGTTCTCATTGTCAAATACATAACACACTCTATGGTGTGCAATAATAGATATTTGGTTGACAAAGAACCATCAATCAGGTAGTGTTTGTTTCCTTCATGGTCACAATGGGAAGTCATAAAAAGCTCAAACGAATGGTCTTCTTCTTGAATAATTGCATGTAGTACGTGAAAAACACATGAAGGAGGTAGCAGACTTTGAAGATAGTGAGAACTTAGCAATATCGTACCATTGTGCAAGGGAATATCATGTGTTATAGTGTTACCACCAAGAATTCAAGAGAGCAACAAAAAGCTTAGAGCAGTCATGATTGAGCATTGTTAGCTATGGAGCACCAAAAAATATGAGAGGAACAAAAATGAATGTGAAAGAAGACATGTCAGTTCACATAATAAAATGAGCAGAAAGATCTCACAGAATAAAATGAGTCATTGTGTGAGATGACTAAAAAGTAATGGGCACTAATTGTGTAGTCTCAACACAAAGAGAATGATTCACTAAACTTATTTCTCTTTTTAATTTGATAATATAGTTATTTTAGAGCATGAGTGTGTGTGTGCGCGCACACACACACTCATACATACATATATATATGTGTGTGTGTGTGTGTGTGTGTGTGTGTGTGTGTGTGTGTGTGTGTGTGTGTGTGTGTGTGTGTGTGTGTGTGTGTGTGTGTGTGTGTGTGTGTGTAGGTAGGTGTGTGTGTGTGTGTGTGTGTGTGTCTCTCTGTGTGTGTAGCTGTTTTATCATAAATAATAAGACATAATTGAACTTTTTACATTCAAAAGACAGTTGGCTTCAGAATAAAGGACATGATAAGTACAAAACAACTCAGCCTTAGAATTATCTTTGTACAAAGTTTGTAAGATTGAAGCCTCATTCTAGTATATAAATGACAGAAGAACTTCCCTTGTAGTAGGTGTATCCTGTGGTGGACAACTTGTTAAAGCCTAAAAAACTTCCCAATTTTGATTAGAAGGCCATTACCCCTTTCAATCCAAGTGTCTGAATCCCCCCCTTTTTAATCAGTTTATAAGTTATGAAAACTTCACCATATGAAGTTTATAAAAGATTTTTTAGAACGTTTCATTTATAGTTCTTCCAAAGCATCAAGCTCGTTTAAAGTTTGTTTTTAGGTCAGATGCCCATCATGGTATAAGGACTCCAAATCATCCCACAATTTGTTTATCACTTACCTTATACATCTCTTTAGCAAACCAAGTAGCAAGGAGCCCTAGCGGATACAAGCCAAGCCTTCAGTCTAACCATGAAGTTTAAAGGAAAAATATATATACCATGCTTAAGTGTTAATACCAAATCAATCCTCAAAGTTACAACAGGAGCTACACCCGCCAATGTAAATGCAAATAATGCAATGTATATCCTATCCCAATCAATAGAGTAATGACCAAGTACAGCCACGGTGTGCAACCAGGCCCAACACCCCTATGAACCTTTTTAAAACACCATTCAATATTTGTGCGCAGTAGGACAGAAAACATCACCCCTATGTATGTACCCATATCCAACCAATACACAGGGCCTATCTAGGCTTCTCACAATAGTGATGAAAAACCTATGTAAGAGCAACAGTACCAAGTAAATCACAAAGCATTTTTGATGATCAGTAAGCCCCCATAGTATGTCCGGTTACTGCTGATAGAGTACTGCCAAGCTAAGTCAAGCGGCGGCAAACCCCTAAAAAAGAAAGTGTTAACGTAGAGCAGCCCCAAAAAAATAATTTTTACAGAGAAATTAAACGGCAACAGCTGATATACCATACCCCGAAACCATCTCAAAATGTTAAGAACAGTAACTACACAGTGTTATCAGCAACCCAAAACCCAATAGAGGGGTCAAAGCCATGCCAAAACACCATCACCATATATACTCACCGACCAAAAAAACCTTAACCAGGTACTGTTATACTGAGCGAAATCCACATAAAGAGCCACACCATCAAAACGTGCTACAGCAGCATTATTACATTGATATTGCCTTTAGAAAAGTAGGTCTGCAATAGAAATATGCATGAGCAAAGTGGCAAACCTAGTAACTTGTGTTGCGAGCTCTATACTTTGGTGTAAAAACGACACACAGTCCTACTTTATGCAAGTGGAACAACAAACAAAGCTAAGTGAGGGGCAAAGTTGCGCCCTCACCTCTTTAAATAGAGGAAGGAGGGAGGCCGCCAATCCTATGTAATGAGAGAGCACCATCAGTAGAGAGACCCCCTCCTGAGACAGCGAGACTGCCTACGATGCAGTAAGAAAAAACTACCTTAGCGCCTTCACGGCCGGTTTTACACAAGGTAGTAAATCACCCATTTTTTTCAAAACATATTACTAGTGTTTTTAGAAGGGCCAAGTCCCATGGTGGAGACCCAGTATGGTGAAGCTTAGGAGGCATGTGTCAAATATGCTAGAGGTTCTTTAAGTAATACAGTCTGCGTGTGTGTGTGTGTACACACATATATTTAAGCACAACTTTATAAGGGTTTATATAGACTCTTTCTATATATATTTAAACATTAATATTTATGTATAGTAGTAAATTTATAAACATTAATCTTTATATTTACAATCAATATCAGTATTTTTATTTATGTAATACATAATTCTATACTAAGATTGGTTACATTATTGTATTTAACTTTACTTATATACGAGTTTGCAAAGTCTTTAAGTTTTTAATATATTTTAGCTCAAAAGGCAAAACAATATGATCTCTAGCCGACTTGTGGTAGTGGAGTCTTTAAGTTTTACGTTTGAATGGTACAAAGGAGAATAAATTCACTTTTGGGTGAATTTGTTTATTTATTTTTTGCATTACTTCATGTATCTGCTAGCTCCGCTTCAGCACAAATGCAACTTAATGTATCTGACATCATGCAGCATTGGCAAAAGTGTGTAAAAGCAATGTTTCCTCAAGATTTTGACACAATCATTAGCTCTTCTGTAGACAACATCGATTATATGTAATTTTGCCTTGTAATTGGTGGTAAAGGCTATTAAACGGCACTCTCTTCATGCATAAGCATCATCACCTGCCCTCGCCCTATTGATTCTTCGTCAAACTTTTTTTAACCTTTTGGGATTAGTTTCAAAAAAGATTTTATTTTCTCCTAGGTTTCCTACTAGCTCTCAAAGACTGCAATTGTAGTAAAAAGATCAAAGGATAATTTTACTCTCATCTTTTTGAAAGTGTAAAAAATTTGTGAAAGTCTTCTGTGTCTAAGTTCGACTCTACGTGTGCGTCTATGGTGTCCAGGTTATGATAACTCTCCTCCCAACTTGCAGATTTTCCCTTTGCCATCCCTCCTCGTCCCACGAACAAGCTCGCAGCTCATCCGCGTGGATGAGCAGCGAGCTTGACTGTGGGAGGAGGAGGGAGGGCATGTTGCAGCGCTAGGCCAAGTTGTATACTGACAAAACAGGCCTTTATGTTACACTTTGGTGCTAACTATGAGGTCATAGGGCTTCATACAGACTTGTCACACCTAAAACAAGACCTGATGTTTTTTCTTGCTGTGTTTTGCCTTCGGCTTTCTTGCAATTTTTTGTTTTTTCTTGCAGCATTTTTCCTTCAGCTTCCTCTTTGCTAGGCACAAGACCTAGGCTGACACAATTAAGACTGCTTTCATCACCATGGCTCTGATCCGAAACTTGTTGGGCCCATCAAAGTTATGGCCATCCTTGAAAGGGAAGTTCCAAGTGTTCCGGCAAATTGCAAGGGCTTTGTTTATCATTTCGCAGGATGTGGTTGTGACTAGCATAATTTACTTTGCTATCAAGCAAGTGATTCCACTGTAAATGTCTGAAGAGGAGCTCTTGGTTGGAGATGATGCAGCACATGGTGAAGAGGCCTATGCTTTATGGGGTGGTGGTTAGGGCCTTAAGGAGGGTACTTACTGGTGAAAGAGCCCATGTATGCCACACATGTTACATAGTGATGTTGGAAACTTGAAGTCTTGTTTATGAATCTCTTTTGAAGAGATGGCCTCCTTCTAGGCCATGTTCTCTCTATGGAGCCAAGGCAAAAAAGAAGGGGGAGAGGTGGAGCCCCCTAGTCATCCGTGCACACACACACACGAGGCTCTGCCCCTCCCTTTTTTTTTCCCTGGCTCCTTAGAGAGAACGCAAAGCATAAAAAAGATTCATTTTGCCAAAGCCTTGCCACACCTTGCTTTTGCATGACATATTAATCGCACATGCAAATAAAAAGTGCAAAAAGCCATTTTCACTTTGTCTCCATATCAAAAAAAAATGCAAGCCTAAACGAACACTTCGGATTTCCAAATTTCACCAAAATCACATTATGGAGTTCAGTACATCATGGTCCAACATTGTATAAAGACAAATTTGCAAAAAAAAAAAAGTTACAAAAAGAGCAACGAGACAACAATCTCGCTTATTATCTTTTGTGCCAAAAATGGACTCATTTTTACCATTTCATGTCATCTACGACCTTAGCACGTTATCCCAAGTCCATACACCAAGTTTGAAAGAATTTGGACTCCAAAAGCACTCCCTCCCATAGTTAGTCATTTCAAAAGCCGTCTACTCAGAAAATGACCCCAACTTGGCATCAGTCCAACCAAAATTTTCAAAAAGCCAACTCTTACCTATATATGATGTCCTTTACCCAAGTGCATTGCCAAATCTTGCTTGCATATGACGTCTTTAACCCATGTGCACATCCAAGTTAAGTTTCCATGACAAAATTAGAGCCCTAGCTAATAATCATGCTTGTTATTACGCTTTAAATTTTTTGTCCAAAAAAGTGATTTTGAGAGTTCCATCATGTTTTTGTGGGTTTTAATAATATTTTTAAGCATCAAAATTGAATTTGGAAATTTCAAGCTCCAAGGATGGCTTGAAAAGGATATCGGCTCTAAAAAGTACCTAACTTGTAAAATCTTGTGTGATGCCTATAGGCTCAACATAATCACCACACCAGCAACTACTCAAAAGAAGAGGACAATGAAGAAAAGTTACAAGAGCTTTCACCCTACTAGCCGGAGGAAGAGTCTATAAGAGTAGTGAAAAAGACCTACGCGAGGAAAGCGCAACTACAAAAGCACCATGTGGCTATCAGAGTAGCCAAATAGACCTATATCGGGGAAGCACAACTAGAAGAGCACCATATGGCTATCTTCCATAAAAGATTAAGAAGTGCTAAAAACTAGGTGGTGGAATTACAGCTTCTAACCAAGGAATATATGATATGGCAAAGGCACCATAACCCAAAGAAGCAAATCGCAGATTAGGATTGATCCCTCCCATTCTATAATGGGGCCATGCAGTGGACCTACATAGATAATATGAACTTTTTAGTACTATCCAAGAAGACGTCATGGCTAGAATTATATACTCTACAAGACAGGACACAAAGGTCAATATCACCGAAGGGATAGTGGTAGAGGTTCTAAAATTTCCCAATGAAGGAGTGTTAATGAGGTCAAAAGAAAAGAAAGAACGGGTGTGTTCACAAAGAAAAACACAACTACCACTTTTGCTAACATGATCACAACCTTTCTTAGTGCTAGCAGACCTCTCAAAGCCATTTGAGGTCCATTGTGATGATAGTGGTGATTTCTGGAAGCGGTACTACTTGAAGAAGGGCATGTTATAGCATATGGAGAATCTCTAATTGCACTCTAATGAAATGGTTCTTGGCATCTATGAAAAGAAGTTTCTAGCTATCTTACATGCCTTGGATATGTGGAAGCATTACTTGCTTGAGGCTCCCTTCATCATTCAAAATGGATTACCATAGTCTCAAGTCCTTCATGACACCAACCAAGATTTTGGATCAATAAATGAGGTGGACAAATTTTCTTGTGTAATTTCATTTTCACACTGCTCACATTCTTGGCAAGCACAATCAAGTAGTTGATGCACTCTCACATAGACCTTGATGCAATGCTATGTCAATAGCTTCTCATGATGATCTAACCTCTTTGATAGATGAGTACTCTAGTGAACTAGATTTTAGAGATGTTATGTTTGCCATAGCACTAGGAAAGACGCAAGAACCATACTTGGTTCAAGATGTCTATCTTTTCTATGGCTTTTGGCTGTGTGCTACTAGAGATAAGGTCACGTATGACTCACATGCTCCACCATATGTTGGGCATAGAGGGATGTAGGCAACAATGAATGCATTGAGACTTTTTTTTTTAGACTACAATGAAATAGGGCATACAAGAATATGTGACTCAATGAATTTCTTGCCAAAAGATCAAATATGATTGTGCGAAGCCACCTGGTTTTCTTTTGCCTCTCCCAATCCTTGATTCTCCATGGGAAAGTATTGCTATGGATTTTGTCTTTTGCTTACCAAAGTCTATCCATGGGAATATAACAGGAATATGGACAATAGTAGACAGGTTTAGCAAGCACGATCATTGTATACCTGTCAAAAAAGACTATTAAGGCTCCATATATGACACAATTATTTACCTCTCAAATATTTAAGTACCATGGTTTGCCAGAGTATTGTTTCTCATAGAAATCTCAAAATGACCAGTAAATTTTGGAATGGACTCTTCAAGAATCCTAGAACAAAGATCAAATTCTCTTCAACCTATCATCGTCGAGTGGATGGGAAAATGAAATTGTGAACTCCATTGTGCTTGATCTACTCAAAGCCTATGTAATGGAAGTAGACCAATGTAGCCATTGGGAGAAGTATCTACCTCTAGTAGAATATGCATACAATAAATTGGGTAGACATACTTGTTGCAGATTTTCTCCCAAGTGCCAAGTAGATTAGTCATCTACTTTAGAACAATGTCCAAAGTTCTAATTGGGTCGACATACTACGGTTGTCCAATTTTCTCCCAGGTGCCAAATAGATTGTTCGTCTACTTTGGAATGATGTCCAATGTGCTAAAAGTGGATACTAAGAAAAAATGCAATGGCCAAAGATACCTTTCTTGAATAAAATCATAATCAAGAATGACTATGATTTCAAGGGTAGGGTAATGTCACCAAACTCATTTTTAGTTTACTTAAAAGAATTTTCTTTCTCTAGACTTGAGCATTCTAGTGAGACAAAATAAAAATAGGAGAAGGGCCAATTATGTATAAGGGACAAAGGAATGTGTTCATGGACAAAAGAGTTCCAAAATTAGAATGCATTTTGCAAAAGTGCCATCAAAATTCCATAAGGGTTCAACTGGGATTTCATGGGACTAAAATGGGATAATTGGGAGTCCAAAAGAGTTCAAAATGAATCCCGAAAGCCTCTAAGAGTGGGCAATAGGTGGGAATGGAGCTAAGGTGTTATTATTCACACATGCCAAACTAAAGCTATGTGGAGATAAGCTGGGATGTGGTCAACAAGCCTTCCATGCAAGAGAGAAGGTAAAAGGAGTTGTTCAATAAAAAATTAGCTATAAAGAACCTAGTGAGACTATTTATAGAATAACTCAAAAAAGAAGGCATTTATCAAAAAAAGGGTTGTACGATTTACTAGAAATGGCAAAATGAACAACTTTCATGTTCATAATTTTTTTATTTGAGGACCACAAAAAGTGAGATTTTTTGGTTTTTTACAGGGCTGCACCTGAGAGAGCAGGGATACTTTTGTCTTCCTGGAACTTGAAGCTTCATGCAATCCTCAATCAAAAGGAAGGTCTCCATGCTCTTCTTAGGTCTCATCATATTCTCTCTCTCCCCAACACAAGTCTCCATAAGTATGGTTGCTCAAGATTATCCATAATTAACTAGGTCAGTTAGTACGTCTTAATGCTTACATATCTTCTTTTCAACCTAGTTCTTGCTTAATCTCTATAGATCCTATCACAAGCAAGGTTTTTGGGGCCTTGAGATTGAGTTCAATGAGGTCTTTTAAGTCAAAATCCTAATTGCAATCTTTGTCAAATTTTAGAGCTTTCATCTCTTCAATTTGTGCAGTTAGAAGTACGATCAGCCAATTATATTGATCAAAAGCTCTTCTAAAGAAGAAGAAATATAAATAAAATTTTCTTTTGGAGGAGGGGCCGGCTCCAAAATGTCTCTCTCTCTCTCTCTCTCTCTCTCTCTCTCTCTCTCTCTCTCTCTCTCTCTCTCTCTCTCGCACACACACACTACACACAATTTCATCACATGTATGTGATGTGTGATTTGAATCTAAGTCAATGCTTGCTTCGCAATTGTCATGCTTATTTATGCTCACTATTACATAATTGACAAAATATTATAAGTTAATATATAATTTCTCATGCATTTTAATTTTGATTCTATGACATGATACTTAAATTTTTTGGGTCAAACTAAAAGACATCTTGATAAATAAAGGTCCATAGTATGACTAGTCAACGACAAATTTTATGTCTGAGGCAATTGAGGTGCTTTGGACATGGTGGCAAGAGATCAGAAAATGTTGTAGGAATCAAAGGAGAACATACGAGGAGCTCGCCATCTTCTCTCTCTCTCTCTCTCTCTCTCTCTCTCTCTCTCTCTCTCTCTGTGTGTGTGTGTGTGTGTGTGTGTGTGTGTGTGTGTGTGTGCGCGCGCGCGCGCGCACAAATCGCATAGTTGCATGGCTCCTTTCAATACTACTATTCCCACTTCTCCCTCAACACACTCTTTGAATCTTTTGGGACCCGTTCTTATTTTTATCTATTTACCTAGACACTTTGGAAGGTAATACCATCCTAATGAGAGAAAGTCAGTTTAAGAAAATTGGCCAAAAAATAGCATTGGTGACAAATTCTCCAACTTTCTTGTGGAGCAGATTCCTTGCATATGCTTTCTTTTCAAATTGTAGAAAATTCAGTGCCTTTAACATGATTCAACTACGTGTATATTAATACTAACGAGCATAGTTGTGTATTTTATTTGAGCTAAACCACTTGAAAGAAAATTTAATGTATGGAGGAGATGTATGGAAAAATACTTCGGGGCTGTATGGAAAAATACTTTGATCCCAAGTGAATCAACAATGGCACCAACTTGCAGGGCTTGAAATCTTTGAAGGATGGTGAAGCATAGAGAGCCCCATCTTTCTTTTTTATGAAAGCCTAGATAGTGTATCATAACTCATGCAAAGATTCCTCAAACGGCTAGCTGTTTCCTACCCTTATATTGATGATGGATATGGATCACATTTTGATGTTCATGTGTACGATGATGTATCGTTCTTCCTATTGTCCATCGTTTTGGATATATATATGGTTCACATTCCATGCTTCATATCCATGTTGATGAGCTATCTATGTCTAGACTTTCATGCGCAGATAAGCATGTTACGTGTTGATGTTTATATAAACATGATCATTGATTTTCCAAAAACAGTGTAAATGTTCTTACCATAATTTGCTCCGTGTAATTTGTATTCTAGAAATTGTGTGGTGGAGATTAAAGGTTTATATGATTGATTTAAATTTGTTTCTTGTCTTTTTTCACAATCCACGGGGGGAGAGAGAGAGAGAGAGAGAGAGAGAGAGAGAGAGGGAAACAAGCGAAAACATTGTCATTTTTATTTAAATAGAACTTTCAAACACCACTAATGTAACATTAGTAACATCGATTTGTGATATTTTGCCCCAACAAAGCAATGAACAATGCGTTTAAAGACCACTAATGTAACACAGGTCTATGATATTTTGCAGTGCAATTTGCCGCTTAAGAGAGAGATGGCATGGTGCTCATTGTGACACAAAAAAGCCTTGCTACAAGGTTAGGATATAGTCCTATTACCCTTTTGTGGGTCTTGACCCTTCCTTCATTTGAGGACTGATTTGGACCTTAGACTTATTACCTAGGAGTGACCCCTACCTTCTACCCAGGAATTGGATCAAATGAGAAAGAATGTTCATAAGGGTGGGGCTATGTAGTTTTTCATAAAAGATATCAACAATGGGCTATACACAAAAGACTAGAATTCTCAAGTTATTACATTCACTATATATCGTGTGAATTTCCTCCTTATAAATAACCTCTTGATACAATAATCTAGTAGAGTCCCATTTTTTGGGTTTGGATTATATTTTATGTTTTTATTTTTTATGTTTACATGTCAAGTGAAGAGTAAAACCGGCACAAAAAACAGAAACAAAAACAAATTTAATTTTTTAGTTAAAAGAGTTTTCATGAATGATCATGGTCATCCAAGAAAACTTGTACTTCATTCAATCTTCATGCAAGTTTCAACGTCAAGGCCAATGGGACTTTTTGAATGCAAATAAAACAAAGGGGTGGCAACTTGAAAAGTATGATCATGATCTAGTTAGCCTACCTATATGATAACATAGTTTAGGAATATAGTGAAGGCCCTTGTATTTTGGATCAATGAGAGGCAACTTAGCTTCAGGGGTGCATTGTGCAATCGTGTTAATGTACCACATGAGTTCAATAAAAAAAGATTTTAAAATATAAAAATTTTAAATAATTTAATAAAAAATAAAAGAGATTTATATTTATTTATTTATTTTAAATCTAAAATAAAAAATCATTTCATTCATTCAAATATGTTAATAAATTTGACTTTTTTAATTATCTCAAGAACGCACGTTATATAAGGAGATACTGAATAGTGCACCGTCGAAAAATTAACATGATAAAAATATTTTAAAGTATACAAAAAGTGATCTTCATTTAAGGAGGTGTTTGTCGAAGTGATATGAAGCTAAAAGATGGCCCTTACTGTCAATTATTTGACAATTCAATGATCATGGTTTAGAAATAATATATTGTTATTATCAACATGATTAGCTCTTGAAACAACCAACAAGGAGAGGAAATGACATGTTAACTTACTTTGAATTGTAAGCACCACCTTTGTTCCACAAGGAACAAAGAAGGTCGCAACAAAATGCGCAATTGTTATGCATGGGTTATGTTGTTTTCTTGAACCTGCTTTGTTGTGGGCAATAGCTGTGGGCCCGAACTACCAACTTCAATGTGACCAAACAAAGCGACGTGTAGTGAGAATTAGTTGTGCTTGAACGCTTCAAGAGTTATGTACGTTGACGTGCCTATGGGGATGGAGGAGCGTGTTTAGACGGTTCAAATGGGGGCATGAGTCACAAATGTAGGTGAAAAAACTATAGGTATGGGAAAGCTACAAGAAGGGGTGGGAGGGGGAAAGGGAATACTTAGGTGAAGAAAAGTGATGTGAAGCTCAAAAATTGGTTAGTAGGTTTGATTTACCTTGAAAAGGGTGGGGTGGGGCAAAAGGGTTGGAGGGAGGAAGTCAGGTAGGTCTAGGTAAAAGGGAAGGTTGGGACGTTATTGTGGGGGAAGTGTTACAACAAGGAAGGTTGTGGGGGAGGGATGGTTTTGGTTTGTGTGAAGAAGTCACTAAAAGGAAAAGGCTTACCAACATACTCTACTACCGTCTCCAATACTTTTTTTTTTTTTAATCAATTTCACGTTAACCAAGTGATACATCATAGATACACACACAAATGTGTGTGTGTGTGTGTGTGTGTGTGTGTGTGAGAGAGAGAGAGAGAGAGAGAGAGAGAGTGTGTGTGAGAGAGACACACACACAAAGTGCATGTGTATATACATGCATATATGCACACACATATACATACACACACACAGTGCATATGTATGTACACACATATGTACACACACAGAGTGCATGTGTGTGTGTATATATATATATATATATATATATATATATACACATACATATATATATATATACATACATATATATATATACATATATATATATATATATACACACACATACATACATACACACACATACGTATGTATGTATGTATATATGTATGCATCTACACATCATCGGACACCAAAAAAGCATCCATTAACAATTGCTCGACGAAAAAAATCCTTCCACTATTGTGTGATTGTTTTATGTGTGTATGCATATGCGAGTGTATCAATATCACACAAAAATATATTGTGTTGAGCGGTACGTATGTGTGTGTAAACATAAGCCTCTTTGTGTGGTGAGGCATTTCTTGAAAGGGAAAAGCATTCGCAATTTTTCAATGATGGTGGAGCCTCTATCGTTTGTTCGTCCGTTCAACACACATGTGCATGCACGCGTGCACACACACACACACATGTGTGTGTGTGTGTGTGTGGAAAGAACACTATTGAAAAATGCGGTTAAGAAGCGGTCCTCAAATTTCAATGTATCTGTAAATTTTTGTATAAAAGAAAGATGGAGATTGAGAGAAACGTGGTGTTTTTGAGAGAGAGAGAGAGAGAGAGAGAGAGAGAGAGAGAAGGGGGGGGGGGGGGGGGGGGGGGGGTATTTCTAATAATAAACAGAGAAGAAACGGAAGAAGTGCATTGGAGAGATAGATAGATAGATAGATTATCGTTCACGGAGGTCGTATATGACCTATGGGACCAAAAACACAACATTACAACGATTCATTCTCAGTGTGGGTTGATACACAGAGAGAGAGAGAGAGAGAGAGAGGAAAAAATTTAACATCATAGGAACATTCCCAAGAGAGAGAGAAATTGGTAATTTGATCAAACAATGGGGTATTGAAAGTTATGTTACAATAGAAAATGGAAAGACGTTAGAAAAGAAGAGAGGGGGAATGTGTGTGTGTGTGTGAGAGAGTGTGTGACAGAGAGAGAGAGAGAGAGAGATAGAGAATGTGTCTCTAGAGGGAGGTGGTGCACGTGTGGGAATTAGAAGGGACAAAGACGTCTCAACAATCTGCTAAACTGAGTACCCCTTGCTATTGCTGTGGGGATCATCCTTTTGTACTTGCCACGTCGGCCAGGGGTACACTTGTACTGCTCTGATTGGAAGAACTGTCCACGTAGGTTGCATTTGATTGGGTGGTGGAGGCTTATCGATAGCAGAGCCGCTACATTTAGCAGCGTAGCGACATGCAAAACAGCAATGCCCATTGCCGTGTACAATACAACGCAAGGCTGCTGTCTATTTCTAAGTAAGGTTCCCATGTCAATACTGTCTCTGTTAGAGCTCGCTCCCTCTCTCTCTCTCTCTCTCTCTCTCTCTCTCTCACACACACACGCTCTCTCTGTCTTGCCCACCCGCCTCCCCCTCCTCTTCCGCATCCACCTGCATCTCTTATAACTACCTTGACCAGATTTTGCCCTAATTGCAGTTGGGTTTGTTCTCTGTCTTGCTTACAAGGACAACTGATGGAGGAGGAAGTTATATTGATCGGCAGCGCATGCAACTGCAATTAGACAGAGTGTATGTGTGTATGTATATATTGTATGAGAGAGAGAGAGAGAGAGAGAGAGAGAGAGAGTGTGCATGTATCTACTCATTATATCGTCACCCACATCAGCCTTGATAAGATCTAGCACCTTCAAGCTGCTCTCTAATTACCTCATACTATTCTTCTGTATGCAGTCTCCCACCAATTGACATTTACCAGCCCATTTAATCACAATCAACAGCAATTAGCACACAAGCCCCATAAGACCTATACACATCCACACTAAGAGTTTCAACCTGTATTTGTTTAGTTTGTCTGTTGACATGTAACCATACACCGCTGCAGTCTTAGACGGCACGGAACAATGGCCGGCGCTGTTCATGCACAGTTGATCCCTGGCTAACCATAAAAGAGAAGATTATCTAGAGCCTATACTCATCACATATAGAGTGGAGAAGATAATTTCATACATGCAACTTGCAAGCCGATCATATCGACTGCGCGCCGCGCCGATAGCTCATGGCCACCGCCCACATCAAAGCAGGGAGAGCCTTGCAATCTCTCCATATTAGCATAACAAGCAACTCTGTTGCATAAAACCACCATGTGTAGTCCTCTTTCCAGCACACAACAATATCCGTCGCAATTACCTGGAAAGCCTGGACGAAATCGCACCGATCTTGATCATACGCAAGACCCGACTGCGTCGATCTCTATCAACAACCAAATCTGTAAGGATCATTCCACCTCCCCTGACAACCACTTTGGCCTAATTGTAGATAATAAGGAGCCAGCGAAGGAGCCCATTTCCCTCAGAATTTTTGGTAAGGTGATTTTCAACAACAAACTGGCATCCTCTGCAAGCTGCAGATGCAAAAGTAGCACCAAGTGTAATTACGATTGCGGCACAGGCGAGATCGGTGAAGAGCCAGAGGCAGTACTGACCGCATGTGACCACAACATGGTACACAATTTGCCTTGCTCTTTGGAGAGCTCTACAGGTCATGAGGACGATGAAAATGAAGAGGTTGAAGACATGGGCGTAGAAAATCATGACGACGTCGAGCCAGTCGACATGACCGATTCAACATCATTTGAAGATGGGGTCGACGAGGTCGAAGTAGGCGCATGTCACAAGATCAGCAACTCTGCAATTAAGAGCGGGAATATGAGCATGCAACAGGAGAGTATGAGCGTAAGCATTGGAGAACAGACGAAGCTTGCAAGGGGCCATTGGAGGCCTGCAGAAGATGAAAAGCTGAAGGAGCTGGTGGCACAGTACGGACCGCAAAATTGGAATCTGATAGCTGAAAAACTTGAGGGTAGATCAGGTGAAGAATGACGTTCCTTCTCTCTAGTGCATGTCAAGAATGACGTTCCTTCTCTCTAGTGCATGTCAATATGCTTCAAAGCTTTGTTGATTGCACATTTCAGTAGAAAGGTCGATGCGCGCGCGCAAGGGTGTGTGCGAGTGGGTATCTGTGTGTATGGGTGGTGCATAATTAGGGCTTCGATGGATCTCTCTCTCTCTCTCTCTCTCTCTCTCTCTCTCTCTCTCTCTCTCTCTCTCCATTGAAGATTGCCCTAATTATGCACCACCCACACACACAATTTTAAGCTCAATACTTGACTTATTCTCAAGAAATGGAGCTACAATTGATAGAGAGATGGATAAATGGTTAGATATACAGAAAGCTGATCGACAGATAGTAATTGATATAGAGATACACATACACTTGAGAGATGAAGAGATTCATCAGTAGAGGAGGAGAGGATAGAATTTCATAGAGTTTAAAACAAAGAAGATCGACAAACAGTCCTGCATATAGAGATATACATACACTTGGTAGATAAATTGGGACAAAGCTGATTGGTTGATGCTTTTTTTGTTTCAAATGATAGTTTCAAGTGACAATGAGATCACATTAACTACTTAAGCATTGATGACGCATGCTTTGTCGATATATTGTGCTTGCAGGAAAGAGCTGTCGATTGCGTTGGTTTAACCAGCTTGATCCCCGGATCAATCGCCGCCCTTTCAGTGAGGAAGAGGAGGATCGATTGCTAGCTGCACACCACGTATACGGCAATAAATGGGCCATGATAGCGCGCATGTTCCCGGGCCGTACTGACAATGCTGTCAAGAACCATTGGCATGTCATCATGGCTCGTTTGTGGCGTGAACAAGCACGAGGTAGTACATCTGGATCCATGGCTAATTTTCAAGGGCGCAGAGGTGGTGAATTGTCAAGAAGGCCACCTCATCACAACCTCATAAACCCTATTTCCAACAGACCTCTTCAAAGGGTTCCTCCTAATATGCTTCTTTTTGGAGCAAGCTATAACAATATCAGTACGCATGTACCACGCTCTCCATGGCCTCGACTTAGTTGGCAAGACGGCCATAGATTGCCTGTAAGTGGTGCAGGTAATAATACTCCTACTACTGTCGACCTTAGCCTTAGTCGCCCTTGGCTCGTCAACCCTATTACAACCTCAATAACATCTTCAATGCCAATTCAACATGTCCCAAAGGAGACATCAGCCTCAAGACTATTGATGTCATCACGGACTGAGCCTGGTAAGCTTTCTCCATCTCAACCATGTTTCTAAACAAAATTTTGAGTATTTATTTGTTTTCAATATGGTCACTTATAAAGTGAAATGGATTTTTATAAAGTTCAAATGGAGGTATCTAATTTGATAGATAGTGTATACACAAGAAGATTTAGAAATTTTCTCATGTAGGAAAACGGAGTCTTTCTCATTGTTTTTCATACAATGCATAACATCATGAGCTTCTACTCGAGAGGCACCCACGGGGCCGGCGGTCCCCTACCCCCGATCGTACCTAGCTAGGTATGCGGCGCCTCCCTTATAACAGAAGCTCATGATGTTGAGGTATGTCACAATGTGGGAAATATTGTGAGAATTTGTCCAAAACTTCTTGTGGTAGGCGGAAGATGGATCAGTGTGCCTCTATATCTAGATCTTATGTTGAATGTAAAGATAGGAAGGGTTAGATTTTTTTCAATGAGTTCAAGAAAAAAAGTATCACATAGCCTATAAAGGAGCTTGTAGACCGCCCGAAGTGGTTGTTGAGCTTTATATAGAGAGATTATATATAGCGCAACAGTGGTGACCTAGATCTCAATAAGACTTCAAGAGTAGGCCATGAGAGAGTGCGAGCCGAGTGTGCCCAGGGTTCAAGTGTGCAGGTACACAAGGTCTAAGTGCTTGTGGGCTATCAAGCTAATGTAGATGGGTAGGCCACCACTATATAGCTAGGGTTTTAGGTATTCTCCTCATAATATTATGCATTCTATGTGTGATGCATTGTGCACTCTCTAGCCTTCTCCCTTGGCTATGGTGTAGAATATGGCGTCATCGATCTATTTTTATAGGGGAGGGAGAGAGAGAGAGAGAGAGAGAGAGAGAGAGAGAGAGAGAGAGAGAGATTTTGAATGGACAAGTAAATTACTTAGGGGCTTATTAGATAAGCCCCTTTTAATTACTAGAATTTGGTAGCAAAAATGAAAGCTCATAGCTTATAGCTACAAGTATAGTAGCTAATTGTGGCCCTGTATCCTGAGGCTTCAATTCAAACTTAGCTGCAATCTCTAGAGAGATAAATTTAGCCTTTTTTCATTATTAAAAAATATCGTACCCTTTAATTAGTCCTTGATATTTTTCTGAGCTCTATCTTCGTGATGCAACCCAATCGTGAACAAGACCAATTGTAGTCTTATCATTTGCTTTAGGTTTCTCTACTGCTTTGAATATTTGCAATACCCCTAGTACTCATCAATTATATCATTCCTACTACTAAATGGAGAAAAAATCTTGCATATATTGTACTTCACATAATTTAAAAGAGTAGACCTCTTTGTTTGAGTAGTGCCATTTGATATCAAACCATGACATGTGTACATAACATAGTAGTCACTAATGTTAGCTCTCTAGCCCCAAAATTTTGAGACAATGCAAGATTCTATTCTCAGTATCTGTGATGTGTGACAAGGAAATGGAGGACTCTCCTCTAGTGCAGCGATCACTACACCAGAACTAATGGCCGAATTGGCCTCAACTCTTGGAATGATCACTGCCAATCCAAAAGCCTCAACGTAAAGCTCTAAGAATAAAGGAGCATCTGCCAAGTCTTCCTCTTGACCACTTCATATTGAGAGGAGGATAGTTTCTACTTGACCAAGTATTCCTGGACCCAACTTATAATTGTTCACTTTCCTTCTTTGGCTAGGATGTGGTCAAGTTGAAGGTTTTCCTTAGTTTCTTCTACCTTTGGTAATCACATTTCAATTCGAGACGACACTGCCCAGCGTAGTTCCATGCCCAAAGGTATTGGGCCCAAAACCTGGCGCCCCTTCCAGTATTTCTTTAATTTATTAAATCTTGAGCAAAGTACAACTCCGCTCTCAGACTCTGCATCCAGATGCTATGAGAAGTGGAGCCACTAAGGGTCCTTTTATTCTTACAAGGGATGCCAAAAAGTAGAGCCCCAAAACGAGTTAAACTCAAAAACTGGGTTCTTAAATCAATGAAGCCCAAAAGCAATTTGCACTAAAAGCAACTGATTCCAAAATACTTGCAAAAGTAGTCAATGCAATTTATAAAAATTTTGTACAGCTGTCAGCGCAAAAATCGGTACTGTCCATGCTGTCTGCCACATCAGCATGTCAACAAAAAAATTGAATGTCCGTACTGTTGCCATGTCATCATCCATATTGCATGTCCCACATCAGCAGCCATGTCAGCCATTCTACCCAAATCTGTACTACCATGTCATCACTTTGTGACATACCCCCTCTTGAAAGTATTGCCCTTGATTACACCTACAAAATAGGCAGAGGCCATAAACTATTTCAGCGGCGGACACTAAACCATTTCAGCAGACACTGACTCTAAGTATCATCGATGCACTAGACACGACACATCTAGGACTTGTACAGAGATGACAATCACGTCACATCACAAGATATTACATGACAAATCAATCACGGAAAGATTCATTCCAAATCTTAGACCATGACTTCCATCAACGTATTTAGTGATTGCATATAGATCCATTCTGGACCTCACTGATGTCAGATTAACTAATCATGTATTGCGGTCATGTCTATAGAGATTTTTGACTTAAGCATCGTCATGTGCGAGTAATCATTCGTGTCAAGCACTCTCGTATATGAGAGATTATTTTTGTGGATCCCAAGTCGAAGTATTTCTCTCATAAAGTCATTCAACAGAATACTATCAGTCCATCAGTATCCCTGAAACCCAAAAGGGAAATAATTAGTGATCACTTTATTCCATCGAGGTAATCTGTGACAAAGAAGTGGAGTAACTCCCCTCTTGTGCAGTCGCGCCTACACCATCTTCAACCTGCTAATCTGTGAGAACTCTTTGAATAGCCACTACTAGACCAAAAGCATCAAGGTAAAGTTCCAAATATGAGGTGTATCTGCCAGGTCCTCCTCCTCCGTTCATTTCACATTCAATGCCAGATGGTTCTTATTTGAGATCCACTATTCACTTTACCTTTCTCTTTCATGTCTTGAAAAGTCAGTATTTATTCATGAACGAGTATCTTCTCATGCGTCTTTTTCAATTCAGGTTCATCAGGGAGCTATCACTGCTCCAAAGCCATCATTATCATCTCATTCATAATCGTGTTATATGCTCATAAATAACAAGTTCTTCCATATAACATTGGTTTCATCCAAAAGTTCAAGATCTTTTTTTTCCAAAAGTATTAATATTCTTCCATAAATTCATACAGTAAAATAATGTTAAATTCATCCATAAGGTTCTATCTAAAATCTGTTCTAGAACGAGTATCTCCTCGTCCTGTTGTATTTCCATTTTGTCAGTTCTCCTTATTCTTTTGCCTTTTGTGGGCACCGTGTAGTGATATGTCTTGGTTCTCCACATTCAAAACAATTTCTTGCTTCGAAATATTCATCTCTTTGGTCTTCTGTTAGTCAAGTTCGTGTATCTATTTGTCGTCTCTTTCTGTTTTGACTGGTTGAAGGTTCATCCAGTAGGTAAGTTAAGTTGCTCAAATGCATAGCAAATCCCCGCTTAGCATGTCCTATCAATTCTTGAATGGACTTTAACTTCTTCTCAAGACAGTAGTCTCAATTTCCTTTAGGAAGTCCACAACCTCTCAATCTGTTCCTTAAAACTGACCTTCTTGAAAAAAGAGGTTTCAAGGAAAGTATCCCAAATCTTTCACGGTAATCATCCAAAGTGTCACCTGTGATCATCCAAATATGGTTCCAATCGATTCTCGCATCTCGTTCATATTCTTGAGTGAGCCATGAAGAAATAAAGAGTTTCTTGAATTTCAACTACTTTGATGGTGCTTCTTTTCTTAACAAGAGTCAACCACCATGTCCATGCATTGCCTTTTAGAAAGGATGTTGCCCGTCTAATCTTGGGAGTGCTCTGTATAGCGGCCTCCAGAAAATGCTATATCAGATTGTTGGATAAAGGCTAAGGCCTTTGGAGCATATCAAACCCTAAAAAGGTTTCAACCTTTACCGCTTTTCCACCTTCTTTGAATTCCTTGGCCTTCTTGCTGTTGTCGTCGAGAAAATCATACTTATTATCTCTATAAAAAGTGCTTCTATTTTTAATAAATGTATATTCCATTTGTCGTTTCTTGCCCTTTCTGTCCTCATACTCAAGTCAAAAAAGGATGAGCTATCCGAGCTCTCAGAAGAAGATGAGGGTGAAGTAGACAATTCTTGAAAACATACATGCTTCTTCTGTTTTCTTGCTTTCTCAAAAGAGGATTTTCAGCCCAAGTAACCAGGGAAGTCAGCTCCCTTGTTACGTTTCTTCAATTGCTTCTTCTTTGACCCAAATAGTTTGTTGACTCACTTGTCAATAATCTCCTCAAGTTCATCTTCAGTAAACATCCATTGGATAGGAGGTTTCTTGATTGTTGGTTTTATTGGGGACTTAATGGCTTTTTGCCAATGAGTATGCATTTCATCCATCGGGTGCCGTTCAAAAATTTGGCATACTGTGGATCCTTGGCAAATTGAAGCATTTGCTTTGCGCACTTGTCCACCTACTGTTGACGTTGCATCTCCATGAGTTCATACCGAGGTGGCCTGTACTCGTTCTCTGCTACTTTTCTTGAATTTTTTGTACTGCCTCCCACTTTGGAGATGGCAGATGGAGTCATTTTATTCTTTTTAAAATCCATATGTGCCGCAAGAAGGATCGGATTTTTCAATAGAAGAAAAAGCGGCCATGCTCTAATATCATTGTAACAAACTTGGGCACCCCAAGTCTAGGTTCTCTCGCGACACAATAGAGATTCACTAAGAAATACTTCACAACTTAAATCATAGTTCAATTCGAGACGACACGGCTCAGCATAGTTTTGTGCCCAAAGGTATTGGTCCCAAAACCTGGTTCCCCTTTTGCTATTTCTTTATTTTATTAAATATTGAGCAAAGTACAAATCCCATCGAGGACCTCTACTCTCGGACTTTGTGTCCAAATGCTCTGAGAAGTGAGGCCCCTAAGGGTCCTTTTATTCTTACAAGGGATGCCAAAAGCAGAGCCCCAAAAGTAGTTAAACTCAAAAGCCCTTGGTTCTTAAAGCAATGAACCCCAAAAGCAATTTTCTCCAAAAGCAACTGATCCCAAAAAACTGGCAAAAGCAGTGAACGCAATTTACAAAAATTCCGTACATCTTTCAGCACAAAAAACGGGATTGTTTGTACTGCATGCCACATCAGCATGTCAGAGGGGAAATTTTGGGAATGTCCATCCTACTGCTACGTCACCAATGTACCGCCTATCCACGTCAACATCCATGTCATCCATTCTATCCATGTCTGTATTGTCTACCACGTCATCACTTTATGACACTCCATATCCTCTAGCACTTGTTTCTTAAAAGGCCATATAGGACTCATGCAAAAAGCATTGTGAATCCTCCAATAATGTGGTAATTCTATTTTGAAAGAGGTACATCATTGATCTTCTCAATGATTTGGAAGGGTTCATAGTATCTAATATTTAGCTTTGGATAAATATCTTTCTTAGTCTAGCCTTCTCAAAATTAGGAAGTAATGTGTCTTCTTCCTTTATCTACAAGTCACGTTGATGCTTATTAAGTGTTGTCTTATGCCTCTCTTAAGACATCTACAAGGCCTCCTAATTAACCTTGATGTGGTTAGATCCCCTATAACATGATCTGCTTAAAGATCTTGTTCTTGCTGCACAAGATAGGTAGAACCTTCTTGCCACCCTTGAGTACTATCTCAAATGGTGCTTTCCCAATATATGTGTGAACAAAGTTATTATAATCAAACTAAGAGTAACATCATTAATTTCATAATCCCTCATTTCCCATTTGTCTATGGAAAAAATGAAGAGAGTTTCATTTCTTGTCCAAATTTTCACACACTACTCTCCAAAACAAGGTTTATACCTATATATGATCTTTGTTTGACACGTTAAACTTAGGGGTCCCATGAATCAAAAATATTTTTGTAATGAAATAGTTTGGCCAAATGATCGTCCTTCACTATCTTCAAGTGAGCTGGCTCACTAAACCTATCCACAATAGTGTAGATGCCATCATGCCCACCTTGAGACTTTGGGAGACTAAAGATAAAACGATCCATAGCAGCATTGTCCCACGATCCTAAAATCGGTCAAGGTTGTAAGAGTCTAGTCGCTTTGTACCTCTCATACTTTACTAATTTTTGGCATACCATGTGAGTCCATATAAAATCATCCACATTCTTCTTGAGTTGACGACAATAGAAATGACCCTCAATTGTCTTGAGTGTTCCATCTATCCCCCTATGCCCAAGAAAAGGCAGATTATGGCACTTAAATCAACACTTTTTTCCTCCTAACCCTTGTTACACTTCAATTGGCTTACCTCTAAGAGAATATTTGGAAACAAACACCTTACTCTTTATTCTTGTCAACTATAACTTCAAAGTGTGGATTTGAAGCATGTTGTTGTCTCCTATCATCAAACTCGTCATGAGATATTGATGTTTGGTTGAGACAAGAAATATTGTCGACTTTAATGATCTCTGTGTATGTGAGTCTGCATCAAGCAAGTACTGCTTGTTCAAGCGTACTTCAATGATCTTTGCACATATGAGTCTGAATCAAGCAAGTAATGCTTCCACTAATTTAAGCTTGTAAATATGTGTAACCTTGTCTAACTTCAGGAGAATCTGTGCTAAAATTTCTTTCTTGTAAATATATGTAACCTTGTCTAACTTAAGGAGAATCCAACTCTCATCAGCTACCAATTGACGCTCCTACATCAACACTACTCCAAACTGTTACCACATGAATTGTAGTACATCTCAAAAGGTTTTTGCGAGTCTAGAAGTATCAAAACATGGTCTATGGTCAACTTCTCTTTAAGTATCACTAATGTTGTAACCCGAATAAGTCCCCATGTGAATGGCATACCTTTTTGAGTAAGGACATGCATTAACAACGTATAAATCTAACAATATGATGGGTTAATCACTTGATTCACTAGTGTTAACGATGTAGTGGAAGCTAAGCTCCACAAAGTGTTTGATGAACCTTAGTTAATAAGACATAAGCCCAAGAATTTTTTTCATAATTTCATGCACCTTCTGCAAAGGTGTCCGATTGTGTGTAGCTTCATCATTGATGAGATCCATGCTAAACATCATGTGATACAATATGCCTCTAAGACGTGTATTTCATATAAAGAACTAGATTTTCTGTTTGTTTTATCATCACCAAGTGTTTCCTGGTGCTCTAAATACTCTAATGAGATGCTTTCAATACTCTTTATACTTAGAGAAATTGGTGATGTCATCAAAGAACACGTAATTCCCATACTCTTTATAGATTTAGTCCATCATCATATTGAATGTTGCAAGAGCATAGGTAATCCCAAATGACATGACCACAAACTTATACAATCCAATGACATGAACTTATACAATCCAATGGAAGTCTTAGATGTGATCTTATGTACATCTCTAGGAGCCCCCCTCATGTGAACCAATTGCAAGTAGCAACTTAAAATCTATCAAGTATATATTGATCGATGTTGGATATCAAAAACCTATTTCAATGTTGATTTCATTAAGAGCTATGTAGTCTATACACGTTCTCCATGATGGTGAAGAAATCAATAATAAATTCGGTTCAAGGATCAAACATGTGGCCAATAGGTCATTGACTTGGAACATCATCTCTCCTTACTCTACTCGACTAACTTTGTATGGGCATTTGTTTGGAGGTGAGCTTCTCAAAGCCAAATCTACGGTATGATCTTTAGGTTGCTTAGGAGAAATCTTGGAGAGAAGGCCTTTTCAAAAGCAATCATCATGAGAGTTAAGAAAATCTAGAAATTCTACCTCTAGCTTTGAAAAATTAGAACTCTCAGTCGTGCTCCTCTCTTTGATGAAGATGGTGTAAGAGAATGTGTATGTTTTTGTTAATTTAGATATTGTTGATGCCAATACAAGTGGGATATATTCCCTTTTACATTTTACATCAATTGAGTAGATCCTTTCCCTTAATATTGTGCAATTGAAGGCTCCTAGTTTGAGTATTTACCATGACGCTAAATTTCTATGTTGCCAAGGAATTCCTAAGAGAAGTCACAACATAGTATTAATAATGTAAGCAAGGTTTGTATATCAAGGGTGTCACTACAACATCATGGTTTAGTGTCACTAGAGTCGCATCCATTTGTGGCCCGAGCTCTTCATGCTTCACTCACAATCATGTTAAAATTGGCCCTGGCTTTGTTGTCACAACAAATTAGTACCTCTTGATCTTGTATTATTGTGCAGACTTTACAAAGCCCAATAGTCACATCATACTTAATCAATTTCACACTAGACCATATCATCCTTTACGTCCTTCTTTGTTTTGTTTTGCTGACTACCTTTGATGAGTCATGCTTATCTATTGGGCTAATTGTCTTCTTACTCAAATTCTTGGCCAGAATATGGTTTGTCTTTAAACAAGTGTTGTACTTTCTTTGCTTATAGCCCTCTACCTTCTATTATGTTGTCATTATTGTGGCTCACTGGCCGATAATTGGAGTTGATTAGACACCATTGTGAGCCCAATA
The DNA here is from genome assembly GCF_014529385.1 of Adiantum capillus-veneris. Lineage (NCBI taxonomy): Eukaryota > Viridiplantae > Streptophyta > Polypodiopsida > Polypodiales > Pteridaceae > Adiantum > Adiantum capillus-veneris. The sequence goes on from NC_140950.1 coordinate 93,930,094, forward strand.
GTAGGATCTCCAAGTCTTTGACTCATCACATCGATTAGAAAATTAGCATCATCTACTTGGACATAAGTAGTTTGCTTTTTGGCAAGGTAACGTTGTGGTCTATTTGTGCAATATTGTGTACAAATACATTAGGACATACATATGAAACCTATTTAAAGGCTACAATAGATTATTAAAATAAAACGCATAAACTATATAATGGGGCTTATTTTTAGTGCATTGAAGGTATACTCAAGAATAGTGAAGCATAGTGACAATCTTGGGGTGTCAACGACGGAGAAACAAACAAAATATTCGAATACCACCCTTGCCTCTTCATGAAGCAATAAGATTGACCACCATTTTTATGGATTCTCATTAGAAAATAGAGGCATTTTTCTTGGCCATGGAAGCTTTTGTAAATTTTCTTCCTAAGAAACTGTATCAAACTACTTAAGTGAATCTTCTCATCCTAGGTGCTGAATAAGTGCCCAAATTTACAATCTTGTCTCCCTCTTCCGAATGTTGTTGTCTCTCCAAAAATGTCAAAAGATCATATGTATGTGGTCTCAAAAGTGTGTGACCCTATGTCTCAAAAGTTTCTAAGAATTTATCCTTGAGATTGGAGGCATCCCTTCTCCGTGCGTATCTCCCATTCTTAAGGGAATCGATATGAATTTCCAAACATGTGAGGTAGAGTGTTGTACATTTTGATGTGTATCCATGCTTCCCTGCTCCAATATATGCATCAAAACTATCTACACCATTGCATATGGTCCAAAAGCACTTGCACCTGTTCCATAAGGTTTATGGTCTAAAAGTACCCAAATAAAATGCTATCAAACTCCTCATTTCCATATCTAAGAACGTAGGATTCCTATCCAACATTCCAAAAAAAGGTGGCATGTGATGCTACAATTACTCCATCCCACGCAGGTGAGATCGACTCTAAACTAGATAGCACTTTCATTAATTTGATTAAGTTGTGTTGACTACAACTATCAGTCTGAGCCCGCTTACTCTTTCGCTAAGTGCTTTGGCTCCCAATGCCACTTTTTATAGGCATCTTGACTCTTGCTTTACAACATACTCAAAAGCATATGATTTTAACAATAGGCACCTAGTTAAAAGAGCTGAAAGATAATGCCATCCGTAATTGATGCCCAAAAGCTTCCCAGCATTGAATCAACCACATTAATAGCATCCATACCACCATTCAGGAACATCTGTCGTTCCACATCAATAGCCTATAAGACGTGCTTTATTTTGTAGTCTAAATTATGGACTATTGTTAACTCTAGTTGCTACTCAGATCTTTCTTGGCTCCTCATCTTCCGATCTGATTGAGTCCTACCACATCACCAACTTGTGATGGTAGAGCACTTAAGCCATGGCTCAATATAGTTTCTAAGCCTTAAATTTCTCAATATACAATCATTTTGTGTAGTTTCCAATGAGCTTAAATTTTTTACAATAACAAAATGATCTCTTGATGGGTAAAATTGATTGTATGAAACTAATTTTGTAAAAATCAATTACTATTTTGAATTTCCTTTCTTTTCAATGTTAACGCAATAAAATATAATAAATAGTATTGACTAGTAGTCTTTATTATTTGGAAAAGTTGAAGCATCATAGACCAAACAGTTTTGTCCAATCCAAGAATTGAATCAAGATATCAAATGTGACTTTGAGAATCCAAAAAGATTGTGAATTCAAAAAATTGTACATAAATTCGATATATATCATGACATAAAATTTCAGATCAAAAACTCTATATAATTCAATTTTTCTAGAGCTATACAAAAGTGGAAAGGAAAATTTATTGAAGTCAATTAGACACCTTTTATGCATAATATTTTATGTTAGCTTAAAGTCCATTTCCTCCTCCTTGATGAAGAGCTTCCAGATCTCCCAATTAAAGAAGAAAATCTACTTAGAATATCTTGACAAAGAGATATAAACTGCCATATCTTCTAGATAAAAAAGAAGCATATTTTTCACTACAGGTTTTAAGCCTTAATTATAGTAGCTTGCGTTAATATTTTCATGTAAGTTTGATGCACATAATTGGTAACAACCACTGAATTTAGAAAAGATAAGAAAATATAAAATTACTCGAGAATTATATTAAGGAATTTTTGTAAGATAGTATGTCTAAACTTATAGCTATACCCACTTAATTTGGCCAAGTGGTTATTATTTTGTGCAATTTTTAGATTCATTTGATATTTCAAAAGTCATAGATATGTAATAGTCATGTTGCAATGTAGAAGAGTTCACCATTTTGAGGCTTTCAAAGAGTTCTTTTTTTTTAATATAGCAAAACTCACAATGGTGAGTGGACTATATTGACAAACCCAAAAAATTACAGATTCATGTCATGCTCATGCTGAGCCATGACATCTCCATTAGCCCAAATATCGGCTAACAGGGGAGCCACCCCAGGAAAGCCACATCCTTATCCTTGAGGACCGGTATCTATGGTGCCAATTAATGTGTTTCACTCGTCCGAGTTCTTCTATTTCCCAAGGGCTAATTAAATCGCCCCTCTGCTTTCATGTACTATATATATATCTCCATGAAACTAACTATTTCTATGGAGTTACTGAATACCCGATTGTTCTTGGTCTTCCATATCTATTTGAAGTAATAGAATCGAACAACTTGAGTTGCAATGATTAGCTTGTGGCTCTTGTTGGCCTTTCCTCCCAGGAAAAGGTCGTCTTTAAAGAAACCTATCTTCCTAATCTTCTGGACCCATTTGCAAACCTTCCCTGTCAGACCGCTAATCGTTGGGCAATCCTTGAAGATGTGAGAGATCTTCACTAGCCGTTTTACATTCAAAGCACGTATCAAGGCCAATCCCCCTGGCTAGGACCTTAACCCCAGTCGATAAAGCTCTCCAGAGTACCTTACAGAGAAAGACCTTCATCACCTACGGCCAAAAAAATGTTTAGAAATTCTAGTTAGGAATTCTCTATTATACCACAATTTGAGGTATCAATAGTTTCCTAGTAACCCATTAATGTGAAAATCCCCATGTTTCTTTATTGAGGTTGGCTAAATTCAATAAAATTGTCAAGGTCTCCTACAGTTACGGAAGATGGCTCGGCCATTTGACAAAACTAAGTCCTAGTCTTCAAAAGTAAAAAACATTAAAGTTAGGTCGCATGTGTAAGATTCTTCACAAATTAGTAGCAACTTAGCTACTAATTGACTTCTAGCTTTTAAAAAAAAGAGGAAAGAAAAAAACTTCCAAGGTAGAAGGTTTCTCACAAAGTAGCCTTAGCTAAAGTAACATGATCTAAAATGAAAATGATTCAAAGTAGCATGATGCAGTAGTAGTGTGCCCAAAAGGACTTTTTCATTTGTTTTTATAAGAATCTAGCAAGATGCTTAAGTTCAAATTGAATACTTTGTGCATTTGTTTTAGCTTAGTTAGCCCAGCGAATTTTGCAACGTAGCGAATTTTGCAACGTGGTGTATTAGAAAGTTTGAGGGGAAAAAAGTTCCACGTGGAGAGAGAGAGAGAGAGAGAGAGGGAACTAGATATTTTTTCCTTTCTCTGTGTCGGTTGTGGTGCGTCATTGGTGGCTGCATGTAGCTCTTCAAAGCTGGGGATGGGTGATGCTAACCAAGGAGATTGGGGCAGCAGCACAAGGAGGTGCGAGACAGATGTATTATCTTCTTATCCACAGCGACTTCTCAAGGGGGTGGGGCCAGAGTGTAGAGAGAGATTGTGCACAGGCAAGCTCGAGTGCAGAGGAGGAGGAGCGCGTGAACGGCGCTGCATGGTCTTTTTCTTCAGACTTCGAATCTGGGCTGCCATGTTCGTCTGAGGTTGAAGGCAGAGAGAGAGAGAGAGAGAGAGAGAGAGAGAGAGAGAGAGAGAGAGAGAGAGGCGAGGCGTTAAGTGAACGTGGGGCTGCACATTGAGTGAGAGGATAATCGAGAGGAGGGCGAGGGGCATGCAAAGGCAGCCATGGTTAGGGGCATGCAGAGGCAGCCATGGCTCTGCACAGAGGATGATAGAGAGAGGATGACAATGACAGGAAGCCTTCTTTTACCTTCGATTTAGGAGATTCGAAACGAATCTGGGTGACTAATTAATGAAAAAATTTAGAATAGACCTAGTAGTAGTAGGTAAAACACTTTTGAAAGACACATTTTGTACCTGGTTTGTAATTGATAACATCAATGATAATTTTGAATTTATACAATCGCGGGTTTTTTTTTGGTATGTGGGGAGGGGGGAGGGGGCCCTTAGGAACCATTCATATAACAGATAATAAAAAAACCTCTTTACTTACATGCTTAAGATAATAAAATGACTCCTTTTTTTTCACAACTACATTACTCAAATGAAAAAAGGCTATCTCTGAAGTCAAAAATATAGACACTTATAAAAATATATATTAGAAAATATTATGTTTGACAAAAGTAATCAATTCAAACTAAATTTGATGAAGGGCTAATGCATTAACTAATGCTATTGATGTTTTTATAACAGATAATACAAGCTTAAGTGTAGATCTTCAACTAGGACAGGAGGATTCTACAAAATCTCCACAAGCAAGTACAAAGAGGCCCAAAATAGACACTACTATGCATAATGTGATCGGCAATTCTATGCCTACTTCAACTCTATCGCTTTCGATAGAAGAGCATGGAAGGTCCGTTGAAAAAATCACACCATTAACACCTCAAGATGTGCAAAACAAAGAACCATTGTCATTACTGAGTGATGACAAGAAAGAAATTTACAAAGCCCACTCGAAAAACAATTCATATGTACAATATATTGACTTCTTGGGAGTGGATGCATTGTGAGACTTCTTGTCCCTTGTTCTCCTCCCATCATAGGTAAAAGGTGGCAAGCTTTCTCTTCAAAGCTTTTGTATACAACACTAGCAACACAATATAGGAAATTTTGTAAGAATATTTTTCCTGTAATTTCGCATCCTAACACTAGAGAAGATATTGTGGTGGATATATTTTGAGTAAGAAAAAGCGAGCAAGGTGACAACTTGTCGCATTGTTTAATGTATATGTTATTTGCGCTTGTGAGTTGTTTCATGTGTGGGACTAGTGGCAAGGGATCATGATGCATAAAAGGTTTTGTTTACTAGTTGAATGTATTTTTTAAATTTTGACCTATCAAAATATGAATATGTATGAAGTCTTCTATGTTTATTTTGCGTAACTATACTTGTCCTGTTTCCTTGATGCCATTCACTATAAAAAAAAAGATTCTTTTGGACTTACAGGATCATATCTGTAGGGCAGCAAATTGGCATGCCAAATAGATTGTGCTTCCATTTCACAAATACAAAAAATGATTGAACTTTCTTTGTCCCTATTGATGCAAATATAGCTCTAATAAGAAAATATCAGAACTAGATTTTTCATAACCTTCTCCTTGAGTTTCTCAAAAGATGTAATTTCTCAACAAAAAGGAAGACCTTGGTTAAGTTGAGTGGAGATGGTGTAATCTTTGGCAAACATATAGACAAATTGTTTACAAACATAATCCCAACAAGATCCTAACATCGTGAACCTCCCATACTAGCACCCAATATTTTTTGCTGTTAAATTTTGAGCGTTAGTGCCCTACGTGCCACTAGCAGTCGCCGTTGATCTAAAAAATGTTGAGCTTTTTAATGGCAATGACAGTTGTCACATAGGCAGTAGCGTTCGAAATTTATCGTCGCCCATATCTTAGTTTAATCCATAAGAATTCCTTCAAAGGGATAGTAGCCCTAGTAGTATGTGCCTATAATCTTTTTGTCATTTGTTTTAAGAGGTATCTTGGGTGATCCTTTTAGGGTTGAAATGCAAAAAGAAACGAAACTGAGAGAATTTCAAGTTTGTTCTTATTTTGTTTGGTTAGGAAAATGTATTTTTGTAGCATTGAATAGAAGGAGAAAGGTTCAAGAAAATAAAAGAGGGATGATGTATGGATGAGGTAGACGAATGTGCAAAGAGATTTTTTTGCACCGTGCATTGCTTGCAGTTGCTAGAGACCAAAATGTGGACGAGTGTAGTGAGCAAGCAAAAGAGCTTACCTTGCGGCTCTTGGGCTATTTGTGCTAACAATTTCAAGGTGGAAGCATCTTCTCATCGGTGTTGTGTGTGTTGCATTGTGGGAGAGAGAGGGGGGGGGGGGGGGGGGGGGGAGAGAGAGAGAGAGAGAGAGAGAGACATTTGACAACGTGACCCTGAGCTCTAGCTCCAATCAGGGCAAATGCAAAGTGGGTGCGGGAGTAGGATTTAACATGTGTAGCACAGGCATGACGGGTGAGACAATGGTCTTACCTTCGTCCCCTAGAGTTGGGTGCAATAGAAATAAATGGATTTTTTTAATACTAAAATGCCCCTCTAATTTGGAGAAGTTCCCACAATACCCCTTTGTATCTATTTTGCTTGGATTGTTCGAGATTTTCTAATCTTTATTCCATGTACTATTGTCGCAAATTGCCTTGAAAAAAACGCAATTATGTCTAAAATCAATGAAGCAACTCACCAACTCGAATTCTAGTTTTCCCATCTTGTACTGATAGACAATTTTTCTGTCATTGAACAAATATGATCTGACAACCTTAGGAATTTTGGAAAATTTGGAGGGCATTCTGGGAATTTATGACAAAATATTGGGGGTGGTTTGGGAAAGTCGAAGTTATATGCTGAACACAGAGTTGGGGCAGCTGGTAGGAGCACCGCAGGCAGGTGTTGTCCAAGGCGAGGCTGGCATGGGCGGAGGTGTGCAGACACCTACGCGAGCGCAGACACAGGAGCACCGCAAATGGCTATCCGAGATGCTCTCCCTCTCTCCTTTCCAACGCAATCGAGTGTATACTGCCTGCTCATCTGCTTTTCCTTGAATTAGCTGGCTTGGAGCGGTTGGAGCAAGACCATCTTGCTCTTGTGGAAAAGGCAAACCTGCAAGAGAGAGACGCGGATAGGTCTGCTGGGTAGCATGGACAGTAAACACGGATGAGCACCTGGGAGCGAGAGACGAGGATAGCTCTGGAGCGTATGTCGAGAGGAGCATGGAGAGTGAAGACACACACACCAGAGTGAGGGACCGAGACGAGTAGCGGACTGCATGGGAACAATGGGAGCGGACTGGTTTTGCTTTGGGAATGGCTCGAGTAGGAATCTTGCGGCCTAATTAATTAATGAAAGTTAACATGAACCTAGAAAGTGAATCTCTTTGGTGTAAAGTCACTTTTCTTACTATCTCATATGTGAGTTGTCTCAAGGCTTCAAATATTTGATCCAATTATTTAGTTGTATTGAGCTTCTAATTTGGAAAAAACAACAAATATCATCAAGGAAATTCCAAAAAATCTTTTGTGCCCTTGCAAAATTTATCTATCCTACTGTTAGATGCTGTAGGAGCATCAGCAATGGCATATATTCTAAAGGCTTTTCACCTAAAATAGGCAAGGTACAAGACTATCTTTCCATCTAATCTTTGAGGTTGACCATCCAAAAGGAAGCTACTAGGAAAAATGTATTCCAAAAATCGTTGATTGTATGACTAAAGAGTATCTATCTTCTTCTATGCCAAAATCCATTTGAAAAGTAGAAGGCATTGCTCCTCCTTATATAACATTGATCCCACCCCAATCGAATCTATAAGGCTACATCTGAGAATTCCCAATTTCATTCTAGCTTTGGATGCAACTATTTACGGAAAGAACGAGACTCGTATGATAGATTTCCTCCTTACAACATGATGATTGCGATGTTCAAGAGACTTCTTCAAAGAGTTCGTTTCTTTTCTGTGCAAGTTGTGATGATATCACAGATGTTCTCTTGACATCCACCTTAGTCGCCCTTGGCTCATCCGGTGCTATGCTACAACCCCATTTCCATTTGCACTGCCAATTCTACATGTTTCAATGGAGACATCAACCTTAAGACCTATTGATGTCATCACACTTTGAGCTTGGTAAGTTATATGTTCACTATGTTTCTAAACTGAAGTTTGAGCATTAATTTGTTTTCATGTTCACTAAAGTGAAATGGATTTTAAAGTTCAAATGGAAGCCTCAAATTTGGTAGGCAAATGTAGGTGGATAAGTGTGTGCCTTTTTGCTATATATATATGTAGACTTTATGTTGAATGTAAAGACACGAAGGATTAAAATTTTTGAATAAGTCAGAGAAACACATTGTCATGTAGCATGCAAAGGTGCTTGTGGACCGCCTGTAGCGGTGGTAGAACTCGATAAGGTGGTAGAGAGAGAGAGAGAGAGAGAGAGAGAGAGAGCCGAGTGTGTTTTGGGTTCAAGCGTGAGGGTGCACAAGGTCAAAGTGCTTGTTGGTAATTGAGCTAGTGTGGATAGATATGCCAACTCTATATATACAATTGCGTTACATTTATACGTCCGTATAACAAAAATTATACGTATAAAACATCAATATACGTCGTATCTCCGAATAATTACCGAATAGCCGTATAAAATATTTTTCGATCGATATATTTTTCGATCGAAAAGTATTTCGATCGAAAAATATATCGATCGAAAAAAAGTATATATATACAATCGTCGTCGTATTCGATCGAAAAGCATTGTGGACTTTCTTGGAGTTTGGAGAGCTTGGAGCTTCTAAGAGTTTGCCAGATAGAGACAGCGACTTTGATTTACAGCGGTTTTCAGGTATATTTTTTAAATTTTCAATAAATATTAACTTTTTTTTTGTGTTGTGCCAGACTTGTGTGGTGCAGTAGTTTCGGCTCTCACCACAAATTTGGCTTGCAAGTCGTAGACCACTTCGTGGTGTGTAGCCATAGGCCCATATGGCTCACTCCAGAGGTGTATAGAATATAGTTTTCTTTCCCGTGGTGTGTAGTTATATAACTCACTCCAGGGAAGGCTTAGGGTAAATTTAGATTCTCACTCGTATGGTGTAGTAGTATATCTCTCACCATAGAGATGAGTTAGGATTAGAGGTTGACTCGTGGAGTGTAGTAGGCATGATGCTACACCTCTCACTTCAGAGTGGCCTATAAAATTTACAATCTTAAAGTAAATCATTATTGATTATTCTACATACAAGCACAAAAATTAACGTTCGTCATTTTAAGAGTGTAGAGATGCATACTTTATGCCCTCTTCATCTTAATACGACGTTCGTTATTTTTGTGCTTCTATTTCTGTAGTAACATCATTGTTCATCAGCAGATGACTTGGTGTTACTCTGAACGTAGATATATACAACAATTGATTTACATTTGAGATTGTTGAGCCGTTTGCTGATGGTTGTGTTGTGCATGCCACACACTCCATTAGAAATAGCTTATAAAATTTACAATTTTAGATTAAGTTTTTCTGTCATATGTGTTACATAGAAACACAAGCGTTACCACTCGTTATATTAAGAGTGAAGAGATGCATATTTTCATGCCCTCTTCATCTTAATGTGACATACTGGTTACTCGTGTGTTTCATATTCCAAAAGAACATCATTTTTCATCATTAAATGACTTGGTGTTGTTTTGGACGTAAACACATACGATAGGTAACTTACATCTGCAATTGTTAATTTATCCGCTGATAGTTGTGTTGTGAGTTCCACACACTTTATCAGGGATTAGATTGATAAAAACTATCAATCTATTTTACAACAGCATCCAGAACTTGTGCTGAGAATATCTCACACTAGATGAGCTGTTCACATATACGATTTTCCAACCCTTTAGATGTAATTTCTTTCATCATCTCACACTTCTGCACATAGCAAGGTCCAGTTCTTGTGCTGAGAGCATCTCACACTCCTGGCCTCTCTCTCTCTCTCTCTCTCTCTCTCTCTCTCTCTCTCTCTCTCTCTCTCTCTCTCTAAATTAATTTTCATGGTCGATTCGCACAATGTGGTTTGTAATCATAAGATTTTCTCTTTAATTTGTAATAATTTAGTATTGTTTAATAAATTTGAATCATCATTTAATATATATATATAGGGTTAACACTCATTATATAATAACTATGTTACTATGGTATACAATCATTTCGTAAGATTCTTAATTTATAATTTTGTCATACAGATATGGCAAACACGAAGCTAGCGAAACATCAACAAAAGTTTGTCTCCGAAGTGATTGTGAGACACTTCCATTACTCGTCAGAGGCGGAGATTAGGCGTTGTTTAAACCCTGTCGCTCCGGAGCATTTTTATCAGCTTACAGAGACTCTAACCAAGTCTGTGTTTGAGAAGCTCCATGCAGAGTTTGCACCAGCTATTTTTGACATAGCCCTCCTGACATCAGGTGCTTTAGTAAACATGGTCAAACAAACCATTGGACAGATCATGAAAACCTTTCAAGAACTGAAAAATCCTGCAATTACTTACTTGCCAAACATAGCTGAGCGCATACATCTTGTGCAACAGCTTTACACGGAGTTCAAGAGCAAGGAAAAGTTAGAAAGAGCAGCAAAGCGTGCAAGAGTGGAATCTAGCTCTTCTGAAGCTGCTGTTGAACCAGAAATCATTCTTAGAACAGAGCCTGCAACGTCATCCGCTGCTACATTAGACCTCTCTCAACTACCACCTATTTTACACCTTTTACCCGACACAGCCGTCTTCAATATCCAGCTCCACAGCTAGGAGAGGGAAGATGGGCACATGTGAAGCATGTGGGTGTCACACATCCCGCTTTCAAAGATCAAGTGTATGTTGCAAAAGTGTTCAAAGTACACTTACATGGGCCCACCATGGAGCAACAGGTCAAAGATGAAGCAACAATTTTGGATATTTCACATCGAGGTATTATCTACCCTCTTGCCATGGTGCGCCACGTGGAGCGACCAATGCTCATTTCACGATTTTGGAATGGCGGCCATGTGGAGCAATGGATCAAAGAATGCACTGCAGACGGCAGCCAACCTGTCATCCGCGATTATGTACTCACTGCAGGAACAGTAGAGCTATTCCAGGAGAATATTTTGCAGATCATCAATGCTCTCCTCCAAACTCTAAAGTATATACATTCGCATAACTACCTCCACAATGATCTACACTCTCGGAATATGATGCTGCATTTTGGCGAAAAAGGTGTTTATGCCGGCATTGTGGATTGGGGTTCATGCACCAAAACAAATACCACAGCCGGTTTTCCTCCTCTACGCGATATGCAGATAGAAACTAGAAAACAATATGAGAGAGATTATCCATGGGCAGCCCCCGAATGTATATCTAGTAATCCTCCCTCCTGAACCAAAGCTATGGATATTTATTCCATGTGTCATACATGTAAACGCATTTTGAAGTGCTTACCAGAGCCCCAAGAACAAAGCAAGAGACATTTTTTGAGTAATGTACTTGCTCATCTTGAAACCGGCAAGCGCCTAAACTCCAAAACCCGGCCTAACGCTTTTGACCTCTCCTTATGTCTAAATGGTGTCCATAGAGTGGGTTACAACATTGTAATGACATCTGGCTTACGACCAGCTGATGATTAATGAAAACACAAGTCTCATGATTTCATCATTGTTTTACTTTTGGTGTCAGATTTAATTGTATGTTTAATTGAACAAAATATCTATGTTTTTCATTTGATATACTGTCCAATGTCAAATTAATTGAATGGGTATTTAAAAGTAATGACATGTTCACCTAATATGCAAATATGGAAGAAGAACTCAACCACGCTGAAGCTCATGCAATTTTTAAAGAAGAACAAGTTAGATGTGGACAAGCAGATCTTTCTACTATTCCGAACATTGAAGAAGATGAATCTGAGCTGCAGGGCGAACCACTAACCCTTAAAGAGTGCAAAAAGCTTTCCCCTAATCACTTTGTACGCCATCAACTATTTCAAATAAGTGGCAATGCAAAAGATACAGCTCCGTTAAAGCTCTCTGATTTGCAACATAAAGGACTGGCACGTGTATTACTGCAAAGGTTTATACGACAAGAGAGATGCCTACCAAACAACAACCAAGTAGCAATTTACTTTATCCAACAATGCTATGTTCGATATGTTTTGCTGAAGAGAGTGGATTGGTCAGATCATCCAGGCACCGCTGGCGTTGGACGTGGACGCATTGCAGAAAAGGTGGCAGCACGCAATGCAAATAATCCAATGCCTCCTCGCAAGCGTCCTATTGTTTTACTTCCTGAAGAGTCAGAAACACTGACTGAATTAGCCAGCCAAGGACAAGACCTTGCCAGCCAAGGAGAAACACCGGACATGCTTCGTGGCCATATTCTTGAGCTTGAAATAGAGTTAAGTGATGCACAAGCAAAGCTTCAACGATATGAATCATTGTATGGACCTTTGCCAGATGATACTACCACTTCACATAAAGATGGTGCTCAACCATCCACTGAGCTAGGAATTACAGATTTTACCATAGACCAGCTTATAGCAAATCTATCAAACTCATAAGTCACTCACAAGATTTTTATAATCTCAAAATTATATCAAACTCTTTTCGATTGAGTAATTTCCCAGAACCTTGTTGTAATTTCAAACCTACATCGACTTTATGTAATTGTTATTCGACAAGATATTATCGGTAATTTATATTTGTGTGTGAGTAAATATGTGCGTATGAGAGAGAGAAAGAGAGGTTTTGATGTGAACGACAACGAGATACCACTTTCTTTCATCATATGCAAAAACTTGTTAAGTATTACAATGGTACTCTCACAAATCATCTCCATCTTCAAAAACTGCAACCATATCATCTACTTCGTCCATATCTAATCATTCTAAAACTATCTCCCATTCCATATCATCTTCATCATCAACTTCTGCAGAAATAGCTTCATGCGTTTGGAAGACTCCATATTGCTTTTGAGCGGCTCTAGTTGCAATGTTTTGAGGCTTATAAATAAGTCTCATATTGCAAAAAACATACACCAAATCAGCAGCCCGTTTAGTATGAAGTCTGTTTCTCTTTTTCGTGTGCACAAAGTCGAATGCTGACCAATTTCGTTCACAACTTCCACTTAATGCAGCTACTGATAAAACTCTAACGTCAATGTGTTGCAACTCCACTTTCTCTCCACCATAAAGGTGCACTTGTTTTGCCAATGGCATCTATATGCCACGGATCCTGAAACATACCAGTTCTGTTGGCATAATCTACTCGCTGATGAAAAGGTGTTTTTCCATCTTCGTGCCCTAAGAGTTGGGAGCACACTGTTTTGAAGTCGGACATAACTTCTTTGTTGGCAGATTGCTGATGCATTTGAAACTTAGGATCCAATACAAAAGCCGCACCATGCAATGGCGTATGCAACTGCACCCAACGCTTGTTAATAATTGTAATCATGGTAGCTTTATCCTTTGCACCAAAACTGACATTTTCTCTTAGCTTGCGTATAGCCTCTGATATATACCAGTAGACCCGACCAAAAATAAAAGAATCTGTGTCAACTGCTCTCAAAATATCTACAAATGGCTTAGACACAGTTACTATTCTTTCTACATTACGCCAAAAGACTGGCGAGTTTACTATTTGTGCACATCGACCAGCTGCTTCCTGATAACTTGGATACTTGCTGAGCCATCCATCCCATCTTCTGTCTGCTAAGGTTTCCATCAATGCAGGCTTCAACTCTTGCAAAGCAGCAAGAACATAGTATGCCGTAGCAAACCTTGTTGTGCAAAATATTTGCAGAGCTTTATTTGATGACTTGGTTCGAAAAAGAGCATACGAAAATTGATGCTCTCTAATGAATTTCACCACATGATTTGCATCCAATAAAGTTTGCTTCACACATGCCATTTTACCAATATCTTTTAAAAGCAAATTTAAAGTGTGAGCTGCACATGGTACCCAAGAAATCTCCGGATACTTGACTTGAATAGATCTTCCTGCTCCTTTGTAGTTGGTTGCATTATCTGTGACAATAGCAGTCACATTCTTTGGTCCACCTGCCTTTGCAATTGCACGCTCATAAACCCCTGCTAGGTAGGTGATAGTCTTCTCTTTCAATGAGCTGTCAATTGCTTCCACGAACATAGCCCCTCTAGGGTTAATAAGCATTACATTGATTAAAGGTTTTTTCTGACAATTAGTCCATCCATCCAATGCTATGGTGCATCCATATGCTGGAACAAACTCTAGGACTGTGCGTTTGAGAATGGCTTCAGTACTGTCTTTGACTTTATCAAGATATTCAATTCGCATCTTGTTATAGTCAGGAAGCACAAATCCTTTTTCGGCTGTACTCATCAAAGCATCTTGAAATATTGGATTGCGCATAACATTGAACAATATGCCACACGCAACAAATGCTTGTGTCCATTTTAAATGCAACTCAAGCAACCATTGTTTACCTAATGCTTCAGGCATTGTCTGTCCATTGGATGACGCTCTGCCGGATTTGCTTGTGCTAGGAACTCCTCCTGATGTAGAAGCATGTCCATGAAGAGGGTTCAATTGAGAACTTTGATCATTTACTTGAGTGGTACACACCTCTTCTATTGTCTCATTGCATACAGATGGTTCAATATTTGCATGAATATCTTTAGAAACATCACCTTTATGTTTAGCTGCAAGAATCAACTTTACTTTGCGAGAATACATGGCAAATTTTTCATGAATATCTTTTGGTGGTGCCCGGCACTTTTCAACATTTCCAGGGACTTTAAACAAATGCTCTTTAATTCTGGTTGCATTACCACTGAACTCGTGGCCACAAGATTTACATTTAAGTCGAGATGTATTTCTCCCAGCTTTCAACTCATGCACATAACTCCACTCTTGTCCTTTCACCATGATGCACAAAAATAGTTTGCTAGTAAAAACAAAGTCAATGATCATTTTCATAAGCAAAATCAATTAAAACATTAGATTAATTTAATTAACAATGATTGAACGAAATTAAAATAATTAAAAACAATGATTGAACAAAAATACAATAATAAAAAACAATACCATTGGATTACATATAAATTGCATCGATTTATCTAAAGTGCAAGCTTGTATCTTTAACACATTACGATAATCAATAATTACAATTAAATCAAGTATTAAAATGATTATCATTATAAATTACTATACATACAAGAGCTATAAGTGACATTTTTAAATGTCAAAACGATAATCACTTACAATACTTGATAATTATCGTATCTATGTAAAGTGCGAACAAAAAGTTCTTACACTTTACCATAGATTTTTAAGCGATTATCTATCTACAATGCGAGCATATGTATGCTCTCACACAGTACGATAGATTTTGCAGTCCAAATAAAGATAAGAGAATATCATTATTTTTGGACATGTTTTTCCTAAATTTTTACTCTAGTGAGAGCATAGCAGTGTGAATAGCTCTACACAAAACGTAAAAATATAATCTTGTTTCATTATATTCATTTTGAAGTGAGAGAAAATCTCTACACATCAAAATTGAACTTTAAATTACATAAAATTAATTTTTATGTAATTATATTTTTAAACTAATTATCTCATGTGAGAGTACACTCTACACACAACAATAATATCTTACTTTTTTTTTATTAGTCACTTTCAAGTGTCAATTAATTGAACACATTGACAAGTGATTCTTATAATTACAATTTGTATCAGATTTGTATCAGGTGAGAGATTAAACTCTTCACAAAATACAAACTTTCAACTATTTACTAAGTTTTTCAAAACATATTCATATATTTGAATCACAAAACTTAAAATTCTATTGAATTTTAATTTTTATTGCATTCAAATTGTTTTATTTTTTTACAAATTACATTTTTTGATCGTTTGGTGAGAGTACTCACATGGAAAACACTGACTTTGAAAGCTGGTATGAGACCTATCGCGTGTTGCTATATATACTAACATATTCGATCGTTATAATTTTAGATCGAAAATACTTTCGTTCGAAAATAATTTCGATCGAAAAATTAAGAAGTTATACGATTGGCCGTTTCTGCTGATGTGGCACCGTATAATACGGCCGTATAATTTAGATAAACGAATAATACGCCCATTATTCGCGTATTATACGTCTCCCGAATAACGAATAATGCAACTTAGATATCCAAGATTTGAAGTGTTGTTCTCGTAATATTATGCATTCAATGTGTGATGCATTGTGAACTCTCTATGATCCCTCGAGTGGTGAATCCAAGTTCCTTAAATCCTTCTCCCTCAGATATGGTGTAGAACATGGCGTCATTACATTTGTATAGTAGAGAGAGAGAGAGAGAGAGAGAGAGAGAGAGAATGGACAAGTGACTTATCTTGGGGGATTCAATAAGGATTAGGGAAAATTACCAAAATACCCCTCTAATTTGTGAAAATTCCCAAAATACCCCTCAAATTTCAAAAACCCCCGATATTTTGTCACAATTTCCCAAAATACCCCTCAAATTTTCCAAAATACCCCTGGTTGTGAGATTAAATTTTTCTAAAGGTTAAAAGATTTGTACCTTTCATAAGAAGACTGATTGTCTATCAATACAAGGTACTAAAACTAGAATTTGAGTATAGGTTATGTAGGCTTTGGACATGAATTGCTTCATTATTTTTAGATATAATTGCCCTTTTTTGCGAGGTAATTTGTGACAAATTACATGCTAAGCACTCAAAAACGGATCTTGATTGGCAGAAAAGAATAAAGGAATCATAAACTTGAATAATTCAACCAAAATAGGTACAAGGGTATTTTGGGAATTTTTGAAATTTGAGGGGTATTTTTGGAATTTCCACAAATTAGAGGGTATTTTGGTAATTTTCCCTAAGGATTACCATATGGTATCACATAAGTGTACAATTGGGGGTTTTGAAAGGCAAAAAAGGAAAATTTTACCAAGGGAAGTTCTGTATATAGGGATTAAAAGGGCAGTTTTGACGCAAGAGACACCTACCGAGTCCTACTAGCCAATCCCTTGGGCGACTCATATACTCATAGATTGGATCCTTTTAATGGCTAGTTTGGTTAACAAAAGTGAAAGGTGATACCTTATAGCTACAAGTGTAGTACCGATCTAATTGTGGCTCCATATCCCGATGCTTCAATCCAAACTTAGTCGCAATCTCTAGAGGGATAATTTAGCCTTTTTCCATTATTGAAAAATATCATGCCCTCTTGGTCCTTGATCTTTCCCTTGGCTCTACATAATCTTGAGGACCGATCTTTGTGATGCAACCCAACCATATCTAGAACTGGACCAATTGAAGTCTTATCATTTGTTTTAGGTTCCTCTAATCTTTGGATGTCTCTACTTTATTTGCAATATGCCTACTAATTAGCAATATCACACTTAGTACTAAATAGAGACAAAATCCTGTGTACATTCTACTTGACATGCTCAAAATAACATGCAAAATTAAAAGAGTAGACCCATTTGATATAAAACATCACATATGTCATAACATAGAAGTCATCAGGTATAGTAACGCCGGCTCAGTAGCCCCAAAATTTCAAACAAAAATGCATGACTCTATTCTTTGTCTCTATTGATGTGTGGCAAGAAAATGGGGTGGATCTCCCTCTAGTGCAGTAAGCATTGCACCATACTCAAGAGTTGAATCGGCTCAACTCTTGAAATGGTTGCTATCAATGTAAAAGCCTCTAGGTAAAGCTCTAACAACAGAGGAGTTTCTCCCAAGTTTTCTTCCTCCATTCAATTTATATCAAGAGGGTAATAAATGTTGGTAGTCCCATGAGCAAAGCATTGTCTTCCTGTGTAAGGGCCATTATCCTTTGTATATTAGTTGTTCTCTACTTAAGGTAGTATCTCTGTAACCCAAATGGTGACTCATAGCAATAACTCTCCATCTGCTCCTCCTAAACCATTTGTTACAATATACGGTAAATTGTCAAATGTATGCATTCATAAGTAGTTCCAAGCTGTGAGGATTTGTGTCAACTCCAAGGCAATCACCCTAAATTTATATCCGGAATCATGTGTGGCTAAGATACAAGGTGGCCAAGATTTGCCTAGATCTTAGAATAAAAGATTATGAACCTTGTGTACAAGGATGAGGGGGCGAGTTGGTAGGGGTGGCTGCCCTGATAGCCGATGTAAGTATGGTCCCTAGATGATGTCATGGCTTAACAAGAGCATGACAAGACCTTGTAATTTTTTCGGCTATTCAATTTAATTCACTCACAATTGTGAGTTTTGCTTTTTTTTTTAAAGATACAAGGTATTTCAAAATATATCGGCATACATATGTATACATACTAAGGGAATTTAGAAAAAGGAGCTTTTTAAGAATAAAAAGAGGTACGAACTATGCTAAATTCAAAAAAGAAAAGGCCTTCTAGATTACATGAGGAGACATGGACCCATT
Organism: Adiantum capillus-veneris; assembly: GCF_014529385.1. Lineage (NCBI taxonomy): Eukaryota > Viridiplantae > Streptophyta > Polypodiopsida > Polypodiales > Pteridaceae > Adiantum > Adiantum capillus-veneris. Next base: position 93,948,345 of record NC_140950.1, read on the forward strand.
GTAGATGGGGGATGTAGCTATGAATCACATTTTTATTGTAAAGGGTATATTTTCTATCACATTGTTAAGGGTAGTAACCTTAAGTGTGTTTCTTTTAATAACAAATTGTTGATTTTTCTTTTTTTTTTTAAACAGGAGGCTACACAAGACCTCCACAGGACATACTCGTAAGAGGCTACACAAGACAAGGCTTTGTTGTTTTCATTGTAAGTAAATGTTTGTACAGCTCAATATTATAGAATGCATACATTATAATTTATGAACCAAACATGGAATGTGATCCATGTACCCTTAGAGCAAAGTTGTCAGGACTTGGATGCAAAGTGATTATACAAGTTAAACAATTTTCACTCTAGTAGAGATTGGGATGGTGACACATCAAGGACATAGGGGTCATGCCACGTCTCCTCTAGCTAACCCATTGCTCCTAGATATGATTCGAAGTCAAAATAGAATTTAAGCTATATGTGAACTGTTAGTTTTTTTTTTTTTGTGTGTGTGTGTGTGTGTGTGTGTGTGTGTGAGAGAGAGAGAGAGAGAGAGAGAGAGAGAGAGAGGGGGGGGGGGGGGGGGGGGGGGGGGGGGGTATTTCTTCTAATGCAAGTGACTCATGGAGAGGGACAAGTAGCAAAAGTCCTCAGGCAAGAGAAGCAAGACAAGAGGGTGTGAAGGAACGTGCTCATGGAGCAAGATACTATCAAGCTAGCAGCAATATCTTACAATGGACAATGATTAGGTGAGAGCTAACCGCTCTTAGTCATCACATTTAGATGACAATGACAATCATTAGGATCGTTTTTTTGTTTTACAAAAAAAGACAAACAGGTAGGTCAAAAATTGTTATCGGTGTCAAAAATTACAACAAAAACTACCAACTTAACACAGATCAATTGTTATGTTTAGAGATTGAGCCATTTGTTTACATCTTTTAATTCCAAAAACTTCAGATAGCGTCTCCTTCGTAAATTGGATCAATTTTCAAAAGTCCAATCTGAAGACATCTCATTCGAGACCCCCAGATGAGGATTAAGGCTCTTGTAACACACATAGGACTATTTTCAAAGTAAATTACTAATATTAGTTTGAAGAATTATGCATTTATCACCAAAAAAAGTTATCATCAAAAAGCACTTTACAATTTTGAATTCACCACTATATACTTACCTTCACCAAGAGTGAGTTCCTATATAAGATAGAAGTATAAGAACTTTGTGTCCTACACCATGTTCATGTAAATTTATTGTTGCCAAACATTTTAGTCAACATTAGTGTAGCATCTTGAACCCAACAAATTTGTGAAACTTGAGCCCTATATATATCACCATTAAAGCACCATACTACGAGAAGTTTTATTCATGAGACATTGTCAATTCTCAGTTTGAAAGGGATGAGACTACAGCCAACTAAAGTGTACTATTTAAAGGTTAAAAACAATGAAAAGTCAGCTCAATGAAAAAATCTCCGCCAAAATTTTGACAATTTTCAATTGATTTCAACTAAAGATCTATCTTGCTATTGATGAATCATGCACCACATTTTAGATTATCCACACGGCACTGACACATTGTGATTTGAAACATAGTTTGAGTATGTTAAGGTATGTTTTACACCTCATTTGTACGCTCCAAGTAATCTCGGTCATCTATCGTAAGTGATGTACTATGTGTATGCGTGTCTGGTGTTTTGTGAGTGAGAGAGAACCCCATCATTTAGGCAAGCATAGTCAAGCCAGAAATAATGAAGAGGACCTGTGGGAAAGATGGTTCAAAACAACATCTAACCAACAATGAGCAAAAAAGATCAGAATATCTCATCAAAAAATTTCAATCTAGATTCAGTCAAATGCTAGCCTATCAAATGATAACACTGAAGCCCAAATAGTTAAGCTGAAGGGTCAACTTCTACCACTAATATTTCCTATAAAAATTTCACCAATTTTTTGTTTACATTTTGGCCTTATTTTCAAAAGTCCAGCCATTGCCATCTCCTTGGAGATCCTCACTTGAGGTTTACAGAAAGTAGATCAAAAGTATGTCCAAAAACCCATATATTCTATTGATTTCACTGTAGACTTGTTTAAAAATGAGAATCACTTACAACATCTATATGTCCTATACAAGACATTTTCTGAATACACGTGTATACAACTTGTGTAAATGTAAATGCAAAAATTCAAAAGTACTAAGTAGGTGCATAAGCACCTGCTGTTTGTTGATCCTGATGTGGTTAAGGATCATCTACTCGATGAAGATATGCCAAAATTTGGACATCCAAATATTGGAGCTTATGGGGCAAAACTTGCTCAAATAAGAAGATCATTGTGTGTTGCCGGAAAAGTATTTAAACTCTGCGAGAAAACCATGATCCTCTTGCCCTTGGTTACAACATTGTGTAGAGAGAACAAAGATGGATCCCTTATGTAGGTTGCTATGATCCGAGATAATTGTGATGCCGATATAATTGTGTGTGTGTGTGTGTGTGTGTGTGTGTGTGTGTGTGTGTGTAGCTGTTTAACTTAAATAATTAACACACCAATGAACAAGAAGTTCAAAAGGACGAGTGGCTAAAGATGTCTATGTAAAGATAAGTACAGAAACAACTTAGTCTTTGAATCATAACTGCACAACATAATAGGAATGAAGTATCATTCCAAATGAATTTGTACACAGGTATCAAAACTGTCACAATTGAATCATAAAATGCTTCTGAAGTCGGACTACAGCAAGCTAAACCTCTTTAAGCCAAGATAGAATTCTCACCTACATTCATATAGTCAAGACAACAGATATGTTAGACTTGGCTACGTATGGCAGGCTTCAAAAAATCTATCAGTTGTTATCCATGTCAAACTTAATAAGATTTAGACTAGCTATTGTCCTGCATATTAAAAATCTCCATCATATTACAAATAAATTTAGCTTCTTGTTATATAATATCTGTTAATGTAAAAAATGTCAACTATTCCATATTATTGTAAGTAAAAAGCTTTTTGCAAGCAAAGCTAAGCTAGGTAATTTTATTCTAAAAATGTGTTCCGATGTCGAGCCCTTCCAAGCAAAAAAATAACCATGATTATCTTTTGACCAAGCAAGCCATATCCAGAGACTTAGGTAAAAAACCAGAAGAGTATACTGTAAATCTCTTATCCCGCCACATCTTGGCAGAATCCGTAATACTTATGACTAACAAATCATCAGTAGCAGTTGGGTTAGTTTTCCAAGTATTCCAAGTACTATCATATTCTATCAAAGCAAAACACGCTAGGACCAAACAACTATCATTATCAGTTGAGAGCAACTATATAACCGTTATCTTGAGTCATTTCCTAAAGTAGCTTGAGTTAGTGTCGGTTCTAGGAAAAGAACCTACCAGAATGTGACCCATATCCTTTTGGTATCATAACAGCAGTACCACCAAGCTTTCAACATAAAATTAACTAGGGTTATCATTCATCCGAAACTTAAACCTGGTGTCAATAAGTTAATCAATAGTATGCGAGAGGTAATGCATTTTTTATATATTTCTATAAGGAGTTTCTTTTGAAACTTTAGTAAGACCTGAATCCTTAGTCCAGAGAAGTAACCCGAGAAGTATCAGTCCGAGCCTTATTATACTGATACCGGTCAGAATCACAGAATTAAGCCAGGCAACCAGGTGATAAACACAAGCCAGCAAAAAACCAGGTAATAGGATTGTAAGTCATCATCAGACCCAGATCCAGCTATCCCCAACCATACCCAAGAGAGTAGGATCTTGTTAACAAATAAATTTTCTACATTCAGTGAGCAGGACTGAAAGCCAGCAAAAATAATCATATTCTTTCACTATGCCGAAGTAAAAAGCCTGTCCTCATTCTCAATATAGCACTAGATTTCTAGACCTCCTGAATTTTTGAAGGAATGTGGAGCTAGTGAGCAGTAGTAAACTCACAATAGTCTCCTAGGAGCTAAGATTAGGTAAAAATCCAGTCAGCTACAACTATAACTACCAGAATATGTGTTAAGGCGGTTACGCCGCTAGCGGAAGCTAAATAGCGAGAACTCAACCAACAACAGAATTTGTCAGACGAGGACGGAGCTTGACCCGCAGGCGCATGGAAACAACTAGGTGGGTGTCAAATCACCTACTCGACCTTCTAATGACAATCACTACTAAGGAAATCAAATCTAAGTTCTAAAATACGCAAGTGACTGAAATCCGTACTACGAATGAATGCTATACGAAACAGGATCTAGAATCATTGAATCGATCTCAAACTCAAGGGGAAGTCTATACACTAGGTAAGAACAACACCCTAAAGACTTGAACTGCAAAATCAACCTATAACCACTTCGTGCGGTAAACGCGTATGAAGACAGGCCGAAAAATACAGGTGACCGAAACTTGACCCCGATGGTACTAATGTGTAGCTCTACTCGTTGTGGTTCTATAGATATGCTGCATGCTCAATTCCGACACACGAGTTGGAAGAAAACTCACACCGAAGCTCGTAGGAACTTACCACACATAGAAGCCGATAGCACGCACTCTTGGTATCTGTGCGTAGCTCTCGCCGTTGCTAACACAATGGCGGTGTCGCTTCTCCAATGGCAGCTCCGTAGCTCACGTAGCGAGTAGATAAGACTCTCTCTCTCTCTCACACACTCTCTCTCAGACATAGTCACGGCGCTCAAAAACTCACCTTGATTAATAAAACTGAATCCCCTTAGGTTACAAAAACTTTGGCTTATATACCTCAGCCTTGGAGGTGAGAACATCTCTAACTAATTACATCAGCAAGTGAAATTACTTCGGGATTACAAGCTGGAAACTCAATTGAGTCCCGTTACTTAATGAATGGCTCAAATCAAAATTAATGTCGGAAAGACATTTATTACAATCAATGGCTACAAAATGATGAGTGTGAGCAAAATTGTGGGTGTGATCCTCTGCTGGCTCAACACTCCCCCCTCCGCGTTCATGTCGTCCCTGACATGACTTTTATGCTTCGTCAATAAAGTCCTGTCGTCTTGAGCATCTGCAAATGTGATTCGTATCGTAGGTTGCCGATGGTCAAGGTTGGGCCGAATATTTTGCTTTCGTGGGTGAAAAAGCCGGTGTAGAAAGCTTCTTCGAATGTTTGCATGTGGAAGCTAGGAAAAAACAAAATCCTTTGGTATAGGAGGTGCAACACTTTTGGAGAAGGCTGCAATGAAAGATCATATATCATATCAGTCACTGTGTCGGCCGTCGATAGTAGACTCGAGGTCGTGGCTTTATCTGGTGCGAACACTTCAATGCAAGCTAAGAGAGTCCTGCAGATTTTCTTGAGCATCTGACACGAAAGGTCAGGAGAGCCAGTAAAGAGCTTGATGGTGCCCGTTAGGGTTTTCACCATGTAGGCTTTACCTATTCTCTCTCCTGCCTTTGGTCCTGGCATCCTGGGATAATTAAGCCAATTTGGCTTCTTTTCTGCAATCCTGCCATGCTCTTTCCAGTTTCTGACTCTTGGCACAGGGCAGAAGGTTGCATTCTCCCGAATCTCCTTTGGTGCCTCCACCAAGTAGATGAGGTAGGCTGGGTATTTGTTCAGCCAACCTTTCCTCCATCTAGGTTGTGAATCTACTATCTTCTTTGACTGTTCCTCCTTTGTGATGTCGCCTTCGTAAAGAGCGACATACTGCTCCTCCTCTATTCTCTTTTTCATCTTTAGCACTTCAAATTTCATCAAAGGGAAAGGCAGGCTGGGTTGCATCCACTCTTCATGGAGCACTTTTGTGTCTAATCCCTGAAGTCTAATGGAGATGAGGAGTCTCCTCTCCCACTCCATTTCCGCCTTGGCACTCTCCTCTACTGACTTTTCTATTTGGTCATGGAGCTTTTGTTCTTCTTCTTCAGAGATTCCTGAAGTCGAGGCCACCTCTTGAGCTGGGGCTGGATCTTCAATTGTGGTTGCCTCTCCAGTTTCTGGTAGCTCTATGGCTGCTCCTCCTGATTCTTCATGTGGTGTCTCTGTCTCTCTTCTTTGTTGCTCTTGTAGATCTTGGAGCTGTTTGCGGAGGGCCTCATTCTCTGTCCTTAGTGTTTGATTTTCTAATGTGAGCCTCTCCTCTGCGGCCAATGATCCCTCCGCAATGTGCAACCTTTGCACTTGCTCTAATCTCAGCTCTCTTTGTAAGCTTTGGATCTGGTCTTCTAAAGCTGGTACGAGAGTTCCTTCTTGTTCGGTTCCTGCTCTGCTAGCTCTAGGGGTAGTCCTGAGTCTAGTGATTGTTCTTTCTTGGAGCTCGACTCTTTCCCTTAGCTCTATGAGCTCATCCTTGGCTGCCTCCAACTCATCTTCTATCTGCTCCTTTGCTTCATGTGCACGTGTTACCTCTCTTGAAGCCTCGACTAGCTGGATTATTAAGCCGTCTCTCTCGTTTTCCGCGTCATAGAGTGATGCTTTATGACTTTCAGATTCAGTCATAGCATTCTCTAATTTCCTCTGCAACTCTGCTTCCCTTTGTTTGGCTGTCTCAATCTCTACTTCCTTTGCCCTGGATCTTTCTTTGATCTTGCCTAGCAGTTCATGCACCATGTGCATGTCTTTTTCATCTTCATCTGTCAACTCTAAAGCTCTTTCTGCCACCACCTCCACTGGCTTCGGCTCTTCTAGTACGTTCTATTCATCCAGTTTCTCTTCACTTTCTTTTATACTCTTTGTTTTTTCCTCCGTCCCTCTCCGATCATCTTGTTTTTGTAGGGTGATCCCATAAACTGCCTCAAGGGCCTCTGCTTCAGTGTACCAGATCCTCATAATCATTTCTCTTTTGCTGAATTGGATCTATCTCCTTTTCTTTAGTCTCGGCCTTCGGCTTTTCCAAATCATCTATGTCCATCTCTATTGTGGTCTCTTCCACGATATTTTTCGTCTTCTTCGGGCTTGGTACATCAGTCATAGAGGGGTATCTGTCCTCAGCTTCCTTAGCTTTCCCCTTGTCGGCTTGCCCGTCTTTCTCTTGAGATTTAGTAGACTCATCTACTTTCCCTTTCCCCTTGTCGTCCTTTTTCAGCTCAGCTTTTAAAAGCTGTACCTCCTCTTCAGTGTATGGCTCGACAGGTTGTTGCTCCAGTATAGCCTCTGACTCCTCATAAGCTTTAATATATTGATCGTATTGATCAACATGTGGCCTGGCTGAGCTAGTTCCGACTTTGGTGGGGTCTGGCACCCACTTTTCTTCAAAGTCACCCTTTAGAGCTCTTTCCGCTCTAAACTGCTCCACTAGTCTTTCCATTCTTGCCGCATTTTCTGACTTTTGGTTTGCTTGGGAGCAACCTTCTTCTTTACTTTCTTCATAAGCGGCTCGTCCACCTCCTCTTCAGGTTCTGAAACTATTTCTAGTTTCCGACGTGCTCTTGTGGACGCCCTCTTGGATACTTCGGGCTGTTCTTCCTCCTCGTCGGCTTCTCTAAGCCACTCATTCTGGGAGGAAACCTTTGGCCACTGATCTCTAGCTCCAATAGCTTCATAAGCTATTCTTGTCAGAATTTCCGCTCCTCCTATGTACTTTGGCTTCTCGTTGTGCATGGCAATTACTTGCTCGTGGATGTGTTGAGCGTAATTCACCTCTTTTGGCATATTGCTCTTCAATGCCCATGTGATGGTAGTTGCAATGGCATGGGGTGGTGTCGTATACTTTTGCGGTCTTTTACTGCAAATATGGAGAAACTGGTTGTACAGTCGGCAAAGGGTTGCCGCTCTTTGGTCTGCCATATCTCCATAGGTTGCATTCTGTTTCTTGGACCCATAACCTCTATAGCCTCCCTTCTTTCCCTGACAGAGCTCCCTTTGTTGTGCAGCTTCAATGCATCTGCAATGAGCTGTGGAGTGATCTGTACTTCTACTTTCTCTCCATCCATTGCTGTCAATGTGGCTTTCCCATCCTTCTGAATGGATGTTGCCAACTCATACACTCTTCTTGTATCTACACCTGATGGTCTCGAGGTGAAGAATCTGTGCAAGTCTGCCCTTTCCAGGTACCTGCTGATGTTCTCTGACCTGCTATAATCCACCAATTCTTGTGGGATCATCGGTACATCCACTGCTTGCCCTTGAGGATCTCTGAAAGTCCCCTGGTAGATCTTTATTCCCTCTTGTTCCAGTACTGCTTCCTCCACCCAAGTTTTGGTTGGCTTGAGGGTTTCTGCTGGAATGTCAAAGGGTTCTGCTTCTGCAAGAGCATCTTTGATTGTCGGTCTTTTTCTCTTTGTTGCTGATGACTTGGCGGAATCCATGGATCCTGTAACTCCAATTTCAGAAGTTAGCGTCTTTTTAGTACTGAAAGCCGAAATGAAGCTTTTAACTATTCAAATGACTTGAAAATTGAAACATGAGCTATTCAGGGCCTAAGGATGCAAGGTAGGTGAAAAAATATGCAAACTGGGCTCAAAATCATGCTGGAGACATCATACGCGTATGATGTCTTTTGTGTCAAAATGACTTCATATTGGTTGTGCTTGTAGCTGATAGTGTATACATGAGTATCATATGCTTGGATTTGAGTTTGGATCCCATTTGGTCAAGTTTTGGCCAGTTTAGTCCAGTTCAGGCTCTTGGCAAAATTTTGAAAGGGAATTGGATTTTATGATCCAAATTGGATAAAACTTGGTGGTTCACTTCAAATGGCATGTAGATCACTTCTGTTTGGTGGTTGAAGCCCTGAGGTGCAAAATCACATAGTGAGACATCATACGCGTATGATGTCTTTTAGTGTATTTTTGGACCAAATTTCTCTATAAGCTTGGATTTGGCTTTAGATAGGCTTATTCAGTGGATTTATGAAGTTTGGATAGATTTTGGGCTAAAAATGGCTCTGGAGACATCATACGCGTATGATGTCTTTTTCATCAATTTTTCATGGGATTGGTTCTGTGGACTCCCCATGTACTAGTGAAGGACTGTCCCTACTCAAATCTTGGTTTGGACTTGAGTATGTTGGATTTGGGCTAAAATAGGCTTTGGTGAAGGATTTTCCCTCAATTGGGCTAATGGGGTGATCCACTTGACCAAATGGTTCCAAATTTCATATGTAGCATGTATTAGATATATATAATGGATGTATGATGACAAATGAGCAGTTTTGGCTCTGTAAGTGCAAATAGACATCATACGCGTATGATGTCTTTTGTGTCAAAATGGTGCTTTTTGGTTCCAGATAGCTTGTAGATGTGTTAATCAACAATCCTACAAAGTTTCAATGAGTTTGGAGTTATTTTGACAAAATTAGGACCAAAAATCAATTTTATGGCCTACTTTGCGTCTTTTTGGTTTTCCTTGGGTTTTCTAACTCCAATTCTCATGATACTTGGTTCATAGGATGTGATTAACATGTGGAATGAGGCTATGCACTCAAATGTTGAAATGGATGTGAAATTCATGCTGTGAGACATCATACGCGTATGATGTCTTTTCTTGAAATGTTGGTCTTTTTGTGCAAAGAATGCTTTGTGCTAGTGCCCTAAGCCCTGCTAACTAGTTTTCAACTTAAAAAGTCATCAGTTTAGCTAAAAAGCCCCCTTATAGGCATTTCAGTCTCCGAAGTCGTCTTTTTGCCTTGGAGTTGAATTTCTTCAACTTTTCTTCTCGAGAGTTGCATTTCCAGCTCATTGGATATGTTGTGAAGCCATCTATTTGGTTGAACTTGACTTTGGCTTCCCGTTCTCCATCTTTCTCCATTTGGTTGCCCGAAAGCGTCTTTTTCACCATCGGTAAGTGAATCAGCTTTCTTTTGGGTTTTGCTTGCAAACATAAGTCATCCATGTATATTTGAAGCTGCTTGTGAAGTTTCATTTCATTCGGTCGTCAATTTCAGCCGTTATGCCAAAATGACGCTTTGTGTGTCCGCAGCCGAATCGGTTGTTCCGACCTACTTTTGGTGGTCCAAACCTGGAGATACTCCATGGTTGCATTGCCCTCGATGTTGTTAAGCTTCCTGAGAAGTTTTGTGTCGTTTCGACAACTTTTTCCTGTTTGCCTCTTGCAGGCTCTGTTGACCTAGGGTTTTTCCAGTCGTTCTTTCTCGAGCTTTGAGTGTTAGAAACCCATCTTCTATACTAGGGTAACCCACCTATAAGTTCTTGCAAGGTTTGGTTAGGCGGTTGTGCCACTACCTAGCATTCTACCGCATTCCCCGTCTGCTCTTGTTTCTTGGTTTTGGTCAGTTTTGCGACAAAAGTTAATGATAAGCATCAAAAGCTTATGGCAACGAGTCTACCTCTCATGTCTGGTGTCCTCTGAGCTCTCGTAGCAGTCGTAGAAGGCTGTAGAAGGTTGGATGCTCCTGTGTGCTCTTTGCTCTCTCCAAGAAGGTAATAGTGGAAATGAGCTTGAAAGTGAAGTGAAAAATACTTAACTTCGGACTTCCCGGATCACTTGTTACCAAATTTGACATGTGCTCCTATCTCGTCGTGAAATGCACTTTAGGATTTGAAATTTCTCAATTTGGACTCCGTTTGACCTGTTTCTGAGAAATCTGTCCACTTTGCCAAAATTCTGTCATTTCGGGCTTTCCGCAACTTTTTCCCGAATTGTACTCAATTTTTACCATGGGTTGCCCTTGTCATTAGGATCATCACCATCTATTCTTTTCTTTTTTCTGATCTCATTTCACCTGCTTTTTTATTTTTCTTTTACTTTTATTAAGAAAATCATAAAAAATAAAGGAAAATAGCAAATTGAAGCCAAAAAATTCCAAACATACACAATAAATAGCTGGTAACCCTGTGTATATGAATATACACTTATTTGTGATTTCTGGACTTGGATTACCACTTTTTTCCACTTTTTAGCTCCAAAAACACTCTTATTTAGTGATATTTACACGTCTAGAGACCCAAATTCATCATTTGATCTCTTCTTGTTGCAAAACAAGGTATATAAGGGCATAAATATTATCAATATCCGCAATCAAACATAAAAATTGCAAAATCATGTAAGACACTGCCCTTGTAATATAATTTTTGTTTTTCTTTGTTTTTGGCGCTTGTAGCTGCTTTGTAACTCCTGTATACCTGTATACCTCCCCCCCTCCTAGTCTGAGTCCTCCCGGACGACTATGAAGTGTCTGTGGGCGAAGCATTGTAGTTGTTTTGGTCATAAGTTCCAATGCAATTGTAGAGCGATGATACAACAGTCTTTCCAATAAAGCTGCTCTTTGTTTGATTGAAGGATTGGTGGTCGGGTTTTGGGTTGGTTTTGGCACTTCGGTAGTAGAATCAGTAGATGGATTCTTCTTTACTTTGTTGTTCTTTTTTACAATCCAAATCTGCTTCCGCTTCACTTGTGCTTGCCACAAACTCTTTGCGACCCAAACCTGCTTTGTTCTTTGTGTTGATTTCCTCGACTTGAAATACCTAGGAGTTTCCGTTGATTGTACTGAAGGGAGTTCTTGTTTACAAATCTTTGGGATCCAAATTTGCTTGCTATAGCTTTGTGCCGTCATGAACTTCTTTGGAATCCAGATCTGTTTCACTGTCCTTGATTGTCTGGAATCACTCTTTTGTCTGGTATTGAAGACTCTGTTTTCCACCTTTGTGTTCTCTGGCACAACCTTTTTTGGTCTCCATACCAACTTTGACTCCGTTTTTTCCCAAGGTTGAGCTGTTATATTATTGCTTGTCTTCCTTATCCACTGTTGAGAATTCCTCGTCGAAGAGTAATCCGGTTGTATAGAAACTTTTGGTTGCCATTGCTTCTTGTTTTTCTCTGGTTGTTGTTTACCTTTGTCTTTGGATTTGTCCTTTGGAGTTGGCTCTTCTCCTTTGGTGAACTTAACTGATTGACTTTCACCTTCGTATTTGATAAGCACTGATTTAGAACTCCAGTCAATCATTGCATTGTATTGCTTCTGCCATGGTTGTCCTAGCAATAATGGATGTTGTGTAGCTTGGTCTTCAACCACGTAAAACATATGAGGATACACATACTGGTTAATCTGTATATATAAAACTGTGCATCCGACAGTTTTGATTGAATTCTCAGAGTAACTCTTTAACTCTTGCTTGGCAGTTTGTAGTTTAGTGTCATTTGTCAATTGTCTATACAAACTGAGTGAAAGTAGGTTAGTTTGAGCTCCTGAATCCAATAGTGCTCTGGCTTTGATTTGGTTGGTTCCTACTTTGCATTCAATGATGGGTTCTTCTTTGTCATTATCCATTTCTGTTATACTGACTGCGTTTATTCGTATTGCTCCTTCATTGCGCTGTTTCTGACGTAGTAGTCTTCTTTTCTCCATTCTTTCCTTCGCCTCGGCTTGCGCTTCCTCCAAATCATTTTCTTTTTCTGGACACGCAGCTTTTCTTGATGTATTTTGAGAAGCATGTCTTGGGTTAGCTGCAAAAGATACTTTTTCACTCTGCATCCACTAATCCAATTGGGCATTTCTTCTCCGTCTAATGTAGCAAGCTTGACGGCTCCACTTGGTGATAGATCTTTAATCACCAGAGGTCCCATCCCTCGCTTTTTAAGCTTCTTAGCATGCTGTTTCAGAGTGTAAACTAGGACATAGTCCCCAACCTTAAACTCTTTAGTCCGCACATGCTTATCAAAAAATTCCTTTTGTCGCCTTTTTTGGGCGTAGATAGAAGCTACTGCTTTTAGGCGAAGCTCGTCTAGCTTTTCCAGGTCATCTATTCTATCAGAAAGCTCGTGCCCTGTCCACTTTAGATCCTTAGCCACCCTTAAGGTTGAAATCAAGAATTCTATTGGTAAGATAGCATTTAGCCCAAAAACCATGTTATATGGGGTTGTTCCTATTGATGTTTTATATGCTACCCTATATGCCCATAATGTTGAATGCAACTTCTGGTCCCAGTCAGTTTTCGACTCAGATACAATCTTCGTGAGGACCGTGCATATGGTTTTGTTTGTGGCTTCAGCTTGTCCGTTTGCTTGTGGATGATACGGGGCTGATTTCCTATGGATTACCATAAATTCATCTAGAAGGATCTCTATCACTTCATTTATAAAATGTGTGCCTCGATCACTCACAATTTCTATTGGCAATCCATATCGTACAAAGACGTATTCATATAGAAATTGTGCCGTGGTCCTGGCATCTGCTTTTTGAGTTGCCTTTGCTTCGACCCACTTTGTTAGATAGTCTGTAGCCACAACGATGTATTGTGCATGAGTCTTATATGCAGGAGGTGAAATGGGTCCGACATAATCAATCCCCCCTTTTGCAAAAGCTCTTGCCCCCATCATTGGTCTAAGCGGCATATCATCTCTTTTAAGTGTTACTTTGGTCCGCTGACAGTCATCGCACCGTTTAACGTATTCCTCAGCATCCATATGTAATGTTGGCCACCATATTCCTGCGGCTAAGACAAGTTTTGTTGTCTTATCACCTGAGAAATGGCCTCCACCTACTCCTCCATGAGCTTGCTCTAGGATTATCACATACTCAGACTCTGATGCGCAAATCCTAAGCTGGTTGTCTTTACCTCTCTTATAGAGTTGATCTCCTATTAAAGCGTAATCTCTAGCTTCTGTCTCTACAGATTTCTGACGAGCTTTTGACGTTCCTTCTGGGAAAGTTCTATTTGTGAGATATTCAACAATATACTGACTCCATTCCGGAGCGATCGTTATCTGATATAATGTCGAATACTCTGTTGGCGGTTTTGATGAACATACAATACATACAGTGACATATTCATGTACGCTTTCTTTCATTCCTGGCCAATAGACTCCTAATTGTAACAAATTCCTATATGTGTTCCTTCTTGAACAATGAAATGCACATTCCTGAACATGTGCTTCGCGCAGATACATATTATATTCCTCAGGATTGATGCATAGTCGTAAAACATGATCATTTTCCAATTGATACAACCTTCCTGCAACCAATTGAAGATTCTTGGATTGCTGAATAGCAATATGTTTCTGGTTGTATTCTCTTCTATCGAACTCTCCTCCATAGGTTAATAGGTTAACGACATTTTGAGACCACTTCGGTATCATTTCTATGTTGAACAAGTACGCGTCTGGCATGTCGTCATCTACTCCTACAGGGTCTTCTCCATTCGTCAATCGCAAAAGATGATCAGCTCTAAGATGTGTTTTTCCTTTCTTTACTACTACCGTGAAGTCGAATTCCAGTAAGATAATGAACCATCTCACTATTCTCTCGGTATTGCATGGTTTATTCACTAGGTAGAGCAAGGCTTGGTGATCCGTAAAAAACACAAACTTGTTGGCTAGAAGATAATGCCGAAATTTCTTCACAACATATATCATTCCTAATCCTTCTCGCTCTGTTGTGGTGTAATTCTTCTCTGCATTGTTGAGCTGTCGACTGGCGTAACAGATAGGAAAATCCATGTTTCCTTCTTCTGGCTGAGCCAGAATGCATCCTATTGCATATGCCGAAGCATCTATATGCACATGGAATATCTTCTCCCAATCTGGTGATTTCAAGACTGGAGCAGTAATGAGTGCCTCTTTCAATTTCTTGAACGATTCCTCACACTCCTCTGTCCATTCAAAGTTCACTATTAGCCTGTAAAGTGGTTGGTCTATTATAGCGTACATGTAAATGAATCGTCTATAATATCCGCAATGTCCCATAAAGCTCTGTACTTGTTTTGCATTGGTTGGTCTAGGCATATCCACTATAACTTTTATCTTCTCTAAATCCGTGGATATTCCGTTTTGTGAGACAATATGTCCCAGAATTCTGCCCTGTCGGACCATAAACACACATTTCTCAGGATTGAGACAAATGCGATATGTCCTACATTTCTCAAATACTTTTCTTAGGTGTTCTAGATGCTCATCTCTCAGAAGAGAATGTACACATAAGTCATCCATGTATATTTCTAGAAACAACCTTAAGTATTCTTTGAAAGCATGCGTCATCAGCCTCTGGAAGGTTGCGGGAGCATTGGTTAGACCAAAAGGCATAACCCGATAAGCATAAATTCCCCACTCCGTTGCAAAAGCTGTTCTATGTTGATCTTCCAGTGCTATGGCTAGCTGGTTATATCCTGAAAAACCATCAAGAAAAGAGTATGTTGTTTTCCCTGATACACGCTCTAGAACATGATCAGTTATCGGCAGGGGATAATTGTCCCTGATTGTTGCAGCATTCACTTTCTTTAATTTGACACACACTCGGAGTTTTCCGTTCTTCTTGGGTACTACCACAATCGGAGATACCCAATCGGTGTGTTCAATCTCGTATATGAATTCAGCTTCCATTAGCTTATCTATCTCTTCTTTGATTCGCTTAGCAAATGTATCATTATATGTGTATGGTCTTTGTCTGCTAGGCTTTGCGTCTTGTTTCAGTGGGATTGTGTGTTGGCATATCGATGGGTCAACTCCCTTTAAGTCCTTATAAGACCATACAAACACATCCCTATACTCAACCACCAACAGAATTTGTCAGACGAGGACAGAGCTTGACCCGCAGGCGCATGGAAACAACTAGGTGGGTGTCAAATCACCTACTCGACCTTCTAATGACAATCACTACTAAGGAAATCAAATATAAGTTCTAAAATACGCAAGTGACTGAAATCCGTACTACGAACGAATGCTATACGAAACAGGATCTAGAATCATTGAATCGATCTCAAACTCAAGGGGAAGTCTATACACTAGGTAAGAACAACACCCTAAAGACTTGAACTGCAAAATCAACCTATAACCACTCCGTGCGGTAAACGCGTATGAAGACAGGCCGAAAAATACAGGTGATCAAAACTTGACCCCGATGGTACTAATGTGTAGCTCTACTCGTTGTGGTTCTATAGATATGCTGCACGCTCCATTCCGACACACGAGTTGGAAGAAAACTCACACCGAAGCTCGTAGGAACTTACCACACATAGAAGCCGATAGCACGCACTCTTGGTATCTGTGCGTAGCTCTCGCCGTTGCTAACACAATGGCGGTGTCGCTTCTCCAATGGCGGCTCCGTAGCTCGCGTAGCGAGTAGATAAGACTCTCTCTCTCTCTCTCTTGAATAGGTTGGGTTAATACCACCTTCCTATCCTCTATTGTGAATTTCCTATAGTGAGAGGGAACATCCATGTTTTCCTTGATTTTGGCGTTTTCGTCCTCTCCACTCTCAATTTCTGTCGTCCAAACTTCTTTCAGAGTTTTCTTGAGCTCTCTGTACTTGTTTCTACGTTCTAGCTTGGACTCCGTGTGTTCTCTGTTGCGCTTGTTCTTTTCTGATTTTTCAGTTTCAGTTTTCGTTCCATTCCTTTGAACTCGATTTCTTGAGCCTCTTTTGTTTTTTCGTAAGCTCTTTTGATCATTGCCTCTCATTCTTCCAGAAACCTTGTCCTTAACACAATCTTCCGCCTTTACTAGCATTAGGAATTGATTTTTTCCTCTTATTCTAGGCATCGGATTGGTTCTAAACCCCTTTGTTTTTCTCTTTGCTCTATAGCGTTTCTGGCGTTGTTTAGTTTGGTTCGGAAAATCATAAAATCGGACATCCGTTATAGTTTCTTCATTTCCGCTTGAATTGTCCGTTGACTCGTTGTCTGCTTCATTTCCCCACTCAGGATGATCGAGAATGTCGCGAAACACCTCCTCTTCATCTTTCTTTTCCAGTGTATCGTTCTTTTCAGTTTCTTTTTCGAGTACAGTTCTCAACATGAAGTACGGAACCACATCGTACCCGTCCTTGTCGCAAAATTTCATTGTGGGACCATCCGGAATTGCACAAACATCTAGGGTTGCTAGAATGTGTGTCCATTCTAATGGTTCAAGTGTGTCCTCTGGAAAGGGTTCTCCTATATAAGTTTCGTCTTCGATGGCCCTTTCTAAAACATATTCTTCTCGCCTCAGACTTCCACATTTCGAGGCTCCACACATCCATAACTCTTTGGGCTTACCTAACCAAGCTGGAAATTCGGATCCCGCCAAAGTAGCTGAATCAAACTCCTCTACCGGTGTTCAGTTCACATCTTTGTAGCTATGGTCTCTCAGGTTCACACGTGTAGTGGTTTCCATATTTCCCAGGTATATGTGATCGTAGCCCCAATCTTGGACCATTTTCAACTGTCTCATGAATGGTCTTCCCAATATGATATCATAGTTATTCTCCTTGCCAAAATCGACAATAGCAAAAGTATGTTCGTATTCAATGCCGCAAGAAGTCACTACGACTTTCTCTAATAACCCCATAGGTTTCTCCATGTGTCCATCTGCTAATTGGAGTTTCAACCTAGTCTTCCTTATTGCTGGTTTCCCCCATTTTTTCCAGATTTCTTTTGTAGCAATGGCTACCCCAGCTCCGCTGTCCAGTATTGCCATCGTGTTCACTCCTTGGAATTCAACTGGTAAGGTTGTATTCCCCTCTTCACCTTCGCAATACTCTCCGACCTTGTTTAAGGGTACAGGCTTAGCGTTCTTTTGTGGTTTACTCAGCTCTTGTATACCCTCTTGCAGTCTCGATGTTGGGTCTTTTATCCCAAATTTCTCCAAGTATTTTCCTACAGTGGTCCACATATGTTGTCTTAGCCTCAAAAGCTCAGGTAGAGTGATAGTGCATGTCACTGGTGTTGACAAGATCTCTATCAATCCTTGCGAGTCCATGACTTTTTCTGATGAGATTATTCGTGAGGGAAGTGCTCTAGCCTCGGATTTTGCTTCATACTCTCCTAAGTATGAAGGTAAGGTATTCAGTCAGTGAGTTTTGCTCTCCATTTTTCTAACAGATCCCTCATCTCCCCAGTAAGATTGCAGATCCAAGTCCACTTGAGATCCTGCCTCAAATTCCACTATGGGAGGATTCCTGATGTCCTTTTCCCAATTTGTCTGATTAGCTTGGCAACTTAGCTCGTTTGCAAAGTTTGCCTCTCTCACTTGTTTCCAAAATTCATTGTAATCCTCATCTCTTACGTAAGACCTCTGTATGACTGGATGAAAACTCTCTATGTCCTGATCGGTTGTGTTCAATACTATGCGGTCATCCTGGTGTGTATTTTCAGGCTTTTGTGCAGTGGAAGTCTTTTCAGCTACACGTGAAACGATAGTCTCTTGCTGAATTGGGTTTTCCGTTCCACAATTCATTGTTTCTTTTGGTGGTTCTAATAAGGCTTGTGCAGTCTCGATCATTCTCTGGCACATTTCAAGTCTCTGCTTTTCCAATTCCGCGTTTGGGTATGTCATCCACCTCTGTTCTTGTGTTTGGTTGTTCTTTAACCTAGCTTCGTAAGCTTTCATCAGTGCGTCCAATGGTTCATGTACTTTGTCGACTAGCACTGATCCCCCTGAGCTTAAGCTCGTTGTTTCTTTGATACTCTTTTGTTTCGTTCTTTCCGGGCTCATCTCTCGTTTCCCGTTTTGACTCTCAAGTTTTTCTAATCTATCTTTCGTTCGCTTTAGTTCCTCAGCTAAAATAGCGTCTTCACGTTCTTTTCTCAACTTCATGCGTGCTTTTCTAGCTTTCCATGTGTTTTTCTGACTCTGCGGTCCTTGACTAACCATTTCAGTCGCTAACTTTCCATTCTCAGGTTCTCTAGTGGTTTTCTTAGCTTGAGCTCTAGTAACAACTTGCGTTGGTATCAGAGTTTCATTTTCAGACCCATTGCTGGTAGGAATAGTTTCTAGCATATTCAATGTCGTCTTTTGCACTTTGTTTGGATTCTTTGAACAATCCTCAATGAAGTGAGTAACCCCACACTCAGTGCAATAAGCGTTAATTCTAATGATTTCCGTATGTGGACAAACATTCATCAGATGGTCACCTCCACACTTGTAACAGGGTCCTAGTGCTAGTCTTGGTCCCATTTGATTCGTCCTTTGTGGATAGGATGGTCTTTGTCCTGTTAACCCTCCATGAGCTATGAACATCAATGTTCTTGCGTCCAAATTGTATCTCTCTTCATCAGAAGCACTTATAATTGTTGGTATTCCAACATTCCCAATCATGCCCCATGGTTCTGGTTGTTTGGGTTCTTCTGGTGGGTAATACACAGTTGGAGACACATGTGTGCACCAGATTCTTCATAATAGGCTTGAACAGGCACTAAGGCTTGTTCTTCCTGATTCTCTAAGGTTGGTGCATATCTAATGCCTACTGGTCTTGCTCCTGGTAAAGGTGGTTGTTGTCCCAATACCGGTTGCGGTCTTTCTATCCCCATAGGTCCTGGTACATTTCTCGTTGGGTATCGAGGTACTGGATGTACTTGAGGTGGTGCTAATTGAGCAGGAGGTGCATACTGACGCTCCCTTACATACCCTTTGTTGTAATAGCACTCCTCTGTTGGATGGTTTGTCCATTTTTGTTCAATAGCACACCATTTCAGTGTTTTTGGCAATGGTTTTTGGTATGGTGCCATCCTTTTTAGAGCATCTTCTATCATTTGCTCTACATTTGGCATGGTTGTTGTTTGAACATTCTTTTTGGTGGTAGTCTCGCTCGCTGCGGAGGAGGAGCTACTGGATGCAAAATCTGTATCCGCTGACACCTCTCCATAAATCGTACAGTTATCCACTAAGTACAATGCCTCTCTCGTTACTTGCTCGAAACTTGTACAAGCTTTCAAGTGCAAGTCCTTCTTGAGAGTGTCGTTTCTCAGTCCCTCAATAAAGAGAACAGATAGTCTGTCATCTTGTGGTCGTTCACGTACTAGACATCTCTCAATGTATTGTTTGAAGCGAAGTGAAGCTTCCTTCACTTTTTCGTGTTCTCTCTGTTTAAAAGCATATATTTGTGACACCGTATTGTGCTTAATCCCTCGTTTTGAGAATTCCTCAGCAAACTCTCTTAGCAAATGGCAATGTTCTGGAATCCCCCTATGTTCAGTGGTTGAAACCATGTCAATGCCGTACCTTCTAGAGTAAGACCAAATCCCTCGTATTGTGTATGGAAATCTGTTATGTGCTTAGCTCTTAAGACTTGCTTAAAGAGTGACACATGTGCATACGGATCTCCTGAACCACCATACTTCTTTGGCATACACTTGGCTACTTGAGATGGTCTCATACGTCTATGGTCTGCTACCAATCTCATTGCTCCTGTGTCCCGGCTAAAGCTTTCTCTAGCATCATGGACTTCATGGGTTACCCTTGTCGGTTCCCCTGCCCTGAATCTACTACTAGGAGGTAAATGTGATGGTTCCGCTTCGAACCTTGGACCTGGAGTGGTATATGTGGGGATTGGAACTGCACTACCTCGATTCGTATCCATTGACTCTCTGGAATGTAATGATCCCATTGGTCTGGGCTTCGAGTACTGAGGTTGACTGAAAGAGTCAGCAACCTGAGTTCTTTGTCCTCCTGTTGTCATTGGGTTTTGCACTCCATTTGTTGGTGCTGGTCTTTGCGAGCTAGAAGTAACATAATACTGATGTAGTGGTCCCCCAAAGTATGTATATCCTTCTAATTCTTTCTTGCCCATTGTTGAGTATTGCCTCCCATACTTGTCGTAAGCAGCAATTCTCACTTCCGATCCCTCTGTGTAGGTAAAGACATAAAGTCTTTTTTGGTCTGTCAACTCTCCAGTGTAGGGTTCTTCACATCTATAATAGAGATCTTGCTCCCCATTATTATATTTGTATAGCCCCACATAGATGTTATCAGTGTTGATCCTTGTAGTTTCATTCTCTCTTCTTAACCTCACATCAGGGAGGTTCATTATTGGTGCCTTCTCCTCAAGTTCTTCATCTACTTTGGCTTTGGTGCCCATCAATCCCCACTTGTCCACAATGTTAGGGTTTAGGACTACCAAGTACATGGTGCCCTCATCATCTAGATATCTATCTCCTCTATAGCTCACAGGCACTAAGTCCTTGAACTCACTAGGTCTCTCTTCTATCTTTACACAATAGCGGTCCATTCCATCTTTGTAGATCCTGGCACCTTGCTCATTGTCGTACTGGTATTTTATGAACAATAGCTTCATTGTGGCGGAAGGGTTTGATGATCCTGCTGCCATATTTTCTCTGTTGTTCAGGTTCAAGTGTTCCAAGTGTTCGGTGAAAATCTCGTAAGATCTCTCCGAAGAAGTATCAGAAACACTTCCTTCAAAGATCGGCTCTAATGGTTGCACCCAACTTTGGTTTACACTTCCCTCGGTTGATATGACACTTGCTTGTTCCCCTTGTTTTGGTTGGTTATTCTGGAGGTTCCTGCCCGATCTCAAATTCATCAATTCCCCTAAAGGACTTTAACTTTTCCGTCTCGGCAATTTGTTTTCCTCAAGTTTTTGTGGTCAGAATTGATCCAAACTGATTTATACTTGGTCAATTGTTTAATCTTGTCAGTTGGACAACTTCTGTTTCATCAAGTGAGAATTTTGTTGCAGTTATGCTGAAAAAGACATTATACGTGTATGATGTCTTTTTTCACAGATTTAGACTATTTTGGTTATGCTCACTCTCAGTAGCCCCCTTATGCTCTGTCCACTCACAAAATTCAGTTTGAACTCTGTTTGAGCAAGTTATGGCTAATTTAGGCTTTTCTTGGCAATTTTCCGCTTTTGACTTGTTTTTGCGTCAATTGTGATCCAAATGGGATGAAACTTGAAATATAACCTCTAGACAGCTATTACAATGGATCTGTGTTGGCAAAGTATCAAAATATGTCCAAAATTAGGTCAAAGACATCATACGCGTATGATGTGTTTTTCATCAATTTGGGTCAAGACTTGATATTTATGCTTTCTACAGTGTTTGTAATACTCTTGTCAGGTCAGATATCAAAAATAAGCAGTGGATGTGCCAAAAGACATTATATGTGTATGATGTTTTTTGTCCCAGATTTTGACTATTCTTGGTTTTAAGCCTTCTCCAATGTTTATAATTGAGTTTCAAGTGTTTTTGTCAGGTTTGAATGTAAAAACAAGATCTGAATCCAAAATTTCCTATTCTTTGCGTTTCTTGGACTCCGACTTGTCTTTTTGGGTTTCTTTGAGTGTTAATGCTCTTGTTTTAAGTTGAAATTAGGGTATAACTCCCCTTTTGAACACTCTGGTAAAGTCAAAATTTCTGTTTTGGTCTCTGTTTGGTCATTTAGACTTCATACGCGTATGATGTCTAAGGTTGCAGATTTCCAATTTTTTGGCACAGAATCCTTCCTAAAGCTTTCTCAAGTGCTAAGCAACTCCCAGATACACAGAAAATTTCTCTGACTTTTGTTTATTGCAAGTTTCACTACTAACTCGACGGTTTAGTGATCTAACATGCAATCAACCATATCAAGCAAATACTCCAATGATTACTAGCTCTAGATCAGGATCAAATGAAGTCCTACCTAAGCTATTCCTAATCATAAAATGGGTTTGGTAATTGTGATTTTAAAGAGATCCACTGCCACTCACGGACTAGCAAATTCTTCTTCTATCAACAACTACTCAACACCAACAAAACAACAAACAAATCTAAGCTAATCTAAAAATACTGTCAACACGGAAGACCCAGGAATACCCCACTTCCTAGTATCTCTCGAGATCTTCGAAGTCCACCACTCTTAGATCTTTTCTAACTAAAGTATACAAAGTAGTTTATACGACTCACCTCGTAGGATTAGTCTAAGATCACCTACTTAGGGCTCTCGTCCCCGGCAGCGGCGCCAAATGTTAAGGCGGTTACGCCGCTAGCGGAAGCTAAATAGCGAGAACTCAACCAACAACAGAATTTGTCAGACGAGGACGGAGCTTGACCCGCAGGCGCATGGAAACAACTAGGTGGGTGTCAAATCACCTACTCGACCTTCTAATAACAATCACTACTAAGGAAATCAAATCTAAGTTCTAAAATACGCAAGTGACTGAAATCCGTACTACAAACGAATGCTATACGAAACAGGATCTAGAATCATTGAATCGATCTCAAACTCAAGGGGAAGTCTATACATTAGGTAAGAACAACACCCTAAAGACTTGAACTGCAAAATCAACCTATAACCACTTCGTGTGGTAAACGCGTATGAAGACAGGCCGAAAAATACAGGTGACCGAAACTTGACCCCGATGGTACTAATGTGTAGCTCTACTCGTTGTGGTTCTATAGATATGCTGCATGCTCAATTCCGACACACGAGTTGGAAGAAAACTCACACCGAAGCTCGTAGGAACTTACCACACATAGAAGCCGATAGCATGCACTCTTGGTATCTGTGCGTAGCTCTCGCCGTTGCTAACACAATGGCGGTGTCGCTTCTCCAATGGCGGCTCCGTAGCTCGTGTAGCGAGTAGATAAGACTCTCTCTCTCTCTCTCTCTCACTCTCTCTCAGACATAGTCACGGCGCTCAAAAACTCACCTTGATTAATAAAACTCAATCCCCTTAGGTTACAAAAACTTTGGCTTATATACCTCAGCCTTGGAGGTGAGAACATCTCTAACTAATTACATCAGCAAGTGGAATTACTTCGGGATTACAAACTGGAAACTCAATTGAGTCCCGTTACTTAATGAATGGCTCAAATCAAAATTAATGTCGGAAAGACATTTATTACAATCAATGGCTACAAAATGATGAGTGTAAGCAAAATTGTGGGTGTGATCCTCTGCTGGCTCAACAATATGGTAGCTTTCCAGTAACCAAAAAATCCATGCATAACCAGCACCAGCACCAGGCTTTTAGCCTCTATACTTACCATCTGCTTGAAACCAAATCAAAATAGCCTATGTATGATAAATTTGATGTGATATTCTAGCTCAGTAACAACCAAACAACTGGAGTAAATATATGTAATCAGTATCATACAGAAAGAAAGCCCCATTTGTGAAAATCATGTATATCAACCGAGCTTTGTTTAATGGAAGAACCAGAACCATCTACTATTCAATCACACCTGATTTAAGCCTGAAGATGTAAAGTCCAGCTAGACCAGACCTGGTATAAGCTCCCCCCCTTTTTTTAATGAATGTAACATAACCCACTACAATCATCAGAAAAATGACTTGTATCTTCCTTTAAACAGAAAAAAACATGTATAACCAGCACACCCACCAGGTATTCAAGCTTTATATTCACCATCAGTTGTCAAAACACCAAAATCATCACCATATGTATGAAAGTTTTTACATCATTTTCTAGTAAAAAATCCATCAAAAAAATGGTCCCAACCTGTGAGGCATTGAGCATCAATACCCATGTAATCAAGAGATGCATCAATAGAACAAGCATCATTCCTTCCCAAACCAGCCGATGCAACCCAGCAACTAGAAATGAAAAGAACAGAACAGAACCTTGTCTAAGTGAGGGGAAGAGCCCCTCACCTTATATGGTAGAGGAGGCAGAGAGGATGTACTCATATGCGGGAGTGTTGTATCAGCCCGAGAATCTCTCATCCTTAACAGCTACACGTCCCTCTAGGTGAGGTAGGTAGAGACCTCGAGCAAGGTAACCCTAATCTCCAGCTCGGTTTAGCAAAGCAGGTAATATACGCGCCACGATATAATGATAGAAATGCATCTAATAAAATCACCACACGCCCAGGTAAGGGCCTAAAGAGGGCATTAAGTGAAACTGGCTGGAGCTAGGTAGGAGCCGATATCCATAAGGTAGCCTTTTATCAAACCATGCACAAAGTAGGTTATCAGTACCAATTCCGAGTTCTTTTTGGAATCCTTTAGGTTATGATAGGTATACTATGGTCAACTGCTGTGATAAAGTGTGTGTGTGTGTGTGTGTGTGTGTGTGTGTGTGTGTGTGTGTGTGTGTGTGTGTGTGTGTTTTTCAGCCCTTTACTCAGGGTTCGAGGGCAAACATGATGTGCAAGTGAGCAAGAGGGGTTGTGGGTATTCATGCTAAAAGAGACAAGCGATAAGCCATCACTCCACGATTCAAGAAAGAGAAAATGGTTTGTCATAATAACTAATATCTAATTCTCGTAAATGATTTTCTCATGTTAAACTGATCATCAATATGGGAAAGTACCAGGGGAGAAAAAGCTAGATTATTAGTAAAGCTAGCAGACTGGTCATAGTAGGGGGTCCACAGTAGGGATCCAAAGGGGTACCATCTGCACAAGAGCAATGTGCAATGAATGGGCTCCAAAGATCTTAGGGTTCAGCCTATTAAGACTTCCAAAAGGTTAAGCTCCAAAATTTCAAAATGTAAAGTCCAATGGTCAATTGTAAATGGAATTGGATGCTTTGTGTGTGTGCAAAAGGCCAATAAGCTAGAGGACAAAAGGAAAAACTTTTTGGGAAGATGACAAAGCTTAATAAGGACTACACACACACACACACACACACACACTATACACCTAAGCTTACCCTTTCCACAAAGTAAAGAGGACACATGTCAGGCATGCAAAGAAACCCCCAATTCTTGCCTGAATCCTATTGGATGGGCACAGAGGTGGACCAATGAGAAGTTAGCTAGTGTAAACTAAAATTTTATTTTTATAAATGCTCAAAAAATAACCAATAAGAAATAGTCTCCCTAAAAGACTATTGGACAGTCAAAAGGTCCAATGATAATTAAGCAGTTCCTAAAATTGCTTAATTCCTATTGGCCAAAGGACTAAAAGGTCCAATAGCAAAGCAGATAATTAAATTAATTATTTGGCATTTACAAAATGGAAAAAAGGATGGGCACTTGTCACAAGGCTCTTGATTGGGCCTCTCAAAGGCTATTGGCCAAATTATTTACGGGCCAATAGGAAGCCAGCAAGAGTAAAACTCATACTCAAATACTATTGGCTAGGCTTTTCAAGGGCCAATAGGAATGCAGCATGAGTAATTGGCAAGGGGGGTCAACCAAGAGGAGAGAGGGGGCTGTTTTGGAAGGGCATTATTCCACACACACTCACACAACTCATGTGTAGAGCAAGAAAATCATCTCCTTGTCCAAGCTTTAATGGAAAGCTCATCTTCTTCTCCAAGTTTGAGAATGGAGGCCTACACCAACAACTCTTGGATATGGAATGCAAATCCAACCAAGAGCTAAGCTTCAATGCCATGCTTCTTTCCTCTATTATCTAAGTACTAAGCTAAGCAAAGCTACAAGAGTAATTAAGTGAGGAAATACTTCTTTCTCGTAAGAATACTCCTTCTTCCTCTAGATCTACTCTCATACCCCGCTAGCTCTCACCATCTTCGAAGGTGTGTGAGGTCTTGGGTCTGAGACCAACGAGTAACTGATGTTATGTGTTATCACATGTAAGTTTGGTGCATGAAGCTTCCATCTTCATAGCACCGACGAGTTTTTACCAAGGAACACAAAGAATTGTATTGTACAAAGTCTCTCTTAATAGGAGAATTTATAATACAAATGCCTAATGGAGGAGGGACCGGTCCATGTAAATCCGGTCCTCAATAGTTGTCGATTGTTCTATTTCTCTCTCTCTTTCAAGTATTGTTATGCCAAACTAATTAGGTGTTATGCTAATGTTGTTATCTCCAACCAAGCACTCTTGTATGCTCATTAGGAATTTGCTCTTAATATAATGCTCACTATGTTAAGTTATTTTCCGCTATTTACAAGCTTTATAGACCAGTAATTGTTACATTGGTATCAGAGCTATCGGTTTCTCTTTTCTTGCTCAAGAACAGAGGTCCTCAAGCTTGCTACAAACGGTTGGAATTATTAATTGCATGAGGGTAAGGAGAACAGGGATTTATTATCCTTGAGGTGCTCCTGCTTTGTGCAGTTAACGGGGTATCACCGTCGAGAGCTATGGTCTTAATAATGGAGTCCCAAGGGGCTTGCCTACGGCTTAACCATTATTGAGCTATTAGAAGCTTGACAAGAACCGGTGCCGACTGGGCTATGATAAACCCTCTCTTCTATTCCTTGCAATTAATGATATTCCGAGCCACGGGTATAGATGCTTGAGTGCTTATCTTTGAAAGTAAAGAGGAGTAGCAACTAGAGCTTGAAGTGCCAAAGTACAAGTAAAAATTTACACCTAAAACTTAGTTATAATGGCTGACAATAGTAGAGAAAGTGAAATTAATGTTGATGGCTTTGATTTTGCTAATGGTCAAGCTACTAATGATGCCCCTATGCTTGTGAACTATCTTGTTACTAGGCTTCAATAAGCCATGGGCAACCCATCCCTCCAAGGTGAAGTACAACAGCAATTACGCATCCATGGGATTCTCCAATCTCCTCACCTAGAAGAGGGAGTGCCTATGAAAGCTCCTAGTGAGATTTCTAAAAGAGGGCTCTCTACGGTGAGAGAAGAGGAGGACCCATACGAAGGACCCAAAAGCTTACAATTTGATGGGGCAACTCCCTCACCAAGGAGAGCCCAAATCTCAACAATAGAGCCCCCACCGAAAGAACAAGAAAGAAGTGAATCTCCCGCCACCTCGGCGGAGATGGCACCACGAAGAAGGCGGGCAAAATGCTCTCCAACACCCCCTAAACGGAGAAGACCATCGGATAGTCCTTCTCACAGTAATTCAAAGAAGGAAGAAAGGAAGTATGAGAAGAAAAAGGCAAGAAAGAGGTCACCCTCTTCTCCATCTTCATCATCCTCCTCCTCTTCTGAAGGAAGTGATGGTGCGGCTCCCAAAGAATTCAAAAGGAGAGGCCATAGGAAATCCTATGCCGCTTGGAAGAGGTCGTCCAAGCTCAAACAGTTCAAGGAGGGACGAAAGAGTATCTCTTTTCTTACCTACGATGGCACATTTGGTGCTACGGACAAAGTCTTGGCCTTTATTCAACAATTTGATGCGGCATTTGGAGATGAGGGCTTCACGGAGTCCTCTAAGATACGTCATGTAGCCATGCATCTCCAAAATTCTGCCAGGCAATGGTGGTCTAGCCTACGAGCAAATGGTGAAGGTCCACGAACATGGAAAGCTTTAAGAGCTTCCATTATGAAGCAGTTTTTGGCTAGCGATGCCAAAGACAAAGTGCTCACCGAATGGAGAATCTTGAAGCTCTCTCCCTACGAATCTATTCACAAATACGTAGACAAGTTTTGGGATTTACATCTCAAAGCCACTGTCTACAAAAAGATAGATTTTGGAGAGTAAAAACAACAATTTTGTGCGGGTTTATCTGAAGATATGGCGGAGTATGTCAACTCCCAAAGGCCTCGCACTATTTCAGCGGTCATACACCATACTATGGTGGCTTCACGAATCCACTTCCAACAAGGGGCTAAGAAAAATCTTAAACCCATGGAAAGCAAAGACCGTAATGAGCCTAAGGGGAAGGACCATGTCCAAAAGTTTCCCAAGGGCAACTTCAACAACAACAAAGCTAAGGAGAAGGGAGTCTACAAAGGCAAAAATAAACTCTCTCCTGAAGAGCTAGAGCGTTATCGCAAGGATAACCGTTCTTTTAAATGTGGGGAGCAAGGGCATGCTTATCGTGCTTGCCCACAGAAGAACACACGCAATGAACCTCCTAGAGCTTCCATAATTGAAGTTAAAGAAGAAGATGCTCATCACAAAGGATCTCCTCTATGCCATGCTTGGGGGAAGGTGAGAGAACATGATGCTTTCATTCTCTTCGACAATGGCTCTACTCACAATTTCATATCCACGGAGCTAGCCACTAAGCTAGGCATCCAAGCCTTTGAGATGGGAAATCCCCTACCAGCCGATAATGCTTTCAAGGGAGAAGAAGTCCCAGTTACTCCCTTGATTGGGAAATTGAGGCTTCATGTCCAAAGTTATGTGGACAAAGAGGATTTCTTCATCTCTCCCCTTAAGCATGAGGATGTAATCCTAGGGGCACCATGGTTTGATCGCATGGCGGCCAACATCAAGTTTCCTGAAAGGCAATTTTACTTTAAATACAGGGACAAAGACATGTACATATATGCTAATGAGTCAGGTAACACTATACCTCTTGTACATAAGCAAGCTTTTGATAAGTCAATAAAGAGCTCTATTTCCGTGTACATGATATTTGTAAAAGACTCTCAAAATGAACCTAATGTTCTGTCAAATAAAAATAAAGGGAATCAAAAAGAATTAGGGTTATCTAATTTCCTTAATGAATTCCAAGATGTTTTTATTGACAACATTCCTAATGAATTGCCTCCAAAACAAGGGGATGATGACCATGCAATCGAGCTTCTTCCAGGAAGCTCACCGCCTAATAAACCTCCTTATCGAGTTTCTCAAGCTCAACAAGAGGAAATTATGAGGCAAGTGCATGAGTTGGTTGAGAAAGGAATGGTTAGGCCTAGTTCATCTCCATTTTGTTCACCAGTTTTATTAGTGCAAAAGAAAGATGGCACATATCGTATGTGTGTCGACTACAGAGCACTAAATAGGATCACTATCAAAAATAGGTTTCCCGTTTCGCGGGTAGAAGACCTATTTGATAAGCTACAAGGATCGACCTACTTCAATAGGATTGACCTAAAAAGTGGCTATCACCAAATAAGGATTGTTGATCAAGACATTGTAAAGACCGTATTTCGCACTACGTTTGGTCTCTACGAATTCATTGTCATGCCTTTTGGCTTGACCAATGCACCAGCTACATTCAACCGCATGATGGAGAAGCTCTTTAGGCCTCACCGCAATTACACTGGAGTGTTCTTTGATGATATAATCATCTACTCCAATTCCTTAAACGAACACAAACAACACCTCCAGGTAATTTTTCAAGTTTTGCGAGAGAATAAGCTTTACATAAATCAAAAGAAAAGTGATTTTTTCTTACAAGAGATTCAATATTTAGGTCATATTATCTCTAAAGATGGCATCCAAATGGATCATCAAAGTTAGAATTAATAAAAGCATGGCCTAATCCAAAGAATTTGCATGAATTAAGAAGCTTTGTAGGTATGTGTGCATACTATAGACGCTTCATAGAAAAATTCTCACTCATAGTAGGACCATTGCATGACCTAACAAAAAAGAACGTTAAGTATGCATGGACTACCAAAGAGAACACTGCTTTTGAAAAGCTTAAAGAGAATCTTATCTCTCAACCTGTGCTTACACTACCGGATCTCTCAAAGCCATTTGAGGTCCAATGCGACGCTTGTGGTGATTGCCTTGGAGCCGTGCTTCTCCAAGAAGGGCACGCCATAGCATATGAAAGTCGAAGGCTCGACCCAATTGAGCAAGCTCTAGGCATATATGAATAGGAACTCCTCGCAGTTCTACATGCCTTAGACACGTGGAAGCACTACTTATTGGGGACTCCTTTCATTCTACGGGACAGATCACCAAGCCTCAAGTACTTCATGACGCAAACCAAGCTCTCCGAAAAACAAATGAGGTGGGCAAATTTCCTTTCGCAATTTCATTTTCATATTGCTCACATTGCTGGCAAGCATAATCAAGTAGCTGATGCACTCTCAAGACGTCCGAGATTGAATGCGATTTCCATAGCAACTCACAATGATCTATCTTCTATGATAGATGAGTACGCTATCGATTCCGATTTTAAAGATGTGATGTCAGCCCTTGCACTAGGGAAGAAAGAGGAACCATTTACCTTACAAGATGGTTATCTTCTCTATGGTAATAGGCTATGTGTTACCAACTCACTACGTGAGAAAGTAATGTATGAATCTCATGCTCCTCCATATGCGGGGCATAGAGGGATTCAAGATACCCTAAGAGGGATAGAAATGTACTTCTATTGGCCTACCATGAAAGCGAACATACAAGAGTATGTTTCAAAATGTGTGGTTTGCCAAAAGACAAAGTTTGATAGAGGGAAGCAACCTGGTTTGCTTCAACCTTTGCCAATTCCTAATTCACCCTGGGAGAGCATATCCATTGATTTTATCTTTGGATTGCCTAAGTCTATCCATGGGAATACGGGAATATGGACAATAGTAGACAGGTTAAGCAAACAAGCGCATTTCATACCTCTCAAAAAGACTATTAAGGCCCATCAAATGGCAACCCTCTTTATATCACAAATCTTTAAGTACCACGGCTTGCCAATGTCAATAGTGTTAGATAGAGATCCTCGAATGACCAGCAATTTTTGGAAGGGTCTCTTTGAGAATTTAGGTACAAGGCTAAATTTCTCTTCGGCCTATCACCCGCAAACGGATGGTCAAAGTGAGATAACTAACCTAACAATTCTTTATCTACTCAAAGCTTATGTCACTGAAGTAGATCAAAGATCCCAATGGGAGAAGTACTTACCTTTAGTGGAGTATGCTTACAATAACACAGTACATACATCCACGGGAAAAGTACCTTTTGAGGTAATTGAGGGAAGATCAAAAAATCCCCTGCTACTTAAGGTACATGGGAAGATCTTCGCTGCAAATGAGTATAACCGCGACCTACAAGAATCTTTCCAAAAGATTAAAGATGTTATATCCATCTCACAGAAAAGGAAAAAGGCTGCTGCTAACAAGCACAGAAGAGCCCTGAACTTTAAAGAAAATGATTGGGTCTTGCTTAAATTTCCCAAGGCTCGATTAAGGCACACAACGGGCAAGAATCCTACGGGACACCAAAAAGGTACTATGGCCCCTTTCAGATTATTAAGCCAATCAATGAGACGGCTTATCAGCTCAAGTTGCCCAACCACTGGCTCATACACAATGCTTTTCATGTGAGCCTGTTAAAGCCTTACCAAGGATCGAGAGCCACCCCAAGAAGCAACCATAGAAGACCCACCAGAGATTGAAGACCAAGAAGAGGTACTGCAGCCAGAGTCCATTCTCCGACACGAAGACAAGGTAGTGAGAGGTGGTAAGATTATCCGACGGTATCTTATTAAGTTTAAGAATTATCCTTTTGAAGATGCTAGATGGATGCAACGCATACAATTAAAGGATAACCTAAACCTGGTCAATGCTTACAATGAATCCCTAGAGTAAGCAAATGTAAATATGTTTTAAATGATCAATGTTTTTGTCTTATAAGACTCTTTTTTTCTTTATTGTGCACAAATGTTAAGAAGTATGCATGCTTAGGATCAAGTTTGCGGAGACGACGTCTCCCAAACACCAAGTAGAGCTTGTCACTCTACTACGGAAGATTGATAGCACTAATGTGCAGACATGCTTGCGGCAGCTTCAGCTCTCAAGCGCCAAATGGATTAGTCATCCATTGTGGAATGGTGTCGTAGGGTAAAATAGGGATCCTATACCCGCTAAGAAAAGGACTAATGACTATGCTTTATCATCTCTACCTCATAGTCGAGGACGACTATGATTTCAAGAGAGAGGTAATGTCATAATAACTAATATCTAATTCTCCTAAATGATTTTCTCATGTTAAACTGATCATTTAATATGGGGA
The DNA here is from genome assembly GCF_014529385.1 of Adiantum capillus-veneris. Lineage (NCBI taxonomy): Eukaryota > Viridiplantae > Streptophyta > Polypodiopsida > Polypodiales > Pteridaceae > Adiantum > Adiantum capillus-veneris. Next base: position 93,980,479 of record NC_140950.1, read on the forward strand.
AGTACCAGGGGAGAAAAAGCTAGATTATTAGTAAAGCTAGCAGACTGGTCACAGTAGGGGGCCCACAGTAGGGATCCAAAGGGGTACCATCTGCACAAGAGCAATGTGCAATGTGCAATGAATGGGCTCCAAAGACCTTAGGGTTCAGCCCATTAAGACTTCCAAAAGGTTAAGTTCCAAAATTTCAAAGTGTAAAGTCCAAATATGGTCAATTGTAAATGGAATTGGATGCTTTGTGTGTGTGCAAAAGGTCAATAAGCTAGAGGGCAAAAGGAAAAACTTTTTGGGAAGATGACAAAGCTTAATAAGGACTACACACACACACACTATACACCTAAGCTTACCCTTTCCACAAAGTAAAGAGGACACATGTCAGGCATGCAAAGAAACCCACAATTCTTGCCTGAATCCTATTGGATGGGCACAGAGGTGGACCAATGAGAAGTTAGCTAGTGTAAACTAAAATTTTATTTTTATAAATGCTCAAAAAATAACCAATAAGAAATAGTCTCCCTAAAAGACTATTGGACAGTCAAAAGGTCCAATGATAATTAAGCAGTTCCTAAAATTGCTTAATTCCTATTGGCCAAAGGACTAAAAGGTCCAATAGCAAAGCAGATAATTAAATTAATTATTTGGCATTTACAAAATGGAAAAAAGGATGGACACTTGTCACAAGGCTCTTGACTGGGCCTCTCAAAGGCTATTGGCCAAATTATTTACGGGCCAATAGGAAGCCAGCAAGAGTAAAACTCATACTCAAATACTATTGGCTAGGCTTTTCAAGGGCCAATAGGAATGCAGCATGAGTAATTGGCAAGGGGGGTCAACCAAGAGGAGAGAGGGGGTTGTTTTGGAAGGGCATTATTCCACACACACTCACACAACTCATGTGTAGAGCAAGAAAATCATCTCCTTGTCCAAGCTTTAATGGAAAGCTCATCTTCTTCTCCAAGTTTGAGAATGGAGGCCTACACCAACAACTCTTGGATATGGAATGAAAATCCAACCAAGAGCTAAGCTTCAATGCCATGCTTCTCTCCTCTATTATCTAATTACTAAGCTAAGCAAAGCTACAAGAGTAATTAAGTGAGGAAATACTTCTTTCTCGTAAGAATACTCCTTCTTCCTCTAGATCTACTCTCATACCCCGCTAGCTCTCACCATCTTCGAAGGTGTGTGAGGTCTTGGGTCTGAGACCAACGAGTAACTGATGTTATGTGTTATCACATGTAAGTTTGGTGCATGAAGCTTCCATCTTCATAGCACCGACGAGTTTTTACCAAGGAACACAAAGAATTGTATTGTACAAAGTCTCTCTTAATAGGAGAATTTATAATACAAATGCCTAATGGAGGAGGGACCGGTCCATGTAAATCCGGTCCTCAATAGTTGTCGATTGTTCTATTTCTCTCTCTCTTTCAAGTATTGTTATGCCAAACTAATTAGGTGTTATGCTAATGTTGTTATCTCCAACCAAGCACTCTTGTATGCTCATTAGGAATTTGCTCTTAATATAATGCTCACTATGTTAAGTTATTTTCCGCTATTTACAAGCTTTATAGACCAGTAATTGTTACATGGTCCGATTGAGAAGGGTTGAGAAAGTGTGCAGTCTGCAAGAGTGAATTTGGCCAAAAGAGTCAGTATGTTCGCCATTGCCAACTGATTGTGTATATGCAAGTGTGTGTGTGTGTGTGTGTGTGTGTGTGTGTGTGTGTGTGTGTGTGTGTGTGTGTGTGCGCGTGTGTGTGTGTGTGTGCGTGCGCGTGCGCGTGCGCGTGTGCGTGCATGTGCGTGTGCACATGTGTGTGTGTGTGTGTGTGTGTGTGTGTGTGTGTGTGTGTGTGTGTGTGTGTGTGTGTGTGTGTGTGTTTGTGTGTGTGTGTGTGTGTGTGTGTGTGTGTGTGTGTGTGTGTGTGTGTGTGTGTGTGTGTGTGTTTGAATTTAAAATCCCATCATTCAGAATCATACACTGAGAGACTTAAATACTGTTTGAAAAATATTTTGTGTAAATAACAATATTCCAAATATGTCAAAAATTGGTGAATTTCTTGATACATGAATAGTTTATTACATGATACTTTGATACATGACAGAGTAGGAGTTTTAGCCGGAACTCCTATCAGATCAGAGCGGAGATCTTTACCTGCCAACCAACCACCACTATGATTAATTAGAACTAATTTGTACTAAATGGGTGACAAGTATCCAAGAAAACCCCACTACTTGTTATCGTTGTCACGTCTTAGAACCCAACTATACTCCCAAATATAGTATGTTTTCTTTAGCTTGTCTATGCAAGTGGGGTCTACTACGGTCCTTGAAAAGTTTGATGGGTTTGCATGGTTTAATTGGAGATAGGGCTCTGATTGCTATTGGCTTGGTTTTCTTTTGCCTACTATGTGTAGCCATAAGCTTGTCCCGAATCTGTTGTTACTTAAACGTGTCCCGGGTAATGCTCATCCAAGCTGTATGTCTGTAACCCTGTTTATCAGAAAGAATTAGAAACATTTGGTTAATATCCTATGTAAGAGCCCCACATTTTTGCCCCAAATTATAATCACATGTGAGTATACCAATATTTCTTTTATAAGTCCACCAAGTGTACATAGTATGGTATATACACCCAAGTACCTATTGTCACCTTGATAAAAAACCAAAGTGGTAATTACTTGTGATCTCTTTTCTATGTTATAGATATGTTTCCTAAATTTTGGAAATTTTAGCAGCATTTCCTTTATCTCTTCTCTCTTTTCAAAAAAGCCAAAATTAATCATTGAATTCTATCCTCACAGGAGGTTATCAAAACAAAGGCGCCATACTTTTACCAACAACCATATTCATGTCTTCTAATCAACAGAGATCTTATGGTTTTTCTTTTTTCGGAGTTTTATCTTTGTGGAGCAAAACAATTTATACAAAAAGAAACTATTTTTCAATTTGATTTATCTAGATAATTGATCAAAAACTAATGAAAACTTGTGTATGTACCTATGTTAGTAGCTAACTCGGATAACTCAGATAACTTGAATAACATTTTTTGGAGCTTTTATTGTAATAATAGTTATTATTTTGATGAATCGGGAATGTTGTAACTCCTACTTTCTAGATAAACAATGTAATTGATGAGCCGGGGCTACAAGCTTCCAGATTGTATCAACCTATCTTTAGTTAGAGCTCCCAGAATATTAGTTTTGATATCATAATAACTAATATCTAATTTTCCTAAATGATTTTATCATGTTAAACTGATCATTTAATATGGGAAAGTACCAGGGGAGAAAAAGCTAGAATATTGGTTAAGCTGGCAGACCGGCCACAGTAGGGATCCAAAGAAGGGAAAATAGGGATCCAAAGGGGGGGCCATCTCCAAAAGAGCAATGTGCAACAATGGGCTTTAAAGACTCTAAGTTTTAGCCCGTTAAGACTTCCAAAATTACTAAGCTATGCTACGCTATTATGAGTGATTAGGTGAGGAGATATACTTCTTTCTCGTAAGACTACTCCTTCCTCTCACTCTATTATCATACCCCGCTAGCTCTCACCATCTTTGAAGGTGTGTGAGGTCTTGGGTATGAGACCGTGAGGGAATTGATGTTGTGTTTTATAAGTGTTTGCTTAGTGCTTGAAGTTTCCATATTCATTGCACTATCTAGTTATTGAAGGAACACAAAGAATTGTATTGTAAAATGTCTTCCTTGATGGGAGAAACCTATAATACAAAGCCTTTTGGAGGGGAGACCGGCTCCATGTAAATCGGGTCCTCAACTGTTGTCATTAGCTTAATTTCTCTCTCTTTTGAATTATTGTTCATGCCTATCTAACTAGGTGTTATGCTTTTTGTTGCTCTCTCCATCCAACTTACTCTTGCTATGCTCATTAGGAATCTATTCTGAATAAATTGCTCATTATGTCAATGTTATTTTCCACTACACACAAGTTACTAGGCCATTAAATGTTACATTGGTATCAGAGCATAAGGTTTCTCTTTTCTTGCTCAAGAAGGGAGGTCCTCAAGCTAGCTATAAATGTTTGTCGTTATTAATTGTAATTCAATAAGTAGAATACGGATTTTTCAGCCTTGCAATGTGCCTGCCTTCGTGCAGATAACGGGACATCACTGTCGAGAGGTATAGTCTTAATAGTGGAGTCCTACGGGGCTTGCCTAGGGCTTAACCACTATTGAGCTATTAGAAGCTTGACAGGATCCGATGTTGTTTTGGTGTTGAAAGACCCTCTCTTCTATTCCTTGCAATTAATGATATTCGAGCCACGGGTATAGTAGCTTGAGTGCTTTTCTAAAGGGGTAAAGAGGAGCAGAAACTACGGCTTGAAGTGCCAAATTACACCTAAAAATTGTTAGAATGGCTGACAATAGTAAAGAGAGTGAAATTAATGTTGATAGCTTTGATTTTGCTAATGAGCACGCTACTAATGATGCCCCTATGCTTGTTAACTACCTTGTTTCTAGGCTTCAACAAGCCATGGACAATCCATCCCTCCAAAGTGAAGTACAACGGTAGCTTTGTACTCAAGGGATTCTCCAAGCTCCCCACCATGATGAGAGAGTACCTAGGAAGCCTCCTTGTGAGACTTCCAAAAGAGGCCTCTCTCCGATTCAGGAAGAAGAAGAGTATCCATATGAAGGGATCAAAAATTTGCTTCTTGAGGACGCATCTCCTTCCCAAATGAGAACTCAAGAGTCCCCCACCAAAAGAACGAAAGTCTCCTGCACCTTAGCAGAGATGGCTCCACGAAGACATCGGGCAAAATGCTCTCCATCACCTCCTAAATGAACAAGACCATTGCACACCTCTCCACACCATAATTCAAAGAGGGATGACAGAAAACAAGAGAAGAAAAAGGCAAGAAAGAGTTCACTCTCTTCTCCATCTTCTTCCTCTTATGAAGAAAGTGATGGTGTAGACAAGAAGGACCAAGGCAAGAAAGAGGTCACCCTCTTCTCTATCTTCCTCAAATTCTTCATCTTCTAAAGAAAGCGATGGTGCTACTTTTGAACCATCAAAAGAAGAGGCCATAGGAAATCCTATGCCGTGTGGAAGAGATCATCCAAGCTCAATGTACAAATGATTAAAATGAACCAAGCTTTTTTCTGATAAGACTCTCTTTTTCTTTATTGTGCACAAATGTTAAGTAGTATGCATGCTTAGGATCAAGTTTGCGGAGACGCCGTCTCCCAAACACCAAGTAGAGCTTGTCACTTTACTATGGAAGATTGATAGGACTAATGCGCAGACATGGTTCCGGAAGCCTTAGGCTCTCAAGTGCCAAATGGATTAGTCATCCATTTTGGAACGATGTCATAGGGTAAAATAGGGGTCCTCTACCCGCTAGAAAAAGGACTAATGGATAGGCTTTATCTTCTCTACCCCATAGTCGAGGACGACTATAATTTCAAGAGAGAGGAAATTTCATAATAACTAATATCTAATTCTCCTAAATCATTTTCTCATGCTAAACTAATCATTTAATATGGGGAAGTACCAGGGGAGCAAAAGCTAGAATATTCGTTAAGTTGGCAGACCGGTCACAGTCGGTATCCAAAGGAGGGAAAATAGGGATCCAAAGAGGAGGACATCTGCAAAAAAGCAATGTGCAACAATGGGCTTTAAAGACCCTAAGGTTCAGTCAATTAAGACTTCCAAAATGCTAAGGTTCCAATTTCAATGTAAAGTCCAATGGTCAAACCTTAGGGATATTGGATGCTTTGTAAGTGTACAAAAAAGTCCTCCTAGACCCATACATAGGAGGGGGCGAGCCCTTTTAGTGAGAGAGAAACACACACACACACACACACACACACACACCCATGTAAGCCCCTTTACACAAAGGGCATAGTGGACACATGTCAGCTCCGTAGCCCAGTTGCTCCCAAGGTGTACTCAAATCCTATTGGATGTCCATAGAGATGGACCAATTAAAATTAGGCTAGAATAAATCTAGTCTTATTCATTTAAAAACACTTAATAAAAGAACCAATAAGAATTAAGCTCTCTAGAAGACTATTGGACAGTCTCCCAAGGGATCCAATGAGCATTGAGCAACCCAATGGCTTGCTTGATTCCTATTGGCCAAAAGACAAAGGGGTCCCATGAGAGTTTAGTTGTATTATTTAATTACCTAAAGCTCTCACAAAAGGGGAGAGGGAGACACATGTCACAAGGCTATCACTTATGATTCTCAATTTTCATTGGCTAAGCTTTGTAGGGTCCAATGGGGTGCCAGCATGAGTGATTTGGAAGAGGGGTCGACCAAGAGAGAGAGGGGGCTGATTTTGGCAAGGCATTATCACACACACATACACACACACACACACACAATCTCATGTGTGAAGCAAGAAGACTCTCTCTATCCTTCTCAAGCTTCAATGGAAAGCTCATCATCTACTCCAAGCTTGTGAGAAGGGAGGCCTACACCAACAACTCTTGGTTTTGTGATGCAAATCCAACCAAGATTCAAGCTTCAATGCATGCTCATCTCCTCTACATGCTAATTACTAAGCTATTCTAAGCTATTATGAGTGATTAGGTGAGAAGATATACTTATTTCTTGTAAGACTACTCCTTCTTCCTCTCAATCTACTCTCATACCCCGCTAGCTCTCACCATCTTCGAAGGTGTGTGAGGTCTTGGGTCTGAGACCGTGAGGGAATTGATTTTGTGTTTTATAAGTTTTTTTATAGTTCTTGAAGTTTCTTGAAGGAACACAAAGGATTGTATTGTAAAATGTCTCCCTTGATGGGGGAAACCTATAATACAAAGCCTTTTGGAGGGGGGACCGGCTCCATGTAAATCCGGTCCTCAACCGTTGTCAATAGCTTAATTTCTCTCTCTTTTGAAGTATTGTTCATGCCTATCTAACTAGGTGTTATGCTTTCTGTTGCTCTCTCCATCCAAGCACTCTTGCTATGACCACAAAAACCTTGGCTAAGGTATAAAGCCAATTTTTATAAATATTTTAAAAAGTTTTGGATAATAGAAACACAGTGTGAGATAACGGCGTTCACTTCTCTCCTTCTCGCGCTTCCTACTCCCTTTCCGATTGTCACATTGCAGTGCCGTATGTTGCATTGCAACTGCAGGTAAGAGCTCTACGCATTAACGTAAGCATTTCATGGTAATCCATAGCTTTTGAATCAACATCTGAAATGTCTTCCTATTAGACTCATTCAAGAACCGGAACGACAGTGCAGTATAAGCACAAACTCACCTTTTATAAGACTAATCTCCATGGAGCTCAGGTTTACCTGGATCCTAATGAAGAGTATGCCATTCGCATTGATGATCATGACATAGATTTTGAAGAGAAAATCAGGTCAAACAAACAAAAGAAAATGTATATGGATAAAAACAAACCGGTATTTACAAGTTGAAAACCCTGATGGATAGACAAATGGGGGTTAGAAGTAAATACCATAATTTCGGATATGGCAGCAAAAAAAGGACCGCCGACTTTAGAATTCAAGGGATACGATCAACGGTTGATTTGAAGTCTCTGAAACGGCTTAGCACGGATAATCCTAGAATTGGAGACTATTATTGGGAGAATAGAAATATCAAAGATCTTCTATGGACTTCTCATGCCAAATCAGGACAGTTAACACCCATGAAGATCATCTATATTTTCAAAATCAGGAACAAGGGTTGAGCAGATCTACCAACCTACCTATTTAGGGATTGTTATAACAATAACTTTGTTATGATGAGTGTTGAAGAGGTGGAAGAAACCAAATACCAAGGGTAATCCATAAGGGATTGGATATTGGGCCAAGGACCAAAAACTATTCCAAGAGATGAACTCCACGAGAGATCTTTTGAGAGTAATGTTAAAAAACCCAAAACTACCTCATTACAAAGAAAACCACATGACACTAAAGCTAGTTCAGGGCTACATGAGTCACTATTTCCAACAAGCTGGTTTGAAGGACTCGGAAGAACAAGACCAACTTCCAGGAGATTGGGAGTTGAACCAAATAGACGTTCAGACCAGCTGCTTTTCAAAAATGAGTCAAAAAATACAGTGGATCTAGGGATCCATATGACCACTTAGCCAGCTTTAAGCAAGTGCTAAGAGCAGATCGTATATTTGATTTCCATACTCAATTCGAGGGGTTTGGAATGACATTAGAAGAAATAGCACTGACATTGTTCCAAAACATTCCACCAAGGTCAATCATGGACTTAAATACATTAGCTCAAGGATTTGTAGCTGCAAGTTCCAAAATGGGGATCATACATAAAATTGTGGCTCAAATCTATAGCTTCAAACAGAAACAAGGTGAGTCTATTAGGGATTGTGCAACTAGAATGTAACGATACATTGCAAGATGCCCAGAACTAGAAATACCTGCAGAACAAAGATTAGTATCATTGTTTCTAGAGGAACTGCTAAATAAAGAACTTCATGCTATATTGTATAGCAAGAAACATATGACCCTAGAAGAGTGTGTGTCAGATGCTATTCACTTAGGAGACAATTGTGATATTTTCAATAAAGAAGATGTCCCCAAGGATAATCAAAGTGAGAAAACAGCATCCATCAAACCAACACAAGTGGGAACGGCTGCTACAGCATCGCTTACAGCCATAGAAGACATGCTCAAAAGGATGAATGAAATGATAAATAACATGCAAAAAGCACCTATGAGGGGACCAGGGCAAGGGATACTCAAGAGGGACAACCAATTAGGCCATAGAAATGGTGTGCAATTGAGGATAAATGGACCAACCATGAGACTAATGAGTGTTATTACTGACCAAAGTATGATTGGAATGTTCAATATTTGCCTATGAGGCCACAAGGACAACCCATGTACAAATATCAGCCTAATACGGCCCCTGCTCAAAGACCACCGATGGGTATGGAAAGAACTCAACCGATGCTTGGTCAACAACCTCCATATCCTGGACATAATGTAGTGCCTGTAAAGTATATGCATTCAGATGGAGTCCTAGATGAACAAGCACTAGTGCATGTTACACCCTATGTTGAGCCTAGTCCAACAGTAATGGTAGAAGGCAGTAATGGTAGATGGAGAGTAGTATAATTCACATCCACCATCAATGGAAGAACCTGTGACCTATATTACACCAGAGCTTGCACCAATGTACTATGTAGCTAATCAAGGTGTTAGACCTCCAATGGTAAGACCCATGATTAAGCCAAGGACTGAAAACTGTCATAATTGTGGTGCAAATGATCACTGGAAAAACGAATTCCCAGAGCCTGACAAGAACCTTAAGCCAGTTGAAGCTTATTGTATGCAATGTTGCAAAAAGGGAGGACACTTCCCTGAAGATTGTTACCATATACATGTGGTAGTGATGTGTGTGAACACACTAGGACCGCCGGGGCATTTTTTCCCTCTTTAGGAGGTTTTTTCCCCAGTGCATTGTATATACGCCCATCACTCTAGGGCTATCTATCTTTCCATTGCACACTAAGTAACACACTCTCTATTGTGTGCCTTGAGCTTCCTTCGTCTTCTCCAAGCTGTGTGTGTTTCTCTGCAACCCTAATTCCAACAATTGGTATCAGAGCAGGTCACGTTCTCCCGGGCTTAGTCGCCAGCTGCTCCAGCACACGCCTGCTCACTTTCTCCGATTTCAGTGAGCTTTGGCAAGCGTTCGCAGGTCGACAAATATTTTGGGCAAGCTCGAAGAGTTCGGTCTGCTCAGAATTTTGATTTGGGCTCATTTCGGCCTCCGTTTCCACTACGGGCAGTACTGCACAGGTTATTTCGTCATTTTGTGCAGATTTTCTGTCAGTGCCGTTTTCTGCATAACAGGTGCCTTATAGTCTTCTACGGTTTGTGCTATATAGCACAAGTTGTTCCCACTCCATTTCTCCTATTTTCGGGCAGTTTTCACATCAGGTGCAGCATTTACCATGGCTGACAACAACAACACAGATGTGTTCAAGATGTTTGCTGCTGAGGACAGGTTGGATGGGGACAACTACCCTATGTGGGCTTATATGATGCAACACGTTCTTGTGTCAAAAGGTGTCTGGAACATTGTGCAGGGCATTGATGTACGTCCTGGTTCTGAAGATGTAGGCGATATTGAGGATGTTGCAGGTCTTGCTGCAAGGATTGCAGCTGTTAGAGTTGTTTTGCCTACAGCAGAACAAGCTCGTTGGGATGTTAAGGATGCGCAGGCTCATGCATTGATTGCGTTGTCTGTGAAGCGCACCATTATTCCTCACATCCGTTCAGCAAAATCTGCAAAACAGGCTTGGGATATTCTAGCAGGTCTTTATGCAAGCCGCAATGAGGCTAAAATTGCTTTGCTGCGTAAAGAGCTAGAGTCGAAGATTATGCATGAGGAAGATGATATGGACACTTTCCTTGCTAGTGTCAAGGATATCAATGAGCAACTCATTTCTGCAGGTGAAGTCATTTCTGACAGTTCCCTTGTGCAAACTGTTCTTGATGCCTTACCAGATTCCTACCAGACTTTTGCTAGTACTTGGAGACTGATGACCCAAGGAAATCCTGAAGTTGTCAAGTTTGATGCATTATGCACATTGCTGTTGCAAGAGTCACTTTCTAGAAAAAACAGGACTAGGCAGCGTGCAGTTGAACAGGCTTTTATTGCTTCTCAAAGAAAGGGTGGTAACAGTAATGCAGCCACTTCTTATGGTTCTGCTGCGAGTGGCAAAATTTCTGTTCCTAATGCTTCTGCTGGCAGCACTTCGTCTGGCAATTCTGGTGATAAGGGCAAAAAGAAGATGCGTTGCCATTATTGTAAAGCCAATGATCACTTGATCAAGTCGTGTCCTAAGTTGAAGGCCAAAGAGGCTAAGAAGAAAGAGGGTGGTTCCACTGCAAATGCTGGTTCCACTACAAATGCAGCCATTGTTGAGTCTTCTGTGAAAGGAGATTGTGATGCTGATGTTGATGCAGAATGGGCTTTTAGCGCAGAGTGCACTTACAATCCTGCTGTCCATGATGCATGCTTGTCAGTTGCTGCAGATTCACATGTGTGGTATTTCGACAGTGGTGCTACAAAGCACATTACCTCACATCGTGAATTGTTTACCTCTCTCGAGTCTGTCCCTCATGGGAATTCAGTCACTTGTGCCAGCAACGCCTCTTATCCAGTTCAGGGAGTTGGAAAGATTGTGCTCACTGCTGCTAATGGCAGTTCCTTCACACTTGTTGATGCACTTTATGTACCTAGGATCAAGAAGAATCTCTTGCCTGTATCCGCACTTGCTAGACTTGGACTTGTAGTCAAATTTGTGGATGACAGATGTACAGTTCATGATCTCAGTTTTGGTGATGAAATTGTTGCATCTGGGCTTTTGTGCCGTGGGCTGTATAAGCTCACTTTGTATGACAAGTGTGGACAAAATTTTGCAAATGCTGTTGCAGATTCAAGGGCTATTTCAGATGCAAAACTTTGGCATGCACGTTTTGGTCATCTGAATTTTGCCAGTTTGCTGCGTTTGCAGAAATCTGAGATGGTTGCTTCTTTGCCGCCTCTTGAAGCACCTATCAAACATGTTTGTGAAGGCTGTATTCTGGGTAAAATGCAGCGTTCTAAGTTTCCAAAGGATGGTTCAGTTAGGGCCACATGCAGGTTGCAGCTTGTGCATAGTGACGTTTGTGGGCCCATGCAAACTCCGTCCTTGGGCAATTACCTGTACTTCGTGACTTTCATTGATGATTACTCCAGGCATGCGTGGGTATTTCCGCTTAAAGCGAAGTCCGAAGTTTTTATGTGCTTCAAACAATTTTTGGCTATGGCTGAAAATGTCTCAAAATGTACTATGGGCACCCTCCGTTCCGATCGAGGGGGGGAGTATATGTCTCATGAATTTAATGCATTTCTGGCTAGTCGTGGGATAAAACACCAATGTACAGTGCCTTATACACCTCAGCAAAATGGTGTTGCTGAGAGGAAAAACAGGTCACTAACGGAAATGGCACGATGTATGGTCAAAAGTCAAGCTTTGCCACATTCTTTTTGGCTTGAGGCCATCATGTGTGCCACTTATGTACTTAACAGGTGTCCTACGAAAGCTTTGCAATCTATTACTCCATATGAAGCATGGCATGATAGAAAACCTTCTATTGAGCACATGCGTGTTTTTGGCTGTTTGGCATATGCTTTGGTGCCACAAGTGCAGCGCAGAAAATTGGATGATAAGGCTGTCAAATGTATTTTTGTTAGTTATAGTGCTGAAAGCAAAGGTTACAGGTTGTATCATCCGCAAACAAAACGTATTTTGGTTTCACGGGATGTAGTGTTTGTGGAAGATTCTGTTCAACCCTTGCTGTCATGTACTAGAGACAGTAATGTAAGCTCACAGGACATTTATGACACTTTGTTGCCTCTTTTCAGTGGTGGAAATACGAATGTAAGTTCCAATGAGGCAAATGTACAGCCTATGGGGGTTTCTGAAAATGTTTTAGAACAGCCTATTACTGATGCAGATGTACATGATGTACTTGATGAGGAAAGGGCTGAAAATGAGCAGGCTAGAGGTATGCCAAAATGGCTGGTGCACACTTTGCGTGACAGTAAATTGGATGCACCTTTATCTAGTCGTACTCGTTCAGGCTCTCGCCATGCATCTTATGCATCAGATTGTTATGCTTTGGCTGTGTCTAGTTTACATGATGTTGAGGAGCCTCTGTCTTTTGATGAAGCACAGAATTCAGAAAATTGGATTGCTGCCATGAAATCAGAATATGATGCACTTATAGAGAATGACACATGGACTTTATGTGATTTGCCTCCTGGCAAAAAGGCCATTGGTACGAAGTGGGTTTACAAGTTGAAACGCAAGCCGGATGGTGAGATCGATCGCCATAAGGCTCGACTTGTTGCAAAGGGTTATGCACAACAAAAAGGCATAGATTATGAAGAGACTTTTGCTCCCACTTGTCGTATGACTACTGTGCGTTTTCTATGTGCATTGGCAGCTCATTTTGGTTGGGATATACATCAATCAGACATTGTTACTGCTTTCTTGAATGGTGACATATTTGAGGAAGTTTATGTAACGCAGCCTCGCGGTTTTGTCATAAAAGGACAAGAGGACAAAGTGTGCAAATGTAAGAAGGCTTTGTATGGGTTGAAGCAATCTCCTCGTGCTTGGTATGAGAAAGCTGACACTCATTTGGTTAAACGAGGCTTTCGTAACAGTCCAACAGAAAGCACATTGTATGTAAAGCGTGAGGATGATGTATTTCTCATTGTGGTTCTTTATGTTGATGATTTGCTGATCACTGGACCAAATGAGAGACATATTGCTGAATTTAAGGCTGATTTGAATGCTACTTTCAAGATGAAAGATTTGGGGCTGTTGCATCATTACTTGGGTATACAGTTTAAGCAGTGTGATGGTGGTATTGCCTTGTGTCAGAAAAGTTACATAGAGACATTGCTATGTAAGTTTGGACTTGAGGATTGCAAACCTATTGCCACTCCCATGGAAACAGGTTTGAAGTTGAGTCTACATGATGCTGGCGATCCTGCTGATGTCACTCTTTACCAAACTGCTGTTGGCTGCCTCATTTATGTATGCAACACGAGGCCAGATATTCAGTTTGCAGTCTCGCAGGTCAGCAGATTTATGCATAGCCCAGGGTCTAAGCATTGGCAGGCTGTCAAGAGGATTTTCCGCTACCTTAGTGGCACTTTACATCTTGGCTTGTTTTATCCCAAGGGGGGATCATTGCCGCCAGACTTACATGCTTTTTCTGACTCAGATTGGGCTGGTTGTTTTGACACGCGAGTGTCCACAAGTGGTTTTTGTTTCATGCTTGGCAGTTCATGTATATCATGGTTGAGCAAGAAGCAACCTACTGTGGCCACTTCGAGTTGTGAGGCTGAGTACAGGGCAGTCTTCACAGCTACGGTTGAGTGTGTATGGCTCAGACGCCTTATGGCTGACTTGGGTGTTGGACAGGACACTGCCAACACTATCTACACTGACAGTCAGAGCGCATTGGCAGTTGCGAGGAACCCAGTTTTTCATGCTCGCACAAAGCACATTGAGGTGCATTACCACTATGTCAGGGAGAGGCTCTCAGCAGGAGAGATCAGCTTGGCTTATGTGCCAACACAGGACAACCTTGCAGATCTTTTCACAAAGGCATTGTCTCGTGAGAAGCTTGAAGCTTTCCGCAAAGCTTTGGGCTTACTCCCCTTTGTGGACTGATCCTGTCCTTAGGGCATGGCACTTCCCTTTACTCATGTGCCAGCTCTCGTTCACCGCATCACTCCAGGGGGGATTTGTTACCATATACATGTGGTAGTGATGTGTGTGAACACACTAGGACCGCCGGGGCATTTTTTCCCTCTTTAGGAGGTTTTTTCCCCCGTGCATTGTATATACGCCCATCACTCTAGGGCTATCTATCTTTCCATTGCACACTAAGTAACACACTCTCTATTGTGTGCCTTGAGCTTCCTTCGTCTTCTCCAAGCTGTGTGTGTTTCTCTGCAACCCTAATTCCAACAAAGATTGTCCAAAAAATCCTTTAAACAAGGGTAAAACAATAGTGAACGTAGTCTAAGTGATACCTAATAGCTCATCAAAAAGTGAACCTATTGTTTCAGTTAAGGTAATCACCAGAGCCCAGGCTAAGAAAAAGAAACATAACTCCTTTGATGATTCGGAGAATACTAAAATTTTCTCTCAAAAGACCAAGAGAAGCAGAAGCAAAAGGTATGAGTTGAGAAAATAGAAACAAAAGGCTGAAATCGAAGAGAAAGCCAAGAAACTATTCCAAGAAAAAGTTAAAGAAACTGGAAGTGAAATCAAGGAAACCACAGTGAAATCTGGAGGATCAATTTTGGTAAGACAAAAGTTTTAAGCCAATCAATGCAGCCTTGGAAGCTTACCAAGCGGGACTTAAAGCAGGCCAAAACATGTAAAACAAATGAAAAAACTATCCTTCTCCAGATATGGAAGCAGCTAAGCTTGAAGCTTATCAAAATTTGGTAAGAATTACTAAAGAGATGCTGGAAAAACAAAAACCCAAGCTCGAAAGTATGGCAAAACTTGAGAAGCTTGCGGTAGGAACCAATAAAGAGAAATCCAAAGTGGTGATAGAACCCCACCTTGAAACTAAAGATCCAGAACTCATAGTGCCTGAAAGTGAAGATGCCATAGAGGGAATTCTGTTTGTAGAAGAAGATTGGCCAGAACACTTGTGGAAAAAAGTTAGAGAAATTAATGATGGGAGTCCAACTCTGAAGTCATCTCATATAGAGAAAGTTTGGTTAGACAATCTACCTCCTGATATGGACATGGATGTACAATTGTTGTATGGGGATTGCGGCTCTGAAGCTTTAGGAATGTCTAAACCAATGACTCTGAAAACACTACCCTCTTACTTGGGAGATAACGAAGACAAATCCATAGTGTGTAAAACTGCTCAGATAAAAAGAGTGGAACAGACTCTAGAGGTATACAACATTCATTTAGTTATGTCTACACCCATTCAATGCACTCTTACTTTAGGAGAATTGTTAAAAATCAGACCATATCTGTGGAATGATCTACAAAAAACTCTAGAGAAGGTGGGGATAACAGGGCTAATCGCAAAAAATCTAGGAAAATTGGAACACGAATTGGATAACAAAGAGATTAGATCCATTCCAATGAACAAAGTCGAAGAATACTACGAAGGGGAAGAAGGGAACACAACCCTTCCAGTGAGATATAATGATATCGAAACCATGGCAATACTAGATAGTGGGGCAGCATAGCCATAGCCACAAAAGCAGTATGGGAATCATGGGGGCAACCAACCATTAGACAAACTCGAATGAAATTGCAATTGGCTGATGGACACATTGAAAGACTCTTAGGACTGCTTGAAAAAGTGATAGTTAATTCCTGTGGATCCATTATCAACACACTTTTGCAATAGTGAACTTTGAAAAGAAGCTCAATTATGAAAACATCTTGGAAACACCTTTTATACGACAAGTACAACTTATCCAGGATTGGGAAAACAATTATCTGGACTTGAAGCAAGTGGATCAATAACAAGAGTTAATCTAAAAGATCACACTTATAGATATGTCATGAAAACATCTATACAAGAATTTGACTCAGTCTCTTCGGTTGAAACTCAGCTTCCATCTTGGTTGAACAAAGACACACCTATTTGGATGTGCGGAGCCTCAAAAAACGGGAGCTTAAAACGAGAAGAATGTATCTTAGACAGGGGATTTCACAGATTGAGCCTATGTACTTGAACCCTTTCCAGAGCATTTATTTGAGCCATTTGAGTGGACTCAAATTTTAGCAACAATGGATGTATGTGTAAATACGTCTATGCCTACTCAATTTTGCAATGAGGACGGCAATGACATAATTCCCATACAAATGATCTTGACCCTTCACATTGAAGATGAAACTCAAGAATCCAAGGACTTGATGAAGGCTCAACAAGTCTTTGAAGACCTCTATTATGATGCAACAGATGAGTTAGAAGAACATTCAACTACCTCAGATGATTCAGGGTTGAAAAAAGAACATGTGAGAGCTAAACTACACATGAAAGGAGGGGAGGAAAAAAAAAATGACTTTCCAAACCAGAAACCGAGACAAAAATGGTATAGAAGAAAAAGAGACACGAGAAACTTGAAATCTAAACCTATGCCATCAGTCTCCAGTAGAACACAGTTTTGGATGCAAATAGATGCATATGATTGTGTCAAAGACAAAATTACTGGTAGATTTCCTTTAAACGAAAAGCAAGAAGTATTGAAAACATTGAGAAAAATGAGAAATGAAACTCAAGAAAAACGTAAATACCAGGACAAGGATTCAACCATGACACGAGTTGAACGGACAAAGAAGTATCAAGAGTTGAAGAAAGCTCTAAAGTAGATATATACAACTGAAATGGAAACCACTAAGGAGGAAGGTAAAGATGTAATGAGTGTTCCATCTCATTATAAAAAATATACTCTCCAGGATCAAAAAATGATAGTCAAACAACCTGTCAGGGAAATATCAAAACAGGACGAGTCCTGCGAAGGACCTGAAAACACAAAAAAGATAGATCTGGTCGAACCAGGAGAAGAGCCTAGACCTGCTTACATTGCAAACGACCTAACGGAAGAAGAAGAAGAGCTTTTGTTAAGCTTACTGAAAGAATATTGAGATATCTTTGCTTGGTCTTATAAGGATTCGAGGGTGTTGATCCAAAAATCTGTCAACATACCATACCTATGAGAGACTATGTGAAACCAAGTAGACAAAGGCCATACACTTATAATGAGACATTTACCAGAAAGATCAAAGAAGAGATAGAAAAGCTAAAGGAAGCCGAATTCATTTATGAAATTGAGCACATAGAATGGGTGTCTCCAATTGTGGTAGTACCTAAGAAAAATAGAAAATTAAGGGTATGTGTCAATCTCAAGAAAGTGAATGCAGCTACCATTAGAGACAACTTTCCTCTTCCAATCACTGAGCATGTTTTAGAACGAGTTGTAGGAAAAGAAGCTTACAGCTTTTTAGATGGCTTTTTGGGATACAATCAACTTTTGGTTAACCCCAAAGATCAACATAAAACTGCTTTTGCAACTAAATGGGGTATTTTTGCTTATTGGGTTATGTCTTTTGGGTTAACTAATGCTCTTGCCACCTTTCAAAGATTGATGAACCATGCTTTTAAAGAATATCTTTGGAATTTCTTGGAAGTATATATGGATGATCTATGTGTACATTCATCAATTTGGGCTGATCATTTTGAACAACTCAAAAAGGTATTCGAAAAATATAGACTTTACAGGATTTGCTTAAATCCTAAAAAGTGCACGTTTATGGGCAGACGAGGAAAAATTATTGGACATACAATGTCTAAAAATGGCATAGCTACTGATATAGATAAAATTTATTTTATTGTTGATTTGCCTAGACCGACAACAATCAAAGGGGTTCAAGCTTTCATGGGACATTGTGGATATTACAAATGATTCATTTACATGTATGCCATAATTGCAAAACCCATGTACAGCTTGATTACACTCTTTGAATGGACTGATGAGTGTGAAGAATTCTTCATGAAGCTTAAGCAAGCTCTCATATTAGCTCCAATAATGAAAGCACCATATTGGAATAAGATATTCCACATACATGTAGATGCTTTCAATTTTTCCATTAGATGTATACTAACTCAACCAGGGGATAGAAAATTTGTTTTTTCTATTTCTTATGCTAGTAGACATTCGAATATGATAGAGAAAAACTATACAACCATCGGAAGGGAAGGATTAGGAATGATCTATGTCGTAAAAAGGTATAGATATTACCTATTAGCTAGCAAATTTGTGTTCTTTGTGGACCACCAAGCCTTATTGTACTTGGTGAACAAGCCGTGCAACACAGGAAGAATAGTGAGATGGTTCATTATTCTTTTGGGATTTGATTCACTATAGTTGTGAAAAAGGGCACCACTCATCAAAGAGCAGATCATTTGTTAAGGATTATATTAGAAGAACCACCAAAGGGAGTAGACGATGATCTACCAGATGCATATCTGTTTTTTGTAAAAGTGATACCTCGATGGTTGGAAAATAAGGCATCGTTGATGACCATAGCTCAAGTGGATTCGCAAATATCACTTCCTATCGCAACCGGATTAATTGACCAATCGGCTATGTATTAATTACTAGCTAGGAGGTTGTACAAAAGAAATCAATATGGAATATTGCTTTTGTGCATTAATCTTGAGGAGAAAACCCAATACTTAAGTCAAGCACATATTACCATAGTAGGACTTCACTTTGCAGAAGACCATACTATGCAACGGATCTTGAGATTTGGAGTATTTTGGCCAACTATGAGGAGTGATGTTCACTCATTTGTAAAAAAATGTCCTCAGTGCTAGAAACAAGCATCCATGCCTCATGTGACATTGTTCCGAATATCACTTGTTTCTAAGTGGAGTAACTATCTAGTTACTTACTTATCAAGCTGAACATTTCCTGAGGATATGAGTAAACGCCGCCAAAGAGCAATTGAAACTGAAGCAAGAGACTATGCTCTTATTGAAAACCAATTATATTGAAAAGGAAAGGATCAACATCTGCATCTTTGTGCAAATGAAGATGAATATAGTCCCATTATAGAACAAGCACATGCTGGATTAGTTGGATATCACTTTTTGAGTGAAACCACCGTGAGAGCAATCTTAATGGCAGACATATAACACTTTTTGCAAATGCCAAAGAATATGTTCGAAGGTGTGATGCATGTCAACGAGTTAAAATGCCAATCCGTGTAGATAGCATGCCTTTAAGACCAATGATGGGGGGTAGAGCTTTTGCAAAATGGGGTATAGACTTTGTAGGGCCAATACAACCACCTGCTTATAGAACCCAAGCTCAATATATCATTGTAGCTATGGGCTATTTGACCAAGTGTGCAGAGGCTAAAGCAACCCAAAAGAATGATGCCAGAACCACGACAACATTCTTGTATGAGAATGTGTTCACAAGATAAGGACTGCCAATAGAAATTGTCAATGATAGGGGAACTCATTTCCTCAATGAGGTAATTGAGTATCTGCTTAATGAATTTATGGTCATTCATAACCCACAATAAAATGGACAAGCTGAGCATACGAATAAAATTCTTAGCTCGGTATTGACTAAAGTGGTTCGTTCAGGATGGACAGATTAGGAAATGAATCTCCATGCTACTCTATGGGCTTATAGAGTTTCATTCAAGACAGCTTTAAATGCTACACCCTTTAACCTTGTTTATGGTCTTGATGCCATACTGTCGATAGAATTTCTATTGCCGACACTAAGGGTAGCTACGGATCTTGAGTGAACTGGACATGAACTGTCAGAGAGGCTTAGAGATTTAGAAAAGCTTGACGAGCAAAGGCTAACAGCTATTGCTCACATCTATGCACAAAAGTGGAAGCAAAAACAGTTTTTTGATTCCCATCTAGTCACAAAAATCTTCAAAAAAGGGGACTTAGTTTTAGTCTATTCCCTTAACACTAGGTTGGTAATGGGACACTTTTATGTCTTGGGACACTTTTATGTCCTGTTAAGTGACCATTTTCCTTGAATTATGTCAAGAGTTTCAAAATGGATTTTGAGGTGCTATCTATCTAGAAAGTTGTCTCATGAGCTAAAAAAAACTCGACATTTTTTTGGAATATCAATTCCATCTTTAACATTATCCTTGCACAACATTTCACAACCTAAACTGTGTGAAGAAACGGGTCCTGTTTTTGGCTTTTTTTAACTTTTTGCAACTATACCACTCTAGAATTCATGTTTGTGAGGTCTATAATGCTAGAGAACTATCTTTAGTAGTCCTCAACATGTCCTGATGGTTCTACGGAGAAATAAATATTAAAGTTGTAAGTTATGACCAAATTACAAAAATTGTCAAATCCTGTTTTTTAGCCAATTTTAGCTCTTCTATGATTTTTTTGGTGGATTTCATGATATCCAAATGCATTTTTTATTTTCTATGTCGCATATTGTAACATAAAGCTAACATTCCTTGAGTTTTGGGGCACCTAATACCCTATTTTTCATAGTACACAATGATGGTTGATTTTTTCAATTATAGAAGAAAACGAAACATTCTAGTATATCAAGTATAGCTTTTTCAATATTGTTAGTTTCTTGTGACAACTACATGCATTTTGTAGGTAGTAACCATATCTAGTCATAAGGATAAAATTTGGCTAGATATTGAATAGTTTCTATGGGATTCTACAACTCATAATGTTGAACCAGTTTTTTCATGTTTGCTGTATTTAACACTTCATCTTTGCCCCAAGATTCCCCTTGGTAAGAGATGTATTATTCTTTTGACATGCTCCATGGCTCCCTATGAACATAAAGGACAATAGGGAACTAAGAAAACATGCATATATTATTTGTATTGAGCGTGGCTATAGAAACTTTGATGATATGTTTGCAGAATGGTAAAAAATCAACTTTTTTGTACCTATTTATTTTGGCAAAACAAAAAATAGTGAGTGAGAAGCAATCATATGTTCTGATCACCAACCCATTGAAGTTAACTAGGGAATTTATCTCAAGTCCTACAAAAATCCCTAATCTTATTTTCATGCAACAAAACGTAAGAAATGACTGTTTTGATGAAAATGCATTGGTCGATCAACTTTGGAGGCTTGGTGTGACCAAAAGATGAGAAATTTTACAAGTTTCTTATTTTTTCCATGTGTAGTAGTCCTTGAACTATAACCTCATGAAAGGATTTTACAAAATGAGTGGATCTACTATGGTTTTGGAGGTTTTTTTCAAAACCCTGAAAGGACACTTTTATGTCCTGTTAGGTTACCAACCTAGTGTTAAGCAGCACTTCCCAAGTTTAGAAAAAGGAAAACGGATCGTTTATCATCGAAGATGTATATCCAAGTGGACCAGTTAAGTTGTCCACCCTAGATGGTGAACCAATGGCTAATTGGATTAGTGGATTCCATTTAAAGAAGTACAATTTCCACTAACCAATGAATTGCTAGAAAAGATGCATGCATCAAAGAAAAGAAAGATAAAACAACAACAGGTCATTGATGAAGCCCAAGAGGAAGCTTGGCTTCAAGTACTCAAAAGCAAAGCTGCTCTCAAAAATCAACAAATACCTATTCCCGTCAACACTCAGGAACTAGATGAACGACTATGGCAATTACAGAAGGAGGCATTGTCAACAAATGATGAATGGTTAGATGGAATGGACCTTCCCATCAAAGTACAACTGTACAATCAATCCTAGATGGCCGACTCCGGGACGACTGTGTGCATGGGTTAAACAATCGTTTCTAAACATAGCCTTGGTTGGCTCTACCATGCTTTGAAGTCAATGTAATTTAAACCATTATGCTGTGCAAGAATTGGGTCTTGAGTAAATTACTCAAGGGTTTTTGAGGTCGAGGTTTTATGTTGCAGTTTCCCAAAGAAAAAATCTTGTAGCTTGTGTGCTCTTTGCATTATTGTACTGTGAGGATGCTTTGGCACACTAATTTCCTGATTTGTCTGTATCATTAATGATGGTTCTTGAGCTTTAAGTCGCCATTGGTATCTTGGTTTTTCTTCAATGAAATGTTGTGGTTGAGTGTTTTGAGGCTTAACCCTCCACTGTTTCATCAGTTTTATAGTTTGTGGAGAAGATAAGTGCACCTTTTTGTTCCAAATCCATTTTGTTTTAGGTTCCCTGCTTGAAGATGCTCTTCTTTGTGTTTTGAACCTTGGAATCGTCTTTGGTACAGCAAATGATGTTTTGGACACCCAGATTTTAGTTGGTACCCAAATATGCTGACTCCTTGCATGCTACATGTAGCATTTGCTTGTCTATAGGATGGAGAAGATTGATTGCTTCGTGGTTTGCTCTGTTGGTAACCTCATTTCCATTCCTCTTTGCTTGGTGCAATTGGAACAATGAGTTGCCCGCCTTTAGGTGATAGCTTGAGCTGATTGGTATCCCAATCTGGTACTGCCATGTTTGTCCGCATCCATGAGATTCCAAGAATCATTGTTTCATTATGTGTTTATCTGGTAAGCATACAAATGGATGAGGGCATGAACATCCATGTATTATCACATTTAAGTTGACTACTCCCAGTGTCGGTGTTGGATTCTTAATGCATCCTTTAATAACCAATATTCCCGATGTCAAACACTAACTCGTTGCTTTCTTGTACGTGGCAATGTTTGAAGAGGGAGGAAAAAGTTTAATGTTCACGTGTGATTTTTTGCGAAATTACCTAATAATGCCCTTACATAATCATGAAGAGGGGATTTAACTAATAACATCTCCTCAATGAGTGTAAATAGTGTAGATACTATCAGAAAATCATCAAAAAATGGTGTTTTTGGGTTATTTTCATCATTTTTTCTTGATATTCGGAGTTAATAATGGAGAAATCCACTAAAAAACAATAAATCAGTGTTTTTCAATGGATTTTTCTATTATTGATTTTTCACTTTGCTTTTTTAGCGCGTTTTATTATTTTCTTTGATTTTTTTAATAAACATGTCAAAGACTAATAATAAATAGCAAATGAGCTTAGATGAAGAAACTAAAGATACACTGATGATCAGAAGGACAAGGCAAAGAGGCACAAAAAATTTCAATCGAATCGACGGATGGAAGCAAGAATCCTAAATTAGGCTGCCAAGGCCTACTTTCGCAAATTCTTGCAGAATGAGCTAATGGAATCCAATTGAAGAAATTTTTGAGTCTAGCATAGATTTCACGGCCTAGTAGGACTAATAGGGGAATTTGGAGAAAAATAGTTTAGGAAGCCCGAGGATAGATATTTAAGGTAGTTCAAAATCACCTCATTTTCACTAGTCACTCATAGAGGAGAGAGCTCTCGACCTTCTTCGCGTGCGATTTTCGGAGTCCACATTCGTCCATTTACAGCACCGTCTCACACGAGACATGAGGGGTAAGTTCTAAGCTTATCAATGAACAATTTTATAGGGCCGGGTAGCAAGTCTAGGCAGGAAAAAACCCTAGAAACCTAGCAGTGCACGAAATCCTACGACCCAAAATTGACCATAGCGGCCTGACGGCTTGACCAAATTGGACAAGACTTGAACTGTAACATACCCCTATATAATAGAACATTTCCTTATCACCATATGACCATTTGGCAGGGGTCAGGGGGGGTCCCAAGTAGATAATCTAGGTTTTTGTCATATGCCATAATTGGATTCTGACTTCACGGACAGCTTATAGACAGGGTCTATACACAATGTACCTAGATGGTTTCATGAAAACAATCAAGGCAAGCTCTCAAACAGCAGAAAACAGCTCGAAGGCTGCAAAATATAAAAAATTTGATATATGAAGTCAAACTGACTCCAAATGGGCCAAAACTGGATGGGTAGCATCAGAACTATGTAACGGACAAGTCCATAGCTTCCAAAGTGACCAACCAACTCCACATGTCACCTAGTCATAAAAAATCGGTGATTTCAGAGTCGACAAGAGCACGAAGTGATGCCGACACGACAAAACTTTACCAAATTCAATTTAGGACTTGTTTTAGAAGTATTGAATATATGTAGGTCATCAAATTGTCAAGTCTTGCAAAACAATTGACTCTTGTAAATAATCGTGATTATTTACTTTTGTGCTTATTTGGCTTGAAAATGATCCCTTCTTTTCACCTATCACTCGTACACATCTATTACATGCCACATTTCAAGTATGAGCCAAAATGATCAAGATAAACTTAGAAATTGTCAAAAAATGCACCAAAGTCTTTTCAGTCTAATTTTTCAGTTACCTGTCACATTTTTTAATCCAAATCACCCCATATCTCATACACAGAGTCTACATCATGCCTAGAACCAAGTTGCAACAAAAAAGGCATATTTTGATGCAAAATTTAATAATCGTGATTATTTACTTTTTTGCCAAAATAGGTAAAATCTACAACTTTGACCTTATGGGACCGAAGACATAATGTCCCAAGTCCACTGACCAAGTTTGAGCAAATTTGAATCTCAAAAACTCAAAATCTCTTTATATCTACTGTTTCAGAGTCTAAAAGCCTAAATCTAGCACCTTTTCCACCCAGTGCACTCAAATGAGCCCACACTTCACTCAGAGTACCTAAATGCCATATATTTCAAGCCTATCATGCCAAAAATACAAAAAAGTTGAAAAAAATCCCTAACTGTAAATAATCGCGATTATTTACTTTTGTTGCAAATTTTTGCCTGAACTGCATGATTTTGATCTCTACATGTTTTTATGCATCTATGCATGCTCCAAAACTGATTTGAAGCAAAATGGATATTATTTGTTAGCAATTCAGACTCATGGCATTTCAGAGCAGAATTTGCAGAATTCTCTAACTTTGACACTGTATTCTCTTAACAGGAGCAATGCAAGCTACCAAGAAGGCAAAGAAAAGGGTGTCCCAGAAAGAAAAGTTGCAAGAGTTACCACCTTATCAATTAGATTCGAGTTTAGTGAAGACGGAAAAGGCAACTTAATTGTCAAAAGAATAGCTTGAAGAAAACAACACCATGGTTTTCACTGGCAGGTTCAAGAGCAAAGAAGGACACCAAGTGGAACTGCAAATGCCACCAAAGAGAATATATGATGTAGTTGCAAAGCCAGACACCAAAGAAGCCAACAGAAGGCTAGGCCTAAGGGACTTGTACGACCAAGAACCATGCGGCGTGGATTTCCAGAAGGCATATGAATTATTGTCTACGATCAAAGAAGATGGGTCAGCCTAAATCACTGATCAACAAGGCCAAAAAGTAGAAGTGGTAATCACTAAGGAGATAGTGGTCGAGGCACTGAAGCTGCCTACTGAAGGTATGACGATGCGGGCCAGGGACAGAAAGACATCAGTCACTTTTACCGAGGATACTGCTGCTGCCACCTTTTCTGATCTCATCCAAAGGCAAGTGGAAGAACCAGCTCGCATACCATCAACACTTCCTCTTCTTATCAAACAAACCGCCTCGGTACACCACCCCAAATCATGCGGTTGCGACCACCTTCACCCAAGTATTGAAGCCTACAACCAAGTAGGCAAATGATCATGCGCAATATGTGCTTACGACACTGAAAGGCACAAAGAAAGAAGGCAAAATCATATATCTGGGCATGCCAAAAGTGGTGACAAGAATAGCATATCATGTTATTGGAATGGCCGATAATTTGCCGCCAGCCCCAAATCAGAACACCTGGATTGTGTCTGCTCAACCGTCTCCAAGAACCACTTGTTCAACAAAGAGTGTACAAGTCAAATGAAGAATCTGTAGAAATCTCCCATGAGTCTCATAGCAGTAAAAGCTCGGACGGCGAGGAAAGAAGGGCAAGAATTGAAGAAATGAAAAAGAAAGCAGTAGCCGCACATCAAGAAGAACCTCAGCAAAAGAAGGCGAGATTTGAAAGAGAAAAGCAGACTTATGAAAGGAGCCTCCAAGCTGCAGGTGAGGACCCTGAAAGATGAAGTCCAAGAGATATAAGAGGACCCAGAACCAAGAACCCTACAAGGAAAGGAGTAGAGGATCCCAAGGATTTTCTTGAGTGCATGTATGCAGAAGTAGAAGCCTTGAAGCTGAAGGAAGCTCAAGAAGCTGAAAGGAAAGTAAAAGAGAAGCGGCCGAACAACAAAGACAAGCAGAGGCTACTAAACAAGGTGAGTCACATCATGACCAGGGAGATGTGTCTCCAAATCCCACTTCACCCACTACAGAGCAAGAAGACCGCCCAATGCCAAGCCCAAACCCTTCACCAACTGCTAAACCCAATGAAAGCGAGGAATCAAAGGGAAAAGAGCATGGAAAACAGGAAGAGCCATATTTGAACAACCAAAGAGAACAGAACAAACTATGACCGGATCTTCTACAACAACCCGATAGAATCAGCTGAGGCATCCACGAAGCCTCAAGCAGCAGAATCATCCAAGGCAACCATAACGCCTCAAGGAGGAGAAGTAGAACCCCCTCCACAACCACAAGCATAAACCACAGCACCACCCAAAGAGCCAGATCTTGAAACGGCCAAAACCTCTAGAAAGCCTCTGGTAGAGCCGAAATAATGGGAAACTAATGACGAAGTCATCATGCAAGTCCATGAATATGCCAAGCAGATGCAGTTGATGACAGATAAAATGCGAACAGTAGCACTTAGCCACAGTGCTAAGGCTAGAGAGCTTGAACTTGTGATTGATGCTCTATAAGGAGAGCTAGATGACATGATGAACATTATTTGAGATATCCAAAGACAGATCAAAGAGATGAAAGATGAAGCAGAACAACATCAGCTTGCAAAAGAGAAATAGCAAAAAGAGATGGAAGAGCTAGGAGAGCTTCTAACTAAGTTATCCGATACCTGCAAAAGCAAAGATCAATAGTTGGCAGAAGTAACCAATGAACTTCTAACCACTACTCTGTCAGTACAAAAGATCCAAGTGCAGTTCAATGTAGCAAATGATTCTTTGTTGTACTCCGAGCAAAGGATTAACGATCAATCTACATTTTTGGGACGGATAAGAGAAAACCCTGTTGTCGCTTCAATCAAACGTACATATGAATTCTATAAGACTTTGGAAAAGAGGAACAAGGATCTCAAGCTAGAGTTGAAGCTAGAACAATCGCAAAGACGAGACCTTGCATTGATGCGGCCAAAGAGAAGAGCAACTGCTAAAAGAGATAGCCGAATTAAAGAGAGTCAATCAACTGCTGAGAGAGGGACAACAAGAACATCAAGGAGAAGAAGAAACATCTAAACAACCAACTATCAACATACCCTCAGTCTCATTTGTTGAGATGGAAACACATTCATCAGAAGGGCTAGCAGGAGAGTCGGAGTCGAACTTTCAAGTACCACTCGTTGAAGCTGAGCAAGTGCCCATGATCTAGCTTTCTAAAGTTGAGGAAGATGCACTACAAGAGCAGATTGCCCAGGAAACCTATGCTGAATGGAAAGCAGCAATGGATTGGAGTTGAGAGTTCTCCACTCGGTAAATGTAACTCAACTCACTCCCAACCAAATCAATGCTCAGTGGCATCAGCAATCACTGCCATACCCCTTGATCAAAGTGGAGCTACTATAGGTAAAGGAAAGACTATACAAAGATATGCAGACAGAAGGCTCAAAGGATATCCACCCCAAGTGGAGAAAGAACTGGTTGAACAAGAATTTGAGATATCTAATCTCGTTCACAAGAGCACCTGCAACCCTCCAAAAACACCCCACATTATGTCATGTACCAAGGGTAAGGACATGGCAGGCATACGAAGCACTAAAAAAGAAGAGGCCTACATGGCTGAATTACCGACGCCTACCAGCTCCAGATCAGGAAACACCAACAGGAGAATACATGGTGAAAACCCTGACAGGCACCATGACTTTCTTCAAGAGCCTCCCAGACCTCTCATGTGCCATGCTGTATAAGATTTGCAGAATGCTGCTTTACCTGCATTCAAGCTTTTCACGAGCCTGAGCAAGCCGGAGCACCATGGATGTCTTTCCTCAAAGACAATAAAGGTCTCTGTTATGACTTATGTGGCCAGCCTTCAAAAGAAGTCCTTTACGGCTTCTACGCCCGATGCATGTTTTTGCCCTCTAGCAATATGTTGGCATTTGAGGAAGCATCTATACAGGTTTCTTCACTTGGCGAATGAAGACATTTGGGCCAGTGATAAGTAACCTTACATCCATATTTGTTGGCTATTCAGCCATGAACTTAAAAACAGAGTCACCATGCAGTTCTTGTAAGTTCTTGACAAAGAAAGAAGACTTAGATATGAGAAGCACTACATGTACTTAAAGACTGCCTTACCAACCGCCAACCCAAAGACTACTTCAATCCATGAAGCTGTGTCAAGGAACGACACAGTCGAGGAGGGGGGGAATGTTAGCAACAAGCTAACTCAAATAACTGGGATAACTCAGATAACATTTTTTGGAGCTTTTATTTTGAAAACACTTACTATTTTGATGAATCAGGAATGTTGTAACTCCTACTTTCCAGATAAACAGTGTAATTGATGAGTCGGGGCTACAAGCTTCTAGATTGTATCAACCTGTCTTTAGTTAGAGATCCTAGATTATTAGATTTGACCACAAAAACCTTGGCTAAGGTATAAAAGCCAATTTTTGTAAGTATTTCAAAAAGTTTTGGATAATAGAAACACAGTGTGAGCTAACGGCGCTCACTTCTCTCCTTCTCGTGCTTCCTACTCCCTTCCCGGTTGTCACATTGCAGTGTCGTCTATTGCATTGCAACCGCAGGTAAGAGCTTTACACATTGACGTAAGCATTTCATGGTAATCCGTAGCTTTTGGTGTCACGGACCCTCGGCCTAATTTCATCATAAGTAAGAATTTAAGCTTCAAAATCATAAAATAAGTATAGGCGGGGCATTGGGGCATCATTGCTAAGCATTTAGATGCATTATGGGTCAAAATGACTAAGTCAAAAACTCATTGTTGTTAATAATCGTGATTTTTGCAATTGACCCAAAGTGAGATTTGAGACCATAAGCATGTGTGCTTAGGTCTTATAAACATGTCCTACAAGTTTCGTGACGTTTGGATGTCGTTTGATGCTGTAACAATTATGATTTGTTTGTCGATGAGCGACTAGCTTTTGGTGATTTTTGTCATTTGAGTGTAACTTGAGTTAGATGCGAGTTGTCTATTGTTTTCCAAGATATTGACAACCTCTTGTAGCCTCTATGTAGTAGTCGAGTCAGCTTCGTCCCATGGATTGACAATTATATTCGTGGTTCTTGCTATGTCTGCAATAAGATAGGAGTGAGGTTAGACACCCGTCCCACAACTCAAAACATTCATAACTCGGTACCTGAATAGTACTTGCCATCATCATTTGTGTAAGTGTTATCACCTTCATAAAAGATTATTGCCAACAATTCTACAACTCTATTACAACATAAATGTTCAAATGGTATTTACACAATTGTCATTAGCCTTGGGATGATGACCAACATTATGTTTTAACCCTCTTGAGACATATGTTATATATTAATGATACTACATGAGTATGATTGTATGCATATTTACCTATGTATGTGTGTGTATGCTTATGTGCTGATTGTTTGAGAGTATTTACATGTCTGTGTGTGTGTTGTGCATATCTGTGTGTGCATGCATGTGTGTATTTGTATGTGTGAGTGATTGGAATCCAAAAACCGCCATACGGTAGTTAAAAACTTTTAAATATGCGTGCAAATGTGTGTGTGTACGTTTTTGTTGTTGTATGACCAATCACCTGTGTCGTTATGACAACATACATGCTTCATAGACCGCTTGATATCACATACTCATGTTTGTGTGTGTGTATGGGTGTATAACCACAAGCCCATTTTCATCACATGCGTTCCTTTCCAATTGTGTATATGCGCATGCATTATGAGAGTTGGATGCATTAAAGCCACAATTTACCTTTCGTTTTATGCAGAGGAGTGGGGAATCTATCCGTTTGATGTCTTCCCGATTACAATTGGAGGTTACTGAGCAAGGGTCTTTCTTCAAACCTTCATATGTTGTCGAGAAGGTGTGTGTGTGTGTGTGTGTGTGTGTGTGTGTGTGTGTGTGTGTGTGTGTGTGTGTGTGTGTGTGTGTGTGTGTGCATGTTGCAGCACAAGGAGCCGATATATATATATATATATATAGTGTGTGTGTGTGTGTGTGTGTGTGTGGGAGTACTTATTAATAGTGCTAAGTGCTAAGAAATTGTTTGTGTGTGAGTGCTCCAGAACAAGGCATCGTCATGTAGAGTGTGTGATTCTATGGCCCTATAGTAGGTGTGTTAATTAGTTGGTAACACAACGCAAAGGAGTTTATATGAATGGATATTGAGCCAAGCTACCATGCGGTGCATTTAACGCACCTCCGTGGGGTTTTTCTCTATTTGCGAATGTCCATACACCGAATGCATGTGCCTGTGTAAAAAAACCATTTGCCATATAAGAGTATCACTTATCACTTAACATATATGAAATTAAGATTACAAAGGTATTATCCTTGACACTCTTGGGATTTTCTCATTAATTCAAAGTTTTTCTACATCTTTTGAAGAGCTTCAAAAATAAAGGAAATGTGAGATATTTACTCAAAAATGTTCGACCAAATGTGAGGTTTTTTCCGGGTGGACATGCCAATGGTATAATGCCATAACATATATTTTGTGTGTGTGTGTGTGTGTGTGTTCTCTAGTAACAATATAACATAAACACCAAAGAATTCTTTCAAATTACAAAGGACTCTAGAAACTATGTCAATGAAAAGGTGGTATAATTCCCATTCATAATACAGAACGGACTTTATACATAAGTACAAGAAGAGTTAAGTGCCTGAAGATATATAAATCCACCATCTTCAATCCAAGGAACTTTGAAAACCATAGTTGAGAAGGTAATCGTCACCTACATCCATGGAAACAACACAACTTTTAGTTAGCAATGGCACAATATGCAAGTGATGCATGGGTATCCCACATGTTATAGATGTCACCCAACTTAACTACTTTCAAAGAAAAATAATACTAAAGGTAAATCTAGTTATATATCTAGAGATGGTTTCAATTACAAGGTGGACAACCAACTGGAGCCCCTTGTGCTTTACAAGCTCTCATGAGATAAGGCCGACGACAAGTTTTTTGAGGCAATTTAGCCTCGAAGTGGGCCACATAATCCTTTTTCTTGCCTTTACAGAGATTTTGACATTAATCGCCGCTATTTTTTTAGGGTCAGTGACAGTACTCATACGTGCAGTCAATCTATACCTTGGAGTCACCTATAACATAAAAAGACATTAGTAAACAATCCCAACAACATTTAGTCGGAGTCGGAGACCTTATGTAAGGTAATAAGTGTTAAACCCTATATTCATTATTTATTCACAAAAGCCAGGGATGTGTGCCACAAATGCCCATATTCTCTATGTAATACGCGACCATGTATGCTCCTTATGAGCATCTTAATTTACAACTAAAATTACCATAATTCGCAACCCATCCTAACCATAACCATATTTGGCCACGATCCATTATAACCAACCAGCCATTCAACACATTTAATCAATTATGCCCAAGAACCATAGACGCAACAACATGGACCTTAACTGAACAAGAGTGGAACCCTCAATAACCAACCAAAGTCACATTACCTTAGTATAACCACCACGGCAAAATTACCAAATCATACAAGCAAGTAGGTTACCCCACTATTTAGGGTCATACACCAATCTTCCCCTCTATATAGGTACAGTAGAATAACCACTGTGGCCACCATCAATCATAACCTAGTACACAACCACCCAATCATGGCTAAGTGAGCATAATTTGACGGTATAGACTAAAATTAAGCACGAGTTTTGATTTCCAACCTAGAATCACAGACGGTATAGACCAGATTTGAGCTGAGTAGTAAGCTCAATATTCAACCCAGAATCACCCAATAGAAGCATACCTACTGCAGTAATATATAAAAATCAACCAAATTTACCAGGTCATGGTTTATTACCTACCAGTAGGTTAACTTTATAGGTTCTATCACCAAGTAATAGGTAGGACTTCAATCATCTTATTTTAATCAAAACAAAGATTCAAGTTAATAATCAACCAGTTCTGTAAGAGGAAAGCTTTATTCAATGATTTTTATTAAAAAACCATACCTATGACTAGTTCGTACCCATGCCAAGCCAATGATTATTCTCACCACATAGGGTGACATTACCATATAGTGTCTTTCACCAAGTTTGAAGCTTTTTAAGACACCACCCATTATTGTAGGAGGCTACTTTCCTTCCATGTGAAACAGTCCGAGTTAATGACAAGACCATCTATATGCATCGACACAAAAAGCCCTACATTTTGACAGGCAATCACAAACCAAGGCCTCCAATACACACTATCACACTTTTTTAAGAGTTACCAATAAAAGGAAAGCATTTCCTACAGGAACATAAACCAACCAACCATAGCCAAGAAAAGACTCAGTAGAAGTCACATTATAGTACAAGTATGAGGGATGGTATCATAGCATCAAATGAATCATACCACATCAATTGGACAGTAGTCCATAACTCACCTGAGATGGAGTTGGAGCGGCGAACTCTACAATAGCATGCTTATCCTTGCCTTTAGCCATATACCCGATTACTAAACCCGACACCCTTGCGGGAAAAAAACCTCACACTCTCAAGCACACAGGTACTCACACGCTCATAGAAGCCACACAGTACCAATGCTAAGTGAGTAGAAAACACTCACCTTTATAGTGATGGGAGCCCATGGACATTTCCCTTTACAGTAGTGTGGTATGTCAGCTTCAAGATGAAGATGATACAGCAGTGCCACATCAATAAGTGACCGCATTCCTTCTGAGTTAGTGAGGTGGGCCGAGTTTCTACATAAACCTCATCTCGTAGAGAGAACAGGAGACGGAAGAGATAGAGAGATAAGAGACGGTACAATAATTCAAAGAGCACACAAGCTACAAGATTTTTTCTTTGGAAACTGCAACATAAAACCTCGACCTCAAAAACCCTTGAGTTAATTACTCAAGACCCAACTCTTGCACAGCATAACGGTTTGACTTACATTGATCTTCAAAATATGGTAGAGCCAACCAAGGCTATGTTTACACACGATTGTTTAACCCATCTTGGCAAATGATTATTCTCACCAGGTAGGTTGACATTACCATATAGTGTCTTTCACCAAGTTTGAAGCTTTTTAAGACACCATTCATCCATTATTGTAGGAGGCTACTTTCCTTCCATGTGAAATAGCCCGAGCTAATGACAAGACCATCTATATGCATCGACAGAACAAGCCCTACATTTTGACAGGCAATCACAAACCAAGGCCTTCGATACACATTGTTACACTTCTTTAAGAGTTACCAAAAGGAAAGCATTTCCTAGAGGAGCATAAACCAACCAACCATAGCCAAAAAAGACTTAGTAGAAGTCACATTACAGTACAAGTATGAGGGAGAAAAAAAACCTCACACTCTCAAAGCACACAAGTACTCACATGCGCATAGAAGCCACACAATACCAATGCTAAGTGGGCAAAAAACGCTCACCTTTATAGTGATGGGAGCCCATGGCCATTTCCCTTTACAGTAGTGCGGTAGGCCAGCTTCAAGATGAAGATGATACAACAGCGCCACATCATTAAGTGACCGCATTCCTTATGAGTTAGTGAGGCGGGCCCAGTTCTACAGCAACCTCATCTCATACAGAGAATGAGAGACGGGAGAGATAGAGAGATGAGAGAGGGGAAAGAGGAAGGTAATGCGCAGTATTGCAGCCTTGCAGTAGGTCATAGAAGAGGGCAAAAAATGATAGAGCGAGCCCACCCGCCTTCCTTCATAGCACTTTAATTAGCTACTTATGGTTAGGTGTTTATTAAAGGCACCTCTAAAAATATCCCTACTGGTTTTACTCCACCAATAATTACCCAAGGATCCTTAGGTTAAATATTCCCCAGTTAAAAA
This sequence comes from Adiantum capillus-veneris, assembly GCF_014529385.1. Classification (NCBI taxonomy): domain Eukaryota; kingdom Viridiplantae; phylum Streptophyta; class Polypodiopsida; order Polypodiales; family Pteridaceae; genus Adiantum; species Adiantum capillus-veneris. The sequence continues at coordinate 94,014,488 of NC_140950.1, forward strand.
ACACCATAAGGATATTAACACATTATCCCTAGTAATGTGTGTGTGTGTGTGTGTGTGTGTTTGTTTGTTTATGTATGAAAATCCCCTAGTTTACATGACCCATACAAGATCAATTGTTTTAAATAATATAATATATAACAATATATTAAAACAAATTACAAGAGATTAAATGGAAAACTATGATTGAATTCTCATCAATATTCGATTACAAGATCCAAGTGTAAAACATGATATCCGTACGTAATGAAAAACTACAAGATATAAGACTGTAGTCCGTTAGAGAAGTAGAAGTTGGGTAAGTTGCTGTTGATCCTAGTTAAGTGAGAGAATCAAACTGTTACCTGCCACCATCCACAACAAACACTAAGTTAGTACTTAAAATGCTTAAAGTGGGAAGACAGGTGTCAACACTAGACTCTGGTTGTTATCCCTATCACACCACCCTAGAATTAGCAAACAACATATCTTCATAACACATTGTTTGCTTATTTTAGATCATGTGTTTGATCATGTGCACATCTTATGTACGTGGGAAATCACCTAAGTTATAGGCGTATTTATGTTAGACAATCATACTGTAGTGCCTTGAGAAAAAAAATTTATAAATAAGAATCAAATTCCAGAGTTCTATATACTCCAAAAGAAACCTTAGCACTCGCTTAAAAAAAACCATGCATGATACTATGCCAGACCTTAATACTCGCTTTAAAAGAACCATGCATGATACTATGGGAGAGAGTTACCTCATAGATGCAATAAGGTTAGGCAAGGGTCGGCAAAAGTGGAAGAAACCGCGTGCATAAGCCTGCAAGAGAGAGTTATCTCTCAAAGACATCAAGATCGGCCAAGAGCTAGATAGAGAGCGAGAGAAAGAGAGGGATTATTAGTAGAGAATTGTGTGTGTGTGTGTGTGTGTGTGTGTGTGTGTGTGTGTGTGTGTGTGTGTGTGTGTGTGTGTGCATGTGCATGCGCACATGTGATAAATTCTTGTGAATCATTCTCATCTCATGCATTAGGAGATAACAAGATGTTCTTAGCATGAGCGCACATGTGAAAAATTCATGTGAACCATTCTCATCTAATGCATTAGGAGATAACAAGATGCTCTTAGCTATTATATGCAGCATAATAATAAATGGGTTATGCTAATTGGGGAGGACAAGTAAGCGCTCAATGCCTCAGAGGTTGTGCAATTCCATCCAAAACATATGAAGGTAGGGATATAAAAGTATGCCCAGAGTTCCATACTAGATTCTCACAAGAGAGGTGTGTGTGCGTGTGCATGTGCATATCTAACACGTGTGTCTATGTGTGTGTGTGTAAAGTCATCATCAAACTCAGTGTGCATTTATCCAATCCATTGAAGCCATCATCATAAATTGTTTAGCATGCTATATACTCAAGAAATATATGTCTCCATAATGGGTATGCCTATGTAAGCCATAAAAGAGAGAAAAAATCAAGAGAGAAGACCCAAAGGGGGTTAGAGTAATGTGTGTGTGTGTGTGTGTGTGTGTGTGTGTGTGTGTGTGTGTGTGTGTAGCTACTTTACTTATATAATGTAATGGAAATGGCCTATGAACATTGAGAATAGCTAAATTAAGTTATACATTTTGGTCTTTTAATAATCCTCTCCGGTTAACTCACGTGATATCATACACATTCTAAAAAGTGACCACCCCGGGGGTCCCCCCTCCAAAAGGCTTTAGTATTATAATTTCTCCTATAAAGAGAGACTTGGTACAATACAAGCTTTGTGTTCCTTGAGACCTTGATGGTGCAATGAAGATAGAGAGCTTCATGCACCACAATTATGCCCGTAACTTAGCTAAACGAAAGCTTTAACTTGTCCTCGGCCTTAATCCCAAGACCTCAAACACCTTCAAAGGTGGAGAGAGCTAGGAAGGAATGAGGGTAGGAGAGGAAGGAGAAGCATTCTTATGAGAAAGAAATTGCTAAACCTGTCGACTATTGTCCATATTCCCGTATTCCCATGGATAGACTCGGGTATTCCAAAGATAAAATCCATCGATATACTTTCCCATGGAAAATTAGGGATGGGCAATGGTTGGAGTAATCCAGGTTGCTTCCCTCTATCATACTTGGTCTTTCACATTTTGAAACATACTCTTGTATGTGATTTCCTGTTCTCTCTATAGAGCTTGCCAAAGCTCTCCAAATCCCAACAGGAGTCGTTGCGTGCACGATTGGCCAGGGCTCGGGGTCGGATGCCCTGAGCTCTGATACCACTTGATGGAGCTAGTGCGGAGTGTGCAAGAGAGAGAAGGAGAAGGGGAAAGGAAAGAACACATTACACAGTATGTTAGTGGAGCTTGTGAGAGAATAGCTCTCACACTCCTTATCATCTTTAAGACCAAATAATAAGTGGACGGTCGCCCGCTCAGTCATAACCGGCCACAGGCCTGAAACCCAACAATGTCCTTGGATTGACATATTTATGTTGGTTTGAGTTCTCGCTAGGCTGCATCGTCCAATCACGAGGATCTGGCAACATTGACGGGATGTAGGACTTACACTAGCGGAGGAGGTCGTGGTGAGGTTCTTCTTTACCCAGTGCCCAAGTGTTATAGTTCATTACATTTATCTTTAGGTAGGAGAGTTAGTGAGGCTTGCTGATTTTGCAGGTAGACTAAAGGGCCGTGTGTTCTCTTTTGGTTGCCTTGTAGGTTAGGACGACCTTAGTTGTTGGTTTTAGTGCATTGAGCATTGAGCCTCAATGGAATGTGATCCCGAATAGAAGGAGCAATTAAGGTGTTTGTACCTTCACTTGGGTAAAGTTGGTAAGAAAACATTTTGAACATTTTTAAGCAAATCCTACAAGGAAGAACAAGCATTGCCAATGTGTCAATGTGCTATATCTTTTTAAAATTCAATATTTGATATCCCGTCCTGACACGTGTTTTCAAATGCATGATAGGTTCTCTTTTTAGGTTCAAGACAACCCATATGGCACATTCACGCTAGTGGTCAAATAATCCCAAATTGTGTTGATTTCGCTTTCAAAAATATTTTGCTTCATTCACAGATTATTTTGCAGTAAACGTTGTTTAATTCTCAATCAAGTGGGCCACCAATAATGAATAGAATTATACTTCTTGCTACAAACTCTTGACCATTTTAAACTTGTTCACTCTTGTACAATATATAATCTCATGTATATGTTATGAAAATGTAAATTAAATAATGGTTTTTATTTTTATTTTATCTGGGATATCCCATTCGTGAGAAATATGCTATGATGTGTGATTAATGTGTATTGGCAGATGAGTAGGTGAGAACATGAGAACTCATTCACTTTATAATAAATAGCAAAATATATTTAGCCCTCATGTATCTCTTAGTTTGTAAGAAACCCCTTCTAACTATGCAAACTCTCTTTTAAATAAAGTATTTTCCTTTTTGCTTGAAGCTTCTAAGCTCGCTTTTTGAGTTAGCTAATAAAAGTAATTACATGCAAGAGGGAGGAGGTCACTCGTGCATTGGGGCCAATTGGGACCATTCTATGCATATCATCTTCTTCATCTACTTTGTGTGTGCAACACTTTTGTGTCCATGTATTGCCGCACATAACAATGGTATCATATGATCATGTGAGATCCTTGTTTATTATTGATACATTTGGTGACCTTTTGTTCTTTTTTTCATGAATTCCTAAAAAACAGTTTTGTTGGATACAATTTTTGGACTTCTACGTGCTACTTTTATACGTTTGTAAATGTGAAAGGAGACATCTTGATCAATCAAATGGAACATTGCTAGCCATTTATATATATTTCATGGCTAATCTTCTCCCATAAGAATTGAACTTCCTAGAAATGTGAAAGAAGACATCTTGATCAATCAAATGAAGTACTGTTGCTAAGCATTTAGATTTTCCCATAAGAATGCACTTCCTTACTGACGTGAGTAAGAGATAAGTAGCAAAAGACATGTAATTGCTAACCATTTAGATATACTTCATGGATAATCTTCTCCCATAAGAACTGCACTTCCTTGAAATGTAAGGAGACATCTTGATCATTCAAGTGAATCGTTGCTAACCATTTAGATATACTTTTTGGCTAATCTTTTCCCATTAAAATGCACTTCCTTACTGACGTGAGTAAGAGATAAGCACGGAGATAAGTAAGAAAAGACATTTAATTTTCTCAAATAAGTTCAAATCAAGTAGTCATGTGATCTCATGCTCTTAGCTGTACTATTCAACATCTTGTAGAATGGCCACCTACCTCGCCATGGGCCCTTTGCAATATAGCCTTGTGTGCAAGAACTTTCCTCCAAAGAGATGCCATTTGCACTCAAACATCTACCCTAGATGGGCTTAGTAATACCTATTAAGCAAAGATATTGTGGAAAATGGTGTCTTCACATCCTATGTTGCATGCACATACAAATGCTACAATGCATGACTAAAAGGAATTAACTAGTAACAGCAAGAAAATATTCAAATACAACCAATGGTAGGCTAGACTCACTACACTCAAGCCAATAGGTGGAATGTTTTAGGCATGCAAAGTTTGAGATTCAATACATGCCATAGGAATGCAAGGCTAATATGTCTGAAGTTATAAACTTTGTCCCTCTCATCCCATACTTATTCTTGAGTGCTCATATTAAAACACATCGTTTGTCACATGCTAGGAAAGGTATCGAAATAGTAAGGAGATGCAACTTTGATAATCCTCTACACTTATCATGGCATAAAAATTCCCCCCCCCCCCCCCCCCCCCCAACACACACACACACACACAAAAAAAGAACTTCATAGGTTAGTTCACAAACACACTCAAACCCACTCATGTGCAAAGAGAAAACAACTACTACATAAAAAAATGTTGACCGGTACAAATATTCTTCCCACAGTGACAAAACCATGAAAGTAGGTCAAGGTGCATAGTAAACACTAGTGGGTCAAAATTTTCTATCACAATTGCTACTTTTGACACTCTTGTGTTAGGTTTGAGTGTTTTATTGTTTGTGTGCAAGACTAATCTAGGGGCATGGGTGTGAAATTTCAGGAGGGTGTTTTGAGAAGCTTACTTTTTTAATTTTATAAAACAACCATAAGCGCATGAGAATGTATTGACAAAGAACAAATAAATTACAATTGTTGCCCAACAGAGTGGGCTTGGTTCACAGGGCTAGGATAACTTGACATCTTACAAAATAGTCCCATGACAAGGCTCCGCAGAGAAAAAGGCAAACTATTGCTCCACACATCACAATGTGCTTAGCAAATCCAATTGGGCATGTACCCTTGCCCAGAGGATGTTTGATCTTTCCAGAAGTGATATATAGTTTTCCATTTCATCAAATACTTCATGAAGCTACTTTTTTTAAAAGAAAACTACACTCTCATAAAATTATTATAATAACCTCCCTCGCTCAAAATTATTTTCCTTTGCCTCCAAATCAGCTAGAAAAACTCAACTCTCAGTTGGTTCCCAACATGAGAACATCAATTGTGTCTTCTACAATGCCTGAAAGGTCTATTCCCTGCGCATTTTTTACGCCTATTTTGCCCCAATCTGTCAAGCATAGGTACACACAATTTCATCATCTCTATCTTGTGGGCTCTATCCTATGTGCTTATATAAATATGTTAATTTTTCATTCCATGGAATTTTCTTTGACATGGGCTCAAAGCCTCAACCGTTCCGTTTCTTTGACATGGGCTCAACTGCTCCGCTCAAGTCAGAACTTTTAGAAGCTTACTTTTCACTATGTGTGTAGGCTGTCAGCTAAGGATGGGTTGACCTCGTGGGGTGGAAAAGCTGAGCTTTTATCGTGAGCCAATAAAAAACTCTCTCTTTGCCTACCCTGTTCCCATAGGGCAATGGAAGTTGTTGACTGGGCAGCCACGTCAAGGAAGAGAAAAGCTTTTTCTCTTCTAACCCCCCCCCCCCCGCCCCTCCTTTCTTTTTTAGCACTTCGACCATGACACCTTTCTTCTCAAGACTATGGGACATTGCAAAGGGAGCACATATGGCTGCCGTCTGGTGTGAATACCCTTGTCACTATATGGCACGGCTCCAGCCAAGGGAGATCTATGGTGGGAAAGAGAAGCGGAAATCGCAATGCAATCTCAGCCGTCCGTCGACTCGGTGAACTAGAGGTGAACTAGGGGGTGAACTCGGGGCAAAAATGGTGCCTCAAGTTCACTCCTACTTCACCCCCCTAGTTCACCCTTAGTTCACTCGCCTCGCGGGGTGCGGGTCGAACTCGGGACGTCTCGGTTGCCACATTAATGCCCTACCACCACGCTAATGCGCATCTCTGTGTTGGCATGGCACATGATCACACCCTAGTTTACTGCCCCTAGTTCACCCTCAGTTCACCTACCCCTACTTCACTCTTTTCACCGCATAATCCGTCGTCTGAGATTAAAGCCTCCTCGCACCCTAAATTTGGGCTCTAGATCCCCTCTGAGCCATAGCCGTGCATTCTGATTTGGGAGGCCATTACATGGAAAAATTTTTATTTTCGTATGTTTATTTCTCAAATTGGTAGTCTCTAAACCACAATAAGGTCTTATCCAGAGAGTAGCGATGGCAGGGACACAGGTCCCGTGGCTAACTCACAGCGCACCTTGTCTCCCTCAGCTACTCAGCAGAGCTCGCGTTTGTATCTCTACAGGCTCTTTTGCCCGATTTCCTCTCGTTCGGTTCGATTTACTCCCTGGAAGCAGCTTCGGAATAAACAGAAGTCGTAAAGATTCTTCTCTCTTATTCTCTCTCTGCATCAAAGCGTACTCACAAACCAGCAATGGAGCTCCAGAACAGAGCCCAAACTTGCAGAAGCAGAAGCCGTCGGATGTACGAGTACGCTTTGCTCCTTCTCCAACTGGAAACCTTCATGTTGGTGGTGCTCGAACTGCCCTTTTCAACTTCCTTTTTGCAAGGTGCACTTCTAGTGTCAAGTTGCTGCTTTACTTAAGATGCTAGGTTTCTTGGTTTGGCCCTCCATATTGATCTTCATTTTAGAGCTGGTGCAAGAAGAAAAAAGACTTAGCTCGATTATATCCCTCAGCAGAACTGTGTTGGACATGGGTGTTGGAAAAACTTAGTAGAAGATGCGGGAGTGTAATAGTTCTTGGCAGGGGTACCAACAACACATCAGGACCTTCCATAGCATGTTGGCGCACTTTTAATACAAACTAAATGATTGAAAACTAAGTTGAGACAATAATTGGCACCAGATAGTAAGAAGTTAATTTGATAATAACACTTAATAATGTTTGCAATGGGTTTGTCGCAAGCAATGTAAGGTAACATATTTATTTTTCTCATAAACATGTCCCAAGAAGTGGGACATCAGATAACCGTGGTGATCTCACCTCTTCCACATGTGACATTATCCTCTCATGCCATTTCCCTTGGACTTGTTTCTTGTCGAGGAGCTGAGAGGGGGTGTTAGAGATCAGATTCCTGTTTGGTGGTGGCTTCAGTATCTCCGAGGAGGAGATTAGGAATGGTTGTATCCGAGGTAGATGTACCTCTTCTCGGTAGTGCATTCCATGGTATTGGCCACGTGGTAGGCTGGCAGGAGGCGGGACCCCTGTTCCTAGGGTTTCTTGGGGTCGGAGTCTCGAGTGGTCTGCAGTTGTGCTACTAAATGTGTGTCTTAGGTCACTTTCTTTACACATTTATTAGCATTTTTAGGCCATTTATGGGATCGTGGATTTTTACAGTAGGTAGAGCAAATATGATATTTACCTATACATGCACCCCCCTCCCCCCTTCTCCCTCCCCTACTTTTTTGGCATGTTGAGAGTAGAGCTACTAGTGTTTCACTGTTTTGGGCTACTCTCTCTAGCGTTTTTCTCTCTCTAGAGCGTATAGCATTTTCTCTCTCCCATCGCTAGTGTTTTTTGCTTGTTGCAGATCAAGCCAACTCTCTCTCTCTCAGATCCCTTGTGGTCTCTTTTTCTCTCTAGCACTCCCCTTTCCCCTCCGCTTGGACACCCTACACGGTGGGTTCCCTTGTGGTGTGTGTATCTATGCCCGTTCAGTGGGCGGCAGGAGTTCGATTACTATGAGATCTATTGCAACAGATATGAGATCCATTGGACTGGGTGCTAAGAGGAGGCTTATGTTGGGGTGCGAGTTTTGTTGCATCTCTTATGTGAACTTCCACCTAGAAAAGCCTTATGTGTCAAGCCATGTGAAAAGCCTCTTGTAACCTTTGTAAAGAGAAAGCCACTTGTATTGTGCATTGGCAGCCACCTTTTGTGCTCATGTCTCAAAAGGCTGCCTATTTGTAAAGTCTATATAGAGGCAGGTTCTGCTGAATAATATTAAGCTTCATCATTTGCAAGTTTACTCTATATTGTATTGTGTATTAGTTTCTCTCTCAAGCTCTACACTAACCTCTCCAAGCATGCTTATGCCATGAATGACACACTAACTTATCCACCTTAACCCTACATGTCACAAAGTGATGACGTGGCTACGGACAGCAAAAACCCTAATATCTGCCAGAAACCCTAAAAATCCTTCAAACCCTAATTTTTGCCAGAAACCCTAATTTTCGAAAATCGTGGAGGTGATTTTTTTTTTGTGGAAATTTTGAGCGACGCAAATCTCAGCTTTTTACTATGATTTGGAAGAAAGAGAGAAAAAGAGAACTTGCTTTTTACTGACTCTCATTGAGAGAGAGAGAGAATCTGCTTTTGCTTTCAAGCTTTTGGGGCTCTTCTTTTGGGCATCCCTTGTAATCTTTAAATTAGTGGTGAGGGCCTCACTTCTCAGAGCATCTGAACGCAGAGTCTGAGAGTGAAACCCTAGCCACTCTCTTGTACTTTGATCTGATCAATATAAAAAGAAATACTGAAAGGGGCGCCAGTCATTGGGGCCAAAATCTCTATGCACGGAACTCCGCCGGGCCAGTGTAAATCTATTGTGATCTGTGACTTGTTTTGAAGTGGTTATTTGGTGCTGTCGCGGTTGATTCTTGACTTGGAGAGTCCAAGTCAGTTACACTACAACTGGTATTGGATCAAAATATTGACAACAGCAGCATCACAATGTGACAGAACAACAACGACATATTGGCTACTACAACAACTGGCAAAGAAAAACTACCACGACTTTTGCAAATTTGTGCGGGGGAGAAAATCCTCCAACACACAATGAACAACATGTGCTGTGAGCATTATCTCTCGTGTACCTTACCCTCTATTTGTGCTAGGGGATGCTTGTGTGTGTCTACACCTTGATGTTTTGTGTGCCTATACCCTTCGTGTCTAGGGGAGGCAATTTTGTGCTCAAGGGGAGGCTTGTGAATTGTGCGCTGAGGGGAGCTTTGTGTGAGTGATATGCAACCAAAACCCACATAGGGGAGGATTGCCAAGATGCGAGTTTTGTTGTATCTCTAATGTGAACTTCCACCTAGAAAAGACTTATGTGTCAAACCATGTGAAAAGCCTCTTGCAACCTTTGTAAAGAGAAAGCCACTTGTATTGTGCATTGGCAGCTACCTTTTGTGCTCATGTGTCAAAAGACTGCCTATTTGTAAAGCCTCTATATAGAGGTAGGTTCTGCTGAATAATATTAAGCTTTATCATTTGCAAGTTTACTCTATATTGTATTGTGCAATAGTTTCTCTCTCAAGCTCTACACTAACCCCTCCAAGCATGCTTATGCCATGAATGGCACACTAACCTATCCACCTTAACCCTACAGTTTGCTCGCCGTTGGAGATGCGCCGTTGGAGATGAGATCACCACCCGGCTGATCCTTTTCCGTTGCACCTTTTACAGATCAGCCATGCTGAGTCGGCATGCAACTATTTGACGAGAAAAGGTGATCTATCATTTTTGGGCTTGAGGGTGTCACAAAGTGATGATGTGGGCTATTCAATCAAAGAGAGCTTGTTTAAAGCACTGACTAAACTGGTGAAGTCCATTTCTAGTGGCCAAACGTGATGACGTGGCTGATTATATGGACAATTTGGAAATATCGCCGTGAATCATGGAGGTTGCATGGAAATCTCGGATTTTACTGAAATAAGGTTTTTGGTGCCAACTTTTGTATTTGATGCTTTTTGGGCATGGAGCCTTTAAATATGTGCCTCGGGGACCTCTCTAGCATTTTGGTGTGTAGATTGTAGAGCAGGATCTCCCCGAGATTTGTACCTTTGTCAGAGCAATAAAAAAGAAATCTCGAAAGGGGTGCCAAGGCTTTGGGGCCAGTGCATATGGGAATGGAACTCTGCCATTCCGTGTCTACGGTGTGGATTCTCTCTCTCTCTCTCTCTCTCTCTCTGTTCAATTGTGTTTGAAGTGCTAAAGCTATTTCAATTATGTTCTTCATTTGATACGTGGTGCTCGTTGCTTACAGTGGTATGAGAGCTTTAGTCCTTTGCTGTCTTGACAAGCAAATGGGTTTTGTCAGAAGAGACAAAATTTGCATTTCTTGATTGCACGGAGTACTTGCAATTCCTCCTTGATGAACTTGCGACATCCTCTTGAAAAATTCTCAACATAATCTACCTATTTTGCAAAGCCTCCACAGCTCTTGAACTACATGTTGTGCACTAGATAGCATAAGAGTTTGTTTTCGATAGCCCACATAATCTTCTATTCCTGTGGGGGAGTCTTACGACTCATGGTTGCACCGTCTGACTTCTTACCACAGGTGCCGCCTCCTTTGCCGCCACCTCCTCCACCGCCACATGTATTTCACAATTGGAGCCCGTATGCCTAGTTGTATTATCCACTCCTATACTTGCATCCAATCAGCCCAAAGATTTCAAGTTGGTGGATCTATTTTCCCTTTTCGAGAGTGAAAGATCGGAAGAAAGCATTGCAGTTCCAAGGACTGAGCAAGCTTGCAAGAATATTTTTACTCGAAGGTTTGAAGTACAGCTTCTAGCAGAATGGTCCATGGGGTAACTTGATAATACTGGCCACTAAAAACATAGATGACTATGATCAAAAGCTTTTGGACATCTACCTTTCGGTCTCTTTCTTCAAACTGATAATATTGCAACCAATGTGAGTGCTTCACCATCGGACTACCGTCACCACTTCAAGAATACAGTTTGTTCAAGTAGGTCTACCATACATGAGCTTTACCATACAAGAGCTCATGGACCATGTTGCGGTTGGTTATAACTTGATGAAGGGAAGACTTGAATTCACAACTGGTGACCAACTGACATCTACACAGAATCCTCGACCACAACGTTCAAATCTCGAGATTCTCGTGACACTTCGACTCACCCTCCGCGACCTCGCTTGACTACTTGCCAACGAGATACTCTTCAACAAGAAGGTAGGTACATTTCCTATTTCTGACCCCACAAAGGAGATAAACCTGTTGAGCAACCTCCCGCCGAGAAAGTTAGAATCAAAGTGGGACTTGCTCGAGACATTTATGCAATTCTGTACCCGATGCTTCTAAGGAATTGTGCAGAGCGTATGGAAGAATTCGTGGCCACAAAGCGCTTATCTTCTTTGATTTCGGAGCCACCGAAAATTTCAAGCTCATGGACTTTGAGTATGACCAATTTGTTTAAGGCACTAAGGCAGAGCTGGCTACAAGTGATACTAGTATAGTTGTTCCGCTTATTGGTACTCTTGTCCCCATTCTACGGTACCATGGTAGGGCTGACTTTCACATCATGAAGTTGGGGCACTGCGACGCTGTCACAAACTGCTGACGTGTCAAGCCACTGAAGAACGGAGCTAACCTACATATTCCAGCCGAGAAGCCTAACCCTCGAAGCAGTAGAAGCAGCAAAAGAAGCTTCACCAACTTGCAAAGTTTGGCTGTGTGGCCTATTTTTAAAGGAGAGTTCCCGCTAACTTATGGGACCCGTCCGATGGTGCCCAGAGGGCCTAAAGGCATTAAAACTCCCGTTTTGCACTGCAGTGCCATGTGGCAGATTGTACGGATTTCTGCGCTTTACGTTGATGACGTGGCAAGTGTACGGATTTCCTAAAATCACACTGCATAGGGCTCAGTCTTTGGCACGCCTCCACATGGAGGTGCAAAGTCTAGAGTACCGGCATTATACTGAGTTCAAGCATTATAAAGAAATACCAAAAGGGACGCCAAGGTTTGGGGCCAATGCTCTCTTGGGATGGAATTCCGCCACTCCCCGTCTCGTGTGTCGTGCATCTCTTTCAGTTCAGTAGTTACTGAAGTGCTAAAAGTCTATTCAGTTTGTTCTTTTCCGTTGGCATGTGGTGCCCGTCCCGTGACAATTGAAGAGCGGATAGCATCAAATCCAAATCGCGCCAGGAGATGTCTACAAGACAGCTTTTCGGACAACCTTCGGTTTATTTGAATTTTGGGTGATGCCTTTTGGCCTTACCAATGCTCTAGCGACCTTTAAGCAAATGATGGACCGGATTTTCCGAGAGTACAAATCTTTTGTTGGCACTTTCTTCGATGACATTATTGTCTTCTCGAAGGATGAGGCATAACATAGAGAACATCTGCTACAGGTCTTTCAGGCATTGTGGAATCACAAGTTGGTGATCAATGCAAAGAAGAGTGAATTTTTTATATCAGAGATACACTTTTTGGGACACATCGTCTCAGCAGCAGGAGTGCAGATGGACCCGGCCAAGATTGAGACTATATGTGATTGGCCCGATTTAGGAATGTCCATGAAGTTAGAAGCTTCTTGGGCTTATGTTCTTACTATCGGCGGTTCATTAGAAAGTTTGCAGAGGTTGCTTCCCCTTTGCATATCTTGACACAGAAAGGAGTCGCTTTCTCGTGAGGACCCACAGAGGTGACTGCCTTTCAAACATTGAGACTACAAGACCAATTTTGACTTTGCCGGATTTGCAGAAGTCATTCGAAGTATATTTTGTGTCACAAGACGGGCACCACCTGCCAATAGAAAAGAATGGACTGAACAGACTTTTAGCACTTTAATAACAATTGAATTGAGAGAGAGATGACACGCGACACGGAGTGGTGGAATTCCACCCCAGAGAATATTGGCCCCAAACCTTGACGCCCCTTTCGGTATTTCTTTATATTGCATCAACTCTGTACAAGCCGGTACTCCAGACTCTATACCTTCTCCAGGAAGCATGCTAGAGAATGAGCGCATGGCCTCATATTTAAAGGCCCTAGGCCCAAAAGCAGTTTACATGAAAAGCCTCAAACTCAAAAGCATATGGTGTAAAAGCAACTGTTTCAAAAAGCTGGTGCTGGAAATCAGCCTCCGTAAATCACGGAAATCCGTACAAGTTGCCACGTCAACACAATCAACGTGAAACGCGGAAATCCGTACAGTTCTTCCACGTCAGTAATCAGCGGAAAATCCGGAGTGTCCGTATTACTACCACGTCATCAACTGCACAATTCTTTGTGTATGTGTGTGCGTCTGCTTTATTTCCTTTATGTCACTTGGGCCCCATTGGATGGGATCTCCATAAGCTGGTAGGACTTCTTCTGCTGTCACTTGTTCTTCTTAGGGTTTAGCTGGGACTTGCAAGTCGGGTCATTTCTTTAGTGGCTTGACACACCAGCAGTTTGTGACATCTGCCCTTCTTGAAAGAAAGTAATCGTCCGCGATTACAGCATATCTGCAAAACAACTCAAGTTAGCTCAAATTTTTTTGAGGGACATTCAATTTGCTTGTTTTTTTTGGTTAAGGAGTTGGCTTCTCCTTTCGGCCCTTTTGTTAAGGAGTTGGCTTCTTCTTTCGTCCAAATCGGAACTCTTGATATTCCGGCGTAGTAAAATTAGCCATCACACCCAGACCGCACTGATCTTCCACGGGTGTCTTGATGCACTAAAATTACATACCCAGGCAATCTCATCCAATTAAGAATATTCAGTGGTTGGCACATCACAATGCAACACAAATGCTCACATATGCATGTTACAAGACATAGAAATATAAAGTCGCCGATGAACACTCCTCTCGCATAACCTAACAAGATCCGGGCCGGGAGATATTCAACGACTCCCTCATCACTCGTCCCGCATAACCTAAAAAGGTCCGGGGCCGGGAGATATAGAGGCCTTTTACAACCAAACGCTCTCCAGACTGCAGCCTGCGTCGTTTGTAGGTGCTGAGAGTAACCATTGCTCAGACTTCTTAATACTCCTCCCGCATAACTATCCAGGTCTGGGCCGCGAGTCACAACAACAATATTTTTCAAGCATACAACCAAACGCTCCCTAGACATCTCGTCTGTGTCGTTCAAAGGTTTTCTAACATACAATGAAACGCTCCCCAGAAATCCCGTTTGCGTCGTTCTGAGGTTCAAACAATACCAAAACAACATTTCTCACCACTCCACTCGGGAGTAAAAATCACCAATTAATGAAACCCAGTATCAAAACCAGAGTCAAACATTTTATATCGGCATCAAAACAGGTTCAAAATAGATAGTATCCATTTTAAACAAATTCCAAACAGGATCACCAAACAAGTTCAAACATAACTCAAAATTAAAAAGCAACATTTTAAACAAATTCCAAACAGGATCACCAAACAAGTTCAAACATAACTCAAAATTAAAAAGCAATCTCGAGATTAGCGGAGCTCGAAAAGTCGACTGACTTTCTATCCTGAAACCTTGTAAGGTGCAGCGGAAGTGAATGTTGAACTTTGCTCAAAATGAGTGCTCCGACTGTGCTCAAGGTTCCTTTTACTTTGGGAAGGTGTTACATTTAATGGCCTAGTAACTTGTGTGTAACGGAAAATAGCATGAACATAGTGAGCATTTCATTAGAATAGGTTCCTAATGAGAATAACAAGAGTGCTAGGGTGGAGAGAGCAACAAAAAGTATAACACCTAGTTAGATAGCATGAACAATACTTCAAAAGAGAGAAATTAAGCTATTGATAACAGTTGAGGACCGGATTTACATGGAGCCGGTCCCCCCCTCCAAAAGGCTTTGTAATATGGTTTCTCCCATCAAGAGAGACATTTTACAATACAATTTTTTGTGTTCCTTCAATATTAGCTTCAAGATGGAACAAGGTGGAATCCGTACGCACGTACCTTACGATTCCGTACGGTTACGGTTTTTTTTTTTTTTTTTTTTTTGTTGGGCCATCTTCTCCACGGACCACTCGCGCTAGAGCTTTCAGATTGGGATAATAGGGTGAAAGGGAGAGAGCCTTAGGCTTTTTTAATCGACCAAGATTACAAAAGACTCTCTTTTGAAAGGTATGTGAACTTAAATTTGGTCTAATTTTCTTTTTTTACAAATGGTACGTACCTATCACGTACCTAAAGGTTGGTTCAGTACGGAAGTACGTTCCGTACGTACCTAAACCGTACCGTACACTACGTACCTTTCCACCTTGAGATGGAAGATGGAAACTTCAAGCACTAAGCAAAACACTTATTAAACACAACATCAATTTCCCTCACGGTCTCAGACCCAAGACCTCACACACCTTCGAAGATGGTGAGAGCTAGCGGGGTATGAGAGTAGATTGAGAGTAAGGAGTCGTCTTACGAGAAAGATGTACATCTCCTCACATAATCACTCATATTAGCATAGCATAGCTTAGTAATTAGCATGGTAGAGGAGATGAGCATGCATTGAAGCTTGGCTCTTGGTTGGATTTGCATCACAAAGCCAAGAGTTGTTGGTGTAGGCCTCCCTTCTCACTGTAGGCCTCCCTTCTCACAAGCTTGGAGTAGGTAGTAAGCTTTCCATTAAAGCTTGAGAAGGAGAGAGAGAGTCTTCTTGCTTCACACATGAGTTAGTGTGAGTGTTTATGCAATAATGCCTTGTAAAATTCAGCCCCCTCTCTCTCTTGGTTGATCCCTCTTGCTATTTGCTCTTGCTAGCACCTCATTGAACCTCTCCCAGCTTAGCCAATGAAAGTCAAGTAGCATAAGTGATAGCCTTCTGACATGTGTCCCCGTTTTCCCTTTTGTGAGAGCTTTAGGTAATCAATTAATGCAACTAAACTCTCATTGGAACCTTTGTCTCCCGGCCAATAGGAATTAGGCAAGCCATTGGGCTGTTGAATGCTCATTGGAGCCTTTGGGAGACTGTCCAATAGTCTTCTAGAGAGCTTAATTCTTATTGGTTCTTTTATTAAGTGTTTTTAAATTAATCAAACTAGATTTACTCTAGCCTAATTCTCATTGGTCCACCTCCATGGCCATCCAATAGGATTTGAGTACACCTTGTGGACATCTGGGCTAGGGAGCTGACGTGTCCCTCATTCCCTTTGTGTAAAGGAGCTTGTGAGTGTGCGTGTTTCTCTCTCATCCCCTACTTCCAGGGCTCGCCTCCTCCTATGTAGGAAGCATGAAGACTTTTTGGTACACACACAAAGCATCCAATTTTCCTAGTGTTTGACCTTTGGACACAACCTTTGAATTTTGGAAGTCTTAATGGGCCGAATCTTAGGGTCTTTTAAGCCTATTGTTGCACCTTGCTCTTTTGCAGATGGCCCCCCCTTTGGATCCCTATTTTCCCTCCTTTGGATCCCTATTGTGGCCGGTCTGCCAGCTTAACCAATATTCTAGCTTTTTCTCCCCTGGCACTTCCCTATATTAAATGATCAGTTTAACATGAGAAAATCATTTAGGAGAATTAGATTTAGTTATTATGACAGAAGGGAGAACCTTTCGTCCTTTTATGAGAGAGTGCAAGTGATCACAAACAAAGTGGATAAACACTGTGAATGAAAATGCTGAGAGTGAGAGATAGAGAGAGAAGAATACGACAAGTTGTCAAACCCTCCTCCGAAGTCCCCACTGTCTATGGCGAGAGCGGTCTACTATTGATTGCACAAATCTCTACAATGCTTTGGACTTGCCGATGATGTCGACGACGATGAGGACGACAACGAGACGGGCTGAAATCTGAACACGCTAATGGCTGAAATCTGCAAATCTTTATCTGTTGAATTCCGACTCTATGTTGGTGATGACGGCGATGACGACGCGCTAAAAACGCAAATGCTGAAATTTGCGTTTTCCAGGCTGAAACTGCAAACTACGTTGGATCTGACCGTGTGGCGAGGATATGCTGCGGGAAGGTGAGATCTGCAAGGTTTGGCCCGTTCAATCCAAAAAGGGCGGTAGACTTTACTTCAAACCTTGATTTAGCTTTCGCCCATTAATTTGTCGTCTATTCTACCTATACTTTCAAGACACAACGAAGGGGAAAGGGATACAGGCTGCTAGATTGCACCTGTATGAGAAGACCGACACCAGATTGGCCCCTAACTTAGGCGCCCCTTTTGGTATTTCTTTATTGTTCAAAAGAGGGAATAAACGCTGTGGATCCCTACAAGCTGCCCCACACAAGCTCGGCTGAAGATGTAACAAACTGCTGACGTGTCAGAGCCTAAAGAATGGAAACCCTAATTTCTGCCAAAAATCCTAATTGCTGAAACCCTAATTCTGGAAACCCTAACCCAAAAACCTGCAAACCCTAATTTCTGCCAGAAACCCTAACTGTTGAACCCTAATTCTGGAAACCCTAACCCTAAAACCTGCAAACCCTAATTCTGGAAACCCTAACCCTAAAACCTGCAAACCCTAATTCTAGAAACCCTAAGAAGAACAAGCAACAAAAGAAGTCCTACCAACTTATGGAAATCCCGTCCGATGGGGTCCCAAGTGGCATAAAGGCATTAAAAATAAAGCAGAACACACTCAAAAGACTTTGCACATCAAAATATGATGATGTGGCACCTGTACGGACGTCTCGGAATTCGCGGCGGATTTTTAGGGAAATCCCGAAATTTTAGGAAAGTGATTTTTTGGAGTCAGCTTTTCATATTTGATGCTTTTAGGCTTTGGGCCTTTAAATATGAGCCTTGGGGGCCCTCTCTGGCACTCTTCAGCGCGCAGATTGCAGAGGAGGTGCTCCCCGGCTGTTGTACTTTGCGAATCAGCAGTAATATAAAGAAATACCGAAAGGGGCGCCAAGGTTTGGGGCCAATACTCTCTGGGGTGGAATTTCGCCACTCCGTGTCGCGTGTCGTCTCTCTCTCTCTCTCTCTCTCAGTTTTGTTGTTATTGAACAGTTGTTATTGAAGTGCTAAAAGTCTGTTCAGTCTGTTCTTTTCTATTGGCACGTGGTGCCCGCATTTGTGACAGAGCGCTCATCTTAAGCAAAGCGCAAACAATCATTCCGCTGCACCTAACATTTGGTGACTCTGACAGTTCATGCTCTTCCATCCACTTTGCATCCATAGGCGGATAGTTCTTGAACTTCACCAAATAGCGTCTTGCAACTTGTTCTTTAACTTTTTTGTCCTTATGTGCCAAAACTTGTTTAGGTACCAAGATCTCATCAAGTTCCTCAACTTCTGGCTGATCCTCATCTGGCATATCTTTTGGCACATCGCCCATGAAGGGTCTTAGAAGACTCACGTATTATGAATCTTCCATGCATCAGGCAATTTCATCCTGTAAGCCATATCGCTGATCTTGTCAAGCACTTGAAAAGGCTCATAGTAATGCATGCTGAGCTTAGGAAATAGCCGTTCCTTGCCCTTCATCTTCTTTAACCTTGCCTTTTCGAACCTTAACAGAACCCAGTCACCAGGTGATAGTAGCGTTTCACGACGGTGACGATTAGCCGCCTTTTTTTGCTTTGCATGAGTCTTCTCCAAGGCAACTTTAATTTTCTTATACATCTCATCGATGTTCTCAACATATCGATCTGCCTCAAATATCTTGTCCTTTGTATGCAGAATGGGAGGAACCTTTTTACCGCCTTCAACAATCTCAAAAGGTGCTTTGCCAGTGGACGAACGCACCGTATTATTGTACGCATACTCAAGCATAGGCAAATACTGTTCCCACTTGCCTTTATTATCTGACACATAGCATTTCAGCAGATCTAAGACAGTAGAATTAGCCTCTTCTGACTGTCCATCAGTTTGTGGTAGAAATGAAGACGAGAACTTGAGCGTAGTGCCCATGTTCTCAAACAATCCTCTCCAGAACAAACTGGTAATGCGAGGATCACGGTCATTGATAATCGATTGTGGCATACCATGGTACTTAAACACATTGTACATGAACAAGCGTGCCATCTGATCAGATTTTATCTTCGGTCTAGTGACACAAAGTCTACCATGCATCATCATAAAACCATCTCCGAGGAGGTAGTGCTCGTGATGTTGCCCCTCTTGGAACTGTTCAAAGATCCTTGCAAAATCTTCATCAGTAGTATACCGTTCCTTCATGTCATCTAACTCATGATGATAAGGAATTGACACAACTGAAATTTGTGGCTTTCTTGATAACGCATCAGCCACAACATTCTTCTTGCCTTCCACATGCATAATCTGGAAGTGGAACATGGAAAGAATGTTTGCCTATCGCATATGCTTTTCGGATAACTTTGACTATGTCAAGAAGTATCGCAAGGCCTGATGATCTGTTTGGACAACAAAATCAGCACCTAAGAGGTAGTGTTTCCAGCTAGAAAGCGCATGAATCACGGCCAAGAGCTCTTTCTCATAGACTTGCATAGTCCTCTTTGGCCCTTGCAAAATTCGGCTTTCATAAGCTACTACCCGTCCATCTTGCATTAGCACTGCTCCGATGCTAGTGCCACACGCGTCACACTGGACCACAAATGACTTCCTGAGATCTGGCAAAACAATAACTGGATGTGAAGTCAACTTTTCCTTCAAGAGACTAAAAACTGAAATCTCTTTTTGGGTCCATCTGAAAGTGACCTCTTTCTTTTGCAAAGCGTGAAGAGGCGATGCTATCTCTGCAAAATTTCTGATAAACCTTCTATAGTAGGAACACAATCCCAAGAAGCTTCTGACATCGTGCACAGTTTTCAAGTCTAGCCATGTCTTGATAGCTTCGACCTTTGTGGGATCCATTCTAACACCATCCTTTGAGACTATGTGGCCAAGAAAGTGGATCTCTTCGAGGAAGAATTCACTTTTCTTAGGATTAACAAGTAACCTGTGACTGCGCAACTCTTTGAACACAAGAACACAATGGTCAAGTGACGCCTATGCTCCTCTTCATTCTTGGAATACACTATCATGTCATCGAAGAACGTCCCAACAAACTGTAGATGCGAGCGGAAAATCCGGTCCATCATTCTGTTGAACGTGGCAGGAGCATTTGTTAGCCCAAACGGCATCACTAGAAACTCATAAAGACCAAATGTCGTTCTAAATGCAGTCTTGTGCACATCCTCTGGCCTTATACGAATCTGATGGTACCCCTCTTAAGGTCTATCCTGCTGAAAATTGCAGCACCCTCTAGACGATCGAGAATATCATCAATTCTAGGAATAGGAAACCTATTCTTGATGGTATTCTTATTCAACGCACGGTAATCAATACACATGCGCCATGAGCCATCCTTCTTTTGCACTAGGAGCACTGGGGAGCAAAAGGGTGAAGAACTAGGCTGAATCAGTCCCTTCTCTAATAACTCCTCAACCTAGCCCATAATCTCTTTCTGCTGCGCCGCACTAACCCTGTAGGGAGGTCTATTTGGTGGGCTACACCCTGGAACCAAATCTATCCGATGGTCCTCAGGTCTCTTGCGGCAATTGCGACGGTAATGAATCAGAAAAACAGTCACTAAACTTTTGCAAAAATGCTGACCTTTCTTTATCTAACACATATAAATTTGATTGATCACTATCTGAGACATCACGTGCAAAAATCAAGTACACAGAAAGATGATTCTTTATTACAGAAGTGATAGTAGAAGCAGATACAATAGGGACTGACTCTCCTTTAAGCTTTACATCCAAGGTGTGAGTTTTGTCCCTATGTTGTACAATGATCTTTTTGTTGTAGGCATCCAAGACTCCATGCACTCGGAACATCCACGGGCATGATGCAGAACTCTTCTGTGTCCACATACGACTGAATATGCAGACCCAATTTTCCAATGATGGGAGTAACACACTCTGAGTGGCCAGGACATGCCAACCCTGCCTCTGCTGTGTACCCCATCTCTTCAGCTCTGATGCCCAGCTTCCAAGCTAATAAAGTTGGCTTTTGCACCTGGATCAAAGAAGATGAGTGCTGTCTGATCCCTAACTTTACCCCATGCCCTGCATAACTCACTGGCATCTGTGCTGGGCCTGTCACCCACCATGTCTGGCACTAAACCTGTTGTGGGTTTAGGCTTCTTGGCTTTCTTGTCTTCTTTATCCTCTGAGTCAGTTGGTCTTTTCCTTTGTGGACAATTCATAGCAAAGTGACTAGGCTGCTCGTATATAAAGCATTTGTTCTCAGCCATTAGGACCTTCTTTTCCTCGAGCGACTTGCGCACAAAAGGCTTCCTTTTCTGTTTCTTTGCCTGCGCTCCAGAAGTCCCGGCTGAATCCTTGTCTTTGGTGGGCCTTTTTTGATCCCTGTGACGCATCAGGAGCCGTTTTCACAAAGAGCTTCTTCGTTGAATTTTTCTTTTGTTGCCCTCCTTTGTCGTTGCTCGGAAATCCACTGTCCTCTTCTTTCAACAAGGCAAGACCAATGTTTGCAACTTCCATAAGCTGAGTGAGGGTAGCCACTCTGTTCTTTGTACAGTAATCATGAAGCTCTTTTGGCAACCCACAACAGTACTTCTCTATCTGCTCTGTCAATGGCACAAATCTGTAGGAGGTCACTGAGAGTAACGCTTTACAAAACCTCCTATTGTACTCCAGCAAGATCTTGCATGAAGCTGAAGTAAGCTGGTGCCAATCTGTCATGACGTCGGCTTCAAATTCATTTGATAGCCAAGCAGATGCAAACATTTATCTAGTTTTGTTTCGTAGCAAACAAAGTGATTTAGTTTGTTTGTTTGTTTGTTTTTGTTTTTCTTTTCTTTTCGTGTGTCCTTTGCTTTTATAGTTTTATGAGTGCTTTATTCCCTCTTATAATTCGTGAGTTCAGACTATTCTGAACTTATGAAGGTATATATATAAACATTTGCTTGAAGTAAACCCAAGTGGTGGGTGCCTGTCCTTGCATTAACAATGTCGTCCACCATGTAAGCGCATTGTCCTTTAAGAAAGTGGCAGCTTTCTTGACCTTCGAGGCCTGTGTAAAATTCCCTCCCGCATAAGGTGTATCAAACTGCTGGAGGAAAGTGAGGGCCTTTGTCTTATCCTCGAAACCACTGAAAGTACTGAACTTTACAGCTGCACCACCTTCTTTGTAAGCCTTTGCCTTCTCTAGGGCCCCCAAGTTGTCATACGGAATGGTCTGCAACATGGGCACTGTAGTAGGCATGATCGGCACATCTTGGCCATTCACATTTTGCGTCAGAGGTGCGATATCTAGCTGCTGTCCAGAAAAACCAGCCATGCCAAAATGACCCTGTGGCACCCCAAACTGGCCGTGGTTGCTCTGAAAACCCTGCTGCATGCCAATACTACCATACATGGGGTTTGGCATAATGCCTTGCATACCCCCGAAGACTGTTCCTGGCATGTACGGCTGACTTTCAGGCGCATAACCAGCCATACTTTGGAACACTGATCCACCCCCAAAATACCCAGGATGTACCGTGGGTGGTGGAAAAACTGAGTGCATAGCCTGGTATCCTGTTCCCTGTCCATTCAAGACGGCATGCTGGCTCTGAAAGGTGGCGGACTGAACTGGCATAACCTGTGGAATAGGCGTTCTAGCCACTTGTTCAAGGACGGGAGGAACCTGTTTTGGAGCCCCTGACTCCGCAACATGCGAGTGTTCCTGTCACCAGCGTGTGATTACTATCTATCCTTTTTGTTGATTTCTTTCTTATTCTTTATTCAGTTTCACTTTTTGGAAACACCCCTCGAGAAATCTAACTGCCTTGCATTGCATAGCTAGTGTGGAACTGTTCAGAGGGAGTCCAGGCCCGAGGGTAAGAGAGCACTATGGCTAGACAAGGACTATGGTTAGCCAAAGTGAGGTCATTGACTAGCCAAAGTGGAATCCTTCGCTACAGAGGCTACATTTCAGTTCTTGGTGTGGCTATAGTGTACAAAGAGGGTCGGATGACCTAGAAAGATACAATTGGCAGCATCTCCTAAAATTTAGGGAACTGCTATTTTGGGACCTGAAAATGTGTTCGCGTCATTACCTCCGGAATGACAAGGGGAACATTTTATTACTCTGTCGTGAAGTCAACTAGGCAACCGGTCGGGAGATTTTTAGGCGGCAACCCCGAAACGGGAAATACCGTGTAAATGTGCCAAGTGGCACATTTCTGTGCACTTTCCTCATGCAAGAGAAGGTGGCGCTGAATTTAGAGGGAAGAGGCTCATTTTCAAGCTTCTGTCTCACAGGTTGAGAGATATGGAGTGCTTCCTTTCCCTCTTATGTACAGTGCGGTGCCAGGAGTGATGCCCTGCACGCTATGCACTGCTCTCTCTCTCCCCTATGGCAGTATGTTATGCCCCTCTAGTGGGCTTTTCAATTGACCAATGTACAGTTGCGTGGGTTCATGCGCGATTGCCGAGGCAAGAGCCTCTTGCACAGGTACTGGATTAGCTAGCGGCTAATCCCTCGCAGGTACAGGTGATTCGGAGAGGTTTCACGTGCGAAATCTCGTCCGATTCAAAGGGCAAGTAGCCCTACAGGTGTGGGAGCTCGAGGACTTGCTACGGATGCGACCGGCACGCAAAACGGAGCCCGCAACAGTGAATTACAGCCTGCTGTGTATTTTTGCAGGTTTAGGGTTTTGGCCCTAAACGGACCTAATACCCCCAGGAGGTTCGGGGACGCGAGGGGACCGCTGTACAGGTGATCTGGCGCATTTTCGGGGCAGAAAACAGAGAATTCAACATGCTGCAGATTCTCGCCAGGTTTTGTAAAGTGTCTGAATTCGTCGGGAAAGTCATCCAATGCGTGGGGATACTGACTGTGAAGGGTCCTAGTACAGTTATGTTTCCGAAATCGGGCCAGAACAGTTGAAATTCAGCCAAGACTGTGCGGGGCAGCTCGTAGGAGATCACAGGTTTTATTCCCTCTGTTAAAGAATAAAGAAATACTGAAAGGGGCGCTTAATTTAGGGGCCAGTCTAATGTCGGTCTTCTCATACAGGTGCAATCTAGTAGCTTGTATCCCTTTCCCCTTTGTTGTGTCTTGAAAGTACAGGTAAAGTGGGCGACAAATTAAATGGGTTAAAGCAAATAAGGTTTAAGTCTAAGGTCTACCGCCCTTTTTGGATTAAACAGGCCGGTTTCATGGTTCCATCACCGGGATTAAGTCACTTTTTCCCATAGAAGTGAGCCTTGGTTAGTTTGGGCTTGAAGACACGGGGGATCATAGACCAGACACAGGAAATTGCAATTATGGCTAACAGACCAGATGATGTGACTGAAGAGGTTTCCTCTTCGCAGGGTCAATAGACACATGAAGTGTGTGAGTCTTCAAGACCACCACAGACGGATGATGATATATTCAGGACTCAGTTGGCTACTGCTGTGGCTATGTTCACACAAGTAATGCAGATACCGAGGTTTTTAGCCTTTCTGCAACCTCCTCTTCTGTCTCAGCAAGTTGGGTCATTGGATCATATTCAAAAGCCTGTTAAGGCTCAAGCAGAGGTGATTCATACTGCAGAGTCAATGGAAACACCTGTTCACTTGACGGAGAACTTGCAGTCTTCACAACCTGTGCCTAAGGTGCAAGAACAGGTGGCTGAAATGCTAGTCTTTCAACTTGTACCAGTTAAGCCAACCACTTTTTAGCAGCCTATAGCTGGTTCTAATGGGCAGGGAAGCAACCTACAGGCTATGCAACAAGTCTTCCCACCACCTTCAGTACACCCTTGTTATTTTGGAGGTGGATCAGTATTCCAGAGCATGGCTGGTCATGCACCTGGAAATCAGTTTTATACGCCAGGAACAATGTTCGGGGGTGCTCAAACAATGATGCCTAACCCCATGTATGGTGTCACGGGCATGCTACCAGGGTTTCAAAGCATTCAGGGCCAATTTGGGATGCCACAGGCAAATTTTGGTATGGTTGGAATTACAAATCAACAGCCAAATATGGCATTTCTAGGTCAACTTAATAGTGACCAAGGAACACAGATGAACCCTAACAGTGTTCCCATGTTTCAGTCACTTCCATCTGACAACCTAACGCCGCTGGAGAGGCCAACTCTGTACAACGAAGGTGGCAAAGGTGTGACATTCACGACCTTTACAGGGTTTGATGACAGGTCGAAGGCTCTCTCATTCCTCTAGCAGTTTGACAAGGCCTATGCAAGGGGGAACTTTACAGAGGCTTCAAAGGTCCTCAAGGCAGCCACTTTTTTGACAGGGAATGCGGGACAATGGTGGACAACTTTATTGCTTCAAGGGCAAGCTCCGTCCACATGGA
The DNA here is from genome assembly GCF_014529385.1 of Adiantum capillus-veneris. Classification (NCBI taxonomy): domain Eukaryota; kingdom Viridiplantae; phylum Streptophyta; class Polypodiopsida; order Polypodiales; family Pteridaceae; genus Adiantum; species Adiantum capillus-veneris. The sequence continues at coordinate 94,039,763 of NC_140950.1, forward strand.
TTTACTTCAAGCAGATTTTTGCAGCAGCATGGTTATCTGATGACTTTGAAACAGATGTCATGACAGAATGGCACCAGCTTAATGCTGCCACTTGCAAGAATCTAGATGACTACAATCGAAATTTTTGGAAAGCTCTACTTCCAGTAACTTCCTATAGGTTTGTGCCATTGGCAGAACAGATTGAAAAATACTGTTGTGGCCTACCCCAAGGATTGAGAAAGTACTGCACGAAGACCAAAGTCATTACTTTGACGCAGCTCATAGCGGTAGCAAACACTGGCAATGGTTTGCTCAAGGGAGAAGATTGTGAATTTAATATTGGCGTCAAGGAAGGATCAACCAAGAAAAATTCAGCGAAGAAGTACGTTCCCAATGAGGTTCCTAAAGCGACTCAGGAGCCGGCCAACGTAGGGAAAGGCAAAGCTACGGCTGAATAAAAAAGGGACCAACAAAGAAATGGAAAAGACGTTTTCCTCGCAAGTCGGAAGAGCAAAAGAAGGTCCTGAGGTCAGAGAACAAATGCTTTATCTGTGAGCAGCCTGGCCACATTGCTTACAATTGTCCTGAAAAGAAAAGGCCAGCTGATTTTGAAGACAAGGAGGACAGGAAAGGAAAGAGGCCCATGGCTGGTCTAGTGCCAGATATGGTGGGCGACAAGCCAAATTCAGATGCAAGTGAGCTTCTCAGAGCATGGGGAAAGGTCAGGGATCAAACAGTGCTTATCTTCTTTGATCCAGGTGCCAAAGCCAACTTCATTTTCCCAGAATTGGCTTCAAAGTTGGGAATTAGACCTGAAGAGATGGGGTATACAGTAGAGGCAGGTTTGGCATGTCCTGGCCATACAGAGGCTGTGACACCCATCATCGGAAAGTTGCGCCTACATATCGAGTCCTATGTAGATGCTGAAGAATTTTACATCATGCCACTGGACGAATGTGATGTGTTGCTAGGTATTCCTTGGTTGTTTCGTGTACAAGGAATCATGGATACCTACAACAAAAATTTCACTGTACAGAGCAGGGGAAATACTCATATTCTGGATGTAAAGCTTAAAGGGGAGTCTATTCCCACTGTATCAGCTTCTGCTATTACTTCTGTAATGAAAAAGCATCTTTCTGCGTACTTGGTTTTTGCACGTGAAGTGTCAGATTTTGATGAATCAAATTTATCTGTGTTAGATAAAGAAAGGTCACTGTTTTTATAACATTATAGTGACTGTTTTTCTGATTCATTACCGTCTCAATTACCGCCAGAGAGACCCGAGGACCATGCGATAGATTTAGTGCTAGGCAGTAGCCCACCAAATAAGCCTCCGTACAGGGTTAGTGCGGCTCAGCAGAAAGAGATAATGGGCCAAGTACACGAGCTGTTAGAAAAGGGGCTGATTCAGCCCAGTTCATCTCCATTCTGTTCTCCAGTGTTGTTGGTGCAGAGAAAGGATGGCTCATGGCGTATGTGCATCGACTACCGTGCACTGAACAAGAATACCATCAAGAATAGGTTCCCTATACCTAGAATTGATGATATTCTGAACAAATTAGAAGGAGCAGCTATGTTTAGCAGGATAGATCTAAAGAGTGGGTACCATTAGATCCGCATTAGATCAGAGGATGTGCACAAGACTGCTTTTAGAACAACGTTTGGCCTTTACGAATTTTTAGTGATGCCCTTTGGTCTCACAAATGCTCCTGCTACGTTCAATAGGATGATGGACAGAATTTTCCGTCCACACCAGCAGTTTGTTGGTACATTCTTTGATGACATGATAGTCTACTCAAAGAATGAAGAGGAGCATATGCATCACTTGGCCATTGTGTTCAAAGAGCTACGCAGCCATAGGTTGCTCATCAATGCAAAGAAAAGTAAATTTTTCCTGGAAGAGATTCACTTTCTGGGACACATTGTCTCAAAGAATGGTGTCAGAATGGATCCTGCAAAAGTTGAAGCAATCAAGTCATGGTCAGATTGGAAGACGGTGCACGATGTCTGAAGTTTCTTGGGACTATGCTCCTATTAAAGGAGGTTTATCCGAAATTTCGCTGAGATTGCTTCACCTTTACATGCTCTTCAAAAGAAGGCAATCACCTTTAGATGGACACAAAAAGAGATTTCAGCTTTTAATCTCTTAAAGGAAAAGATGACTTCAGATCCAGTCATTGTGTTGCCAGATCTTAGGAAGTCATTTGTGGTCCAGTGCGACGCCTGCGGTAGTAGCATTGGTGCAGTGCTAATGCAAGATGGCAGGGTAGTAGCCTATGAGAAAGAGTTACTGGCTGTGATTCATGCGCTCTTAAGTTGGAAACACTACCTGCTAGGTGCAGATTTCGTTGTCCAAACGGATCATCAGACTTTGCGATACTTCTTGACACAGGCAAAGTTATCTGAGAAGCATATGCGATGGGCAAATATCTTGTCGATGTTCCATTTTCAGATTGTGCATGTAGAAGGCAAGAAGAACGTTGTGGCTGATGCCTTGTCAAGGAAGCCACAAATTTCAGCTGTGTCAATTCCTTATCATCATGAACTTGATGATATGAGGGAACAATATGCAAATGATGAAGATTTTGCAAGGGTCTTCGAGCAGCTAATGGATGGCCAACGTCATGAACACCATCTTCTCAAAGATGGGTTCATGATGAGCATGGCAGATTGTGTGTCACAAAGCCATTGCGACGCAAAGTTATGGAAGAGAGTCATGTCCCACCGTATGCAGGGCATCGTGGTATCGATGCTACAGTTAAAGCCGTTGAGACCTTCTTCTACTGGCCTACATTGAGAAGAGATGTGGATGCCTTTGTGCGAGAATGCCTAATATGCCAGAAGGTCAAGTTTGACAGGCAAAAGGCACCAGGGTTATTGCAACCACTACCTATTCCATATAAACCATGGGAAAGTATTTCTATGGATTTTATCTTTGATCTTCCGAGAACGCAGACAGGAAACGATGGTATTTGGACCATCATTTGCAGATTCAGTAAGCAGGCTCATTTTATTCTTGTCAGGAAGAAGATAAAGCCAGATCAGATGGCACGCTTGTTTATGAGCAATATTTTCAAGTATCATGGCATGCCACAGTCGATTGTTAGCCACCGTGATCCACGCATGACAAGTTTGTTGTGGAGAGGCTTGTTTGAGAATATGGGCACAACGCTCAAATTCTCTTCGTTATTTCATCCTCAAACAGATGGGCAGTTAGAAGAGGCAAATTCTACTGTCCTAGATCTGCTGAAGTGCTATGTGTCAGAGCATAAAGGAAAGTGGGAGAAGTATTTGCCATTGGTGGAGTATGCATACAATAATACAGTGCATTCATGAACTGGCAAGGCACCTTTTGAGATAGTTGAAGGTGGCAAGAAAGTTCCTCGCATACTGCATACAAAGGACAAGATATTTGAAGCAGATAAGTATGTTCAAGACATGGATGAAATGTGCAAGAAGGTCAAAGTGGCCTTAGAAAAGACTCAGGCAAAGCAAAAGAAAGCAGCTGATTGTCACCGTCGTAAAGTGGTATTTTCACTTGGTGATTGGGTGCTTCTACGCTTTGAAAGGGCAAGGTTAAAGAAGATGAAGGGCAAGGAAAGGTTGTTTCCAAAGCTCAGCATGCGTTACTATGGGCCTTTTCAAGTATGCGACATAATCAATGATGTTGCAGATAGGCTGAAATTGCTTGAGGGTTGGAAGATTCACAATGCGTTTCATGTGAGTCTTCTCAGATCCTATGTGGGTGATGTGCCAGAGGATATGTCAGCTGAAGATCAACCGGAAGTTGAGGAACTTGACGAGATCTTGGTCTTGGAACAGATCTTGGCACATAAAGAAAGAAAAGTGAAAGGCAAGGTTGCTAGGCGTTACTTGGTGAAGTTCAGAAACTATCCACCAATGTATGCTAAGTGGATGGAAGAAGGTGAACTTCCAGAGTCACCAACTGTGTTATCACTTTACCTTGAAGCCTTCGATTTGCAACCTACCTTGACCCCTTGACTTTCAAAGCCACATGGTTTTTCAGTGTGACAATGGCTTTTGAAAGAAATGATGTACATGGTATTTAAAGTGAGCTCAAATCAAGTACATGTTACATGAATGTTAGAGCTGTACAGATTGTCATTTTGGCAATTGCTCTTACGGAAAGTCCAAAAGTTTGGTTAGTGCTATAGAAGTGAGTATTTCTTGTCAGTTTGTCAAGGATACAGTAATTGCTTCTATTAAAGGGTACATGTGTAACTGCATTCTTAAACTGTCGGTTTGGGTATGCTTGAAAGTGTTACGGGATCCAACGTGTACTAAAAGACAATGGCAAAATGCGTAGCTACCATTTTGTCATTGGAAAGTTAATCACTCAAAGCAATGGCAAAGTGCGAAGCTACCACTATGTCATTGGGACAGGGTTCACAAGCAGGCAATACATGTGTCGACGAGGTGTTGAATACACCAAGGTTGACAACGAGCATGTATGTGTCGTACATGTGTTGACAAATGTTGAATACACCAGTGTTGATTGTCAGCATGTACGACATAGATGCAAACGAGGACGTTTGAGATTTCAAGAGGGGGGTATGTCACCAGTGTGTGACTACTATCTATCCTTTTTGTTGATTTCTTTCTTATTATTTATTCATTTTCACTTTTTGGAAACACCCCTCGAGAAATCTAACTGCCTTGCATTGCATAGCTAGTGTGGAACTGTTCAGAGGGAGTCCAGGCCCGAGGGTAAGAGAGCACTATGGCTAGACAAGGACTATGGTTAGCCAAAGTGAGGTCATTGACTAGCCAAAGTGGAATCCTTCGCTACAGAGGCTACATTTTAGTTCTTGGTGTGGCTACAGTGTACAAAGAGGGTCGGATGACCTAGAAAGATACAATGGCAGCATCTCCTAAAATTTAGGGAACTGCTATTTTGGGACCTGAAAATGTGTTCGCGTCATTACCTCCGGAATGACAAGGGGAACATTTTATTACTCTGTCGTGAAGTCAACTGGGCAACCGGTCGGGAGATTTTTAGGCGGCAACCCCGAAACGGGAAATACCCTGCAAATGTGCCAAGTGGCACATTGTGCACTTTCCTCATGCAAGAGAAGGTGGCGCTGAATTTAGAGGGAAGAGGCTCATTTTCAAGCTTCTGTCTCACAGGTTGAGAGATATGGAGTGCTTCCTTTCCCTCTTATGTACAGTGTGGTGCCAGGAGTGATGCCCTGCACGCTACGCACTGCTCTCTCTCCCCCTTATGGCAGTATGTTATGCCCCTCTAGTGGGCTTTTCAATTGACCAATGTACAATTGTGTGGGTTTATGTGCGATTGCCGAGGCAAGAGCCTCTTGCACAGGTACTCGATTAGCTAGCGGCTAATCCCCCACAGGTACAGGTGATTCGGAGAGGTTTCACGTGCGAAATCTCGTCCGATTCAAAGGGCAAGTAGCCCTACAGGTGCGGGAGCTCGAGGACTTGCTACGGATGCGATCGGCACGCAAAACGGAGCCTGAAACAGTGAATTACAGCCTGCTGGGTATTTTTGCAGGTTTAGGGTTTTGGCCCTAGACGGATCTAATACCCCCAAGAGGTTCGGGGACGCGAGGGGACCACTGTACAGGTGATCTGGCGCATTTTCTGGACAGAAAACAGAGAATTCAGCGTGCTGCAGATTCTCACTAGGTTTTGTAAAGTGTCTGAATGCGTCGGGAAAGTCATCCAATGCGTGGGGATACTAACTGTGAAGGGTCCTAGTACAATTATGCTACCGAAATCGGGCCAGAATAGTTGAAATTCAGCCAAGACTGTGCGGGGCAGCTTGTAGGGAACCACAACTTTTATTCCCTCTGTTAAAGATTAAAGAAATACCGAAAGGGGCGCCTAATTTAGGGGCCAGTCTGGTGTCGGTCTTCTCATACAGGTGCAATCTAGCAGCCTGTATCTCTTTCCCCTTTGTTGTGTCTTGAAAGTACAGGTAAAGTGGGCGACAAATTAAATGGGTGAAAGCAAATAAGGTTTAAGTCTAAGGTCTACCGCCCTTTTGGATTAAACAGGCCGGTTTCAGTTCCCTATCATCTTGAGCCACATGAAGTACGTGGGCTTGAGCCTCAACAAGCTCCGTACGCGGCGTAGGTTGCCTATTTTGCTGTTGCATTGGTGGCGCTTGCAAGAACTCCATAAACCTTCGATTCTGCACCAGCTGCGAAAAGACATTCATCGTGGCAACTAATTGAGTCTTGAACGCATCATTCTCAAGTTGCCCAACCCTGTACTATTGGAGGGACATTCACATTGACAGGAGGTACAGACTGACGTGGCCGTGAGCTCTCGTCAATCTCGAAATCCATAGGGATCTCTTGCTTGTCCTTTGAAGAGGAACCCTCTTCCATAATGCCCTTCCCCTTGTCGGCCATAGTGTAATCCCACGTTCCTGCACTCGGTGTCTTTACCCAAAACAACCGAGGCTCACTCTTTGAGGAAAAAGTGATTGATGTCTCGGCAATGGAACCATGTAACCGGCCCGTAGGGCGGTAGGCGTTGGCTTTCACCCGAAATTCTTTACATTAGACACACAGAGTACTTTGCAAAGGTAACCTGTAACGGGGATTAACACCTAAGTACACACACGGCCCGGAAGCTAGAATGCTCCGAGCAGACGCCGACAACATGTAGGCCCCAAAATTGGCGCCCCTTTCGGTATTTCTTTATTCTTTAACAGAGGGAGTAAACCTGTGATCTCCTACGAGCTGCCCCGCACAATCTAGGCTAAGAAACACCTGTTCTGGCCCGATTTCGGCAGCATAACTGTACTAGGACGCTTCACAGTCAGTATCCCCACGCAATAGATGACTTTCCCGACGCATACGGACGCTTTGCAAAACCTGGCGAGAATCTGCAGCACCCTGAATTCTCTGTTTTCTGCCCCGAAAATGCGCCAGATCACCTGTACAGTGGTCCCCTCGCGTCGCCGAACCTCCTGGGGGTATTAGGGTCCGTTTAGGGCCGAAACCCTAAACCTGCAAAAATACACAGCAGGCTGTAATTCCCTGTTTCAGGCTCCGTTTCGCGTGCCAGTCGCATTTGTAGCAAGACCTCGAGCTCCCGCACCTGTAGGGCTACTTGCCCTTTGAATCGGACGAGATTTCCCACGTGAAACCTCTCCGAATTCACCTGTACCTACGGGGGATTAGCCGCTAGCTAATCCAGTACCTGTGCAAGAGGCTCTTGCCTCGGCAATCGCGCATGAACCCACATAACTGTACATTGGTCAAATGAAAAGCCCAGTAGAGGGGCATAACATACTGCTCATACGGGAGAGAGAGAGCAATGTGTAGCGTACATGGCATCACTCCTGGCACTGCACTGTACATAAGAGGGAAAGGAAGCACTCCATAGCTCTTAACCTGTGAGACAGAGAGCAAATGAGGCCTCTTTCCAGCTTAAAAATCAGCGCCCTTTTTTCTGTAGGAGGAAAGTGCATGAAAAATTGACACTTGGCGCATTTACAAGCATTTTCCCGTTCGGGTTCGTTGCTTAAAAATCTCTCGACTGGTCGCCTAGTTGACTTCGCGACAGAGTTGTAAATTGTTCCCCTAGTCATACCGGAGGTAATGACGCGAACACATTTCACGGCCCAAAATAGCAGTTCCCTAAATTTTAGGAAATGATTCCGTTGGGCTCCCACTAGTCGTCTGACCATCTATCCTCATTGGGACCGCATCCAAAAGTGCAATGTGGCCCAACTATTAGATACTTTCCGTTGGTAGTCACACCTTGACTTTAGGCCTTTATTAAGTTCACTCCCTAGTATCCACCAACTTGCTAAGTGCGACGGGGGGACCTATATGATCTTGCTCTGAGCCTAGACATCCTCTTAGTATACGAATTCCGGTGCCGACCACTTCCCGTCTACGGGTGAAACTACCGTTCACATTGGCCATACAATCTCTGACCGTTTGCTACTTCAAGAAGAGGGTCTTAAAAATAAAACAAAACCCATTGGAAAGAAACCGACAACTAAAGTTAGCTGTTGCCACGTCCTCGTGACATAGTTAACAGCTGTCATTTCCCCGTGACACCAGCAATGGCAAATACATAGCCACTGGTAGATTTCCTTGTATCCATGTCACCTGCCATGTCTGCATCACAAAATCCCTGCAACTTTAAGTTACTTTTGCCATAACAGATACACTTTGATTGTGTACCTTTCAAATATCTCAAAATGCATTTGACAGCTTCCCGATGCGCTGTACCAGGATTCGACATGTATCGACTAACAACTCCCACTGCATAAGTAATGTCGGGACGAGTGGCAACCATAGCATACATAAGAGAACCACAAGCTGATGCATGAGGGATTCCCTTCATTGCTTTCAATGCCACCTCATCCTTTGGGCAATCTGCTTTGCTAAGCTCAGTGTATGGAGGTAAAGGTACCCCAAGAGACTTAGCATCAGTCATATTAAATCTGTCAAGTACTTTTGCAATGTACCTTTCTTGAGATAAAAACAACAATTTCATCTTTCTATCTCTTTTAATACGCATGCCCAAAATATGCTCTGTATCACCCAAATCCTTCATAGCAAATGCTGAATTTAGCTTATGTTTCAGGGCATCAAGACTAGTCTTATGTTTCCCGGCAAGCAGCATGTCATCAACATAGAGAACAAGTATGATGGGACTATTATCTTCATCCCTTTTCGTATACAAACAATGATCTGGATGGCTGCGTGTAAAGCCTTGAGACAGCATAAAAGTGTCAAACTTCTTATACCACTGTCGTGATGATTGTCTCAAACCATACAGAGCCCTTTGCAGTTTGCATACAAGTTCCTCGCGTGTAGGAACTACAAAACCTTCAGTCTGTTTCATGTATATATCCTCTTCAATGTCACCATGCAAAAGTGTTGTCTTTACATCCATTTGATTCAATTCCAAATCAAGCACTGCAACGAGAGCAAAGAGGACACGTAAAGTTGTAAGCTTTACAACAGGAGAAAAGATTTCTTGAAAATCAATTCCTTCTTTCTGTGCATATCCTTTTGCAACCAATCTTGCCTTGTACTTGGGTTTTTCATCCACGATCTTAATCTTGTATACCCATTTGTTAGGAAGAGCCTTTCTTCCTTTAGGCAATGGCACAAAATCTCAAGTATCATTTGCATACAAGGATTTCATTTCCTCTTGCATCGCAAGCTCCCACTTATTGCTTGACTCACATGATTTTGGCCTCTTTATATGTAAGAGGTTCACCCTCATCTGTCAACATTACATGATTCAAAGAGGGGTTAAATCTCTGCGGTTGCCTTCTCAAACGAGTTGACCTACGTACCCAATGATCTACATTCTAAGGCAACGGTTCTACATCATAAGGCAACTCATTTTCAGCTCTATCATGTTGCGGAAAATCATTTTCAGCCAATTCAGGTGGCTGTCCATCTTCATTAGGAGCATCAAAATCATGTCCTACCTCTTCTGGCTTAAGGTTAACCGGCTGATTACAATTTCAGCTTGCGGTAATGCATCACGAGGCTCTTTTTCAACATCAATGGGTGGCACGGAAGGCTGAAATCTCACTGTTTTCTTGTCAGCATCATATTTTGTAGCATTCTTAAGCAATTTTGCCTCATTGAATACTACATCTCGGCTGCGTATTACCTTTCTAAACTGTGGTAACCATACTCTATAGCCCATTTCACCTTCTTTCCCATTACCTAGGAAGACTCCTTTAATGGACTTCATATCAAGCTTTGTTCTTAAGTCATTGTGTACATGAACAAAAGCTTCGCAGCCAAATACTCTCAAATGATCATAAGAGGCAGGTTTGCCAGACCAAACCTCCTCTGGAATGTCATTTTTCAGCGTACTATTAGGAGAGCGATTGCAAATATGAACTGCAGTTTCCAATGCCTCCCCCCAAAACTCTTGGGAAAGATTAGCGGTGGACAACATGCAACGCACTCTCGCATAAAGTACGATTATACCTCTCAGCCACACCATTAGAAGACGGATTAAGGGGCTGTCAACTCCCTTTTAATCCCATTTTTATCAGAAAAACGCTAAAATTCAGCAGATACATACTCTCCTCCATTATCAGATCTGAGACATTTAAGCTTAGTACTCTTTTGCGTAGTGACAAAAGCATGAAACTTCTTTAAAGCATTAAAAGTCTCACTCTTACTTTTCAACAAATGCACCCATCCTTTCCTAGTACAATCATCAATGAATGTAACAAAATACAATGCACCACCAAAAGACTTAACAGGCATAGTGCATACATCGGAGTGAAAAAGATCAAGAGGATTAGCTTTGCGAGAGACACTAGAGTAATAAGAAGATTTCTTTTGCTTTCCATAAAGACAATCGTTACAAAAATCCAAGTTTTTGCCTTTTACATCAACTCTCTTCAGAGAGGAAAGCACATCAATACTCTTTTGGCTCATATGGCCAAATCTCTTATGCCACAGTTCCGTGTGTGAAGCAACTTTAGCAACAGCAAGAAACTTGCCAGGCAAAGCTTTGCATCGAAGATAGTACAAAGTACCTCTATTAGACCCTTTTGCAATAAGCATAGAGCCCTTAAGCAACTTCCATGAACCCTCAGCAAAGATGGTAGTATAACCATGTGCATCTAACTGGCCAACAGATAGCAAACTTTTCTTAATGCCTGGTACAAACTTGACATCATTTCTTAACCATTGTTAAGAGCCAAACGCATAGTACCCATTCCCTCAATATTGCAAGCAAAATTATCACCAAGGTACACCTTGCCATAATTGTCTACAACATATGTAGCAAAACACTCCAAAGATGGAAACACATGGAATGAAGCACCAGAATCCACTATCCATGACTGGGATAGGCCATCATTAGCATTGAGCAATGCATCAATGACATCTTTCTTCAAGATAAGCATGTCTTTTGCATTAGCTATCACCAATCAAGATTTCCTCAACGTCTGACAACTCCTCAATGACCACACTAGAGGATACATTTGCATTCTCAGCATCCCTGGAGGAATCATTTGCTGATTTTTCCCCTTTCTTCTCATCTTTCTTCTTCTTATCTTGCGTTTCCTTCTTCCGTTTCTGCTCTTTCTTGAAATACCTTCAATCGGGTTTCTTGTGACCCTTTCTGCCACATTGATAACAAGTGACATCCTTATCCTTTGTCTTGCTCTTACTTCTATTTTGAGTCCTGTTGCCCGCATCACGCTTGTGATTTCTTCCTCTTGCATTGTAGGCAGAACTGCCACCTTCCCCACTAGACTTGCGTCTAATCTCTTCATTGAGAATAGAACTTCTCACATCGTCATACGTGAGGGTGGGACTGTTGCTCAAAGAGAGAACCAAGGTTTCCCAAGTATCTGGCAATGTCATAAGCAAGAAAATAGCTTTCAACTTATCATCGAATTGCTGAAGCTCACTGTCCTGCATCTGACTCAACACACCTGTAAAAGCACTCAAATGCTCAGAAGCTGACTTTGAGTCATCAAGCTGCATATTCACCAACTTTCGCATCAAATGCACCTGGTTCACAGGCGTGGTGTTTTCATAATTGGACTTTAGCTTTTGCCATATTGCATAAGCAGAGTCCAAACTCTTGATGTCCGTCAAAACGTCATCATTGATAGCCATTTTGATGTAGGCCATAGCCTTCTTATTCAACTTGGCCTACTCTTTGTCAGACAAACCTGGCGGCTTATTCTCTACCAATGCATCTTCACAATCCTTTTAAGAAAAGGATACCTTGCATGCGTTCTTGCCAAAGGTCGAATCCTTGACCATCGAACCGTTTGATTTTTATCAAACTTTTAGTGTCAGATGCGGAAGAGGAAGAAGCCATTTTAATTCAACCACAAGTGTGTATACAAGAGAGATGCAATAGGCTGAAAATTTCAGCAAATAGGAGCACCCACAAGACTTTGTATACGATAGACCACAATTTCTTTACATGAAACTGTCCAAATCTGAAATTTCAGCCGAAAAGTGCAATTTCAAGCACCTGTACTCAGCTTTTCACTCAATTTGTCACGACAAACATCAATACATGTGATCCCACAACTTTGGTACACCTGCGTATTGCTGTTTTGACATGTTATAACCTGTAAATCACCTGTTTTGACCTAAAAACAGCCAAATAGCCTGTTTTGGGCTGTTTTGACAGTTTCGGTGACGTTTTCGACTCCGGAAGCAAGGGGCTTTGCGATGGAAGCGAAATTGATCGTGGGAGAGCAATTTTAACTCGCTGTCTAGCAAACTACACAGGGCTTTTTTGAAACCCTAGGGCTCTGATACCAGTTGAAAGCGCGAAGCAGAAGGTACCTGTAGGTGCGCGTCGCGATGTAGTGCAGGATTAGGGCAAGAAGCAGGAGGCGGAGTGCAACAGAGAGGAAGCGCTAGGGGTCGAAGCAGGGAGAGAGATAGAGAGCTCACGTTTTTGGGGAAAACTTACTTTTAAAAACTCAATAAGTGAGTTTTGGGTTTTCCCACTTTTATTATAAGTGACTTTAAAAAAATGTGTCCAGGTTCATATTGAACCTGGACAAAGTATAAAAATGTACAAAAAGGGGGTTATTTAGGCCTTTAACCCAACATGTTGAACTGAAGTTCCTGCTGCCTCTTCTGCCAAAAAGTGCTAGTGTTAGGTTTACTTATATACTTGCTTGCTAAAATTGCCCTACCTAGTTCCCAACAAAAGTCACTTAAAAATAATAAGTGAAAAATGTCAAAAATAGGGAAAATAGATCTATGCACTGTAAAAATGCTCCTGATGGGTTCTGATGGAAATCTGATGGTCATGCTGTGTGCAACCAGAGGATATGCATCTACTCTTAAGTGCCTGGACATGCACGGTCTGCGAACAGACTCACAAAAGTGCCATAACACTTTCTAATCTAGACTGACTTGACCGAACCGAACCGAAACGAACTCTAGTCATGAAGTAGCTTGCTTGTCCACATGCACATAGGGTTAGATGTTAACGTGACAAACCTGCACCAAATTAGGGTTACATTCCTTCCATAAGGTCACAGACGACCACATCATGGTTCTTCAGCTCTTGGACAGACAGTGTTCCTGTGGCGGTGATGGTAGTCCCAAGACATAGCAGTCTCACCGGACCTCCAAGGTCATCAACTCGTAAAGAGACATTTACTGAGAGATGTCGAGAAATTTAAGTTATAATCTGCTAGGGTTTCCATGGCAAGCATTTCAGGATACCCCACTATGCCAGAAGTTGCACTCCAAAGGAAGATGTCAGAAACCATATAACTTCGGACAAAATTTTTCTTGAAAGCTGGCCAAGTCCTTAGGGTGTGCGGCTTGGTAGCTATAGATATTAACATCTGCATGGCATTGCTTCTGAGAAAAATAGTGACGTGAAACAAATCTGGATCCTTCTCTTGCAAGTGATCTTTTGGCTTATGCCTTGTACGACATGAGCGATGAAGACGGGGGCGTGCCCGATGCGCGATGTATGAAGGGTGGGAGTCTCTAATATGCACGGGGTCGGGTCTCAAAGGTACTTCAAATAAAATTCCATTAGTCTATGGTTTGCTTTTGCTCCTCTTTGGTAGGACCGATATGCCGAGGTCAGGTCCGGAAGATACTTCAAATAAAATTCCATTGGTCTCTGGTTTGCTTTGTCTGCTCTTTGGTAGGACCGATATGCGTTCAGAAAAGCACACGACTGATGCTCTGATACCACTGTCACAAGACGGGCACCGCGTGCCAATAGAAAAGAACGGTTTGAATAGACTTTTAGCACTTCAATAACAACTGAATTGAGAGAGAGAGAGAGAGACGACATGCGACATGGAGTGGCAGAATTCCACCCCAGAGAGTATTGGCCCCAAACCTTGGCGTCTCTTTCGGTATTTCTTTATATTGCATCAACTCAGTACAAGCCGATATTCTTGACTCTGCACCTTCTCTAGGAAGCATGCCAGAGAAAAAGTCCCCGAAAGCAGTTCACATGAAAAGCCTTAAAGTCAAAAGCATCTGGTGTAAAAGCAACTGTTCCAAAAAGCTGGCGTTGGAAATCAGCCTTCGTAAATCGCGGAAATTCGTATAGGCTGCCACATCAGCATAGTCAACATAAAACGCAGAAATCCATATAGTTCTTCCACGTCAGCAGTCAATGGAAAATCCGAAGCGTCTGAACTGCTGCCTCGTCATTAGCTGCGCAATTCTTTGTGTGTCTGTGTGGGTTTGCTTTATTTTCTTTATGTCACTTGGGCCCCATCGGCCCATAAGTTGGTAGGACTTCTTCTCCTGTTGCTTGTTCTTTTTAGGGTTTAGGCCCTTTGGCCGGGATCTGCAAGTCGGGTCCGTTCTTTAGTGGCTTGACACGTCAGCAGTTTGTGACATTGTGATGCTTGTGGTCGTAGTCTGGGTGCAGTCTTAATCCAAGAAGGCCATGTCATTGCCTATGAGAGCCGATTGTTTTCAAGGCCGGAATTGACATCATAGATATATGAGAGAGAGCTTTTGGCGGTTATCCATGCTCTTACTGAGTGGCGACATTACCTACTTGGAGCCGATTACGGTCTTCACAGATCACCAGAGTTTATTCTACTTCGTGTCACAGAAGTAGCTATCAGAAAAGCAGATGTGGTGGGTGAACATCTTGTCACAGTTTCACTTCCCGATTGTCCATGTGCTGGGACAAAAGAACTTGGTGGCAGATGCTTTGTCCCGGAAGCCGTTGGTCTTGGCTATTTCCGCGATACATCATAGAAGCGTCAAGGATATGGTCGATCAGTATGCCACAGATCCAAATTTTGCAGATGTATTCGGTCAAATACAGAATGGGGAGGTAGCAGCCGTATATTCCATTCGGGATGGCTACTTGATGAAGAAAACGATGTTGTGCATTACACGGCCGTTGAGGGAAAAGGTTATAACCGAATGCCATTGTCCACCATTTACGGGTCACCGCGGCATTGATACCACCTTGAAAGGTGTGAAGAGATACTTCTTTTGGCCGACACTCAAGAAGGATGTGGACGATTTTGTACGCAGATGCTTGTTATGCCAGAAGGTCAGCTTTGACAGGCATAAAGCACATGGATTGTTACAATCTTTACCCATTCCCACCCGCCCATGGGAAAGTATTGCTATGGATTTTTGCTGATCTCCCGAAGACACAGAGTGGGCATGATTGTTCTGGAGTGTTATTGACAGATTTAGCAAGCAAGCTCATTTCATTCTAGTGAAGAAAACAGTCAAGCCGGATCACTTAGCGAGACTGTTCATTGCCTAGATATTCAGATTACATGGCATGCCTGAACAATTGTCTCTGACAGAGATCCCTGATTCACGAGTTTGTTTTGGAAGGCTATTTGGAAGAACATTGGCACACAGTTGCAGTTCTTGTCATCTTTCCAGCCGCAGATAGATGGGCAATCTGAGATTGCAAATTCAGTCTTACTGGATTTGTTGAAGTCTTACATATTGGATCAGAAGACTCAATGAGAAAGGTTTTCACCTTTGGTGGAATTTGCCTACAATAACATGATTCACTATTCGACGGGAAAGGTGCCATTTGAGATTATTGAAGGTGCTCCGAAGGTTCCAACCTAAGATTTTTGAAGCCGGCCAGTACACGAGGGACTTAGACACTGCTTTTGCCAAGGTTTGGGAGGCTTTAGAGAAATCTCAGGAAAGACACAAAAAGGCAGCAGATGGACACCGTCACGATTTGAAATTAAAAGAGAACGATTGGGTGCTCTTACGCTTTAAGAAGGCACGCTTGAGAAAGAAAAAGGGAAAGGAGCGGCTTTTTCCAAAGCTTAGCATGAGATACTATGGACCTTTCTAGATAAAAGAAAAGATAAATGATGTCTCCTTTAGACTGCAGCTTCCGATACTTGGAGAATTCACAATGCTTTTCATGTGAGTCTCTTGAAGCCTTTTAAAGGCGATGTACCCGATGATGGGGAGCAAGATGAGCAACCTGAAGTGGAGGAAAGCGAGGAGATACTCGCTCCAGAACAAATACTGGCACATAAAGATAGAAAGATTAAAGTTAAAGTGATAAGGTGGTTCTGGGTTAAATTCAAGAATCATCCCGCATTGGATGTGAAGTGGATGGAGGAGGAGGACTTGGCAGATACTCCTCAGATTGTGAACTTTTACCTTAAAGCATTCGGTTTAGCATAGTCTACTCCAATAGAACCCCAATTTCAGCATGACCAAATCTAGTGTAGCGGGTATGCACAAGAGGGAGTCACTCCTCCTTTGTCGACAGATTTTCCTGATACTTTGATTTGATATATAGTCACGGATGTCCCTTTGGGTTTTAGGGATACTGCTGAGCTGACAATATTCTATTGTATGACTTTATGAACTAGAATTCTCGACAATGAAAATGATACTGATTGATTTGTACTTGACTTGTTTGAGTGCAGGAACTAATAGACGAAATGATTGCAACATTTCGGTCTAATAAATCTCTATAGACCTGATTGCAATATGGATTAGTTAATCGGGCATTTGTGAGGTTCCGACTAGATCTAGATGCGATTGCTAAATATGTTGCCGATTTAAATGGTCTGAGATTTGGAATGATTTTTGAATGTGATTTGTAATGTGATGTCAAGTGATGTGACTATTGATTGGTACATGTGCTAGATGTCTTGTTCCTAGTGCGTCGGTACTAACAGTCAGTGTCTCGTAAGACAGTTTATGGCCTCTGTCTATTTTGCAGGCGTAATTGAGGGCGATTACAATGCTTTCAAGAGGGGGGTATGTCACAAATGGGTGACGTGGCATGGCCTTGGACACACTCACAGAGTGGGGCAGAAGACCGGACATACACCCAGACTGACGGCAGTGACACGTGGCAGCTATACGGCAGGCTTGGATTTTCCGCCGCAAGTCCTGCTTACATGCTGACGTGGTAGGTGTACGGATTTCCGCTTTTTACAGTGATGTTGTACGGAATTTCTGCTTTTACGCTGGCTGATTTTGAAGCTTTTGGATCAATTGCTTTATTTTGAAAGAGCTTTTAAAAGAGACTTCTTTTGGGGCTCTGCTTTTGGGCATCCCTTGTAACCTATAAATAAGTGGGCAAGACCCTCACTTCTCAGAGCATCTGGACGCAGAGTTTGAGAGTGAGAACCCTCCCACTCTCTTGTAGTTTGAACACAGCTTAATACCAAAAGAAATACCGAAAGGGGCGCCAATCTTTGGGGCCAATACCTCTAGGCACGGAATTCGGCTGGGTCGTGTCGAATCAAGTGTGAATTGTGTACTGTCTTGAAGTGAATCTTTGCTGTGTCGCGGTAGAATCTTGACTTGGTGTGTCCAAGTTTTATATAGCCAGGCAACGTTTCAAAACGCATGGGAGAGAGCACCACCGACAGGAGCAAAGGGAACAGGGCGCCGCCGACAGCAGAGGGGAAAGTACACGGGCAAGCTAGAGAAAACGCTGGCGTTTTGATATGCCACTGCAAAGGGTGGTGGATGCTGACAATGAGATCTCTTCCTCTTCTCTTTACTTTGCAGCTGCGCCTCCACTAAGATTCTTCATGCAGGAGCTACACCAAGCTCTGATATCATGTCAAAGTGTTGACGATGCGGAAGCGTAGAGACCAAAGAGAGAGAGAGAGAGAGAGAGAGAGAGAGAGAGAGAGAGAGAGAGAGAGAGAGAGAGAGAGAGAGAGAGAGTCTCCTAAACCAACCAACCTTGGCAATGAATAATTGAAGTGTATACAATGGAGGCAAGGGGTTGCTTATATAGCAATCCCAGTAAATTGCCCTACCCAAGACTTTGACAAAGAAGTAAAATAAATATCTAAAAGCCAAACTAAATAATGGGATCACATTAGGCAGTTCACTGGAGATGCCAAAACTTTAATACCCTTGGACACCTATATATTGGGCCAGGGGATACACACTTCCACACCTCATCACACAGAGATCATCTGGTCATTGTGTATTGGGTCTCCTGCTCATGATAGTCATTGGGGGACTGATCGCCCCCTCTTCACCATATCTCTAGCGTTTGTGGTCTCTCTCTCTCTCTCTCTCTCTCTCTCTCTCTCTCTCTCTCTCTCTCTCTCTCTCTCTCGCTTCCGCACACGTGCACACACATTGAATGAGTCTGTTTAAATGTTATGGTCATGTGAAGGGTCAGCGTCTTGTCATATTGTTTGATTCATGCAGTATGCATAATGTGATTAGTGACTCTCTTGTAGAAAGAGTCCGCTTGGAGGTTAGCCTGACAACTCCTCTCGAGGTGTTTGATATGGACTCTCTCATTACACAAGAGTGCCTCAATGTGTTATTCACTCTTCAGTAAGCTTCCTTCCGTAGAAGATTTGTTGTGTCTTCTCTTTTAAGATGTGATATGATTTTGGACATTTGATGGTTTCGTGAACATAACCCTCTCATTGATTCGGCAAACAATACGCTGACTCTAAATGCCAAAAGTGACTCCCATGATCGTGCGTGGTGAGGAGGGTTTTCATTCTTTACCTCTCTTTTCTCATGTGCATGCTCAAGCGTGAATTACGAAGTGGAGAGCAAGCGGCATTCATTTATGCCTCTCCAATCACTCAGAACCTCAAGGCTCCAGAAAGGTATTCAGGTTTGTTTACCAAGCATGAGCACCTCTTTTTGCAGGATGATCTTTCACCCCGTCTCCCTCCCGAGTGGCCGGAAGACATCGCATAGAACTCACGGAGGGTGTCACAAGACGGGCACCGCGTGCCAATAGAAAAGAACAAATTGAAACAGACTTTTAGCACTTCAATAACAACTGAATTGAGAGAGAGAGAGACGACACGCGACACAGAGTGGCGGAATTCCACCCCAGAGAGTATTGGCCCCAAACCTTGGCGCCCCTTTCGGTATTTCTTTATATTGCATCTATCACAAGACGGGCACCACATGCCAATAGAAAAAAACAGACCGAACAAACTTTTAGCACTTTCATAACAATTGAATTGAAAGAGAGAGACGACACGCTACACGGAGTTGCAGAATTCCACCCCAGAGAGTAATGGCCCCAAACCTTGGCGCCCCTTTCGGTATTTCTTTATATTGCATCAATACAGTACAAGCCGGTACTCCAGACTCTGCACCTTCTCCAAGAAGCATGCCAGAGAATGAGCCCTAACCTCATATTTAAAGGCCCTTGGCCTAAAAAGCAGTTTACATGAAAAGCTTTCAAACTCAAAAGCTTTTGGTCCAAAAAGCAATGCTAAAAGTTACCAGCGTAATTTACGGAAAGCCGTACAACTTGCCACGTCATTAGCTAGCACAAATGCGGAAATCCGTACAGCTTGCCACGTCATCATGTCAGCGCAATTTTCGAAAACTACCACATCATCAGTCTGTTACATCTCCCCTTCTTGAAAGAGAGTAATCGTCCGTGATTACAATATATCTGCAAAACAACTCAAGTTAGCTCAAGAATTTCCAAGGGACATTTCGAGAGACAATCAGTTTGCTCTTTTTATTAAGGAGTTAGCTTCTCCTTTCTGCTCTTTTGATCAAGAAGTTAGCTTCTCCTTTCAGCTGTTTTGATCAAAAGCTTCTCCTTTTTGCTCTTTTGATCAAGGAGTTAGCTTCTCCTTTCGTCCAGATCGGAACTCTTGATGTTCCGGCGTAGTAAAATTAGCCATCACACCCAGACTGTACTGATCTTCCACTGATCACCCATGCAATCTCATCCAATTAGGAATATTCAGTAATTGGCACATCACAATGCAACACAAATGCTCACATATGCATGTTACAAGACATAGAAACATAAAACCGCGGATGAACACTCCTCCCGCATAACCTAACAAGGTCCGGGTCGGGAGATATTCAATGACTCCCTCATCACTCCTCCCGCATAACCTAAAAAGGTCCAGGCCGGGAGATATAGAGGCCTTTTACAACCAAACGCCCCCCAAATTGCAGCCTGCGTCGTTTGGAGGTGCTGAGAGTAACCACTGCTCAGACTTCTTAATACTTCTCCCGCATAACCATCCAGGTCCGGGCCGGGAGTCACAACAACAATACTCCCCCGTAAATAACCACAAGGGTCTGCGCCATGAGTAAAACAAAACAACACTTTTTAATCATTCAATACCCCCCGCAAATAACCACAAGGGTCCGGGCCATGAGTATGAACAACCATTCTCAAACATAATTTCTCACTACTTCACTCGGGAGTAAAATCACCAATCATTGAAACCAGTATTAAAACCAAAGTCAAACAATTCAAATCGACACCAAGACAGGTTCAAAACAGATACCATTCATTTCAAACAACTTCCAAACAGGATTACCAAATAAGTTCTCGAACAGATTTGAAATTTAAAAAGCAATCTCGACATCAGTCGAGCTCGAAAAGTCGACCGACTTTCCATCTTGAAACCTGTACAAAAAATTAGGGTTAGGTTCCTTCCAAGAGGTCATAGCCGAGCATAGCATGGTCCATTTGCTCTTGGACAGACAGTGTTCGTCTGGCGGCGATGGTAGTCCCAAGACATAACAATCGCACTGAACCTCCAAGGTTATCAATTCAAGAAGAGACATCTACTGAGAGATGTCGAGAAATTTCAAGATATAATCTGCTAGGGTTTCCATGGCAAACATTTCAAGATTCCCTTCTCTGCCAAAAGTTACACTCCGGAGGAAGATGTCAGGAACCATATAGCTTCGGGCAATTATTTTCTTGAAAGCTTGCCAAGTCCTTGGAAGTGTGCGGCTTGGTAGCTATAGACATCAACATGTGCATGGCACTGCCTCTGAGAAAACAGCAGCTCGAAACAAATCTTGGATCCTTCTCTTGCAAGTGATCTCTTATGGCTTATGCCTTGTAGGACGAGCGGTGAAGACGGGAGTGCGCCTGATGTGCGATGAAGTAAGGGTGGGAGTGGTTAAAGGCCCTTGGCCTAAAAAGCAGTTTACATGAAAAGCTTTCAAACTCAAAAGCTTCTGGTCCAAAAAGCAATGCCAAAAGCTACCAGCGTAATTTGCGAAAATCCGTACAGCCTGACACGTCATCAGCCAACGCAAAATGCGGAAATTCGTACAGCCTGCCACGTCATCATGGTAGCGTAATTTTCGGAAACTGCCACGTCATCAGTTTGTTACAGCATCAACACAGTACCCGTTACTCTGGACTCTGCACCTTCTCCAGGAAGCATGCCAGAGAATGAGCCCTAACCTCATATTTAAAGGTCCTTGGCCTAAAAAGCAATTCCAGTGAAAAGCCTTTAAACTCATTAGCATCTGGTTTAAAAACAAAGCCAAAAAGCTGCCAGTGCAATTTACGAAAATCCATACAGCCTGCCACGTCATCAGGCAGCGCAAAACGCGGAAATCCGTACAGCCTGCCACATCATCATGCGAGCGTAATTTTTGGAAATTTGCCATATCATCAGTTTTCGCGTGTGTGCGGGTCCTGCTTTATTTTAATTGTTTATGTCACTTGGGGCCCCATCTAATGGGGTCCCCATAAGTTGGTAGGACTTCTTCTTCTGTTACTTGTTCTTCTTAGGGTTTAGGCCCCTCGGCCGACTTCTGCAAGTTGGCTGCATTCTTCAGGGCTTTGACACGTCAACAGTTTGTTACAGAGGGGGCACAACCAGTCAGCAAGGCTCTCTACCGCTTGAACAAGACTCAAGAAGAAGAGTTAGAGCGGCAACTCACGGAGTTGGTGGCCAGAGGATTCATATACCCTAGTGTAGGTCCTTTTGCTGCTCCTATTTTACTTGTTCGCAAGAAGGATGGTTCGTCTCGTTTGTGTGTTGATTACAGGGCTTTGAAAAAGATAACCGTCAAGAACAATTTCCGATGCTTCACATTGAGTATATCCTCGATAGGCTCAACGGGGCAAAGGTTTTCAGCAAAATCAACCTCAAAAGTGGATACCATCAAGTAAGGGTATGTAAAGGCGATATCTACAAGATCGCCTTTTGCATAGAGCAAAGGCAATGGGAATATGTAGTTATGGCTATTGGATTGACAGGTGCCGTGGGTACATTCAACCGTCTCATGGTCGGTCGTTTTGGAGATATGATCGGCGTATGTGTGTTTATCTTTCTTGATGACATTCTCATATTCTTTGCATCGTGGGAACAATATAAAAAAGATGTAGAAAAGGTTTTAGTCCGTTTGGATAAGTTTTAGCTGTACATTGAAGCTAAGAAGTCGAATTTTTTCTAACTGAAGTTACTTATTTGGGTTATATCATTTCTGCAAAAGGTGTCAAGCTTGATCTTGCAAACGTAGAACAGGTTCGTAATTGGGATTTTGCGCATAGAGAATTTTGCATGCATTGTTGCATCCATGACTGATGTTTCGAAAGGGATAAAAACTCGTCGACAACGCGTTGTTTTGCCCGAGGCAGCCGTTGAGGCTTTCGTAGCTCTCAAGGTTGCTGTGACCGAAGCGCCGCGTCTCGTCTTTGCCTCTAGGGATGGCCCCTTTGAGGTATGGACGGATGCGAGCAATGTCGCCATAGGTGCTGTGCTTCAACATCATAGTCGTCCAATTGCATTTCTAAGTTGGAGGAATTATTCAGTTTATGACAAAGAACTTCTGTCTGTCATTCACCCTCTCAAGTATTGGAAGCATTTTCTGTATGGTAGAGAGTTCACAGTTCGCACACATCATCAAGCCCTCAAGCCGCTCCAGTCTATGCCTAATGTACATTGGAGTGATCGCCAAGCACGGTGGTCACGGTATTTTAAAGCAATTTGATGGTTTGATCGAGTATGTGACTGGTAAAGCTAACCTTGTTGCAAATGCGTTAAGTCGCAAAGGAAAGATTTTGGCTCTTGAGTCAAGATCCACAGTTTCTATTCAGGTTGTCTCTTTCGATAGCATGAAGAATCAGGATGCAGATTCCGAGTTTGGTAAGCAATGGTTGCAGGGTCTTGCTTTCCAAGGGCCCAACAACTATCTCATTTGTGAAGGTTTGTTGTATTTTCGTCACCGTCAATGTGTGTTGCCCTCTTTCAGGACAACATATTGCACGATACTCATGACTTTCTCACAGATGGGCACATGGGAATGAACAACATTTTGGAAAAAATAGAAAGATTCTTTATTGGCCTAAAATGCGAAAAGATGTGTTTCGTTATATCACACAGTGCACCATCTGTCAGAAGGTAAAAGCCCTTAGGGGTAGGTAGCAGGGTCTCTTGATGTGTTTGCCTATTCCCGAAGGACTTGCAGATCACCCCTAGCGTTTTGCAACTTGTAGATCAGCCCAGCGTTTTCAGTCTCCCGCAGTCTGAACCAGCAAAGCATGCCAGTGGTTTTCGTTTTCAGCCATCGACACTTGCAGATCAGCCCATAGCCTCGTAGATCTCACCCTTCTCGCAACAAATCTTCATCATCCCTTCAGTTCAGCCAGCGTTTCCAATTCAGCCCGCGGATTTCGGATTTCAGCACCTAGCGTTTTGCTAGTTGTCATCGCCGTCATCACCATCGTCGTCGTCGTCGTCGTCGTCGCCGACATAGTCCCAGTTCCCCGCAACAGATCAGCCCTTCCAGATTTCAGCATATCAGCCCTAGCGTTTTCAGTTTTCAGCCCGTCCTCGTCGTCGCCATCATTGTCGTAGACATTGTCGGCAAGTCCATTGCATGTAGTCCATTGTACCAGATTTGTGCAATCGGAAGCATAGACCTCTCTCACCATAGAGAGGGGGGCCCTTTGAAAGCCCAAAGAATTACAACAATTCAGTGGCGATTGCGTGATCAGAAAGCAGGAAGATTAAGGAGAAGATCAAGCAGGAAGTAAGCCCTCATGCTGTCCATGACGAGAATCATGTGATTTGTTTGCGATCATTGTACTTGCACTCTCTCTCTAAGAAGAACGAAAAGCTCTCCCTTCCTATATAAAAGGAACCCTTGAGCACAGCTCAAAGCATTGATCCTCAGCACTATCAACATGCACTTCCGCTGCACCTTACATTCACTTTTATAACTTGTAGCAACTTATAGGTCCTGTCCGATGGGTTAAAAGGACTAAAGGCTAGAAGGGAGCGTAAAAAGGGTTGATGTACGGACCCGCGATTCACGCTGCTGATGTGGTTGACCATACGCATTTCTGCGAATTATCATTTACGCTGTTGACCTGGCACTTGTAAGATTTCCGGGATTTACGTTGGCTGCTGGAGTGCTAGCTTTTGGGATCCAGATGCTTTTAGACTTGAAGCTCTTCATGTACATTGTGTTTGGACCAAGGCACTATAAATAAAGTGCCAGGGCCTCAATCTTAGGGAGATACGCTTGGAAACATTGCTGAGACGAGGACACTCGGACATTGTACTTTGTGAAGCATTAATAATAAGGAAATACCGAAAGGGACGTTAGTCTTTGGGGCCAATCTCTTTGGGCGTGGAACTTTGCCGTCCCGGTCGTCTCTGTCTCAGTTTTGTTCAGTTCTTTTAGTTTACTCACTTGTGTTGTGGTAGATTCCCGACTTGGAGTGTCCAAGTTTGTTATAGTATGTCACAAAGTGATGACGTGGCCTTTCCAACTAAAGAGGTTCTATTTAAAGCGCCCAAAAGGACCAAACTGACGAGGACTAGTTCCAGTGGCCAAATGTGATGATGTGGTTGACCGTATGGACATCCTTGAAATCACGCCGTGAATCATGGAGGTTGTACGAAAATCCCGGATTTTATGATAATAGGTTTTTGGTGCTAGCAATTTTATTTTATGCTTTTTGGGCCTAGGGCTTTCAAATATGAGCCTTGTAGGACCTCTTTCGCATTTGGGTGTGTGCAGATTGTAGAGTAGGATCTCCTCGATAGTTGTACCTTTGTCAGAGCGATATAAAAGAAATTTCGAAAGGGGCGCCAAGTTTTCGGGGCCAGTGCATTTGGGAGTGGAACTCCGCCACTCCATGTCTACCTTGTGGATTCTTCTCTCTCTCTCTCTCTCTCTCTCTCTCTCTCTCTCTCTCTCTCTCTCTCTCTCTCTCATCGACTTTGCACCTTATGCCCTCGTCAAGTGCGAGAGAGCGAGTACCACACACTACTTGAGTGCTCAGCTTTTGACCACATTAGGTCCTCTTTTCCCCATATATTCAGCCATGAGCTCTCCCTACATACCTTCCTCTCCCAACCACAATGTGAACTCTCTATTGCGACGCTCATTTCAGCCATTTTTGAGCATCAAGAGTCACTTATGACCTCCACTCACACCACGTGACATGTTCATTTGGTCCCATAGGCCATATTTGACCTCCGAGGACGATAATGGAACTCTCTCTCTCTCTCTCTCTCTCTCTCTCTCTCTCTCTCTCTCTCTCTGTGTGTGTTCAGTTGTGCTAGAAGTGCTAAAGTTTGTTCCAGTTTTGTTCGTTTCAACTCGCACGTGGTGCCCTTCGGTTACAGAGGGCGTGTCAGATGGGCCCTCTTACCCCCAAGTCAGCTTCTTAAGAAATGTGGCCAACTGCAAAAGTGGCCGTGGGAAGCATTTTCATGGGGTTTGAATGCTGACGGTCAACATCAAACGTGGACGCACTACCAGCTGGCCATTTTCAATCGATGAGTAGGGGCAGCCTACTTTTCTTAAACCAAGTGTGACCCCTCTACGGCTGTCAACAAGGAAGAGGTACGAGACTTGGGCACCTGCCCTAGTGTGACAGGGCCTTAGTATTGGACTATTCCTATCAGCTAGAGAGCTCATTGTACGCTGTTTGTATTATTCAATAAAGTAATTCCACCAAGGATGTTTGTTAAGGGGCCTATCTTAAGCTACACCTTCAAAGAGTTGTGAGAGGCACATGAAAAAGCTCTTCATTCTTTTTGTTTCAGTACTCAAGAGCACAAATATTGAAGCTGCCTTTATATCAGATAATCTTGCAAACAGGACAATTGCAATTGCTCTGATGAATCTGTTTGTTCGCACCAAAGCTAGCAAAGACTGTAGGAACTTAGAAGCTGTTAGGGTTTGGGTAGTAGAATTTACACTAATTAGCAATGCTTAGAAAGTAGGACCTAATTGAAATCAGGTTTTCTGTATGATGATTTTAAGGCAGATCAAGAATAGGGTATATGCTACTTTTTCTTCCTTGTGTTTTCTGACATTCATTCTCCTCCATTGATTTTCCATGTTCAGATCTCAAGGAGGAAAATTCATCCTTCGGATTGAGGACACTGATTTAGAGAGGTCAACTCGTGAATCAGAAGAAGCGGTGTTGCGCGACCTTACATGGCTTGGGCTGGAGTGGGATGAAGGTTAGTGGGTATTCACTCAAATTTTGTTTGTATATTGCATATACTTCACCAAATATAGGACCGTGTAAATTTGCTTAGTCACCTATCTCAACTAGTTGATCATTTATTCATCAAATTTTTTTCGTTGGCTTTAGAAGCTATGGGCAGATAAACAGCTGTATGCTCTTTGTGATTAGGTCCAAACAAGGATGGGGGTGTGGGTCCCTACCGGCAGTCAGAGAGGACTAGCCTTTATCTGAAGTATGCAGAGCAATTAGTGGAATCAGGTCATGCATACAAGTGCTTTTGCACTGATGAGGCAAGACTTTCTGCATGTTTACGTTTCTCTTATACCTTCCGTTTGCTGAAGGCTGTGAAGCTGTGCGTGTGTTTTTAGTTCGAGGAGGGTGAATCTTGGGAAACTCAGTAGTAGGATGTGAGCAAGATGCTCTTCCATCTTGTATTCTATGAAACTTCTCATCTCCTATGGTTGCAATCTTCTTATGATGTGCATCAGGAGCTTGAAGCCATGCGTGAGGAAGCCAAAGCCAAGAACCTGCCCCCAAAGTATAGTGGCAAGTGGGCAAAAGCCAACAAGGATGAAGTTGAGGCTGAACTAGCTAAAGGTAAACCTTATACATATCGGTTTCGCGTTGCAGATGAGGGCAGTGTGAAAATCAATGATTTGATTCGGGGAGAGGTATGTTTCAGACATTTTAAGCAGTTTACAACCACCTGTTTAATGAAATCTATCTCTGGTTGCGCTCATCGCCGCTACTTCTGATAATCTTTTAAGGTAGTATGGGCTCTGGATACTCTTGGGGATTTTATTATATTAAGAAGCAATGGACAACCGGTCTACAACTTCTGTGTGGCTGTTGATGATGCGACTATGCAAATTTCTCATGTTATTAGGTAATAAGGTTAATAATAACCAGTCCCTTTGCTACGATGCCTTTGATTTGGATGCTTCTTACAGTGTATTTTGTCAAAACCAACTTCACTCACTAAACAGATTGTTCCAAATAAACCTCTCTTTGATTTGATGATGTTAGTTATTCACTTCCAACCTAGGTCGGTTTATATTCTCACCATTTTGTTGTTTTATTTAGGGCAGAAGAACACCTCCCCAACACTTTACGCCAGGCGCTCATATATCAAGTAAGTCTGTCTTTTAAGAATGAAAATGTGGCTTAACTCTCACCATGCATGTGTGGATCGCAAGGCTACATTAATTATACCAAAGCACAACCTATGTTACAAAAGCTTGGGCATAGGTGGTCAGTACAATAATTTAAGACACAAATAAAGCTGGTACAACCATTGAAGAACCAAGGCTTTACGGACAAATGAAGGCTACAAACTGAGAAAAAACCTCTTCTTCAGGTGGTTTAAAAAATCCCTTGACAACATACAAAACAAGTGTAAAAGGGCAACAAGAAAGGTTCTGAAAGATGGTCCCTAAGAAGATCTGAACAGAGGTACCATAACCCACAAAAACTAGGAAGACCAGCCCCAAGATGAGAAAAATTGTTATGCCAAGGGATACAAAGCTGTGCTATAGCTTGCCAGGATGAGAGAGAAGAAGAACTAGGTAGACAGAAATGAAATGAAATGAAATGTAATAATTAACTTCTTCAAAAGGCCAAAATGACCTATGAGACCAAAAGGTTACATTTGGTGAATCTAATACCAGGTCTGGGTACAAAAAGTACAAAGAGCTGAAAAGAAAATAGTGGGTAGGGGTGGGGTGAAAGCTGATACACGGGGAATACAAAGGGGTGAGCTGATACAATGGAGCTCTCTGACAGTCGAGGCATCATATACATATACATCAGTATCCAAAATCAATGTCCTCCAAGGTAGGCACTCTGTCGGGACGGCTCCTATGTCACGCCAGTATGGTATGGATCCTCTGTCGCAGTCTGCGTCGATGTTGAGAGGGCCCCCTCATCCGTGGGTGATGGGACCTCAATAGAGAGTGGACAGCGGAGACCATGCACATTTCATGTACACTAGCAAGACATTTCATACATTTGACACATCAATGCTGCAAAATACAGAACATCTCAAGGGTCAAGACTTTGACTCCATTATTACCAAATGTTGTACTATTGGATATAGAGAAATGCACACTAGCAAAGTCTAGGTAGTGACACACGTCTTTGTCTCATGAAAGTAACAGAATTTGCAAGATATCTGTTGTCCAACTCAAAGAGAGTCTACATTGTACTATGTACACATGTGAACTTCCAATCTTAACGCCGTCATCAAGGTCATTACGCTTTCTATGGTTGAGCCAGACAACCTCATTAGCATGTCCTCAGGCAGGGTGAACACGTAGACGAATACTCTCGTGTTGTCTTTTTGGATCTGTAGTAGCAGGGTGTTCGAATGGGATACTACAGGCTCGACTCTCGAGGTTGGGGCTCGGGGACGCGGTGATCCAAGAGGCACATTGTCTAGCTCTCTTTGCAACTATCTTCTGTCTTCAAAGCATTGAATGAAATGTTGCATTCTATAAGCAGGAGTCTCCATCTATGCAACCTATTTTCAATCCTCATCCGCACCTTGCACACCTTGAGAAGCACAAGGTGCCTAGGAGAGAGGACCTGGAAGGCTTATGGAAGCAGGGCGACCCTCAAACTAGCAAAGTATGCAAAGAAAGTGGACCCCCTATCTAGCAAAGCATGCAGGAAAGGACACTTGTTGATACATGCAAGTCAACTGGAGTCTATGCATGGCAAGTAGAGTCCATGCATGGCAGGTGGCAGTTCATGCAAGCCAATTGGAGTGCATGCATGGCAGGTGGACACACATGCAAGGCAGGTGCACCAAGCGACCATACATCAATTGGGTGACTCATCTGCAGCTAGAAAAGGGCATTTTCAGCCACGGCGCTTCCACTCACAGACACTGCTAGCCAGGCAGGAGACCACATGTCCACCTTGCTCAGTTTAAACTCAGATAGAAGAGGAAAGTGTAGACATTTGGCACATTTGTTATGTTTAAACTTTAAAGAGACACACACACCCATCTCTATTTAAAGGGCTAGATAGCCGGTTGTACTGGTCTTTGGCGCACACACTCGCCCGGTCCGTTGTCTTATAAGCAAGTTGCCATCTCGAGTCTCTCAAGACTATTGTACTGTCACCGGCGTGTGACTACTATCTATCCTTTTTGTTGATTTCTTTCTTATTATCTATTTACTTTCACTTTTTGGAAACACCCCTCGGGAAATCTAACTGCCCTACATTGCATAGCTAGTGTGGAACTGTCCAGAGGGAGTCCAGGCCTGAGGGCAAGAGAGCACTAAGGTTGGACAAGGACTATGGTTAGCCAAGTGGGGTCATTGACTAGCCAAAGTGGAATCCTTTGCTACAGAGGCTACATTTGAGTTTTGGATGTGGCCGCAGTGTACAAAGAGGGTCGGATGACCTAGACAGATACAATGGCAGCATCTCCTAAAATTTAGGGAACTGCTATTTTGGGACCTGAAAATGTGTTGGCGTCATTACCTCCGGAATGACAAGGAGAACATTTTCTTACTCTGCCGTGAAGTCAACTGGGCAACCGGTTGGGAGATTTTTAGGCGGCAAACCCGAAACGGGAAAATGCTTGTAAATGTGCCAAGTGGCACATTCTGGTGCAGTTTCTAATGCAAGAGAGAGTTGGCGCTGAATTTGAAGGGAGGAGGGGCTGTTTTGCAGAAATTGTCACAGGTTAAGAGCTATGGAGTGCTTGCTTTCCCTCTTATGTACAGTGCGGTGCTAGGAGTGATGCCCTGCACGCTACGCACTGCCCTCTCTCTCCCCTTTGGGAGTATGTTATGCCCCTCTAGTGGGCTCTTCATTTGACCAATGTACAGTTGTGTGGGTTCATGCGCGATTGCCGAGGCAAGAGCCTCTTGCACAGGTACTGGATTAGCTAGCGGCTAATCCCCCCGCAGGAACATGTGAATTCGGAGAGGTTTCACGTCAGAAATCTCGTCTGATTCAAAGGGCAAGTAGCCCTACAGGTGCGGGAGCTTGAGGACTTGCTACGGATGCGACCGGCACGTGAAACGGAGCCCGAAACAGTGAATTACAGCCTGCTGTGTATTTTTGCAAGTTTAGGGTTTTGGCCCTAAACGGACCCTAATACCCCCAGGAGGTTCGGGGAGGCAAGGGGACCGCTGTATAGGTGATCTGGCGCATTTTCAGGGATGAAAATAGAGAATTCAGCGTGCTGCAGATTCTCGCCAGGTTTTGCAAAGTGCCCGTATGCGTCGGGAAAGTCAGTCAATGCATGGGAATACTGACTGTGAAGGGTCCTAGTACAGTTATGTTGCCGAAATCAGGCCGGAACAGTTGAAATTCAGCCAAGTTTGTGCGGGGCAGCTTGTAGGAATCCACAACATTTATTCCCTCTTTTGAACAATAAAGAAATACGGAAAGGGGCGCCTAAGTTAGGGGCCAATCTGGTGTCGGCCTTCTCATACAGGTGCATTCTAGCATCTGTATCCCATTCCCCTCTCTTGTGTCACTATAGCGCAGGTATAATAGATGACTACTAATGGGTGAAAGCTAAATCAAGGTTTGAAGTAAAGTCTACCGTCCTTTTTGGATTTAACAGGCCGGTTTCATGGTTCCATCGACGGGATTAAATCACTTTTTCCCATAGAAGTGAGCCTTGGTCAGTTTTGGGCTTGAAGACACAGGGGATCATAGACCAGACACAGGGAATTGCAATTATGGCTGACAGACCAGATGATGTGACTTAAGAGGTTTCCTCTTCACAGGGTCAACAGACACATGAAGTGGGTGAGTCCTCAAGACCACCACAGACAGATGACGATATATTCAGGACCCAGTTGGCTACTGCTGTGGCTATGTTCACACAAGTAATGCAGAATCCGAGGTTTTTAGCCTTTGTGCAACCTCCTGTTCCGTCTCAGCAAGTTGGGCCACTGGATCATATTCAAAAGCCTGTTAAGGCTCGAGCACAGGTGATTCATACCGCACAGTCAATGGAAACACCTGTACACTTGACGGAGAACATGCAGTCTCCACAACCTGTGCCTAAGGTGCAAGAACAGGTGGCTGAGATGCCAGTCTTTCAAGCTGTACCAGTTCAGCCCGCCACCTTTCAGCAGCCTATAGCTGGTTCTAATGGGCAGGGAAGCAACCTACAGGCTATGCAGCAGGTCTTCCCACCACCTTCAGTACACCCTGGCTATTTTGGAGGTGGATCGGTATTTCAGAGCATGGCTGGTCATGCACTTGGAAATCAGTTTTACACGCCAGGAACAGTGTTCGGGGGTGCTCAAACGATGATGCCTAACCCCATGTATGGTGTCACGGGCATTCTACCAGGATTTCAGAGCACTCAGGGCCAATTTGGGATGCCACAGGCAAATTTTGGTATGGCTGGAATTACAAATCAGCAGCCAAGTATGGCGTTTCCAGGTCAAGATAATGGCGGCCAAGGAACACAGATGAACCCTAATAGTGTTCCCATGTTTCAGTCACTTCCATATGACAATTTAACGCCGCTGGAGAGGCCAACTCCGTACAAAGAGGGTGGCAAAGGTGTGTCATTCACGACCTTTACAGGGTTTGATGACAGGTCGAAGGCTCTCTCATTCCTCCAGCAGTTTGACAAGGCCTATGCAGGGGGAAACTTTACAGAGGCTTCAAAGGTCTGCAAGGCAGCCACTTTCTTGACAGGGAATGCGGGACAATGGTGGACAACTTTATTGCTTCAAGGGCAAGCTCCGTCCACATGGATTTACTTCAAGCAGATTTTTGCAGCAGCATGGTTATCTGATGACTTTGAAGCAGATGTCATGACAGAATGGCACCAGCTTAATGCTGCCACTTGCAAGAATCTGGATGACTACAATGTGAATTTTTGGAAAGCTAATCGAGATAGCAAACATTGGCAATGGTTTGCTCAAGGGAGAAGATTGTGAATTTAACACTGGCGTCAAGGCAGGATCAGGCAAGAAAAATTCAGCCAAGAAGCACGTTCCCAATGAGGCTCCTAAAGGGACTCAGGAGTCAGCCAACACAGGGAAAGATAAAGCTACGACTGAATCAGAAAAGGGACCAGCGAAGAAATGGAAAAGACGTTTTCCTCGTAAGTCAGAAGAGCAAAAGAAGGTCTTGAGGACAGAGAACAAATGCTTTATTTGTGAGCAGCCTGCCACATTGCTTACAATTGTCCTACAAAGAAAAGGCCAGCTGATTCTGATGACAAGGAAGACAAGAAAGGAAAGAAGCCCATGGCTGGTCTAGTGCCAGATATGGTGGGCGACAAGCCAAATTCAGATGCAAGTGAGCTTCTCAGAGCATGGGGAAAGGTCAGGGATCAAACAGTGCTTATCTTCTTTGATCCAGGTGCCAAAGCCAACTTCATTTCCCCAGAATTGGCTTCAAAGTTGGGAATCAGGCTTGAAGAGATGGGGTATACAGCAGAGGTAGGTTTGGCATGTCCTGGCCATACAGAGGCTGTGACACCCATCATTGGAAAGTTGCGTCTACATATCCAGTCCTATGTAGATGCTGAAGAATTTTACATCATGCCACTGGACGGATGTGATGTGTTGTTAGGTATTCCTTGGTTGTTTCGTGTACAGGGAATCATGGATGCCTACAACAAAAAGATCACTGTACAGAGCAGGGGAAAGACTCACATTCTGGATGTAAAGCTTAAAGGGGAGTCTATTCCCACTGTATCAGCTTCTGCTATTACTTCTGTAATGAAAAACCATCTTTCTGCGTACTTGGTTTTTGCAGGTGAAGTGTCAGATTGTGATGAATCAAATTTATCTATGCTAGATAAAAAAAGGTCAATGTTTTTACAACAGTACAGTGATTGTTTTTCCGATTCATTACCGTCTCAATTACTGCCAGAGAGACCCGAGGACCATGCGATAGATTTGGTGCCAGGCAGTAGCCCACCAAATAAGCCTCCGTACAGGGTTAGTGCGGCTCAGCAGAAAGAGATAATGGGCCAAGTACACGAGCTGTTAGAAAAGGGGCTGATTCAGCCCAGTTCATCTCCATTCTGCTCTCCAGTGTTCTTGGTGCAGAAAAAGGATGGCTCATGGCGTATGTGCATAGACTACCGTGCACTGAACAAGAATACCATCAAGAATAGGTTCCCTATACCTAGAATTGATGACATTATGGACAAATTAGAAGGAGCAGCTATGTTTAGCAGGATAGATCTAAAGAGTGGGTACCATCAGATCCGCATTAGATCAGAGGATGTGCACAAGACTTCTCTTAGAACGACGTTTGGCGTTTACGAATTTTTAGTGATGCCCTTTGGTCTCACAAATGCTCCTGCTACGTTCAATAGGATGATGGACATAATTTTCCGTCCACACCAACAGTTTGTTTGTACATTCTTTTATGACATGATAGTCTACTCAAAGAATGAAGAGGAGCATAGGCGTCACTTGGCCATTGTGTTCAAAGAGTTACGCAGTCATAGGTTGCTCATCAATGCAAAGAAAAGTGAATTTTTTCTGGAAGAGATTCATTTTCTCGGACACATTGTCTCAAAGGATGGTGTCAGAATGGATCCTGCAAAAGTTGAAGCGATCAAGTCATGGCCAAATTTAAAGACGGTGCACGATGTCCGAAGTTTCTTCGGACTATGCTCTTATTACAGAAGGTTTATCCGAAATTTCGCTGAGATTGCTTCACCATTACATGCTCTTCAAAAGAAGGCAGTCACCTTTATATGGACACAGAAAGAGATTTCAGCTTTTAATCTCTTAAAGGAAAAGATGACTTCAGATCCAGTCATTGTGTTGCCAGATCTTAGGAAGTCATTTGTGGTCCAGTGCGACGCCTGTGGTAGTAGCATTGGTGCAGTGCTAATGCAAGATGGCAGGGTAGTAGCCTATGAGATCAGAATTTTGCAAGGGCCAGAGATGACCATGCAGGTCTATGAGAAAGAGTTACTGGCTGTGATTCATGCGCTCTTAAGTTGGAAACACTACCTGCTAGGTGCAGATTTCGTTGTCCAATCGGACCATCAGACCTTGCCATACTTCTTGACACAGACAAAGTCATCTGAGAAGCATATGCGATGGGCAAATATCTTGTCCATGTTCCACTTTCAGATTGTGCATGTGGAAGGCAAGAAGAACGTTGTGGCTGATGCCTTGTCTAGGAAGCCACAAATTTCAGCTGTGTCAATTTCTTATCATCATGAACTTGATGATATGAGAGAACAGTATGAAAATGATGAAGATTTTGCAAGGGTCTTCGAGCAGCTAATGCAAGGACAACGTCATGAACACTATCTTCTCAAAGATGGGTTCATGATGATGCATGGCAGATTGTGTGTCACAAAGCCATTGCGACGCAAAGTTATGGAAGAGAGTCATGTCCCACCGTATGCAGGGCATCGTGGTATTGATGCTACAGTTAAAGCGGTTGAGACATTCTTCTATTGGCATACATTGAGAAGGGATGTAGATGCCTTTGTGCGATAATGCCTAATTTGCTAGAAGGTCAAGTTTGACAGGCAAAAGGCACCAGGGTTATTGCAACCACTACCTATTCCAGATAAACCATGGGAAAGTATTGCTATGGATTTTATCTTTGATCTTCCGAGAACGCAGACAGGAAACGATGGTATTTGGACGATTATTTGCAGATTCAGCAAACAGGCTCATTTTATTCTTGTCAGGAAGCCAGATCAGATGGCACGCTTGTTTATGAGAAATATTTTCAAGTATCATGGCATGCCACAGTCGATTGTTAGCGACCGTGATCCACGCATGACAAGTTTGTTCTGGAGAGCCTTGTTTGAGAATATGGGCACAACGCTCAAATTCTCTTCGTCATTTCATCCTCAAACAGATGGGCAGTCAGAAGAGGCAAATTCTACTGTCGTAGATTTGCTGAAGTGTTATGTGTTAGAGCATAAAGGAAAGTAGGAGCAGTATTTGCCATTGGTGGAGTATGCATACAATAATACAGTGCATTCATCAACTGGCAGATAAGTATGTTCAGGACATGGATGAAATGTACAAGAAGGTCAAAGTGGCCTTAGAAAGGACTCAGGCAAAGCAAAAGAAAGCAGCTGATCGTCAGCGTTGTGAAGTGGTATATTCACTTGGTGATTGGGTGCTTTTACGCTTTGAAAAGGCAAGGTTAAAGAAGATGAAGGGCAAGGAAAGACTGTTCCCAAAGCTTAGCATGCGTTACTATGGGCCTTTTCAAGTGTGCGACATAATCAGTGATGTTGCATATAGGCTGAAATTGCCTGACAGTTGGAAGATTCACAATGCGTTTCATGTGAGTCTTCTTAGACCCTATGGGGGTGATGTGCCAGAAGATATGCCGGCTGAAGATCATCCGGAAGTCGAGGAACTTGACGAGATCTTGATCCCCGAACAGATTTTGGCACACAAAGAAAGGAAAGTGAAAGGCAAGGTTGCTAGGCGTTACTTGGTAAAGTTCAGAAACTATCCACCAATGGATGCTAAGTGGATGGAAGAAGGTGAACTTGCAGAGTCACCAACTGTGTTATCACTTTACCTTGAAGCCTTCGATTTGCAACCTACCTTGACCCCTTGAGTTTCAAAGCTACATGGATTGTCAGTGTGACAATGGCTTCTGAAACAAATGATGTACATGGTATTTAAAGTGACCTCAAATCAAATACCTGTTACATGAATGTTAGAGCTGTATAGATATTGAGTTTGGCAATTGCTCTTATGGAATGTCCAAAAGTTTGATTAGTGCTATAGAAGTGAGTATTTCTTGTCAGTTTGTCAAGGATACAGTGATTGCTTCTATTAAAGAGTACATGTGTAACTGCATTCTTAAACTGTCGGTTTGGGTATGCTCGAAAGTGTTACGGGATCGAACGTTTACTATAAGACAGTGGCAAAATGTGCAGCTACCATTTTGTCATTCGAAAGTTAGTGACTCAAAGCAATGGCAGAGTGCGATCACACGCAGGCAATACATGAGTCGACGAGGTGTTGAATACACCAGGGTTGACAATGAGCATGTATGTGTCGTATATGTGTCGACACGTGTTGAATACATGAGTGTTGACAGTAAGCATGTACGACATAGATGCAAAGAGGACGTTTGAGATTTCAAGAGGGGGGTATGTCACCAGCATGTGACTACTATCTATCCTTTTTGTTGATTTCTTTCTTATTATCTATTTACTTTCACTTTTTGGAAACACCCCTCGGGAAATCTAACTGCCCTACATTGCATAGCTAGTGTGGAACTGTCCAGAGGGAGTCCAGGCCTGAGGGCAAGAGAGCACTAAGGTTGGACAAGGACTATGGTTAGCCAAGTGGGGTCATTGACTAGCCAAAGTGGAATCCTTTGCTACAGAGGCTACATTTGAGTTTTGGATGTGGCCGCAGTGTACAAAGAGGGTCGGATGACCTAGACAGATACAATGGCAGCATCTCCTAAAATTTAGGGAACTGCTATTTTGGGACTTGAAAATGTGTTGGCGTCATTACCTCCGGAATGACAAGGGGAACATTTTCTTACTCTGCCGTGAAGTCAACTAGGCAACCGGTTGGGAGATTTTTAGGCGGCAACCCCGAAACGGGAAAATGCTTGTAAATGTGCCAAGTGGCACATTCTGGTGCAGTTTCTAATGCAAGAGAGAGTTGGCGCTGAATTTGAAGGGAGGAGGGGCTGTTTTGCAGAAATTGTCACAGGTTAAGAGCTATGGAGTGCTTGCTTTCCCTCTTATGTACAGTGCGGTGCTAGGAGTGATGCCCTGCATGCTACGCACTGCCCTCTCTCTCCCCTTTGGGAGTATGTTATGCCCCTCTAGTGGGCTCTTCATTTGACCAATGTACAGTTGTGTGGGTTCATGCGCGATTGCCGAGGCAAGAGCCTCTTGCACAGGTACTGGATTAGCTAGCGGCTAATCCCCCCGCAGGTATAGGTGAATTTGGAGAGGTTTCATTCTAGAAATCTCGTCAGATTCAAAGGGCAAGTAGCCCTACAGGTGCGGGAGCTCGAGGACTTGCTACGGATGCGACCGGCACGCGAAACGGAGCCCGAAACAGTGAATTACAGCCTGCTGTGTATTTTTGCAGGTTTAGGGTTTTGGCCCTAAACGGACCCTAATACCCCCAGGAGGTTCGGGGACGCAAGGGGACCGCTGTACAGGTGATTTGGCGCATTTTCAGGGCTGAAAACAGATAATTCAGCGTGCTGCAGATTCTCGCCAGGTTTTGCAAAGTGCCCGTATGCGTCGGGAAAGTCAGTCAATGCGTGGGAATACTGACTGTGAAGGGTCCTAGTACAGTTATGTTGCCGAAATCAGGCCGGAACAGTTGAAATTCAGCCATGTTTGTGCGGGGCAGCTTGTAGGGATCCACAACATTTATTCCCTCTTTTGAACAATAAAGAAATACGGAAAGGGGCGCCTAAGTTAGGGGCCAATCTGGTGTCGGTCTTGTCATACAGGTGCATTCTAGCATCTGTATCCCATTCCCCTCTCTTGTGTCACTATAGCGCATGTATAATAGACGACTAATAATGGGTGAAAGCTAAATCAAGGTTTGAAGTAAAGTCTACCGCCCTTTTTGGATTGAACAGGCCGGTTTCATGTACTGCTGAATTTTATCTAAAATTTAGGGGCCTATTGAGGGGTCAGTGCCGTGTAGGAGAGGAACTTTGCCTCTCTGTTTACGTCCATCTTTTCTTTTTGTTGACGTCAGACCCTTGTTTTCGTGGCTACTTTAGCCATAGCTAAATTTTAGCTCTAGAGGATTGCATCTGGCAATTTGTGTCGTGGGGTGTATAAGCTCACTTTGTATGACAAGTGTGGGCAGAATTTTGCAAATGCAGTTGTGGATTCAAAGGCTGTTGTTTCAGATGCAAAACTTTGGCAATGCACATTTTGGGCATTTGAATTTTGTTAGTTTGTTGTGTTTGCAAAAATGTGATATAGTTGCTTCTTTGCCGCCTCTTGAAGCACCTGTGAAGCATGTTTGTGAAGACTGGATTTGGATAAGTGTAGCGTTCGAAGTTTCCAAAGGATGGTTTAGTTAGGGCTACATGCAGATTGCAACTTGTCCATAGTAATGTTTGTGGGTCTATGTAAACTCTGTCCTTAGTCAATTACCTATTACTTCAGGCATGCATGGGTGTATCTGCTTAAAGCTAAGTCCGAAGTGTTCATGTGCTTCAAGCCATTTGTGGCTATGGCTGAAAATGTCTCTAAATGTACTATGGACACCCTCCGTTCAAATCGAGAAGGGGAGTATATGTCTCATGAGTTTAATGCACTTCTGGCTAGTCATGGGATAAAACACCAATGTACAGTGCCATATACACCTCAACAAAATGGTGTTGCTAAAAGGAAAAACACGTCGCTAATGGAGAGGACACTTTGTATGGTCAAGAGTTAAGCTTTGCCACATTCAGTTTGGCTTGAGGCCATCATGTGTGCTACTTTTTTTTTCCGAGAAAAAGATCCTTCTATTAGTTAATGAAAGCTGCCCATAGGGCTACAACCACCTCTGCAAGAGAGGGCTACAACAAGCATGATGGGGAGACTCTCCCAATGAAAGAACAACATATATACAATGAGGCTAAATCAAGGGATGGGAGGAGGGAAAAGCCACACAGGTGGTCGGTAGTGCCATCTGAGCACACCCTGGACAATGGAATAGAAAGGCCCAGGGCGCCAGAGTCGAAGGAAAGCCTCGCGGCGCTCCCGCATGCGGTTGGAGCTGCCCTGTAGTCCCTCAAGCTGTCCTCAGAGAGTATGGATCAGCTCTAGCCAGAAGTCACGAACAGTCTCTGTTGGCGGCACAGAGCGGGCCTCAAAAATGCGGAAACAGCGGGCCCGCCAAATGAACCACAGTGTCAAGCCACTGATGAGCTCCCAACACTCCTCTGCCAAAAGGCTGCGAAGAACTCAACTGTGAGGCCCTCCTCCTGCCAATGACGTGCTGCAGCGGGGTGGGCCTCTCTCTGTGCTGCAAGTATATGATGTCCAAGCCGAACAGTGTACTGAAAGAAGGGGACTCGTGGGTGCTCTGCAGAAGAGAAGGGGTCCCTCCATAGCCACTCACCAGGATCCCACTGTACTCGTGCTAGTGGACAACACTCCCAAGCCCATAGCCTCGAGTGTCGAGTCTCAAGAGCTGCTGGGTCAGGGTCAATGAGGCAAGTCCTCCCACAAATGCCCACAATTCGGATCCTCTGAAAACAGCACTCTGCTACCTGCGGGGCCTCTACTGCAACTCGCTGTAATCATCCCCCACCCTGAAGCTCAAAGAAAAGGGCTTGGACAGTCTCTGAGCACGCCCTGACTGAAATGAGAACCTCTTGTCCTGTGAAGGCTCCCATCCACCGTGGTGCTATTGGCTCGAGAGGCGTGAGCCACTCAGTTGGAATTGACTCTGAGATGTCCTGATACATGCTCTGCACCCCTCTCATGCCTTGCAACTGGAAACCCTGCACCTCCTCTGACAAACCTGTGAACTCTAGCCAGTCACCTAGAGAGCGCGCTGGACTTGCTGCAATGGGGCCTCTCTGAGTGCTAACCATGGGGTTCCAGACGAGGGGCTGCCGTAGGCGCTCCTCCGTGCACATCTGCTGTCGCTGCTCCAGGCCACGCCGCAAGAGCTCCCAAGAACGAAGCAAACTCATAGCGAAACGGTCCTCCAGTCTCCTTCTCAAACCAACTCGACGCATCTGGTCGAAGGTTGCCAAGGGCCTCCTGACCGAGGCACCCTGGCACGAAGCCTCTGCAACAAGAACTCCTTCCAGGGCTCCTACCTGGAAGAAGTCCTCTGACTATGAACTTCCCTAGAAGGGCTTTGCTCTGCTGTGCTGGATCAATGATCCCAAGCCCTCCCTAAGAACAAGGAAGCGTGATGACCGACCAAGCCACCTTGGCTCGGGCCATCTGAGTGTCACGTCCTGACCAGAGGAAGTTCCTGATCAGCCTCTCTACCTGGCTGATACAAGAACTCGAGAAGATCCAATTGGAAGTGATGTACCACATAGTCGCCAACAGCACCTGGTTGGCAACTACTACTCTGCCAGCCAGCGAAAGTCGTGCTGAGCTCCAATGTAACAGCTTTCTCCTGATGGATAGGAGAAGAGGAGCAATCTGCTGCTCGGGAGACAAGTCCAAACCAACCTGACAACCCAAGTACCGAATTGCAGTCCTTGGGGGAATCCACCTGAAACCCTCTCTTGGCATCCAATCTGGCACAGGAGCACTACCAACCGAGAAAGCCACTATCTTTCTCCAGTTGATCTGTGCGCCCGATGCACAGCAGAAGGTCTCCAAAGCCTGCTCACATCTGTGAAGATTGGCATCCTGGCCATCTAAGTACAAGGCTGAGTCATCGGCAAACTCAACATCCAGTAGCTCCTCTCCCGGAATAGGGAGTGCTAAGCCCTGAAGACCAACCTGCTGTGACACCAAAAATCTGCTCATCGCCTCCGCATAGAACAGAAAGAGAAAGGGGGCAAGAGGACAACCTTGTCTGACCGAACGTGTGAGCATAAAGCGCTCACCTCTCCCCCCTGCCAAAAGCACCTGACTGTGAGCCTGTCTGTACAAAGCTGACACCCCTCTGATCCAAGCATCTGAGAAGCCCATCCTGCTGAGAGTGCCCTCTAGAAAGTCCCAGTCAACTCGGTCGTATGCCTTCTCAAAATCGAGAAGAAGAATCACAAGCTCCTCACCACGGAGCCGTACCAGGGCAGAGGCCTCCCAGAAAGTAAAGATGTTGTCAAGGATACTGCGTTCCTTGACGAAACCTGTCTGAGTCCCATGTATAAGGCTCTCTAAAAGTGGCTGAATCCTCAAACTCAGAGCCTTGGCAAGAATTTTGTAGGCTGAGCATCTACCCTAGCGTTTTTTGCATCAGTAGACCAGCCCTCGTGGTTTTGTTCAGCAAATCAGCCGGCGTCATCACGACAGAGCGGATCAGCCTAGCGTTTTTCATTTGCAGAACAACTGGCATCAGCAGGACCAATTTCAGCCCTAGCGTTTTTGGGACAACAGAGCACCTAGTTTTTTGCAGTTCCTCCGCGACGGAATCAGCAGAAGCATCAGCGTTTTCAGTTTTCAGTTTTAAGCCTTTAGCACTCGCAGAAGAACCCCCGAACCTCGCAGATCTCACCTTCCCGCAGCAGATCCTCGCCACACAGTCAGATTCCACAAGGTTTACAGATTCAGCCCAAAAAACGCAGATTTCAGCATCTGCGTTTTTAGCGCGTCGTCGTCGTATCGTTGCCGTCGACATCGTCATCGACATAAGAGTCAGAATGGAGCATAAAAAGATTTGCATATTTCAGCCCTTAGCGTTTTCAGTTTTCAGCTCGTCTCGTCGTCGTCCTCATCGTCGTCGACATCGTCGGCAAGTCCGAGCATTGTAGAGATTTGTGCAATCATAAGTAGACCGCTCTCGCCATAGAGAGTGGGGCCTTCGGAGGAGGGTTTTACAACGTCTCTAGTGTCGTATTTCTCTTCTCTCTCTATCTCTCAGTCTCATGCACTTCCATTCACAGTGTCCATTCACTCTGTTTGTGTCCATTGCACTATCTCATTAAGAACGGAAGGCTCTCCCTTCCATAAGAAAAAGGAACCTTGAGCACATTTCGGAGCACTCATCTTGAGCAAAGTTCAAACATTCATTCCGCTACACCTTACATTGGTATCGAAGCTTTGGCACTGTTCTGTATCACTCAAGGAAAGAACCACATAATTTTTTTTTGCTTGTTGCGGTCGCACGAACCCAAGTTCGCTTGGGCGTGTCGATTCCTAATCGTGTTTTTGAAGAGTGATAGGAATCCAAGGAAAAAAGGGCTTGTCCAGTCTCCCCTTGTGCCTCTTTTCACTCATTGAGAGCGGATCGTGCACTTAGCGGTCGGCCAATCGATGTGAGGTGGGAAAAAGAAACCTTGGTGTGAGCAAAAGGCCGCCAAGGGGTGCGCCCGCGGAAAAGAGTAGAACGTTGGTGAAGAGAAGATCCTTCTGAAACACAGATTGCAAGCGAAAGAAGAACCTCAAGAACTTCAAGAACCCAAGACCCTCAAGAACCAAGAACCCAAGACCCACAAGAACCAAAGTTCCTCGTGCACTTAAGAACCAAAGATCACAGTGCATGGTGATCACCCAAAGCGGAATGGATACTTGGCATGGAGGTGATGGGCATGAAAGTAGTGAAGAAGAATTTCCTCACCATGGAGGTTTTCTTGACCCTCCCCCCACGCCATCCACGGCCGGGATTGCACAAAATTTTGTGGAGGCGATGGTCAAGTCGATGTTGGAGATGATGACACAACAGCATGAAACGACTCGCGTTGCGATGTCACAACTAGAAAGAAAAGCAGAACAACAAGAAGCGACTCGCATTGCTTTGGAACGCGAGCGCGATGCACGAAAAGAAAGAAAAGCACAAAGAAAGGAGGAAGCCGAAGCAAGACCAGCGGCCTTGGAGGCCGATCGTGAGGTTCAAAGAGACTAACGCACTCAAGAATTGGTTTGACAGGTTCTTGCCTCGAAGTCCGAACCAGCCAAAGATGTTGGTAGTTCCTCAAGCGGCGCAAGCTGTGATTCGGACTCCAACAACCCAGTCACAGAGAAGTTGACTTTCAATAAGTTTGATGATAAGATGGATGCTACGGTTATTCATTCTTGGTTGCATCAATTTAATGCTTATTTTGCGACAACTAAGAAGACAAGAAAAAGCAAGGTTTTGAGGAGAGCTATGTACCTTGCCGATGATGCCATCAATTGGTACCACGCATGGCAAGAGGCACAGTAGGCCGCACACCTAGAGGAAGCCGACGAATTCATGCGCCTTTCCTTCAATTGGGCTGATTTCCAAGACAAGCTCAAGGCGCGGTTTATGCCACCTCAGTACCTCGCACGATTGAAGGACGATTGGCGCGCTCTCAAGCAAAATGGTATGCCAGTTATGTCTTTCTCTAATCGTGTTTTGCAGCTAGGTACCCAATTACGCAAGTCGGATGATGAGCGCAAAGAGGCATTCCTTTATGGATTGGACGAGTATATCAAGTACGATGTCGAGGTGCTCGATCCAATCGATCTCAACAAGGCGGTAGCGATTGCTCTCGCACAGGACATGAAACACAACAAGGGAAAGCCTAAGGAGACCAAGACTTCGACAAGTACCTCCCAGACTTCTGAGAACCCTTAGAATGATAAGGACGGTAAGAATGGTAAGAACGGTAACTCTTCTAACCAATCTTCCAACAGTCTCTCAGAAAAGAACTCTTCCAATGAACCTAAGGGTAAAGCTAACACAATTGCTAAACCTAAGTCCACTCCAGATGAAAAGGTAGCACAAGGAATTTTAGGAGGATACATCACGTCGAAAGAGCAAAGCACTTATTCTAAGTTAGGTGCAGCGGAATGAATGTTTGCGCTTTGCTCAAGATGAGTGCTCCGAATTGTGCTCAAGGTTCCTTTTAGTTCTTATGGAAGGGAGAGCCTTCCGTTCTTAAAGGAAAGTGCTATGATTACAGACAAAGTGAATGGACAATGTGCATGCAAGTGTATGAGACTGAGAGATAGAGAGAGAAGAGAGATACGACACCAGAGACGTTGTAAAACCCTCCTCCGAAGGCCCCACTCTCGTCGGCGAGAGTGGTCTACTTATTGATTGCACAAAGTGGTACAATGACGATGCAATGGACTGATGCAACCTGTGACTATGTCGGTGACAACGACGACGGTGATGACGACGACGACTTTAGGGCTGAAATCTGTGTCTTCTTTCTGCTGAATTTCGGGGCTGTTTTGGTGGCTGAAAATGACTGTTTTGGCTGCGTTTTTAATGGCTGAAAAAGAGGTTCTTCTGCAACCAACTAGGGTTGAATCTGCTAATGTGGGGGATGCTGAAAACGCTGAGCTTTCTGCTGCGGAATGGGCTGAAAACCAAAATGCTGGCAGATCTGGGAGTTTCTAGCAAAAACGCTAGGCAATTTGGAAC
Source organism: Adiantum capillus-veneris (assembly GCF_014529385.1). Taxonomy (NCBI): domain Eukaryota; kingdom Viridiplantae; phylum Streptophyta; class Polypodiopsida; order Polypodiales; family Pteridaceae; genus Adiantum; species Adiantum capillus-veneris. The sequence goes on from NC_140950.1 coordinate 94,083,895, forward strand.
TACTGCTGAAATCCAAAAACTCTATGGATCTGGTGATGACGGCGATGATGCAAGCTGAGAACGCCAAGGCTTGGTGCTTGATGCGGTGGAAAACTGCTAGGGACAGAAAACGCTAGGCTGAATGCTAACGTTAGTGAAAAACGCTGGCCTTTCTTCGATGCTACAAACTGGAAAACGCTGGGCTGAGTATGGCGAGGATGGAGACCAAAAACGCCAAGGGTACTGATGGGGGTTCCTGTTCAGAAGGTGGCTGTTGAGCGGGAAGCTTCTGCTGCCTCTTCTGCGATTTAGTGCTAACTTGGGTCTGCTTATATATTAACTTAGCAAAATTGCCCTACCTACTTTTGTTGGAAAGTCACTTAAAAATAATAAGTGAAAAATAGCAAAAATAGGGAAAATAGGCTAAATGCACTGGAAAATTCCCCTGACTGAATCTGATGGATTCTGAAGGGAATACTAATGATCATGCTGTGTGCAACTAGAGGATTTGCATCTACACTAAGTGACTGGGCATGCACGGTCTACGAATAGACTCACAAAAGTGCCAGATCACTGCTAAATCTAGACTGACTGTCACAAAGTGATGACGTGGCGGACAACAAAAACCCTAATTTCTGCCAAAAACCCTAAAATTCCTGCAAACCCTAATCTCTGCCAGAAACCCTGATTTTCGGAAATCGCGGAGGCTATTAAATTTTTTTATTTTTTATTTGATAATGATGAGTGACGCAAATATTGCTTTTTCTCTACAATATGAGAAAGAGAGAGAATGCTTTTGCTTTCAAGTTTTGACTCTCTGTGGGAGAGAGAGCAATTGCTTTTGATTTGAAGCTTTTGGGGCTCTGCTTTTGGGCATCCCTTGTAACCTTTAAATTAGTGGTGAGGGCCTCACTTCTCAGAGCATCTGGACGCAGAGTCTGAGAGTGAAACCCTAACCGCTCTCTTGTACTTTGATGATTGATTAATACAAAAAGAAATACCGAAAGGGGCACCAGTCTTTGGGGCCAATATCTCTAGGCACGGAACTCCGCCGGGCCAGTGCAAATCTATTGTGATCTGTGAATTGTTTTGAATTGGTTATTTGGTGCTGTCGCGGTTGATTCTTGACTTGGAGTGTCCAAGTCTGTTACAGTGGTATCAGAGCACGGCCGATTTCTCTTCTACGGGAAATTCGATCCCCGAATTTTTTCCGCGGCACCTATGGCTTCAAGAATGATCGGTCGACTCCCTCTGCATCTGGAGATGCGGGCTGGGATCACAACGAAGATTCTCGCAGAGAGTATGGCCCGCCTTGGCCTACTTAGGCGGAGCGACGAGAGATAGAGCGTCGCCAGTTGTGATGCAACAAAGATGATGCTCAATTTTGCCAAGGACCCGAAGATGGCAAAATATATGAACCAGACCTCTTTGGAAGAGGTACAGATGGAGTGGCAGAGAACCACAACACCACTCCCGAAATCTGCTTTCAAGAAACCTTCTGATCCCAAACAATATTCAGAGAAGGAACTAGAAGAGGTGGTTGATGCACGGATTGCTCAGCTTTTTGACACACAGAAGAAAGCCAAAAAGCACGGCAAGAAGAAGAAGAAAGGCAATGACTTCCCGGGATATTTGGGTCGTCGGTTGACATTTGACAAGGCAAAGAAACTGAAGAAGCGTGTTCGATTTGAAGGAGTACCCAGTTCTTCTTCTTCTTCTTCTTCTAATAGTTCTTCTAACTCCTCGGATTCGAGCGAAGAAGACAGAAAAGGTAAAAAGCGAAGCAAGAAACAAAGCTTCGGAAAGGGCAAGAAAAAGGCAAAGAAGGCTACATCTCGCCCAGAGACTGACAGTCCTACTGAGGACTCTTCTACATACAGCTCAAATTCCGATGACGGAAAGTTTTATGCGAACAAGAAGAATTTTTACAAAGCCAACCAGTATGACTTTCTCGAAGATAAAAGCAAGAAAGTCCGAGAGTTTAAGGAAGGTGGCCACTCGATCAAGTTTGATACTTTTCAGGATACCCAGATGCTTCGAAGGCTTTGTCTTTTATACAGCAGTTTGACATCGCTTTCGCGGGAGGACGCTATTCAGAGCACTCCAAGATTCGGAGAGCTACCTCTTACCTTAAGGGGAATGCTCGTACTTGGTGGTCCACGCTTCTTTTAAACAGGAGTGCGCCAATTAAATGACTGAAATTTGAAAAGCTTTTTGTTTCTTCTTGGTTGACGCAAGAATATGAACGAGATATATGAGCTGCTTGGAACCATCTTCGGATGACCAAGAAAGATACAATCAATGCTTATTGTGAAAGATTTTGGAGCTCTTTTCTACCCGCCTCTTCATTCAAGAAGATCTCGTTCAGAGAACAGATTGAGCGGTTTACCTTGGGTCTACCTACAGAGATCTGAGATCACTGCTTGGAACAGAAGTCAACTTCTATTCAGGAGTTGATGAGTCATGCGAAGCGGGGCTTTGCCATTCATTCTGGCAGTCTGACCTACCTCACAGATGAGGCCATGACACAACGAGCCGAACAGACTTCTGGGAATGAAAGTAGAAAGAAAAAGAGCAACCTAGAGAAAAAAAGATGCACGACCCAAGCTTACTCCTCAGGAGAGAGCTCGCTTCATCCGAGAGGGGAAGTGCTTTGGATGCAGGGAACATGGACATATCTCCGCGAAGTGCCCTACAAAGGCACAGAAGGAACATAATCATAAAGATGACCACAGGTCTGAGAGTTTGAGAGCAACTGAGGAATGTGGCAGAAAAGGCAGATAGAAAAGCAGAACTGGTACCACATGGCGTGGGACCTGTACCGAATCTAATGAATGAAAGTACAAACTTTGCTGCTTTTGGGGCAAAGTGAAGGATCAGCAAGCTTTTTTGAAGGAGCCAAGGCCAACTTCTTTTCACTTGGAATTGGCGGCTCGATTTGGAAATTACGCCCAACAGACTGACGCCATAGGCGGAGGTAGTTCGACTGGCACCCGGATGGGATGTTGCCATTACACCGAGCATTGGCAAACTTTGTTTGCAATGACAGGGGTGTTCAGGGCACGCGAATGACGTTCTACTCGGGATCCCTTGGTACCACAAGAACTACGCTGTGGTTGACTACCGGGCCGAGAAAGCGACTTTGATAAATGAAGGGCTTAGAGATTGTACTTGATGAACTACAGTTTCTTACTCATTCTTTTGGGAGAGAATTGAACGCTAGATAAAGTTTGAATATGTTTTGACGTGATCAAAACAACGCCAAGATTTTTCTCCACACTCATGTCGATTGCTTTTCAGAGGGCCTGAAGATCAAACCATTGATCTGATACCTGGAAGCACGCCACTGAATCGGCCACCTTACTGTGTGAGCCGAGTACAGAATGAAAAGATTATGAACCCAGTGAAAGACCTCTTGGAAAAGGGTCCTATCCAGCATAGTACTTTACCGTATTGCTCTCCAGTGTTGTTGGTTTTGAAGAAAGACGGATCTTGGAGAATGTGCATCGATTATAGCGCTCTCAAGAAAATCAGCATCAAGAACAGATTTCCGATTCCTAGGATCGATGATATACTCGACAGGTTACAGGGATCCTCGTGCTTTAGCAGGATTGACTTGAAGAGTGGATATCATCAGATCAGGATAGCGCCAGGAGATGTCTACAAGACAGCTTTTCGGACGACTCTTGGGTTATTTGAGTTTTTGGTGATGCCCAATGCTCCTGCGACATTTAACCGGGTGGTGGACATGATTTTTTGAGAGTACAGGCTATTTGTTGGCACTTTCTTTGATGACATCATTGTTTTCTCCAAGAATGAGGTAGAACACAGAGAGCATCTGCTTCAAGTCTTTCAGGCATTACGAGATCACACGTTAGTGATTAATGCAAAGAAAAGTGAATATTTCCTACCAGAGATACACTTTTTGGGACACATTGTGTCAGCAGCAGGAGTGCAAATGGACCCGGCCAAGATAGAGACTATCCGTGATTGGCCCGATTTGAGGAATGTCCATGAAGTTAGAAGCTTCTTGGGACTGTGTTCGTACTACAGGCGGTTCATACGAAAGTTTGCAGAGGTTGCTTCCCCTTTGCATACCTTGACACAGAAAGGAGTACCTTTTTCGTGGGGACCCACAGAGGTGATTGCCTTTCGGACATTGAAAGAGAAATTGACTACGGGACCTATTTTGACTTTGCCGGAGTTGCAGAAGTCATTCAAAGTATATTGTGATGCTTGTGGTCGTAGTTTGGGTGCGGTCTTGATGCAAGAGGCCATGTCATAGCTTACGAGAGCCGTTTGTTCTCTAGGCCGAAGATGACAGCACAAATTTATGAGAAAGAGCTTTTGGCGGTTGTCCATGCTCTTACTTAGTGGCGGCATTACCTACTCGGAGCGGATTTTACTGTTTTGACAGACCATCAGAGTTAGCGCTACTTCTTGTCACAGAAGCAGCTTTCGGAAAAGCAGATGCGGTGAGCGAACATCTTGTCACAGTTCCACTTCCAGATTGTCCATGTGCAGGGACAGAAGAATGTGGTGGCAGATGCTTTGTCTCGGAAACCGTTGGTTCTGGCTATTTCCGCGATACATCATAGGAGCTTTGAGGATATGGTCGATCAGTATGCCACAGATACAGATTTTGCAGATATTTTCACACGGATACGGGATGGGGAGACAGTAGTTGGATACTCCCTTCGGGAAGGCTACTTGATGAAAAAGACTATGTTGTGCGTTACACAGCCGTTGAGGGATAAGGTTATGACTGAATGCCACTGTCCACCTTTTACGGGTCACCGCGGCATTGCTACCACCATGAAGGGGGTAGAGAGATACTTCTCTGAGCCGAGACTCAAAAAGGATGTGGAAAAGTTTGTGCGCAGTTGCTTGGTATGCCAGAAGGTCAAGTTTGACAGGCATAAGGCACAGGGATTGTTATAGCCTTTACCCATACCCACCCACCCCTGGGAAAGTATTGAAATGGATTTCATTTTTGATCTCCCAATTACACAGAATGATCACGATGATTTTCCGATTACATGGCACCTCTGAGACGATTGTCTCCGACAGAGACCCCAGATTTATGAGTTTGTTTTGGAAGGCAATTTGGGAGAACATTGGCACGCGGTTGCAGTTCTCGTCATCGTTCCACTTGCAGACTGACGGGCCATTTGAGATTGCCAATTCAGTGATTTTAGATTTATTGAAGTCTTGTATCTCGGATCAGAAGACTCAATGGGAAAAGAACTTACCTTTGGTGGAATTTGCCTATAGTAACACGATACACTCTTCGACGGGGAAGACGCCATGTGAGATTGTTGAAAGTGCTGCGAAGGTTCCATCCTTCCTGAGCACGAAAGATTAGATATTTGAAGCGGATGAATATTCGCGAGATTTGGATACGGCTTTTGCCAAGGTTCGCGAGACTTTGCAGAGTCTCAAGAACGACAGAAAAAGGCAGCGGATCGCCATCGTCGCGACTTGAAATTGAAGGAGGATGATTGGGTGCTCTTACTTTTGAGAAGGCACGCCTACGAAAGAAAAAGGGAAAGGAGAGGCTTTTTCCAAAGCTTAGTATGCGATACTACGGACCTTTCCAGATCACTGACAAGATAAATGATGTCTCCTTCCGATTGAAACTGCCAGATACTAGGAGGATTCATAATGCATTGCATGTGAGTCTCTTGAACCCTGTTAAGGGTGATGTGCCTGATGAAAGGGAGCCTGATGAGCAACCCGAAGTGGAAGAAAACGAGGAGATCCTTGTTCCTGAACAGATTTTGGCACATAATGATACGAAGAAAGGTAAAGTCCGAAGGCGGTTCTTGGTTAAATTCAAGAACTTTCATGCATTTGATGCGAAGTGGATGGAGGAGGAGAACCTAGCAGATACTCCTTGGATTGTGAAACTTTACCTCGATGTTTTGGTTTAGCATAGTCTACTCTAAACGGAACCCAGAAACTCAGCTTGGCCGAAGATTTGGTGCAGTGGGATGCACAAAAGGGGAGTTACTCCGCTCCTTTGTCAACAGATGCCTCGATTTTGATACTTAAGTCATTGATGTCTCTTTGAGCTTCAGGGATACTGATAGCTGACAATATTCTGCTGGATGACTTTATGAAATAGAATTCCTGATTATGATACTTATTTGTTCTTGACTTCTTGTGAGTGCAGGAACTGATAGACGAAATGACTGCAGCATTTTGGTCTGATTGATCTCGAATAGACATGGTTGCAATAGGGGTTAGTCAATCGGACATCGATGAGGTCCCCATTGGACCTAGATGTGATTGCTAGCTACATTGCCGATAAATCATGGTCTAAGATCCGAATGAATGTTGAATGTCATGTGATGTCCTGTGATGTCTGGTGATGTCCTGGGATGTCGTGTGATGTGACTGTCGATTCTGTACATGTGCTAGATGTGTGTTCCTAGTACGTAGGTACTAACAGTCAGTGTCTGCTAAGACGGTTTATGGCTTTTGTCGGTTTTGAAGGCGTAATCGCGGTCGATTACAATGCTTTCAAGAGGGGGGTATGTCACAAAGTGATGACGTGGCGGACAACAGAAACCCTAAAATTCTTGCAAACCCTAATCTCTGCCAAAAACCCCGATTTCCAGAAATCGCGGAGGCTATTAAAATTTTTTATTTTTTATTTTGAAAATGATGAGCGACGCAAATATTGCTTTTTCTCTACAATATGAGAAAGAGAGAGAGAATGCTTTTGCTTTCAAGTTTTGATTCTCTGTGGGAGAGAGAGAGCAATTGCTTTTGATTTGAAGCTTTTGGGGCTCTGCTTTTGGGCATCCCTTGTAACCTTTAAATTAGTGGTGAGAGCCTCACTTCTCAGAGCATCTGAACGCAGAGTGTGAGAGTGAAACCCTAACCGCTCTCTTGTACTTTGATGATTGATTAATACAAAAAGAAATACCGAAAGGGGCACCAGTCTCTGGGGCCAATATTTCTAGGCACGGAACTCCGCCGGGCCAGTGCAAATCTATTGTGATCTGTGAATTGTTTTGAAGTGGTTATTTGGTGCTGTCGCGGTTGATTCTTGACTTGGAGTGTCCAAGTCGTTTACACTTACTGGACTGATCGAACCCTGATCATGCTGTAGCTTGTCCACGGACACAAAGGGTTGGATGTGTCACGTGACATCCCCTCCTTTTCAAAGTGAGATACTGGTACCGAACTGTATGGCGTGGACGGAGATCGCCAATAGCATCCGGAATCCTAGAAGGGGCTCTTTGTCGGCCCACTCTGATGTGTGGGTCGTGCGGTACTTGAACTCCATAAAGGTCTGCAACGCTTGCTTCTTTGGGCCGCGCCGAAAGCGACACAAAGTCTTCTGTGGCTCCTTCAATGCTTCAACTTCATCTAGAGTCATGCTTCTTTCTTCTTCAAGAATCTCCATGGCTGAAAATTCCTGAAACCATTTCCAACACAAAACCATGAACATACCCATTCCATGTAAAGTGAAGGGAAAAAATCTTGTCTTCGCTAAAGACTGCGTCTGCAATGTAAATGAACGTAGAGACGGAGTGACAACCCGTTCATCAAACACATGCAAACAATGAGATCGAATCTTTCGCTTATGATCTAGAGCAATCAACTGTGGCAATTCACAACGGAAATGCCCATGTTTGGTGCTCATACTTTCATGTGCTCGTTCGGAAACTGTGTCATGCCAAGGAAGAGACATGGAATGTGACTTCCTTACATACATACTTTTCAGCTTTTCATGAAACATCCGCATACATTCGTGTTCATCCATGAGTGAAACGTGCTCAACATACAATATGTCATGCCTAGGAAAAGGGATCACATAATGACGCTGACTAAAATACAGGAAACGATCACGAATGAAACACTCGTACAATGTGAGGGTGCTTTGGACCTAGGCTCGAGAGCCAAGGTCGGTTCTGTCTGAGGGGGTTCTTTGGACCTAGGCTCGAGAGCCAAGATCGATCCTTCGTGATTGATCGAATTTGCAACGAGGTTAGCTTCGCTAGAAAAAGCATCAACTCACACATACAACCTTGTGAACAATCACATCTTGATCATGCAAATCATCACGCTCGTGAGAAATCACATCTTGATCATGCAAATCATCATGCTTGCCATTGGCATCCAAATCATCATGCTTATCATTGTCATTCAAATCATCATGCTTATCTTTGTCATCCAAATCATTGTGCTTATCATTGTCAATCAAAACATCATGCAAGTCATTGTTAATCAAATCATCATCATGCTTCACACAATCATGCAAATCCTTTGTATCATGCGTTGGAGAAGAAGAGACTGAGAAAGTCTCCGTCTCTTTAATCTCTTGCATCTGTGCCGGCACGTGAGACAAGAGTCGCAAGAACTCTTGCATGTTTCGGTCGCACTGTTCTTGTCTTGCCTTTCTTCCTGCTTCTCTTTCTGCTTTGTCTGCGTTTCATTTCTGCCATTCTTTCTGCATCTCTTGCTTCGCGTTCTAAATTTTCTTTCAGAAACAATTCTACTCCTTTCTACGGGCGCACCCCTTGGCGGCCTTGCGCTCACACCAAGGTTGCTTTTTCCCACCTCACGTCGATTGGCCGGCCGTTAAGTGCACGGTCCGCTCTCAATGAGTGAAAAGAGACACAAGGGGAGGCTGGACAAGCCCTTCTTTCTTGGGATTCCTGTCACTCTTCAACAAAACACGATTAGGAATCGACACGCCCAAGCGAACTTGGGTTCGTGCGACCTCAACAAGCAAAAAAAGTTCTTGTGGTTCTTGTGGTTCTTTCCTTGAGTGATATAGAACACTGCCAAAGCTCTGATACCAATGTTAGGTGCAGCGGAATGAATGTTTGCGCTTTGTTCAAGATGAGTGCCCCGAACTGTGCTCAAGGTTCCTTTTAGTTCTTATGGAAGGGAGAGCCTTCCGTTCTTAAAGGAAAGTGCTATGATCACGGACAAAGTGAATGGACAATGTGCGTGCAAGTGTATGAGACTGAGAGATAGAGAGAGAAGAGAGATACGACACTAGAGACGTAAAACCCTCCTCCGAAGGCCCCACTCTCGTCGGCGAGAATGGTCTACTTATTGATTGCACAAAGTGGTACAATGACGATGCAATGGACTGATGCAACCTGTGACTATGTCGGTGACGACGACGGTGATGATGACGACGACTTTAGGGCTGAAATCTGTGGTCTTTTATCTGCTGAATTTTAGGGCTGTTTCGGTGGCTGAAAATGACTGTTTTGGCTGCGTTTTTAATGGCTGAAAAAGAGGTTCTTCTGCAACCAACTAGGGCTGAATCTGCTACTGTGGGGGATGCTGAAAACGCTGAGCTTTCTGCTGCGGAATGGGCTGAAAACCAAAATGCTAGCAGATCTGGGAGTTGCTGGTAAAAACTCTAGGGCAATTTGGAACTGCCTGCTGAAATCCAAAAACTCTATGGATCTGGTGATGACGGCGATGATGCAAGCTGAGATCGCCAAGGCTTGGTGCTTAATGCGGTGGAAAACTGCTAGGGACAGAAAACGCTAGGCTGAATGCTAGCGTTAGTGAAAAACGCTGGCCATTCTGCGATGCTACAAAACTGGAAAACGCTGGGCTGAGTATGGCAAGGATGGAGACCAAAAACGCCAAGGGTACTGATGGGGGTTCCTGCTGAGAAGATCATTGGGGTCATTGCAAATGCATTTGGTGATGTATACTTGATGTGAGGTCGTTCTATGCGTTGAGTTTGACATGCTCAATATGTCATCTTGCTGAAAATTTTACTTTTGAAGTAAATTACAGCATTATATTTGCTCTTGCAAACACTTTTACAGTGTATATTTGCATTTGCTTTTGCGGTACAGTGATTGTACTTCCTGGCTGAAAATTATCAGTTTTTGTTTTGCCTCATTATGGCTGACACTTCGTCATCCTCGGACTCTAAGAGCCTCTTTGAGATCCGTAGGTTTGATGGTACATATTTTGATTTGTGGAAGGATCGCATACAGGGCATTCTTTTCTTGAAAGAGTGCGATGATGCATTGTTTGCAAATAAGCCAGAGGGTATGTCAGATGCAGATTGGACTAAGCTTAACAGGAAAGCCATTACTTACATCAAGATGGCTGTGACTGATGATATCCTTGTTGACATCAAGGGACTTGACACAGCTATGGCTATGTGGGATAAGCTTAAAGCTACTTATGAGAATACGACTCCTGTAAATCAGGTCCATCTCATGAGGAAGCTTGTAAGCTTAGAGCTTGATGAGTCCAAATCTGTCTCTGATCACTTGAATGCCTTTGGTGGGATTTTGAGTCAGTTGAGTGATTCAGGTTTGCAGGCTTTTGAGGATGATAAGCTCAAGGCTATTTTTATACTTATGACACTGCCAGAGTCTTGGGAAGCATTGGTTGTTTCTTTGAGTAATAACTCCAACTTGACCTATGATGGTGTGCGTGGTTCTATCCTCAATGAGGAGATTAGACGCAAGTCAAGTGGGAGTGGCAGTGGATCAGCCTATAATGTGCTAGACGCAATGAAAAAAGGCAAAATGTTGCAAATAAGCAAAGAAATCGCAGCAAAAGCAAAGAAAAACAGCAAGACATCACTTTCTATCAATGTGGAAGAAAGGGGCATAAAAAGCCCGATTGCAGGTATTTTAAGAAAGAGCAGGAGCGCAAGAAGCAAATGAATGCAAAAGGCAAGAAAAATGACAAAGAGGGCAGCTCTACCCCTAAGGAAAGTGAGCTTGAAAAGGCAAATGTGATCTCTAGTGTTGTCATTAAAGAGATTGATGAAAATTAAGACACTAGTGATCTTTATGTTGCATCTTTAGATCCACATGTCATGACTAGTTGAGGATATGCATATCACTAAGCATGATGTGATAGATGCTTTGCTTTCTACTCATGATGGCCTGTCACAATCTTGGATTGTTGACAGTGGTGCCTCTTTTCATGTAACTCCCTCTTTGGAGTGTTTTACCTCATACACTGTAGGAAACCTTTGAAAAGTGTATTGGGCAATAACTATGCTTGTGACATTGAGGGAGTTGGCACCATATACCTGGCACTTGATGACACACTCCCTGCGCTCAACAGATCCAGTCCGGACCTCATAGATACCCGATTGACGAACCCCTATTGCAACCATGTCTTTTCGAGATCATTTAGACCAAAATTTAGAGTGCTCTGAGTAATGCCCTCCTGCGAAAGCGATGTCAAACTGCTGTACAAAAGACAAAGCCTTGGAAGCATCTCTATATCCAGAAAACGTGTCAAATTTAATTGATTGTCCACCTTACTTAAACCCTTGGAGTTTCTTGCTTTTGTCTTCCAGAAAGTCATACTAGTTGGCTTTGTAAAAATTCTTCTTCTTTGCATGAAAGTTGATGTCATCATAGTCTGAAGTGTCTGAAGAGGAGTCCTCTGTAGAACTGTCACTCACGGGGCGAGATTTAGACTTCTTTGCCTTTTTCTTGCCCTTTCCGAAGCGTTGCTTCTTGCTTCGCTTTTTGCCTTTTCTGTCTTCTTCGCTCGAGTCCGATGAGCTAGAAGAACTGTCAGAAGAAGAAGAAGAAGAAGAAGAAATGGGTACTTCTTCAGATCAAACACGCTTCTTCTGTTTCTTTGCCTTTTCAAAAGTCGACTGACGACCCAAATAGCCCGGGTAGTCAGTGTCTTTCTTTTGCTTTTCGTCTTGCTTTTTAGCTTTGTTTTGCGCGTCAAAAAACTGAGCAATTCGTGCATCCACCACCTCTTCTAATTCCTACTCTGTATACTTCTTGGGAGCAAGAGGTTTCTTGAGAGCGGGTTTTGGGGGTGGTGTAGTGGTTTTCTACCACTGCGCGTGCAGTTCCTCCAAAGAGGTCTTGCTCATATATTTTGCCATTTTTGTGTCCTTGGTAAAATTAAGCATCATCTTTGTTGCGTCGCTGATCAATCGTTGACGCTCCATCTCTTGACGCTCCGTCGGAGTAGGCCGAGGCGGGCCATACTCGCGTGAATCTTCGTTGTGATCCCCTCCCGCATCTTTGGATGTAGAGGGAGTCGACTGATCCTTGTCTGAAGCCATAGGTGCCATGGAAAAAAAAAAATAGGGAACGGATTTCCCGTAGAAGAGAAATCGGCCGTGCTCTGATACCACTGTAACAGACTTGGACACTTCAAGTCAAGAATCTACCGCAACAACACAATTAACCACTTCAAAAACAGTTCACAGTTCACAATTGATTCGACATTGGCCCGGCGGAGTTCCGTGCCTAGAGATATTGGCCCCAAAGACTGGCGCCCCTTTCGGTATTTCTTTTTGTATTAATCCGAGTTCAAAGTACAAGAATGCGGGCAGGCGCTCACACTGAGACTCTACGTCCAGGTGCTCTGAGTTATGAGAGGCCAACCCGCGTATTTAAAGATTACAAGGGATGCCAAAGCAGAGCCCCAAAAAGCTTCAAAAGCGGAAAATCAAAAGCTTTCAAAATAAAGCAAAAGCTTTCTCTCACAAGCTTTCTCTCACAAGCTCTCTCTCTTGAGCCTTCAAAATAAAGCAAAAGGAGTTCTTTCTTCTCTTTCTTAGGCTTTAATAAAATAAAGCAATCCAAAAAGCAAAAGCTCCAAAAGCTACCGCAATCTGTTGCCTGTCCATGAAACGCGCCGCAAATCGCGGAGGTCCGTACATGCTGCCACGTGTCAGTACGGACGCCACGCTAACAGTGCCACGTGTCATTCTGCCCGTAATTTCTGGGACTGCTGCCACGGGTGTGTGTGTGAGTACTAGGCAGCCACATCACCGGTTTGTGACAACTCTTGCAGATCAACTTGCATAAAGTGCACTCCTTTAGCAGTTGTATTCTCTAATTGAATAATATAAAATTAGTACCAAAAGGGGCGCGAGGCCAATGTATTTGGAAGCGGAACTCCGCCGCTTTGTGTCACGGAGTTCTAGTGTGAAAGTTTCAGTTCTGTTCATGTTTCTATGAGTTTACGTCTTGTCAATGCCAAAGGGCTCGAGGCCAGTGCATCTGGAAGTGGAACTCGGCCGCTTTTTGTCACGGAGTCTAGTGTTAAAGTTTCACTCCTGTTCATGTTTCTGTGAGATTGCCGTCTTGTCAAGCGTTTCTCACCTTAAGCCGAAGGGGATGTTATGTTCACATAGCTCCATGTGCCATGTGGACATGCTACTACATCATCTTCAGAGCGAAGGTTTGCCTTTTGGTTTAATGGATTTTCTATCAGCAACTTTATGAGCTTAGTCACGGGACTTGCATGTCCAAACAAGTTTATTAAATCAAATCTTTTTAATATGGAACCCTCTTGCATAAATGGTTTGTACAAGGTGTTTGATGGGTGTTATTACACTTTGTTGGGCAATCATCGGCAGCATGACATAAGACCCAGCCATGTACTAGCTTTAGCCTCTCATCTCGATTGTATGAGCGACAAGTAGCCGGTCCTCAAGGCACTTTTCCTCATGTAGCCTATTTTCAGGCGCCCAATCCTGGAGCCTCATCAGCAGTTTTCCTGCCCTTCATCCTGGCCTTAATAAACTTCCATTGCCTGCCCATTACTGCCCTCAGCCATGGCAATTTGCAGCAGCTACATCAGCTCATCTCTACCCATGTTTTGGGACATGTAGGCAACCCCTGCTTTCTCCCATAGAATATCTATCATCTGATTGCCCATCTGTTCATTTTTGGCGATCATCAGTGCAGCCATATCTGTGATTTTAGTAGCCAGAAATCAGCCACGTTTATCCTCACACTTGGTGCACACATAAACCCCCAAACATACCCTTCTGGTTGCTAGACTGAAAAGTTAAAGATTGCAAATGGTTTTGTTTGATTGTGCTGGAGCATGAGGATTCCTAGAATGCCAGATAATTCTCCAAGGACATAAACGAACCCTGACAAGGAAAGCACAGTCAGGTACAAGGGCTTGTGGAAGTATGCTAAACAATGAAAAGTATTTTCTGAAACGCTGGGATGGAAGACGCCATTGCAAACAAGGCAACTGTGATTGTACACCCACAGGTTCAGGCATGCACACATGCACACACACATTACAGGACATGCATGCTTGCTCACATGTATTTTCAATGCTTTCAGCTTCATTGCATGTATGTCAGAATTTTTGTTATTGAATTTTGGTTAATTTCAACCTGCTAATGTCGCGGTAAATCTGTCCAGCCATTTCTTTATTTGAAGGCGACAAATTTAACTCTACCGAGACTCTACTGAGCACGGAGTGATTTGGGTAGACTACGTTTAAAATGTCTTATCCTCAAAATATTAATGATTGCCATCTACAAATGTGAAACATTCGTCCTGTCTTGTACCAGTCAAGGGTGGACCGTTTCGTTTGTGCGTTGAGACTGTGCTTTTGGCTGGTTGTGAATCCTTTTTCCTTTGGAAGATTTGCTGGTTTCTAATTTTATTTTATCTCCAGCTATGTTCATTTCAACTGGGGCAAAATGTAATTTTCTCTGCAATTTGAAGAGGGGACTTGTGGTTATATGTTCTGCTTTATTGCTACCAGTATTGGCTGGCAAGCTACTTTTAACCACACTCACATGCTACTTGACCCTTCGAATTGCAGGCCTTAGGGTTTCCAATGCCTAAGTTTGGGCACGTTTCCTTGATCTTGGCTCCTGATCGAAGCAAGTTGTCCAAGCGGCATGGAGCAACGTCTGTTGGACAGGTGATCCATTTAAAGTCTGGCTTTCCTTTTCATGTGTCAAGAGCTGAAGTGTTATGACTGGTATTCCAGTTCAAAGAAATGGGTTTCTTATCCCAAGGAATGGTAAACTACCTTGCTCTTCTTGGATGGAATGATGGAACTGAGGACGAAATCTTTGCGCTAGATCAACTCAGTATGTCCTTTCCTAGAGGCCAAAATATTTGTCTTTTTTCAAGATGGCAGCACGATCTGACGTTATTTATATGAATGTTTCAAGTTCTGCAGAGTCCTTTTTGAACATTCTTTAAATTACTATGTTTAATTTTTACAGTTGAGAAATTTTCAATCGAGCGTGTAACTAAAAGTGCGGCAATTTTTGACAACACAAAACTTCGGTCTGTCCTACTCAGCAAATTTCAGTGCAGTTACCAAGTGTGCTTGAAAATTTTAATATGTTTTTGGGATATATGCTTGTTTTGATGTCTGGTTTTTGGTGGTAAATAGCTGGATAAATGGACAGCATTTGAGAAGCTTGCCAGAGAAAGCTCTCACTCAGATGTGTGGAGAATTTTGGGAAAAAGCTAGCCTCTTAACTGTGCATGAAGGGCCCTTCGTGGAAGTAAGTATACCAAGGTATGTCTGCACTCCAATGTGCACTTTTGTGCATGTAGGGGTGTGTGTGTATAAATGTACACGCAATATTACTGCATCTGTAGGTATGTACGGTTTGAGTACGGATGTATTACTGTGTTTGTCTGATTATGGACTGAATAATTGTGTAGTTAGATTACTTTACTTGTGTTCATGCAATGGCTGAGTGATCGGAGTGATTGCGTGCATCTTTCTCCTAAGTCAAGTATCATGTACATATGTTGTGTTAACTATATGTGGAATATGGTCGAAGGCTTAAATTTCACAATTTTTGAGACACTTACCTCTTGTTTTGATCTGAAGGCTTTGTTGGCATTCTTTGATACTTTTGTACTGATAAAGCTGTCCTAATAGTCCGTGTCTGTTTGAGCAGGATGCAGTCCGTGTGCTTAAGGGTGGCCTGGAGGTGGTTTCAGATGCTGGAAAAGGGCTGAGTGATTTATTGTCTTATCCTTTAGAGGAGTCTCTTTGCAGGTGGGTTCTTTTCCATCAAGCGTCCAAAATTAGACTTCTGCTTCCTCTCACTCTCTTTCTTTCGAGTTTGTACAGCCCAGAAGTGAAGGAGATAGTTGATGACAACTTGAGAGAAGTGGCGGATGCCATTCTTACAGCCTACGACAGTGGCGATTTGCAAAATGCAATCAAAAGTGGGCATGATGAGTGGCAAAAGTGGGTGAAATCTGCAGGAAAATCTATGAAGAGGAAGGTTTGTACATATACACCTTGATACTAATGCAAAACCTATTGAATGTGTAGAAGAACAATGATCATCTTGCATCGGATATGGGCGGCTTTTTGCAGGGTAAAAGGCTATTTATGCCCATCAGGCTTCTCATTACTGGAAAGAGGGCTGGCCCGGACATCGGAAGTGCTGTGGAGCTTCTTTACAAAGCAGAAACCAGCGGCGTTGTTCATGCCCAGGCAGGTTTAGTTACAATAGCTGAGCGAATGAAAAGATTAAAGGAAGTAGAGTGGGACAGTGTGTCGGAGAAGCTTGCATCTACTGTGAAGGCCCCTGAAAGTGCCACCGTGCTAGCACATTGATTCCCAGGAAGATGTCCTTGAGATGGAAAGCACCCATTTTTTCTCGTTGGTTCCTTGGAGTAGTGTTGGGTAGGTTAAATGTAGTTAGTTTTAGAGTATTGGTTGAGAACTCGGCCAGATTTTCCAGTTTACCCTGGCTGAAGCTTAAATGTATAATTTGGGTATGTAATTGAAGATTTGTGAATTTTGTCATTTTGAGCATTGCAAAGATTGAGAAGATAACAATGTGGCTTACTGTACTTGTTCAACAATTCTCCTGCTTCTATTAAGTCCTTTTGTGCACAAACAAGTGTCAGCCTACTCCAAGTCATTTCATAGCTTTATGGGCCACCTACAGAGGCCATCCAGATTTTTAAACCATGTGTGTGCTGGCTTTCGTTCGGACTTTAAGCCATGCATGACTAATGCCTTCTTAATTTTTTAGTAACCATGCTACCTCCCGAGACATTGTCCATGTATTGTGCATTGTATTTCTATAGTTGGTGTTGCATCTCGTAGTCTCACTTCATAAATAAGCTGAAGGGGAGAATGCTGGTTAGCTTGCACTCAACCCTCTCTAAGCATAGCTTGAATAGTATGATTTGATGGATGCAAATCTCTCTATAGCAATACCATGCAATTCTTAGTAGGTCCAATAAAGATAAATTTCTAGTTAATTTATATATCAAATTGTGCATGATCGAATAAAAAGGAAAGATGAATAACTTCGATTTAAATTCTTGTATATGCATCGAATTGCGTATGATGTTCAGAAAAAGAAAATAAGAAGATCAATAAACCCATTTGATTCTTACATGTATATTTATTTTGAATGTGATGCAAAAAAGAAAAAAAAAGATCGATAAATCCAACATAGATATATTTTTATATGAAAATCAAATTTATGCACGAAAAGCAATTTGAAGATTCACAATGAGAAGTCATACATATGAATTAAAAAAAAAAAAGCCCTTACCTTTTGGAATTGAAGTGTCAACATTCCAAACTTGTTTGTTATATATTTTGAAGCATAAAGTTATAACAATTATATGTTTTGCTTAATCACAGATTTTCTTTGTATACGAGTTACCTGAAGCAGCAAGAGACAAAAAATGTCTCATGGTTATGAAGAATAAGTAACCATGCTCATATACCATGTTGATAAAATGATGAAAGAGAAGAACAGAGACGCAATACAAAGAGATTGCAACCCAAAGTGTGTATAATACTTACAGTAAATGATGTACATGTAGAGGGGACCTAAGCGCTATATACTGAGTAGCTTCATATATAATCCTTCACATGGAGTAGCTTCATATATAAGCTCAACAATAGGGACTTGGTTGGTTGAAGGGTCAATGTTCATGTCCACTTCTCTCTTCATGTACAGGGCTTGCATGGTCTAATTTTTTAGGTCGTTCTCTTCCTTTGCGTGATAATGGTATCAAAGTAGGTTAAGATTGCTTTGTGTTCTCATGCATGATTGTAATTTTCATAGTGGTTTTCTACAAGGAATTGTTAGGAAATAAGACGTAGCTAAATAGATAATTGAGTAGATTACTTAATGGAGAGAGACAGATTTACATACACGAGATTATAAAGTAGAGAGAGAGAGAGAGAGAGAGAGAGAGAGAGAGTACACACGATATACGTGGTTCACCCAATGTGGGCTACTTCTACGGGAAAGCAGCCACTCAATGGCTTTAGTACTTCAAAACAAGAAGTAGTTTACAAAGGGATTATACCCTTAATGGAGCTCCCGTCTTGCTTCACTCTCACCACCTCACACTTACTTTGTTGCATCAACTTCACACTGTGAAATGTGTGTAGAAATGGCCTCCTTTTATAGGCCAAAAGGGCTGCCCTCTCTTATGAAAGACAGCCATGTGTAGCCGCCCTTGTGCGAATAAGTCCAAATCGGACCCTCCAATCCACCCATGTGTGGCCGTCCTTGAGAAGACAAGTCCGCTTTTGAATTCGGCCACCGACCATTGACTTCCGACCACCGGCTATCGGTCAACCGACTGGTTGTTTTCCGACCACTTTCCGGCCGCCGTCCGGCCATAATATTTCGATGAAAAAGAATATTCCGACGAAGAAAAAAGTCTCGGGGGCCTCTGAAGTTGCCCCTGATTTTTGTCCGTGAAAATTTTGGTTTCCGGTGAGTGATTTTTCTTCACGCACGATGGCTTCTCCTCATAACGGGGGCCTTACAAATGTGCGCTTTTACCACAGAAATTTACAAAGGGTAAATCAAGCTCCATACTTAACAGGAATGGATCCTATAAGAAATTTTTGCATTCAAAGAGTATCTTATTTAAGTAACCTAGGGTTTTACTCTTTTTAAAATTATTTACAATGTGCATCTTTCTTTACCTTTGCTAAAATTAAACACTTCTTGAACAATTTCTTTATTATGTGTAAGGTACTGTATAAAGACCCTTATACTTACAGTGTACATTTTTCTTTACCTTTGCTAAAGTTAAATACTTCTCGAACAATTTCTTTCTTGAGAGTGATCATTCATCACTTTTGATATTTTTTACTACTATCATCACTCTAAGACTTATCTTGGACCCACACTATGGAATTCTTTTACATGTGAGACATGGCTACAAATTTGCGTCAACTTTTTGTGTCTAGATACTTCTTATGCTGCATATAAGGCATGATCATGCAACTTCATTAAGTACTACTCAAGTTTGTTTCTTAATGAAATCTAGTTTTAAACACATATGTGTGGTGTGCTTGTGATTCCATATCAATTTTGACTAAGTTTTGGTGAGGAAATGTCTTTGCATTTCTCTCTTTAAGTATGCAAGGCATGCATATGAATTTACATTGACAAACACTATGTTGTTGCCCCAAAGATATTTCTCTTGATGTATGTATGTCGTGCCTACAAATTAACACGAAAATCTAATCATAATTTTTCTAGTAATTCTTTTTCTTGCTACATGCAAGACATCACTGGTGGCCTCCCTACAATAAATTTGGTACAATATTTGCTGATGCTTTGATAGCATCACTCGCAAGGCATGTTGAAGTAAAAGTAAAACTTGTTTCTTATTATCTTGAGATGGAAGCTTTCTTGATTGCTAGTCTCTATTATCCAACTGTGGTTACGGTTCTTGTTATATTGACTTGATGTGCCTACTCTACAAATTCTTGCAATATGATTATGGTGCAATGGATTGCTAAGCTAGATATAAAAAAGAAGGTAAATGATAAGACAATTGAGTTTGGTTGATTGGCCCTTGCTAATAGGACCCTCGACGTGTTATTCATGGATAAACCAACAAAATGCCCATCATTTGCAAAGAATAGACAATCTTCACTGTCATTGTTAAATATTAAATAGGTCTACACACTATTAGTGGTTTGAAAATTGATGCCTATTGAAAGAAAATAAAAGGTAACAAGAGAGTTGAGAAGGCATGTACCTTAGATGTTTCATAGTAAGGAATGGAATGTGCAAGTTTGTGAGCCCATTCAAGACCAAACTTATGAGGCAATATAGAGAACATCTGAGAGGTCATATATGGTAGATATCCCCCTCTATATTCGATGCACAGAGTAACATATAGCTGAGAGGTCATATATGGTAGATATCCCCCTCTATATTCGAT
Organism: Adiantum capillus-veneris; assembly: GCF_014529385.1. NCBI lineage: Eukaryota > Viridiplantae > Streptophyta > Polypodiopsida > Polypodiales > Pteridaceae > Adiantum > Adiantum capillus-veneris. The sequence continues at coordinate 94,103,832 of NC_140950.1, forward strand.
GCACAAAGTAACATATAGCTGCCTCCTCAGGAAAATTATGCATCTAACTCTCTCCCTTAGACTTGCAATATTTTGTAAATGTTTTTATTCTAGCTTTCTTGAACAAAGAAAATGGGGCAAGTAATTGATCCTGTAATACTTGAGAAGCAAAAGAGGACTTGAACTCTTGAAAGCACACACACATGCACGTGCATGTGCACGCGTGTGTGCGTGTTCACACACACAACAACAACAACAACAACAACACGTGCATGTGTTCATGCACATGCATGTGCACGCGTGTGTAATTGATCCTGTAATACTTGAGAAGCAAAAGAGGACTTGGAACTCTTGAAAGCACACACATGCAGGTGCATGTGCACGCGTGTGTGAGTGTGTTCACAGACACAACAACAACAACAACAACAACACAATGTTACCAACGAGCATAAGCTCTAAGGGTACTAAAGAGCATGAGCTCAACAAGATCGTACTTAATAGCCACTACGAGTAATTGCCTCGATTGCATTTAACATGCATCAACACATGGGTTGACCCAACAACTAAATGCTATTGAAGCCCATATGAGGAGCCATACTCCACATGGGAGAAACATGATAAAAAGAAAACTGTATGTGATGGACACGCAACTTGAGTACCACACATCTACTATCTCTCTATCTCTATCTCTAGCTATAAACCAATGACAAAGACAACAAAGTTTGGATACATTGAATATTTGGCCAATTTAAACGACTAGTCTTCTCAAGGTGCAAGGACATTTTCAATACAAGGAAAACATGTGAAAAACACATTGTCATATTAGTTGCTGCTCTCTCTCTCTCTCTCTCTCTCGCATGCGTGTGTGTACAAACACGTGCATGTAGACACACAAATACAATCTAGTGTGTGTGCATGTCCATAAATTAATCACTCTTGGACCCTTTTTCCATATATTAATAATGTGGCATCACCATATTTTTGGGCCATGCTCCACATGCTCCAGGCCCCACCTAGGATGCCATGTAGATAGGGGTGTTCTCACACATTCATTTTTGGGCTGGATCGAAGCCCACGATCCCAACAGTATAAAGTCCCTCCCTAACTCCCCCCCGGTGTGGTCTATTACAAACACTTGCAAAGGTATCAACACCCATCAATAGTAATTACATTGTACCCACCTACTCGATGCCATTAATTAGTTTGTTTCTTTCAATCTAATTTTTTCAAAGGTTTCTACTAGTGAGGTCAACCACAATCCAACGATGGATGGCAATGAACAACACGAGAGAGAGAGAGAGAGAGAGAGAGAGAGAGAGAGAGAGAGAGAATCCTGTGTTTAACCCCCACTCTGGCTCACTGTCTGTGCCCAACCTATTCATCTGTTCTTCTGATTGAGCTTATCACAAAGAGGTATAGTTTTATTCCATTCTACAAAATGTGTAAATGGAGCTTTTTATTACGCTCCAATCACACGTGATATAAAGGTGCACCCCCCAAGAAAGGTGCTTTCTTTTAATTAAAATTCTCAAGCATAGTACCATATTTAAAGGAATTCTACTTCGGAACATTTGTTGGGATTGGCAAAACAATTGCATGTACATGAAGCAATGAATATAGCATTATTGTGCGAGTGTTTTATGCTCCATAATAGTACATTGAGTATATAGATTGTGATAAATTGCCCCTTACATGTTGAGAAAAAGGCATTGTGCTAAGTGGTGGTGAGGGGAGTTGGGAAGTGTAAAACTGATTCCCCGTCTTAACACATGTAGAATGTTACAATAAAGTTTTGCAAGGCATAAATAAAGCCAAGCTAATCAAGAATGCTTTGAGAAACAGATGACTCAGAGAATGAAAGTAGGTGACACATTTGAATAGTTTACATTTGGGCCATGGAGTTCTAAGCACAAAGAATCAAAGATATACAAATGTTGGCTACATTTAGGAGTAATGAGGATGAGGAGTGGAGGAAGAGCGTCGATGATGGGCGGCAAGATATGAAGGTCCTAATTGCTCTTGCGCTTCTCTGTGTAGCTTGCCGTCATTGGCCGTGGTTGTGGGCGGGCTAGGACTACGTTCAGCCTCATCCTCTTGTGAATATTGCTCCGTGTTTAATCGACCTGAGTTCGAATCCTGGAAGCTGCTAATTCTTGAGACCTCCATGTCCTCTCTCTGCATTAAAACATGGATAGAATATAAGCTCAATCATTACTACAGATAGCCATCGCCGCTGTAAGAATTTGAGATAAACGGACGTGATGAGGGATAGAAGAGGGCGATTAACGGGGGATTGTGAGAGAAATCGGTTGTGGGCGATTAACTTCAATTGTGGGCGATTGTGACAACGCTCAAATGTGGGCGATTGTGTGAACAATCAAATGTGGGCGATGGATTTGTGGGCGTTTGTCAAGAACAATCAATCATGGGCGATTGTGAGGACATTGAATTGAATTGATTGATGGGCGATTGTCAGAAAAAAGAATTGACATGAAAACGCAAGCTGCAGCTGAGAATTATAACGCATGGGGGTGCAATATACCTGGCGGCAGCATGAGAGAGTAGACGGAGAAGTATGGTCAAGGTCGCCAGCTTGGGCGCAGTCTGGGACCAAAGAATGTTGTTGTTGCAGAAGCTTGGCTACTAGCACTCCCAAGATGATCACGTTAAACGATGGAGACCACATTTACACACACAGTTCTCTCTCTCTCTCTCTCCACCCACAGCGCTTCAGCTCTTATTGTGCAGAATTTCCTGTCCCTCTCTACTTTAGCTCCTCAAGTTTTTATGCTCCTGAATATTCTCACCTTGGAATATCCCCCAAGGCTTCCTTACGGATACAACACACACACTTCCCTGTATAAATTTTAACTCGGTGGCGCATAAGCCGCCCCAAACTAGAAAGAGCGCGTTTTGATTAATCTCAAGAGTCAAAAGTAGAGAAAGCAACTAGAATGAAACAACATGGAAAAGCAATAGAAAATTTAAAAAATGTGGAGGCTATGTGTGCGTATGCTTTAGGAAGACTTGAATAAATATAAATAAAGGGATAGATAGGCTACCTATAGGTGTATGTATTTGCTATGCGTGCAAGATAGTCTCTAATTGCCACCTCAATGCCACAAGACTAGTTCTCTTTGGCAATTCAAACCAGCCGACTTAGAGGTAGTTCACGTGGAACCATGGCTCGCAACGGGCTGCCGGTTGGCAACCAGCAACTACTCAGTTCCCATGAAAAGCGAAAATTCTGGAAATGCATTGAAAAATGGAGTATTTTTCCTCTGCGAAGCTCAAAAAGTGAGCAAAGTTTTGTCCTTTTCCATGGTTTCTAGCCTGCTCCACCTCCTCCCCTAGGAGCAGCATCGCAACCGGTTTGCAACCAATTGCTAACTTTTTCCTCGCAACACCTCATGGGAACCAAACTGGTTCGCAACTGATTCGCAACCAGTTGCAAACCAGAGCTCCATGTGAACTGCACCTTAGGAGGGCTTCCATCGGAGGAGTCACCCCCTTGATATATGAATGGTGATGTGGCAAGGGGGAAATCTTTGGGTGGGCTACACAAGTGTAGCAATGTGTTATACATGTAAGGTGGATTTGCACGGGTTAGAGGTTGACCCCAATCAGCCCATGGTGTGTAGCATAGCATTCACACGTGCTCGAGTAGAGAGGCAACGTCGAATGAAGACTTAGGAGATCCCACTTTGCCAAAAAAAACAAAGTTGCCATATGAAGTCCTCGTTAACCAGCAATGCACTGTAGGGCCTACTTTCCCATAGAGCTCGCATTGAAGAGGAACACGAGTTGTGGCACAATTCAAACTTTGAAATGGTTGTAGGTGGTGAATGGGCTTGCCATGTGGTGAGATCCCAACACGTGTAAACGCTCAACTAGGCAACAACAACGTTGGCGACAAAGTTAAGCTAGAGTGTAGAGGATAGGGATAGCACCCCGCGTAAGAACATGCCCTAAGAAGTAGGAAGAGAATGATGAGATGCGATGGGACTCTTTGATGGGGTGACTTTTGAAAATCTAATTGCATCTCAATTAGTGGCCATTCCCATGGCAAATCTCATCGTCAAGCTTATTCAAAATTCCACCTTGTTGTGAGGTGGAAAAGGTCCTCGTCACGTTGAAATCCTCCATTGGTTCTGTTGAATCTTGGGCCCATTTAGACACATGGCAACTTTGCTAACCAATGGCTCCATTCAATAAGAAACTATTCCATAACTTGCTATCATCAGTTCTAATTTTCACCTTAGACACGATGTTTGTGGTGATCCTTTGATCACAGCCTTTATTATTTACTTTATTATTCTGATTTTGTAAATCAACAAACCCCAACCCCCCCCACCCCCTTCCCCCTTCCCCCCTTCCCCCTTTTCCTCATAAGACACCTTTTTGTTCTTGAAATTATCATAAGAAATACAAAAGTGGATTTTTTTAAATGTTGGTTAAGCCATGTACACTAGAGGCTTTCTTCCTAAACTTGTAACTTTCTCAAAAAATTAACTTAAAATCCCTCGTGTAAGTGTAAATGTGATACACCTACATACCTGTAATTTTTTTATTTTTTATTTTGCAAAAACAATGGTGAGTAAATTATATTGACAACCACAAAAAATTACAACTTCTTGCCATGCTCATGTCGAACCATGACGTCTCTAAGAGGTCACTAATCATTGGCTAGTAGGGGAGCCACCCACGGGCAACATAGGGTCCTTATCAATGAGAGTCCATCATTGTGGTGCCAATTAGCGTGATAGTCCCCCTGCTTTCTTGTATTATCTCTGTGAACTTGGCTGTTTCCGTAGTGTTGTCAAATAATTGACCATTCCTAGCCTTCCAGACCTGTTTGAAGTAGCATAATCTAACAACTTTTGTTGTAGTGAAGAGGAACACTAGTTGTGGCTTTTACACCTACATACCTACAATTCTAAAGCCATCTAAGAAAGTTGGGAGCATATAAAGAAACCAAGGTGCACTTGTAGAGTAACTTTGGTGGAACGAGGGTAGAACCTAGCTTATGAAAGTATAAGGCTCTCTTTAAATCCTTTTTTTTTTTTTTTGCAAAACTCACAATATTGAGTGGAGAAATAGATTAAGAAAACAAAAAACTTATAATAAGAGACATGCTTCCCTGAGCCATGGCATCAACAAGACGTATATAATAACCAATTCAGATACATCAGCTGACAAAGGGTGTCACCCTATCACGTATCGTCCATAGAAAAGAGGAAATCTAAGTGAGTTTGTGGTTGCCACCAAGGAGATAACTCTGCCACAACAAACCCCTTGGTTGCTAAGACTACCCAACGGATCATAATGCCACATAGAGAAGTAACAAATATCACTTTTTTTTCATCCTTCTTTTTAACAGGCTGACCGTTTGGGTCGTAGCACCTAAGATGCTTACTATATGGCTAACAAGGTCTAACTTCTGGTTCTACAGTCCACTTGAATTATTGTCGGCCTGGATGGATTCATTTGTCATTTGAACCCCCTCGACGAGATTGATTGGCGGTTTTGATTTCTCTTGCATCTCAAGTGATGGAAACCCAGACTCTGGTTGCTCTGGTTTCTCCTGCATCTCATAGAAGGACAACCAAGCTTTGGCTCCTTAGGTTTCTCCTCACCTCGGTTCATTTCAATTTTCCATGCCTCCGATAGCTAATGCTGGCTTGTTAGAGCTTGAATGTGGCATGGTATCCCTGAACACCCACCTCCACATAGTCCTGACTGTTAGACCATGGGTAGTACCGACCTCATGAGAGTTATAGCAGGCATTGGGAAAGGAAGCAAAGATTAGTTCTTGCTGAAAGGCACCAAAGTCTCCCATATGCAGATCAAGGTATTTGGGTATGGGCTTGCTTATACCCACAGAATGCACATCTTAACATCCAAGCCTGAACTAACACGCTACATCTTCGAAATAAAAGATCCTTGGCCCATCAATAACATCCACATCTTCGTGGAGCTAGAGAGGAAGGCTTTTGAATGTGACCCACACTGGGAAAAAGTTCTTAAACTCTTCATTTGGACAGAAGTGCGGCATCCATGGCCCTAGCATAGACAAAATAGGAAGCCCTCCAGACACAACCTCCCAGATCCTGAATTGTGTGTTCAGACACTCTGCCACATAGAAACCTTGGCCGATATAGCAGCAAAATGGCTAATCACATTTTTACTATTCGTCGCCACTACCACCCAGTCCCACAGTCCCTAGGTAGACATCCGTCGACCCAGAAAGTACAACACCACCAAGTGTGAGCAACAGTCCCATGGGTAGACATCCATCGACCCATATAATACAACACCACCACATGTTTGCAATAGGATTCAAGACTCTATAGAGCTAGCTCATGAGCCATAATTTACTGGTCATTCTAGGATCTCTATCTGACATGATGAATGCTGGCAATCCATGGTGTTTGAAAATTTGAGATATGAAGAGAGTTTCCATTTGGTGTGCCTTGATATTATTTTTGACAGAAATAAAGTGTGCTTGCTTGCTAAACTTGACAACTATTGTCCATACTCCCGTATCCCCATGGATAGACTTGGGTAATCCAAAGATAAAATCCATGGATATACTCTCCCATGTTGAATTAGGGATAGGCAATGGCTGGAGTAATCCAAGGTTGCTTCCCTCTATCATACTTAGTCTTTTGGCATACCACACATTTTCAAAAAATACTCTTGTATGTCTACTTTCATGGTGGGCCAATAGAAGTACGCCTCTACTTCTCAAAGAGTATATTGAATGCCTCTATGCCCCGCATAGGGAGGATCATGGGATTCAAGGATTTAATATTTACGTAATTACGTCAAATTTTGTGTGATCACAAGGTCTTATTGACACATTTACATGATCACAGTAAACATAATCACACAGAACCCGGTTAATGGTGACCTGCAAATCCACAAAATTTTCACCGAGCTTTTCAGTATCTTCGGTGGGCCCGCCGAGGTTCATCATTTTCCCTACGGGCCCGCCGGGGATACTGAAAAGCCTGGCGAGCTGTCAGCGTTATATATACGCGGGCTCGATCGGGCCCGCTGCGTGTATTTTCATCTTGCTTTCATCTTCTGTGAGAGAGAGAGAGAGAGAGAGAGAGAGAGAGAGAGAGAGAGAGAGAGAGAGAGAGAGAGAGAGAGAGAGAGAGCGCTTGCGACCACCTTTGCAGGTACGTCGAGAGGAGAGAGGAGAGAGGGGGTCGTGTGGGAGATTGCTCTGCATCGCAGTGCGCCGCAGCAGCAGAGTACCTGACCACACGATCCGGGTATGTGTTGTGTGTGTGTGTATGCATTGTGGGGTAGCGTACCTTTTGTTGTAGTGCATGGCAGTAATAAGGTACCTTACCACACAATGGGAGTGTGTGTGTAAGTTGTTCTACGGAACAATGTGTATGTGTTGTGTGTGTGTGTGTGTGTGTGTATGCATTGTGGGGTAGTGTACCTTTTGTCGTAGTGCACGGCAGTAATAAGGTACCTTACCACACAATGGGAGTGTGTGTGTAAGTTGTTCTACGGAACAATGCTTATCACGGGGGCATCACCTTGGTGACGCGGGGATGATGGCGTCCTTGTGGTAAGTATTGGCTTACTGTTTGGATACTACGTCGGTAACGCGATGAATCTAGTATCCTTATGGTAAGCCAACTTCCCTTCCCCTTTCCCAAAAAATATATGGGCATCGGTCGATAACGCGGCTATATGATGTTCGTATGCAGACCATTGTTTTTTCTTAGATTCAGGCGGCACTCGATTAGTAACGCGGCTAATAGAGTGTCGTTTGTTAGAAGCATATGTTTTTGCATAAATGTGGCGTTCAGGTCGTTGACCCGGCCGTACAAACGTCATATAATTTGTATGTGCATGTGCAATTAATTTTTTAAGTATTAAGTATATGAAATACTTGGTCGGTAACGCGGCTGTGAAGAGTATTTCATATACAAAATGTATGAATTGTTAACGTCATATAATTTGTATGTGCATGTGCAATTAATTTTTTAAGTATTAAGTATATGAAATACTTGGTCGGTAACGCGGTTGTGAAGAGTATTTTATATACAAAATGTATGAATTGTTTGATTTTGTTGTTTTTAACTGTCCATTTGAAATTGTATACTAGCTAATAATATTCAAAAGAATACTTTATTCATCAATCATCGGTATTTTAAATGTTCCATTTATATAGAATACTTTATTCATCAATCATCGCTATTTTAAATGTTCCATGGATATAAATTACATGTAAAATAGTATTTGCACACAAATTGCATGTTTAATATTCTTTTTTAATCTTTTTAAAGGACTCTCAAGCATTATCGTTATTTTTAATGCTTCATTTACATAAATTCTCTGTAAAAAATCTAAATGCACACAATTTGCATGTTAAATATTCTTTTGTATTTTTTTAAAGAGCATCAATTATCATCGTTTTTTGATTGCTACATTTACATAAATTCCATGTAAAAAAGTGTGTGAACACAATTTGCTAGTCCAATTTGTATACTTCCAATGTTTTAAATGTTTTTGATGTTTTTAAGTTGGTGTGTGCTTTGTTTGAATTAGTATGTGCGCATGGAAACAAATATAAGTTAGAAATTCAATATATGCTGAAATGTGCCAGACTATTAACATGTATTGTTTGATCTGAATTAAGTTCTTATAAACCAAGTCTTGTTTGAACTGCTTTTTACACGTGTAACAGATTGCAATTTTAAGTGAAGATTATTTTCAATTTTTTTCAATATTTCCTTGCACATTTGTTAAAGTCTTCAAGTGGTGGGTAAGAGTTTACTTGAGATAGTGTGAGAGTGTTAGTGTCATTCGCAACCATAAATTTGTATTTGATATGCTGTTTTTTTATTTTCCAGTACAGCCAGATCAAAAGAAATGTATTATGTGTGCCATTCGTAAAGAATGTGTTTTGGCAATATCATCATGTGCAGCTGATCGCATACATCAGATTAGTGAAAGTGATGTCTACATCAAAGACATCACTAGCGCTATATGGGAGAACACAGAGTGCAGGTTGCGACTTGAAGGCCAATACAAGTTGTTGCGTCCAGCTGGGATACGAGAATTTGACCCCCACCACAAGGTCAGGACAGTCTTGGGCAATATGAAAGTATGTTGCAGAGACTTAAAGGAAGATATCCCACCTGATTGCGACATGTCAAAATTAGAGCTTTGGAATAAATTGTGGAAAGAACAGAAGGTAAAGATGAAGCGTGTGAAAGCGCATGACCAAGCAGCCTTACCCAAGAGATTGAAGATGGCCTAAGTTGCACAAGCAGCTTTGGGAGGTTGATCCGATGCCAGCGGCACCGGCACAATCATGCACACTGTTTGAATGCAAAGTACGCTCATCTTGTTGGCATCCCTAATGAAGCCTTGGTAGAAGGTATGAGGATTGGAACAGGCTCCTTTGGTGTGTGCACATTGTACACCATCAAAGGCATCTCATTTTTTCTAGACCACATTACATATGTGGGAAGATGTTACAAGGGAGGGAGTGAGGCAAAATTTGATAGCTTTCAAACAGAGCAAGGAATACAAACGCTTCACCTCTCCATTGTAAGGTGCATTGGGTTTACTAAAGAAGCTTCTTGGATCACGATATTCCCATACTACAATGGGGGTACCGTGGGCGACATGATGTGTCGCTTATCGTTCGCTTCAGACGACACATGCACAAGCTACAACATGGCTGGAGGTCATTTGCCTGTAGCAAATCTTCCTGCAAGCGAGATAGACACGCTGCGGATCAAAGCAGTGATCGAGAAGATGCCAGCAATTTGTCATGCCTTAATCGACGGCGTTGCAACTGTCCACTCGACCGGTATAGTGCACAATGACCTGCACCCGTTCAACGTAATATTGGACTTTACTTGCGCCAATAAACCCCACGTTGGCATCACTGATTGGGGTATGATGCTCAGAAGACCACCTAAGTGCATAGCAAGTAATTATCTGCATCCAAGCGCACAGTTGAACGAAGCAGTTTTGAATGCACAGAGAGTAGGGAATGCCGAGATGGCTAAGCGACCGTGGATTTCTCTCGAACTATACAATCCACGGTGCACAGATGCATACACAAAAGAGACCGACATTTATGCATTGGGCTACCTATTCAACATGCTGGCAGATTTTTGGAGTGCAGCCAGAAAAGTTTATTTTCCAGAAGAAGTTTTTCACCACCCGGATGAAGATGTTATGAGGGCTATTCGAATTAAAGTAGATTGTTGGATGAAATTAAAAGAGCGGGACCAAAGAAGGAATGCTTTTGACGTGTTGATATTTTTCAAAGAACATTTAAAGACAGACCCTAAGCCTGTCCGACGTCCACTTGTTGAATTTGCACCATCATTTTATCAGATTTAAACATTTCTATGATATACATATGTCTTGTCCAGTGTATTCTTTTTTTTAATTGAAGTGTATTATCTGGTTTGAAGTGGTTCACCTAATTCAATTACCTTTAGTCATTTCAAATTTGTCATTTATATGTCAGTATTTCAAATTTGCCTTGTGGTTCAATTAGTCGCATTTGTTGTGGTTTGATTTAGTGAATTCCGTATAGTGTCCCAATGAGTGAGAATATATATTTTCCAATGATATTGAATATTTGTCTATCTGATGACTGCAGATGTAAGAGAAAATAGCCAATCAAAAACAAGATATTGGCACCCAATCACACTGCCTGATGATCAACAACAAGTGGCTGTTAATGCATTTCAGCGCATGAAGTCTCTGGCACACGGCATGTCAGCAGAACAAGCGACGCGTACTGCTCGTCGACTCTCAAAGTGGGCAAATCCAAACCATATGCAATGGAAAGAGATCAATAAAGAAGTGACAAAGAACATGATCAAGATAATATGTCCATGTGAGGACGCAGAGATCAAGAAAGGAAGGTGGAAGGTTTCGAAGTGCAACCATGATGCGATCAAAGATAACGTTGAGAGGATTTATTTGGAGGTTTATGGCCATCCCCTGCACAATGCAGATTGTGCGCTATATTTTGTAAAAATGTTATATGTTCACTTTGTGCAACAGCAACCAATAGACTTCTCGTCAAAGGAGACAACTGTTGCCACTCATGATTTAAGGGAGAGTTGTGTCACTTTCACCCGAGATAAGCTGGCATTGATAGTGGAAGGCACCGACCTATAGTTAAAAAGATAAAAGGATATATACACGACACAGTTGACAGAGAAAGATGCATAAATAACACGGCTTTCTATAGCCACCCAGACACCGCAACCCTCACAAGTTCGGATGGAGAAAAGCATTCATCGCTTAAGTTAGGACGTTCAAAATTTGACACAGCGAGTGAATCCAACACTTGTACAAGGGACACACATCAGCCACCTTGTCTTGCATCCGGAGTTGGTCCCCTCATCTACTTCAGATGCATCCTCATCTTCCCAATGTCCAGTTTGCTACAAGAATTTTGATGGATGGAGTGGATACTATACATTGACATGTGGTCATTATTATCATTTAGTTTGTCTTATTTGTTTGATGCAAAACAGTAGTCGATGCTTAATCTGTTTACAAGATATTCCACAAGGAATATATATTATGTTTGGCATGTAAAACCAATATAAATCCAAGCAAGCACGCCCAGATACCCCTAGCACAATTAGAAATCTGTTTGATGAGCAAGATGTTGCTTCAAGGCAACACAATTGAGATCAACAAACTATGTAGTATCACGACAAACTATGTACTATTGCGAATATGAAGCACTGTAATTACTCAAAACACATTTGAATACAAGGTTCTTTACAATGGTTTTTGACATTTACTCATTCTACTCTCAAGCTATATTGAATCAGTTGAGTTGTTATCTGGTTCTAAGTTTGAGTGTTGTGGTTCTCCTAGTAATTCAACCTCCACATCTATTATCAAATTCTCTTCTATTTCGTCTACAGTGTATGGAGATACACCAACATTGAACTCTTCTTCATCTTCGTTTTGACAACCATACAACCAGGTTGGTATTTCCTCCTCGTAGCCAGCACTTTCGATGTGATTCAGTATCTTTTCGTTGCAATACATATACACTGATTTTTCTGCTCTGTCTTCTAATAGTCTGTTGCAAATAGTACTGTGAACATACTTGTACATACTCCAGTTTCTCTCTGAACTTGAGTTTGTTGCACATTGTGCGAGTACTTTCATTGCAAGGGGACTTAAGCTAGAGTAATGCTCTCCACCATTCATCACCCACCAATTCCATGCAGGTTGCTCTTTTTCCATTACCTGTACAAAATCATTCGTAAAAGGACCTTCTTTTAATCTAAATGCACTTATTTCTTTGATGCAATCAATTTGGTCCCGACGTTGGAGTAGAACGTGTTGACCACGTGATAGAAATTGCCTACTACCACCTTTGTATTGGACATCATATCTAAATTTCAATACTCTGGATCGAGCATGTAAGCCATGCTATGGAGTGGACTATGAGCGCTCTTCCATCTTGCATGAAAATACTTAGCCAAATTTTTTTGCTGTTTGCCAGAGAATGGTAATCGCCACTCCTTTTCTACTACAGACTCTTTCAGCTCTTCAGGATTTTCAAGACTCTGTTGGACTGACCACCATGTCATCCACACTTTGCCCAAGTTTGGTGCCCTTTGATCAAGATTGCGGATCGTGAACATAACGGGCATCATTACATGGTATGCATCCATTACACTCCTCCACCAAGCAACCTTTTTTACATTGCCATGTAGACATGTAATTTTATCTTTCACTTTTTCTTTCTGCTCAAGCTGCCATTCATCAAAGGCTGCGCAATTAAATGTGTCAATCACATCACTTTTATTACGCAGAAGTGATTCCAAGGTATAAAAGTGTGTGCAGAACTAAGTTTTAGCAGGAAGTTTCAACATCACTGACACGCGCATCCTATACAAATTGAGCACTCTTTGTCGTTTCAAGATAAATTTCACAACCTGACGTGCTGTATCAATTATTTTGGCGAACCATGTGGTTTTTTCGCTAGTGTACCAATCTTTTAGCACCAAGTTCAAGCTTTGCGTATTACAACCATTGGCAAAAATGTGTGGAAAGAACTTCTTTATTAATTTACTGGCGTTTTTACAATTCTTTGCATTGTCCATGACTACTTGAACGACATGTTCAGCACCAATTTCTTTAATCACATTAATCAAGACCTCAAAAATGTATTTGCCACTTTTAATTGCACCAGAACTATCAATCACCTTTATAATTGTTTCTCCCCTTGGACAAACCAACATAACATTGATCAGCGGTCTTCTCTGAATATTTGACCAGCCATCACTCACAATCGTACATCTTGAAAGCAAAATATTCCCAAGTATTATTTTGTCAACACGCTCTTTGACTTCGATGTAACATTTGTCCAAGAAAACATTTCTTATTGTGTGATAAGAAGGAGCTGAAAATCCTGGACCAAACTCATCGATTTTCTTCCAAGCAGCCTTCCAATGATTGCTGTTTACCATGACCAAAGCACTTCCAGTAAAGAATATTTCTTTGGCGAGTGCTGTTTGTGCTTCTTCTAGAGACTGCACTCGAAAGCTTTGATGTAATGATTTTTGACGCATTTGACAAAGTCCACCTTCATTGTGACGTTTAAAAGGAACACTGCCTGTAATTTCCTCTCCTTACACAGGTTGTTCTCCAAGGTTAGTTGGTGTCACTACAGGATCTGCAGAGTTAATATTTGGATCTGGGAACTCTTGACTCGAAGGCACACAGCTATATATCTGTTGTCTCTTGCCACCCTTTTTGGCGAGCTCTTCTCTCAAACGCTTTGCAACTGCAGGTGCCCAAGAATGTTCACATTTCTTATAATTGTTTTTAGCTCTAGCCGATCCCTAATACGTGGTGCACCACCTGATTTTGTTGTGTGACAAAATTTACATTGCGACTCCATAAATCGTCCGCATATGTTGTGAGCATAATTCCACTCTTTGCTAGAAGCTTTTTTATTCTTTGGCTTTTTCGTACCACTTGTGCCCACATTTTGCTCCATTGCGTTTAAATTAAAACTGAAGAGAAAAGAACAAGATGTTCAGTTTTTGAATTTTTTTTCTTATTTTCAATATATATTATAATTTAAAAAGCATTCAATATAAAAGTAACCATGACGCACAATATGAGATTTGCAATGCACGCTAGTCAATCTACCTATCGATCACCTATATTGTGAGCAACCATACACATTGCAATGTAGTCTATGCATGGCATAATAACTATAACAATGCTATGAATCTCTCTATGCAATTATTACTATAATGATTATTTATATGTCCACTTTGATTTACAAACAATAAGACACATCTAATTTCATTTGCTACAAAAAAACAAACGAAGCAATAAAATATATGATTAATCATTTCATGCACTAATAATCTATCATAATACATAATGCACTCTCTGTATAAACCAATGCATGATACAAATAAATCTTCAATATAATCACTCAATTGAGGACTACTTGTACCCATTGAATGATTGTAGCCCACCCATGCAACCAATTCAATATATAAAAGCTATTTTAACCCAATCAAGGATTATAGCTCTTATATTGTAAATCAACTCAAATGCAAGACTTCAAGGATCTTTATATGCCCGGTACACTAGTAGAGGACATCCGACCCTTGACTATTGACTCGTCATTTACATATGCTCATCTTCTAAGACCAATTACAGCCCTCATTTGGACAAATGGCTTCTTCGCAATGAGCATGACTCTCCAAGTTTTCAGTTGTTTTGGTTTCGTACCTTAATGTCGGTAAATGAATTGAAAATTTTTAGAAGCGGTTACCGAATGAAGAATCACGTTCGGCCTAAAAACAGGACCTGTGACTCTGTAACCTTAGGTCAATTCACAAGGAGATGACTATACCCGGCACTCGGATACACTCCCCAAGGATTTTCCTAGCTAAAAGATCGGGATTAGCACACTATTTACTATATATAATTACTCCCTCAATGATTTTTCATTTTCTCGGCGGGCCCGCTGGGCTACTGCATATACCCGATGGGCCCGCCGAGAAAATTCAAAAGCCCTACGGGCCCCGCAAGGAATGAAAAAGCGCGGAGGGCTAACCGGCTCTATAGGTTTTTGCAGGTCAAAATCAAAGTCACGTTAACAATTAACATGATTTTTTTGTGTAAATACTAGAGTTATTTACGTAATCACCCGATCGTGATTACGTTAATGAAATCCCTGATGGGATTCATACATGACTTTTGGGAGTGGGTAACACATAGCCTATTGCCATGGAGAAGATAACCATCATGCAAGGTGAATGGTTCCTCTTTCTTCCCCAAAGCAAGGACTGACATTATGTGTTTAAATTCAGGGTCAGTAGCATACTCATCTATCATAGAAGATAGATCACTGTGAGTTGCTATAGAAACCACATTAACTCTTGGTCGTCGTGAAAGTGCATTGGCCACTTGATTGTGCTTACCAGCAATGTGAGCAATATGAAAATAAAATTACGAAAGAAATTTTCCCACCTCATTTGTTTGTTGAAAAGCTTGGTTTGCGTCATGAAGTACTTGAAACTTCGATGGTCTGTTTGTAATATAAATGGAGTCCTCAATAGATAGTGCTTTCATGTGTCTAGAGTATGTAGAATAGCTAAAAGCTCTTTTTCGTATATGCCCAAGACTCGTTCATTAGCATTGAGTCTTCGGCTCTCATATGCTATGGCATGCCTTCTTGAAGCAAGACTACTCCAAGGCAATCACCACAAGCATCCAATTGGATCTCAAATGGCTATGAGAGATCCTAAAGCATAAGGACTTGTTGGGAGGTAAGCTTGTCTTTGAGCTTTTCAAATGAATTTTGCGCCTTAGCAATCCATGAGTACTTAACGTTCTTCTTTGTTAATTCATGTAATGGTCTTGTTATTTGAGAGAATTTTTATATGAAGCATCTATAGTATGCACACATACCAATAAAGCTTCTTGGTTCATGTAGATTCCTTGGTTTAGGCCATGCTTTTATTACCTCCAACTTTGATGGATCCATACGGATACAATCTTGAGAGATAATATGACCTACAATTTCAATCTCTTGAAGGAAAAATTTTCTTTTCTTTTGATTGATTAAAAGCTTGTTCTCCCTCAATGCTTGAAAAATCAACAGGAGATGTTGCTTGTGTTCCTCCAAGTACTTGGAGTAGATGATGATATCATCGAAGAACACTCCATTGAATTCGCGGTAGGGTCCTAGGTACAAGATTGAATTTCTATTCAGCTTATCATCCGCAAACGGATGGCCAAAGTGAGATAGCCAATCTTATGATACTCGATGTACTAAAGACTTATGTTACAGAAGTAGATCAACGCTCACAATGGGAAAAGTAGTTATCCCTTGTAGAGTATGCGTACAATAATATTGTCCATAATTCTACGAGAAAATCACCTTTCGAAATCATAGAGGGAAGACCTAAAAGTCCCTTGCTACTTAAAGTACATGGGAAGATCTTCGCTGCCAATGAGTATAGCCGTGACCTACAAGAATATTTCCAAAAATTAAGGAGGCTATATCCATCTCTCAAAAAAGGCAAAAAGCTATTGCTGACAAGCACAGAAGGGCCTTAACGTTTAAAGAAAATGATTGGGTCTTACTTAAGTTTCCCAAGGCTCGATTGAGGCAAACGACGGGCAAAAATTCTATGGGTCATCAAAAGTATTATGCTAAACTAACAAAAAGATACTATGGTCCTTTTCAAATCTTGAAACCAATCAATGAGATGGCTTATCAACTCAAGCTACCCAACCATTGGATCATACACAATGCTTTTCATGTGAACCTACTTAAGCCCTACAAAGGAGAGACACCAAGTGAACGAATTATTGAAGACCCTCCCAAAATCAAAGACCAAGAAGAGGTGCTACAACCCGAAGATATCCTTTGGCATGAAGACAAGGTACTATGACATGGTAAGATCATTCGGCGATATCTTATTAAATTCAAAAATTATCCTTTTGAAGATGCTATCTATGGATGCAAGGAATACATCTTAAGGATAGTATGAACCTTGTCAATGCTTTGAATGCTGGATTGAGTAGGTAATTCTTCCATCGGGCATAAATTTATGTATGGTTTCAATCCTAAGGCTACATTACAGTAAGAAAATGTACATGTTTCTTTTAAATGATTGATGTTTTTGTCTTGTAAGACTAATCATCTTTTCATTGTGCACAAATTTAAATAGTATGCATGCTTTGAATCATGTTTGTGATGATGACGTTTCTCAAACACCAAGTAGAATTTGTCACTCTACTTTGGGAGAATGAAATGGACTAAAGAGTAGACATGCTTGGAGCAACTATGTCCAAGCACCAAATGGATTAGTCATCCATCTTGAAATAATGTCGTAGGGTAAAAAGGGATTTTCTACCCGCTAAGAAACATTGACTAATGACTAAGGCTTTATCTCTTCTACCTCATAGTCGAGGATGACTATGATTTCAAGAGAGAGGTAATGTCATAAAATCTAATATCTAATAAACCCAAACGATTTTCTCATCTTAAATTGATCATTTAACGTGGGGAAAAAAAAGGGAACAAGGGTTAAAATATAGACATGTGCTTACGGATCTATCTCAACACGGGGCCAATGGTAAAGGGGTCCAAATGAGAGATGATCCGTCAAAGAGCAAGGTTAGCTAATGGAGCCTCAAGACCTTAGGGTTAGCTTCATTAAAGACCTCCAATAGTTAGTGTTAAAAGTCCTTTGAACTTAGAAAAGCTAGGGATGTGCTTAAAGTGGATTTGGTCTAGTGTGCAACATGCCATCAACATAGAGCACAATGATCACAAATGCATCATTCACACGCTTGACATGCAGAATGCTTGAGGTGCTTGTTATGCTTGCTGACTTTAAGGTGCTTGAGGTGCTTGTTGTGCTTACTTGCTAAGGTGCTTAATGACTAAGGTGCTAAGGTGCTCCACGACTAAGGTGCTTGAGGGGTTAAGGTGTTCAAAAGTCAAAGTATATCCCTACTAATGAGGGGGAGAGCCCTCTTTGTAGAAGCTAGAGAGAGAACACACACACCCTCACACAAGGCAAGCTTGGTACAAAGAAAGCAAATAGGACACTTATCAAGCTCCTCTTCATGTTGCCCTCATAGTGTGCCTAAAGCCTATTGGTTGACCTCCCAAGGGGTCCAATGATAATTTAGTTAATTTTTTATTTTTTTTTTGCATTTATCAAGTCCTCTCTCAAAGGGGAAAGGGGGACACTTGTTCCAAGGCTACCTTTGTTGCTTGATATGCACTAAGCATGTGGTTGTCCAAGCTTGAGGAGGTCCAATCAAGTGCAAGCTAGTGCTGGAAGAGGGGGTCGACCAAGGCAATGAGGGTGCTAGATTGGGGGGGGTATACTCTGAAGTCGCGGAGCGGAGCGTGGGTCGACTCTCTCTCTCTCTCTCACACACACACACAGTGAGCTTACACAGTACAGTACGCAGAGAACTGTTAGAAGGGTTATCTCCCAATACCTTAGTATTCACAAAGTATAAGTTAGTATATACAAAGAGTTAGAGGGAAGTGAGTTAGGCGGGCGGCCAACCATATCCGCATAAGAGGCCACTTGGGATTTAATCCCAACAACCTCCCACTTAAAGTCCAATGTGGCACTTTAAGTAACTGTAAATCTATGAACATAAATGTACAAAGATTTACCTGGCTGCCATCTATCCAATGCCCAATAACTCACGACAATGAACAAATCCCTCTCCTGGAAGTCCCTTTGTGAGTAGATCAGCAGGATTGTCCTTGGTGTGGATCTTCAGCAGTTGTATCTGCTTGTCTTCAAGTACTTCCCTAATGAAGTGATATTTGACATCAATATGCTTAGTCTTCAAATGGAACACTGGATTCTTTGCCAATTGTATAGCACTTTGACTATCACAATATAACTCTGGCATATCTACTTTGATTCCCAAGTCTGCAACCAATCTACCAAGCCAAATAGCTTCTTTGCATGCCTCATTTGCTGCAACATACTTAGCTTCTGTAGTAGACTGCGTAACACAATCTTGTAATCGAGATCGCCATGATATGGCACCTCCAGCCAATGTAAAGACATAGCCTGATGTAGATCTCCTCTTATCCAAGTCTCCTGCATAATTTGAGTCAGTGTATCCTCTGACACTCAAATCCTGACTATCATAGCATATGAGCATACTCTTTGTATGTTTTAAGTATCTCATGATACCTTTCACTGCCTCCCAATGTTTCTTGCCGGGATTTGACATATATCTGCTAACCACTCCCACTGCAAATGCAATATCCGGACGTGTAGCAATCATTGCATACATCAAACTACCCACTGCAGACGCATATGGAATCTTATCCATTTCAGCCTTTTCTTCCTCACACACAGGACAATCTTGTTTGCTAAGTTTCACATATGGTGGCAATGGAACACTCAATGCCTTTCCCTTCTCCATATTGAAACGTTGCAAAACCTTGTCAATATACTCTGTTTGAGATAACCAAATCAACTTCTTTGATCTGTCTCTCTCAATGCGCATACCAAGTATATGACTTGCCTCACCCATGTCTTTCATGTCAAACGATTTTGCCATCTTTGACTTCAAAGCTGAAATTTCTTCCAAGTGTTTGCCAGCAATCAACATGTCATCCACATACAAAATAAGGATCAGCCAAGTGCCATCCTTAGCCTTCTTTGTATATAGACAGTGATCGAACTCACTACGTTTGTAGCCTTGAGAAAGCATAAACTGGTGGAACTTATGGTACCATGCCCTCGGTGATTGTTTTAAGCCATAAAGACTCTTTAACAACTGGCATACCAAATGTTCCATGCCTTTCTCAACAAACCCTTCTAGCTGCTGCATGTAAATTTCCACATCTAAATCACCATGCAAGAACGCTGTCTTGACATCCATTTGGTGCAACACCAAATCCAATATAGCAACCAATGCAAGAAAGCATCTCAATGTAGTCATGTTGACCACTGGAGAGAAGACTTCATCAAAGTCAATGCCTTGTTCTTGCTTAAAGCCCTTGGAAACAAGCCTTGCTTTGTACTTTGGCTGACTATCATGAGCGGTGATCTTATACCTGTAAACCCATTTACAAGGTAGAGCCTTTTTGCCCTGTGGTAATTTAACCAACTTCCATGTCTGGTTTTTATGCAGAGCTGTCATCTCTGACTGCATGGCCAACTGCCAATTTTTCGAGTCAACCACTTGTAATGCTTCCTTGTAACAAGATGGTTCTCCGCAATCTGTGAGCATGACATAATTTAGAGATGGCACATAACGATCAGGTGGTTTGGAGACACGCTCAGAACGTCTCACCACAACTGATTCTGCCTCTCTAGCCACTATAGGTTGTTCCTGAGCGTGACCATGCTGTCTTGATGTGCTAGCACTAGGTCCATCTTCCCTGAAGACAACTCTTCTGATCTCCTCTGTCTTCTCTGGCTTAGCGTGAAACTTGGCTTCATTGAAATGCACATCATTGCTACGAATAAGCTTTCTGGACTCAGGATCCCAAAGCCGGTAACCCATCTCGCCCGATTCTCCGTAGCCAAGAAATATACACTTCTTGCTCTTTGGTTCTAACTTATTTCTGAACTCCTTAGGAATATGGATATAAGCTTCACAACCAAAGACTGTGAGATGCTTATACAAAGGTGCCTTGCCTGTCCATAGCATCTCGGCCACTGCACTCTTATCGAGAACCCTACTAGGAGACCTGTTGATCAAATGGACTGCTGTAGCCACTGCTTCCGCCCAAAATCCATCAGGCAACTCAGCATTTGACAACATGCTTCTGACCTTCTCTTGTATGGTCCTATTCATACGTTCTGCAACCCCATTCTGTGAAGGATTATATGGTGCAGTAAGTTCCCGCTTAATCCCTTTTGCTTCACAAAAGTCTTGAAAAGCTTTGGAAACGTACTCTCCACCATTGTCAGTTCTCAAGCACTTCAGCTTCTGACCACTCTGATTCTCCACCAGCTGCAAGAATGTCTTAAAGACCTTGAGCACCTCATCCTTGTGCTTCAAGAAGTAAACCCATACTTTGCGAGAATAGTCATCTATGAATGTACAAAAGTACGCTGCTCCCCCTAGTGACAAACTAGGCATTGGTCCGCATAGATCACTGTGTACAAGAGCTAACCGTTCGTCCCTACGATTCCTCTTTGATCTGTGCGGTTCCTATGTTTGCTTACCATAAACACAATGCTCACAAAACTCGAAATCTTGAAATGAAAAGCCAGGTAAATAACCATAATGAGAAAGTATTTCCATTCCTCTTTTTGACATATGTCCCAACCTACGATGCCACAGTGACACACTTGGCTGCTCAATCACATTAATTACATGGTTTTTAACCTCTGAAACATGTAAAGTGTACAGAGTTCCTGACTTGCTGCCATGTGCTACAGTCATCGAACCTTTGGAGATCTTCCGAGCGCTGTTCCCAAAAACTGTCACATAACCCGCATCATCCAACTTCCCTGTACTAATCAAGCTCTTTCGGATTGCTGGAACATGTCTGACATTCTTGAGCCATAAAGAAGAGCCATTCTGAAACTTCAACTGCACATCTCCCACTCCAAGTATGTCACAAACCTGCTCATTGCCAAGTCTGACATAATCTTTAGTAGCCACATATGATGTAAACCACTCTTTGTGCGGAGAAACATGTAAAGATGCCCCTGAGTCGATAATCCAATCACTCATAGCATGTCCATCCTCTGCAGTCAAGAAAACAGAATCAAGATTGCTTGTAAGGAAGATGTCACCAGCTGCTATACCAGAATCACTGTCTGAACCGGATCCTGTGACATTCACCTCTTCAATCTTCACTGAACTCTTCTTTTCATCTTGCTCAGAACTCTTTGTTTTTCCTTTTTCTTGTTTCCACTTCGTACAGTCTCGCTTCATGTGACCCTTCTTGCCACAATGGTAGCATTCTATGTCATCCTTTGACTTCGAATCACGAGACTTACTTCGGTTTTGTGCCTTCTTACCCTTCTTCTCTTTAAACTGTTGTCTCCCTCGAACGACCAAAGCACTATTGCCTTTGCCTTTGTCAATGTTCTTCTTGTTCACTTCCTCTGTGAGCAAGCTGCCTTCTACATTGGCACTTGTAAGACCTTCTGGCGCGACAGAATTACTTAACGCTGTACGAAAAGTATCCCAACTGTCTGGCAAAGTGATTAAGAGAAACATAGCCTTCACTGAATCTGGAAAGACTATCTCCTGTGCTGTTAACTGGCTGAAAATTGTGTGAAATTCATTCAAATGATTTGACATGGCTGTCCCTTCCTTCATCTTCAAATCCACCAATTTCTTGAGCCAGTAAATCTGAGAAGCAGCACTTTGTTTCTCGTACATACCACATAGCTTTTGCCATACGCCATACGCTGTAGTCTCTTCTGCTACGTTGAAGTAAACATTTTTTGCCAGTGTCAGCATGATTGTGGAACAAGCTAACTCGTCAAGCTCTTCCCACTCATCTTCAGTCATACCTTCTGGTCTCTCCCCTTTGAGCTTCAGTGGCTTCACTTGTTTTTTCTGCACCAAAACCTGCCAAATCTGCTTCTTCCAGAATGGAAAGTTTGTGCCATCCAGCTTCTTTATGTTGTAAAGAGTCTCACTTTGAGAAGATGCCATATCTGCCAAACTGCTTACTCCTGAGAAAAATCCGGCAGAGTTTCCCCTGTAAACTGGCCTCTGTACACAGTAAACAAGCTGTAATCAACAAGCTAAACACCTCTCCTCAGGAACTGTCAGTATTTTGAAAATTTTTGACAGAGTCTCCCCTGTAAACTGAGCTCTGGGAACCAAAAGATAGCTCAAAAAACAATCATAAATAGCTGACCAGTGACAAATCTAAAAATGTCTGTAATATGTTGTCCTGTAAGCATACACTGTCTCCTCTCTGGGCGATGACAGAACCTGTATCTGTCTCAAGACTGAACCCTGAACAATGCCTCAACGGCCTGACGCATAAGATGCAATCTAGTGTCTACACAAAGTCATACATGGTAAGGGATAAAAGTCGCCGAAGAGGATGCGTGTAGAGGGGAACTCCAGCAACCTAATCCACCTCACACTGGGTAACCCAGCCCCCAGTGCTTGGCTTCAAAAAACCTCACACACGACCCTCTCAGATGGCTCAGCAAACTGCCCAGAACTAGCATACATCCTATAATAGACCAATCACTGTCCTATGACCGCTGCGGCGGTCTGTCTGCTAGCGTGACTCACAACTAGCAGACCCACAATCACAGTACATCAATCTGCAATACATGCCAGTGGTGTCAAGCCGTCGTATGGCCACACCTCCCCTGGAACCTGGCAAGCACAAGAAGTAACAATGCAGACTGCAATATATATATCTGATGATATATATGTGTACCTGGTCTATAGATGATGCTCTGAAGACTAATAAGTGATGTATGTCGATGCCGATATTGATGTCGACCACCTCCTGCTTGCGAATCTACACAAGACGGATTTCTTTGCGGCTGAAATCTATCTTCTGCTGTAGTGCTCAGAACGAAATTCTGAGGGCATAAACGGCTTCGAAAGGGGGGTAAAACGCTAGGTCGCCTGGTGGAATCGCTCCCGGAATGCCGAGTGTGAATTTTCGAACTCCGGATCCAGAATCTGCCGGAACAGTGCGCGCGCGCGATTGCGCAAAACCGCACTGAACCAAGGCTCTGATACCAATTGAAGTCGCGGAGCGGAGCGTGGGTCGACTCTCTCTCACACACACACACAGTGAGCTTACATAGTACAGTACGCAGAGAACTGTTAGAAGGGTTATCTCCCAATACCTTAGTATTCACAAAGTATAAGTTAGTATATACAAAGAGTTAGAGGGAAGTGAGTTAGGCGGGTGGCCAGCCATATCCACATAAGAGGCCACTTGGGCTTTAATCCCACCCCCCCCCCCCCCCCCCCCCACCCCCCCCCCCCCCCCCCCCCCCCCCCCCCCCCCCCCCCCGCCCCCCCCCCCCCACACACACACACACACACACACACTCATTATGTGAGGTGCAAAGTGCAAGAGCTCCATCTCCTTCTCCAAGCTTTCGAGAAGATGAGAGCGTACACCAACACTCTTGGCCATGGAATGCAAATCCAACCAAGAGCCATGCACCAATGCTTAAGCTTGCCATCTTCTCCATCTTCATTACTATGCTATTATGTATGCTAAGCAAGAAGAGTGATGATAAGTGAGGAACTATTTCTTTCTCCTGCAAATGTTTCTTCTTTCTCTTCCCTACCCTCATTCCCCGCTAGCTCTCTCCACCTTTGAAGGTGTTTGAGACCTTGGGACTGAGGCCGGGGATGGTTAATGATTTTTACAAAGTCTATGTTATGCTCGTGATGCATGAAGCTTGCCATATTCATTGCATCACCTAGGTCACAAGGAACGCAAAGATTGTATTGTACCAAGTCTCTCTTGATGGGATAATCTATAATACAAAAGCCTATTGGAGGGGGGCCCGGCCCCACATAAATCCGGTCCTCAACTGACGTCATGTTCTCTAAACTCTCTCTCTTGCAAAAGTATTGTTCATGCCAAGTTAATTAAGTTTTATGGTTATGTTGCTACTACTAATTAAGTTCACCCTCTATGTTCTCAAAGTAGTCTCACAAAAATGCTCTCTAATTCTCCTAATTCTGCTATTCTCAACGTTCATAGGCCATTTTCATTACATTTAGAGATAAGCCTCAAGCATGGAATACCAAATGTTCCTCTCTCTCTCTCTCTCTCTCTCTGCGCCTATGTGTGTACCCTGTGTGCATAGGCATGCCCAAGGAAACATACACACAGAGGGTGTGTAGGTAAAAGTTTTAGAACTCATCTTCTCCACATCCTTTGCACAAGGAAACATACAACATCCTACAAAATAATCAAATGAAATAGAGGGTGTAGGTCTAGGTAAAAGCTTTGGAACTCACGTCCTCCACATCCTTTGGGTTGCTCCTTGTCCAAACCCTATCATGAGCCTGTAGATCAGGAAAAACAAGGAACGATGTACCCGTATTAAGGAATTGGAAGGGAAGGGGGGTTTTGGGGCACCGGCAAGGAGCTCTCGGCTCCACTCACCGTCCTACCCACAGTCTGAGGCGCTCATGCACTCAATGTATCCCTAGCAGAGTGCATGTGGCCACAAAATAAGGAGAAGGGGGATGCAACATGGGCTACTGAGAAGGCCAAAGAGAGTTCTCAAAGGGAGGGGAAGGCCATGGCTGGGGAAGGCCCATAGTTCAAGGTGGCCCCCATATGAAATATGATAGTGGGTGTGTGCAGAGTCCTCGAGCTGCGAGGAGTTGGATAGCGGAAACAAGACGGGAAGTGCTAGCAGACCCTGACGTGTCAACTTGCAGGAGGCATGATCTGCCTTCGTATATGTGCTACCAAGCTTTGGCCCCTGCCCACGTGAGTCTTACCACGGACCGAGCGAGTTTTTCCGAGCAAAGAAAAACCCGAGCAAGTGTTTGTACGCAATATAGTACATTTTATCATCAACAAAATATTTATTATTTGTTATATATTGATGCATTACAACAAAAAGAGTTTTCACTGGCTAAATTTGGAGGATTTTAGTGGGAAATTAGGTAAAAATCCTTTTTTTTGTTAAGATATTCAATGTTCTTTTTTCCATTGGTTCCTACAAAAGGTTTTGGTGAACACTTCCTCATAGGATACTCTCTCTCTCTCTCTCTCTCTCTCTCTCTCTCTCTCTCTCTCTCTCAGAGGATAGAGGATCCTTGGAACACCATTACTTTTCAAATCATAATCAAAACTCCTATTAACTATTTTAGTATTCAGACCTCCACTCACAATTTTAATTGGTCTGGATCTTCCAATCATTCGGATTGTCTTGCTAGAAAGTGAATATTTATAGCATGACTCCATCAATGCTGATGACTAGCTTGTCGTATGGCTATGGCACATAAAAAAGAAGCTAAATTATAAACTATTAGATAATGGATCGACCTAAAACACCAGTCACTAGGCAACATTTTTCGCCCAACGCAGTAGTTTAAGTCTTCTGGTGAAAACTGGCTTAGACAAAGTAGACAACCCCATCCAACCAGACTTTTAGCATGGTTAATAATCGAGCCACTTACAAGACAATAAGACAAGACCTATAATTCTCCATTGCATGTACATCATTCCTCACAATTGCATTGGTATGATCAACAAACTTTTGGAGGCACGTTTGCTTTATAGAGTTAGGTATGTCTATGGCAATGAGTTTGCCCTACTGCATAACATCTTTAACAAGCCAATCCAAGTTATCAGATGAGATAGCATAGAGAAAAGGAGAAAGTGGTCACACTTGTCTTATGGATTTATACAATGGCCTAACATTTGTAAGAGTACCATTAATTGGAATTCTAGCTGACATATTCCCAAAAATAATGTGAAAAAGAATCTGTCCAAACCCATATCATATAGACTTTGAAATATGAACTCCCATTCAATTCTATCATAGGCCTTATCATACGCTCTGTGGCCAATTGTTTGTGAGAAGATCTTTTTGAAGAGAGTTTTTTGCAATTTTGCAGTGCAATGATCAACATCATATCTAATAAGCAATGAATTATTATGCTCTTCAAATGTTGTATGCTCGTGCTAGTACTACTACTTGTAGTCAGCTGAAATAATGGCAGGTGCAGGAATCATAACATAGTAGTGCAAGCTCGTGCTCATGCCTCCTGCTTCTTCCCAATATCAGATGGCCAATTAGCTCTCGCTTCCTAATTGCACTTGCATGATTTACTACTTGACTTCTGTTGCAATGCTGCTTAATCTCCTTGGAACTACGTCACATTAACCAATTCTTGTGGACACCATATTCTGCGTTAAATCGGTCATGAGAGATGAGAGGCCAACAGCCCGATAGCATCGAAATAAAAATGAGTTGACAAGTAGGGACTCAAGTACTTGAGCACTTCTAACACCTTAACATTATCTCGCCCAAATGCCTTCTTAAGGGGAGGATCACATTAGATTTGCAATTTCTCAGTACTACTCTGGAGCTTGTGAGCCTTGATGTAGTCCCATACTCTCTTGAGGGCATCAGGCCTCGTGGTCTCCGAGGTTCGCAAGATGGGAGCGAGAGGCTGGAGGAGACCCTATCAAGGATCTGAGCGCCACCTCTTGGGCTCGGGAGTGATTTTGAGTTCGACAGTGGGCACTTTCTTTCTCATCTATTCATCAACTCATGCAAAACGCAGAGCAGTCACACACTAGACTAGGGGCAAGATTCCAATCGATGGGAAGACGAAGGGTCGCGATCGATGGCAAGAAGACAATGAGCGATCAAAGCTGGCACCTGCACATACAATACCCATACTATAGCAACAAGGCTGCATGATACAGCCGAGAGCACTGGACAGCCTGTACCAAAAAGCACCTGCATGGACCAGAAGAGAGAGGTAGAGGTGATGGCGAGGCAACTTTACACAGCTTTCCGGCAAGAGAGAAAAGTGCTGACGAGATGGGATGACTGCAATAGCACACACAGAAACCCTCACTTCTCCTCTCTCTCTCACTCTCACTCTCTCTCTCTCTCTCTCTCTCTCTCTCTCTTTTGGGGCGTGCCAATTTCCTGCATGAGTTGAAATGGGCTTAAAAGTTCAATAGTATGACAAAAATCCACAACCATCAAGTATCAATCTTTCTAAATAAAGACAATATCGGATGACTCAAATGCTATAATAATACATTGGGTACTTTAATGTGTAAATTCTGCACAAAACTCATGAAGGTTTTACCAATTATGAGAGCTCTGCCTTCAGCTCACCGCTTGCTTTTAGCTCCAGAATGATGTCGCACCCTCCTATTAGTTCACCATTGTGATAGAGCTGTGGATAAGTCGGCCAATTAGCATACTTCTTAAGACCTTCTCGAACTTCATTGTCACCAAGAATATCAAAGGTACCAAAAGATATACCCTCCTCTTGTAGTATGCTTACCACCTTGGAGTTGAATCCACAACGCGGCGATCAGGAGAACCTTTCATGAAAAGCGTCGTGGGCAATGAATTTATCAAACTCTTTAGTCTACTTTCAAGACTTTCTTTATGGACCACACATTTCTCCATCAGTAATTCCTTCAGTTCCCCGCTCTTATACATCTTAGTGTGACAATATCACAGCCACCAATATCACAGCCACCAATGAATTCACCAGCAATATACAACTGAGGGTACCAATTAGAGAAAGATTTGAGACCTTGCCTGACTGCCTCATTCTCTGCAAATGACTCAGAGGCAAGCAAGGGTGAGCTTTTGCAGGAAAAGCTAAAGAGTCTTGTTGCCTCCAAGACAGTGGTGTTGTTCATGAAGGGCTTACCCAATGAGCCAAAGTGTGGATTCAGTCGCAAGGTTGTAGAGATTCTGAAAGATCTTGGCATCAAAATTGGAAGCTTTGATATTCTAGACATAGCAAAACCATTCATCCTACTTGCATATCTAATTTCCTCTATTCCTGATGTCTTCTTTTGACCACATCCACGGCCTATAAGCTCAGATACCTTTTGAGCCAATTCATCTGGTTTGGCACCCTCCAATTATTTACCAAGACTCCATTCTTGAAAAAGACAAATAACGGAACAGTGGAGACATTGTAAGCCTCTGAGACATCCGGTTTCTCTTTTGCTTTAACCCTGAAGAAATGGACAGTGGGATTGTCGGAGCACAGGCGGGACACCATGACGCCCAGAAATGAAGAGCAGTCGAGCCCTTCCGCTGCAATACCTCATCCAACTCCGCTTTGCTGCATAAATCCTTCAGTTCTGCAGCCATCTTCGAGCTCGGAGGACTTCTCAGAATTGCCCTCTCTCTCTCTCTCTCTCTCTCTCTCTCCCTCTCTCTCTCTCTCTCTCTCTCTCTCTCTCTCTCTCTCTCTCTCTCTCTCTCTCTCTCTCTCTCTCTCTCTCTCTCTCTCTCTCTCTCTCTTCTCTCTCTCTCTCTCTCTTCTCTTTGAGAGACAACTTTAACATATTTTTCAGAATTCAATATATACAATACAGAAGCTCGATTCACAGCTCTTACAACAAACGTGAGCCTAGAGTCGTTATCTTCTTCCATGCGTGATGAGCTAAAAGAGAGACCCAGATGACCCCGAGAGTTGCATGAATGCCGAGAAGAATCCGTAGAAGAACGTACAATTAGGGGGTTTCTCACACCAAGAGAAAGTCCAGTACCCTCGGTGCTAAGGCGATCATCACAAGAGAGCAAGCCCAGGATGGGCAACAGCCATGATGGAAGTTGCAAGTGCACCTGCTGTGCCGCTGGCTCAACCTTCCTTGACTCATGTTCCTCCTTCAAAGCTCAAGAAACCTTCATCTTCTCAGAGCCAGCAGACCTGCAGCGGGCCTAGCACTAAACGAAGTGGAGGAGCTGAAAGATTCGACACGCAGGTGTTTGAAACGAGGGCCGGTGTAACGAAGGTTGACACGGCTGCCATGGTGCCTTCCAAGCACTCTCTGCGTGAGGGCAAAAGAGATGAACGAGTGTGTCCTCTCTCTCTCTCTCTCCCTCTCCTCTCTCTCTCTCTCTCTCTCTCTCCGTCTCTTCTCTCAAAAAAAAAACAAAAAAAAAAAAAAAAAAAAAAAGAAAAAGTCTGAAAGAGCGCGCGCCGGTGCGCGCTCTTTCAGACAGTTTTTTTTTAGAGAGCCGGCGCAAAGATGAACGAGTGTGTCCTCTCTCTCTCTCTCTCTCTGTCTCTCTCTCTCTCTCTCTCTGTCTCGGAAAAAATAACTGTCTGAAAGAGCGCGCGTCGGCGCGCGCTCTTTCAGTCAGTTTTTTTAGAGAGAGAGAGAGAGAGAGAGAGAGAGAGAGAGAGAGAGAGAGAGAGAGAGAGAGAGAGCCGGAAAAAAATACTGTAGAAAGAGCGCGCGTCGGCGCGCGCTCTTTCAGTCAGTTTTTTAGAGAGAGAGCGAGAGATGAGAGAGCGAGAGAGAGAGGAGATGAAGAGAACGACGAGAGAGAGAGTGGAGAGAGAGAAGGGGAGAGTGAGAGAGAGAGAGAGAGAGAGGAGAGAGAGAGAGAGAGAGAGGTGAGAGAGAGGAGAGAGGAGAGAGAGAGAGAATCTCGACAGTAACATCAAGTGTTAGGTATAAATGTGCATGCTACAGTGTTAGTGATGATGCTCATGCTGGTGGCATACATGAGCAGCGTTGCTAATGGTGAGGCGGAGGAAGTGGGTGCAAAATTAGCGACTGGGGCAGAAGCAGGTGAGGAGGCCGACTCTCGAGTCGTGGGCCAAGAAAGGAAATTGAAAGGGTATACAAGATGAAGGGCGGCTACACCATAAGAACGGGGGAAAGGACAAGGGTGGCTCGGGCCACCCTCACTAACTCAGCCGTCCGAGCGCGTTTCTTTTTGGTTTTGAAATCTTCCAGACGACGTACTTGTGAAATAAATAATATGGTGTCTGCACTTGGGTGTCAAAATGTGTTCGGAAATGTTCACCTTGAGGGTGTTTATGCTTCTAAAAAAAGAAAAAAAAAGGAGAGAGACAGAGAGAGAGAGTGAGAGAGAGAGAGAGAGAGAGAGAGATGGAGAGAGAAGCTAGGAGAGAGAGAGAGAGAGAGAGGAGGAGAGTGAGAGAGAGAGGAGAGAGAGAGAGGAGAGAGAGAGAGAGAGAGAGAGAGAGAGAGAGCGAGAGAGAGAGAGAGAGAGAGAGAGAGACAAGAGAGAGAGTGTGAGAGAGAGAGAGAGAAGAGAGAGAAGAGATGAGGAGAGATAGCTCTTCTGTGCCCTAATCATCATCGGCCAATCACCAGACATGGTTCGGGGTTAGGCTTACAGTGCAAATAGAGGATTCACCAATGCGCTATCGAGGAATGTTCCATGCAACATCAACGATAATGAAAGAGGAAGGACCAATAGCGGTCTACAAAGGTTGGTGTCCATTGTTATTGGTGAGATCCGTACCGTGTATCGTGGGTTTGAATTTTGCGCGTATATGAATCCTCAAAGACTGGTTGTTGAAGAGGAACATAGCAAGCAAGCCTGAAAAAGATGCTGAGGTGATTTGAGCGTCCTTATAAAAACTTGGATGTGGAGAGATGAGTAGGTACAGTGGGCCAGACTGTGGCAGATGTGGTACAGAGAAGGATGTGATCAGAGGGTGGAGAGAGATGCTACTCTCACCTCCACTGCATCTGGTTAGTATTAATAAAAGCACTGGTTCAGTACACTGGGATGATTGATGCTTTTCAGAAGACTGCTTGCAATGAAGGATTTGGAGCCTTGTACAAACGCCTGATTCCCAATTTTGTCAAGGTTGTTTCTTCTATTGCTTTGTTGTTTGTGACATATGAGGTGATGAAGGATCTTCTTGGAGTCGAATTCCAATTGTCAGATTCAGTGAATATGCAATCTACAAAAGCAATAAGGTAGAAGAGATTATAAATGGACAAACGATTTGAAAGCACATTGGCCGTAGTACTGGTTTGTAAGAGTCTCTAATTTTTTTAAGAAGGGAAATTTAAATGATAAGTCCGAGTGTGCGCTAGTAGGGGGGCCCCAATCACTTTTACTCTTTTATTACTGAGAATCAAGAAAGATACCTCCAATTGTAAGAGCTGCCATTCCCTGAAGCCGTTAGGGCTACCAATTGTAGGAACCGGTAGCTGCCAAGAGAACATGTAAAGAGGTGGTAGCAAAGACATACGTAGAGGAGCTTTTGCGGCCCTTGGTGGGGACCGATCTCAAAGTGTGATTGTGCTCTGCAAGGACAAAGCCATAGGTGCTCTTATGGTCTACATGATGAACAAGGTCCATGCCTCGATGAGCAGACGACTGAAGAGTACAAAGGCTATGGCGAAACCAGCTACTCTCATGATCATGCCGCACTAGAAGGCCAGGGAAGGAGAAGGCTGGTCCATTTTTTGTTGGGGGCTTTAAGCCTCGGGCAGCAAGCTGTGGGTGCTGGGACGGTTAGCCCATGCTTCTTGGTTCTGGTCGGGGCAGGCAGAGATCGATTCCTGCATAGTTTTGCCTCATGTCACGAGGTAGTACTGCTGTGAGTATCCTAGCTGGAAGAATCTGCAAAGTATCTACCTATTAAAAAGAGAAATGGTCCAGTAGATAAGTTCAGGTGTGCGCTAGTCTGATGCTTTCATATATATATATATATATATATATATATATATATATAGAGAGAGAGAGAGAGAGAGAGAGAGAGAGAAAGTGTGATTTAGCAGCAACGCCTCTCCGGAGGTCTCCTTTTGTTGCCTCTACCCGTCCCCAAAAGAAGTTCTGAACTCTTGCCTTGCAGGAGCGCGTGCTCTCCCTCCCCTGCCTCACTTAGTCCAACAATCACCACGATTCTTCACACTGGATGCTTAATTGAGTTGGGAAAAATCTACTCAAGCCGCAATACCAAAAATGATGGTGCGACAAGAGATTAGGTTGGGCTGCGTCAACATGCAGAAGCTCTCCTTGTGCCAGAGTACAAGGTCGCATGGCGCACATCAACACAGATATGTTGATCCTGTAGCATGCACAATCTCCACCTCCTCAGCCTCTTCCCTTCCAGCCTTCCCTGCCCATATATGATCCCCTTCTCCTCTCTCTCTCTCTCTCTCTCTCTCTCTCTCTCTCTCTCTCTCTCTCTCTCTCTCTCTCTCTCTCTCTCTCTCTCTCTCTCTCTCTCTCTCTCTCTCTCTCTCTCTCTCTCTCTCTCTCTCTCTCTCCATCTCTCTAAAAAAAGTTTCACATCGGCGCGGGCTCTTTCAGAGACTTTTTTTAAAGAGATTGAGAGAGAGCGAGGAGACAGAAAGAGAGGGGGAGGGGTTGAAAAAAAAAACTTAAGTTTAGTGTAATCCCACCTACAAATTTTGAGATTTAGCTCTAAATTTAAAATTTGAAAATGAGAAAACCTACAAAATTTAGAGCAATTTAGCGTCATTTGGTGTAAAAACCTTCAAATTTAGTTAGTTTACCACTAAATTTCTCATAGATAGGTTTGCCAAGTTTTCAAAACAAAGTTTTTTTGGAGCGCTGGTCCCTGCCCATACGTGAAAGAGTCAGTGTCTCTTTCAAAGAGATTTTTTGAAGGGTTTTGTTTATACTATACAATTGTTGAAAATGACGACGGTTGAACTTGAAGACCTTCTTGCCTAATCTATTGTGAGTTTCCTTGCCAAACTCCTTCAAAACCAAATTTGTCAATGATTAGGGACCCTAAGATTTACCTTTCCTAGCCAACAGTACAGTTGTCTGAATGTGGCACAATGTTGTTTGTTGTAGCACAACCAACCTCCCGGTTACCCCTTGGAGGGGGTTACCTTATGCGGTGCTAAGGACCGTTGCCTCGGCCACTCATTCTGCAAGAGGACAGATGCAATGCTAGACTACCATCCATTTGAATTTCTATGAGGCATTGATGGACATACAACTCCCAAACAATAGATAGAGTACAAACAAAAATGGAGGGCTAAGCTGCATTAGGAAAAGCATTTCAAAGGACTACAATGACAATCATACACCATGCCTGTAAGAAGTGTACTCATCATAGGGGCATCACATGTTGGGTGAGTAATCTGGGTCAAGGCATGACAGACAACTCAGCAGAGTAGGAACCCTGAGCAGTCTAGGAGCTTTGAGCTATGTTCATATAGACATGGAAAATTTAAGAGAAGGTTTTTACACTAAATTTTCTCTAAAGTTTGTAGGTCTATTCACCTTCTACTTTGAATTTTGAAGATAAACTCTCAAAATTTGTAGGTGGAATTACACTAAACCTAGGTTTCTATCGATATGGGTAGGTGAAAGAGAACTAGCATGTGGACAAAGTTTTCATAATAAAATTGTTCATAACTTTATCAACCTTGCATACTCTTCTATCAAAGCACTCTGTATAATCCCCCACCATTACCACCTCCCTTGACACATTTGCGCCACCACCTTTGGCAACACCACTAACTCCCCTCCCCTTAAAACAAGGCTACCTATGATGGTGTGATCCAAACTTTAATATATACCATGATGTGGATTTTCTCAATAGAATAGCCTCATTTCAATAATATAAGCATTTTCAAGTCTCCACCATTTTCTCTAGAGTAACTTAAAATGCATAGTATGTTATTGTACATCAACCCACAATAACTTGAGGTAGAGCAAGAGAGAGGAGAAGAAGAAGAAGAAGAAGAAGAAGAAGTGAAGAGAAGCTCAAGCTCCCAGACTCTCCTTATTCATGAGATTTGCTCGAGTTGCAACCACCTTACTCTTTTAGTGTGAGTCATGTGGTCCTACATGTAGGGAGGTAGGAATAGGAGATCTATATCCATTGGAATCATGGTGCCACTATTAACAAAAAGGATCAATGGTGGTAGAAATGAGCTTCCAATATCTGAGGGCAACTAGTTCCAAGAAGAGGAATATCAACATGCCATTGTATGGGTTCCAATTGTTCTACCCCATCAAAGGAAACATTCTACCAAACCCTTGTTCAAGGGTTTTTTTTGTCAAAAATTTGGGTCGTTTTACCATTAAAATTAGGTGTAATCTTGTTTTAGTTTTTTTTTTGTTGTGCTTGAAGTCACCTAAAAAATCCTCTTTGGTTTTTGTTTTGTATAGTGTGCCTCGGCTAGTCTTTCTCATTTTAGGGATTGCTCGAAAAATCTTGCTCGATATTTGAGATTCGTCAATTTGTTTGTTGCTTCGCGCTAGAAGAAACTGCTCATTATTTGGTGTTTCTCCATTGTTGCTATTAGCATACGGAAAATGTGTTTGCAAAAAAGCTCTAGTATTCAATCTTAATGTGTAACCAAACATTTAAGCTTAGTCTTTTTGTTTTTGGCAAAAAACTACATGATGGATGTGTTTCCAAAAACTAACAAAAAACCTATGAGTGCGCTATGACTATGTTGCAAAGGGTGTTAAAAAATTCATAGGTTTTGCTCGGCTTATGGTTTGCTCGGTTAGGTTTGCTCGGATTTTGGGATTCCTCTGCCCACGTAGGCTGATTTGTTTGCCCTACCCTACCACGTGAGAAGTGTTGTCTGTGTTGTATGTACATTTTGCAAGGAACGCTTGCACAAAGGTTCATACTCCATTTAGTGTGGGTGCTGCCACTTGGAAAGGAGTTCAATCATTTTAATATATACACATGGTAGTTATAAGTCTCTCTCTCTCTCTCTCTATATGCCCCTCCCCCACCTTCGTTGTCTCTCCTTCTGTCCCTCGCTATCTTCTGTCTCAAAATGTCTCCTCCTCTCTAAAGTGGAGTACGCATACCACTCTGTCTATCTCTCTGTGATCAGCCCCTTAATGTTGGTTTTCACACTAAGCAAGGGAAGGAATCATGCACACATATACAATCACACAAAATCCGCATTGGATTTGCACAATAAGCAAATCTAGAAATTTTGTTTCATGCACAAACATACAATGAAAATCAGCTTGGATGCTATTGCAGAATTATTGCATGGCTAGCTCTTTGGGTAGGGAGTGAAACAAAGAGGTACATGACGCTCCTCTCCTAGTGTAGGCTTTATGTAATAAAAAAATAACATGAAGTTTTCAAACGTATGTTATCTAAGCAAACACAAAGCTCATCGCTAAACACTCACTCAGAATCAACACAAAGCTACAAATCTATGAGAGGCAATTTTTAAACAGTAAACCAAAAGCTTGAAGACTTGGAATATACAAAATATGCTCTACAACTTTGTGGAAAAAAAACATTCTTCATATATGGTCTTGCTTTCACATTGATACAATATTTTTCTCAGCAATGCTTTCATGCTTTCAGTTCCTACTCTTAGCAACAAAAATTCTCCTTTTAATCTGCAAGGACAAAAATTGAATGTGTTTTGCCAATGTTAAAAGAGAAAAACAAAGCCTCAGAAAGGGTGAAGACATGAAGGGAGAGAGAGAGAGGGAGATAGGTGGGAGTGTGTTTCAGCTCTTGTGCATGTGTGTGTGTTGGGGAGATGGTGGTAAGCGTGTGCATGCAGTAAGCATAGTAGAGAGGTGGGAGTGTGTTTCAACTCTTGTGCATGTGTGTGTGTGTGTGGGTGTGTGTTGGGGGGAGATGGTGGTAAGGGTGTGCAGGTAGTAAGCATAATAGAGCTCTCTCTCTCTCTCTCTCTCTCTCTCTCTCTCTCAACTCTTATGGCTCTTGACTCTCCATTGTGACTTGTGGCATTTCACGTCATCTTCCATGACAACTCTTGAGGAGAGCTTGAGCAATAGTGATGCATGCCTCTCCGTGCACTTGCATGTGCCCCACTGTAACTACGTGTAGTGCTAACCCTTGTGAGTGTAGGCTCAAAAAATGCACAGGTGGAGGCAGCACGACAACAACATGAGAGAACAGCTGTAGAGCCATGCCAATCTTTGTATGCTGTCGGAGCACCTACTCTCTCAACCTTGCCGCATTAAACACTATTGCTTGCTTGGATCGGTAGTAGCCCATCGTCCATGCAATAGGGCCGTCTCTCTCTCTCTCTCTCTCTCTCTCTCTCTCGTGAAATAAACGAGTCTGCTTTTAGAATTAAAGTGCCTTTGACCTTTAGACATTAAAACACAATACGATTAAATAACTCCCCCTCCCTCCCTCCTCGTCCGACCGCATAAATTCTCTCTCTCTCTCTCTCTCTCTCTCTCTCTCTCCCGCCAGTGGCATCCAAGAGTGCCACGTGTCAAAAGGGAGGGAGGGGGGGGGGGGGGGGAGGGGGGCGGGGAGTGATCCCTCCCCCCATTATCTCTCTCTCTCTCTCTCTCTCTCTCTCTCTCTCTCGCCTGAGCAGTTCAGGTCCACCGTAACCCTAGCATCATCTCCCTCAGCCCCCCTTGGGCGAAGGGCTGCCCTAGGGGAGGCGTTAAGCTTGAGCCTAGCCCCCCTCAACAGCCCTAGCTCTGTGGCGAAGCCTGCCCCAGCCCCGCACAGTTAAGTGGTTCCAGCCCCTGCAACAACGGACTCAGCCCCTGTGATGGCCTCAGCATTGGCCTCGGCCCCTGGCTCGCGGCGCCCGCCAGTAGATCTCCTGCCCTACGAAGTACAGCAGCCTGCGACGCCCGCCAGGAGACCCCCTGTCCTGCAGGTTACGACACAGTAAAAGAACAAGAGCTTTTTCAAAGGTTTGTTGAAGCTTTTAGCATTCATAAAAGCTTTAAGGCGTTTTCGGCACTTGCTTTCGGCCTCAGCCCTGCGAAGTACAACAGGTTGTGGTGCCGGCACTTGTTTTCGGCCTCAGCCCTGCGAAGTACAACAGGTTGTGGTGCCCTTCAGAAGATACTCGGCCGAGGACAGGAGTTCAAAACTTCTTCAAAGGGTGAAGCCTCGAGCTTTCTCAAAGGCTTTTCCCTCCGGAATTTGCGAGTCAGTGGTCGGTTCCCTTCGATCTCCTCAAGCACAGGGATGGCTACTCCAAAGACCCCCGCCAAAGCAAGACCGAGCTTTGCAACAGTACTGGCAGCCCCTAGCAAACTTGATCGCATCACGCAGTTGCAAGCAACTCTTGATCGAGTCTTGGAGGAAAACTTTGAACTCAAATCTCGCCTGAGCAAATTAGAAGAACAATTCAACTCTATGGCTGACCTCACCACCGACAAGGTAAAGGAGGTAGAGGCAAAGGTTATCCAAGTTCACTCAACAACCATCGCCCAAGTAAGGACGTGTGTAACAAAGGAAATCTCCGAACAAAAATCTCAAGAAGATAATGCCCTCAAGGTACGCATCGGTGGGCTCCCCTTGCAGTGGTGCAATGTTGAGGACACCCTTGAAGAGGCAATCATCAAACTCAACAATATTATTGAGCCAGTCAACATCAAGTCAGAGAATGTCGCTTGGATCAATGACACACATCGTCATGTACGTCCCGAGCATTGTGTCCTTACCTTCAAGAACAAAGAGGAGCGGGTAAAGTTTTTACGTCAATCCCGCCTTCTCAAAGAAACCAAGCTTTGGATTGCAGAAGAACTGACCATGAATCAACTCAAGAGTAAAGCGAGCGAGCTTAAGAAGGTGCATGAAGCGCGTAAGCAAGGGAAATGGGCAGTCTATCTAGGAGGCAAATCGATCATCCAAGATTTCTGAAATCCCAAACCAGCTCTCTCCACAGCCGACCCTTAGGTTTTTGCTTGTTTTCTCCTTTTTTCCTACCCTACTCTCTTGATGGACCCTCAGTCCTTAACTGATATGTATCAGCCCACACTGAGAATGAATCGTTGTAATGTCTGTGTTTTTGGTCCCATAGGTCATATATGACCTCCGTGGACGTTAATCCAATCTATCTATCTATCTGTCTATCTATCTATCTCTCTCCCCCCCCCCGCTAGTGGCATCCAAGAGTGCCACGTGTCAAAAGAGAGGGGGGGGGGGGGGGGGGGGGGGGGGAGGGGAGCGATCCCTCCCCCCATTATCCTCTCTCTCTCTCTCTCTCTCTCTCTCTCTCCCCCCTCGCCAGTGGCATCCAAGAGTGCCACGTGTCAAAAGGGGGGGGGGGGGGGGGGGGGGATCGCTCCCCCCATTATAGATAGTATGAAATCTCCATAGATTCAATACCATGTGTGCTCCATGGTGTTAATCACAAGGATAACTGCCTTGCATTGACGTGGAATTGAGCTTGGCTTAACAGGATCAGAGCCGAAAGCCTTTTGCATTAATCATTGCACCATGATGCGCTGGGTGTTCAAAAAAAGAGACCTTGCCCCTCGCCTGTGTGCATTGCTCTTTGAGCTCCTAACTCCTCCAAGCTTTGCGTGAAACCTATATACCCCCTTTTTGATCCCATTTTCCATCACTCCTCCCTGCACGCCACTTGCACCCCCCGCCCCAAGCGGACCTTCTTTTCGTTTTCTTTATGTTTTTCACCCAAAAGCAAGTTATCTTGTAAGATGCTAAGTAATAAAAACGCTACGATTGTCTGCTCAAAAATTGTAACCTTTTGTACTGAGACGACCTGAGAGATACCCCTCCCCAGGGGTCTATGCACAAAATATATAATCTACACCTTATACAATTTTCAATAAACATCATAGTTGGGGAAGCGTTTGCATAGGGGAGGAGTTCTCAGCGCTCGACCAAGCATGGAGTTTAGGCCATGAGCAGATTGCATCTAGAGGCACCTAACAACTAGTGCTACCCTTGAATGGGTGTTATGAATGAAAGCGTACTCAAGAAAAATATAACATTGTGGAGGATGAATATATGTGTACACCACTTGCGGGGAGAGAGAGAGAGAGAGAGAGAGAGAGAGAGAGAGAGAGAGAGAGAGAGAGAATATAGTGGAGGATGAAATAAAGTGCACAGAGACATGAGAGAATTACAATAGAGAATCTTAAAATGCCCCATCTAAATGAAACAGACAACCATGCATTAGTGCAATGACATAATTTGGGTATACCATAACATCAAAAAAGAATATGACAAAATCACTAGCAGAGCATCGAACCCTCTATAGGGATCAACCGGTCCACCCATCCACTTTCACTGTACTACGGACAGAGAGAATTTCACTTTGCCAAGAGCGAGCCAGAACACCTCCAACCTACCTGAGCTAGACATAAGCTAAGGCCGCTTCCCCTCCCTCGAGGAGCCCGAGCTCTGAAAGGATCCCAAGTACCAGTAGGTGGTAGGGTATCAACACCAACCATACCATTTTAGGTGCCATGTATCTTTGCGATGCCTAGCATCAGATGTTTAGGCAAAGACAAGGAAAAAATCCCCGATGCGTTAGCCGTGTAGGTCGTTCAACCCCCGACGCACTAACGTGTAGATGAGGCTAACAAAAAGAACAAGACCTAGTCAACACCCCCGATCTAGCAAAGCCCCAGGTCAATGACCTTTTTATCTAAGGCTAAGCAATGTAGGTGATCCTAGTCTTGTAGCGATGCTGCCATGAGAAACATAACATGTAAGTCCAATCACAATAGCACCTTCCATATGCACAAACAATCTTTTTCAAGCAGTTAGACTGTACATGTCTCTACCCTTACACGTCTACCATAAACCATCCAAATCACTTCATGATCTAATCCCAAAATCATAAACCATAATCCAATCACATCACACAAGTGAGCACTCCATTCAACTCGAGTGAGGCACAACCAATCCTGTATAACCACTTTAGAACATAACATGGTTGCAAAAATTTTGGCAGCATAACCATATCCACAAAGAAAACCAAGAGCCAGACTGGATTCCACCATAAAATCACAACCATAATCTATGGGGGATCTTAGCCCTTAACCACAAATCATATTCACACTGAACCAACTCCCACACTTGGAGTTTGACATATCCACTACAATCAATCGGAGTCCACACACATGACCCTTAAGACACGGGCTTCACATGCATAAAATAAGTCCAATGAGCAACTAAAAAGGATATAAAAATCCAAATTTGACAACATCTAATCATGCAAAGTTGATGCATCATATCTACACTTCACCTCTCTAGCACATAGAGCTAATTTTGACCTAGAAAGGTGGAAAGCAATAATACCCATGCACATGAGGCATCCAAATCTATCTGCAAGGTTCCATACACCATATGATATCATTCCATCACGATAAACATGATGCAAAACAACTCCGACCTTTAGGTAGACCATAAACCATAACTTCACACATATAAAAAAACAACTTTTTGTCGTATTCAGGAGCATACATAACATGAAAATGAAAGTGTTTGGTCTCAAATCAATGCATCAAGCTTAGCATGCAAGAGAGCGGTGATGAGAGCTACATAGAGGTTTTCACCACGAGAGCTTTTGAAAGAGCGTGTACACCGTGAAACGAGAGAGGAGATAGTAAGCAAGTAGAGAGAGAGTATCCTTCTTCTTCTTCTTCTTCTTCTTCTTCCTGTATACGAGAGAGAAGAGCTTATGGAGATGGTGATGAGAGCTTGCAATCCTCCTTATAATAGTAGGTAAGTATTGCCTTGCGGTAGTAGACGCAATAGATGACAATGAGAACTGAGCACTCCCTGCCAATTTATAGGCACTGCAGCAAGCCAGAGTGATACCCAAGCCAAAAACTAGCACTAGATTTTTAGCCCGGAATAGCTG
Source organism: Adiantum capillus-veneris (assembly GCF_014529385.1). Lineage (NCBI taxonomy): Eukaryota > Viridiplantae > Streptophyta > Polypodiopsida > Polypodiales > Pteridaceae > Adiantum > Adiantum capillus-veneris. The sequence goes on from NC_140950.1 coordinate 94,144,900, forward strand.
CAAGCTTTTGGGAACTTTGCTAAAAATATGGCTTGACTTTTGGTGGTCAACTCTCCCACTTACCATTCAATTTTTAAAGTAAAACTGACCAATTGAACAGTATCCGGCCAACTAATGAAACCTTGACTAGACTATGCCGCACCGTGATGTCTCGACGTAATTATGACTTTTTTGTACTAACCCTATGTATTTATGGTACTGCTTTCTATAAAAATAATTCTTGTAAAATATCATTTAGTATTGTATATTCTCTCGGTGGTCATTTTTAAATCCGACGAAGATTGAAAATAATATTTTTATGTTCAAGTCATCCTAAAAAGCACATTGCTCTTCAAAAACGTTGAAAACCACGAAAAGCTAAAAATAGCATAAAAAGAAAAAAAAAGTAAAATTTTGAACGATTGAGCCAACTGGAATAGAAAAGAAAACTTTCTTTTCACTGAAAAGCACTAAAAATAATGGAAAGCTAAAAATAACGTGAAAAGCACTTGAAAAGCAAATTTTCATAAAATTGAACCATAGCTTTTTTGGAGCACATAAGTTAAGGATTCGACCCTGCTTTTTGCAAAAAAGCACCTAAAAGCATAAAAAACATGAAAAGCTAAAAATAGCGGATTTTGTCAAAATTGAATGAAACGTCCATCTGGCCTACTGGAACATGAAAATGACTTTGTTTTTTACTTTAGAAACTTACAATACTGTCAATCAAGCATCCTAAATTGAAATTTGACAAAACAGACATTAGAATCTGGTTTACTTATTTTCAAAAGAGGCCCAAAATTTGGGGATCTTGTTACCATATACATGTGGTAGTGATGTGTGTGAAGACACTAGGACCGCCGGGGCATTTTTTCCCTCTTTAGGAGGTTTTTTCGCCCGTGCATTGTATATACGCCCATCACTCTAGGGCTATCTATCTTTCAATTGCACACTAAGTAACACACTCTCTATTGTGTGCCTTGAGCTTCCTTCGTCTTCTCCAAGCTGTGTGTGTTTCTCTGCAACCCTAATTCCAACAATTGGTATCAGAGCAGGTCACGTCCTCCCGGGCTTAGTCGCCAGCTGCTCCAGCACACGCCTGCTCACTTTCTCCGATTTCAGTGAGCTTTGGTGAGCGTTCGTAGGTCGACAAATATTTTGGGCAAGCTCGAAGAGCTTGGTCTGCTCAAAATTTTGATTTGGGCTCATTTCGGCCTCCGTTTCCACTACAGGAAATACTGCACAGGCTATTTCATCATTTTGTGCAGAATTTCTGTCAGTGCTGTTTTCTGCATAACAGGTGCCTTATAGTCTTCTACGGTTTGTGCTATATAGCACAGGTTGTTCCCGCTCCGTTTCTCCTATTTTCGGGCAGTTTTCACATCAGGTGCAACATTTACCATGGCTGACAACAACAACACAGATGTGTTCAAGATGTTTGCTGCTGAGGACAGGTTGGATGGGGACAACTACCCTATGTGGGCTTATATGATGCAACATGTTCTTGTGTCAAAGGGTGTCTGGAACATTGTGCAGGGCATTGATGTACGTCCTGGTTCTGAGGATGTAGGCGATATTGAGGATGTTGTAGGTCTTGCTGCAAGGATTGCAGCTGTTAGAGTTGTTTTGCCTACGGCAGAACAATCTCATTGGGATGTTAAGGATGCGCAGGCTCATGCATTGATTGCGTTGTCTGTGAAGCGCACCATTGTTCCTCACATCCGTTCAGCAAAATCTGCAAAACAGGCTTGGGATATTCTAGCAGGTCTTTATGCAAGCCACAATGAGGCTAAAATTTCTTTGTTGTGTAAAGAGCTGGAGTCGAAGATTATGCGTGAGGAAGATGATATGGACACTTTCCTTGCTAGTGTCAAGGATATCAATGAGCAGCTTATTTCTGCAAGTGAAGTCATTTTAGACAGTTCCCTTGTGCAGACTGTTCTTGATGCCTTACCAGATTCCTACCAGACTTTTGCTAGTACTTGGAGACTTATGACCCAAGGAAATCCTGAAGTTGTCAAGTTTGATGCATTATGCACATTGCTGTTGCAAGAGTCACTTTCCAAAAAAAACCAGACTAGGAAGCGTGCAGTTGAACAGGCTTTTATTGCTTCTCAAAGAAAGGGTGGTAACAGTAATGCAGCCACTTCTTATGGTTCAGCTGCGAGTGGCAAAAATTCTGTTCCTAATGCTTCTGCTGGCAGCACTTCGTCTGGCAATTCTGGTGATAAGGGCAAAAAGAAGATGCGTTTCCATTATTGTAAAGCCAATGATCACTTGATCAAGTCGTGTCCTAAGTTGAAGGCCAAAGAGGCTAAGAAGAAAGAGGGTGGTTCCACTGCAAATGCTGGTTCCACTACAAATGCAGCCATTGTTGAGTCTTCTGTGAAAGGAGACTGTAATGGTGATGTTGATGCAGAATGGGCTTTTAGCGCAGAGTGCACTTACAATCCTGTTGTCCATGATGCATGCTTGTCAATTGCTGCATATTCACATATGTGGTATTTTGACAGTGGTGCTACAAAGCACATTACCTCACATCGTGAATTGCTTACCTCTCTCGAGTCAGTCCCTCATGGGAATTCAGTCACTTGTGCCAACAACGCCTCTTATCTAGTTCAAGGAGTTGGAAAGATTATGCTCACTGCTGCTAATGGCAGTTCCTTCACACTTGTTGATGCACTTTATGTACCTGGGATCAAGAAGAATCTCTTGTCTGTATCCGCACTTGCTAGACTTGGACTTGTAGTGAAATTGTGGATGACAGATGTACAGTTCATGATCTCAGTTTTGGTGATGAAATTGTTGCATCTGGCCTTTTGTGTCATGGGATATATAAGCTCACTTTGTATGCCTAGTGTGGACAGAATTTTGCAAATGCTGTTGCAGATTCAAGGGTTATTTTAGATGCAAAACTTTGGCATGCACGTTTTGGTCATCTGAATTTTGCTAGTTTGCTGCGTTTGCAGAAATCTGATATGGTTGCTTCTTTGCCGCCTCTTGAAGCACTTGCCAAACATGTTTGTGAAGGTTGTATTTTGGGTAAGATGCAGCGTTCTAAATTTCCAAAGGATGGTTCAGTTCTGGCCACATGCAGGTTGCAGCTTGTGCATAGTGATGTTTGTGGGCCCATGCAAACTCCGTCCTTGGGCAATTACCTGTACTTTGTGACTTTCATTGATGATTACTCTAGGCATGCATGGGTATTTCCGCTTAAAGCGAAGTTCGAAGTTTTTATGTGCTTCAAAAAATTTCTGGCTATGGCTGAAAATGTCTCGAAATGTACTATGGGCACCCTCCATTCCGATCAAGGGGGGGAGTATATGTCTCATGAATTTAATGCATTTCTGGCTAGTCGTGGGATAAAACACCAATGTACAGTGCCTTATACACCTCAGCAAAATGGTGTTGCTGAGAGGAAAAACAGGTCACTGATGGAAATGGCACGATGTATGGTCAAAAGTCAAGCTTTGCCAAATTCTTTTTGGCTTGAGGCCATTATGTGTGCCACTTATGTACTTAACAGGTGTCCTACGAAAGCTTTGCAGTCTATTACTCCATATGAAGCATGGCATGATAGAAAACCTTCTATTGAGCACATGCGTGTTTTTGGCTGTTTGGCATATGCTTTGGTGCCACAAGTGCAACGCAGAAAATTGGATGATAAGGCTGTCAAATGTATTTTTGTTGGTTATAGTGCTGAAAGCAAAGGTTACAGGTTGTATCATCCGCAAACAAAACGTATTCTAGTTTCTCGGGATGTAGTGTTTGTGGAAGATTCTGTTCAGCCCTTGCTGTCATGTACGAGAGACAGTAATGTAAGCTCACAGGACATTTATGACACTTTGTTGCCTCTTTTCAGTGGTGGAAATCCAAATGTAAGTTCCAATGAGGCAAATGTACAGCCTATGGGGGTTTCTGAAAATGTTTTAGATCAGCCTATTACTGATGCAGATGTACATGATGTACTTGATGAGGAAAGGGCTGAAAATGAGTAGGCTAGAGGTATGCCAAAATGGCTGGTGCACACTTTGCGTGACAGTAAATTGGATGCACCTTTGTCTAGTCGTACTCGTTCAGTCTCTCGCCATGCATCTTATGCATCAGATTGTTATGCTTTGGCTGTGTCTAGCTTACATGATGTTGAGGAGCCTCTGACTTTTGATGAAGCACAGAATTCAGAAAATTGTATGGCTGCCATGCAATCAGAATATGATGCACTTATAGAAAATGACACATGGACTTTATGTGATTTTCCTCCTGACAAAAAGGCCATTGGTACGAAGTGGGTTTACAAGTTGAAACGCAAGCCGGATGGTGAGATTGATCGCCATAAGGCTCGACTTGTTGCAAAGGGTTATGCACAGCAAAAAGGCATAGATTATGAAGAGACTTTTGCTCTCACTTGTCGTATGACTACTGTGCGTTTTCTATGTGCATTGGCAACTCATTTTGGTTGGGATGTACATCAATCAGACATTGTTACTACTTTCTTGAATGGTGACATATTTGAGGAAGTTTATGTAACGCAGCCTCACGGTTTTGTCATAAAAGGACAAAAGGACAAAGTGTGAAAATGTAACAAGGCTTTGTATGGGTTGAAGCAATCTCCTCGTGCTTGGTATGAGAAAGCTGACACTCATTTGGTCAAACAAGGCTTTCATAACAATCCAACAGAAAGCACATTGTATGTAAAGTGTGAGGGTGATGTACTTCTCATTGTGGTTCTTTATGTTGATGATTTGCTGATCACTGGACCAAATGAGAGACATATTGCTGAATTTAAGGCTGATTTGAATGCTACTTTCAAGATGAGAGATTTGGGGCTGTTGCATCATTATTTGGGTATACAGTTTAAGCAGTGTGATGGTGGTATTGCCTTGTGTCAGAAAATTTACATAGAGACATTGCTATGTAAGTTTGGACTTGAGGATTGCAAACCTATTGCCACTCCCATGGAAACAGGTTTGAAGTTGAGTCTACATGATGCTGGTGATCCTACTGATGTCACTCTTTACCAAACTGCTGTTGGTTGCCTCATTTATGTATGCAACACGACGCCGGATATTCGATTTGCAGTCTCACAGGTCAGCAGATTTATGCAGAGCCCAGGGTCTAAGCATTGGCAGGATGTCAAGAGGATTTTCCGCTACCTTAGTGGCACTTTACATCTTGGCTTGTTTTATCCCAAGGGGGGATCATTGCCGCCAGACTTACATGCTTTTTCGGACTCAGATTGGGCTGGTTGTTTTGACACGCGAGTGTCCACAAGTGGTTTTTGTTTCATGCTTGGCAGTTTATGTATATCATGGTTGAGCAAGAAGCAACCTACTGTGGCCACTTCGAGTTGTGAGGCTGAGTATAGGGCAGTCTTCACAGCTACGGTTGAGTGTGTATGGCTCAGACGCCTTATGGCTGATTTGGGTGTTGGACAGGACACTGCCAACACTATCTACACTGACAGTCAGAGCGCATTGGCAGTTGCGAGGAACCCAGTTTTTCATGCTCGCACAAAGCACATTGAGGTGCATTACCACTATGTCAGGGAGAGGCTCTCAGCAGGAGAGATCAGCTTGGCTTATGTGCCAACACAGGACAACCTTGCAGATCTTTTCACAAAGGCATTGTCTCGTGAGAAGCTTGAAGCTTTCCGCAAAGCTTTGGGCTTACTCCCCTTTGTGGACTGATCCTGTCCTCAGAGCATGGCACTTCCCTTTACTCATGTGCCAGCTCTCGTTCACCACATCACTCTAGGGGGGATTTGTTACCATATACATGTGGTAGTGATGTGTGCGAACACACTAGGACCGCCGGGGCATTTTTTCCCTCTTTAGGAGGTTTTCCCCCCGGTGCATTGTATATACGCCCATCACTCTAGGGCTATCTATCTTTCCATTGCACACTAAGTAACACACTCTCTATTGTGTGCCTTGAGCTTCCTTCGTCTTCTCCAAGCTGTGTGTTTTTCTCTGCAACCCTAATTCCAACAGATCTTACATCCTCCCACACTTGACAAATTCGAGGTATGCTCACCTCGTCATGAAATCTGGATAATTTAGCATTGTCACATCATCACGTTCCCAAGTTGCATCTTCCTTAGGATATGTTGACCATTTAACAAGGTGTTCAATAATGGTCCGATTACGTAGAGGATTTGTTCTACTTTGAAGTATCATTTCGGGATATACATCAAAAGTTCCATCGGTAGAGGTAGATAATAGGAATCATCAAGAATGTGTTGTGGATCAGGTACATACTTCTTTCTTGAGTAAGCTGACGTGAAAAACATCATGTACTTTTATGTGTGAAGGCAACAAGAGTCTATAAGCTTGATCATTAATTCTCTTTGTGATTACAAAAGGTCCACAATATCTGGCACTCAGCTTCTTACACTTACCCATTGATAAGGAGCTATGTTTGGGTTTCACTCTCAAAATTACCAAATCGTCCTCCTCAAAAGTTCTAATAGATTGTTTAGGGCCAGCATAACTCTTCTATATATGTTGAGCAGTCTTAATATCCTGCCGTATAAGGTGGGTTTGTAGTTGCATTTCGTCTAGCATTTCTTTGGATGCTTGAATCCGTATGCAATGGTTTGTCCATTTGAGTGGAGCTTATAAGATAGTCTTGTCCATAAAAGGCTTGAAAAGGAGACATCCCATGTAATGGAAATGGCCTATGAACGTTGAGAGTAGTGGATTAAGAAATTAGGTGAAGCACTTTTGTGACATTACGTTGTGAGCATAGTGGGTGACCTTAATTGATGGTAGAAACATAAACATGGTACTTACTTAACTTGGCATGAACAATACTTTTGCAAGAGAGAGAGTTTAGAGAACATAAGAATAGCTAAGGACCAGATTCATATGGAGCCGGTCCCCCCTCAAATAGGAATTTGTATTATAGTTTCTCCCATCAAGAGCGACTTGGTACATTACAATCTTTGTGTTTCTTGTGACCTAGGTGATGCAATGAAGATGGAAAGCTTCATGCATCACAAGCATAACATAAACTTTGTAGAAAGCATTAACTATCTCAAGCTTCAGTCCCAAGGCCTCAAACACCTTCGAAGATGGAGAGAGCTAGTGGGGAATGAGGGTAGGGAAGAGCAAGAAGAAACATTCCATAGGAGAAAGAAATAGTTCCTCACTTATCATCACACTTCTTGCTAGCATACATAATAGCATAGTAATGAAGATGGAGAAGATGGCAAGCTTAAGCATTGAAGCATGGATCTTGCTTGGATTTGTTACTTCTCACAAGCTTGGAGAAGGAGGTGGAGTTCCTCAACTTTCACCAAGGGAGAATAGATTCACAAAATGAGTGTGTGTGTGTGTGTGTGGTGTATATCCCCCTAGCACCCCCCTTGCTTACTTGGGGCGAGTTGCAACTTTTCCACATGCTGCAAGCTCATTGGACCCCTCTCCCCCTAGCCAATCACATGCAGCATGCAGTCAAGTACATGGGTAGTCTTTTGACAAGTGTCCTCCTTACCCCTTAGAGAGAGAGAGAGAGAGAGAGAGAGAGAGAGAGAGAGAGAGAGAGAGAGAGAGAGAGAGAGAGAGAGAGAGAGAGAGCTTGAAAATATCGATATTTGTTGGATGGAACTAGAAGCTCATTGGACCCCTCTTTAGCCCAACCAATAGCATTCAAGCACACCATGTGGCTAAGCTTAGGGAGAGTCTGACATATGTCCCATGTGCCCTTTTAGAAAACAGGTGTCCCTTGGGTGAGTGGAAGGTTAGGTCAAAGATTCCCCTAACTTTGAGACTTTTATGCATAGGAAGCTTCTCAAGCAACTTCCTCATTAAGTGTGTAGGGTCTCTTTTTGACTGAAGCATCTTACCCCTCATGCATAGGAAGCTTCTTAGGCAACTTCCTCATTAAGTATGACAAGTACCTCAAGTACCTTAGTCATCAAGCATGACAAGCACCTTAGGTGGAGTTCCCACCTCAAGCTGAATCCTAGCTTGCCTAAGGTCAAAGGCAAGTTTAGGTCGGGTTCCCACCTCAAGCACATCCCTAGCTTGCTTAAGGTCAAAGGCAACTTTAGGTCGGGTTCCCACCTCAACAAAGGACTCTTAACACTAACCATTGGAGGTCTTTAATGAAGCTAACCCTAAGGTCTTTTAAACTCCATTAGATGCACATTACTCTTTGATAGACTACCTCCTTTTGGACCCCTATTGAGATGTAACCATCTCTCCTCTTGGTCCCCTGTTGAGGTAAGTCTAGAAGCACTTATTGCACATTGCTCTTTGATAGACCATCTCCTTTTGGAACCCTATTGAGATGCAACCAACTCTCCTTTTGATCACGTGTTGAGATAAGTCTAGAAGCACATGTCTCTATTCTAAGTCTTGTTCCCCTTTATCCTCCCACATTAAATGATCAGTTTAATATGAGAAAATCATTTGGTAAAGTTAGATATTATATTTTATGACATCCCAATTGAGCATTGGAATGGGGAATTGTACACAAATTCAACCAAATCTAGTCCATTCACCCTTCTCATGCATACAATAAGCTCTTAGCATGTTTCAATGGTTTAATTATTCCTTTTTGTCGGCCCATAAGTTTGAGGGTGATAAGTAGTACTAAAGGCTAACTGGGTTCCTGTAGTAGCTGATGTAATGGAATTGGCCTATTAACTTGAGAGTAGTGAAAGTTAGAGAGAGTACTTTTGTGAAATTACTTTGTAAGCATGGTGGTGAACATAATTGATGGTAGCAACATAAACATAGCATTTAGTTAACTTGGCATGAACAATACTTTTGCAAGAGAGAGAGTTTAGAGAACATGACAACAGTTGAGGACCGAATTTCTGTGGAGCCGGTCCCCACTTCAATATGCATTTGTATTATAGTTTCTTCCATCAAGAGAGACTTGTTACAATACAATCTTTGTGTTCCTTGTGACCTGAGTGATGCAATGAAGATGGAAAACTTCATGCAACTTTGTGGAAAGCATTAACTATCCCAAGACTCAGTCCCAAGACCTCAAACACCTTCGAAGGTGGAGAGAGCTAATGAGGGTAGGGAAGAGGAAGAAGAAAAATTTCATAGGAAAAAGAATTAGTTTCTCAAATTATCATCACTCTTCTTGCTAGCATAAAGAATAGTATAGCAATGAAGATGGAGAAGATGGCAAGCTTAAGCATTGAAGCATGGCTCTTGGTTGGATTGCATTCCATAGCCAAGAGTGTTGGTGTAGGTTTTCCACCTCTCTACTAGCTTGGAGAAGAAGAGGGAGCTCTTGCACTTTGCACAATACAGAATAAGTGTGTGTGTGTGTGTTAAGTGTGGGAGAGTATACCCCTGAAGCAGCCCCCCTACTTGCTTTGGTCAGCCTCCCCTTGTAGCTCATGCTTGAAGCTCATTGGACCCCTCCAAACCTAGCCAATCACAAGCAAGAATCATACCAAGCAACAATGGTAGCCTTGTAGCTCATGCTTGAAGCTCATTGGACCCCTCCAAACCTAGCCAATCACAAGCAAGAATCATACCAAGCAACAAGGGTAGCCTTGGGACAAGTGTCCCCCTTTCCCATTTGAGACAGAGGGTTGGATAAATGCTAAAATAATTAATTAAATCCACTAAATTATCATTGTACCCCTTGGAAGGCCAAACAATAGGCTTTAGGCACACCATGAGGGTAACCTAGCTAGGTGCTTGACATGTGTCCTACTTGTCTCTTGGGCAAGGGGTGCCCTTTGGGAGAGATTATGATCAAGCAACCACCCCCCCTTCTTGCATGGCTCCCCCCCTCCTTGTAGGGATTTTGCTTTGACTTTTGTACCACCTCAACCTTGGGCCTAGTTCTCACCACAAAATTGGCCTTTAAGCCCCTCAAGCTTGGGCTGGGTTCTCACCTCAAGTACATCCCTAGCATCTTGAGCATCTCAATCCTCAAGCATCTCAAGCATCTCAGTCATCAGGCATGACAAGCACCTCAAGCTTTGGCCGGGTTCCCACCTCAAGCACAACCCTAGCTTACCGAAGGTCAAAGGACTTTTAACACTAACTATTCGTGGAGGTTTTCAATGAAGCTAACCCTAAGGTCTTTATGCTCCATTGGTTAGCGTTTCTCTTTGATAGACCATCTCTCATTTGGGCCCCTTTACCATTGGCCCCGTGTTGAGATAGATCTATAAGCACATGTCTATATCCTAACCCTTATTCCTGTTTATTCTCCCACATTAAATGATCAATTTAATATGAGAAAATCATTTGGGGTGGTTAGATATTAGATTTTATGACATTACCTCTCTCTTGAAATCATAGTCGTCCCTGACTATGAGGTAGAAAAGATCAAGCCTTAGTCATTAGTCAATGTTGCCTAGTGGGTAGAGGATCCGTTTTTACCTTACGACATCTTTCCAAGAAGGATGACTAATCCATTTGGTGCTTGGGAGACATAGCTGCTGCAAGCATGTTTGCTCTTTTGTCCATTTCATTCTCCCAAAGTAGAGTGACAAATTCTACTTGGTGTTTGAGAGACGTCGTTCATCACAAACATGATTCTAAGAAAGCATATTATTTATATTTGTGCACAATAAAAAGAGAACTAGTCTTATAAGACAAAAACATCGGCGGTCATTTAAAAGAAATTTGTATATTTGCTTACTCTAATGTAGCATTGTAAGCATTGACAATGTTCATACTATCCTTAAGTTGTATTCCTTGCATCCATCTAGCATCTTCAAAAGGATAATTTTTGAACTTAATAAGATTCTGTCGGATAATCCATGCTGTGGTACCTTGTCTTTATGCTGAAGGATAGGTTCGGGTTGTAGCACCTCTTCTTGGTCATCCACTTTGGGAGGGTCTTCAATGATTGGTTCATTTGGTGGATTTGCTTTGTAGGGCTTAAGTAGACTCACATGAAAAGCATTGTGTATGAGCCAATGGTTGGCAACTTGAGTTGGTAAGCCATCTCATTGATAGGCGTCAAGATTTGGAAAGGACCATAGTATCTTTTTTCTAGCTTAGCATAATACTTTTGATGGCCCGTGGGATTTTTGCCTATCATTTGCCTTAATCGAGTCTTAGGAAACTTAAGTATAAGACCCAATAATTTTCTTTGAATGTTACGGCCTTCTGTGCTTGTCAGCAAGGTTTTTGCCTTTGTTGAGAGATGGATATAGCCTCCTTAATCTTTTGAAAAGATTCTTGTAGGTCACAGCTATACTCATCGGCAACAAAGATCTTCCCATGTACTTTGAGTAGCAAGGGACTTTTAGGTCTTCCCTCAATGATCTCAAAAGTTGCTTTTCCTGTAGAAGTATGTACAATATTATTGTAGACATACTTCATAAGAGGTAAGTACTTTTTTCATTGTGAGCGTTGATCTACTTCGGTAACATAAGTCTTTAGTAGATCGATTATCATAAGATTGACTATCTCACTTTGGCCATCCTTTTGTGGGTGATAGGCCAAAGAGAAATTCAATGTTGTTCCTAGATTTTCAAAGAGACCTTTCCAAAAATCACTAGTCATTCTAGGATCTCTATCTGACACGATGGATGTTAGTAATCCATGGTGTTTGAAAATCTGTGATATGAAGAAAGTTTCCATTTGGTGTGTCTTAATAGTCTTTTTGATAGGAATAAAGTGTGATTTCTTGCTAAACCTGTCAAATATTTTCCATATTCTTGTATCCCCATGGATAGACTTGGGTAATCCAAAGATGAAATCCATGGATATACTCTCCCAAGATGTGAATTTGGGATAGGCAATGGTTGGAGTAATCCAGTTTGCTTCCCTCTATCATACTTGGTCTTTATGACTACTACACATTTTGAAACATACTCTTGTATGTCCACTTTCATGGTAGACCAATAGAAATGTGTCTCTACTCCTCGACGAGTAGGTTGAATGCCACTATGTCCCGCATAGGGAGGAGCATGGGTTTCAGACATAACTTTCTCACCAAGGGAATGGGTAACACATAGCCTATTGGCATGGAGAAGATAACCATCCTGCAAGGTGAATGGTTCCTCTTTCTTTCCCAAAGCAAGGACTAACATTATCTCTCTAAAGTCAGGGTGAGTAGCATACACATCTATCATAGAACATAGATCATTGTGAGTAGCTATAGACACCGCAATAACTTTTGGTCATTGTGAAAGTGCATCAACCACTTGATTGTGCTTACTAGCAATGTGAGCAATATGGAAATTAAATTGTGAAAGAAAATTTTCCCACCTCATTTGTTTGTCGGAAAGCTTGGTTTGCATCATGAAATACTTGAGACTTTGGTGGTCAATTCATAGAATAAAGGGAGTCCACAATAAGTAGTGCTTCCATGTGTCTAGGGCATGTAGAACAGCTAAAAGCTCTTTCTCATAAGACACGTTCATCTGTATTGAGCCTTCGACTCTCATATGCTATGGAATGCCCTTATTGAACCAAGACTGCTCCAAGGAAATCACCACAAGCATCACATTGGACCTCAAATGGCTTTGAGAGAAGCATGAGGACTAGTTGGGAGGTAAGATTCTCTTTGAGTTTGTCAAGAGCATTTTCTTAGCAATCCATAAATACTTAGTGTTCTTCTTTGTTAAGTCATGTAATGGAGCTGCTATTTGAGAGAATTTTGCTATGAAGCGTCCATAGTATGCACACATACTAATAAAGTTCTTAGCTCATGGATATTCCTTGGATTAGTCCATGCTTTTATTAACTCTAACTTTGATTGATCCATACAGATACCATCTTGAGAGATAATATGACCTAAGTATTGAATCTCTTGGAGGAAAAATTTGTTTTTCTTTTGGTTGAGAAAAAGCTTGTTCTCCCTCAATGCTTGAAAAATCACTTGGGGATGTTGCTTATGTTCCTCCAAGGACTTGGAGATCATCATCATCATCATAAAATAACACTCCAGTGAATTTGTGGTAGGGTCTAAACATTTTCTTTTTTAGATGATTGAATGTGGCTGGTGCATTAGTCAAGCCAAAAGGCATGACTAGATATTCATAAAGACCAAACGTTGTGCGAAAAGCGATCTTTAGGATATCTTCATTTACTATCCTTATTTGATGATAGACACTTTTAAGGTCAATCCTACTGAAGTAGGTAGAGCCTTGTAGCTTATTAAACAGATCATCTACCCAAGGCACAAGAAATCTGTTTTTGATAGTGATATGGTTTAGTGCTCGATAGTCCACACATACGCATGTACAATCTTTCTTTTTTACTAAAAGGAGTGGAGAAAAAAAGGGAGAGGAGTTAGGACTCACCATCCCTTTGTCTACCATTTCGTGTACTAGCCTAGCTTGTTGATCTTGAGAAACTCGATAAGGAGGCTTGTTAGGCGGTGAGATTCCTGGAAGGAGCTCAATGCGATGGTCATCATCCCCTTGTTTTGGAGAGGTAAGTCCGATGAACACATCTTGGAATCCTATTAGAAAATTAGACAAGTCTAACTAAGTATTGTGACCATCCAAAACAAAACTCAAGTTACCCTCTGAAGTAGAAGATTTAACCTTCCTACCTGTACCTAATTCCATTGTAAGGTCTGTATCAGGGTGTTCAAGCAAAATGAGATTTTTGATGCACCTAGGAGATAGGAAAGAATGTGTACTCCCTGAATCAATCAATAAGGTAAATTTTTTACCTTGATACTCCATTGGGGTTTGAATTACTGAAAATTGTTCATTCACTCCTTGATGTTCAATTGTGCAGCATGAACATACACATTTGCCTGATTTCCTTTGCCTCTAGCGCCTTGAGTTCCGTTAACTTAAGGTCTCCCTTGAGGTATTTGATTTCCTCCTCCTCCTCGATTTCTTGGACTAAAGTTCCCTTGGTTTGGAGGTTGTCTCTGACTTTGGTTAAAGTTCTTCTAATTGAAGTTCCTCTGAATTGTAGACGGTCTAGGTCTAAAATTTTTGAAATTTCGATTCGGGTCGAAGTTTCTAGGTCCATAATTGTCCACTAATCTTGTGAAGCTTGAATTGTTAAATGGACAATCTCTAGACTGATTTTTAGGTGAAGATAAGTGTAACACAAATGATCTTGTCTGACCTTCTTATGTAATAAGCTCTCTCTTTGTTGCTAAGTAATAAAAACGCTGTGACTGTTTGCTTTGGGAATTGTAACATTTTGTACTGACGACCTGAGAGACACCGCTCCCCAGAGGTCTATGCACAAAACATATAATTTACACCTTATACAATTTTCAATATACATCAGAGTTACGGAAGCGTTTACATAGGGGAGGAGTTCTTAGACCTCGACCAAGCATGGAGTTTATGCCATGAGTCGGGACTGCATCTAGAGGCACCTAACAACTAGTGCTACCCTTGAATGGGTGTTACGAATGCAAGCATACTCAAGGAAAATATAACATTGTGGACGATGAATATATGTGTACATTGTGTTGAAGGAAGAGAGAGAGAGAGAATATAGTGGAGAATGAAATAGAGTGCACAAAGACATGAGAGAATGACAGCAGAGAATCTTTAAATTTCCCATCGAAATGAAAGAGGCAACCATACATTTATGCAATGAAAAAATTTGGGTATACCATAACATCAAAAAAGAATATGACAAAATCATTAGTAGAGCATCTTGGGGATCGACCGGTCCACCCATCCACTTTCACTCTACTACGGATAAGGATAATTTCACTTCACTGGGAGCGAGCCAGAACACCTCCAACCTACCTGAGCCAAACATAAGATGACGCCGCTTCGCCTCCCTCCATGAACTTGAGCTCTAAAAGGATCCTAAGTACCAGTAGGTGGTAGGGTATCAACACCAACCATACCAGTTTAGGCGCCATGCCTCTTCGATGCCCAACATTGGGTGTTTAGGTAAAGCCAAGAAAAAATCCCCGATGCCTTAGCTGTGTAGGTCATTCAACCCCCGACGCAATAACCGCATAGATGAGACTAACTAAAAGAAGAAGACCTAGTCAACACACCCGATCCAAAAAATTCCCAGGTCAACAACCCTTTTATCTAAGGCTAAGCGATGTAGGTGATCCTAATCTTGTAGAAGCACTACCATGAGAAACATAACACGTGAGTCCAATCACAATAGCACCTTCCATATGCACAAACAATCTTTTCCAAGCAGTTAAATTGTACAGGGTCTCTACCCTTACATGTCTACCATAAACCATTCAAATCACTTCATGATCTAGTCCCAAGACCATAAACCATAATCCAATCACATCACACGAGTGAGCACGCCATTCAACTCGAGTGAGGCACATCCAATCCTGCATAACCACTTCAGAACATAACATGGCTAAAAAAATTTCGGCAGCATAACCATGTCCAGAAAAAAAACAAGAGCCACACCGAATTCCATCATTAAATCACAACCATAATCCATGAGGGATCTCAGCCCTTAACCACAAATCATATTCACAGTGAACCAACTCCAAAACTTAGAGTTTGACATATCCACTACAATCAATCCGAGTCCACCCACATGACCCGTAAGACATGAGCTTATCATGCATAAAATAAGTCTCAATAGCAACAAAAAATGATAGAAAAATCCAACTTTGACAACATCTAATCATGCAAAGTTGATGCATTATATCTGCACTTCACCTCTCTAGCACATAAAGCTAGTTTTGACTGAGAAAGGTGGAAAGCAATCATACCCATGCACATGAGGCATCCACATCTATCTGTAAAGTTCTCTACACCATATGATATCATTCCATCACCATAAACATGATGCAAAACAACTCCGACCCAATCTTCCAAAACCACAAACAAAAATTTTGAAATTTTGAGTGCTAAGTTTACAATTTTGTTGAGCACGTTGCTCGCTGCTGCTGCCCGCACCCGCCCCCTCTCCCCCCTTCTCCATCGTCGTCATCCCCCATGCCCTCGCGTTGTTCTCTCACCCATACCTCCTCGTGCTGCCCTTCCTGCCCACCGCCAGCGAGCTAAGCCTTGCCCGCTGCCTTGCTCGCTACCGAGCCTGCTACAAGCCCCCCCCCCGCTGCCCTCTTCCAGACATCTCGCAGCCGCTGCCCACTCGTCCACCCCCACCCTGCTGCCCTCTTCGAAACAGCCCGCAGCCACCGCTGCCCGCTCGTCCACCCCCACCCCTCCCCACGCTGTCCGCCCCCTCGCCTACATTTTGCCTTTAGCCCTCTCCCTCTCCATTCTTGCTTGACGGGCTTCACCAGCACCATCGACGTGCTTGGTTTAACAGGTTTCTCCCCTTTTGTCGACGATCCTCCGTTTCTTCTTCACAGCAGTAGACACAGATGGCGGCTCATGCTCCACCACAAAGGAATTCCAATGAATACCCCTCGCCCGACCCCGTTGAGCCCACCATTTGACTTCCTCTCTCACTGTCAGAGCAAGCGAGCCTAGCCGCAGAGGTAGAGCGCTTGCAGGTGGCTTCTGTCATCTGCAAGATTCTCGACATTAGACCTAGCAGAGAAGAGCTGCATGACCTTCTCCAGGCCCGCCTTCTTGTAGAGGTGGGCAAGATCTTTGACGTTGAAATCCTCGGACAAGGCTACTATCAGATCGAGTTTGAGACCTCCGAGATGGCGTCCAAGATCATCACCATGAGTCCCTTGACCATCCGAGCAGTTCGAGCCCACTTTCGACAGTGGAGACATGGTTTTGACCCTATTTCAGATGTGTTGGTAGAGGAGGTAGACATTCCCATCTCCGTCTGCTTTCTTGGTTTGCGGAGGGAATACCTACAACTTTTGTCCAGGATAGGCCCAGTGATTGGGACTGTCCTGGTGGAGACATCTCGCACGACAGCCTCGGTAGCTACCAAGGTGGCCGACATTTCCTCAGTTCACGTTGTTCTAGTTAGGGATACTCACACTCTCCTGAAGGTCATCCTCCTTCCTTGGGTGAGTGGGGGTTGGTTTAGACAGAGCGTAGAGTATTTGGGCCTCCTGAACTAGTGCTTCATTTGTCGACAGATGGGCCATCTTGCAAAGAACTGTCCATGGAGGAGGCCCCGACCTACACCATAGACTCAGTCCCAGCCTACAAGGGCTGGCCAACAGCCACAGGCAGAGACACATAGCACATAGGCAGAGCCACCCTCTGAGCCTAAGGCTCCAATGGAGGAGGGATGGTAGTAGGTTTGTGGTCGACACTAGCAGGGACCACAACGACAGCCTGGCACTCAGAGTGGTCCTCAGGTGCCTGCTCAACAGGAGTGGGTTCCTAAGAGGAACTGATTTGGTTCTCCTGAGCAGGACGAGGTCCCTGCTCTAGCCCCCACCTCAGCTTCACCCTCGACAATCCCTCCTCCCCCCGAGTTCCCCCCCTCCTCATCAGCCGCCCCCCGCCTCCTATTCTCGCCGCCTCTCCCCCTCCCCCCTCTACTTTTGCTGATCCCCCCCGCCCCTCTTCTCCCCCTCGTCCTTCACCCCCCCCCCCCCCCCCCCCCCCTCCCGCTCTAGTTCCACAGTTGACTCAAGGGGCAGGGCCATCTCCGGCTGCTAGGAGATCTCTTGGCAGCGCCTTTTCCACGAGTCGCTTGGCGAGAGAGGGACTGCCTTTCTTGCGACCCCTTTTACAGGTACAGATGTCTCCCTTTGCAGCAGTCTCTCGAGGGTTGGCGAGCTTTGACATTTGGCACCGATGGGACTTCTTTGCCTATGACTTTACACGTTTTCTCGGTGAATCCTCTTCAGACCTTGAGGCAAATTGCTTCAGGGTTCTTGTTCTGTTCCTTACAATTAGGGGGTTAGAGGCCTTGGAATCAGTAGTTGGCTTCTCTTTTCCCCTTTGTGGTAGGGACCAGACTAAGTGGACCCTCAACTCAATGTTGGAGTAGCTGCATACACAGACCCTAAATTTCTCTCATCACATGGGAGACCTAGGATTTACAGACATGCTTTTTACTTTGTGGCCATTGGTCAAGTTTGTGGTGACTCCTCTAGATGCAGCAGGATGTAGACACATTAAGGTTCACTTGTTTGCTAATAATCAATGCTCGTCATGCTATGTATACATTCATGAGGACTCCTAGACAGAGGAGGTTGCTTTACGTACGGCTCGGGCTACTTGGGCATGGGCCAAACACTCTTTACAGTCACACCTATCTAGAGGACGCTCGGATGCGGATTACTCCCCATCCAAGCCAGCCTCGAAGATAGCACGTTTAGCTGTTGCGGTAGCATTTGTTCTTTCTTGCTCTCCATGATGATCGTCTCATGGAACGTGCAGGGACTAGGTGGGCCCCAGTTTCAGCCTCAGAGGGGCCGACTATGTCAGAAGCTTCAACGTTGCCTTGTGGGAGGAGAGATTGATCTCCTTATGTTACAGGAGCATCATTTGTGTGAGAGCCACATTAGACGTTGTCGTCAGCTCTTGCATGGACGTTATGATACTTTTTCAGCTGCTTTTGGACTTGGAGGCATCCAGGGTGGGGTATGTATGATTATTGCAGATTCTATGCAGCAGGCCATTGTGGACAGAGGGATTATTGTGCCAGGCAAGGCTCAATGGATCACTATGCAGGTTCAGGGTTGCCTTGTGGGCTTCCTAAACATATATGCACCCAATGTAGCGAGTGCGTGAGCAGAGTTTTGGGCACAAATTGTTGAGTCTCTACCGTAGGCAGAGCAGGGGTGCATAGGGGGTGACTTCAACATGTTGGAGGACCCTTCTGATAGGACTGGTGGTAGCCATGCTACTGTGCATGGAGTTGAGCTGGAAGCTTGGGAGAGGTTATGTATGACTCTGAGGGTTTTGGATGTGTGGCAGCACTCTAGTTTTGTGAAGCCCCCAGACAACCTGGCCTTCTCTTGTTCAAACCGCAGAGTGGGAGGAGTGAATCTATTGCGGATACATCGCTTCTACACTAGTAACCATTTTGGTGACTTGTGTGGGATAGTTGGCATTTCGGAAGGGACTTTATTTTTGGACCATGCACCAGTAATCCTCACAGTGGCAGATAGACAGAGGAGGGGGAGCATGATGCTTCACATCCCTGAGAGAGTCTTGCTGGACTCTGCACTCAAAGAGCGAGTAGAGACTCTCTAGACAGTAGAGACCTCGAACATGCAGGATTCTCCTGCTGATAGAGTGACCTCAGAACTAGCTCAGCTTACTCGCTTCTTTCTCCATGAGTCTTTGGCTCCTGGCTGCCAGCGAGAAAGGAGGAGCAACGTCTTAGACGGGGCGTTGCTTCCTTGCAGAGGATGCAGGAGCAGCATCCAGAAAGTCCTTGGTTGGAGGAGCAGTTATAGCAGGCTCACCGAGAGCTTGTTAGCACAGAGGAGCAGTGCCATGAGTTTTCTTTTCATCGATAGGCTTCTCAGTGGACACAAGTGGGTGACAGAGTGACTGGTGCTTTCTTCGAGGCAGTGGGACCTCGACATACGCATGCCAAGGTCAGTCAGTTGAGGAGGCCCAACGGGTCAGTTACTTCTGAGCTAGAGGACATGCGTGCAGTTGCTACTGACTTTTACCGTGAGTTACTGTCTGTAGAGCCTCAGTCAGAGTGTCAGGATGCATGCATGAAGCAGGTGTGGGCATAGATGCCTTGCCTTGTGACTGAGGAGATGTGTTAGAGGCTTGAGATGCCACTTCAGCTTGAGCGGTTGCATGACTAATGAGATGTGTCAGAGACTTGAGATGCCACTTCATCTTGAGGAGTTTCACACGACTCTTACTGCACTCCCCCGTGGTAGCTATCCAGGTGAGGGTGGCTTGTTGACTCCCAGTTTTTTCTTGGAGTACTGGGACTTGCTTGGCCCAGATCTTTGTAGTGATTTTTAGAACATCTTGCACACAGGAGAGATGCCTGACAGCATGAGTGAGGGTCTCATCTACCTCATTCCCAAGGAGGGTGGCTACTTACTTGAGACTCGACAGTGGCGTCCCATCACCATCCTGAACTCAGCCTACAAAATTCTTGCCAAGGCTTTGAGTTTGAGGATCCAGCCACTTCTAGAGAGACTTATACATGGGACTCAGACAGGTTTTGTCAAGGAACGCAATATCCTTGACAACATCTTTACTTTTTGGGAGGCTTCTGCCCTAGCATGGCTCCATGGTGAGGATCTGGTGATTCTTCTTCTCAATTTGAGAAGGCTTACGATAGAGTTGACTGGGACTTTCTGGAGGGCACTCTACGCAGGATGGGATTCTCAGATGCTTCGATTAGAGGGGTGTCAGATTTGTACAAACAGACACACAGTCAGGTACTTTTTTCAGGAGGTAGAGGTGATTGGTTCATGCTCACATGTTCGGTAAGACAGGGCTCCCCTCTTGCCCCCTTTCTCTTTTTGTTCTATAGTGAGGCGATGAGCAGGTTTTTGGTGTTGCAACAGGTTGGTCTATGGGGCTTAGCACTTCCTATTCAGGGAGATGAGCTATTGGACGTTGAGTTTGCTGATGACTCAGCCTTGTACTTGGATGGCCAAGAGGCCAACCTTCACAGTTGTGAGCAGGCTCTTGAGACCTTCTGCTGTGCATCTGGCGCACTGATCAGCTGGACAAAGACAGTGGATTTCTCGGTTGTTAGTGCTCCTATACCCGATTGGATGCCAGGGGAGGGTTTCAAGTGGATTCCCCCAGGGACAACATTTTGATACTACCTGGGTTGTCAGGTTGGTTTAGACTTGCTCCCGAGTAGCAGATTGCTCCCCTCCTCCTGTCTATCAGGAGTAAGTTGCTACATGGAGCTCCGCACGACTTTCTTTGGCTGGCAGAGTTGTAGTGGTCAACCAGGTGTTGTTGGCTACTATGTGGTACATCTTTTCTTGCTGGATCTTCTCGAGTTCTTGTATCAGCGAGGTAAAGAGGATGATCAGGAACTTCCTTTGGTCAGGTGTGACACTCAGACAGCCCGGGCCAAAGTGGCTTGGCAGGTCATCACTCTTCCTTGTTCATAGGGAGGGCTTGGGATCATAGACCAAACAGCCGAGCAGAGCAGAGCCCTTCTTGGGAAGTTCATCTTCAGAGGACTTCTTCCATGTGAGGAGCCCTGGAAGGAGTTCTTGCTACAATGGCTTTGTGCTAGGGTGCCTCAGGCAGGAGGCCCCTGGAAACCTTTGACCAGATGGATCTTTACAGAGATGCGCAAAGTTGGCTTGAGCAGGAAACTAGAGGACCGCTTTGCTATGGGTTTTCTTCGATCTTGGGAGTTGTTGCGGCAATGCCTGGAGCAGCGACAACCTACTTACATGGAGGAGCGCCTTTGACAGCCCCTTGTTTGGAACCCCATGGTTAGCACTCAGAGAGGCCACCTAGTTGGTAGTCGGCCTCATGTTTCCTGGGGTCCCATGGCAGCGGGTCCAGCATGCTCTTTAGGTGATTGGCTCCAATTTTCAGGCTTGTCAGAGGAGCTACAGGGCTTTCAGTTGTTGTAGGGCATGAGAGGGGTGCAGAGCATGTGCCACGACATCTCAGAGGCAGTAGCAGTTGAGTGGTTCACACCTATCGAGTCAACAGCGCCCAAATGGATGGGAGCCTTCACGCAACTGGAGGTTCTCATCTCAGTTCGAGCTTGTTCAGAGACTGTTCCCTCCCTATTTTTCAAGTTACAGGGTGAGGGACGCTTATAGCGAGTTGCAGTAGAGGCTCCATAGGTGGCTGAGTGTTGTTTCCAAAGGATCCGAGTGGTGGGCATCTGTGGGAGGACTTGTGGCATCGATCCTGACCCAGCTGCTCTTGAGACTAGACATTGGAGACTGTGGGCTTGGGAGTGCTGTCCACTAGCACGCGTACAGTGGGATCCTGGAGAGTGTCTATAGAGGGACCCTTTCTCTTCTACAAACCACCCAGGTGTCCCTTTCTTCCAGTACATTGTTCGGTTGGGACGTCACATTCTGGCAGCAAAGAGAGAGGCTCGCCCTGCTGCAGCACCTCATTGGTAGGAGGAGGGTCTCATAGCTGATTTCTTGGCAGCTTTTTGGGAGAGATTGTGGGACTCCAGATAATCGAGGCAAGTCACTCTGTTTGAGTGGTTGGTCGCACACAGAGCTACAGCAGTTGGGAGCTGGCTTGTGCAAAGTGTTCTCTCGGCTGCATAGTTAGTCGGTGACCATCTCGTGGAGAGTCAGCGCCACTGTCTTTGGGACTGTCCCTTGGCACAAAAGGTGTGGCTTCGTGTTCTTCGCCTGATGCCTGATCTCTCCACGGCTCGACAGTACACTTGGGGGGGAGTTGCTTGGTCCACTCTCATAGGCCCGACACTACAGTTTGAGCTATCTTCCACGAGTAGGATGATAGTGATAGAGGGGGGGGGGGGGGGGGGGGGGGGGGGGGGGGGGGCGACCTACTGTTAAGCCTAGGAATTTTTGGATGTTTTTTTATCTTAGTGGAAGTTGGAATGTTAACTTTTGTACTTTTGGGATTCCAAGGGGTGTTCTTGGGAAAGGGCGTTGCCCATTAGTCTTATCAAAGTATGTAACTGTCGATCAGTATCTTCTTGGGAATGTGAAAGCGGAAGTTATGGCGGATTTAGTCTGCTGTCAGTTTCTGTTCTGTTCCAGTTCCAGTTCCATTCTGATTTCTGTGTCTTGTCTATTCTGAATGTATGTGCCTTAAACACTTGGCGATCACGGTGTACGTGCGATGTAGCATGGATGGATTCAAGTTTCTCTTGTAGGAGCGAGTGTTGTGGCAATGGAGGGAGGATGTTCAGAATAGTGTGAGTTGGCATGGGTAGTTGATTGCACTCTGGAGGAAGCGGAGGAGGATACATTCACGTATTGGACAAGGTCAGTTGCTAGGCGGTTTTGGCAGTTGTATGGGCGAGATGGTCAGCGTTTGAAACTGCAAGGAATTTTGGATTATACTGGGACGCACTGAGTTTCTATAGGGGAAGATTCAGATGATACTGTGGAGGATTTGGATGGTGCAGAGGATTATCTAAGTGATTAGATGGAAAGAGGAGGTAGCGAATGAAGAACAGGATCTATTTCCGCGACTGTTGGCGGTTGCAGTTGTTCAGCATGCATTAGTGGCGAGAAGGAGATTGATTTTTGATCCGTTGGGAAGTACCAGTGCAAGAAATCTTGTACAACCAAGTAGACTTACAAATATGGCGGCGGGCTAGGCAGGATATGCGCGTCACATTTTGGACCTTTTTGGAAAAGTCGAAAGAAGACCCTGATTGCCACATATCTCAATACGAGACAAGATGGCAGGCCAGAGGATTTTCCAGAGTGTACGATGCCCAGACTAAGATGCACCAATTTAGGCTACATTGGATGGGAAGGCTATGCAGTGGTTCGGTAATTTTCCAACAGGTCATTTTGCTGATTATGATGGTTTGAAAGCAGCATTTTTTAACAGGTTCAAAAAAGAAAAGACTCCACATGATGTGTTGACCAAGCTTAGGGAAGTGAAACAAAGGAAAATGTTTGTGGAGGATTATGCACAAAAGTTTAAGCAATATGCGAGAAGGTTGGCTGCTCAAGAAAGGTCAACTAATGAAATGCTTGCTGGATATTTTTTGAATGGATTAAGAAAGGAATTGAAGAATGCTATTGCTGGAGTTGATGTTGTAGGTGGATTATAAGCATTAGTGGAAACATCTCAAAGAGCAGAGAAAAGGTTTGGGGTCTCATGGGAAAGCAGCCAAGAGGTCATCTAAAGAAAAGAATAAAATTAGGTCGAAGAAAAAGAAGAGGTTAGATAATTCGGATTCGGACAGCGATTCGGATTCGGAAACTAATACTGATTCAGATACGAAAACGGATTTTGATAGTGAAGAGGATTCCAGTGAGGATTCGGATTCAGAAGTAGATGAGGATAAGAAGAAGAAAAGCAAGAAGAAGTTGAAGAAGAAGTCTAAAGAGAAAGAGGATAGAGTGGAAAAATTGGTAGCAAAGAAATTGAAGAAGTTGGGAGTGCAGAAAGTTGTGGAATCAAAAACCCCTCATTGTGAAATTTGTGTTAAGGATGGGCATTGGACAAAATAATGTTGGTTTAATCCGAATTTTAGGGGTGTTGTACCAGAAAGGATTCAGCAGAAGATACAGCAACAAGGACCTCAAACTCATGGGGTGTTTCCAGAGACAGAAGGAAGGCAGAGGATGTTCAATAATCAAGGGTGGGAAAGGCAACAACCATATTCAGGGTGGAGACCACAGTATAATCAAGGGGGACCACCATTTAGAGGAAATTTCAATTTGGGAGGAGGACCGAGATTTGGAGGATGGCAAAATTCAAGACCCCCATGGGGGGAAATTGGGATCAGCAGCAGTGGTGGCAGAATTGCAGCCACAACCACAAGGATGGAATCAGCCGGTTTGGAATTATCAAGGGGGGAATCAGCAACAGCCAAGAGGGCAAGTGCCGCAGTTGCCAACACCACCAGCACAGTCAGCTGAAGCAAACAAAGATCCTGGAAGCAGTTTGATAGTAGTAGAATCGTTTCAGGATCAAGGGGTGAATGAAGTCGCTATGGATTGTCAGCCAGAATGTGATTGTTCTAAATGTTTGCAAGAGGAAGTAGATGTATTAGTGACAACAAGGTCCAAAGCAAGGTTGAAACCTCCACTAGACTGGGAGGAGCAGAAGGAGATTCGGGATGAAGTAGCTGAAGATTTGATGGAAAAGGATCAACAGCAGAGCAAGCTTAAATAAAAGGAGAAAGGAGTAAAAAAGGAGGAGAAGGAAAGAGAAAGGACGGATGCCTTGTTTGAAGAGTTAACTAATTCCTCTATACATTTTACCTTGGATCAGTTGTTGTTATTAGTTCCAATTTTCAGAGATAGACTATATACAGTGATGAGAAGGACAAAGATTGTTCCTAGTATGAAGGAGGTGCAACAAACAGTTCAGAGTTTCCAGATTAGCAGGGAGGATGTGGATTTTTCAGTACCAACATTGTCGTTGGAATTTAATAACCGTAAATTTTTCGATGTTCTATTAGATGGTGGATCAGGGGTCAACATACTTTCGGAATTGGAATTTCTAAGGATGCAAGATGTCAGGTTGGAACCAGCTCCATTTCAAGTACGTATGGCCGATCAGAGCAGAGTGTTTGGGATGTTTTTTACCTTAGTGGAAGTTGGAATGTTAACTTTTGTACTTTTGGGATTCCAAGGGGTGTTCTTGGGAAAGGGCGTTGCCCATTAGTCTTATCAAAGTATGTAACTGTCGGTCAGTATCTTCTTGGGAATATGAAAGCGGAAGTTATGGAGGATTTAGTCTATTGTCAATTTTTGTGTTCTGTTCCAGTTCCAGTTCCAATCTGATTTCTGTGTCTTGTCTATTGTTAATGTTTGTGCCTTAAACACCTACACTCCAATCTGCCATAGAGCTTACTCCACAGGAGTGGTGCAGTGAGAGAGAGGAGTGTTGGGAGCTCATCAGTGGCTTGACACTCTGGTTCATCTGGCGGGCCTGTTGCTTCCACATCTTTGAGGCTCGCCCTGTACCACTAGCAGAGACTGTTCGTGATCTTTGGTTAGAGCTGATCCACACTCTCAGAGGACAGCTCAAGAGACTTCAGGGAAGCTCCGACCGCATGAGGGAGCACAAAGAGGCCTTCCTCCGACTTGGGCGTCCTGGGCCTTTTTTCACCATGGTCCAGGGTGTACTCAGATTGAACTACCGTCCACCTAAGTGGCTTTTCCCTCCTCCCATTTCTTGATTTAGCCTCATTGTACATATGTTGTTTTGTCATTGGGAGAGTCTCCTCATCATGGTTGTTGTAGCCCTCTCTCGGAGAGGTGGTTTTAGCCCTATGGGCAGTTTCATTAACTAATAGAAGGATCTTTTTCTTGGAAAATAAAAAACAACTTTGACCTTTAGGTCGACCATAAACCATAACTTCACACGTCTACGAAAAACAACTTTTTGCCATTTTTGGGAGCATACATAACATGCATTGAAAGTGTTTGTCCTCAAACCAATGCATCAAGCTTAGCTCCATAATATAGACTTTCACTCTATCGCATCTTTTACCCATTTGATACTCATACAACAAACGGTAACACGAAAAGAAAGCCACTTTATTCATATATGCCTATGCACTCTGGGTTGACTAACCATACACTCTCATATGAGTTTATGGACATCTAATACTTGAAATCAATTAACCAAAATAAACCATAAATCATTCATAATCGACTCGGTTAACTCACGACGTCATATGGTACTCCCCCTTGGTAGCACCCCTACACGTGTAGGTAAACCAGGTTATGGAATGATTAATGACTCGCATACCCAAGGTGATAACGGAAACCTCAATACATTTATTATCAAGTTTAATCAATATTTTTAATTGGCTAAATGGGTTTGTCCATGCGGTGGATCTATATAGTGGTTCTCCAAGGAGCCTGGGGTCCAAAATTTTGACCAAGTGTGGGAAGTAGCAAGCTGTCTTTTTGACCATATTTCTCAGCTCATGTGTGATTTTCACATGACATCAAAGAGAGGAAATGTTCTAAATGATGTGTTTTATCTCTGGATTAAACGGTCCGAGCTGATTCATAACTGTTTGTGAGTTATGACCAAAAGAATGTCCCTACTGCTTCTATGAAGTGAAACAAAAAGCGTTTTTTATGCACGCACATGATCATAAACACATGTGTGCATAAATTAGTGTGCTGAACATGATGAAATAATCATGGGACAACTTCATATGTACTCGAAAAATCCATACATACACTTGTATATAAATAGACAATCACCAAGAGGGTGTCTAATTAGAAAAACGACATAGAGAGAGAGAGAGAGAGAGAGAGAGAGAGAGAGAGAGAGAGAGACGATAAAGCTTATGAAGTTTAGAGCTTCTCACTGTGCTTTAGAATTGATTAGGGGCTGTTGAAAGTCTTCTTGCTTTGCCGTAAGACAGCAGTGATGAGAGCTACATAGAGGTTTTCACCACGAGAGCTTTCGGAGAGCGCGTACACCGTGCAACGAGAGAGGAGATGATAAGCAAGTAGAGAGAGAGAGAGAGAGAGAGAGAGAGAGAGAGAGAGAGAGAGAGAGAGAGAGAGTATCCTTCTTCTTCTTCTTCTTTTTCCCGTATACGAGAGAGAAGAGCTTATGGAGATGGTGATGAAGAGCTTGCACCACTCTGTATAATAGGTAAGTATTGCCTTGCGGTAGTAGACGCAACAAACGGCAGTGAAAACTGAGTACTCCCCGCCAATTTATAGGCACTACAGCAAGCCAAAGTGATGTCCAAGCCAAAAAATATCGCTAGTTTTTCATCCTGGAATAGGTGCAAGCTTTTGAACACTTTGCTAAAAACATGGCTTGGCTTTTGGTGGTCAACTCTCCCACTTACCATTCAATTTTTACAGTAAAACTGACCAATTGAACAGTATCCGGTCAACTAATGAAACCTTGACTAGAATATACCGCACCGTGATGTCTCGACGTAATTATGACTTTTTCGTACTGCGTCAACTTATTTACAGTGCTGCTTTTTATAAAAATAATTCCTGTAAAAATATTGTTTAGTCTCGTTTTTTGTCCGGGTGGTCATTTTTAAATGCGACGAAGACTAAAATTAATATTTTTATGTTCAGGTCATCCTAAAAAGCACATTGCTTTTCAAAAACGCCAAAAAGCACGAAAAGCTAAAAATAGCGGAAAAAGAAAAAAAAACATTTTAAAAAAAAATTGAGCTACGGGTTTCTCTTGTCCACTGGAATAAGAAAGCAAACTTCTTTTTCACGAAACAGCAATAAATATTATGAAAAACTAAAAATAGCATAAAAAGCACTTGAAAAACAGATTTTTACAAAATTGAACCATAGCTTCCCCAAAACACGTAGGTTAAGGGTCCAACCCTGCTTTTTGCAAAAAAACACCTAAAAGCATAAAAAGCATGAGAAAGCTAAAAATAGCGGATTTTCTCAAAACTGAACCAAACGTTCTTCTGACCTATTGGGACATGGAGACGACTTTGGTTTTTACTTTAGAACTTTAGAATACTGTCAATCAAGCATCCTAAATCAAAATTTGACAAAACAGACATTAGAATTTGGTTTTCTTATTTTCAAAAGTGACCCAAAATTTGGGGATCTTACACCCACAGTTGAAAAATTTTCACCTGATCATGAAATATGGATAATTTAATCTCATGACATCATCACGTTCCCATGTGGCATCTTCCTCAGGATATGTTGACCAGTTGACAATGTGTTCAATAATGGTCCAATTACGTAGAGGCTTTGTTCTACTTTAAAGTATCACTTCGGGATATACATCAAAAGTTCCATCGGTAGAGGTAGTTGATAATGAATCATCAAGAATGTGTTGTGGATCAGGTACATACTTCTTGAGTAAGCTGACATGAAAAACATAATGTACTTTTGTATGGTGGCAACAAGAATCTGTAAGCTTAATCATTAATTCTCTCTATGATTACAAAGGGCCACAATATCTGGCACTGAACTTCTTACACTTACCCATTGATAAGGAGCTATGTTTGGGTTTCACTCTCAAAAATACCATATCGGCCTCCTCAAAAAGTTTGATAAATTGTTTAGGATTAGCACAACTCTTTTGTCTATCTTGAGCAGTCTTAATATCCTGCCGTATAAGATTGGTTTGTAGTTGCATTTCATCCAACATTTCTTTAAATGCTTGAATCCATATGAGAGGGTCTGTCCATTTGAGTGGAGTAAGACAGTCTTGTCCATACAAGGCTTGAAAAGGAGACATCCCAATTGAGCGTTGGAATGAGGAATTATACGCAAATTCAACCAAATAAAAATATCTAGTCCATTTACCCTGCTCATGCATACAATAAGCTCTTAACATGTCTTCATTGGTTTGATTGGTCCTTTATGTCTGACCATCAGTTTGAGGGTGATAAGCAGTACCAAACGCCAACTGGGTTCTTGTATAGCTGAGAATAAGGCTTTCCAAAAATTTAAGGTGAACTTCGCATCGCGATCAAAATTATACGTTGAGGTAAACCATGATAGATAAAAACACCTTTCATGAAGACTTGATCTATATCCTTAGCCGTAAACGTTGTCTTGACTCGAAACAAATGGGTCATTTTTATAAGCATATCAACAACCACAAAAATAGAGTCATATCCAAGAGATGTAGAAAGTCCTGTAATAAAATCCTTGGATATGCATTCCCATTTCATTTGTGGTGCATCAATAGGTTGAAGCTTACCGGGGTATCAAACTCGTCCAACTTTAATACATTGACATGTTTAACATCTTGTGATATAGTACAACACATCACGCTTTAGTCCTGGCCAAAAGAAACTCTTCCTTACAGTAGAGTAACTCTTAATATATCATGGGTGTCCTCCTGTAGGTATATCATGAGCTTATTGTAGTATCTGAAGTTTGATTCCACCTTAATTTGGGATACAAAGATGGTTATTGAAGTAAAGGTCATTTCCTTCAACGTGGAAGCCTTTGATTTGCCTCTCCTACTTCTCCGTGCAATTACTGCTAGATCTTTATGTAATAGGGGTCTTGAGATATACCTTCTCGAAAAGGGTCAATTAAGGAGGTACTAGAGGTTGTGATGAAACCCATTACATTTCCCTTCCTGCTTAAGGCATCGGCCACAAGATTTTCTTTCCCAGGTTTATATTTGATTTTAAAATCATATTCACATAACAACTCCATCCATTTTTGTTGCCACATATTAAGGTCAAGTTGGGTGTTGATCCACTTTATGCTTTTATGATTGGTATGTAGTTTAAATCTCCGTCCAAGAAGATAATGTTTCCATACTTTAAGAGCATGTACAATGGCCAATAATTCCAAGTCATGCGTAGGATAATTTAACTCATGTGTATGTAACTTACGAGATTCATAAGCTACTGGTTTTCCTTCTTGAGATAGAAGGCCACCGATTGCTTGTCCACTTGCATCAGTGAGCACAATGAATGTCTTTGAGAAGTCCGGAAGTTGTAGTATTGGAGCATTCACTAAAGCTTCTTTGAGTTTCTAAAAAGTAGCTTGAGCATGTTCATTCCAGGTAAACACTTTAACATTCTTAAGTGTATTAATCAATGGAGATGCAATCTTAGCGTAGCCTTGAATAAATGTATGATACCATCCCCTTAAACCAAGAAAGTCACATACTTCCCTCACTGATTTTGGTGTAGGCCAAGTTATAACAACTTTGATCTTACTTGGATCAGTAGAAACACCATCCTTAGATACAATAAATCCCAAAAAATTTAGCTTGTTGGTGAAAAAGGTGCATTTGCTACGTTTAGCATAAAGTTTATTTTGACGGAGAAGTTCAAGTACTCGTTGCACATGTTGTTTGTGTTCTTCTTTGTTTCTTGAGTAAACCAGGATATCATCAAAGAAGACAAGACCAAAATGATCAAGATGCTCTAGAAACACATTGGTCATGAGACGATTAAAAGTTGAAGGAGCATTTGTGAGTCCAAAAGACATAATTGTAAATTCATAATGTCCAAAATGAGTATTAAATTATGTCTTTGGTATGTCCTCCTCCTTGAGTTGGGTTTGGTAATCTGACTTAAGATCAATTTTTGTGAAGGTAGACACTCTGTGTAATCGGTAAAGTAACTCATCAATCCTTGGTATTGCGTACTTATTCTGGACCATTACCTGATTCAATCCATGATAATCAATACAAAGACATAGAGTACCATCCTTCTTCCGATTAAAGAGAACATGAGTACTCCATGGAGAAAAGTTGGGTTGAATGAAGCCTTGTTCAAGAAGTTGAGTTAGTTGCTCCTTGAGTCCTGCAGATTCAGGTATCGACATTTTGTATGGGCTACGTGCAACTAGTTGAGCTCTTGGAGTAAGCTCTATTGCATGATCAACATCAAGCTTGGGTATTAACTGTTAAGTATGGAGCCTAATTTACCCCTTGTCATTTTTTTTGTTAAAAATGCACATTTGTAAGGCCCGCATTATGAGGAGAAGCCATCGTGCGTGAAGAAAAATAACTCGCCGGAAAATAAAATCACTCGCCGAAAACCAAAATTTTCACGCCCAGTCTTGCCGGAATATTATGGCCATCCGGCGGTCGAAAAGTGATCGAAAAACGGTTGGTCGGTTGGTCGGTTGGCCGATGGCCGGTAGTCAATGGCCGGTGGCGGGTGGTCAGAAGTCAATGGCCGGTGGCCAATGGCCGATGGCCAAATTCAAAAGCGGACTTGTCTTCTCAAGGACGGCCACACGCGGATTGGAGGGTCCGATTTAGACTTATCTACACAAGGGCGGCTACACATGGCTGCCTCTCATGAGAGAGGGCAACAATTTTGGCCTATAAAAGGAGGCCATTTCTACACACATTTCATAGTGTGAAGTTGATGCAACAAGGTGGGTGTGAGGTGGTGAGAGTGAAGCAAGGCGGGAGCTCCTAAAGGATATAATCCCTTTGTAAACTACTTCTTGTTTTGAAGTACTAAATCCATTGAGTGGCTGCTTTCCCGTGGAGGTAGCCCACATTGGGTGAACCACGTATATCGTGTGTACTCTCTCTCTCTCTCTCTCTCTCTCTATACTCTATAATCTCTTGTGTGTGTAAATTATCTCTCTCCATTAAGTAATCTACTCAATTATCTACTTAGCTACGTCATATTTCCTAACAAACTGGCATCAGATCAAGGTTTTCTCATAGCTAAATTATCTCAAGGAAAGGATTACTTGAATTGAATGAGAGTTATGACGGAGGAAGGGAAGCTCAAGATTCAGAAGTTCAACGGCAAAAACTACCAACGTTGGAAGATGCAGATTGAAGACTATTCTACCAAAAGGACCTCTATTTTCCACTAGGTGGTCTTGCAAAGAAACCCGCAACGATGGTAGATGAAGCATGGAATGTCCTTGATCGAAAGGCACTAGGAACAATCCGGTTAAGCTTGGCGTCAACGGTGGCCTTCAATGTTTTGGAGATGAAGACCACGGAGGACTTGGTGAAGTCACTTGACGACTTCTACGAGAAATCATCGAACCATCAGCATCTAATAAGGTATTTCTTATGAAGCGCTTGTTCAATCTAAAGATGGTAGAGAATGGTTCAAATGCAGAACACCTAAATGACTTTTACACAAACATAAGTCAACTTTGATTGGTGAAAATCAATTTCAATGACGAAGTGCAAGATCTCCTTATACTATCATCTCTACTTGATAGTTGGGACAGCCTTGTGATGGTTGTAAGTAATTCTATTTCAGGTACAAATACTCTTAAGTTTGATGATGTTGTGGGTGTTCTCCTAAGCGAGGAAATACGAAGGAGAAGCACAGGAGAATCGTCAAGTGCTGCACTGTCAATGGAAATATGAGGATGGCCTAAGGAGAGGTTCAAAAACCAAAAGGGCCGTGATCGCTCAAGGTAGAGCAATTCAAGCACAAAGTCAGTTCTTGAATGATGGAACTGCGGCAAGAAGGGCCACGTCAAGAAGGATTGTTGGTCCAAGAAGAAGAAGGAGTTGGAGTTTCAAAACAACAAGCCAACATCGAGGCCAATGTGGCAGGTAAAGTAGAGCAAGATGCTCTAATTCTCTCATTATACAATGTGTCTAATTCCTGGATAGTAGATTTCGGGGCTTCATTCCATGCGACACCACACAAGCTACATTTCCAAGATTATACCAAAGGTAATTTTGGGTATGTGTACTTGGGAGATGATGAAGCTTGTGAGATTGTCGGCAAAGGTACAGTTTCTGTCAAAACTGCTAACGGAAATGAATGGAAGCTTAAAGATGTTAGGCATGTTCCTTCTCTTTGGAAAAATTTGATTTCTACACGATAATTGGACGATAAAGGTCACAACATTGCATCCCAAAACAAACAGTGGAAGATCTCAAGGGATCTTTGGTGGTTGCCAAGGGAACCTTCAGCTTGTGCAGCAACTACAGAAGTCGACAGTGCCGTGTGGCAGTACCGGCTTGGGCATATGAGTGCAAAAGGAATGCAAATCCTTCAAACAATGAAGCTTCTACCAGGTTTGAAAGAAGTGGACTTAGAGTTCTGTGAAGATTGTGTTTATGGTAAACAAAAGGGTAAAATTTCAAAAATCAGGAAATGAAAGAAAAAATAAAAAACTTGAGTTGGTTTATTCTGATGTTTGGGGTCTGCAAGTACACCATCACTTGGTGGCTCATTGGGTATCGCCTATGGAATCCTGAAGATGGTAAAATCTTTAGAAGTAGGGATGTAATTTTCAATGAGAAAAATATGTACAAAGATTACTTGGAAAGAAAACAAACAAAAGAAACAGGTGATGAGTACATGGAGCTTGAGGACGGTGAAGACTCAAGGACTGC
Organism: Adiantum capillus-veneris; assembly: GCF_014529385.1. Taxonomy (NCBI): domain Eukaryota; kingdom Viridiplantae; phylum Streptophyta; class Polypodiopsida; order Polypodiales; family Pteridaceae; genus Adiantum; species Adiantum capillus-veneris. The sequence goes on from NC_140950.1 coordinate 94,178,051, forward strand.
AAACGGTGACAATCTGCAACAACGTCAACCAAATGAGGAGCCTTAACCTATTCCACAAAGATCTACAAGAGCAAGTAGACCTCCAGAAAGGTTTGTTCCTTCCTTCAACCATCTCTTGATCTCAGATTCTGGAGAGCTGGAATCATACGAAGAAGTTATGCAACACAAATCCAAAGAAGAATGGATGAAGAGCATGCAAGTGGACATGGACTCACTACATCACAACCAAACATGGGAGTTGGTTGAGTTTCTTAAAGGTAAGCGAGCACTTCAAAACAAATGGGTGTACAAGCTGAAGGAAGAAGAAGGTGGGAAGAAAAGGTACAAGTCTAGGCTTGTGGTAAAAGGGTTTTCTCAAAAGAAAGGTATTGACTTCAATGAAATATTTTCTCCTATTGTAAAAATGAACTCAATTAGGCTTGTCTTAAGCCTTGTGGCTGCTCATGATTTAAATCTCGAGCAAATGGATGTAAATACGGTATTCCCTCACGGTGACTTAGAGGAGGAAATCTACATGCTTCAATCAAAGGGGTATGAAGTAAAAGGTAAGGAGAAAATGGTTTGCAGATTAAAGAAGAGCTTGTATGGTTTAAAGCAAGCATCAAGACAATGGTACTTGAAGTTTGATCGATGGATGTTGGATCATGGATTCACAAGATGCAACTTGGATCACTGCGTCTACACGAAGAATTTGGGGGGTGGGAAGTTCATCATCCTAATGTTGTATTTTGATGACATGTTGATTGCAAGTGATAACATGCAAGACATCAAAGACCTAAAAGAGGAGTTGTCTAAATCTTTTTCAATGAAAGATTTAGGTGCTGCAAAGAGGATACTTGGTATGAAAATATCAAGGGACAGGACAAAGAAGACAATAAAGCTATCTCAAGAGGATTACATCAAGAAGGTACTAGAAAGGTTTGCAATGCAGAATGCAAAACCAGCTTCTACACCTTTGGCTGGTTACTTTAAACTAACCAATGTTGGGTATGAAATCCCTCTGTCTGGTGTCTTATCCTTTTTGCCTGTGGAAATACCCTCATAAATCATGCAAGGAAAGGTTTGTTAAAAGTTGAGTTTGCATGGCCAAATTCCCATTTATATTGTAAGGCTTCTACACAATAAGCATAATCAATCATAGCATATTATTTTCATTCTATTGTGTCGAACTCTCTCTCTCTCTCTCTCTCTCTCTCTCGTTCAACTCGCTGCTACACCTGCTCCTAGCCATGGCACCTCAGAGGCTTCACCCACCATAGCCGCCTTCCCAACATCTGGTATCAGAGCTCCAGGTGGAAATTCCCAGGTTGGTTGGCACGCTCAGAGCCTTCACAAGGTGCTGCTCCAACAACAATCTCTCAAGCAGGTAGGAAGACAAGCGAGCAAAAGGCTTTTGAATAGTCGGCGGGGGCTGTAGTATTCAGCAAGCAACACAGGGCACCACATAGGGCTAACAAATGGTAGCCAGGCCCGTGAGCAGTAAAGGCAGCCAATACCGAGCACAAGCAGCAAATTGGGTAGAGGGAGATCGAGCAAGGTCGACTACAGCAAACAAAATGCAGCCCGCATGGGAAGTAACCTCTACAGAGAATAGTGAGGAGTTGTGAGAACCAGAACGACAAGGCGTCATTTCTTCTGCATCATTCTACATTACAGAGAGCTACAAAGCTCTTTTTTTTTCCTTGGGATTTCACACTAGTTCTTTAGTTGTCCATTTATTTAATCCCCTCAAGAACTCATTCACACTCGCAAGAGCAGCCACATCTTTCGGTGCTCGGTGCCCATTGAAAAAGGCCCGCAAAGTTGGCCTCATAGGATACACCTTAGCCTCAAAAGCTATTTGTTTAGCTTGCCATAGTATTTCAAGACACACCTATTGCTACAAGATGAGCATCATACAAAATTTTGGTTATTGATGCTAAAGAAAGCATGAGAACGACTCCAAAAAATTGAAGCTTCTCGAGAAATGGTTTTGATTCAACCTTGGTTTCCGACATGCAAGAACCAGACACGTCGACAATTGCCAGAATAAAGAATAATCTGCTTCGAGACTACATTACAAGTTTTTCAAAACTATTTTTTGTCACTTTTGGTATCATAGAGCTGTCCTCTTTTGTCTCTTATCAAAACCATCATAAACTTTCCAGTCAAATCCTCTTTTTTACTTTATCTGCTGTCAGTCATGCCATATCAAAATTTGTACGGGTTATAGACACTACCACCTATGAGTGGTAAGACCTCCCAATTTATACTTTTCTGTTCTCAAGTCCTATTTTTTGTCCCGCTTCTCGTGAGGTTACTGGGTACACCTTAAACCCAAGGTTTGGCAGTGAACCAAAAACTCCATTTTTGGTAGCGAATTTTTGACCTACGCCCTATCTGTTCAAAGGGGGGTTACTCACCTAGCACCAGGTAATGGATACACCAGAAATCCTTGGTTGTGAGAAAACCTAAAACCCACAGTTGACGAGTATACCAAAAACTCGAGGTATCATGAGAGGGCCTGTCTAGTTCATGCTTGAGGGGGGAATTGTTGGGTATGCAAGCCCTTTGTCTGGTGTCTTAGCGTTTTTGCCTGTGGGAATACCCTCATAAGTCATGCAAGGAAAGGTTTGTTAAAAGCTGAGTTTGCATGGCCAAATTCCTATTTATATTGTAAGGCTTCTACACAATAAGCATAATCAATCATAGCGTATTATTTTCATTTTGCTGTGTCTCTCTCTCTCTCTCTCTCTCTCTCTCTCTCTCTCTCTCTCTCTCTCTCTCTCTCTCTCTCTCTCTCTCTCTCTCTCTCATTCAACTTGCTGCTACACCTGCTCCTAGCCATGGCACCTCAGAGGCTTCACCACCATAGCCGCCTTCCCAACAACCAAGGATATGTGTCCAAAGACACAAGAGGCCCAATAGCCTATATGTCTAAAGTTCCATATGCTGCAGTGATAGGTTCTCTAATGTATGCTATGGTCTGGACAAGGCCAGATATTGCACATACAGTGGGAGTTGTGATTAGGTTCATGGATAACCCAGGTAAAGAGCACTGACAAGCTATGAAGTGGATACTTAGGTATCTAAAAGGGACAACAACAAATACTTTATATTTTGGAGGAACTGATATTTTTCTAGAAGAGTACGCTCATGCAGATATGGTAGGTGACAAAGATACTCGAAGGAGCACTACTGGCTATGTCTTCACGGTTGGAGGCACAGCAATAAGCTGGGCTTCAAAGCTGCAGAAAGTGGTCTCACTTTCTACCACGGAAGCAGAGTATGTAGCAATGACGGAGGCAAGCAAAGAAATTCTGTTGCTTCACAGATTCTTAGAAGAGCTTGGATTCAAACAAGACAATTGTGTCTTGTACAGTGATAGCCAAAGCGCTATCCATCTTGTGAAGAACTCAGCCTTTCATTCAAGGACAAAGCACATTGAGATGCGATATCACTTCATACGCACTCTTTTGGAAGAGGGACAACTAAAGCTAGGAGAGGTGCATACAAGTGAAAATCCTACAGACATGTTTACAAAGGTGGTCAACAAGGAGAAGTTGATCTTTTGCTCATCTTCAATCGGCATTCAAGGATAAGAAGCTAGGATGGAAAGCAGTCACAGGTTTGGTTTAGAGATCAGTCTCCAAGTGGGAGATTATTAAGTATGGATCCTGATTTACCCCTTGTAATTTTTTGTGTTAAAAATGCACATTTTTAAGGCCCCCATTATGAGGAGAAGCCATTGTACGTGAAGAAAAATAACTCGCCGAAAACCAAAATTTTCCGCCCAGTCTCAAGCCTAAGCTCGAAACTGGCTTCGCCGAAATATTTCCTTTTGCCGGAATATTATGGCTAGACGGCGGTCGGAAAGTGGTCGAAAAATGACCGGTCGATTGGCCGGTTGGCCGATGGCTAGTAGTCAACGGTCGGTGGCCGGTGGTCGGAAGTCAATGTCCAGTGGACGATGGCCAAATTCAATGGCCGGTGGTCGAATTCAAAATCGGACTTGTCTTCTCAAGGGCGGCCACAAATGGGTGGGTTGGAGGGTCCGATTTGGACTTATCTACACAAGGGCGGCTACACATGGCTGCCTCTCGGGAGAGAGGGAAACACTTTTGGCCTATAAAAGGAGGCCATTTCTACACACATTTCATAGTGTGAAGTTGATGCAACAAGGTGAGTGTGAGGTGGTGAGAGTGAAGCAAGGTGGGAGCTCCAAAAGGGTATAATCCCTTTGTAAATTACTTCTTGTTTTGAAGTACTAAAGCCATTGAGTAGCTGCTTTCTCGTGGACGTAGCCCACATTGGGTGAACCACGTATATCAAGTGTACTCTCTCTCTATCTCTCTATCTCTCTACTTTATAATCTCTTGTGTGTGTAAATTATCTCTCTCCATTAAGTAATCTACTCAATTATCTACTTAGCTACGTCATATTTCCTAACGTTAACTGTGAAAGTTCTTTTGAAAATACATCATCAGTTTCTGTTATCCATTTGGGTTTAGGTGAATCTAACTTCTTCTCCTTAAGGTTAAGCTTTACTGTGTAAATTCTTCTATTCTTCCTATGACTCTTCATAAGTTTGGTAAAGTTCACTAGTTAGAGTTTAGGCTTTCCCCGTTTCCTTGTAACTATAACCTTGGAGTTTTGGTCATTTTCAAAATTCAATGAATCCTCTTTGCAATGCATGTGAGCATCATTGGCCTTAAGCCAATCCATTTCTAGGATTCCATCATAGACTCCTATGGATAAGACTCTGATGTTTGCAGAAGTATTGTGACCATCCAAAATAAAATTCAAGTTACCCATTGAAGTAAAAGATTTAACCTTCCTATGCGTACCTAATTACTGTAAGGTCTGTATCAGGGTGTTCATGCAAAGTAAGATTTCTGATGCACCTAGGAGATACAAAAGAATGTGTACTCCCTGAATCAATCAATAAGGTAAAATGGTTACCTTGATACTCCACTGGGGTTTGAATTACTAAAAATTGTTCATTCTCTTGATGTTCAATTATAGCGCATGAACGTACGCATTTTCTTGATTTCCTTCACCTCTAGCCCCTTGAGTTCCGTTAACTTGACGTCTCTCTTGAGGTCTTTTATTTCCTCATCCTCCTGGACGAGGTTGATGGTTAGCATTTCCATTGTTGTTATTGTTGGCAAGCGGTCTATTCCGTACAAAAGGTGGATTTTCTGGCCTAAAGTTCCCTTGGTTTTGAGGTTGTCTCTAACTTTGGTTACGTTCTGCTAATTGAAATTCCTCTGAATTGTAGACAGTCTAGGTCTAAAATTTCTTGAAATTCCGATTCGGGTTGAAGTTCCTAGGTTCACAATTGTCCACCAATCCTGTGAAGCTTGAATTATTAAATGGACAATCTCTGAATTGATGGTTAGGATCAAGACGAGTGTAACACAAATGATCTCGTCTAGCCTTCATATGTAAAAAACTCTTCTTTTTGTTGCTGTGGTCTTTTCGACCTTTGTTTCTCCTCGAGACGAGGCCTTTTGATTTATGAAGAGGAGCAGGTTTTGGTTTCCTCTTTTTGATATTGGATAATTCTAGCTCAATGGGTTTGTCTGCATCAAGGACATATGCAAAGTTGGTAAGACGAAGAATCTGGAGTCTGGTCTTCATACGATTTGTAACCCTGACACAAATCAAGCTACCTTGACCTCTTGAGTCATCCCTGGCGGAGCATACTTGACAAGGGTCAAGAAATGTTGATAGTATGATTCCAAATCTTTGGTTCCTGAAGTACAATCAAGAAACTCATTTATACGGTCTGAATGATAAACTTTGTTCTAATAGTTCTTCTTGAGTTGGGTTTTAAGATAATCTCAAGTTTCCACATTAGGATCAACATTGTTTTTTGTGCAATGGTCTCTCCACCAATGCTTAGCTGGTTTCTCTAGTCTAAACCTAGCAATAATAGTTTTGTTTTCTGCAGATGAATGCACCGGATCAAAGTAAGTCATCCATCCGCTCAATCCAATCTTCAAGAGCTTTGCCTATATCTTTGCCTTCTCCGCTAAAGTTTCCAGGTTGAGACTTGTGAAGCATAAATGTCTCTATCAATGATGATATGTTGAGGAACAATAGGCGCATTTGCATTAGCAGAAGCCGCATTTCCTCTAGGAGGCATGGTAACTTACTACACCATATCAACCAAGGTAAAACTTAGTACAATATTCTAATCCGCTCGAAGGCCTTTAAGCCAAATAAAATAGAAAGTTGAGAATAAGATAAGAGAGAGAATAATGAATAAATTAAACCAATTTTTCATACCACAAAACTTTGGGGATCCAAAAAGTCTACAAAGTGTCTTGAAAGTTTCAAATAAGTCCTAATAGCTCTAACATAATGCACCCAGTAGTAGCCATTGTGACATCCTTGTACCGATGGATCATAGCTATCTCATTCTTTGAGTATACCGGACGAGTGATCCCAATAATGATTTTTGATCTTTTGGTTGAAACATTTTCTCATTAGCATGTGAATCATACCATTTTTGGGTAAGAGATCAATTAGCTACATGTACTCTCATTTTGCTGTGAACTATTGCCTTCTTGTAACCAAAGTACTCATCAAAGTAAGTAGATTTTTTTGTAAACACATTTGGTGTGTCCCACCATTAGAGTTGTGTACGTTTGCACAATTTTCAAGGCACTGGGGTCTGTTATATGTATTTTATAAAACTTTTACATGGTGAAGATTGTGGATTATGGACTTTCTAAACAAGTCAAAGAACATCTCCCAAGGTACCTATCTAAAGGAATGTTGGTCATTGGTCTGGCATTGATGGCCCCATACATTGAACATGACAATATTGAAACATCTCGTAGCCATTACTAAGGGAAGTATGTTCCTAGCTATCCATGTTTCCTTTGTCGATCTCAAGGTAAGTTCATAGACATTTATGTACAACACTTGGTTAGTGACAATGATCTCATTTTCTAACTTGGATTGGATCCATTTAATACTCCCAATGGGCGAGGGTTTATGCCCAGGTGATCTAACCTTGGGGTTTCCTGTAGCGTAGTGGTACCAAGCTTGGAATGTATTAGATACAATACAATACGTGGATAATAACATTTTCTTATCTTTTCCATTATGCGTGGTAGTGACAAGCCATTGCACTTTTACTCCTGTATGAAGGTGCTCCTCCACCATAAGGCAGGAGATTATATCTATCCATATCCCTCAAGGTAATATGCTAGTCATCTACACACACACCCCATCACTTTAGTTAGAATGATAAAACCAAGATCCAAACTCAATTATTATGACCTCAAAACAATATGAATCATATCAAAGTCAACTTTTTATGACCGTGAATAACTAAAAAGATACATAGTGTCTTTAGGAAGATACACGAATACGAAAGGCCCTATGAACCAGTTCTTGGTTCCTACACCCGAGGTTTTACCCTTATATTTGTTCACATCTCGAGTTTCAAAGTTTAGAACTTCAAATTGTGCACTAAAATTCAGGTCTTCCTTTTTGTACTATTCTTCTCCTTGTGATACATCCGTGGGTGATATTGCATTAAAGCAGTTTACATGAGCGTGTCTTTCATTTGTATCATCTCTGTAGAAATACCTACTTAAGTTCACTGCCATTGGATGCACTTGAGCAAAGTCACTAATGCATCTGGAATTCTCGTAGTCATCAAAGGTAATAGTGAAATTGTGAGGATTGTATTTGAGAATGGGCCCATAGACTCTATTGAACCAGTCCTAGGATACATAATAGAATCCATTGCCACCATTTGACTTCTTCCAATATCTGATTATGACCTTTTCACAAAAATCGTATCTTTGGTTTAGCATGAGGGCCTTCATACTAAGAATGAGCTCTTGACTTGGTATGTCCAAAAGAAAACACATGTTAAGGCGTGCCCTTGTTGGAGAAAAACAGCTCCAAGGAAACCACCACAAGCATCACATTGGACCTCAAATGGCTTTGAGAGATCTAGCGGGGTATGAGACTAGATTGAGAGGAAGAAGGAGTAGTCGTATGAGAAAGAATTATATCTCCTCAAATAATCACTCATAATAGCTTAGCATAGCTAGTAATTAGCATGGTAGAGGAGATGAGCATGCATTCAATCTTGGCTCTTGGTTGGATTTGCATCACAAAACCAAGAGTTGTTGGTGCAGGCCTCCCTTGTCCAATCTTGGAGTAGATGATGAGCTTTCCACTAAAGCTTGAGAAGGAAAGAGAGAGAGTATTCTTGCTTCACACATGAGATTTTGTGAGTGTGTGTGTGATAATGCCTTGCCAAAATCAGCCCCCTTTCTCTCTTGGTCGACCCCTCTTGCAAAATACTCATGTTGGCACCCATTGAACCCTACAAAGCTTAGCCAATGAAAATTGAGAAGCATAAGTGATAGCCTTGTGACATGTGTCCCCATTTTCCCTTTTGTGAGAGCTTTACGTAATTAATTAATGCAATTAAACTCTCATTGGACCCCTTTGTCTTCTGGCCAATAGGAATCAGGCAAGCCATTGGGCTATTGAATGCACATTGGACTTCTGGGAGACTGTCAAATAGTCTTCTAGAGACCTTAATTCTTATTGGTTCTTTTATTAAGTGTTTTTAAATGAATTAAACTAGATTTACTCTAGCCTAATTTTCATTGGTCAAACTCTATGGCCATCCAATAGGATTTGAATGCACCTTTGGGCAATTGGCCTAGGGAGCTGACATGTGTCCACTATGCCCTTTGTGTAAAGGGGCTTGCATTAGTGTGTGTGTGTGTGTGTGTGTGTGTGTGTGTGTGTGTGTGTGTGTGTGTGTGTGTGTGTGTTTCTCTCTCATCCCCTACTAAAAGGCCTCGCCCCCTCCTATGTAGGAGCTTGCAAAGACTTTTTGGCACACTACAAAGGATCCAATTTTCCCTGGTTTTGGACCATTGGACATAACTTTTGAACTTTTTCGAACCTTAGCATTTTGGAAGTCTTAATGGACTGAACCTTAGATTTTTTGAAGCCCATTGTTGCACATTGCTCTTGTGCAGATGACCCCCCCTTTGGATCCCTATTTTCCCTCCTTTGGATTCCTATTGTGGTCGGTCTGTCCTGGAGGATGATTATATGTGTACATCGCATTGAGGATGAGAGAGAAAGAATATAGTGGAGGATGAAATAGAGTGCACAAAGACATGAGTGAATGACAACAAAGAATCTTTAAATGTCCCATCTAAATGAAATAGGCAACCATACATTAATGCAATGACAAAATCTGGGTATACCATAACATCAAAAACGAATATGACAAAATAACAAGCAGAGCATCGGACCCTGTGTAGGGATCGACCGGTCCACCCATCCACTTCCGCTCTACTACGGACAGAGAGAATTTCACTTTGTCGGGAGAGAGCCAGAACACCTCCAGCCTTCAATGCCCAGCATCGGGTGTTTAGGCAAAGCCAAGGAAAATTTCTTGATGCATTAGCCGTGTAGGTCATTCAACCCTCGACACACTAACCATGTAAATGAGCCTAACAAAAAGAACAAGACCTAGTCAACACCCCTAATCTAGCAAAGCCCCACGTCAACGATCCATTTATCTAAGACTAAGCGATGTAGGTGATCCTAGTCTTGTAGCGACACTTCCATGAGAAACATAACATGTGAGTTCAATCACAATAGCACCTTCCATATGCACAAACAATCTTTTTCAAGCAGTTAGATGTAGGTGATCCTAGTCTTGTAGCAACGCTACCATGAGAAACATAAAATGTGAGTCCAATCACAATAGCACCTTCCATATGCACAAACAATCTTTTCCAAGCAGTTAAATTGTACAGGGTCTCTACCCTTACACATCTACCATAAACCATTCAAATCACTTCATGATCCAATCCCAAAACCATAAACCACAATCCAATCACATCACACAAGTGAGCACTCCACGCAACTCGGGTGGGGCACAACCAATCCTGCATAACCACTTTAAAACATAACATGGCTGCAAAAGTTTTGATAGCATAACCATATTCAAAATAAATAAATCAAGAGCCACACCGGCTTCCACCATAAAATCACAACCATAATCCATGAGGATCGCAACCCTTAACCACAAATCGTATTCACACTGAACCAACTCCCACACTTGAAGTTTGACATATCCACTGCAATCAATCAAAGTCCACACGCATGACCCTTAAGACATGATCTTCTCATGCATAAAATAAGTTCTACCAGCAACTAAATATGATATAGAAATCCAATTTTGACAACATCTAATCATGCAAAGTTGATGCATCATATTTGGACTTCACCTCTCTAGCACATAGAGCTAGTTTTGACTTAAAAAGGTGGAAAACAATCATATCCATGCACATGAGGCATCCACATCTATCCTAAGATCCATACACCATATGATATCATTCCATTGCCATAAACATGATGCAAAACAACTCCGACCTTTAGGTCGACCATAAACCATAACTTCACACATATGCCAAAAAGGACTTTTTGTCATTTTTGGGAGCATACATAACATGCAAATGAAAGTGTTTGGCCTCAAAACAATGCATCAAGATTAGCTCCATAATATAGACTAACACTCTATCACATCACTTTACCCATTTGATAGTCATACAACAAATGGTAACATAGAAAGAAAGCCACTTTATTCATATATACCTATGCGGTTCAGGTTGACGAATCATATACCCTCACATGATTTTATGGACATCTAATACTTGGGCGACATCTCACATCATATGGTACTCCTCCTTGGTAGTACCCCTACACGCATAGGTAAATCGGATTATGGAAGGATTAATAACTCGCATATCCAAAGTGATAACAAAGACCAAAATACATTTATCATCAAGTTTAATCAAGATTTTCAATTTACTAAGTGGGTTTGTCCATCCGGTGAATCTATATAGTGGTTCTCCAAGGAGCCTGTGGTCCAAAATTTTGACCAAAGTGCAGTGGACAGCAAGCTTTTTTTTTTACCATATCTCTTAGCTCATGTGTGGTTTTCACATAACACCAAAGAGAGAAAATGTTTGAGATGATGTGTTTTATCTCTGGCTTAAAGGGTTCGGGCTGATTCATAATGGTTTGTGAGTTATGACAAAAATAGTGTTCCTATCGCTTCTACTTTAAAGTTCTTGGCTAACTCATAAGTTTTCTTTCTTATTCTTCTCAAGTCTTTGAATGATCCGCAAAATTTGTGAGCTTATCTCTTGCACTTTCCCATCTTTAAGGGATTTCTTTTGGTCGGACTTCAAAAAAAAACACTTGGTCATCACTTGCACTCTTAAGATTCTTTCTTATGACTTGCAATTTGGCAATCTAATTTTTCACATGATCAAAAAAATCCTTCTGTCTGAAGATTATCTTCGTAGATTTATAGTAATCTTGAATTCTCATGAAGTCCTAACAACAGAAAACTTGGAAAATCCGCAACTCTTGCGCTCAACAAGACTTCTTCAATTTAGTGGATAAGTACTCAATTTTTCATTGTATTGACGTAAACAAAAATGCCATCCTTGCCATTCCATGTAATCTTCCAATCCTAATAAATTCCAATCTTCATAAATCTCTCATTTATGAGCTTCCTAAAATGTTCCAGCATAGCGAGCCTTCACTCTAGCATCGTAATTTCCATCCTCTCATAGATAATCCGTTGAATTTCTTATGGAAGATCCCAAGCCATCTTTAAAAATTTTGAATAATTTATTGGAACATCAAGATTTCATTTGGTGATATAATTGAAATTTGGGTGCTAGACTGAGTTTTTCTCTCATGCATTAATCTTAAATCCAAATTCTAGATTCCAAGATCCAAGATTCAAACCCTAGCTCTGATACCACTTGAGAGGGATATACCCATACTCGACCCTACTCACCTCCCTCAGTCCTCCAGACCGTCCCAGGGAATGACGTAAATCTATCTGCAGGTATCCCTCCCATTTGGGATCAACACTCAGACAGGACTCCGGCCTATCTCGAATGCCAACCCAAGGGGGTACATCCCATCATTCACTGGTTCTATCCGATTCTCATAATCAATTTGTCCTTGACAGCTTTCCGCACCCAACATCGTGGTTCTTAGTCTTGATTCTCTTGATCTTTAACTTGAGGATCTGCTCTTGCTTTCTTGTTCTTCCTTGGTTCATGGAGATAACCCCTTTTTCCTGACAAGCAGGCACGGCAGTTATCACTTTCCCCTAAGAAGAGGGATCTTTCAATCCTACCTGGTCTCGCTCGTCCCCGATTACCCACTTTTATCCCACGTAGTCCTAACGTTTAACATAAAATTTTTAAATCAGCATCCGGCCATCTGACCCTCCGGATCCGGCCACCCACCGAACCATTTCATGAAAATCCCTTCCCGAGGTAGTACTTAACTACTACAAAATCAGGAAGACAGTACTCTATCAGACATCATCAAACAACAAGCAGCATGTAATCTGTTGCATACCCTCGTTCAGGGAAATTCATCTGGTTGTTGCTACCAGATCTTTATTTAGAAACTTTTAATTCATTTCCTTTCCTTTATCTGCTATAATTAGCTTGTAACTAGTTTCCTAACTAATCATGCAACACATTTAGTTTCAACCGATTCATCTTCCCTCCCCATTCAGGCCAAGATAATCGGTTACAAGCCATCAAAATGGCATCACTTTCACAATATTTCCCAGAATTAAGTGTTTGGGAAAGGCTCATCAAGTAATTTAATCATTCCTTCCTAATCATTTTATTTCGAGAAGTATAGCACCGCTCTGGTGATAGATGCACAAGGAAGCCCCTATATTCCTAGCCTTTCCAGTTCCTTTTTAAGCAACCGAGTCGAACAAATTTCCTTAAAATTAAATTCACATCATCCTCCTTGAGTATAACCTTCTCATCCAAATATTGGCATCAGGACATACCCGGATTATGGCCGATTCCAATAAGATACCGCGGGTACTCCACCCGACTGGGTAAAAATAAACCCATTCATCCCTTATCCCTCGCGCATGAATGACCTAGGTATAACAACTTGCCGGTTACGCTTTCCTAGCGAAAAAGGGCCAATCTCCGACAAGTTCCCCAAGAGAATCCTCTCAGTGGGCCAGCCTTTTAATCAAATTGACCCCAAGAATATCCATCTTGGTTTCCGGTCATTTCCAGACAATCTTCAAAATCCCTAGTTAAATCTATGTTTTACAATGGGCTATCCCTATCACCTCTCAAGATTCCTTTTTAACTCCTAGTCGGTAATTCCTAGGTTCATTCATTTATAAACCTTAATTCCTACCTCCATTAATTATCTACCAGCAAAGTTAATTTAGAAAATACAAGCGAGTTTTTGCCATAGGCAGTTTAATGGTTAATGTCTCTTCGGAAAAGCCAACTTTTTAAGTTCAATCCTCGTTTGTCGATTCCGAGGTTTTTGCAATCCTTTGCCATCCATGGGGCATCTCCATGGAAGCTTGTAGAGTTTTCGGTTCAAACAACACGGAGATCAATTCCGCAAAGTTATCCCCTATCTCCCCCATCCCGTATTTGCAAACAAACTTGAAATTGAAAAACTTTAGAAATACTCTTCAATACCAAAAATTGAACCACTTCTATCGCGTTTAGACAACTATTCTCTTATTATGGTGCCTAGCTTTCCATTTTAGGAAGCTAGAAGGTTATCCTATAATTTATGAGTTTTCGAGCTTTCCATTAAAGCTCAAACCTAAATACAAGGTAGTCACCAAAGCTTACACCTAAGTGCAAAGTTACCATTAATGCTTAGCTTAAGAGTGCAAATCTACCTTTGAAACTTAACTTAATGATGCATAGATACTCTTAGCACTTAACCCTAATTGCGAGGTTTCTATTAAAGCTTAAACCTAAAATACAAGGTAGTCACTAAAGCTTACACCTAAGTGCAAAGTTACCATTAAAGATTAGCTTATGAGAGCAAATGTACCTTTGAAGCTTAACTTTATGATACATAGATACTCTTATCACTTAACCCTAATTGCAAAGTTTTCATTAAAGCTTAAACCTAAAAATGTAAGGTAATCACTAAAGATTACATCTAAGTGCAAAGTTACCATTAAAGCTTAGCTTACAAGAGCAAATCTACCCTTGAAGCTTAACTTTATGATGCGCAGATACTCTTATCATTTAACCCTAATTGCAAGGTTTCCATTAAAGCTTAAAACCTAAAAATGCAAGGTAATCACTAAAGCTTACATCTAAGTGCAAAGTTACCATTAAAGCTTAGCTTACGAGAGCAAATCTACCTTTGAAGCTTAACTTTATGATGCGTAGATACTCTTATCACTTAACCCTAATTGCAAGGTTTCCATTAAAGCTTAAAACCTAAAAATGCAAGGTAATCACTAAAGCTTACATCTAAGTGCAAAATTACCATTAAAGCTTAGCTTATGGATGCAAATCTACCTTTGAAGCTTAACTTTATGATGCGTAGATACTCTTATCACTTAACCCTAAGTGCACGGTTTCCATTAAAGCTTAAAACCTAAAAATACAAGGTAATCACTAAAGATTACATCTAAGTGCAAAGTTACCATTAAAGCTTAGCTTATAGGTACAAAATCTACCTTTGAAGCTTAACTTTATGATGCGTAGATACTCTTATCACTTAACCCTAAGTGCAAGGTTTCCATTAAAGCTTAAAACCTGAAAATACAAGGTAATCACTAAAGCTTACATCTAAGTGCAAGGTTACCATTAAACCTTAGCTTACGAGTGAAAATCTACCTTTGAAGCGTAATTTAATGATGCATAACTACCATTAATACTTAACCCTAATTCCAAAGTTACCATTAAAGCTTAAACCTATAATGATGCACATAAACCTTCCTAGTATTAAAACACATGGATTAATAATCCTACTAGAAATGAAGATTACCTCCTCTAAGCAAGAGGGAAGTGTGGTTGAAGTCCTTCTTGAAGAGATGTGAGGCTCAAGGAGGAAGGAAAGGGATTTATGGTGAAGAGGAGGAGAGAGGAGCTTCTTTATAAAACCCTCAAGGGTTTGGCCTTCAAGAGAGGGAGAGAGCAAGAGCAAGGTTTAATGGAAACCTTGATTTACTTAAGCATAGTCTTGAGCATGGCAAGTATGCAAGTAGCTTAGCAATATATGTGTGTATCTAAAATTACAAAGGAGAGGGGGTGCTTATATAGGAAATGGTAGGAGGAATTCTCTTCTCAATTCCTATTGGACCCCAATTTCTCTTCTCAATTCCTATTGGGCCCCAAATTCTGTTCTCAAATACTATTGGATCATATTTCTCTTCTCAAATGCTATTGGACGCCAATTCTCTTCTTAATTTCTATTGGACCCCAGTTTTCTTCTTAGTTCTTATCTCTTAACTTTATCTTTCAATCAAGCTAGTCCCTTTTTCTCCTAGTTCTCGATCTAGATCAGTTCCCACGCGGCTTTTGACAAAGAAGTATAAAAATAATCTTAATCGTAAAGGAAAAATATAGCGATGATGTAATTTCTTATCTAAAATATCCTTGTCTTTTCATAATGGAGTAAAGTCTCGTTGTCCGTATAACTTCTTTTTCAGTCTTACTTTTTCTAAATTATTTTCTAAGCCGAAAATTTTCTGAATGGCTCTAGGGTTTAGGGAGGGACCTTACAGTATTTTGGGTAAGATGCAGCATTCTAAGTTTCCAAAGGATGGTTCAGTTCGGGCCACATGCAGGTTGCAGCTTGTGCATAGTGATGTTTGTGGGCCCATGCAAACTCCGTCCTTGGGCAATTACCTTTACTTTGTGACTTTCATTGATGATTACCCAGGCATGCATGGGTATTTTCGCTTAAAGCGAAGTCCGAAGTTTTTATGTGCTTCAAACAATTTCTGGCTATGGCTGAAAATGTCTCGAAATGTACTATGGGCACCCTCCGTTCCAATCGAGGGGGGAGGGTATATGTCTCATGAATTTAATGCATTTCTGGCTAGTCATGGGATAAAAGACCAATGTACAGTGCCTTATACACCTCAGCAAAATGGTGTTGCTGAGAGGAAAAACAGGTCACTAACGAAAATGGCACAATGTATGGTCAAAAGTCAAGCTTTGCCGCATTCTTCTTGGCTTGAGGCCATCATGTGTGCCACTTATGTACTTAACAGGTGTCCTATGAAAGCTTTGCAGTCTATTACTCCATATGAAGCATGGCGTGATAGAAAGCCTTCTATTGAGCACATGCGTGTTTTTGGCTGTTTGGCATATGCTTTGGTGCCACAAACACGGCGCAGAAAATTGGATGATAAGACTGTCAAATGTATTTTTGTTGGTTATAGTGCTGAAAGCAAAGGTTACAGGTTATATCATCCACAAACAAAGCGTATTTTGGTTTCACGGGATGTACTGTTTGTGGAAGATTCCATTCGGCCCTTGCTGTCATGTACTAGAGATAGTAATGTAAGCTCACAGGACATTTATGACACTTTGTTGCCTCTTTTCAGTGGTGGAAATACGAATGTAAGTTCCAATGAGGCAAATGTATAGCCTATGGGGATTTTCTGAAAATGTTATAGATCGGCCTATTACTGATGCAGATGTACATGATGTACTGAATGAAGAAAGGGTTGAAAATGAGCAGGCTAGAGGTATGCCAAAATGGCTGGTGCACATTTTTTGTGACAGTAAATTGGATGCACCTTTGTCTAGTCGTACTCGTTCAGGCTCTCGCCATGCATCTTATGCATCAGATTGTTATGGTTTGGCTGTGTCTATCTTACATGATGTTGAGGAGCCTTTGTCTTTTGATGAAGCACAGAATTCAAAAAATTGGATGGCTGCCATGCAATCAGAATATGATGCACTTATAGAAAATGACACATGGACTTTATGTGATTTTCCTCCTGGCAAAAACGCCATTGATACGAAGTGGGTTTACAAGTTGAAACGCAAGCCGGATGGTGAGATCGATCGCCATAAGGCTCGACTTGTTGCAAAGGGTTATGCATAGCAAAAAGGCATTGATTATGAAGAGACTTTTGCTCCCACTTGTCGTATGACGACTGTGCGTTTTCTATGTGCATTGGCAGCTCATTTTGGTTGGGATGTACATCAATCAGAGTTTGTTACTATTGTCTTGAATGGTGACATATTTGAGGAAGTTTATGTAACAGAGCCTCGCAGTTTTGTCATAAAAGGACAAGAGGACAAAGTGTGCAGATGTAAGAAGGCTTTGTATGGGTTGAAGCAATCTCCTCGTGCTTGGTATGAGAAAGATGACACTCATTTGGTCAAACAAGGTTTTCATAACAGTCCAACAGAAAGCACATTGTATGTAAAGCGTGAGGGTGATGTACTTCTCATTGTGGTTCTTTATGTCGATGATTTGTTGATCACTGGACCAAATGAGAGACATATTGCTGAATTTAAGGCTGATTTGAATGCTACTTTCAAGATGAAAGATTTGGGGATGTTGCATCATTACTTGGGCATACAGTTCAAGCAGTGTGATGGTGGTATTGCCTTGTGTCAAAAAAGTTACATAGAGACCTTGCTATGTAAGTTTGGACTTGAGGATTGCAAACCTATTGCCACTCCCATGGAAACAGGTTTGAAGTTGAGTCTACATGATGTTGGCGATCCTGCTGATGTCACTCTTTACCAAACTGTTGTTCGCTGCCTCATTTATGTATGCAACACGAGGCCGGATATTCAGTTTGCAGTCTCACAGGTCAGCAGATTTATGCATAGCCCAGGGTCTAAGCATTGGCAGGCTGTTAAGAGGATTTTCCGCTACCTTAGTGGCACTTTACATCTTGGCTTGTTTTATCCCAAGGGGGGATCATTTCCGCCAAAGTTACATGCTTTTTCGGACTCAGATTGGGCTGGTTGTTTTGACACGCGAGTGTCCACAAGTGGTTTTTGTTTCATGCATGGCAGTTCATGTATATCATGGTTGAGCAAGAAGCAACCTATTGTGGACACTTCGAGTTGTGAGGCTGAGTACAAGGCAGTCTTCATAGCTACGGTTGAGTGTGTATGGCTTAAACGCCTTATGGCTGATTTGGATGTTGGACAGGACACTGCCAACATTATCTACACTGACAGTCAAAGCGCATTGGCAGTTGCGAGGAACCCAGTTTTTCATGCTCGCACAAAGAACATTAAGGTGCATTACCACTATGTCAGGGAGAGGCTCTCAGCAGGAGAGATCAACTTGGCTTATGTGCCAACATAGGACAATCTTGCAGATCTTTTCACAAAGGCATTGTCTCGTGAGAAGCTTGAAGCTTTCCGCAAAGCTTTGGGCTTACTCCCCTTTGTGGATTGATCGTGTCCTCAGGGCATGGCACTTCCCTTTACTCATGTGCCAGCTCTCGTTCACCGCATCACTCCAGGGGGGATTTGTTACCATATACATGTGGTAGTGATGTGTGAACACACTAGGACCACCGGGGAATTTTTTCCCTCTTTAGGAGGTTTTTTCCCCCGAGCATTGTATATACGCCCATCACTCTAGGGCTATCTATCTTTCCATTGCATACTAAGTAACACACTCTCTATTGTGTGCCTTGAGCTTCCTTCGTCTTCTCCAAGCTGTGTGCATTTCTCTGCAACCCTAATTCCAATAGAGAGCTACGTAGAGATTTTCACCACGAGAGCTTTTGGAGAGCCCGTACACCGTGAAACGAGAGAGGAGATAGTAAGCAAGTAGAGAGAGAGTATCCTTCTCCCTCTTCTTCTTCCCATATACAAGAGAGAAGAGCTTATGGAGATGGTGATGAAGAGCTTGTACACTCTGTATTATAGGTAAATATTGTCTTTGCGGTAGTAGATGCAATAGACGACACTGAAAACTGAGCACTCCTTGCCAATTTATAGGTATTGTAGCAAGCCATAGTGATGTCCAAGCCAAAAACTGGCGCTAGTTGTTTAGCTTGGAATAGCTGCAAGCTTTTGGTCACTTTGCTAAAAACATGGCTTGGCTTTTGGTGGTCAACTCTTCCACTTACCATTCAATTTTTACAGTAAAACTGACCAATTGAACACTATCCGACCAACTAATGAAACCTTGACTAGACTATGCCGCACCGTGGGTCCGGATGTAATTATGACTTTTTCGTACTGCCCGGACGTATTTACGGTACTTCTTTTTATAAAAATAATTCCTGTAAAAATCTTGGTTTGTCCCTTTTTCTCCAGGTGGTCATTTTTAAATCTGACGAAGACTAAAATAAATATTTTTATGTTTAGGTCATCCTAAAAAGCACATTGTTTTTCAAAAATGCCAAAAAGCACGAAAAGTTAAAAATATGTAAAAAGAAAAAAAAACAAAATTTTCTAAAATTGAGCCATGGGTTACCCTTATCCATTGGAATAAGAAAAGGGACTCGCTTTTCACTAAAATGCACCAAAAATTATGAAAAGCTAAAAAGCACTCAAAAAGAAAATCTTTATAAAATTGAACCATAGCTTCCCTAGAACACATAGGTTAAGGATCCAACCCTAGTTTTTACAAAAAAGCACCTAAAAGCATGAAAAAGCAAAAAATAGAGGATTTTCTCAAAACTGAACCAAACGTCCGTCTGACCTACTCAAACATAGAAACAACCTTGCTTTTTGCTTTAGAACCTTACAATACTGTCAATCAAGCATCCTAAATCAAAATTTGACAAAACAGACATTAGAATCATTTTTTCCTATTTTCAAAAGAGACCCAAAATTTGAGGATCTTATGCGACCTCTCCTTCCAATCGGCTAAGTTGTATGACTGCCAAACCTTTTCACTCCAAGCTTGGACACTACCTTTGAATAAAAGGCCTTGTCAACCACTTAACCCTCAATCATTGCTTTCATGTTCCATCAATGGAATTTAACCTATGCCAATTTCAGCGGACCGTGCTCTAATCGAGTGAACTCATGCAGTTTCAATATGGTGAGCTCCTTGCTTTTATCTTCAGAAATTGGGGCCCTCAAAGGTCGTGGGAACCGGCTCTCTATCCCTTACCACATCATCATTATCTCCACCACCATACGCCACAAAACCATCGATGCAGTCTCTGCAACACCGCGCATAGTTCCATTGGCAGGATGCCATAGCCAACATGCAAAGAGAAGCCAATTAAAGCTCCTTCATAATGAGAGAATTGTGGGTGCTTTTGAGGTTAAAATATCAATTAAGCAAGCCTACCCACTTTTCACTTTAATGTTTTCCAAAGACAATGCTGCTAAAGGGGAGATTCAAGGGATGACTTTTTCTAGCAATGACCAACTTTTGGCTAAGCTCTTTGTGGATGACTCCTTGCTATTCCTCAAAGTGTGACCTCAAGAAGGCCCTAGAAATTTTGCAAATGTATGCCTTAGTGTCAGGATCCAAGTGTAGTATTGAAAAATCAAGATTGATCTCTCTCTCTGAGAACCTCATTTGATCTGTCCATGTGGTTAGGGGAGATAGTGTCTAAAGGGAAGATTTTTTGGCACTTGGGAGCCCCTTTGGGGGTGGACATGACCCACAAACAAAAATTTATATGGGTCATGGAGAAGGTAAGGACCAAGATGCGAAGGTTGGAGTTTGTGCTTCTCCCCTTTCCAAGCAGAGTAAGGTAATCAATTCCTTTATGCTCCCGTATATAGCCTTTCATGGTCCAATGCTTAAGCTTGTCAAATGCAACTGGAAAGAGTTCTTGAAACCAATGAAGAGTTTTTTTTGGAAGAAGACCACTAAAGACTCAATGCCTTGGTAGTGAGATAAATGGGTGATAGTTGTGAGACCTGTGGAGCAAGGCGATCTCGAGATTATGAACCCTAACACTAATTTGGAGGACCAATGTGCCAAGTTTGTAGCTACAGTCACAAAGCAAGACCAAGCTTTGGCTATCATGGCTAAGACTATGATGGATAGCTCTAGATTATAGTCAAAATATGGTCAATGAAAAAAGCAGGGGGGCAATCACGCTATTGGGAAACAAATAAGCTTTGATAAGTGGAACAATCCCTTGGGTGCCGTATTGACTAACTTACAGGGGTAAAGGTGTGGGATCATTCCTTGTCATGGTTTGGCTCCCTTGTCAGCTGATGTAACTATGAGCCCTTAAAGCTACCATGGCTCATCACGAGCATAGGAATAAATTGTAATTGTTTGGTTGTGATAATATAAGATACTCACAATTATGAAATCATCTTTAAATGGATTCTCCTTTCCATTTGTATGGGAGCTTTCAAGAGTGTGTTTTGTGTGGGGCTTTTCTTGTGGAGAGGTATGTGCCTGTAGAGCCCAAGAAGAGTGAGTTTGAGAGTGTTTTTTCCCTATGACCAAGTGGGTGCCTTGTCTGCTATAAGTGAGCCTATGTGTGGAGGTTTTTAGAGTTTTGTTGAGATTCCATTGACGTTTCTTGAGTGTCTTTTCCCCTACTCCTTTTGCTTTTGTGTCAAGGTGCGGGCGTGTGTGAGCAGGTGTGCCCCTGAGGCCAATTTGGTGTGAAAAATGGAAGTGAGAGAGAGGTTATATGTGCGACAACAGTGTGTGGTCCAAAATGAGTTGTGAAATGTGTGTGGGTAGCTGATCTTGGCAAGTGTGATTGTGTGGTGTGCAACCAAGTGGTGAAACGCTCGTTGTGAGGGTGTTGGTGTGTGTGCAAACAATGGTCTGCCAGTGAAAGTGAGAAGTTGTGAATGTGCCTTTGAGAGGGCAGGGGTGCTTTGAATGCCTTGAGATATAGAGAGGCTTTATGTTGTGTGTTGGGTGTGTTCCCCCATTCCCCCTCTCCATCTTCTGGTTCTCCCACATGAGCATGTTGATTGCTCCTGTTGTTGTGAGAAGTAATGGCTTTCGTGATGCCAAAGGTGCATTTTTTGAAGATCGATAGCTGTTAGAGAGGATGTTGTCAACGCTCTCGATTTTCGTTGAAGTTCAACACTAGTTTGGTACCACAAGTGGAAATTATAGTGTCCTTTTTGGATCATTTTGTGGAAAATACCAAGGCACAATCATAAAAAATTTCTACCAACTTACATAGTATGTTACTTGACCCATGGGTATAATACATAAGAAAAACATTACAAAGTTGTTTTTAGAATCGCTATTTAATTTAAAAGAAGGGTTCTTTAATATTGTGTCTACAAAAGTGTGCATGGATTCTAGTATGTGGTGCATAAATCATATTTTAAAAAAAACATTGGCTTTGAATTACATGAATATGTGGTTTCGTAAGTATATTTAGTGGCACATAAAGTATTGTGACAAACAAAATTCATTTGACCTAGGGAAAAATCATTCAATATGTGTGTGTAGGAAAAAAACAGGCAAAAACTAGGGGACACTGATGTGTCCATTTAAATTGTAAAAACTTTTTTATATATCAAAAATGGATTTTTCTTGCATATTTAAGTTTTATCCGTTGGTAGCTTTCCTAGAAAAATCCCATTTGACATTGGTTGGAGCATAGAAATAATCTATGATTTTTTCCAAGTTTTAGGACATAATACTGTCCACATGACATTTCAGTGTCCAAGTACCAAAGGAGTGTTAGATTGCAAAATCTTGGCTCTAGGATTATGGGTTATTTCTGCTAGAGAGTTGTTTGTCAAGAGATGAAGGTGTGGTGCAAGTTTTCCTGGTCCTAGATGGTACGATGGTCTATGTGAAGAAGGGAAGACAAATTGGGTGGCCTTGGAAGCAGCCTTTTGGAGCAGATTTGTGGAAGATGTGCAGCTAGATGAGGTGAAGGGAAAGCTGGACAAGTTAAAGAAAAGCCTGGAAGGTGATTTTCAAGCGTTTGAGTGGGAGTTTTAAGCCCTTTGGGAGCATCTAGTTAAGGTAACTATTGTAGAAAATGATGGTTTTATTAAGTTGAGCAAGTTCATGGATTGCCTGCATGAGGAGGTTTGAGACAAAGTGAAGATAGATGGCCATGCTTCATATGAAGAAGTGGTGCTTTAGCAAGAGTACAGACTATGAAGATTCTGAAGAAGAAACGCTAAGCTAGGCGGGGATGGTCAAGTCAGGTGGTGCCAAAACATGTTGATGCAATGTAAGTCAAGCTAAAGTCAATGCAGAGGGATTGATGGTGCAGCCAAATTTAGTCAGTGCTACTGGGAAGTGGATAGTTCAATCTAAGGGTGCCGACAGGTGCATGACACAGTGGTGGGGGTTAAACATGAATGTTCAACAAGGGGGTTGGGCAATGATGGTGCAACCAAAATTAGTCGCTGTTGGGAAGTGGATAGTTCAATGCTATGGGTGCCAACAGGTGCATGACACAGTGCTAGAGTAGGAATGAAGGCCGATACGTGCATGACACAGGTGCATGACACAATGCTAGAGTAGGTATGAAGGACCTAGGTAGGCAAAGGGTTGTTGAGATGTATGCCTGATGTGGTTTTCTAGGCCAAGAAGGCTTTGAAATTGGGCAATCAGGTTGGCAATTCAAGGTGTCCAACGTGCTGGGGTTATTCCGTTGGATGCGGAATTTGAGATGCTCTACGAGTTGGTCCAGACAACTGCTCAAATGGAGCTACAGTGTGAAAGATATCAAAGTCCAAAGCTAGAAGATTTGTAGATCCCTGACGGATAAGGCAAGTGGAGATGGATGGTCAAAGTTGATTTCAGTGGATAGGACTAAAGTGCTTAAGTTAGGGTGCATGTTGGTCTTCTCGGATTATCAATCAGAGTTTAGATGGGCAAGTTATGGCTAGTTGAAGATTTGCAGGGGGCTAGTTGTGTGGCTGAGTTGATCACCTCAGCAAGTGTGGCATCTGGAGCTCTTTTGGGCTTGCCAAGGTTTTAGAAGGGAATGTGCACTGTGTGGACTCAACAAAAAATGATGGCTTGCCAATCTGGGTCTTAGGCAGTAAGATACGCCAAGCTGAAGTTGGGAGCCGGTGACAAAAAAGCGGGTGCAGATTATTCTTTGCAAATTTGTGAGATTTGTTTGAGGCCATGGTAAGGTCAAAATGCGGCAAGGATTGTGGCATTTGAACTTTGGAGTCAATAAAGTGAAGTTTTGGCCAATTTTTGTGGCTCAACCATCGGATGTGGGAGCAGGGAAAGAGAACACTTTAAAGAGGCACAAAAAGAATGGTAGGGTGGAACAAATACTTGTCTCCATGGACACTAGCTATTGAGCTATTAATTCACATAGCTTAAGTATAGGAGTGTCTATAATGTAATTCAATAGGCACAATGTCTTATAAATGTAAAAGCTCAATTATGTCTGATTATTTATGATTAAAACATCTACACACACACACACATACATGTATCACCATCTACTATAATTGGTTTTTAAAGATTAACCCCATTTCCTCACACTCCCTCTCACCTAAAAAGCACTATCTCTGGATAGGTTATGTTCACCTAAAAACCTATACCCAATCCATGCTTTGGCTACTGCCTACCAAGTATTGTAAACACACTTGTATACACATCTGCTTTGATTTAAACCCCATTTACACAAACATACTACATTATTTCTTGGCAAAACTTTTGATACTATGAACCCGAGCTTGTTTTTAGACTTAAACAACTGCTATCTCTATGGAACTTCTCTAAGTAACCATTTCGTAATTTTTGTGGTGGGAGCAAATCCTCTTGGGTTTGGGTCATGGTTTTCTCTCACCAACGTGGGAATTGCCACCCATCAACCACCTATAATATGCTATCTCTTGATCCCCTTGTGGGATGGTGTCCCTTAGTGGACGCTTAATATATGATTTACTCTGTTTGGATTTTAGTACACATTATTTAAATAGTTTACACCATCAAGAGGGTGGGGTAATTAACTTGCTCTTACTATATCCCTTCATGCCTCTCTTGCTCCCCCTCTCTCTCCCTCCCTATCGCACACTTCCTACTAACACAAGCACAAAATCTTACTATGATACCATATGTAATCCTACCCTATCGTTCTCTCTCTCATACCTATGCTTCTACCGTCTAACCATGGTGGATGGATTGTGTAATTATATGCCTTGAATCTTGGACCCTTTGAGTATAAAAATCGAGTGGGATTCGCCACTCTTTGCAATACATTTGATCCGTTTTGTGATTCTACTATAAAAAGAGGTGAGGGTTCCTGTGGCCCCTCACTTAGTGTTGATTGTGTGGTGTGTGTATGTGAAAGAGAGGAGTGAGGTCATTTCCATTAATTGCAGAGAAATGGAGTTGGTCGAGCATGATATTGTGTCTCAAGTCAGTGCTTTACCTGGCTTGGGTTTGTTTTGCAACTTACACTTGGTTTTTGAAAAAATTGGCTTACTGATCTAGTATGCCGCACTCAGCGCATACTTTGAAATGGTTTTATTTCTTAATAAAAAAAGAGATTTATTGCATCCTACTGTCTAAACTATTGATGTATCCTTTTATGGTTGGTCTTCTATCGCTGGAGTTTATGCCATTGTAGGATGGTCTGCTGCGTAGGTTTTTTCTAAAAAAAGAAAGGCATCGAGTTTGCCTGTCTTTTCTGCTTAGATGTTTTATTTGGTTTGTTATTGGGTGTGCCTTGAGATTGATCGAGAAAAATAAGGCTCCTTCTCGTGGCTTGGTTAGACTGATACAACTGATCCTACTTTGTTAGTTTAATACTTGAGATTAGTTAAGTGAGACGATTGGATGGCTAATATCTCAGGTAGAAGCAATTGTTTCTTTTTTGGGTAAATAAGCTACAGCTTTGGCATAAGATTATCAAAGGAGTATAATTCTTGCTCATTTTTTGTTATCTAGGAACGGTTATACAAGCTCATTTTTTAATCTCGATTCGGTCCTTTGCTTTCTCTGTTATAAAATGAGTAGCTTGAGTGGCGTATTGTTTTCTAGAGGGATTGCAAGGGAAGACTCTGTAAACACATTATAAAGTTTGCCATTGTTTAGTACCCACCATTGGTGTCTTTGGTAGGCACTAAGACATTCAAAATGATAATTTACCTAGTAAAGTGATTTGCAAACTTACAAATCTTGGGAAGATCCTTTAACCAAAGCTATAAAAACACATAAAAACAAATACCTAAGGGACAAATATGGGTTTAAACAATAGTGTCCTTTTGATCCGAATTTAATCTAAACAAATAGATCTAAAATTCTTTAAAATTATGGTAAATAGTAACCTTATTTATAACCTTTAAACTCACTTGAATCTTAAAGGAGTGATGACCTTTCTGATTACAAGTTAAAAATGAACTTGAAAAGGAACTAAAAAGAAAACACACCTTATACTTAAACAATAAAGAAATGGATTTACGATTACAAGAAAACAAGCAAAACTACCCTAGAAATAATTCACATCTATTTTGGATAGTAGGTTTGAGTTTGAAAAAGGTTGTAAGATAGACATGGATAACAATTGGTTGGGTCCATCGCCACTTGTATTACGTATTCAAGGCTATAGTATTTGTTGTCTTGTTTGCATGGATACAAGTGAGGACTCTATCTTCTCTTAGGACCTTTTTTGCTTTGCTGCTATCCATCATTGATTACTAGACCCTTTCCACATTGTAGACAAGCATTGATGATTACCCCATAAATAAAATCATTAGAATGATACCTCATTCTCATATTCATGTACAAAAATGAATCAAAGGCTGAGTTGTTTTTGTGCTATTCCTTGTTCCTTGTCCAAAGCCAATGGTCTTTTGAACTATCTTGTTCTTTTGTGTATAAGTAAATAATTTAAAAACAACAACACATGCGTCCTAAACACAAGGCTGTCCCACTTTTTTTGGGAACTAGGACGCTGGTTTTAGGGATTTTGTTGGGCTATAAAGATGTTATGGACCCACTGTCTATAATTCTTGTTTAGGTTGATTGGTGTTAGGTGGTCTATCTTAGACCATAGTTGAAGCTTCCTACTTCACGGTTATTATGGTATCTTGACTTTGCTGGTTTTAGGGTTGCTGGTTAATCCATCTATATTTACCTTGATTTTAATTAATTTTTCAGGTACACACTTAGGATAAGATGACTGCTCGCATGTGAGTCATCGATAACCCACTGAAACATGCAAGGATAATGGAAGAAATTGCGCGATACCTTATAGATCACCCCCTTAAAAAAGCCCTTTCCCCTAGAACAAGACCTTTTCTTGCTAGAAAGGCAAAATGCTATGTAATCTCTCATCCTAAGTAGCTTCTTTCTAATTCTTCAGACTTTTGTTACAAGCCCTATCCCTCTCCCAAGGTCGGGAGATTGCTTCCAAACCTCTTTACGTAGCTACATCTTCCCTTCACTTAATAAGCAACTTGGATGCATCACAACTTATCTATGATTTTGCCCTTGCATATGACAAAACGTCATCTATCTTACATTTGCTTTCCTTTAATGATTGGGTCAAAATTTTGACTACTTTAGACAAAGATTTTGCAGATGGTATAGCCATGATCTCTCAATACATCTCCAAACTACCTATATTAGCTTTAAAATACAATGAAAAGGTTGCTCAATTTTTTTCTTTTGGTGTTGAACTTGCTACCTTCTTAAGAAATTATTTGGCCTCAATCCCACTTTTGTTAGTACCCCTACCACCCCCATTATCCCACAATTTGGTGGCCTCTTTTGCAGAGATAGTGCTACTCTAGAAGCTGTCAAAGAATTCCAAAATAATTTATGCACCCCCAATGACTCCACCCTATTAGAAATGGATCTCAAAGGCTCTGAAGTCTTCCCTTTTGTACTAGTGAATCTATCTAGAATGTTTTTTGAACTCACTTAAAATGTGCTTGCAAATTTCTTGACCAAAAGCCTCATGTGATTCCAGCATTATGTGGTTTGACCATGCTATTTGGTGCATTCTCAATCATTTGGAACATGTCAAGTTCCATAAAAACCTGTTGGCTTCCATTTATCCCTTATTTGCTCCTTGCTGGGTGGACAAGCTAAGCCCTTGGTATTAGCACAACTTGCTTTCAATACTTTTCAAGGCCTGATGCTTGACATTCTTAAAGAACTCAAATCGAACGAACCTGGTACTTATCTCACCACCCTATGCCAACTACAAGGGTGTTAGAATTTCCACTAAATCACTCAAACCCTGCATTGAGGGTGAGGATTCTCCATCACTTAAAAGACCTAACTCACTAACCACCCCCAATAGCTCTTTAACATGTTTCCTAACACCTGGGTCTTCTTCTAATTTCACTAGAGGAAAGTCTTGTAGCTTCACTAGAGGTAGAGGAAGAAACACTCCAATCCGACACCTCCTTGAAATGTAACTTGTTTGCAAGTGATTTTTTGCCCCTATGGGAGGTAGCACATTTCTAGTAGAGATTCAGCGGAAAATCATATCTATATACACTGTTTATTCCAAAATGAACTCCTTGAGTGGTTCTCACCCAAATCTATTTTTTGTGGGTGTTTTGATATACTTTTTGGTAATCATAATCTTTTAGAAATGTCTTAATAGAAGAGACTTATCAATAGCCTATTAAGCATCTATTGTACGCAGACAATGACTTTTTACGCCAGAATACTATTCATGTCTGTTCTTGTGAAAATTATGAAGCATTTTATAAAGACTTTGATGATCTAGGAAAGCATGTCTGCACTTGTGATCTTAAAATTATTAATGAATTTATGGTTCAAAATATTATTGCCAAAGGGTTGAACCACATTCTGGTTTTTCCCAAAAACCCTTACCTTGCCCTTTCAGCTTTACTTAGCTATGTGATTAAATTAGTCAACACTCTTCGACTGGAAACGATAGTCCTAGTAAGCTTAACCAAATTGGTTAAACGATGTTTTTTTTCAAAAAGTGGCTCTTTTACCACATAGCTGGTTATCTACTGATAGCACTTGGATCACAACTGATTTCAGCCTTAAGTCCCAAAAGACTTGCACAAAAAATGGTTTATTGCCGGTCTTGATAAGGCAGTCAATTATCCTACTCTTATGTGTAAAAAGCTTGCATAAAAATTTGCTTACTTGCGTCGAATAGGGGATGAGTTTTCACTACTTAACTTATCTCCAACTGACATCACTAATTCTATTTCAATTCATTGTAGTAGTCTTTGATATTCTCTTGAGACGGTCAAATTGCCTGTATTGTTCCCTACTTATAACATCACAAACATAAATTTTGATGGATTTGGACGCCTCAAATGGAATCTATACAAATATTGCTAAAGACATTACTTTATGCCTGGACCATATTAACTAAGTTTGAATCAATTTGTGCAAAAAATAAACTATATGTTCAAATTTTCTCAAGATCCACTACAATCCATTTTGGCTTGTAAAAAACTTTACAGAGGTTACTCTTAACCTCCCCAAACAAAGTTTTCATCTTTTTTATGCTAACATTACTCAATGTTACAAAAACATTCCCTTGAATAGTGATACTGGATTAAAAAAACATTTTTGAAAATAATGACTAAAATTGCATTTAGCAATTCTAAACTGAGAGGTATATTGTTAAGTATGGAGCCTGATTTACCCCTTGTAATTTTTTGTGCTAAAACACGCGTTTGTAAGGCCCCCATTATGAGGAGAAGCCATCATGTGTGAAGAAAAATCACTCGCCAAAAACCAAAATTTTCATAGCCTGGAATACTCCTTTTTGCCAAAATATTATGGCTAGACTGTGGTCAAAAAGTGGTCAAAAAACGGCCGGTTGGTTGGTTGGCCGGTAATTGGTAGTCAATGGCCGGTGGCCAGAAGTCTTTGGTGGTGGCTGAATTCGATGGCCAGTGGCCAATTTCAAATTGGACTTGTCTTCTCAAGGGTGGCCACACATGGGCCCATTGGAGGTCGAACTTGTCTACACAAGGGCGGCTACACATAATTGCCTCTCATGAGAGAGGGCAACCCTTTTGGGCTATAAAAGAAAGCCTTTTCTACACACAAAAATGGATTGAGGAGGTGAAGCATTGTGAAGTTGATGCAACAAGGTGGACGTGAGGTGGTGAGTGAAGAAAGGCAGAAGCTCCAAAAGGGTATAATCCCTTTGTAATCTACTTCTTGTTTTGAAGTACTAGTTCCATTGAGTGGCTGCTTCCCATGGATATAGCTCACATTGGGTGAAGCACATAGATCATGTGCTCTCTCTCTCTCTCTCTCTCTCTCTCTCTCTCTCTCTCTCTCTCTCTCTCTCTCTCTCTCTCTCTCTCTCTCTCTCTCTCTCTCCTCCTCTAAAATCTCTCGTGTGTGAAAATTATCTCTCTCCATTAAGTAAACTACTCAATTATCTACTTAGCCACGTCATATTCCCTAACATATGTCTCACATTTCCCTTGCTAATAAGCCTAGATAGATTAAAAAAACTAATTTAACACATATTGATCACTTTGATGAGAATAAACTATATAACCTCATTTCATGGCTTCTTGATAATTGATCTATACAATTTGGTGGCTACTACTATAACCAAAACCTTGGGATTCCAATGGGCTTCTGTTGCTCACTCCTTATGTGCAACCTATACCTAGCCTATTTTGAGTATAAATGGTTTCTCAAAACCATGAAAAATAAAAATATCGACCACAAACTCTCCCTTTTTAATCATACTTATAGATATATGGATGACAATCTTAGCCTTAACAACAGAGCCTTTTTTTACAAAATCACGACAATATATCTAACTGTTTTAAAATTGAACTGACTCTGGGTAATGGTTTTAATACTTCTTCAAGGTTCTTTTCCACCTCCATACGATTCCTTAACTTCTCACTCATATTGTGCAATCCCTGTAATGGTGACTTTAATCTCCATTTTGTTTGGAAAAAGGATAATCTTAGTGTCTCTTCTGCAGAGTTTATTAAAAAGAAAAGTAATCGACCATATAAGGTGGCATTGACCATGTGTATCAGTTTACTCTACATGATTTTTTATTCCTCTTCTGACTATTTTGCAGCATGGGAAGATATCAATCATATTGTTAACAAATTTTGTTTGAATGGTTTCAAGGAAAATAACCTAGTTAACACTATTACTAATGATATCTCACATAAGAATTGGCATGACTCAAGAATTAATTATACTAATTTTATAACATTAATCAAAAGTAGGCCCATACTCAATGGGCCTACTACTGACTCATTGAGTATGGTGCGTGGGATAGGTTGGGTACACACACACACACTTATGCCTAGTTTTGGCATGATTGAAAGTTCATTAACATATAATTGCTAGGACTATTGGCCGGGGGTGCCCTTGGTGTATTACCGGCTTTAATTGATTTTTTTTTGGAACCTTATGGTATATAAACGTGGATGTAAAATGGGTGGACCTTTTGCCTTGCTAGGATAGTGTAAGGAAAGTGTGTTAAGTTCCTTGGGTAGTATTTCCTGGGGCTTATTACCTAGGGAGTCCTGGGTGAATTATTGTAGGTAATTCAGTGGTTGATATTTTTGAGGTGCCTTAAATGACACCTAATTATTCATAGATAGCTAATTCATATGAGGAAAGGCCGACAACTTGGCTTTGGCAGTTTGCCCTCTTTTGCGTTAAAACTTACTGGCCTACCGCCTGCATCTGTGCCACTGCATTTTCTAGATACCCTAGTTCTTCCTCCTTCTCTCTCACACACTTCTCCATCATCTCTCTCTTTCTCTCTCTCTCTCTCTCTCTCTCTCTCTCTCTCTCTCTCTCTCTCTCTCTCTCTCTCTCTCTCTCTCTCTCTGTGTGTTCCCATTCCACCCGCTCTCTGTACGTGTCTATGATGCAGTTAAAGCAGGGCCCACCTCATGACATTGAAGGAAGGCATCCACTAAATGTAGTAGCACTGCAATGACACCTTCCTCTTGGAGCTTGGCCCATCCCATTGCTGAGAAAGGAAAACGTCCTCAAGGTCCCAACCCTATAAAGGTGAGCTTTTATGCTCACTTAGCATTGGTACTGTGTGTCTTTGGTGAGTGTGTGAGTGCTTGTGTGCTTTGAGATTGGGGGTCTTTTTCCCGCAAGAGGTAGCATTTAGTAATTGTCTATATGGCTAAAGGCAAGGATAAGCATGCTATTGTGGAGTTTGTGGCTCCGACTCCTTCTTAGGTGACTTATGGAAGTTATTTGGATTACTGTCCGTATGATGCATGTTATTCACTTGATGTTATGATACTTTTTGCAAATAATATAATGGTACTTCTACTGTGCCGCTTATGGATAGGGCATGGTTGGTTTATTCACCGGTAGAAAAGACTTTCAATTTATTAAGGTACCATAAGGATATGCAGTCGTTTATAGTTACGGAGTGTGTTTATGGTTTCTTTTCAGAAATAGTCTTTCTCGATTGTTGCATATATTTATGATCCTATCAAAGGCTTGGTTTGTTTAAAATGGAAGAGGTATGCATCGTACTGTAAAAAGCTTAAAGTTTGATTGAAGGTCTTCTTATTACTCAATGAAGGCCCATATATGGTAAGGTGGGCCTACCTGTTGGGTGAGAAACTAGGGCTTGGCGTAGGTATAAACTGGTTATTGGTAGGTGGATGGTTGTTACTTTGTGCCTTTATTTAGGATAAGATTTGATGGTTAAAATATTTCTCAACATGATAGTGTTAACCTGCTAGTTTGTAAGTAACTAGTGTTAAACTACTAGTTTGTAAATAACTTTGACCTGGTTTTTTAGTTGCTTAAACTATTGGCACATCAGGTTTATACTATTGATGCACTTATGGGGTAGAGACCGAGCTTACTATTCTTGCCAGTTTATGGATTTCCTCCTGTGTATTGTGTTCACATGAATAATTTCCTCAGCTTGGTCGTATATGGTTTTTAACTTTTGGTTTGATTCTGAGCTTACTACTCAAGCTCAATAATGACTATGCCATCTGAAGCCGCACAAGTTGGTTGTACATGGTTTGAGAAAATGGGTTGGGGCCTAAACTTACTGGTTTTGCTCAAATTAAAGGTATAGGCATGCGTGGTTTTTGTGTTCCCGTGTTAAAGTTGCTTGACTAGGGCACACATAAGTTTACATAGTTGTTTAGGGACAAGGTAATGTTTGCTTAGAACTGATTATGGTTATAAGTATGGATTTAAACTATGGTGGGAAAACAGTAGCCACTCATGTAACTGAACAGTGTGGCATATTACATAGAGGGTATGGCCATGGTGGCTCTGTTCCCTTGATTTTGCAAGGAATATGGTACCACGGGATACTCCTTCTATATGCTATATATGGTTCGGTATGTAGCATTTATACTTACTATCTTGCATATGGTTCTCAACTTTGTCGGAGGAAGAAGTAGAATTTACTTACTGATTCCTTTCATGTTATAGGTAACTCCAAAGTATAGATTGATTGTACATATGAGCACTATCAATAACCCTAAAAACATTGTGGCAATTAATGCCAAACTACGTAAAGTCGAGAAACAAGTATATGTGGGCCACTTCGAGACTAAATTACATCTTATAACTCCTCTTTGATCTTATCTCATGAGAGCTTGCAAAGCAAAAGGAGCTCCAAGGTGTGTTTTTTTGCCCCTTGTAAATTAAATAATTATGTAGCTTCACATTTCTTATTAATTATCTTTGAAAGCAATTTAGTTGGGTGACATCTATAACATGTGGGATACCCTTACATCAGTGGCATACGGTGCCAATGCTAGCTTAAAGTTGTGTTTTTTCCATGGGTGCAGTGAGGGTTACCTTCTCAACTATGGTTTTCAAAGTTCCTTGGCTTGAAGATGGTGGACTTATGTTTCTTTAGGCTCTTAATTCTCTTAGACTAGTGTATAAAGTCTGTTCTATACTACAAATGGGAGTTATACCACCTTTTTATTGACATAGTTTCTAGTGTCTTTTGTAATTTTAAATGATTCTTTGGTGTTTATGTTATAATGGTTACTAGAACACACACACACACACACACACACACACACATATGACACTCTCATGTGTGTCTTAGTGTTCTGAGAGTGGATATTTGCTTATATTTAGCACAACATGGATGGTCGATATAAGTTAAAAAGTTTTTAAGTAGGAAATGGATAATAACTAATAGGTTTGTTGACACTTGTAATACGTACTCAAGGCTAGAAAATATGTTGTCTTGTTTATATGGATGCAGGTGAGGACTCTATCTTTACTTAGGATCTTTTTGGCTTTGTTGTTGTCCATCACTATCGAACCTGGCCTCTGTCACTTCAGAATAAGCTCTTCTTGACTATCTTATATAAAAACATTAGAATGATACCTCAATCTCACTATGATGG
Organism: Adiantum capillus-veneris; assembly: GCF_014529385.1. Taxonomy (NCBI): domain Eukaryota; kingdom Viridiplantae; phylum Streptophyta; class Polypodiopsida; order Polypodiales; family Pteridaceae; genus Adiantum; species Adiantum capillus-veneris. The sequence goes on from NC_140950.1 coordinate 94,212,118, forward strand.
ACAAAAATGAATCAAAAGCTGAGTTGTTTTTGTGCTAATCATTGTCCTTTGTCTAAAGCCAATTGTCTTTTGAACTATTATGTTCTTTTGTGTATAAGTCTAAAAATAGCAACACACAAGTCCTAAACACAAGGTTCTCCCAGAAAGCTGGGAAACTAGGATGTTGGCTTTGGAGATTTTTGTCTATGGACTTTGATGGACCCACTATCTATAATTCCTTAAAAGGATGACATATATTAGGTGGTCTTTCATTGTCTATAGATCGAGCTATTGTAGTCTTTGACTGTGATAATTTTAGGTTGCAGGTTAATCCAAAATTACTCACCCTCGTGTAATTATTTTGATTCTTATGATTTCACGACCATTTTACCTATAAAAGAACTACTCTTGGATAGATGGTTCGTTTGATGACTATCCATAGAAATTGGTTAAAGCATGGAAAACTTCTACGACTGACTATGAATGACATCCATACTATTCTCTACTGGCTAACAAAGCCTTACAACTCTGACTAGAGTAGATTCCTTTCTGTTAACATTGTTACTTATAGCTCCAATGAGACTCATGGATTTCTCAACATAATACAACTCTTTGAATTTAAACTTGACTATTCTATTCTCATCAACTTGATGAGGTAGTAGGACCATAGTCAATGGGCCTACTGCTGACTTATTGAGTATGATTCCTGGATTAGGGCTCGCAGGGGCACACAACACACTCACACATGTGTGTGTGGCTAACAAATTTGTTGTCTTGTTATGGATGCAAGTGAGGACTCTATCTTTACTTAGAACCTTTTTGGCTTTGCAATTGTCCATCACTATTGAACTTAGCCTCTGTCACTTCATAATAAGTTGTTCTTAACTATCTTATATACAAAACACTAGAATGGTACCTCATTCTCACTATTATGTACAAAAATGAATTAAAGATTGAGTTGTTTTTTGTGCTAATCATTATCCTTTGTCTAAAGCCAGTTGTCTTTTGAACCATTATCTTTTTTTGTGTATATGTATAAGTCTAGAAATAGCAACACAAACAAACACACACACACACACACACACACACACACACACGTGTACCACTATATGCTATACTTGGTTTTTAAAGCTTAACCCCATTTTCTCACACTCACTCTCACCTAAAAAGCACTATCTCTTGACAACTTATGGTCACTTGAAACCCTTTACCTAATCCATGCTTTGGCTACTGCTTACCTAGCAGTGTAAGCACACTTGTACACACATCTGCTTTGATTTAAACCCCGTTGGCACACACATACTACATCATTTCTTGGCAACACTATTGATAATATGAACCTTTTCTTGTTTTTAGACTTAAACAAATTCTATCTCTATGGAGCTTCTCTAAGTGACCATTTCCAAATTTTGTGGTGGGAGAAAACCCTCTTGGGTTTGGGTCATGGTTTTCTCTCACCAGCGTCGGAACCGCCACCCATTGGCTACCTATAATATGCTCGTCTCATGATCCCCTTGTGGGATGGTGTCCCTTAGTGGGTGCTTGGTATATGAGTTACTCTGTTTGGGTTTCCCCCTCTCTCTGCCCCCCTTTCGCACACCTCTTCCTGACAGGTGCACAAAATCCTGCTATGCTACCGTATGTAATCCTACCCAATCCTTCTCTCTCTCTTATACCTATGCTTCTACCATCTAACCATGGTGGCTGGATCGTGTAATTATCTGCCTTGAAGGTTAGACCTGTCGAGTATACTGATCGAGTGGGATTCACCACTCTGTGCAACACAAAACGGCTCAACCTTTGTGATTCTACTATAAAAAGAGGTGAGGGTTGCTTTGGCCCCTCACTTAGTGCTGATTGCGTGGTGTGTGTATGTGAAAGAGAGGAGTGAGGGCATTTTCATTAACTGTGGAGAAATGGAGTTGGTCAAGCATGATAATGCATTTCAGGTGGGTGCTTTACCTGGGTTCTTTTTTTTTGCAGCTTACACTTGGTTTTTGAAGATATTGACTTATTGATGTAGTCTGCCCCACTCATTGCATTCTTTGAATTTAAAAAAAGAGAAAGTTGATGCATCCTACAGTCTAAACTATTGATGCATCCTTTTATGGTTGGTATTCTGTTGTTGGAGTTCATGCCACTGTCGGATGGTCTAATGCGTGGTTTTTTTAATAAAAAAAGACATCAAGTTTGTCTATAAATTTTGCACAGATGTTAAATTCGGTTTGTTATTGGGTGTGCCTTGAGCTTGATAAGGCTCCTTCTTGTGGATTGGTTATACTGATACAATTGATTCTAATTTGTTAGTTTAATACTTGAGATTAGTTAAGTGAGACGACAAGATGGCTAATATCTCGGGTAAAATAAAAAAAAAATGGTAAATAAGCTTCAAATTTGGCATAAGATTATCAAAGGAGTATAATGCTTTCTTGATTTTGGTTATCTAGGCATTGTCATACAAACTCATTTTTTCATTTCTATTCGGTCGTGTACTTTGTCTATCATAAAATGAGTCGTATTTTTTATAGAGGGATGACAAGGAAGATTGTTTAAAAACGTTATAAATTTGTCCATTGTTTAGCACCCACCATTGGTGTCTTTGGCAAGCACTAAGACATTTAGGATCATAATTTACCTAGTACCGATGCACCTAGCATTGAACAAAAAGGTTAGCGAAACTTGTGGAAAGCAAGGAAATCTAGGATGAAAGCTAGGAAGGAACGTGACCAGGGCTCAATTTAAGTACCAAAGTATACTCAAGAGACACTTCCGGCTATGCCATGGGAGCATGGACATAACCAATGCATAGCAAATTAACCTTTCATTTTGGGAAAAACTAGCATAAAGGAAATGATAACGCAAAAAAAAAAAGGAAAACGAAAAAGATAAAGAAGGAAAAGAGAAGATAAGGATAAGGTGAGTAAGTAACTTGTTGAGAAAGTTTTGATAAGTAAGATAAGTTATCAAAGAAAAATAAGTTATCAAGATAAGGATGCTAAGCTATCAAGATAAGTGAAAGAACTTATCAAAAATGTGCATAAAAAGAGGGCTTCTCTTCTCATTTTTCACTTCTCTCCTCCATTTTTAGGATGCAACTAGAGAATAAGTTTTAGGGAATCTTGAGGAAGCCATAGCCAAGCGTCTTTCAATACACACACACATACACACCTCCTCTCCAAGAGAAACCATGGCCAAAAACCATAACCATGTTTTCTATTACTTGGTCTTTTTCTTCCATTACACTCTCTCATAACCCCTAAGCTTTCCAGAAGAATCACCCAAAGCAAGGAGAAGACTCTTACCATACACACACCAAGGTAAGTGTTTTCTTGTCATCTTCATGTCATTGCACACCTTAAACATTGGGTTACTCTTCATTCTACATTAATTCATCCTTAAGCTCTCACGTTTACATAAGCAAACTTTCCTCTTTCTTAGAAGGACAAATTATAAATTTTCTTTTGTTAACTAACAACGTTGCTAACCACTAACTATGATGTTATTTCAAGTTCTTTAGGATACCATGCTAATATGGTCTAGAGAGTGTAGAAAGCACTCTCTGTATCCATAGGTGCTTAGAGAGTATACTTAACTAAATAGTATGCATGATGAATGGTGACTAATATGTATAATTACCCCTAATTATCCTCAAACATTTTGTTGATCGACTTTTAAGTTACTCTCTTACTCTTGTTCTTTAAAGTTACTCTTATTTAAATGACTTAATAGAGACAAAATATCATAAATCAAAGGAAATTAAATATTGGAACCAACTTGAGTTTCCCAAAAAAGGCAATATAACTTCTCTAAAAGAAATTCTCTCATAAAAAGGCTCACAACTTTTTTCTTCATGCATTCAAGTAAAATCACTATGACATTTGGAGCACATTACCGCTCAGATAGACGCACAAAAACAAAGGAAAAGTTTAAGTCAAAAAATCTCGGGAACGGTAATGCTGGAGTCAATCCTCGTGGTAATGGTCCTTCAGCAATGCACGCAGTAATCGGCCCGGCTAAATTTCCGCATTTATTTCCATCGTATTTATTGCCAGTATTACCGCGACCATTACCGCACACGCGAGTATTTTAAAAAAAAATAGATGACCATTTGGATGGTCCTTGGTAGGACCCATCCAAATCTTCGTATGTCGAGTGGATCAGCTGGTTAAGGTGCCCTCGAAATGTCCTCCCCAAAGAGGAACCTAGATCCACCTCCCTCCCTCAATGCATATAATAGTAGTATCCACGAGCGTCCGGCGCGGCCGCATCGCGGTCCTCATCCTCATGTGGAGCACCAAGGGGTGAGCGAGGAGGTCGGGGTGTAAGAGGAGGTGAATCTGTAGCACTGCCTCCTCCACCACCAAAGCAGCACGAGCCACTACCTCGACGAGAGCATGAGCCACCACTACGGGAAGAGCGCTGGCCACCCGAAGAGCGCTGGTCCGAGCCCGAACCGCTGGGTGGTGTAGGCGACGGATAACTCGATGGTGCGGACGTGGATCGCTGCGAATGCAAGGTGGAGGGAGCTGCGGGTGACGGAAAAGTCGAGGGTAAGGTGGAGGGAGGCCCACTGGGAGGCACACTCTGCACGATCGGAGTGCCGACGCCCGGTGTCGCAAGCGGTGAGAGCCCATAGGCAGCCAACTGTGCTGGTGTGTACCGCCCTCGAAGACTCTGCTTCGAGGATAGCCACTATTCATGGGCATGGTACGCCCTCTCGAGGTCGGGGTCGTGTACTGCATCTCGGAACCATCGAAAGCCGAAGGTGGATTGTGACTGGTGGGAGGAAGACTGCGAGTAGTAAGCATCACAAGCATCCTCGTAAGAGAGTCCCTCGGCGAGAAAGTCCTCTATGGATCGATAGCCGGGCGTGGAAGAGGATGCCATATCCTACAATTTCACAAAAAAAAAGGACCCTAATTAACATTGGATTCTAGTCAAAGTGAGATTCTTTATTTCATAGGATTCCTCCTTGCATAGGATTCCTTTTATCTCCTATTTAAGAAATGGTTTATGTGCTTTTTTTTTGCATCCATTTAGAGTGTGTGTGTGTGTGCTTCTAATTAATCTATTATGTGTGTGCGTTAGTGTGTGGCAAATAAATTAATCTAGTGTGTATGTGTTGGACCTTAATCTACCGTTGGGCTTCTCGGTGACCATTGGGGTCTCAATCAACTTCATCGCACACCCACATGGAGGTGACCATTGGGGTCTCAATCAACTTCATCGCACACCCACATGGAGTTATGTTTTGGTATGTTAATACTAATGGAGGTATGTTTTGGTATACTAATGCATGTCCAAGCACACACTAATGCAAGCGTTAGTGTGTGCTTGTAACACATGTACACACTAATGCTTGCATTAGTGTGTGCTTGTGCACTAATTAGTGTGTGAAAACACACCAATGCATGCACACACACCCTAATGCTTTTATTAGTGTGTGTGTGTGCATGCACAAGCACACACTATTGTGAGCATTGGTGTGTGCTAGAGAGGTATGCACACACTAATGCAATCACACACTAATGCAAGCATTAGTGTGTGTGTGTGTGTGTGTGTGTGTGTGTGTGTGTATAATGCATGCATTGTGCCTAAAATAGTGTGTGAAAACACACTAATTAGTGCACAAGCACACACTAATGCAAGCATTAGTGTGTGCTTGGGCACAAATTAGTGTGAATAGTGTGTGAAAACACACTAATTAGTGCACAAGCACACACTAATGCAAGCATTAGTGTGTGTGTGTGTGTGTGTGTATAATGCATGCATTGTGCCTAAAATAGTGTGTGAAAACACACTAATTTGTGTACAATCACACACTAATTCAAGCATTAGTGTATGCTAGAGAGGTATGCACACACTAACGCTTGCATTAGTGTGTGCTTGGACACAAATTAGTGTGTGGAAACACACGCATGCACTCACGCTTGCATTAGTGTGTGCTTGGACACAAATTAGTGTGTGGAAACACACTAATGCATGCACACACTAATGCAAGCATTAGTGTGTGTGTATAATGCATGCATTGTGCCTAAAATAGTGTGTGAAAACACACTAATTAGTGCACAAGCAAGCACACACTAATGCAAGCATTAGTGTGTGCTAGAGAGGTATGCACACACTAACACTTGCATTAGTGTGTGCTTGGGCACAAATTAATGTGTGGAAACACACTAATGCTTGTTTCACACACTATTTTGTGCACAATGCATACATTATACACACACACACACACTAATGCAAGCATTAGTGTGTGTATAATGCATGCACACACTAATGCTTGCATTAGTGTGTGCTTGGACACAAATTAGTGTGTAGAAACTAACTAATGCGTCTGTGTATAATGCATGCACACATTAATACGAGCATTAGTGTGTAATTTGTGCACAAAATAGTGTGTAAAAACTAACTAATGCATGCACATACTAATGCTTGCATTAGTGTGTGCTTGTGCATGCATTAGTGTGTTTACACACTAATTCATGCACAAGCACACCCTAATGCAAGCATTAGTGTGTGCTTGTAACACATGCATGCACTAATGCGGGCATTAGTGTGTGTATAATGCATGCACACACTAATGCAAGCATTAGTGTGTGATTGTGCACAAAATTGTGTGTGTGTGTGTGTACGTGTGTGTACAATGTGTGTGCATGTTAGTGCATGTGTTTGTATGCATTGTGTGCGTGTGTGTGTGTGTGCAATGTGTGTGTGTGTGCATGTGTGTGTGTATGTGTTTGTGTGTGTGTGTAGAAGAACGAGAAGAAAGAGAGAGAGTTTGAGCACTTACATTCGTGACCTCGATCGCTTGGATATGGTGGGGATGGAGATGAAGAGAGTAATAAAGGTTGGAGATGGAGAGGGAGAAGGAGAGAGAGCTTGGAGATGGAGAGGGAAACAGGCCCGCGCAGAAGAAGAGGTCGTTTTTGAATTTTTGGCATTCAATTTCATGGGGGCACGCAGGTGCCCCCTTTATATAAAAACATTTGCTTGGGATTTTACCACGAGTATTATCGCGCCTGTTACCGCTGGTATTACCGCCAGTATTACCGCGAAAATCTCTAATGAGACATTAAGGTTACGCCGACTGCATGACCTCTTGTACCCACCTCCCCTCTATCTTTAATGAGTGTCAGTCATGTCAGTACCAACATTCTTGATTTTTCTTTTTCTTATTTAATTTTTTTCTTATTTAGTGTGTGGTCGTGTGTGCAGGACGATTGGGATGACGTGGGTCCGCCGGTTGGCGCGGAACGAACTCGATGGTTGAGCGAGCGATTACCATGCCCATGTACGTGATGTAAGCGTGCAATTGCACGGCTTCGGCGTATATGCTTGGCTTACGTGGATGATTATGGGCTATGGGACGATCCGAGAAAACGCGCTCGAATGGAAACTACCGATCCGAGGGTTTTGGCATCCATTGATGTTGCTCCCCATTGGAGTGTGATCGGGGGCGGAGACGGGAGGAGGACGGAAGAGCGATTGCACCAGGAAGCAGTCATGGGACGGGGGTCACACCGGCCGTCCGATGTGGGTGGGTCCACACGAGCGCATGGGCATCCTACATCCACCACATATGGGGATCTCCCCACCACCCCGCCCCACATGGAGGTGGAGGAAGATCATCTGCACAATATGGTTGAGGATCTTCTTGCACGTGAGGCGGCGAATGAGTGTGAGCCATAGTGTGCATGTGAAGAAGCCGCCCAAAAAACCAAAGATTCATTGCTAGAGGCAGCACACACCGCTCTTTACGAGGGATGCTCCTACCCCATATTACGAGAGTCTCTTGAGATCTTGAATATTCAAGCAATGTTTGGATGGAGCAATGCAGGGGTCGATGCACTATTTAGGTACGTTTAAGTGTAATAAGTGTTAGTTGTGAGTTTTTTTTGTGGTTATATGCAATAACGAGTGTTCTTTAATTATGTCATAGGCTATTAGGCAAGATGATGCCTAAAGGCAATCATCTTCCAGAAAATCGAAGGAAGGCACGACAGGTGGTGAGCAGGGCTTGGGATGGACTAGGATCGCATACATGCATGTGTCAATGATTGCGTGCTATTCTGCAATGAACATGTAGGGCTTGATGCTTGCCCCGAGTGTGGAGAATCAAGGTACAAAGAGGGAATGCAAGGAACCACAATACCTCGCAAGGTTCTTCGTCATTTTCCCCTCATTCCCCGCATCAAGCACATGTTCAGCGCCAAAGGAACAAGCGAGCTTCTTACATGGCATATGAAAAATCGCTCCACCGATGGGGTTATGAGAGTGTCGGCTGACTCGCCGGCATGGCAACACATTGAGCAGACATGGCCGGAGTTTAGAGAAGAGCCTCGTCACTTGAGGCTTGGTCTGGCTAGTTATGGGGTAAACCCATTTGGCTATCGGTCTACCTCATGGAGTACTTGGCCAGTGGTTGTTGTGAACTACAACATTCCACCATGGGAGTCAACCAAGAAGGGGAACATTTTGCTCTCTCTTCTAGTCCCACGAAAACACAAGGTGAAGAACATGGATGTATATTTAGCACCTTTGATTGAAGAGCTTCAAGAGCTATGGAACGGCATAGATGTTTTTCATGTATCAAAACCACTTCGTGATCAGTGCACAATGATCAAGTGCATTCTCATGTGGACCATGCATGATTACCCCGGGCTTGGAGAGATTTCTGGTAAGCTTATACTTTGTGACGCTCTTTAATGTCTTTGCATTGGTCACCTATATGCGGTTATGTCTTTTGTTTTTGTAGGACTATCGACATCTGGACATAGGGCATGCCCAACTTGTGGACCCTCACTCGTGACAGAGAGACCCGCTCTACTTGGTAAGGTGATCTACCCCAATAACCATCGCTTCTTGCCGCCCACACATCCATCTTATGCTCCACCGTGCAATGGGATGGAGCCACTCCATTGGACCATGGCCGATTGGGCAAGACATTGGAACGAGTATCACAACACATTGACTCCTCCCAATGATCCACCTAGGGGTATGTCTAGGTACTCTATTTTCTGATCACTATCCTATTGGGCTTCATTAAAAATCCAACACCTATTGGATCCAATGCATGTGTTCAAAAATGTTGGGCAAGCTATATGGGATCACATAGTAGGCAAGAAAGATTCATTGGGGGCTAGAGAGGACATGAGGGCCATAAGGAGGCTCCCTCCTTCGGCCACACCTCGCATGGGGCCTCGGGGGAAGATGGTTCTTCCAAAGGCACTTTGGATTCTATCAAGGGTGGATCAAGAGCGGATGAAACAAGTCATTGCATCCATCTGTACTCCAACAGGTTATATGCGTTCGCTCAAGGGTGCCTTCACTAAAACTAAGAAAGGAGGATCCACACAATTGTATGGGCTCAAATCCCATTATTGGCACAAGATTCTTCAGGTAATGTGTGTGTGTGTGTGTGTGTGTGTGTATGTGAGTGTGTGTGTGTGTGTGTATGTGGTTTAGGGTTCTGGATACTAAAAAGTCTTTTTGTTTGTGCAATAGTTTGTGCTTCCAAGTAGCATTAGTGGATTTGCGGACATGAAGGTAAAGACTACAATATTCAAGGTGGGAGAAGTTGTCAGGTATAGAACATTTGATCCTCCCTCCTAAACTTTACTTTGAAGACTAACTTTACTATGAAGATTATGAAGGGTTTTTTGGTTACAGGTTTGTGAGTTCCAAAGAAATCGAAGTTTCAGCCATTCCAACAGCTCGACTTCTAGCGATTGAAGCAACTTGTGCTATTGAGGATGCATTCCCACATTCTATCCTTGTTAGCCAAGTTCACCTATTGCTCCATCTTGTTGAGGAGATAGCCATTTGTGGTGTGGTTCACTTCAGGTGGATGTTCTTTCTTGAGAGGTTCCTAAAGACCTTGAAAGACTTTGTAAGGCTGCGATCACAACCAGAGGTATTCATCGATCTTAAGCCTTAAACCTTATTAGGATTCGATTGTATTCACAACGCTTTTTATTGGTTACTTTAATTACTAATGGTTTCATGTACATGTGTTCAGGCAAGCATGGCAGATGGTTGGATTGTACAAGAGTCTTTTGTGTATGTCTCTCAATATCTTTTCACAATAGACCCATCATTGCCTCGTTTACAGACGGAGGAAGAGGATCCAAAAAAACACGCAAACATTCCAAGTGGGAAAGGTTCTCTTTTGATTTTGGATAGGGAATTTCAAGCCATACTCAACAACCATTGTCTACTCAATGCTCCCATCATGAGCAAATGGGTGGATATGTATGTGGAGGTGCGTACAACGAGAGAAAGGGAGAGGGAATCATGGAAGAGGTCGCATGGAGGTAGGCGAGCACCTCCCTTTTCTAAAGAGCTTGCCAAATACCCTAATCTAATTCCAGTTGGGTGGATACACAATGCCATGACCAAGGCCAAGGCACAAGGAAAACAAATAAGCCCTAAAGAATGGGAGTACGCGCGAGGATGTATACCAAGGGTAATATACTCAATGTGTTTAGTGTGTGTGTGTGTGTGTGTGTGTGTGTGTGTGCGAGTGTGTGTGTGTGTATGTGTGCGAGTGTGTGTATGTGGGTGTGTGTGTGTGTATGTGTGTCACCTCTCTCTCTCTCTCTCTCTCATCTATCTTGATTGGTTTTTGCAAGCCTTCACATTCAACTCTATGTGGTGCGAAGGACGTCATTTTCAAACCCGCAAGATAGATGAGCATCGAACCACTCACCATAGTGGAGTTATGGGCAACTTTGACACGACAACACAAGAGGTGAGGGAATGTGGAACAATAGAGAGGATAATCAAAGTGGATTTCAGAACATTTCACAAATATCTCTTTGACTGCCAATGGTTTGTGGGTGAGGTTAAGAGACATGAGAATGGACTCTATATGGTAGACTCCGGGCAATTTCATCGCAGGAAGACCGACAACTTGGTGCAACCTAGTAGTTGTGAGCAGGTTAAGTCCATGTGCAACTCACTAAAACATTATATGATACATACAAAACTACATTCATGTTGTTGTTTGCTCTATGACCTACATGTGTTTTATGTGCCTTGTATGTATCGAAGATGACTATGGTATGTTATTCCAGTCACACCACGGAGCAGATCTATCTTTGCAGATATGAACATAGAGACTTTGGCAGATCCCACCATACCATCTCAAGAAGACGCCAATGACGATGATGCAGTTTAGGTCGAGGAGAACCAACCATTTCCAATAACCAACCATAGTGAGGAGGAGGACGAGGATGGAGAGGATGATGATGATTCAATAGGAGAGGCTGTAGAGGATAATCAATAGATTTATTTGTTGATTTAGCTACCATGGGGTTGGACATGGATGTAAGCACTTGTAGAGATCTCTTGGAGGATGAAAATTAATAAATATCTTTTGGATTTTGACTTCTTTATCTACTTATGCTGTACAAAAGGGCTATTTGTTTATGAACGCAATACAATACAATTTTGATCATCATTCGTTTGCCATTTCCATATGAATGCATAGTTGATATAAGATTTTGAGGTGGAAACAAAATATTTTTGTTTATAGAATCTCATGGAGTACAAATGAGTAGAGTAGGAGAATCATACCAATAGATGAGGCAAGCAAAGAGAAGAGAGGTACTAAAAATCCCAATGAGAATGGGATTTCTTACACTCCGTGCAAAAAGGGGGTGACAATACAATTTTGATCATCGTTCGCTTGCCATTTCCATATGAATGCATAGTTGACATAAGATTTTGAGGTGGAAACAAAATATTTTTTGATATAGAATCTCATGGAGTACAAATGAGTAGAGTAGGAGAATCATACCAATAGATGAGGCAAGCAAAGAGAAGAGAGGTACTAAAAATCCCAATGAGAATGGGATTTCTTACACTCCATGCACAAAGAGGGTACCAATTTCTGAAAAGTAACAAAATAGAACAGGATTTATAGAAAGGGAAAAGTGGGAGAGGAATGGGCCACGTGGATTCTCTTTTTCTGTTGCGGTAATCTGGGCGGTTATTATTGCGGTAATAAATGCGGTAATGCTCGCGGAAAATTCGAAAAACGCGTCGACGGGTCTGCACCATACAATCTCTCTCTTTCTTGAATCTCTCTCTCTCCTCTTATGCGGTAATGTTGTGCGGTAACAACAACATTCTCCCATAGTGAATAAAGAAAGAACCTTTTCTCTCTCTATAAAATATATTTTTAGTGACATAATTAAGCTAATATCTAATTCTCTCAAGAAGAAATTTAATCTTCAAGGATAATTCTATCATAAACAAGGGAGTTTATTTTGTAAGAGGATTCTCATTCTAAGTAAGATTATCCCCTCCTTACCAGTTGGAAAACCCCAAATCCTTAAACCTCTCCTAGAGCTACATAATTACTTCTCTCCACGTTAGCAAAGTATGCAGAAATCCCTTCTTAAAGAAGAATTTTTTAATCATTCATACACTATTACATGAGCATTTTTCACTACACTAGCATGTCCACTCTTAGGAACTTCACAATTTTTTTTCGCGTACACCACCATGTATGGAAGGATTTCACTCTTGCATAAGCACTCAAAGGAAGTTTCTTGATTATTTGTCTCAAGATTGCAAGTTGGCGCATTCCAAAGTTTTGTGTTTACCACACATAGATCACACCAAAGCAAAACTCATTGTAGAAAGCATATGTATTGTTCATTTCAAGTTTGTCTACTTTCAAGTTTTTATTGCAAATTCAAAGAGGGAAGTAAGGGGATAGCTTCACGGAAGTGATGCCCATGTTTCTTGAACATAAAACTTTCATTGCTTCCATGGAGATGCCCCATGGATGGCAATTAATACAAAGAAAACATATAGGATTCGTTTATGACGGGTTTAACTTGAAACTTACGTCGAGACAAAACCTTAAACTTTCAAGAGACTCATTGTTTTCTTAAGATCTTGTTTTGGTAGACATTAAAAGAAAATAGGAAATAAAGGATTATAACTCAAGGAACTCACTCTAAATTTCAACTAGGATTAAAACTTTATCGAGAAGATTTCATGTGGATAGCCCTAGTATAACATAGAAGATTTAAGTGTGAACTTTGTCTTACATTTTTGGAAAAGGCCAGGGCAGGTGTTTACCTATGGGATGCAATGAGGGATTGTCCTTTTTGGCTAGGACTGATAACCGTTGGTCTATTTTTTAAGCTTGGATTCATTCATTGCCCTAGTAATGGGATTGAATGGGAGTGAGTCCGCCGGTCGTATGGTGAGACCCGCGGATGCATCTGGAAATCGGCCTAGTACGGGTTAGGCCTGATGCCAACGGGAAAACAAGGAAAGAAAATGGATCATGATAAGGGAAGAGGATGTAATTTAATTAAGGAACTCTTCAAATTATTTGGTAAAAAGGAACCTTGGAAAGGCTAGTAACCTAAATGGGCTATCCCGCAATTGTCCTCAACAGCCGGACCTTTGCTCTTCTTCTCGGATTATTGATTTAAAAAGAACCTAGAGTAGATTGTTTTTTTGTAAGCCTTTCCCACACAAGATAAAGAAAAATAAGAATTGGAGATTGTGGCAAGGCGCCGCCTCCACTCGTGGGGCAGAGGTACCTGAGTCTTGGGACGAGGATAGGGATATTCCTGGAGAAGTATATGTGATTGCTTGAGAGATAACTAGATGACTTTAATAATACTAAAGAAAAAAGGAAATAAAATATTCTTTTAAAAAAAGGAAAAAGGTGGGAATGATCTGATAAATGCACACTTGCAAGGCTATGCAACAGTTTGCATGCTGCTTTCAAATTCTTGAAAATGTATTCTTGGTTTGACATGTTTGAAATATTGTTTTCTGGTATCATAGTACTACCTCAAAAAGATGAACGGTTTGGTGGGTGGATGGATTCTGGAGGTTTAATTTGTTGGCGGGAAAGTTGAACCCAATTTTATGTTGTCCATTAAGATAAGTCAAAAACGAAAAAAGGGATTCCAATCTAGGGAGTGAGGATCAAACTTGGAAACAAGGGCTTTGTGTAGCTATTAGATACAGTCATCTTAGGGAAGCGCTCTGACGGTTGTGCTCGGCCATAACCAAGAAAAAGCATCAGTGTCCTTGAATCAAGATAAACTAGAGAACACCCACGAGTTGACCTTGGAAGGTTGAGTTCACATTTATTCTGATGACTTCAACTAGAAATTTCAAAGCGTTAAGGAAAGATATTTCAGGGTTAAGGATTTCGTAAGAGAAAAGTGAATGTTATCACCCCCTTGAGTTGGCATTAAAGAGCGGGAGGAGTCATGTCTTGGTGTCGATCTCAAGCGGGAGGGATGTCAAGATCCGTGGTGTATCCATTTGGAGATGGTTCATTCACGGTCCCTGGCATGGCCCTCATAGGCTAGATGAGTGTCTAAGCCTCATATGCATCGAGATGGAGTTCCCCCTTGATCCTACACTAGAACCTACAGATGACAAGCTGCTTCCATTGGGGGACTCTATTGCTGACACAATTGCGTTGGTGACAATGGATATTCTCAATGCAGAGTGAGTCAAATCATGGACAAGGAGTTTGTTGCAACACAAGTCAGGGTTGTGGCCAACCAAACTCCTATTTGCCTCGACTCGCCTGGTTTGCACAGCCCTTGCAAAGTTGATGAGAGCAAATCCTCTATCAACCTTGAAGCCACACCAACTATGGATGATGAGGATAAGCAACAAGAGGTAATTATAAGCATCTTGTAGGTTGATATTTCTACCTTTCTTCTTTGCATTTAGTTAATTCCAATTTTGTAGGATGTTTTGGATATAGACCTGTGGGCTAGCTGGTTTTAGGGGGGGGGGGGGGGGGGGGGGGGGGGTATTTGGGCCTCAGCAGTCCTTGCACACTACTTTGGCAAACTACCAATGCAATATTTCTCCCCTAATGGCCATTTTGTTTTGTGGGTGCTTAAGGACGCTAGTAAACTCCTATGCTTAGCCACCATCCCTCAAACAACCCATGTAATTATTCTGGTGAAAAAATCCCTTGCAATTGCCACTTTTGGTATTGGTTTTTGCGGCAAGGTCATGACATGCATAGCACTTAGTCAAGCCCGGGGGTTGACAGTGCCCAAGCCATAGCTAGCTCTGTGCCTACATACATCCTACCCAATGATGAAGAACGTCGTAGAGATATCACAAAGTGCCTCCTATCAAAAGATAGTTAAGCCTAACGTACAACCTTTTTGATGAAAACCATCTCACTCTTGTCCATAATCTACATCTCACTCTTGTCCATAATCCATTGCAACTTTAGGTTACTGTTTTGATCATATTCAGTGACCATGTAATTTGTAGAAACTTTACCTTTAATGATAAAGAAAACTTGTTTCCAATACAAGGGTTAGTTACAAAAAGGTTTGACATCAGAATATATCACTCATGCCTAAGGCGATGTCCTAGTTGCATGTCATTGGTTGTGGTTGTGACACGCGTAGCATGGACAACACATAAGAACGTGTCCTCAAAGAGTGACCAAATAAGCCTCTGCAGCCTCCAGAATTGATTTGAGGGCAACAGCAGACATCCCAAGCTCTGTGTTGTACCTTTGTAGCACCTCTCTACATGTTCATGTAAATGATGCCTTTCTGATAAGCAGGTCCGTCATCTTCTAGCAATGCCATATTTCAGCAAACGCTCTACAAAAGCGTCGTTCTCTTTGAGGTCATTGTTGTGGGGACCTCTGAGCTCCTTGTGGACGTACTCTTTGCGGTTTCTTGTAGAATTTCTACTTGCAGCAGCGCTTGGGAGGTGGATCAAGGGCATCTTCCTCTGGATCATAATCTTCATCATTGATGTTGCACTCATCATTGTTGGGTGGAACAGAAGGCATGGCACCCATCCCCCTAGGAAGTGACTTGCCGGCCACAATTTGGTAACCTGGGCCCAATGGTCTCATGCCCATCCTTCCTGGCAACGTCTTTCCTCTCACCCTATGATTCACTTGGGATGTCCTCCCCTTCCCACGACGGATGTGTCCATCTCTTTGGTTCAAGGTCAGCTAGCTTTTCTGCTTGCCACTTTGTACGCATCTTCTACATCCTATGAACCTCATTGGTGTTTTGGTTTTCCTTTGTAGTTTGTTTGCTCCTTGCCATCTAGAAATTTTATTTGGGTATGTCCTTAGAGCTTGTGGTATTCGGTGAGGGAGGGAGCGTTTTGTGTGTGTGTGTGTGTGTGTGGGGAGGGGGGGGGGGGGTTCCCTCCTTATATAGAGTGGCCATATAAGGGTGGGTTCACACGATGGAAAAGAACCGCTAAAAATAATCTTTTGAAGTACAAAACCACATGAAAGTAGAGAACTATTAAAACACACAAAGCTAAACGTCTACTTGAACAATTGTATGAACAATCAAAATAATGAAAACACTCGAGTTGAAAAACAAGAGGGTTGTGACACAAAAATATGTGTTCTAATACTCAAATTACGGGAATAACAAGTGCATCCAAGTGCAATGGATTTTCCATTATCATGAGATTCCAAGTACATCCACTGCCTCCTCGCCCAGATTTTTTCCACCCTAGTCCTTGATGCTCGCCACATTGCATGTTGTGTTGGACCTTGTGAGGATCTCCAGCACTCTGAGGAACGAGCATGGGCCATCAACGGGATTATTTTTCCAAACACGATGACCTTGCACATCCAATCGACACTTTGCGTCCAAAAGTGGTATGGTAAAACCAGTTGAACATTGCATGAGCGCACTAAACCCCCTCCATGTCTTTGTATTCTTGAAGTAGACACCCCCCTTGGCATGATAGTGTGACTTTTCCATACGTTGCATGCTCCAAATATCCAATGAACCATACATATTCATAAAGTATGCACCATTTGCACAGAGGATATGATGGCTATAAAGCGACAACACATCAATAATTAAAACTAAAGCATAGAACAGACCAAGGCAGATTAGCAAGCACTCACCATATAGTGTGTAATGTTTGTTTCACCCCATGCTGTGACTACCACCTTTGTGAACTCCACCCCAAATTTTGGAATTGTTATTGTTGTTCATTAGTTGTGCTTGCAAGCCGTAGTATCTTCATCATCTTGTCGAATACCGTCCAAACACGTTGTTGGCTAAGCACAACACTTTCATTGCTATCATTGTTTGTTGTATACTTGCAAAGATTCTTCCACAACTCCCCTCCACCTTCAGATGTTGATGATCCGGCATGTGCACTACTTTCCTTGGGCAGAACCCTCTTCAAAGAGTCCCTTGCCTTTAGTCCACACATAGACACTGGTTAGGCCACTTCCTGAGTGCTTACATTGTTCTTCTATGCAACAATGGAGGTGTTAGTCCCATGACAACCTATTGAATTTAAGAGCCCATCCACTTTTGAGATAGCATCAAGCAAACTCTCCGTAGGCTTCATTGTAAAGGCATAATCAATATGAAGCTTTAGTAAATAATCAAAGATGCACATAGAAGCATGAAGTGTGCAAAAATGCACATTTTTTAGAGGGAAGTTAATTATAGGGTTCCATTCACTATCTTTTGTGACACGATTGGGCTCCTCCAACATAGGATATTGTAGCATCGAATGCTCTCACACACGTGTAATTCGTGAATTGTCCTCTTCCTCTGTTTTGTCAACTATTACATTTTTGCATACATTCCCCTTATAGCCCTTAATGTAGAATGGACAAGGATACAGAGCTCCAGCCCCTTGTTTGCACCCTAAAATGTACTTGATTGTTTTCAATTTCCACCTAAGAAACTTCAAACTCCCTTATGCCATCTACTTGGAGTTTTTTCCCAGCTAGCTGTGCATTAATAACATCTAATTATCCACGGAATGTGTTCAAAAATCCAAGCAAGCACTTCATGGGTCTCCTTGGGAACCTCAATAGCACCAAGCCACAAAATTTCTTTCTCCGATTGGACACTGAAAGATGGTGCACAAACCTCGTTCATAGTTGTACGTTTTGCATGATATAATGTCTTGTTCATGAGAGTAATACTCATCATTTCTAGTCTTTGTTTCTTCACAACTTGACACTCGTCTAGCTAGAGCACAAACACTGATTTTGATCCTAGCACTACAAAATGTCCAAAATAACATATTAAAAACCATAATTTGAAAAAAAAAATACTATGCATTATTGTAGCCTCACCATTAGGTGGTACACCATAAGAATGTGCCATTGCCATTTGAAGCTTTCTCAAATCAACAAAGATATTATTTGACATTGAGTAAGGAAATCCCTTTTCCCCTTTGCCTGTACCTACGCTTGCATTGGTATGTTTCCTTACTCCTTTTGACCGCTTGGTAAAGATTGATGAAGGAATTATCTCCTCTAATTATGTACAAATAGGCCCCTATTCCAAAATACGCATCCTCATTTGAAGTCTTCTTAGCGAGATTTTGACCTTAAGTGGTATAGGGAAAACATTCTCAGTAATTCCTCTTTCCCTTAAAGCAAGGAAAGGCAATGTAACCCTTAGTAGTAATTCCCACTTCATCTCACAAGCCTTTTGTACATCAACATCGCTCACACAAGATTTGGAAACTTTTGTATCACCTCCTTTGTAACATCATTGTTTAAATGTTTTGCATTTGGTGCTCGTAGAAGGCTACGATATCCAATTTCTTGAGGCAAAAACTCAACCAATGGATGCGATCCTCCTGGTTGTGGCCATCACACAGCTCTTGGATAAACTTCCTACAAGAAGAGAAAAACATTACCTTAGAAACAACTTAAAGAACTGATTGGAGCATAGCAAAATGCACATTGTAGCTGTAATCCTTCTTTTTCAAGCACCACCTTTGGAGGCTAAAGCCTCTATGACTGAGAAGCTCCTCTTACATTTCCTTGCACCTAAGGGCGTCTTTTTAAGATGCACAATCTTATCTTCAAGCTTTACAATCTTAGCATCCTTGTCTTCCACCTGTAGCTTAAGAGTTTCCACTTCCTCCTCTGCGTGAACAATCCTTTCGCGCAATCCACTAGTGGTATGGCAAAGAAGTTGGCATTTATGCAAAGACCATTGTGCGCTATCAGCTCTAGTAGTCGAAAATCGCTTGCAGTATCCAAGAAAACCTTGCTCCCCTCTACCTACATATTGCAAGGCTATTGAATGTTGGATACACATTGATGGTTGGATCATGAGTGTACAAGCAACCATGCACCCAAAGGTCCACACTGGTGTGACTTGCATCACGGCGTTGTTGTGCAGTTTGCAAGTAATGACGCTTTGAGGGTACGAACTCCGTTGGCAGTCAAACATGTAGAGACACCATTTTCGAAATTGGTGATCTTGCTATGGATGGAAGGTTTGTAATGTCATTTAGCTGCATGGTAAGGGGAATACAGTTAGCCTCAAGCAAGAGAGTTATGGGATGGAGAGTTGCAGCAGAGCCATGGAGTGAAGAGGTGAGCTATGGAGTGGAGAGCTATGGCATGGAGAGTTGTAGTGGAGCTTACGGAGTGGAGAGGAGAGCTATGGAGGGGAGAGCTATGGGATAGAGAGTTTCAATAGAGCTATGGAGTGGAGAGGAGAGATATGGGGGGGAGAGCTGCAACAAAGTTATGGAGTGGAGAGCTATGGAGTGGACCTGCAACAAGGAGAGGGAAGGAGGAAGAGTGTGTGGTGCTGAAAAGTAAGAGAGAGAAGAGAGAGGGAGAGAAGTCAGAGAGAAGGGAGTGATTTTGAAGGGAAAAAAGGTGGGAAGTTTGACATTTTGTAGGTGTAGCAACAGTGAGATTTTGAGAGACAAAATTGAATTTTTGGGTATACATATAAGTTGGGGAGAATTTTTGAGTAAAAATGAGGTCTATTTGATTTTATTTTATTTTGGAAAAGTGATTTTTTGGGCTGGGGTTGTGGACGCCCTTGATGATGTGGCAAAAGGAAGGGGGGAGGATAGTCATTGTCATAAGGGCCACCACTCTTTAGAGTAGAGAGAGAACATACCTATCCTCCCTCCCTAGCCTCTATTTCATCCTACAAAAATCCTATGACAGCCTAATAAAAAGCCTATGAGAATTTTCTCATTCAATGGCCTTGTCCCCTAAATCACACACAATTTTAGTCTTAATCCCTTAAAATTAGGGATCCTTACAAGGCCCTTTTGGGGTTCATATTTTTTCTAATGATAGAGGTGCATAGCTTGCAAGGACATGGATTCCACTATTGTTATGTCCCTGTTATGTGTTGATGATATTGTGTTGATCTACAACTCTCCGAAGGGGATGCAATGTCACTTGGATACTTTGCATAGGTTCGTCCACAAGAGTGGTTTGGTTGGCAATCTTGGTAAAACCAAGGTTATGATGTTGAACACCACCCCACAGTGGATCAAGAGATTAGCACCCACATTCATATACGGTCATGAGACAGTGATTATACCAGTGCTTACACCTACCTTGGGGTGGTCTTTAGTGGACCACCATTTTCATTGAGGAGAGCAGTAGAGACTAGACTGACCAAAGCTTATGCAGAATTGGGTGGATTGGAGAGGACAAAGCTCTGGCTTTTGAAACTCTGGTGGCTTCCGCATTGCTCTATGAGTTCAGATATGGGGGCCTTCATTGGACCATCATGGGAGATCAGGTACTGATGGATGGGAAGACATGGAGAAGCCTTTGGTATTTATGATCTTGTGGCTTATTAGACCCAAGGATTCAGTACCACATGACATTATTAGAGCAAAGCTAGCTACCCCCCTCACTAGTGGTTGAGGTGCTCACTAGATCAGTCTCCTTTATACACCAGTTAGGGGACCTCTCCAAAGATAGATATGCCCACCTAGCACATGATTCCTCTCAACATTTAGCCATGCAAGGAGATGCAGCATGGCATTGGTGTGGGGAGATACCATCATGGTTTTAGGTACATGGGTTCATCGTGGACAGATTGCCCCCCTTTTGGTACTCTTTGGATGCACCCTCTCTGACTCTCAAACGGTTGGAGATCACTAGGCTCATCCGCCAGGACGACCTAACTCAGCTAGATACCAAGAGGACTTGGATACAACCGAGAGAGCATCTCCAGCTTATTGAAGATGATTCTGTAACGAGGCCCGGATACATGGACACCCACTTATCTCATGGGATAAGATGTGCTATTGGCCAAATACACACATCTTCACACCAGCTTCGAGTCAAGACTGGTAGATATAGCGGAGTACCAGCAGAGGCTAGGACATGTCCTTGTGTCACATGAATCCTGAGACAGAGTTGCACTACACATGTCACTACCCACTTTACTATATGAGATACGAGGCCGCTTTCACTACTTGTTGAGAGAGGGCTTTGGACCACTCTCTAGAGTCATGGGGTATGAGGACCAGAGATGTCTGGGACTATTTTTGCTCGAGTTGCGCAAACACAAATAGAGCTTGATGAAAGGAGAGGCTAGCCAGTCTCAAAGATGGATCACATGCTTCTTTAGAGTGGACATTGGGCAACTAGAGGAGCAGCTACGACAGCAGAGCTCACATTCTCCTCACACCAGAGGCACGCTGGTCGATCGAGCGACCAAGCTAGGAAAATCCAAACGCCCACGATTGTGGAGGACTACACAGCATCGACTGGGGAGGCATCAGAGGATTCTAATCACTTTGGCCTGACATGCATGACGCCCAGTCACACTACTGAACATGGAGGAGATTGATGAGATCCGCCATACCGATAATGATCTCCTATGATTTAGCTCTTTTGACGATTGTACACCCTGCACATCTTGTACCAACCTTTGTATCAGCTCTTACATTATGTTGTATTAGCCCTCATTCACTACTTTCAACCCCCAACTGATATCCTACACAGTTCCAGCTAGCTGCTTAGTTCACATCTAGCAGTTTTGGATTCTATAGTACCCCTTTTTTCACTACCTTTTTATTTTTGGTAATGGAACACTGTATCAGATTCACCGCGTTGTAACATTTTGGTCTCATAGGTCATTCTGGCCTTTTGAAGACATTAATATAATATAACATTTCATTTCTCTCTCGTAAAACACACACAACTCTCTCTCTCTCTCTCTCTCTCTCTCTCTCTCACACACACACACACACACACTAGTGTGTGACGTTATTTTGGGCCTTACAGATAGTCGAAATTGTAAGGGATAAAGAATCTAAATTGTCTGATATGTATTATGGGACGGCGGAGAGAACTACATTTTCAGCTTCATATTCCCGCGGATATACTTGGAGGTGCCAACGTAAAAAAAAAGAATGCGCGGCTACATGAAGCGCGCACTCTCACAGTACACACGCACGCAGCATCTCTCTCTCTCTCTCTCTCTCTCTCTCTCACACACACACACACACACACACAATGAATCTCAACTACGACCCCTTGTACCCTGACCACCCTGTAACAGACCAGAGCCTTCGTGTCTGGGCGCGCCATCGTGCCTTCTCCAACAAGCCAGCATTCATCTGGATACACGAAGACGAAGACGAAGAAGCAGCAGCGGACAACTCTACCGGCCACAATATCAATATAGCCAGCAGACGCACCTCCTCCCTCTCCTACTCTGCTCTCGATACCGCCGCCTCTTCCATATCCAGACACCTCCTCCAAACTCACGGCCTGCAAGCCAAGCAGGACCACATCCTACTCGTCCTCTACCCCCCCGGCCTCCCATTCATCACCCTCCTCTTCGGCTGCCTGCGTGCTGGCCTCATAATCGCGCCTCTCCTTCCCCCTCCTTCCCTCTTCTCCTCCCCCTCCACGTCCATCTCCCCTGCAGAGCTTGCCCGCCTCTTGCATGTTATCCACCATATCCGCCCCTCTGCTGTCTTAGCCCCCTCCTCTTGCTCTCCCTCTTACACCCAACACTTGCTCACCCATGAAAGCTTGATGCATCTCCGATGGATCTTCATTGATGAGGATAACCTGCACGCCAGGCCCATTGATACAAAGCCATACAACTTATCATGTGATGAGGAACTCAGCTTAACGTGTGATCAGCAAGCCAGCTTATCAAGTGACAATGTGACCAACTTGCCAAATGCAAGTGTGCTCAGTTCCGATAAGGAGCATAGCTTATTTTATAGAGGTGAGGAAGTGGAGTATAGCTCATATGATGACACTAGAGGAGTGAATTCAGTAAGCTTGCATGTTAATAACCTTTCTAGCCATCAAAATTTCCCCCCTCCATGCCTGATCCCATGCAAAGAAGTGTGTATCCATACCACAAACACACCTCACAATCAGTTTTCTCATCGTCGACTTCATATAGACGACATTGACATCAAGACTAGAGGTCCACTATTAATGAGTCATACTAACAACTTTGAGGGTAGCTCGATCACAGTCTCTCCCCAAACTAAGCTACCTCATAAGCAATCGTATGGTTTTGATGTGGGTGGTAGCAGCTACATGGGGTGCATGGCTCAAGATGTTTATCTTGTGCAATATACCTCTGGAGCCACGGGCCCCCCCAAACCCACCTTGATAACGACGGGGGCGACGGCTCATAATGCAAGAATGGCAAGGAAAGCTTATGATTTGAGTCCATCTTCAATCATAGTATCATGGCTACCTCAATACCATGATTGTGGGCTCATGTTTGTCCATCTTTCCATAATCACAGGAGCAACTTCCATCCTCACGTCTCCATTCACTTTTGCAAAGGATCCACTAACATGGCTTCATATGCTTTCTGCTTTTAGAGCTACATGTACCCCTATGCCATCCTTTGCCTTAGCGTTGGTATCTAAAAAGCTTGAGCATGCATTCTCAAGTGGGCTTACTACATTGCCTATTGACTTATCATCTCTAAAAAATCTTATTATTGTGAATGAGCCCATAGAAAAACATGTAGTTGACTCCTTCTTAGCTAAATTCAAGAAATATGGGCTAAATCAAGGTTCCATTGCACCCTCTTATGGATTGGCAGAAAATTGTACATTTGTGTCCACCTCATGGACCAGAGAGGAAGAGCTTGAGCTTTATCCTACTTACAATGGCCTTTTACCAAGTGCAAGATTGAGCAACAATTGTTCAGATGAAGTGGACATGAGGGTTGTTGACATGAATAGTCTCCAAGCAGGTGTGGATGTTGAAGAAATAGAAGGCGAGATTTGGGTGGCCTCCCCAAGCAATGCAAAGGGATACCTAGGTTTGCCAAAGCTAACAAGCCAAGTCTTTAAGGCAACTCTTCATGCAAATGACGATGCACCTCTTGCTAGGTTGAAATATTTTGTGAGAACAGGAGATACAGGTATAAGAAAAGGAGACTTTATATACATCACAGGTAGAGTACAAGATATGTTGATGTGGAATGGTAAAAGGTTGCATCCATATGGCATTGAGAAACTAGTCTACAATTGTGCCAACATTGCTTTACGGCCTGGTGGCACGGTGGCATTCTCGCTTGAGTCTAGTTATGCATTGGTGGTGCTTGCCGAGATGCTTGATGAGACCATGAGCACACAATCCAAAGAGGCAGTGATACAAAAAATTTGTGAAGTCTTGCAAGAAGGTGATATTACTAATGGCCATATATTTTATGTTGGGCTTCTTAAACCCCGTTCTCTCCCAAAAACAACATCAGGAAAACTTCAACGATGGAAGGCCAAACAATTGTTCCTACAAAATCAGCTACATATCCTCACAAACAACCATACATTAACCTCTTGCTTGTGATGTTTCCCATAATTTGCTTTTGTAGTTACAAAATGGTGATTTGAATATTGATGAGTATGAGACAATGTACAAAAAGTAAGAACTATTGATCAGGAAAACGTTATACAAACTATCACCATTAAGGTTTTGCAATGGTTGAACTCATTTGGAGGCACTTGTAAGTGTTTTTTAAACGATGATTTTTATTCGGCGTGTCCATATAAACACATCCCCTCACAATGAATGAAGCTTTATAGTACCTATAGAATGCTCAAAAAGTTGATCTCCTGTCCAAGTAAAGCTATATCCAACACATTTGCATTCTAAACTATAAGTGTGATATTTGATACAAATATTTAATTCAATTGAAATTGTAATTCTTGCATTTAATTAGGTAATAAAATAATATATCATTTTTTAGATTTAGATTAAATCTGTTCACTCTACTTTTTCTACTTTTAAAGTTGATTGGAGTTTTCATAATTTGTATAAATATTATGTTGGTAGTCTTTTGCATTTTTTCAAAAAAAATCGTGTCGAGACATGAAAACACACAGAACTCTATCAACACTTTTGTGGCTTTTCGCTTCGATCTTGGAGGCTTTCTGAAAGCCCAGACAATTTCACTTCTTTGTTCCTTTATCATAGCCATTCTCATTGTCCTTTGTGCATATGTCTGAAAGAAAATACAGTCATAAGTCACCTTATAGTTTCTGGAGGCAATATGGCTGATTGCCTATGACACTGAAAGGACTAACAGCACGCTTTTTCCATCATATTTTGCATATATATTTACCCTAATGACAAATCACATCATGAAAAAACTCTCTTCTTATTGAGCATTAAATTCATAAATAACAATTTCCAGAAGAAGAAAAAAGTCCTTCAAGACAGTGGAATGTTACCATTGCATTTTCAACAAAAAGAAGGTCAAGCTTCCACTCTTGTCAAAGGACATAATACCATTCCCATCGGCGGGGTAATCATCGAGAATGAACAAAATAGAATCATGGAGGGTACCAGACAGTAAATTTAGTAGACAAGCAAACGATAATTATGAGAGTGAATGAAGGCATTGACTGCCATAAAATACACGTGTCTTGTCAGAGATAGACATGGTATGTACAACCCCAAAACCCAAATAAGTTTTATCAGATCGAAGCCCTTATAATGGAAGTTGCTACCTGCACCCTTTTGCCCCTTCTGTAAATCCAAGTACTAATGCCAGTAGTCACCACCTGAACATCTCTTGCAATGTCTGTAGTAAGCTGATGTCTTCTTTGTATAGAGCTTCCCACATCCAGCTGGACAAGCTACTCTTGTATCGTTAACGATTATTTGACTGCTTTCTTCCTTTTCTTCCTCTACGTAGGGAGGTTCAGGATTGAGCTCGCCATCTTTGGGCAGTCCAGTACCTATGATCAACTCAACAGTAAGCATTTAAAAAACAAGCATATTAGTGCTATCCACACCCTGAACAATTCACTTGACACCCCCCCCCCCTTCTTCCCCCCTTTTCTCTCTCTCCTTTTCTTTGTACACAAAATAGGGCTTGGACTTTATTGATATTACAAACTATACCAAGAGGCAGAGTCCATTACAGATAAAGCCACATCACAAGATATAACCAATGGTGAAAAAACGCCTCCAGATCTCCAGGAAACACAAAGCCGAGGGGAAAAATCGATTGATCAGCATAGGTAATGGTGCAGAAAGGGTAAAAAAAGGAAGCTGAAGAGGCATATGACTCCAGGAAGGGCTGCATAAATCTTCCCAAGACAGGACAGGACCTCCTACAGTCCCAAGTGAAACAACTCTGCCAAGAGATTATGCTTTGTATCTGACCCGACTAGCTAGTGGCACACACCACCACGACAACAGCAAGCTGTACCAACACACACCAAGAAGCTCATCCCATACTGAAGATCTTGAAACATCTCTGTGTTCTACATACCTGCGATATTCTATCTCCCTTCACAAGGCCATCTGGGAGATCTGACTACGACATGAGCAGACCAGATAGAAAGAGAGAGATGGGCCCTCATAGACCCTGCCGCTATGCTGCGGGAACTCTTCACTCCCTACCCACCTATGCATGCCATAGTACACGCCAAGTTTGGTACCGGATAGGAAAACAAATGAAACAAAGCAAGCAAGAAAACAGAAGCAAAAAGAAATAAACGAAACAAAAAGCAGATAGAATGAAAAGAAAGTAGCAGGGCGTGTGTGTGTGTGTGTGTGTGTGTGTGGGGGGGGGGGGGGGGGGGGGGGGGGGGGGGGGGGTGTCTGCGACAAGCATGCAGCAGCAAGCGACAATGATGGAGGGCATGAACCCGTTTTTGAACCACTTCCAAGAACTTTTGACCAATTTCTGAACACCCCTGTCAAGCACTTGCAAAGAGTTTGAGGAGGGTGTGAATGCCATGTACCTTCTGCTGTAGGTTTTCTTCTCTTGTAGGTACGTTGCTGCTTTGAGTTGTTCTTTGACGACCAATTAAGCCTTTCTGAAAGAACTGTTATCCACCTTTTTGGATGAACAGATTTTCTACTTGATTTTCTGGAGGTCATCTCTGAGGAGTTAAGGATGTTATCTTCAACAAGTTTCACAGCAACTGAGCAAAGCTTTTCCAAATTATCCGCTTCAGGATTGCTTGTCACCTCAGTGTGAATACAATTTTCTTTTGGCCTGTTTAACGTTTCACTGCTCTCGAAATCAAATACATCAACATTTGGCTTGGAGTTGATCAAGCCCTCTTGACAGGACTCTTTGGGGGGTGATCCTGCGGATGATGATTCAACAAGACCATCTTTTAACAGGCGCTCTTTGTCATTTCTGTTTGCAAGTCCCTTGATTGCATTCTCTTGGTCCTGCTCCTGCATGAGACCAATGTTAGGGTCTGTTTCTATCATTTCTTTCTTTGAATTCTTTTTCGTGACGTGCTCATCAGCGAACTTAGCTTTCTTTTTCCTTCGTAACTCACCTTCCTTTGTAGTATTTTGCCTGAGAACATTCGGCAGTTCCTTGATAGAGAAAGGAACACCGTTGCTTTCATTGCCCACCTTCAAAGTCTTCTCCCCTGACGCACCTTCTGAACAAGGCAAAGGGTGCTCCTTTCTTCGCTTCTTTTTTTTTTTCCTATGAGTTGCTCCTCCTGACTGTGTTAGTCTCTCCTGCAGCAACAATTCCCCTCGCATGGTTTCACAGCCTCCCTTTGAGCTGACTTCAATGCACTTCTCGCTACTCTCCTTTGCCAAAGGGGGATCGACCAAAACCTTTTTGAGGGCCACAGTTTCATCACCTGCAAAAGAGGATACTTCACAGTTCTGTTCATCAACATTCAGCACAGTTGCATTTTGTTTCTGCATTTCCTTAGGATCTGCATCGACAGTTCGTAATTGAGTTGGCGCATGCTCTTCTAGCAGGTGATAGCTCTCTCCTCCCTTTAAATGGTTGCATGTTTCTGTCGGGTTCTCCAAAGAAACTGCAATTTCTTCAGCTTTTTTGCTATCCGCAATCCCTTGATTATCTTGGCCAACAAACCTGCTACCCTCTAGCACTGAGACCTTGTCTACCTTGAGTACCTTTTTCCTTCTAGGTTTCTTCTTCTTTTGAACTGTCATGTCATGATTACCACCTGCATGGCCAATTTCATGCAACTGCCCATGGAAATCCTCATTACGAGCACCCAAAATTTTGGTGTCATCGCTTGCATAATTCATTTCAGTATTTAAACTTTTAGAAAATGGATCCACCGCTACACCACAAGGTTTTGGATTTGAGGTTCCCTTCTTCTCAGCAATACATGCAAGATTTCCAGTGCCATCGTTCCCATCTATGGAAGGCAGAGTTCTCTTATCTTCATGCAAGGGCAACCCTTGGGCCACAATGTCCTGAGGCACCAAAGAGTCCTGTCTGAAGCAGTTAGAATGGGGCTCCATGGCAGTATGTTCTGAAATATCTAGACTCCTTTTTGGGAGAAATACTTCCTCACCTTCTACAGTTTTATTATCCAGGCTTTGTATTTCACTTTCCTGTGTCTCAGGGATTACCTCTGCTGACAAACTAGCAACAAGAAGAATACTGTGGTCATTCAGCTGGATTGGATAACCCATTGACAAGTCCATTTCACCAAATCTGTCACGACTATTAAGAATAACCTCCTCGGTACCTGCCATAGCCAATACACATTAAAAAAAATTCTCCTCTGGTCATGTGCACTAACTGTGTAACCTGAACACAAATAATGAAACGGCTTAACTACATGACTGCTGTGCTAAGCAAAGGAATAGGAAAACAAATCCACTAAGATGCTCATCATATCAGAAAGGACGTCAACACTACTCACTTCACTACATGGCTGTGATAAGCAGAGACATCCACTAGAAGGCTTGTCATATCAGCAATACATGAATTACGATGTCCATTATGGTGATGGGTTATGATGTCATCCAGTATGTGTGGTGATATCTTTGTTCACAAAAGACATTCGCCATGAAGCATTAGGAGATGGCATCTCCAAGGATAGTTCCAAGCACAACAACTCCTTTGTGTACCATCAAACAAGTAGGTATCCTTTCCAGAAAGGCTTCTTTTTTTCAAGCTTTTGTAAACTCTGAGCTCGAACTCTTCAGTCACAGGTACCACCAGAGAGGAGGTGGTATTCATCCCAAATTAATCAGAGTGCCCTCATCATTCAATCCACCTCAAACAACCCTCCTGAGCACTCAAATGATGCAAAAATACTGGAATGGCTGGCAGCAACTGAAGCAATTACTTGCTATGGGGTCACCAATCCAGCCTCTACCAGACAAGTCTGAACCTTATAATCTAGAGCTCAAGAGCCTAGTAGATCCAAGCACCATCACTTACTGTAAGCTTGCGACCAACCCTCCCACTCAAGTGCCTAAGAGGCAACAAGCCTCAAATACTATCTGCCTTGGCTCTCAGAAACTGATGGATTTGGATATCTCTATGTCTACTATATCCCAGTGCAGATGTGTCATTAAGTGCCGCTACTATGCCTTTGTCGTCTACTGACCTCTGGCCCTTCTTTTAAAACCCACAACCAAGGCATCAAACACTGCTAGATGTTGATATAATTCTTATCCTAAACAAACCCTTGACTGGATCACCAACCAAAGGCACTTGCAGCTGATCTCTCGGAGACATCTTTCAAATTCTCCCAAATTTTTTCCTGATGTCGCTTCCTTGTGAGTTTTGGTTGTTTTATTTTTTCTTCTCAAAAAATCCCATGTTCTCCCCTTCCAGTCACGTTAGCAGTTAAACCCCTGATTTCAAAGAAACACGAATCCAAATTCGTCCTCAGCCTTCATACAAGTCGCTTAGCAAAGCACCAAATCAATCAAAGATAAGCTGAAGCTAAATCATGATGCCAAAGTGAAACATGACCTAGGCAGAAAGAACACAGGCAAGATCATCGTGCCCATTGAACATAGGACTCAACCTTTCCATGGGAGAACTATGTTGTTACAATGCACAGACTATGTTGTGACTCACAAGTCCCTCCCTTAGCACTTGCTACACTAAGCTTGCCATCAGCTTTTTCAAGCTCCAATTATCCTTTGTACCCTTCTCTACAAAGCCTTTCATGTTTATCCACCCAAGCTGGCCATCAGCTCTCCAACTCCCAATTGTTCTTACGACGTTGAAATCTCTCATCCCATCTCATCTCAAATTTCTCAACCAGCGTGTCTCTGTCATCCCATTTGTGTCTCCCCTGTTTCCATTTCTGCCATGTCGCATGTGTTTCAAGTGTGCGCACCCAATTACATGTACTTGATACTCCCATGTTCTCATTTGCTCTAATGTTATTCTTAGCATTGTGAAGAGAGATGGGTTGTTCTCTTTCCATGTAGTCAATGTTGCTAAATTAGCTATAGCTTAAGAATTATACTTCTAAAATGAATTGTCAAAATAACTAGATTCATAAGTGAGTATATTTCGGTTGCGGCAGCAATGACTAGAGCATCGGAGATAGAATATCCCTAGGACCATCCTCGAACAGGTGTTATGAATATTTCAATGCGTCACGAGGTGGGTGACACCAGCACAAAGATGGTCGGAGCAAGAATCCAAACAGAGTGAGAATAGCGTGCAAGAGACAAGCACATGAATGAAGATGAGTTCTCGATAGCTTGAGGAGATGCAATTGCTTTCCAAAATAGCAAGTTGCTATTTGGTTGCTTTCTGGAAAAGCAGTTGCTTTTTCCACAAAGAAGTCTATGTCGACATTGCATCTGTACATGTGAGTGCATCCGGGGATGCTTGGAAATTGTGTGCGCAAGCATCTGTTATCCACATGGTGATTTTTGCAGAGTTTCTAAAGTCCTTACATATGTTACGTAATACAGCGGTGCACTTTTAGTGGGCAGCCCTTCGACAGAAAAGAGGGCAGCAAATCGTTCCAAACACGATAGACCTCATCTAACTTGAAATGGGGCCCTCACAACTCTAGCACCATGGACTCTTGATGGCACCACATACGGTGGAGCACTGAGCATATCTAGCACAGAAAGACCTAGAAAGCAGAGGCTCAGCTAGCTGAATATGTAACTTCTCTCATTGCTGCAAATATTCAAATCTTCCTTTTTCTGTAGAGAAGTTGAACCATTCAATCCAGCAAAACCAAACCAATGAGGCCCAATATCTTAGTTTTCTAAAGAGGAGCTGAAGCATATTTCTTTTCTGAGAAAAAGATCCTTCTATTAGTTACTGAAACTGCCCATGGGGCTACAACCACCTCTGCAAGAGAGGGCTACAACAAACATAAGGGGGAGACTCTCCCAATGAAAAACAACATATGTACAATGAGGCTAAATCAAGAGATGGGAGGAGGGAAAAGCCACACAGGTGGGCGGTAGTGCCATCTCAGCACACCCTGGACCATGGTGAAGAAAGGCCCAGGGCGCCAGAGTCGAAGGAAAGCCTCTCTACGCTCCCGCATGCGGTCGGAGCTACCTTGGAGTCTCTCGAACTGTCCTCTGAGAGTATGGATCAGCTCTAGCCAAAGATCACCAGCAGTCTCTGCTGGTGGTACAGGACGAGCCTCAAAGATGCGGAAGCAGCGGGCCCGCCAGATGAACCAGAGTGTCAGGCCGCAGATGAGCTCCCAGCACTCCTCTCTCTCACTGCACCACTCCTGTGGAGTAAGCTCTGTAGCAGGCTGGGGTGTAGGTCGACCCCCCTGCATCATTATCATCCTGCTGGTGGAGGATAACTCAAACTGAAGTGCTGGGCCCGTGAGAGTGGACCAAGCAGCTGCCCCCCAAGTGTACTGCCGTGCCGTGGAAAGAGCTGGCATCAGCCGAAGGACACGAAGCCAAACCTGTTGTGCCAAAGGACAATCCCAAAGACAATGGCGCTGACTCTCCACAGGATGGTCACAAGCTACGCAAGCTGCCGAGAGACCACTATGTACAAGCCAGCTCCCAACAGCTGTAGCTCGATGTGCAACCAGCCACCGGAACAAAGTGACTCGCCGCGGCTGTCTGGAGTCCCACAACCTCTCCCAAAAAGCTGACAAGAACTCAGCTCTGAGACCCTCCTCCTGCCAATGAGGCGCTGCAGCAGGACGAGCCTCTCTCTGTGCTGCCAGTATGTGATGTCCCACTTGAACAGTGTATTGAAAGAAAGGGTCACCTGGATGGTCGATTGAGGAGAAAGGGTCCCGAGGAGCTGAAGCATTCAATCCAGTAAAACCAAACAACCTGTGAGCCTCAGTAGTTATGGTAATCCAAAATTTAACATATCAGGACAAGTTGCAACCCTCTTATGCAGATCATTTCCGCAAAATTCAAAGAAACAGATCAGGAACAAATAAAGCTACTGCATGTTGGTCGGTACCTCCTTAAGTGACCTCAATAGTCCTCGTCAAAGAGGAATTTTCAAAGAGGCCCCATCCAGATAATCTCTCAATGTGCAACTCAATGATCTGTGTTCCAAATCGCTAGAAACATTAGTTGCTCTTTCTAAACTGACCCACAGGCTGGTTACACACCTTGTCACCTCTTAACTATCAACCAAACATGATAGACCTCATCTAACTTGAAATGGGGACCTCACAACTTCAGCTCCGTGTACTATTGGAGGCACCGCATACGGTGGAGCATTGAGCATATCTAACAGAGAGAGACCTAAAAAGCAGGGGCTCAGCAATCTCATAACGTAACTTTTTCACTGCTGTAGCTATAGGATACTACTGATACTTACTTTCCTAAACAGGAGTTGAAGCATTGAATGCAGAAAAACAAAAAAGAGAGCCCCAGTAGTATGGTTATCCAAAATTTGACATATCAGGACAACCCTCTTATGAAGATCATTTCCCAATATTCAGAGAACCCGATCAGGACCAAAGAAAGCTGACACATTGTGGTCCTCGCACATGAATTTTAGCACATTGAGACCCTTGGGACATGCCAGAGGATATTATGAGTTGTGCAAGGATATGTTAAGGGAGGCTATTGGTTATGCACAAACAAACACTACTGAATGAGCAAGTAAACTTACAAAAAGCTTCAAAACAAGTGATTTTCTTGGTTATGCTCAAGAGGAAAATTTTGTGAGAGTAACTTGAAATAAAATCTTACCTTCTGCCCCGTTTTCAGCTGATATTTGTGAGCAGGGAAGCCCTCCTCCTCTTGGTGCTTTACCCAATGTTTGATGAGCACCCTCCTCTTCCATAGTTGTGTATTCCTTTTCATTCAGAGAAGACTTCAAAGCATTCAAATTCGCATGGCAGCTTCTAACTTCCTCTCTATGATTGTGAAGTAATTTACAAACTGCTGGACTTGTTTCTAGCTTCCACGAATTATCAACAGAAGTTTCTTCAATTGGAGAAGGGGAATCCTTACTCTGTTTTCTCTGAATGCCATCATCTGCCATACACATGTTGGTGGTGAGGATATTGTCTGCTTGTGATTTGATATTTTCTGGTTCCTTGTAAGTCTCTGCAAGCTGTTCATCTCCCCTTTTTTCTGACTCTTTATACGTCTCTGTAGACTGTTCGTCCCCCTTTATAAGTGCCAATTCTTCAGTCAACTCATGTCTGCTAACACTATTTTGCCTGGACTGTTCACCAGTATGTTCTTGAGTGTTTATGTCCCCTTTTCTGCTGATAAACCCTTTTGTTCCAGAGCTCAGATCTTCATCGCTGTCAGGATGATAATTGGCTTGTCTGTTAACTTCCGCTTTCTTTCGCTTCCCACCCGGTATTTCCTCCTGAGAACACTTCCTTTTTCTGCATTTTCGGCCCTTATCCACCACCCCTTTACTACCAGCAGCTCTTTTAGTTAAGTTCAGTTGTGAATGAGACTGTGTATAAGGAGCTTCTTCTGTGGAAAGTAGCGGGCACCTAAAATTTTCATGATTTATCCAAGAAGTCTGACTGTTTGATATCAGTGGAACCCTGTCCTTGTAATCTTTGAGAACCTTTTCTCCACATAAAATAGGACTTGAATTGTGTGCAAGATCCTCATTGCTATTTCTATCAACACCCAGACTTTTAGTCTCAGCAGACTTGGCCAATAACGTGCCATTCTGAGGTTCACATTGATTCCCTGTCTTTTTATCTGCGAGGCTTCCAGTTTCAGCAGATTTGGAACTACGTAGAGCTGAGGCAGGCCTCAAAGGCCCTGAGGACACGTCGGCGTGTAACTTGTTCCATCTTTTCCTAAAGATCTGTCCAATGAGCAATGAATCTGTCACACGATATTGCCGTTGGCTGTACTCTACCTACAAAAAGCAGCATCATTCTGGTAAGCCTTGCGAACAAGTGACCATGCTGCCAGAGTTGCCAGATATAGAGCATAGCTGATGGCTGCTAGATTCATCTTCAGTTGAATATTTGTTCATAGCATAAAACATCCATGCTCTATTTTTTCTACTTGACAAGAACAACATCTGTCTGTTCATGCTCGAAACTCCCCCTTGTATGCTTCACAAATCATTATTCCCTTTTTAACTGGCAACTTTATGCTATAAGCTAAGCTTTTGGATGCATGGTGACGCATGCACTAGAACTACATATGCACTTCATGGCATTTCTTGTTTTCCTACATCCCATCAAAGAGTGCCCAAGCCACCTATATTGTATGTACAAACAGGGGTAGGACCAAACAAGAATTTTAAAAAAAAAAACCATACAAGAATACAGGCAATCACACAGCCACCCCCGCCCCCTGCCCCCCCAAGACAGGCATGCATGCACACAGACCCACACAAGAAGCCAGATGTAAAAGACAAACTGCGGGCAGAAATAACAACCAGCAAACTTCAAAATGCAGACAACAGATGTACATAAGAGATATTTAGTGGACTTGTCCCTTCGCGCTCTTCGAGAGCGAAAGAGCTGAATACATCTTTTTGACAAGGAAACAATAGAAAGGGTATAGACTTTGTTGAGCTGTATCTGTCATTTTCATAACATTTTTCTGATAGATAAAGCAAATAGAAAAAGGCCTCACCTATGCATAGGTGAGAAAAAGCTAGCAGGCATTTCAAAGTGCGGGAACTGTAGCAAAGAGCTTTCGCAATCACCCAGAAATTTTATTTCAGAAACATTGACAAAGGGGGTGGAGGAAGCTTACCATCAAGGCTAGAATATTGATTGATCCATATTCTGGAAAACACGAGAAGTGTCCTGTTTCAATAATCCCTGCAAAGAAAGCAAATCCAGTAATCAATAAAATCCATTTCACATGCAAACAAACAGGCTGCACTTCTTTGACACTCGTATCAAAGTTGTCCTGAGTGCACTGCAATAAATAAGTTTGTTATGTTTTTCACTGATGTCTTTCAATTACAGCGAATCAGCTCCTTAAAAACCAGCATTCAACATAAACAAAAGCTCTATTTCTAGGTTATTAGACTTTATCTCCTTCCTTCTGGAGAGTGTGTTCAGAATGATATCTCAAGCTTAAAGTTTCAGGCTTTCAAAGTTTTGAGGATTCAAACTAATTTAACAAAAAATGGTGTGCGTGTGCCTGTGTGCATGTATAGAGATAGAGCAGCTGCAACAACGTCCTTGCTGCTGTTAGCATTAACAGTCTGAAAAATAGGCATGGAAAGGGTTGTGTAGTACATGATAAAGATGCGTCAAAACCCCTCACATCGATTTCCTACAATTGCATGGGAAGCAAGCAAAAAAGTTCAAAAGACGTATAAAAGCAAGATCTTGAGCACAGGATGGATGCAAGACATAAAGAAGTGGTTTGGGATGGGATGCATTACCCTTGCTACATGATGCCTCAATTGACTCGCAAGCGAATGAAGCTTTTCTACAACACCAATGCATTACGGCTTGGGAGGAATCTGGTGGGTTACGCTTCATACATTACACCACCCATATTTCCCCCAACTACAAAACCATGTTCTTCGTTGAAAGGGGAAACAATACTCACACTTACATGATTGAGCCTATCCCCTTGTCAGTGATACGCACTATCGCATTGAAACTACAACAGCAAATTTGCCAGACTCGTCTGCTTGTCCAACAACTTTGGTTAAGAAACTTTGGTTGACATGAGAAATATCGCCAATTCTGATGATCAGTGTGCACTAGTAAAGTCTAGACTAAGCAAATAATACTTCTAGGAGCTCAAAGCATGTATAACTCCTAAGAGCCTCTTCTCGTAAATCTGTGCAACCCTTTTTTACTTTGAGGAGAAGACAACTCTCATAAACTACCAGCCGCTGTAACAGACTTGGACACTCCAAGTCAAGAATCAATCGCGACAGCACCAAATAACCACTTCAAAACAGTTCACAGTTCACAGTAGATTGACACTGGCCCGGCGGAGTTCCGTGCCTAGAGATATTGGCCCCAAAAACTGGCGCCCCTTTCGGTATTTCTTTTTGTATTAATCAAAGTTCAAGTACAAGAGTGGTTGGGTCTCACTCTCAGACTCTGCGTCCACATGCTCTGCAGAGTGGGAGCCCAATCCACTTATTTATTTTACAAGGGTTGCCAAAAGCAGAGCCCAAAAGCTCAAAATCAAAAGCCTAAAAAATAAAGCAGAGGCTCTTTCTCTCACAAGCTCTCTGGAGCTTCAAAAATAAAGCAAAATATTTTCTCTCTCTCTTTCTCTGACATTGCGTAGCATAAAAGCAAACTGCCGTAAAAGCAAGTCTCCGCAATTTCCGGAAATCCTGTCGTACATTGTGCCGCAAAAGCGGGATTCTACCGTACGATGCCACGTCATCATGTCTCCGCACTTTCCGGGATTTCCCCTACTGTCATTAGAGTTAGGGTTAGGGTTTCTGTGGTTTTAGGGTTAGGGTTTCCAAAATTAGGGTTTCAGCAGCAATTAGGGTTTCTGCTCTCGGGCAGCCATGTCATCACTTTGTGACATACCCCCCTCTTGAAAGCATTGTAATCGCCCTCGATTACGCCTGCAAAACAGACAGAGGCCATAAACCGTCTTAGTAGACACTGACTGTTAGCATCTACGTACTAGGAACACACATGTAGCACATGTACCAATCGACAGTCACATCACACGACATCACAGGACATCACTCGACATCACAGGACATCACATGACATTCAACATTCATTCGGATCTTAGACAATGATTTATCGGCAATGTAGCTAGCAATTGCATCTAGATCCAATCGGGACCTCATCGATGTCCGATTGACTAACCCCTATTGCAACCATGTCTATTCGAGATCAATTAGACCAAAATGCTGCAATCATTTCCTCTATCAGTTCCTGCACTTAAAAAGAAGTCAAGAACAAATCAGTATCATACTCAAGAATTCCATTTCATAAAGTCATACAGCAGAATACTGTCATCTTTTAGTATCCCTGAAGCTCAAAGAGACATCAGTGACTCTAGTATCAAAATCGAGGCATCTGTTGACAAAGGAGCGGAGTAACTCTCCTCTTGTGCATCCCACTGCACCAGATCTCCGGCCAAGCTGAATTCTGGGTTCCATTTGGAGTAGACTATGCTAAATCAAAAGCCTCAAGGTAAAGTTTCACAATCTGAGGAGTATCTGCTAAGTCCTCCTCCATCCGCTTCGCATCCAATGCAGGATAGTTCTTGAACTTAACCAAGAACCGCCTTCGGGCTTTACCTTTATTCTTCGTATCCTTATGTGCCAAAATTTGTTCAGGAATAAGGATCTCCTCGTTTTCTTCCACTTCGGGTTGCTCATCAGTCTCCCCATCATCAGGCACATCACCTTTAAAAGGTTTCACGAGACTCACATGAAATGCATTGCGAATCCTCCAAGTGTCGGGCAGTTTCAATCGGAAGGAGACATCATTTATCTTTTCAGAGATCTGGAAAGGTCCGTAGTATCGCATACTAAGCTTTGGAAAAAGCCTCTCCTTTCCCTTTTTCTTTCTGAGGCGTGCCTTCTCAAAACATAAGAGCACCCAATCATCCTCCTTCAATTTCAAGTCGCGACGATGGCGATCCGCTGCCTTTTTCTGTCATTCTTGAGATTTCTGCAAAGCCTCGCGAACCTTGGCAAAAGCCGTATCTAAGTCTCGCGTATATTCATCTGCTTCAAAAATCTTATCTTTCGTGCTTAGGAAGGGTGGAACCTTCGCAACACCTTCAACAATTCAAATGGCGCCTTCCCCATCGAAGAGTGTATCGTGTTATTGTAGGCAAATTCCACCAAAGGTAGGTACTTTTCCCATTGAGTCTTTTGATCCGAGATATAAGACTTCAATAAATCTAGAACCACCGAATTGGCAATCTCAGATTGCCCGGCAGTCTGCGGATGGAACGATGACGAGAACTGCAACCGCGTGCCAATGTTCTCCCAAATTGCCTTCCAAAACAAATTCGTAAATTTGGGGTCCCTGTCGGAGACAATCGTCTCAGGCATGCCATGTAATCTGAAGATCTGGGCCACAAACAGTTTCGCTAAGTGATCCGGCTTGACTGTTTTCTTCACTGGAATGAAATGAGCCTGCTTGCTAAATCTGTCAATAACAGTCCAGATACCATCGTGACCACTTTGTGTTCTCAGGAGATCAAAAATGAAATCCATTGCGATACTTTCCCAGGGGTGGGTGGGTATGGGTAATGGCTATAACAATTCCTGTGCTTTATGCCTGTCAAACTTGACCTTCTGGCATACCAAGCAACTGCGCACAAACTCTTCCACATCCTTCTTGAGTCTCGGCCAATAGAAGTATCTCTCTACCCCTTTCATGGTGGTAGCAATGCCGCGGTGACCCGTAAAAGGTGGACAGTGGCATTCAGTCATAACCTTTTCCCTCAACGGCTGTGTAACGCACAACATGGTTTTTCTCATCAAGTAGCCATCCCGAATGGAATATCCCGCTACCGTCTCCCCATCCCGTATCCGTGTGAAAACGTCTGCAAAATTTGTATCTGTGGCATACTGGTCGACCATATCCTCGAAGCTCCTATGATGTATCGCGGAAATAGCCAGAACCAATGGCTTCCGAGACAAAGCATCTGCCACCACATTCTTCTGTCCCTGCACATGGACAATCTGGAAGTGAAACTGTGACAGGATGTTCCTCCACCGCATCTGCTTTTCCGAAAGCTGCTTCTGTGACAAGAAGTAGCGCAAACTCTGATGGTCTGTAAAGACAGTCAAATCCGCTCCGAGTAGGTAATGCCGTCACTGAGTAAGAGCATGGATAACCACCAAAAGCTCTTTCTCATAAATTTGTGCTGTCATTTCCCGCCTTGAGAACAATCGGCTCTCGTAAGCAATGACATGGCCTTCTTGCATTAAGACTGCACCCAGACTACGACCACAAGCATCACAATATACTTCAAATGACTTCTGCAAGTCCGGCAATGTCAAAACTGGTCCCGTAGTCAATTTCTCTTTCAATGTCGGAAAGACAATCACCTATGTGGGTCCCCACAAGAAAGGGACTCCTTTCTGTGTCAAGATATGCAAAGGGGAAGCAACCTCTGCAAACTTTCGAATGAACCGCCTGTAGTACGAACACAGCCCCAAGAAGCTTCTAACTTCATGGACATTCTTCAAATCGGGCCAATCATGGATAGTCTGTATCTTGGCCGGATCCATTTGCACTCCCGCTGCTGAGACAATGTGTCTCAAAAAGTGTATAGGAAAAATTCACTTTACTTTGCATTAACCACTAACTTGTGATCTCGTAATGCCTGAAAGACCTGAAGCAAATGATCTCTGTGTTCTGCCTCATTCTTGGAGAAAACAATGATATCGTCAAAGAACGTGCCAACAAATAGCTTGTACTTTTGAAAAATCTTGTCCATCATCCAGTCAAATGTCGCAGGAGCATTGGTTAAGCCAAAAGGCATCACCAAAAACTCAAATAACCCAAAAATCGTCCGAAAAGCTGTCTTGTAGACGTCTCCCGACGCGATTCTGATCTGATGATATCCACTCTTCAAATCAATCCTGCTAAAGCACAAGGATCCTTGTAATCTGTCGAGTATATCATCGATCCTAGGAATCGGAAATCTGTTCTTAATGGTGATTTTGTTGAGAGCTCTATAATCGATGCACATTCTCCAAGATCCGTCTTTCTTCAAAACCAACAACATTGGAGAGCAATACGGTGAAGTACTAGGCTCGACAAGACCCTTTTCCAAGAGGTCTTTCACTTGGTTCATAATCCTTCATTCTGTGCTCGGCTCACGCGGTACGGTGACCGGTTCGGTGGTGTGCTTCCAGGTATCAGATCAATGGTATGATCTTCAGGACGAGCAGGTGGTAACTCGCTTGGTAGGCCCTCTGAGAAGCAATCGGCGTGAGAGTGGAGAAAATCTTGGCCTTCTTTATCAAGTTTAGACATATTTGTCCTATCGTTATCACTCAATTCTTTCATAAAGATCGAGTAAACAAACAGATTGAATTTCGTTAATTTAGAAATGGCCGAAGCTGATACAATAGGGACAGACTCGCCCTTCAGTTTCATGTCAAGTACAATGGTTTTGCCCTTCTCTGTAGTCAATGTCGCTTTCCTCGCCCGATAATCGACCACAGCGTTGTTCTTGTGGTACCAAGGAATCCCTAAGAGAACATCACAACCTTCCAAAGGCATTATGAAAAAGTCCTCATGCCCCAAATACCCCTGACAATGCAACCGAAGTTTGCCAATGACAGGTGTAATGGCTACGTCCCTGCCGGGTGCCGCTAGAACAGCCTCTGCAAGTGGTCCAATCCGATCGGGAGTGATCTCGAGTCCCGCCGCCAATTCTGGTGAAATGAAGTTCGCCTTGGCTCCTCCATCAAAGAAGATCAGGGCCTCTTGGTCTTTCACTTTGCCCCAAGCTCGGCAAAGTTCTGTACTTTCGTCCATGGTGTTGAAATCGGTACCCACACAATCTGGAACCAGTCCTGTTTTCATCTTGCCTTTTCTTCCACGTTCCTCAGCTGCTCTCGAACTCTCGGGCCTTTCGTCGTCCTTGTCATTCTGTTCTTTCTGTGCCTTTTTAGGGCACTTCGCGGAGATATGACCCATGTTCCCCGCATCCAAAGCACTTCCCCTCCCTGATGAAGCGAGATCTCTCCTGAGGAGTAAGCTTGGGTCGTGCATCCTTCTTTTTTGGGTTGCTCTCTCTTTCTACTTTCGTTCGCTGAAGTCTGTTCGGCTCGTTGTGTCATGACCTCATCGGTGGGGTAGGTCACACTGCCAAAGTGAATGGCAAAACCCCCTTTCGCATGACTCATCAACTCCTGAATAGAAGTTGACTTCTGTTCCAAGCAGTGATCACGGATCTCTATAGGTAGACCCAAGGTAAACCGCTCAATTTGTTCTGTGAACAAGATCTTCTTGAATGAAGAGGCGGATAGAAAAGAGCTCCAGAATCTCTCGCAATAAGCGTCCACTGTATCTCTCTTGGTCATCCGAAGACGGTTCCAAGCAGCTCGCATATCGCTTTCATACTCTTGAGTCAACCAAGAAAAAATAAAAAGCTTCTCAAATTTCAGCCATTTAACTGGCGTAGTCTTGTTTAAAAGAAGCGTAGACCACCAAGTTCGAGCATTCCCCTTAAAATAAGAGGCAGCCCTCCGAATCTTGGAGTGCTCTGAGTAGCGTCCTCCCGCAAAAGCGATGTCAAATTGCTGTATAAAAGACAAAGCCTTCGAAGCATCTTTATATCCTGAAAAAGTGTCAAATTTGATTGACTGTCCACCTTCCTTAAACTCTCGGACTTTCTTGCTTTTATCTTCCAAAAAGTCATACTGGTTGGCTTTATAAAAATTCTTCTTGTTCACATAAAAGTTGCCGTCATCAGAGTCTGAACTATCTATAGACAAGTCCTCTATAGAACTATCACTCACTCGGCGAGATTTAGACTTCTTGCCTTTTTCTTACCCTTTCCGAAGCGTTGTTTCTTGCTTCGCTTTTTGCCTTTTCTGTCTTCTTTGCTCGAATCCGAAGAGCTAGAAGAACTGTCAGAAGAAAAAGAAGAAGAAGAAGAACTGGGTACTCCTTCAAATCGAGCACGCTTCTTCTGTTTCTTTGCCTTATCAAATGTCGATTGACGACCCAAATATCCCGGAAGTGCCTTTCTTCTGCTTTTTGGCCGTGCTTTTTAGCTTTGTTGTACGCGTCAAAAAGCTGAGCAATCCGTGCATCAACCACCTCTTCTAATTCCTTCCCTGAATATGTCTTGTGAGCAGAAGGTT
Organism: Adiantum capillus-veneris; assembly: GCF_014529385.1. Lineage (NCBI taxonomy): Eukaryota > Viridiplantae > Streptophyta > Polypodiopsida > Polypodiales > Pteridaceae > Adiantum > Adiantum capillus-veneris. The sequence goes on from NC_140950.1 coordinate 94,254,324, forward strand.
TCTTGAGAGCAGGTTTCGGGGTTGGTGGTGTGGTTTTCTGCCACTGCTCATGCACTTCTTGAAAAGAAGTCTCGCTCATATATTTTGCCAATTTTGGGTCCTTCGCAAAACTGAGCATCATCTTTGTTGCAACGCCGATCAATTGACGACGCTCCATCTCTCGTCGCTCCGCCCAAGTAGGCCGAGGCGGGCCATACTCTCTGCAGGAATCTTCGTTGTGATCCCTTCCCGCATCTCCGGATGCAGAGGGAGTCGATTGATCCTTACGTGAAGCCGTTGGTGCCCGGAAAAAAAAATTGGGATCGTATTTCCCGTAGAAAAGAAATCGGCCGTGCTCTGATACCACTGTAACAGACTTGGACACTCCAAGTCAAGAATCAATCGCGACAGCACCAAATAACCACTTCAAAACAGTTCACAGTTCACAATAGATTGACACGAGCCCGGTGGAGTTCCGTGCCTAGAGATATTGGCCCCAAAAACTGGCGCCCCTTTCGGTATTTCTTTTTGTATTAATCAAAGTTCAAGTACAAGAGTGGTTGGGTCTCACTCTCAGACTCTGCGTCCACATGCTCTACAGAGTGGGAGCCCAATCCGCTTATTTATTTTACAAGGGTTGCCAAAAGCAGAGCCCCAAAAGCTCAAAATCAAAAGTCTAAAAAATAAAGCAGAGGCTCTTTCTCTCACAAGCTCTCTGGAGCTTCAAAAATAAAGCAAAAGATTTTCTCTCTCTCTTTCTCTGAAATTGCATAGCATAAAAGCAAACTGCCGTAAAAGCAAGTCTCCGCAATTTCTGGAAATTCTGTCGTACAATGTGCCGCAAAAAGCGGAATTCTGCCATAGGTGCCACGTCATCATGTCTCCGCACTTTCCGGGATTTCCCTTGCTGCCATTAGGGTTAGGGTTAGGGTTAGGGTTTTTGCAGTTTTAGGGTTTTTGGCAGATTTTAGGGTTTGCAGGTTTTAGGGTTAGGGTTTCCAGAATTAGAGTTTCAGCAACAGTTAGGGTTTTTGCTCTCGGGCAGCCACGTCATCACTTTGTGACATCCGCTGTGGAGATAAGAAAGTACACTCCGCAATGTGGCTCTTCATCTGCATATACGAATGTAAACCAGCCCTAGTGTCGAGCCCTCCATATCCGTGACATGCAAGAGCACATGAACATGCTGCAAAGCCACCGTAAGGTCCTGCACCTCCATCCAAAATCTCTAGAACACACCTCCGTATGCATCTAGTGATCTTTTGTTGGGCAATGTGCATGTCCCTCCCAAGAGAAGCCTCTATCTTTGAGAAGTTATTTGGCTGTTTCATGAGACATCATATAGAGGACTTGCCATGGTTCGTAGGCATTCCAAAAGACATCCATCTTCATCTCCCATTCGGCCTTGCTCTTGCTAATCTTCTCACTTAGGGGCAGCATAGGCTGGCCGATAACCTTCGTGGACATCAGCCTTTGCATATCCAGTCATTCGCTCTACGAGCATCCATCGGGTTTGCAATTTGGTTCACACCGGGCAGCAAAGGCTGACCGGTAACCAACAAGGGAATCGTTGATCCAAGAGGCAGTCCATTGGTTGCAAGTAGATGTATCATCACCATCTGTCACAAACTAGTCACGTGGCTGCTTGGTACACACACACTGCCCGCTGAAATGATGACGTGGCAGCCCTGTACAGATCCGGAAATTACGCATCTCTGCTGACGTGGCATGCCGTACGGAATCCCATGAATTGCGGTGCTGTTGACGGCAGACAGTGGCAACTTTTTGACTTTGCTTTATTCTATGCAATAAGCAAGAGAGAAAAGTTGCTTTATTTTTACAAGGCTTTTTATTTACAGCTTTTGGGGCTTTGCTTTTGGCATCCCTTGTAAAACCTTTATAAGTGGGCACGCCTCCCACTTCTTAGGGGCATCTGGACACAGTCTAAGAGTGAGAGCCTCCCACTCCCTTGTACTTTGAGTTGCAGATTAATACAAAAAGAAATACCGAAAGGGGCGCCAGTCTTTGGTGCCAATATCTCTAGGCACGGAACTCCGCCGGGCCATGTTGAATCAATTGTGAACTGAGAACTATTTTGAAGTGAATTCCTGTCGTGTCGGGGTAGAATCTTGACTTGGAGTGTCCAAGTCTGTTACAGTCATAGTAACAGGGAATGGTTGTTTTCAGGTCTCCGTTCCCCGTTCCCATTCCAAGCTCCCGTTCCGAATCCCCGTTCTGTGTTTCAAACGTGAGTACCTGTAACAGGGAATGGCATTTTGTTTGGTGTTCCCGTTCCCGTTCCGGTTTCCCGTTCCTGGTAACTATGGTTACAGTGGTATCAGACCACGGCCGATTTCTCTTCTACCGGGAAATCCAATCCTTTTTACGCAGCACTTATGGATTCAGACAAAGATCATTCGACTTCCTCTGCATCCGGAGATGCGGGAAGAGATCACGAAGAAAATTCACGCAAGGAGTACGGCCCGCCTTGGCCTACTCATGCGGAGGTTGAAGAGATGGAGCGTCGACGATTGATCAACGATGCAACAAAGATGATGCTAAATTTTGCGAAAGACCTGAAATTTGCAATATTTATGACTCGGACCTCCTTCGACGAGGTGCATTCACAATGGCGGCAAACCATAGAACCACCCCTCAAACTGGCACTCAAGAAACCTCCTTCTCCAAGGATGTTTACATAGCAAGAATTAGAAGAGGTGGTTGATGCACGGATTTCTCAGCTTTTTAACGCACAGAACAAAGCCGACAAGCACGACAAAAAGCAAAAGAAGGCATTGACTTCCCTGGTTATTTGGGTCGTCAGTCTACATTTGCCTCGGCAAGAAAGCAGAAGAAGCATGTGCGATTTGAATGCGTACCCAGTTCTTCTTCTTCTTCTTCTGACAGTTCTTCTAGCTCCTCCGACTCAAGCAAAGAAGACAGAAAAGGGAAAAAGCGAAGCAAAAAGCAAAGCTTCGGAAAGGGCAAGAAAAAGGCAAAGAAGTCTAAATCTCGCCCAGTCGTTGACAGTTCTACAGAGGACTCGTCTTTGGATAGTTCGGACTCTGACGACAGCAGTTTTTATGCAAAGAAGAATTTTTATAAAGCCAACCAATATGACTTTCTGGAAGATAAAAGCAAGAAAGTCCGAGAGCTCAAAGAAGGTGGACAGTCAATTAAATTTGACACGTTTTCTGGATATCGAGATGCTTCGAAGGCTTTGGCCTTTATACAGCAGTTTGACATAGCTTTCTCTAGAGGGCGTTACTCAGAGCACTTCAAGATTCGGAGGGCTACCTCTTACTTCAAGGGAAATGCCCGAACTTGGTGGTCCACGCTTCTATTGAACAAGACAGCGCCAGTTAAATGGCTGAAATTCAAAAGGCTTTTTATTTCTTCTTGGTTGACTCGAGAGTATGAACGCGACAAACGAACTGCTTGGAACCATCTTCGGATGACCAAGAAGGATACATTGGACGCATATTGCGAGAGATTCTGGAGCTCTTTTCTACCAACCTCTTCATTTAAGAAGATCTCGTTCAAAGAACAGATTGCGCTGGGACTTCCTACGGAGATCCGAGATCACTGCTTAGAGCAAAAGTCAAATTCCAATCAGGAACTGATGCGTCATGCGAAACGGGGTTTTGCCATTCATTCAGGCAGTTTGACCTATTCCACAGATGAAATCATGACGCAAAGGACCAAGCAAACTTCGAACAATGAAAGTAGAAAGAGAAAGAGCAACCCAGAAAAGAAAGAAAAGGATGCATGACCCAAGCTCACTCTTCGAGAGAGAGCTCTCTACATCAAAGAGGGGAAGTGCTTTGGATGCGGGGAAACTGGGCATATCTCTGCGAAGTGCCCTAAAAAGGCACGGAAAGAATAGAACGACAAGGATGAAGACAGGCCTGAGGATTCGAAATCAGCTGAGGAACGTGGACGAAAAGGCAAGATGAAAGCAGGACTGGTTCCAGATTGCATGGGTACTGACCCAAGCACGATTGACAAGAGTACAGAACTTTGCCGAGCTTGGGGCAAAGTGAAAGACCAAGAAGCCATGGTCTTCTTTGATGGAGGAGCCAAGGCCAACTTCATTTCACCTGAATTGGCGGCGCGGCTCGAGATCACACCTGATCGGATGGGACCACTAGCAGAGGCAGTTCTAGCGGCACCCAGCACGGACGTAGCCATTACACCTGTCATTGGCAAACTTCAGTTGCATTGTCAAGGGTATTTGGAGCATGAGGACTTCTACATAATGCCCTTGGAAGGTTGTGATGTCCTCTTGGGAATTCCCTAGTACCATAAGAACAACGCCGTGGTCGACTATCGGGCGAGAAAAGCGACTTTGACTACAGAAAAGGGCCGAACTATTGTACTTGATGTAAAACTTAAGGGCGAGTCCATCCCTATTGTATTGGCTTCGATCGTTTCAAAATATATGAAATCCAGTCTATTTGTTTACTCGATCTTTTTGAGATTTGATTTGATTTGATTTGGTATTAACGTCCGCGGGGGGCCAGAAATGACCCATGGGAACTCAAAGTGATACATAGTCTCCCCTCACGGGGGTGTACGGTGTGGTGTGTGTTATTCTCTTTTTGTGTTCCTATGAGTGTCTTTTGATGCTCAAGTATGCGGGTGAGGTATGTGCCGAGAGCTGTAGGGGGGGGGTCTGTCTTGGATAATAGGTCCGCAAAGGTAGAGCAACCGCTTAGAAGTGGTTGAAAGTTAGCCCGGATGTAAGCGTATTCTGGGCATTCCAATGTCACATGTGCTTCATCTTCGGGAGCTTGCATTGTACATGATGTGCATATCCGTTTAGAAACATCAATTTTCAGCCAGCCCTCTGTTTCTATTTTGAGCATATGTGACCTTGTGCGCATCAAAGAGATGGCTCTTCGTGCCATGTGGGGCATGGGTGTTCATATGTGGGCCTGAGCTTCCATTGGGTTTGTGCTATAGCCTTCCCAATACTTTGTGTTGACATGCTTGTGATGGGGGCTTTTCACAAGACAAGCTCCCATACCCCTCTTCTCTCGTCCCCACCCCATGGAAACCTCCTCTTAGGGAGGGAGTGATAAAAGGCATTAGAAAAGTAAGAAGAAAATAAAGTATGATTATGTAAATATATGAGAAAGGTAAAATAGGCCACCTCATGCCTGCGGGGCAACCCATCCCCACCTTGCCTCCTTTTTCTTCAGTGATGTCCCGCCGTGTGTCCCTTTTCCTCTCCTCCACTCAAAAGGTCAACCCCCTCTCTCTTCCCCTTGTCCTTTCTCCTTTTTCTCTCCCCTCAAGCTACCCCACCTCTCACCAATAATGCATTATAACTCACCAATAATGCACCCTAACTCACATGCAACTTATGCCATCTTCCAAAACAGTATACCCCACCCCCCTTTTCTCTCTCCTACACTCTCCCATGATCCAAATACCCCCCTCTCTCTCTAAAATTCGAAATCTCTCTTGTCTTGTAGCCAGATGGCCTCCCCCACACTCACACACACTCAGTTTCACTGAAAAAGGTGCCCACAGACCCATCCCCACCCAGTGGTTACCTGATTTTCTTGTGTTCACACACATCTGCACACAGATTCACCTCTTAACACACTCCCCTCTCTCCCCTCTTGTAATTACTTTATTCTCCATGTCACCTCTCACTTTTTTTCATCAACCCATCTCTCTCTCTTAGTCTCTCTCTCATGAGACTGCTGTTCTGGCACATATACACACAGCCAGACAAGTGGGGCCCACAGTCACATGGCCTATGTAGATAATGATTTCTTCATTTCTAAATTCTAGAATTCCTCCCCCCTCCTTCCCTATATAAAGAGGGGTCACCATCACACTAAACACACACACAACATCACCAAAGAACACACTATGCACTGTGTGTGCCTAGTGCACACACACACCCACACCATCACCACCACCGCAATCACCATGCTTGTCTTGAGCATGACCTCTACACCCTTGGCTATGGAAGATGAAGGGCAACTAAATGAAGGATGATGGCCATAAACCTCGTGCGAGTCTTCTCCATCAACTCCCACCTATCCGCCATGTGCTCTACCACTCTCTCCCTTTTCATTCCCCTACCCTATGCTCCCCATTTCATCACCTTATTCTCTAAATAAAGCTTGACGTTTTGTGAGTATGTTTTCTTGCAATGTTTTGCCCATGTGAGGTGTGTGGAATCGCCACCTAGTCTTGTGTTTGGAGTGAGTTTGTGTATGTGTGAAGGGTGTGCGGATTCGCCATCCTTTTGTGGTGCCTAAGTACTAAGCCGCTATACCCCCTCCCTCACTCTCTCTCTCTCTCTCTCTCTCTCTCTCTCTCTCTCTCACTTGATCTCATTCCCTTTCCTCTTCATCATTGATCCCAAGAATCCATCTCTCTTGGATGAAAACTTTGTTATGGTGGTGTGCTGTTTGCGTCCTAGCCGCTGAAGCTAGGTGGTGCCCCCTGTTTGCTTTACCATGACAGGCTCGAGGCGCGCCATTCGGTCCCCGGTGTTTTAGAGGCCGTCGGGGGTTCGGGGTTCGCTTTGCTCCCGTCATTTGGTGCCCCCACGGAGGAGGACTTTCTAAGACCCTTCAGTTTACAATGCTGAAAGTGACGCCCACTATCAATCATGAACGAATGGCTGAAGGAATTTTTTAACTGGAGGACGGAAGAAGAAGAGACGAAGAAGGCACTAGCCGCCTTCATTGAGGTGCTACTGCCAGGCTGCAGTGTCGTCAGCATTCAAGAGGTAAATTCTCCATCTCGTGTCGCTCGTTCTAACTATAAATTGAGAGCATCAGGTGGGAGGTCGGTGAAGTGCCATCACTGTTGTCAACCAAGGCACACTGTCAATGAGTGCCAGCAACGAAGGCAGCGAAAGGGCTAAAGTCATCTACATCGACATTCATCGCAAAGAAGTCATTCACATCAAGGAAGGGAAGCAAACGGTGAGACCTCTTTTCCCTAAAGAAACTACAGTCAAAGTTATAACTCCAAAGTGGCCTAAAGGGGCTGCTCGAGCCAAAGGCAAGGAGAAGATAAGCCAGTCTGGAAACACATGACCCCGAAGGGAGAAGCATCCGGCCAAGCAAGTGCTTCAAGCTCAGAAAGCCGGGTTGTACCCAGTTTGCCAAAGAGAAAGTCATCCGAAGCTAAGCGGCGAAAGGTCGCCTACCGATTTGCACGACGCATGCGAGTGCTACCAATCCACTTCGACAATCCGGAAGAAGAAGTGGTAAGAAGATTCCCATGTCCTAGAGAAGAGTGGTTCGGCTACTGCTCTCGCTGTTTTGGAAAGAGAGTGGAGGATCTTCCTCCTCTCCCTGTACAACTTATCCTGAAGAAGCTCTCTACCACGGGAGAAACCCAGTGGGCTGGGGACGAGTTGCAACTGAATGGAGTAGAATTCATGCAACACGCCGACTACGGAAATTACCTGCAATTGTTGTTAGCCAAGAGGCTGGGAGTGGTCAGACGCGTCGCCATCACCCCGTACGTGCTGAGCAACGAAGGAAAGGTAGAGCCCATGAAAGGCGACGACCTCTTGTGGATGTGCCGACTCATCAACACTGGCACGATAAGAGTATAAGTAAGTATTTCATCCTCTGTGCATGATAGAAAATGGGCCAACGGCATTCCCATTCAGATTCTTGCAGCATATACATGTGAATATCTATGTAGATAGGAAAGTCTTCTACCAACAGAAGATCGTACACCTATTCGGTGCGGCGGTACTAGGAGAAATCCTCAATTCCCCGAACCCTATCATTCTCCCCATATTAGATTACCATCATTCCTTTAATGTTTCTATCTTTATCTTGTTAACCTATCCACCCACCCTTGTAAAAAAAGCTGCTATGAGCCGCTACTGTTAATGTAATGTTTAAAAAAAAGAAAAAAAGAAAAAGAGGTTTGTAATTTCCTGAGTCACTACCATGGCAAGTGTTTCTTTCCCCACGTTCAGTGGAAAGAAGGGAGAGGATCTCACCACCGACTTTTTGGATGATTTCAACATTGCTTGTATCGTCTCCAACAAAGATGACAACGCTTCACGACTTAGAATTTTTCCTCTACTGATGAAAGTAGAGGCCAAGTCCTGGTATAATGCATTGCCCCAGGCCACCAAGAATGCATGGGATGTGTTAATGGCTGCTTTTGTAAAGAGGTTTGGTGGAGGCACAACCTCGGAGAGACTATGGCAGTTACTTACAGAATTAAAGCAGGGAGGCCTGCTGGAGTATGCCACCTACGAGTCCAAATTTGTGGACTTATGGGAGAGATGGGTTGCCTCGCTGGAGGAAGGTGAAGGAGCGCCTAGTTTCCTAAAGAAGGACCGTTTCATTGTTGGTCTATGGTCGCCGCTTAGAGAGAAGGTGAAGGGAAGGTTTCCTGCAACATATGAGTTGGCAGTCGAAGTAGCCCGCCTTAAAGACAAGAAGCTGCGCATGCAAGCAAGAGTAAACGAGTCAGAGGAAACAAGCTCGGCCCAACCAACCCCAGTGACTGCAACAGCCAATCATAGAGTCCAACCACAGGAGGCATCAGAAGAGCAAGACCTGCTGAGTCGCATCACCACCCAACTAGAGAGTTTATCTATGCATCTGGTGCAGCAAGGGCATACACCTGGAAGGAACCCAGAACAAGGAAGAGGACAACGAAGGCAGAACCCAGAGTATCATTGTTACAACTACGGGGAAGATGGCCGTGGAATGTACTACTGCCCACACCCGAGGAGGCAGAATTTCAATAGAGGGGGGAGACAGAATCAGATCTCTCCACCAAGAACACCACCGCCACTTAGGCAACCAATCCCACCTATTCAAATCCCACCACCAGCGGTGCAACCACAGCTAGCCACACCAGTTCAACGCCAGTCACCAATGCAACCACCACCACAATCACCACTTACAATCATCCTACGCCCACCATCAATTGGTACCCGCACACCAAGTATCATTGGTCTTGCAGAAGAGGTCAAGATGAAGGTAACCGAAGAAGGATCAAGCGAGAAGTTTATTCAAAGAACTGAAGCAGTGGAACAAGAGGTTAAAGAATCAAAAGATGTTACCCAAGTGGGGGAGGTAAGTCAAGAAAATTGTGTTACAAATATGAGTACATCTTTAACCTTGAATGAAATAGACACCAAAGCGATCAATCGACAGCATTGGGCAGTAAGCGTAAGAAGGTGTAAAGTGTTGATTAGGCCTCGTCAGAGTAAGAGGAATGCAAAGGGCATGAAAGATAAAAGAGAAGAGGAAAACCAGCTTGCTAACAAGGCTTTGCAGAAGGTGGACAACATATCAATCAAAGGGGAGGGCTTTGAAAACGGAAGCCTGTGCACCAGCATGGACCCAGGACAGCGTAGCAAGCTAAAGGAATCTTGCATCGAGGCAGTTTCACTTGAGGACCATAACGAAGAGGTAAGTATGATTGAAGGTTTGGAGTTGGATATTTCTCCATAGGCTTGGCAGTCGAGCAAGACTTTATTGTGTAGTGTTATAGACTTAGAGATGAGTAATGCCTCTAGTCTACTGAAGGGTTTTATAAACTTGGAGATGGGTAATGCCTCCAGTTTATGTGAGGGTGTTCAGAGTAAGTTTGATGATCAATATGCTGCCAACCTTTTAAGGATGTTCCAAACTCCTCCACAACACAGCATTGTGTTTGCATGGGATGCATCAGACCTATGGCTATGGCTAGCTGCTCTAACATATAGAGAGAAGATCAGCATGGAGATAAGAGAAAAGGAGCCATGGATAGACAAAAGCCTAATAGAATGCAAGAATGAAGACCTCATTCGCAATTTGGTACAATTTTTTACAAATAGTGCATCCTCTCTTTGGAGAAAGGTAAGTGAATTACGCTTGTATTTAAGCCGCAAGGTAGATGGCTTGCTATTAGCATCAATAAAGGAAGCTGACATGTTTGAGCACACCCAAAAGAAGCATGATATGCTTGCAGTTTTTTCTAGTCATGGCAGTAAGCAGGACTCTGAAGACAACTTGAGCTCACCACACCAACAAGGCGGCCATATATGGTGGATTCTTGGTACACTCTTGGGAATCATAATTTCCAGTTCTGCCTTTGCAGGAGCCAAGATGCTCATTTCCCCTCTCGCTACTGATGGTTACAAATTTGGTCCAATTTGGCATGCAAATTTTATTGTTCGGACACTGCAGACAATGATCCTATTTTTCACTTGGGATCCAGGAGGACACTAGCACAAAGTTCTGGAAGCCATGGGCTTCCCCTTTAATCAACCGACACTATTCCAAGAAACAAGCTATCACCCGGACCTGTTACAGATTAACGAATATCCCAGAAATCTCACCAATGGCCAAATGGAATGGCTAGTTCAGAAGGCAACTCGATATCGGATCCTACAGCTAAGCGGAAGAAGAAACAGAGCTAGAGACATGAATGCCTCTAGCCAAAAGGGGAGGGCTAATGATGGGGGCTTTTCACAAGACAAGCTCCCATACCCCTCTTCTCTCGTCCCCACCCCATGGAAACCTCCTCTTAGGGAGGGAGTGATAAAAGGCATTAGAAAAGTAAGAAGAAAATAAAGTATGATTATGTAAATATATGAGAAAGGTAAAATAGGCCACCTCATGCCTGCGGGGCAGCCCATCCCCACCTTGCCTCCTTTTTCTTCAGTGATGCCCCACCGTGTGTCCCTTTTCCTCTCCTCCACTCAAAAGGTCAACCCCCTCTCTCTTCCCCTTGTCCTTTCTCCTTTTTCTCTCCCCTCAAGCTACCCCACCTCTCACCAATAATGCATTATAACTCACCAATAATGCACCCTAACTCACATGCAACTTATGCTATCTTCCAAAACAGTATACCCCACCCCCCTTTTCTCTCTCCTACACTCTCCCATGATCCAAATACCCCCCTCTCTCTCTAAAATTCGAAATCTCTCTTGTCTTGTAGCCAGATGGCCTCCCCCACACTCACACACACTCAGTTTCACTGAAAAAGGTGCCCACAGACCCATCCCCACCCAGTGGTTACCTGATTTTCTTGTGTTCACACACATCTGCACACAGATTCACCTCTTAACACACTCCCCTCTCTCCCCTCTTGTAATTACTTTATTCTCCATGTCACCTCTCACTTTTTTTCATCAACCCATCTCTCTCTCTTAGTCTCTCTCTCATGAGACTGCTGTTCTGGCACATATACACACAGCCAGACAAGTGGGGCCCACAGTCACATGGCCTATGTAGATAATGATTTCTTCATTTCTAAATTCTAGAATTCCTCCCCCCTCCTTCCCTATATAAAGAGGGGTCACCATCACACTAAACACACACACAACATCACCAAAGAACACACTATGCACTGTGTGTGCCTAGTGCACACACACACCCACACCATCACCACCACCGCAATCACCATGCTTGTCTTGAGCATGACCTCTACACCCTTGGCTATGGAAGATGAAGGGCAACTAAATGAAAGATGATGGCCATAAACCTCGTGCGAGTCTTCTCCATCAACTCCCACCTATCCGCCATGTGCTCTACTACTCTCTCCCTTCTCATTCCCCTACCCTATGCTCCCCATTTCATCACCTTATTCTCTAAATAAAGCTTGAGGTTTTGTGAGTATGTTTTCTTGCAATGTTTTGCCCATGTGAGATGTGCGGAATCGCCACCTAGTCTTGTGTTTGGAGTGAGTTTGTGTATGTGTGAAGGGTGTGCGGATTCGCCATCCTTTTGTGGTGCCTAAGTACTAAGCCGCTATACCCCCTCCCTCACTCTCTCTCTCTCTCTCTCTCTCACTTGATCTCATTCCCTTTCCTCTTCATCATTGATCCCAAGAATCCATCTCTCTTGGATGAAAACTTTGTTATGGTGGTGTGTTGTTTGCGTCCTAGCCGCTGAAGCTAGGTGGTGCCCCCTGTTTGCTTTACCATGACAGGCTCGAGGCGCGCCATTCGGTCCCCGGTGTTTTAGAGGCCGTCGGGGGTTCGGGGTTCACTTTGCTCCCGTCACTTGCAATAGTATTCAAATTTCGAGCGGTGTTGCATTGTCTTCCACTTGGTGTGGAGGCTATTTAGTAATGCAATTTCAAAATTCAGCATGTGTTCTCCCTCCTTGCCCTCCTCAATAAGCATGTCCACATATGCCTCTACATTCCATTTAGCGAACCATTTCTTAATGTCCTTTATGAGGCTCGATGACAGAAATTTGCTTTTTTTTGTCTTTTGCGGCACACATCCCGTTTCCCATGCAATGCGGGGGATTCGAGTAGTAGGCATCGCTTTGACCTTCATGATATACGTGTACATTTTTTGCAATGCTTTCATTTCTAGTGGTCTCTTGCCTGTCTCCAAGAGTAGCACGGAGTATGGTGTCGTCTTTTTGACCCCCATGTGTCAACATAGAATTTTTTCTGAATTTTTTCAATTTCATTCCATGTGTGGGCTGAAATGCTTGCTCTCCATATTTCCACTCCGTAGAGGATGGCTTGCACTACGCATGTCTCAAAAATGGTCGCTTTTATCTCCCATCTTTTTATGCTCCTTTGTGTGCACATGTTTTCAAATTGATAGTGCTTGGCAAGGCCGATGTCAATTCTATTATGTGCACATTGTCCCCAAGCATAGTTGGACGGGATGTCAATCCCCAAGTACTTGAAACTATCGACTTTCTCAATTTGTTTCCCTTGATACATGAGGGGGGCGTGGATATCCATCTTACGAGTCTTTACAATCATGAACTTTGTTTTGTCTACATTGATTGATAGACCCACATTTTCACAAAAAGCATGTAACGCATCGACCAATTTCTATAGAGCTGTAATATCATGGGCGAAAAGAGCCACATCGTCTGCATAGATGAGCATGAGAAGTGTAAACATCCCGATGGCTGGTTCATCCCCTTCTAGTTGAGGGAGGAAGCTTTCTATTTGATCAATGCACAATCCAAAAAGAGTAAGGGAGAGAGGGCATCCTTGTTTGACCCCCATGTTGCTTGAGAAAGCTTTGGACAGCCCTTCGTGCGTTTTTAGTTGACATATGACTCTGTCATAGAGACGTGCTACCGCACTCCTGAGATGCATCGGTACTTTTATGCATTCCATCCTTTTCCATATACCCATTCTCGGGACCGTGTCAAAGGCTTTGGTGAAATCTACAAAGCAACAGTATAATGTTTTTCCCTTTAGCCGACTCTCTTCCATTAATACCCTGAGTGAAACAAGGTGATCAATGGTGCTATGTTTTGGTTGAAAACCTGCTTGTTCTTTTGCTCGTTTTCCATTTGTCTCTGCCCATGTGCTTATGCTTTGTTCTAAGATGCTTCCCAAAAGCTTTGCCATGCAAGATCCAACCATAATGGTACGGTAGTTGGTAGGCTGATTTACATCCCCTTTTTTGTAAAGTGCTTTGATCCAGTTCTTTTGCCAATCCTCGGGTAGCCCTTGAACAATGGCTTGGTTTAGCATTCTATTATCCACTCTCTGGCTCTCATACCTGACCATTTAAGCATTTCTGAGTTCAAGTGTAGTATGTCCGGAGCTTTCCCATTTGCAAGTTTCTGTATGCCTTTTTTAACCGTTTCGGGATCAAAGTGGTCTTGGGCATGGAGATCGGTTTGCATGTGTGGCATTTCTTCCGCATTATTATGCACATATAGTTGTTCCACATACATGTACATGTCATCTGAGCTTATGTCCCCCATAATGTCATGTCTCCGTCCTTTTATTTTCAGCCATTTTTTCTTGGGATTTTTCTTGAAGTTGGCTATGGCTTGTGTCTCCGTGCGTAGCTCATAGTTTCTTCTTTTCCGCCTCTTGAGATTTGTGTAGTCTTTTGATAGAGTTTCCCATTCCGTGTTCGTCGTTGACAGTGCCCGCAATTGTTTTTTGACATACTTGCACTCTTCATCAAACCATGGGTTATTGTAGCGCGGATAATGTGTCGTGCTCTCTACAGTGTGGGTGCCCCTCAGTGCAATGTGCGTGACAATCTCACTCAACAGATGGAAACTCACTCAAACAGAATGAAACACAGAAACAATGGATAACAACAGAACAACAGAGACACAACAGTGGACTAGAACATGTGGACTCGACTATCTCAAAGAACCATGTACAGACTCTGGCGTGGCAGCACACTCAGCTCCAGCCCAGGACTCACAGGTACAAATGGGGGTGTCGAGGCTCAGATGTGCAGGGATGGTGAAGCAATGCTCTGTGCAAGACTCGCTACTCTCGACGACGATGCTGGACCAAAGGTGAAGCCGATGATGATAATGACCCAACGGCTCATAAATGTCAGCCACCTAAGCCAATCTCCAAAGTGAGTGGTGGTGGTGACCTGGCCACGATGTCCACTAGACCACCGTCCGTATCCTGCCACGTGTCACTGCCCAGCCCAGCCCACAGAGTCCGTCCAGAGTCCGACTAGTGTGAACCAGGCCAGACCAACCGTACTAACTGAGTGTCCTGTGAAAGTGACACTGTAGCCTGCTACAGGTTGCCCGCCACAAGACCGCTCACCATCTCGGTGAGAGGAAATATTGAAAAACTAGGAGATACTGAAAAAATGTGAAATAAAACCAATCGGTACTGCATGTACATCTTTCTTGAAGCAGGTGCTTGGCCCACCCATGCAAGAAATGATTGCAGCTGGCAAGAGAATTCAACTTTGGAGGAGGAGGTTTCTTTGCTCGATCACAACACAGGATGGCGGATTCTTATGCAAAGATGATGACAAAGAATTTAAAGAAGTTCCAAGTAGAGTGTGAAGGGCTGCAGCAAACTCTTGGCACTTCTCAAACTGAAAACCAATGAAGTGTAGTCGCTCTAAAGGAGGCATATGAGAGGCTCTTGAAGGAGTTGCAGAGGCCAGTAGTAGTTGTTGAGGAAGAGCATGAAGGGTTCACGAAGCAAATTGAAATGCAGACTTCTTGACACGAAGCAGAATGAAACACAGACTCCTTGACGAGAATTTTTGGGTTGCAAAGGGAGCTTGAGGCTCCTGAAGATGATCCCGTTTCTTGTTTCTGATACCTACTCTGTGGGTTCTGAAGATGGAAGAATCAAGTTCAGCGCCTCAGGAGATTCAATTAAATGTAAAACTTCTGGCTGATCCATCTCCAGTAACATGCCGGTAACTTTTCCTGCGTGATCCAGTTCTAAATGATCTACAAGCGGATACAACTTCTCGCCCAACATCAATCTCTGTTGTTGAGGAGGAGCTGATGCTAAGGCTGATGCCAAAGCTGCAATCAGCATAAAGCTTGTATCAGATGTGCTCGAAGGCATTCCAGCCATTTCATAGCTATTGGCTCCTTGAAGAGATACTTCCTAGCCATTCCTAGACGTCTGAGAGTAGCGTAGTGCCCGGTTCCGCCACGAGAAATCATCTGCTGAGGCAGAAGCGGTTGCTGCTGAGGTTGGGTTTATTAGATAGGGCAGGGGTGGGCAGGGGCGAGGGGGAAGGGGCAAGGGGCTAGGGACTAGGGACTAGGGACTAGAGGCTAGAGGCTAGGGGCGAGGGACTAGAGGCTAGGGACTAGGGGCGAGGGGCTAGGGACTAGGGACTAGAGGCTAGAGGCTAGGGGCTAGGGACTAGGGACTAGGGGCGAGGGGCGAGGGACCAGGGACCAAGGACCAAGGACCAGGGGCTAGGGGCAAGGGACTAGGGGCTAGGGGCGAGGGGCTAGGGACTAGAGGCTAGGGACTAGGGGCGAGGGGCTAGGGGCTAGGGACTAGGGGGAGGGGCTAGGGACTAGGGACTAGAGGCTAGGGGCGAGGGACTAGGGGCCAGGGGCTAGGGGCAAGGGACTAGGGGCTAGGGGCGAGGGGCGAGGGGGAAAGGGGGGCGGGGGCGAGGGGCGAGGGGATGGGAAAGGGCGAGGACGAGGGGAAAGGGGGAAGGTTAGGGCGAGGGGGAGAGGGGGAGGGTAGGGCGAGGGGAGGGGGAGGGATTAGCTCGAGGGTGAGGGTAGGGGCGAGGGCGAGGGCGAGGGCGAGGGGGAGAAGGGGAGGGTAGGGTGATGGGTAGGGTGCAAATAAAGAGCACGCAGCTATCATGAGCAAGAGAGATATCATGATCTTGGAATTCATCTTGCAGGACGGGTTCGGTGAAGGGAGTTTGCTAGACACAGAGGAGAGCTTTGTTCTGGTCTGAGAAGCAGACACCAAAGGGGTTGATGTTTGAAGGGGGGTGAACTGCTGTAGAAGAGATTTCTTACTGCTTTTATGCTTCTTCATAGGCTCAGGTGGCACATTAGATTGAGTTGCTGTGGAATCATTTGAAGAGGGTGTTCCTTTAGGCAAAGAGTGAATAGAGACTCCATAACAACGCATAGATTTGGTAGCCTCCATCCACTCCAGCAGATCTTCGTGTGACCCTTCAGGTGTAGTAGGCTGTTCTCGTGCAGGGTTGGTTTCCATTGACAAAGAAACTTGCTGCACCGCTGGATCCATACCTCCTTCCAAAAGGATGGGTTGCATCGGGGAGCCAGAAGTTTGTATCCACATTGCGTCGTTTCCCCAATCATGAAGTGCTTTAGTGTGTCGCAGCCATGGTCTTCCAATGAGCAAAGGAAATCCGCCCTCAACCTGGGGAAGACGAACCACCATAAAATCCAAGTTAAAAGTAAAGTTTTGTACCTACAGAGGCACATTGTCCACGATGCCCACTGGGTATACTGTTCGTTGATCGGCCAATGTAACTGTGAAGGGGGCAGGGCGAGTAGGTTG
Source organism: Adiantum capillus-veneris (assembly GCF_014529385.1). Classification (NCBI taxonomy): domain Eukaryota; kingdom Viridiplantae; phylum Streptophyta; class Polypodiopsida; order Polypodiales; family Pteridaceae; genus Adiantum; species Adiantum capillus-veneris. The sequence continues at coordinate 94,271,031 of NC_140950.1, forward strand.
TAGACCTAGAGCTAACATAGTGAACTCGGGCATCAAGCCGGATAGCTGGTACCCAAGAATAGATACAGTGAGACGAGGACTTTTATAATCGGTGAGGGGAGCAGTTGGATAGGAAATCAAATAAGACTCTGAGGGCTGTACAGGGAGGTGCCCGCCACTAGGCCCAGCCCCCGGGTACAGAGACTGAATGACTGACAGGGTGTCACTTCTAAGTGTTGCGTCGAGCCTTAGCATGTCGTATAGTGACACCTGCTGAAAAGTATTTTTCAAGATGGCTTCTGCTGTGGGCTTGTCGCCTTCGAACTGGGCTCCCTTTGGGACCTTAATCTGTTCCAAGTCAGTCACTGCTTCCAAGAAGGCTCCATCAATGTCAGATAACAGGGAAGTTGGTTTGCTCTGAACAATTTTGAAGGACTCGTCCTTTGGGTCAGGTAGACCAGATTGAGGAAGTGGGAACTGGCGAGGTGGACCTATGGGCAGACTGAGACTAAGAGCTGCTCTTTGTGCCTGAGTAAGGACACCAGCAGGCTCCTCCACTTGCAGTGGCTTAACCACATGAGTAGCAGGTGATGGTTGAGGCACGGTGTTCACAGTAATCAAATTTATCTTCGGGAAGGTGAAATCTTGCTGGTTCTGAGTCGAGCCTGAAGACGTGGATGCCCTTTGCGTGGGACAATCCTTACTGTAGTGATCCTTCGAATCAGGACAATGACGACAAGGAAGGGACCCCTCAGGTAAAGGACACTTGCTCTGATAATGCCCATATTCTCCGCATCTGTAGCAGAGTATGGGCCGATTGGAAGGACGAAACGGGGGACGAGGTGGTTGCTGCATGGAGTTGGAGGCTGAAGTGTAGAAGCTCTGAGGGGTTGAGGTGGCATTAGCATTATAAAAACTGAGTCGGGAAAGTACTTGACATACCTTGGACAGCAGGGTTATTGAGCAAAGGTGGCATGTAGTTGGGATGGCCGTAGTGGGAAACCATGTTGGATGCTGGTGCTAACCCCTGTTGGAGTGTAGGACCAAGACTTTGCTGTATTTTGTGCAATCCCTTTATATAGTAGCAATCCTTATCTTCATGACCCGATTTTTCGCAGAAGTGGCAATAAGAGCGAAGGGGACAGTCCTGTGGAGGGTGTCCTAGAGAGCGGCATGAACTACACCATACCATAGCCTTAGTCTCCTGCTGAGACCTGAGCTCTTCTAACTCTCTTTTAAGTTGATCATAAGCCTCTTGATGTGGAGGCTTCTCCTGTCTGAGAGAGAAGGATCTCTCTTCTTGCAGGACCCGGTGTAACTTTAGGGCTTCCAGTTCCCTTCGTAAAGAAGTCAAGGGGTCTGTTGGACTGTCCACGAGTACAGGGGCAGTATCTAACCTAGGAGAGTCAGTGAACTGCATTCTTGCTCCCTCTATTCTAGTAGCAGTAGCAACAAAGTCTTCCAGACTGGCTTCAGGACGGAGGCTTTCTCTGAGCTTTTGTTGAGAAGTCTTAGGCAGAGCCTTCTCTACCGACTTCTTCACCATGAATTCCCCTGGTTGCTGAGGCAGCTTGGCGACCAGGGACTTTGTTCTGGTCATGAGCTCTGCAAATGTCTCCTTGGGCTGGAGCAACAGGTTGGCCAACTCATCTAGAATCTTCTCTTGATAAACCCCTGGTCGGAAAGCTTCACAGAACTGCTGTCTTAACATGGTCCAAGTAGTAAAGTGGTTTTTAGAAAACTGACTGTACCATTTATCTGCAAGACCATCCAAGGTGGACGGAAAGAGCACCAGGTATGCATCTTCTCTATTGAGGCCACGACCTCTACAAAGAGAGACAAACCTCCGAGCATGGTCGTCTGCCTCCTCTGTGGAGAGACCCTTAAAGGTAGGGAACTTGATGTTCACCTTTGCCAGAACACTTGTGAGCTCCTCCATGGCCTCCTACTCCTGCGTCTGTTGCTCACTAGCTTGCTGTAACAAGATGGGGGAAAGCCTTGGGGGAGAGCCTTACCGGAGAAGGTGACCTGGAGGATGTAGAACCGGTCGAAGGAATGGAGGTAGCCGTATGAGTAGGTATGGGTGATGGGGTTAATATGCTTCTACTGGGCACCAAGGGTTGACGCCGTCTGTGGTAGTACTTCAGAGCTCAGTAGTGCACTTTGACGCTCCAATGACCTCCTTGTATGTGTCATGCAGTAACCGCCAACCCCACCAAGCTTTGGGCAAGAAGACCTTCACTTGGGCAAGACAACCTTCACTTGGCTGAACATTGGTCTAGACTCTACTAGACCAGGGCGAGTGACTAGACCACCTGGCTTGGACCAAGACGAGGAAGGACTAGACCAGGGACGAGAAGGAATAGACCAGGACGAGGATTGGGTGGACTAGGGCGAGAGAGGACCAGACCAGCAAGGCGAGAGACTAGACCAGCTAGATTAAGCTGTCAAGGGTGAAATTGGACCAGACCAACAGGCTGCACAAGCGAAGCGAAGAAACCAGCTACTCAACAGAGTGAGACTTCAGTTGAGGTCCCACAGTGATCGCCAAAATGAGAGCACCTGTAGCGCGGATAATGTGTCCTGCTCTCTACAGTGTGGGTGCCCCTCGGTGCAATGTGCGTGACAATCTCACTCAACAGATGGAAACTCACTCAAACAGAATGAAACACAGAAACAAAAAATAACAACAGAACAACAGAGACACAACAGTGGACCAGAACATGTGGACTCGACTATCTCAAAGAACCATGTACAGACTCTGGCGTGGCAGCACACTCAGCTCCAGCCCAGGACTCACAGGTACAAATGGGGGTGTCGAGGCTCAGATGTGCAGGGATGGTAAAGCAATGCTCTGTGCAAGACTCGCTGCTCTCGACGACGATGCTGGACCAAAGGTGAAGCCGATGATGATAATGACCCAACGGCTTATAAATGTCAGCCACCTAAGCCAATCTCCAAAGTGAGTAGTGGTGGTGACCTAGCCACGATGTCCACTAGACCACCATCCGTATCCTGCCACGTGTCACTGCCCAGCCCAGCCCACAGAGTCCGTCCAGAGTCCGACTAGTGTGAACCAGGCCAGACCAACCGTACTAACTGAGTGTCCTGTGAAAGTGACACTGTAGCCTGCTACAGTTATGCGGTAGCCCTTTAACATGATTTCCTCGCCGATGCGTTTTTCCCATTGTTTGTTCCACAGCGTCACATAGAGCTTGTTTGAAAATTGGCCATGTTTGTGCGATGTGTGATGGTATGGGTACATGAGCAAGTGCATTGTCTAGATGTTCTGCATACCTACTTTTCTTGTCCACTTGCATTTTGTATGTCCATGATCGGGCATGGGGCTGTTTTTGAGAGAGTTGAATGATGAGAATAGGATGAATATGTCTGAACTTGATGAAGAACACCAAAATTTTCTCCACGCTCATGCCGATTCTTTTCAGAGGGCCTGCCAGGCGAGTTACCACCCGCTCGTCCTCAGGATCATACCATTGATCTAATACCTGGAAGCACACCACCGAACCGGCCACCTTACCGTGTGAGCCGAGCCCAGAATGAGGAAATTATGAACCAAGTGAAAGACCTCTTGGAAAAGGGTCTTGTCGAGCCTAGTACTTTACTATATTGCTCTCCAATGTTGTTGGTTTAGAAGAAAGACGGATCTTGGAGAATGTGCATCGATTATAGAGCTCTCAACACAATCACCATCAAGAACAGATTTCCGATTCCTAGGATCGTGATATTCTTGACCGACTACAGGGATCCTTGTGTTTTAGCAGGATCAACTTGAAGAGCGATATCATCAGATCCGAATCGCGCCGGGAGATGTCTACAAGACAGCTTTTCGGACGACTTTTGGGTTATTTGAGTTTTCGGTGATGCCTTTTGGCCTAACCAATGCTCCTGCAACGTTTAACCGGATGATGGACAGGATTTTTCGAGAGTACAGACTATTTGTTGGCACTTTCTTTGACAACATCATTGTTTTCTCCAAGGATGAGACGGAACATAGAGAACATCTGCTACAGGTCTTTCAAGCATTACGAGATCACAAGTTGGTGATTAATGCGAAGAAAAGTGAATTTTTCCTACCCGAGATACACTTTTTGGGACACATTGTCTCAGCAGCAGAAGTGCAAATGGACCCGGCCAAATAGAGACTATCCGTGATTGGCCCGATTTGAAGAATGTCCATGAAGTTAGAAGCTCTTGAGCTTGTGTTCGTTAGAAAGTTTGCAGAGGTTGCTGCTCCTTTGCATTTGTTGACGGAGAAAGGAGTCCCTTTGTCGCAGGGATCCATAGAGCTGATTGCCTTTCAGACACTGAAAGAGAAATTGACTACAGGACCAGTTTTGACTTTCCCAGACTTGCAGAAGTCATTTGAAGTATATTGTGAAGCTTGTGGTCGTAGTCTGGGTGCAGTCTTAATGCAAGAAGGCCATGTCATTGCCTACGAAAGCCGATTGTTCTCAAGGCCAGAATTGACAGCACAGATTTATGAGAAAGACCTTTTGGCGGTTATCCATGCTCTTACTCGGTGGCGACATTACCTACTCGGAGCGGATTTTACTGTCTTTACAAACCATCAGAGTTTACGCTACTTCTTGTCACAGAAGCAGCTATCGGAAAAGCAGATGCGATGGGCGAACATCTTGTCACAGTTTCACTTCCAGATTGTCCACGTGCAGGGACAGAAGAATTTGATGGCGGATGCTTTGTCTTGGAAGCCATTGGTTATGGCTATTTCTGCGATACATCATAAGAGCTTCGAGGATATGGTCGATCAGTATGCCACGGATATAGATTTTGCAGATATTTTCACTCGGATACGGAATGGGCAGATAGTAGCGGGATATTCCATTCGGGATGGCTACTTGATGAGGAAAACGATGTTGTGCGTTACACAGCAGTTGAGGGAAAAGGTTATGACCGAATGCCACTGTCCAGCTTTTACGGGTCACCGCGGCATTGCTATCACCTTGAAAGGTGTAGAGAGATACTTCTTTTGGCCGAGACTCAAGAAGGACGTGGACGATTTTGTGCGCAGTTGCTTGGTATGCCAGAAGGTCAAGATTGACAGGCATAAAGCACAGGGATTGTTACAGCCTTTGACCATACCCACCCGCTCCTGGGAAAGTATTGCAATGGATTTCATTTTTTATCTCCCGAGAACACAAAGTGGTCACGATGGTATCTGGACTATTATTGACAGATTTAGCAAGCAAGCTCATTTCATTCCAGTGAAGAAAACAGTCAAGCCGGATCAGTAGAGAGACTGTTTGTGGCCCAGATCTTCAAATTACATGGCATGCCCGAGATGATTGTCTCCGACAGGGACCCCTGTAAGGTGCAGCGGAATGAACGTTGAACTTTGCTCAAGATGAGTGCCCCGAATTGTGCTCAAGGTTCCTTTTGTTCTTATGGAAGGGAGAGCCTTCCGTTCTTAATGAGAGAGTGCAATGATCACAAACAAAGTGAATGGACATTGTGCGTGAAAGTGTATGAGACTGAGAGATAGAGAGAGAAGAGAATACGGCACCAAAGACATAAAACCCTCCTCCGAAGGCCCCACCATAGTTACATGGGACGGCGGGTCGGGTCGGGAACGGGGTCAGGAACGGGGACGGGACGGCAAAAGTCAAGAAACGGGGACGGGGATCAGAACGGCAAAAAA